>NC_090265.1:1155021291-1156321291 GCF_040414725.1 Anabrus simplex | reverse complement strand
GAAGGCTGTATCAGCAGTATGCCAAGTTTGAATGAGGCCATGTAATAGGGCTATGAGAAAGTGGATATTCATGATACTGCAGAAAGACTTAGCAGAGATGTACCCAGAGTGCATCGGTGTTGGCAACAACTGTCACAGAAAGGTACTGTCTCAAGAAGACTGGGCTTCAGTTGCACAAGGGCCACTATGGAGAGGGAAGACCCGCATGGCTGTGGTGGATTGTACTGCGTCTGCAGCAGCCATTAGAGTTTCAATTGGCACTAATGACACAGCGAACTGTAACAAATTGATTACTTGAGGGACAGCTCCAAGCCAGACATATTGTAGTGTTCATGCCACTAACTCAACACTGCAATCTGTGACTTCAGTGGTGTCAAGCTAGAGCTCATTGGAGGGCAGAGTGGAGATCTGTTGTGCTCTCAGATGAGAGCCGTTTCTGTCTTGGTGCCAGTGATGGCCATAGGTTGGTAAGGAGGTGGCCAGGCGAGTGCTTGGAACTAAGCTGTCTGCGGCGTCAACACACTGGACCTATACCACGGGTTATGGTCTGGGGAGAGATTTCCTTTGCTAGCAGGAGCACTTCTCATTATCCCAAGAACCTTGACAGTGGATTTTTACATCAGACTGGTGATTAAACCAGTTGTGCTACAATTCATTTGCAATATTCAAGAGGGTGTTTTCCAACATGATAATGTCTATCCTCATACAGCTGCTGTCACCCAACATGTTGTACAGTGTTGACTAGTTGCCTTGGCCTGTGAGATCACCAGACCTTTCACTCATTGGGCATGTATGGGACATTATGGGACAACAAATCCAGAGTCATCCAATACCAGCATTAACCGTTGCTGATTTGATTAACCAAGGGCAGCAGGAATCACACTCGACCCTACAAAATGACACACGGCACCTCCAATGCATGCACGCTTGCTTGCTTGCTTGCATTCAATATCTTGGTAACAACAATGGTTATTAATGTACCACCAGGGTCACAAGTCTTCTCACGCATAGTTAAACCTGTAACCTGGAAACTTTAATAAAATAAATATGTTACCTAGACAATTGCTTAGCCTAAATTGCATTCCTCTAATGTCTTCTTGGTGTTCAGATTTCATTTTCCACCAGTGTATGTGCATAACGAGTTTCTGTCAATGGCTTTCAAGGGCTGATGACAAAGAAGAATTTTAGGAATATTAACAAGTATATATGAATGAATGAAATCCACAGCCTGTTTCCAGTCATTCGACCGGGTCACGAATGGAATGAATGGAGCCCCCATCTAGCGGCGAGGATAGGAATTGTGCTGGCTGCCGAAGCCTGTCGCACTCCTCTGGGGCAATGATTAATGAATGACAGATGAAATTAACAAGTATATAATAGGTATATAATTGCCTTGAAAGCAGTGAAGAACTTAACACATTCAAGATGAAAGAATATGAAAGATCAAGACTCCCATGACCTTAGATATCTCAACACCATACAGGTCAGAAGAGGAGTGATTACTTGGGAAGCCAAGGAAGGTCATAAAGGACATATAAAAGGAGCAGCCTAGGACTAGTAAGTGGAATAAATGCAAGCTATTTAGAGCACTATGGTTGTCATACACCTCTTAAGTGTAATTTTCGGAGGAGAAGGCCTATTTAATCGAATATTACAGATGCTAATATAACAGTATAAAGTTAGTTGTAGGGACTATAATATATAGTAAGGTGATGGGCCGACAGGGTGACAAACGCACAACTGGTAGTGTTTGAACACTTAAGACAAAGATTTACCTGACACAGTCAAGCTAGTTTTACAGTTTACAAACTGTTACACATACTAATACAGCCTCACCAGTTTAAGTAGTTCACACTATACAGCTTCCAATTACGCAACATAAAATGTCTGTCACAAGAAGTCACTGCACTTGTTTGTTAGTTGTACACTCCAACATTCTTTTTCGATGCCACTCGCCGGTCTTCGTCAGACTCCCACACTAACACAACACAACACCCAGGGGACTCTCATACTGCACACAGACTCGAGACCCGACTTCATGATAGATCTTACTCTACAATGGAACTGTCAAACAATGGAACTCCACGACAGTCCAGAAGTCCTCATTACTGACCACCTGTCCAGCTTGTATAGGCTAGCTAGCAACTCAAGATTATTCCGGAAAGGGGCTGCGTCCAGAACAGTCTCAGGCTGAACCCTCTAGAGGTGTCTAGTGCGACGTCTGAGGAAGGGCCGGCACCCTCACTTCTGACTTGTGCTCCTTAGTGGTGGACCATGTGAGCAGTAAGCAGAGCCAATGGTTTAGCTGTGACATCAGTTGCTCACGGGCAGGGTCAAACAACCTCATCTCCTGTCACTCTTAAAAATACAATGGTGATCATCTCACGACTATACACACCTTATATATAGAAAACAAGCACTAAGAGAAACGAAAAGTAACGTTGAAGGTTTTCAGTGTGTCGAACACCAATTATAATACCCATAAGACTATAACATATCTGTAAAAAAAAAGCACATTATTAACAAAGTTCTGCAGGAAAAATTCCAGCACCTTGGTATCTCTAAACAGCATTAAAGTAGTTAGTGAGACATAAAACTAACATCATTACAAAATTCTTTGTTTACTAGTGTGTTTTCAAGTGTGTTATAGTGCTATAATAGTGTCTGACACACAAAAAAACATTAAAGCTACATTAACTGAGTATTAATAATGTATTCCATATTTGAAAAAATACTATTCTGTATAGTAGAAATAATAATAATAATAATAATAATAATAATAATAATAATAATAATAATAACAACAACAACAGTAAGAATACATCATCATGGTACAAATACTTCCATAAATTCCAAGAAAAAACTTACAAAGTTATGTTATCATCTTAGCTTGTTGAAATATTAATCACTTTTTATCGAACTGCTTTCTAAATTACAGTTCCAAATTTGTGAGATATCTTGAACAATTGACTTTAGACTGTTTGCATAAACTGCTGGATAGAACATCATTTATATAGAAACTAGCTGCTGTATCCGCCGTTGATGTGAAAATCACTTAACATGTGTATATTTAAGCCTTTGTCGACCATTTATTGATCATTCTATGCAGAACAAAATTAAATCAGATTACAACAAAAACAGTCTATATGAAACGTATGTTATGGTACCCAGTATTTATGGTGGCTGCAGTAGTTAGCTTGTGATATCTTTCTTCTAAGTACATAGAAATATATCTGTCTGATGACCACAAAACACTTCTTAAAAATGTCCCCTATAAGTATTTAATGTCTTTCAGAAATGTGTCCACTGTTTTTGTGGAAATTTGGCCCCAAATATAATGTAGTAATATTATAAATGGAGATATCAGCACATTTGGTTCTCCTTGTGTTCAAACCTTAATCTCTGCCCTCTTACCCTTTTACACGGATCACAAAATTACAATATGTAAACCAAGTATCAGATTAATATTAAAAAAGTAGAAACAGATTTACAAAGTCTTTAAAATGTTGGCTGCATGATCTCTATAACAACTCTTCATACAACTAGTTATCAGTTCTTGGACTTGCATTTTCACACAGCTGCCTCTGATATTTTCCTTATTTTTCACTGAATTGGAAAATGGAAGTGAACAAAAATGTTTGTAAATAAGGTTCTAAATAAATTTAGTCATGAGCAACTTTCAGTAAAACCAACCATAAGAGTGATACTGTTACACCACGTCCCTAGAAGTCAGAAATTTAAAAAATCATATTAAGATGCCAAGGCTGCAATCCCAGAATATTAAACTGCTTTAATAAACTGGCAGAAAATGAAATCTCAACACCACGAAGACATGAGAGGAGTGCAATTTAGGCTAAGCAACTGTCTATGTAACATATTTATATTTAAGTTTCCAGGTCATAGGTTCAAGTATGCACGAGGAAACAACTGACATGGTGATACATTAATAACTACTGTAGTCGCCAGGATTTTGAAAAGGCAAACATGCATGCATTTTGCCGTACAGGTACCGTGCGTCATTTTGTGGGATGATGATAATGCTTGCTGTTTAACCCGCGGTTACTCGCATGGTGAGTGCGGCACTCATCTCCATAGTATATTGCATGTTGTTGGAATATTACAACACCTCTACTTTTAAAACTCCATATACCTTTCAAACAGATTGTTAGGAAGGGGAGGTGCCAGTTATTTCCATTATCTTAGAAAGCAGAGACCCTCAATCCATTATTAGGCACGACAGTGCACAATTGGTGACCGGTGCGCTCAGTAGCGGTAACAGTGCTACTCGATTTCGCACATTGTAATAAGTCACGGTTTGTCTTATGCTTTGTTTAATGTGAAATTTTTATATTGTGACTGCTGTTAGTGAATTTACACAAGTTATAATGGCATCCACTGATTAGATAATTTCGTGGTTGGGTGAAATGTTGGAGGAAGTGGACTTGAACACCAAAAGTGATGGTAATGAAACAGGTAAGGTTTATGAACATGATCCTAACTCTGAAACAGTGTGTGTGCAAGTTCTAGGAAGAAGAGGTACTTCTGTTGATTGAAGGCTGTATTCCATTTGTTTCAGGAAAGGATGGAATTACCAAGTGCAGCCTCCATGCTCCCACTACAGATGTATGAACCCAGAAACTGTATTTCAGGAAAGATGCTGAAAGGAACAGAAGTGATGACTGACTGTGTAAAATGTTTGTTTCCTGTTATTATGCCAGATTATATGTTTGCATTATTTAGTTCATACTGATAGTGTCTGGCCAGTTAATCTGCTATGGTACTGGAGTAAACCATACAGCCAGTAACACCACGCCGAGTGTTGGGCGGCGGTAAATAGCCTGACCCACTATAAGGATCAACGGCAAAGGGGGCAGGAGTCCTTATAGGAGGGAAATGGGCCCTTAGTGGAGAAAATGCCACTGAAAACTTATAAAAACTGTAGCGTCTGTACTCCAGACGAGCGGCTACAAAAGGCGTCTGTTCTCTATGTTATGAGTGGCCTACAAGTTTTGGCTGGCAGTAGCTCTAAAATGCCTTTGGGAGTGGCAAACCCATTGTAATAAAAGCCTATATGATGACAAGTGTACTGAAACCTCGGAAAATGCTAGGACGTTCCCCACAAGCGACGTGCAAAATGCTAGGGCGTTCCCCACAAGCAACGTGCAGTTCTTGTGATGCTGGGAGAAATGTCAGAAATGGGCGACCAGCAACCAAATACATCAAGATAGCGACCATCAATGTAGTGACACTAACAGGAAAAGTGGAAGAAATTGTAGATTTTATGGTTGACAAAGATATAGCATTGCTGGGAATCAGTGAGACCAAATGGAAAGGAAAAGGTGAGAGGAAACTAAAGAAAGGATACACCTTATACTATAGTGGAGGAAGAGAAGCCAAAAATGCTGTAGGTCTCATAATTAAAAAAGACCTAAAGGAATACCTAGAATTGGTGGAAAACATAAATGACAGGTTGATTAAGGTCAGACTGAGAATTGAAACTGGTGTTACAGATATAATTCAAGGGTATGCTCCACAAACAGGAAATACAGATACAAATCTAGAGGAATACCTTGAATATCTGGAAGGCCATATACAGGACAAACAAGTTGTGATCATAGGAGACATGAATGCCCAAGTAGGTCAGGAAAGAAAAAGAGATGAGATTATAGGTCTATTTGGATATGGGAAGAGAAACAAGGCTGGAGATATTTTGGTAGACTTTTGTAGAAGAAATGAGCTGATCATTGGTAGCACATGGTTTCGAAAGAAAAACGGTCGGAAGATAACAAGATATAGTTGGGATAACAAAATCAAAACTCTGGTAGATTACATTTTGGTCGAGAAAGGTAACAGGAAAATATTGGTAGATGTAACAGCCCTCCCAAATGAATCTTTTGAAGGAGATCACAAGAGTTGATAGCTAAGTTAAAGATGGGAAAGATACAAAAATGACTGAGATTAGGCAGAGAAAACTAAGGGTGTGGAAACTGCAGGAGAAGGAAATAAACGAGTTCCAGACACACATTAAAACAAGTATACCTAAGGAAGACATCGGTAGGATTGAAGAAGAATGGGCACACTTTGCAACAGTCATGGTGGAGAACCCTACGAAATGTTAAGAATTTCACCTTATTTTCTTGACATGGCATAAGCCCAAAAGCCTATACAGTATCATGTCTATAAGTACAGGCCATGAAAGCATTAATGGCAACATTTCTTGTTTCATTTTAAGTGTGTTCTCCATTTTGTCACTGATATGTTTCTGGAAAGAATCCCATTCCAGAGGAAGCAAGTTCAGTGGTGCTGAGAGATGTGCGAAGTACATTTTCTCATTAAGATATTTATTTCTCTCATACATAAATTTAATTTCTCTTTTTAACCATATTTTATTGACTTTCATTTGCGTAAACTTATGATGATGATTAGAATATATAGTTTTTCTTTGGGCACTTTTAAGAAAACTGGGTGTTAAATTATTTTTTAAGGTATTCCTTCAAAAACACTAAAATCTTTAAGTTGAGGTAGGTGTTAGCTTCTTTGCTTGCCTGGTTGGCATTTGGATTACATAAAATCAGCTTCATGGTCCGTATCGCCACTTGAGCAGATTCACAACTACGTATTTTGTATTTTCCACCTTGTTGATACATTAGTTGCTTAAGGCAACTTATTGGTTAAAAGTGGTACATAATTCGTATATTATTAACATCTTCAGCCACTTTCACACCAACCACTATCAGGAACAACGCGTTACACCCTGAGGCACAGAAAAGATCAGCATATTATATTTACGTTAACAGAGCGTTTAGTATACCATTATCCAAATCTGAAAGGAATAAAGAACTATTGTTTATCTGACAACAAACCCTCTTGAATGGTTTCAACAATAACATGGATAAAATAATTAATAAATTTTCAGAGAAGCAACAATCTAAATTAGCAATCAAACCTAGTAAAACTGAGAAATACATCAAATTTACATATAATAATCGAAACCTACACGTAATAAATTTATTTAAGAGAAAAAATTTCAAAATCACATTTCCCACCAACTTAACAACATGAAACACAGTATTTTCAACCGTGATACAGTGAATCTCTCTAAAAAGATAAATTTTTTGATTTGGGAATATATAAACTTCCATGCTTTGCGTGCAAGAATACATACATAGGACAGTCTGGCCGCAATTTTAAAGTAAGATATTTAGAACATGTGAATGCTGAAAAACATAGAAGATTCTCAGTTATGGAAACACACATGACTACCACAGGTCATAAATTTACCAACATAGAACAAGATCTCACCATCATAAAAATTTAAAAATAAAAAGGCAGCTTAATGAACACATATGAAGATCTATACATTCATCTAGACCAACTTGTAAAGAAAAATGATAACCTTAATGAGGCTACAGAATATAAGAACCCGTTATATGATCAAATTCTGGTGTATTTGAATATGCTGGAAAAAGATCACAAAAAAAGAATTGTTGAATTGGAATCTCTCCACCTCCAGATAGCCCTATGACGTGTTCCTCCTCCTTTGAAGCAGAAGGTAACAAGGAAGTTAATGACACACCAATATCTCCCGCTCCTCCACCTCCTCAAGTACGTGAACAAGAAAGAACGCATCGCTACTACACCAGATACAAGACCGTAAAAAAAAAGGCAGGAGATACTGTTCCAGAGGAAAGCAGGTTTAAAAAGAATTGACAACCAGGAATTTGTGATGTATGATGTATAATTTTTAATTTATAAATTGGCTTTTTTTTAATGAACCTTTTAAGAAAAGAATATTCATCAGAACATATTCTCTATGGACTATTGTACAAGTGTTTCCTTGACAACTGCTTTCAATTGTAGAAAGAATTTATTTTCCCTTGAGTATTTTGTTTTTAAAGTTATCATTTAATCTTCTTACGCTAATTTTAAGGACACTTCCTCTCAAAACATTGATACTTTGTCAATATATGAATTTTTAATCTAAACAGCGTTATGTGGCTGAAGACTTTAATAATATACTAAATATGTACCACTTTTAACCAATAAGTTGCCTTAAGCAACTAATGTATCGACAAGGTGGAAAATAAAAAATACTTAGCTGTAAATCTGTTAAAGTGCGATACAGACCATGAAGCTGATTTTACGTAATCTTGATACGGGGTCGGGGATGAAATGAGACTAATTCATATTGCATGTTTTACGGCCGCATGCCCTTTCTGTTGCCAACCTCAGTTGAGAAGCTAATGAAGATCAAATGAATGACGGTGAATGAAACTGGGTAAGGAGATGGAAGGAATTAGTTGTGGCCTATGAATAGAAACTGACCCAGCATTTGCCTGGAAGTGTAAATGGGAAACCAAAGAAAACCATTCTCAGGAGAGCCAACAGTGGGGTTCGAACCCACATGTCTCCCGAATGCAGAGCTTGGCTCCATAGCCGTAGAGCGTCAACACACGCGGCCACTCAACTCACTCGTGTGCCCAACCTAAACAAATAACTATTTTAAATTGACATATTAAAAATACCTCCAACTTTATATGGACATATTATGGCCTTTAAACATAAAGGTGAGCGCTATGCTAACTAGCGAGTAATGGCGCACGTTAAGACCTAGCGAGTAATGCCAGGTTAAAGGGGCCTGACATATGGGTCATCAGCCCCTAATGGTACGAGACCAAAACTAAATGTAATGATAATTAAAATTTTAAAATTTATCCACTGACTGGAATTTAAAAAAAATGCTGAAGAAAAAATTATAAATTCAGAATAATCAATGGATCTAATTTGCAATGCATTATTTTTGCATAAAAATGATTTTAAAAAGTATTATAATGTAACAAAATGAAATAAGGAGTTGTCTTTGAAGTGAAATCATATATTTCATTCAAATTAAAAGTTTAAAACACACATTAAAAATACACAAAGACAGATGAAAACAGGGTCAATAAAATAAGACCTAGTTGACAATAAAATAAAAACCAAACACAAACAGAAAATTAACTTTTAAACATGATAAAAGAGAGACAATCCCTCATAAAATGGATGACTGCTGACTGCTAGTCATCTTGCAGAATGAGGGAAATCGCACTCGGAAGTTTTAGACGACTGTGCAGATCGGCCAGGTCTGCGCACTCCGCAAGGACGTATACTGTGGTCAGATGACTGCCGCAAATACACATTGGGGGAAGGGGGGCGGCTTCTCCCTTCAGTAAGTGGGAATGCACTGCTATACCACGGTCAATCCAAAGACTATATAATACCACTGCCACTGCTTCTCTCAGAGAAACCCAAAGGGAAGTTTTCCATGCCTTTGTAGTTCCTGTAATTGTTCTCAACTCATCTGAAAGAGGAGAGGCCTGCCACTTCAACTCCCAATGGGACATCACCAAATGTCTCAGTTGAGAACAAATATCACAGGCTGGAACCTTTTAAGGCAACGGGGGCAATGTGACCACCTCCTTGGCAGTCCTATCAGCTAACGTGTTTCCCAATACATCCATGTGGCTTAGGAGACACAAAAACATGACTCTGGTGCTAGTACTCGAACACCTGATCGGTCAAATCAGCAACGGTTAATGCTGGTATTGGATTACGTTGGATTTGTCGTCCCATAATGTCCCATACATGGTCAATGAGCGAAAGGTCCGGTGATCTCGCAGGCCAAGCCAACTTCCATATTTAGAAATGAAATTATATTTAGAAATAGAAATAAGGGCAATCGCCAAATTTAACGGTTACAACAGATTATTTGTAGAACAGATAATCAATAAATTCAGACACCGGCCTAAGACTACTCTCACAAAAGAAACTACCATTTCATTTACTTTTACATTCAATGACGATGTCCATCAAATCAGCAATCTCTTTCGAAAACATAACGTCAAAATTTTCATCAGAACTAATGATAGGACTTCAGAAATTATACACAATTCAGTATCTGTCAATACCTCTAACAGATATTCTAAATCCGGAATCTATAGATTCAAGTTTATTGATTGCAGCGCCTCTTAAGTGGGACAAACAGGATGCAGCTTCACAACCGGATAACAAATTCCACAAGGTTTTGTAGTAGCAGTCAAAGGGACTTTCAAATATTATGAAAGAAACAATTCAACTCCTCAAGATTTTGGATTGACGTCCGTTTTGACTAAAACCCTCATAAATACAAACTACTACCAACGGAAAATCTGATCGTCAAAATAAGACTAGTTCGACGAAACTATCTAATTGAACATTTTACTGTTCAAAACTAATAAATTATAGTAGCGAGCCTCAAAATAAAAACCTGAAGCTGAATTCCAACATATCCAAGATTTTAATCTTCAGACACCAATAAGTTTTAACAATAATTACGACTCAAATTTTAACAAAGAAGTCAAATTACAATTGTTTTTAATAAACTAGAACTCTGAGTAAACAATTTTAGCCAAATTTTCAACATTTGAAGATACTGTGTTTTGGATGTCTATGTCTTTAGAATTAACGGTTATTCCAATTTTAGTATAGTCATTTATATTGTTAAACTATTAATGTGTTCATAAATTCCTATGTTTATATATTTTATTATTTTATTTTTAGAATTATAATTAAGCACAAATTTGTCAAACCAAATCAAATATGACAGGTCAACCTTGAGATGATTATATAGGCTGAGGATGCTTGAAATTCAAGCGAAACATGTCCCTATAAAATAGTGTTGTAGCATTATGATCTAACAACATAAAACCAATTGTATTGAAAAGGTGGACTAAAAAATCACAATATTGTAAGCATATATTCAGAGCACGTCAACGCAATAAGATATAACAAGTTTTCTCCTATAGACCAACACATTCATTACTCTAATCATAAGTTCACTGACATAGAACATGATTTTGAGATACTTCAAATAGCAAACAAAGGGCCAATCATGAACATTGTCAAAAAATTGTTTCATTCATTGCAATCAATATTTCAACACTAACTATAATTTAAATGAAATTTCCAAGAAATCTAATATTCTTTTTTATCTCTTAATTAAATGGTTAAAAAATATTAGACCACCTAAAAACGATTCGATCTTTCAAACCATACGCAATATATATCATCATTTACCCCCACTACCACATCCTTCCGCCCCACCTTAGCCTCCCTGACAGTTGCTCTACCTCTACCCCTTCCCTCTCCTCCCCACTGCCTCACCCCTTAACCTCGTGATTGCATCCATCAGTCCAGCTCCGTCCGCCGATCGAACAGGCTGCTCAAGGCGAGTTCGTTTCTATTCGTTTCTCGTCATTTCTAGACATTTCTTTTTAGTCTTTCCTTCCTACATTTTGCCTAATTCGGCTTTTAATTTCCACTGCAGGTTCCAAAACCCCATACTGAAGTGAGAATTAATTCTTTGAGTCTAACCAAGTTCATCACATGCACGTTTATATTTTTCGGAACCAAACGACAGATCAAAGAACTAAAGACATATACAAGCTGGACACACCATCTGTATACAACAATGGAGTAGTCATTTTAAAAGGATTTCATACTGAAGTGCAATATCATCATGAACCATATTGTACTTAATATTCATCTATACAGGCATTACAGTGTGTTTTAAAGTAGTTTTAAAGTCTTAATGTTTTAAAGTTGTATTGTGTTTGCCCGATTTGACTCGTTGGCTGATGATGGCACAAGTTTAGTGCCGAAACTAGTACCTCATGTGAACGACATGTGATTAATTCACATTAATAAATGTCTTTGTATTGAATAGGAGGACCCCTATTAACTTCAATTATTGCCAAGCCAACTGGTTGACACTCTACAGAGCACGTTGGGTGACAGCAGCACTATGAGAACGAACATGATCCTGTTGGAAAACACTCCCTTGGATACTGCAAATGAATGGCAGCACAACTCGTTCAGTCACCAGTCTGACGTACAAATCCACTGTCAAGGTTCATGGGATAATGACAAGAGTGCTCCTGCTGTCAAAGGAAATCACTCCCCAGACCATAAACCCTAGTGTAGGTCCAGTGTGTTGACGCTGCAGACAGCTTAGTTCCAAGCGCTCATCTTGCCTCCTCCTTACCAACCTACGGCCATGACTGGCACCAAGACAGAAACGGCTCTCATCTGAGAACACAACAGATATCCACTCCACCCTCCAATTAGCCCTGGCTCGACACCACCGAAGATGCATATGTCAGTGATTCGGAGTTAGTGGCATGTATGCTATAGGACGGAGCTGTCCATCAAGTAATCGATTCGTTACAGTTCACTGTGTCACACTGGTAAAATAATATAATTATTCCTTTAACCCTCCCAGTGCCGGGCGTATTTGTTAGGTACTAGCCAAGAGTGCCACCCACTTTTCGTCCCATTTGCAAATCTCTAGAAAAAAATTCATCACTCTTTCAATTTACACCCATTTTCAGTGAAACTTTTTTCTATTATATAAAATGAAAAAGAAGCAATAGAACACAGAACAACTAAATTTAAACAAGCACAAAGACTTACCTGGCCAACGTTAAAAAAAAAAAAAATCTCTTTCGATAAACGCTAAGCTGAAACACTATAATTCCATAGTTAAACCAGAGGCAACGTATGCTAGTGAAACTTTATTCAAATTAAATGTACTGTAAAATCTACAACAGACAAATTACAGAAAACTGATAGAAGAATTCTTAGAACAATTATTAATAAAAAATACCAAGTTGATGGACAGTGGAGATTGTTGCCTAACAATTGTCTATCGTGAAAGTGAATCAATAATATCTACAATGCGTAAAAGAAGAATTTCCTTTTCCTATCACATATCAAAATTACCAGACACCAGGATATTGAAACAACTATTTGATTACTTTTTGAAAAATAAAATCAATAATAATTGGTTCAAAGAATTTCAGGATGATTTGGAAGAATTGGGTATAACTCAGCAACAAATCAAAGACAGAAAAGAAGAGGATTTTGAAGAACAAAAGCATAATCTCAAACTAAAAACAGTTATACGGAAACAATATACTATATCGGACACACAAAAAGCTTCCAGGTCGGAGAGGATGAGAAAGTTCTGGGAGAAGAAAAAGAAGAAATTAACTCAAATGTATTGATTTAAGTGCTCCAATGTGGGCGTAAAATATGTAAATAAAAATATAAAAGGAAAGTTCCTTTGAATTAATAGCACTTTGTACCCAAAATTATAGTTAAAATTAAAATAAATCACAAATTTAAAACATAATTAATGAAAATCCACGTTATAAGGCAAATATGTAGGTCTAAAAATCAGTATGACACACTGATTGTATGTCTTGTAGCATCTCTTGACTGTCGTTTTGGATAAAATTATGTTATTTGGAGTGATGATATGTCTTAAAAATAAAAATATATGCTACAGGTTCAGCATCATGAGGAGGGGCATGTCTCGGTCCGGGTAACTCGAGGAAAAGGTGAGGTGGTTGGTATGGTAAATCGCTATCACGGGTAACTTCACTGAATAATGGCAATGTGTGATATTGTTAATACCAATATTACCATAGAAATCTTTTTTACTTTAAGAATTATCCCTAACCTCGGCACTGGCGGTGTTCTACTTACAAAATCGTTTTCAGAATCACTCTCACAGACTATAACCTCACTAGAAGTGTTTTCAACACTATTATGAAGTCTAGTTTACTTTCTGACTTGATATAATCATCATCTTTCCCTAAACTATGTATGTAATCAGCTAGACCATCATTGTTTGTAAATACGTTGTCCTGTAAATCCACCATCACAGTTGACATGCTCAACATGTGCGGACATGGCCTTCATATTTTTAATGTTCGTCACACGAAAACAAATAATTTGATGCGGCTCTTAGTGGAAAATTTGGAGACTACACACCTTCCTTGATAAGAATATCCTGATATGTGCTACCATCTAACGGAAAAGGAAGAAAGACTGTTTCTAAACGAGTCTGCAGGAGGGATGAAATATCATTCCTGGCACTTTCAGCGAGTTCACGGAGGAATGAAAAGTCACCCTTTGGCGCTCAAAGAGTTAAATGAAGTATTATATATTTTCCACCATTTGGTACTTTACTGCTGCCGTTCAGACGGTAAAAGGCCAGACGGAATGACACTTGTGCCATGGAAAAAAAGGTAAATCTCTCTTATGGGATTTTACCTGTGCCGACACATTCGCCCAGTCCAATTTTCTCCATTCATCATTGAGTCCTAGAGGTGCACCCGCGAATAGGGAAAATGCTAAAAGAAGAAAATACAGCAATTTGTTGGACAAATTCCTCTTCATGCCAGTATCCACTGAATCGAGTGGTACCTGGGGTAATGAGGGCCTCAATTTTATCAAAGAGGTTGGCCAACGGATTGCTCGAATATCTGGTGATGCACAATCAACTGCTTATCTTATTCAGCGCATCAGCATATCTCGAATGCATGGTAATTTCACATCCATTCTTGGGACATTACCACCTGGTAAAGAGCTGGATGAAGTTTTTCTTTAATGCATGACATTTTATTTTATAATAAAGAAAGAAAAAGATAAGATCCAACTTTTCAATACTGTATATTACATGAAAATTTCTACATTTCTGTTAAATCATCACGTTTATGAACTTTTGGTACCGGTTTCGACAAAGCTATATGTCATCATCAGCCTAGGACAAATTACACAAAGACAATAAAATACATTGATCACGACTCTTATAGTAATACAGTGAAACCTCGATTCTCTGTTTTTCGAGGGACCATGAAAATAAAACGTATAACACGGGAAAACGGAAAATCCGGGAATGAATGAAAACCAACAATTTGGCTAAACATCATAAAAATGAAATATGTATAATTATAATCATACAAAAACTCCTAAACCAAACCAAACTACAGCCTCAATGGGCCTTTGCCTGCCAAGCGACCACTGCTCAGCCTGAAGGCCTGCAAATTACGAGGTGATGCATGGTCAGTGCGATGAATCCTCTCGGCCGATGTTCCTGGCTCTCTAGATCAGGGTCGCCATCTCACCATTAGATAGCTCCAAAATTAAAGGTATTCACGTAGGCTGAGTAGACCTGGAACCAGACTTACATCCAGGTAAAATTGCCTGACCTGGGCCCTCTGGATGAGAGGCAGGCATGTTAGACCGCGAAACCACATTAATTACCGATACGCGAGTTCAAAATCACGATACTTTATATTCAATTTTACAGGGGAATCTTCATCAGTTTCCCGTGAAAACTTCTTTCAGTTCAGCAACTTTGATTAGGATAGCCAAACTCTTCGAAAAGTCTAATAACGCCAAGCCAAACGACAATCGACCACAAGTAATTTTTAATTCTCTCATCTAATAAATTAAAGCACAGTAGATACAAAAGCACCCAACATGATGGCGAAATCCCTTCATTTCTTCATCTTTCATTGTAATTTGGTCTCCGGTATACTGTTCGTATTCAGTTTCTGGGAATCTGGTACCGTGTAAATTAGGCCTACATCGACATTTAAAGGTTATGTTGAACACGAAAACAAGGTTTTGAATGTAAGTATCGATTCTTAAAAGTTCTCGAATGCATTATATTCAATTCTGTTCATCACAAATCCAATCAAATTGGAAAGATAAAAAAAAATAACATCAAAACTTCAGAAATTACGGTTATTCGTAACCTTGAGCTCGCTGCACGTCAGTACGAGTTGAAAATGATACCAACCATTTAAATTTAACGTGCGCAAATAAAACGACTACGGTTTTTGGTATTTTAACACAAAAATGTAACATTCCCAGGCTTACATTAGGACCTAAACACTAATAAGCAATCCCAAGACGTCCCGTGGCTTTCTTTTTTAATGTAAGGTGCAACATCTGTTCTGGTCTCGCTAACATAATCATGTACGATAATATCAAAAATACGGAATTTTTGTTAAGAAGGAGCAGTTTCGATTCCTGCGCTGAAAGCCCAGTTACTCTACAGTGCCCTGAGCAAAGTGCCAAAAACCTGTTCGGCAGTATGATAAAAAAAAAAATGTAAAAATATAAACATCTAACCCTGGACATAATATGGACGTTTTATAAGTGCGAATTTTTGACAAAACTCGTTCCGTCTTCAAGCAGAGCTGTCGAAATGCACTGTCTCTCCTTACAATTGTTGTGGCCACACTCTACTTTATGATTTTCTGAGATTCTCTAAACAATACCACCCGAATGCGGTGCTAAGATGGTCCACTGCCGATCGCTTTTCCAGTACCGGTACAGTACTTGCTCTAATAATGACGGGGCGTTAACGCCAAGATCCATAAGTATGCTATAGCCGTCCTTTCGTGAGATACAGTTTATTAAAAAACAATTGATCGAGGATTTAGCGTTGATGGGACTGGAATTCCTGGACAGTTGATCCGGGAAATCATTTCTTCGAGGAACAGATAATGCAGACTTTTACAACGTGATTTAATTACGATGCTCGCGGGAACACGTAATTTGAACACATATTCCGGGAAAACGTATTTTCCGGGAACGGATAATCGAGGTTCCACTGTATCACAATAGTGATTTAGGAAATATACGTGTTAAAACTAAGATAATATTTACATATATAAGCTGATAGTCATTAGTATAACATTGGTCATATTTTATAAGGTGTATACCTTAGTATTTATAATTAAAAAGAATGACCTGTTAAAAGAAGATTCGGTTTTTATACTATATGTTAGTAGTAAAATATAATTATCAGCTTTTGATCTATCGTATTTTCATCTGTTGAACAGTCTGGTTCATTTTTAAAGAGGCTTTATAGCCATGTTTGACATGTTAAAAGAAGTAAACAAACACTTAGTCATAAGTTGTTCCACATGAGTATATACACAATAGAATGTAAAGAATATTCTAATAGGGCTTCAACTTGGACCTAACAGATGAAGAATTTTAGTACAAAGTCCAATGTAATCAAAATAGATGAAATAAGTTTACATATCACTGCAGATTGATATTGACAAGCAGTGTTCATTGGAACTATGCACTGGCCAGTGTCTTGGTAGGTGTGCTAGGTACCAAATGATGGCCAGCCTAGCACACGGGGGCGAAACGCTGGCAACCAGGAATGAGTTAGCTGCAAAATTTATAATGTCCAATAACGGACCATATATATTGGTGTTATAAATGTACTCGTTCAGAACAAATATTTCAGATTCCCTATGGGAATCAACATCTATATCACAAAGTGTACAGCACGTATTTAAAGCAAACTTGCTTTGCAAGGTCATAATGGCACTACTAGCACAACTCGTCATCGACTAATGCACATATCTGAACAGGTGTCATCTTTCAGATGTGCTAATGTGGCTCCTGAATTTCATTAATCTAGCACAACTTCTTGGTGTTGGGATTTCATTTTCCGCCGGAGTACTTCTGATATGTTATGCTGAACAAAGACCTACCTATGTCATTGTATCTCATAGAATATATGGGGGTATACGTTGCTTCACATCCATAGGTTTAACCACCACACTGCCCTACACGTGTCCCCCGGGTGGTGCTAAGAAAGCAACAGTGATGAGATGAGATCGAACTGTCGGAAACAACCTCTTGGTCAAAGAGTGAACGTGAAGGAGATGTGTGGTCCTTATCAGGACCCTCAAGTTCGTAGAATTGGAGCATCGCTGCGCATCTGACAACTGAACATCGAAGGGATTAGTCGAGCAAAATGTATCTTTCCAGGATTACACTGAAATATGCAGTTGATGTCATCGTGCTTCAAGAAACACACACAGCAGACGAACTACATTCAATGTTCTCTCCAGAAATTTTCATCACATGGGTGGCAGAAATGAGTAGCTGGGCGGGGAATACGACGTAAAAAAAAATGAATACGATAAAATTTCAGTTTATTCCTGTGCCACACCTCATAATTCCATATCTTGCTTTTGTATTTTACAGATATCACATTCTTTATGATATTGTAGGTAGTCTGTTATGGCTGCTTAGTATTCTCTATGCCAGACTTGACGTGTAGTTCATCCTGATTAGACAAATAGCACCTTACGTAACACAGAATTGCTATAGCATTTCTTTCTACCTTACCTTCGATTCGAGTTATCTCTGGTCGTCTGACAATAAGTTTGGAGAAAAGATGGAGACGACCTGCGAGATGACTTTCGTCTTGTACAAATGGTACTATAAAAGATTTAAACGTTATTTTAAATTGCTCTCTATGTTTAGAGTCGTGAATATGACTATTTCAATTTCGAGGTATTTATCCTACTTATCCTTTCTTGGTTTGCCATAGTTATGCTAGTTTGTTTACTGAGAGATCCCCTGTTTAATGAACTATGCTTTATAATTTTGC
Organism: Anabrus simplex; assembly: GCF_040414725.1. Classification (NCBI taxonomy): domain Eukaryota; kingdom Metazoa; phylum Arthropoda; class Insecta; order Orthoptera; family Tettigoniidae; genus Anabrus; species Anabrus simplex. Next base: position 1,156,302,993 of record NC_090265.1, on the reverse strand, counting down.
TACAGACTTATTTCTCTGTCCTTCCTTTCTTTTCATGTCTGCTTATGTGTACTCATTCCTGCAATAGAGCGAAAGGTGGCACCAATCAGATTATTTTGTGTGTGTGTGTGTGTGTGTGAGAGAGAGAGATAAGTTTGCCCGTTTTGATTTTAGACCTTTTAATTCTCTGTATCTTCGATGTTTTGGCTTGAGCTTATTTTTTGCGTTGTGGTTGAACGCTGATATCGTACGATTCATGTTCGCCTAGATGTGCGATATGAATACATGTTATGCGGCGTACAAGTTGTTTACGGTAGGTGTTTAGACTGGGTGAGCCAGGCCTCTTTGCGGTGACCCAGGTTTTTGATCTGTGCTTTCAGGTCAAGCTCATGAACCGTTGACTGAATCACGTCATGCTGTTACAATTTTTGTTGTAACGTATCTTGCTGTTATACTTTTTATATTTTTATACCCTCTGCTTTGCATGTTTGGTCTCTGAGTGTGTGTGGGTGTGATGATGTTGCTTGTTGTTTAAAGGGGCCTAACATCTCTACAGGTCGACGCTCTGAACAAATAGCATTTATAAAAATAAAAAGTTTAAAAAAAATAAAAACATCAAAAATCATCAAAATTACGGCCTTGCAACTTATGTCAGGATTTATATAACAAATTACCAACTGCTATCAGTAAACTCTGAAAATGACATTTTTACTACTACAGTTAACAATGAAAACTTGAAAATAGTTAATGTGTACAAGCCACCAGATATTACTTGGCCTAATCCCCCTATAACTTCTCTGCAGTGTCCTGTGATTTCGATAATCATCATCTTTGGGGATATAACAAAGATGACCCTAATGGTGAAGTTCTTGTGGACTGGATGTAAAATGAAAATTTTAATCTGATTTTTGATGCTAAAGACCTGCCTACCTTTCAATCAGCTCGCAGGTCTTGAGGCTAGACCCCAGATCTTTGTTTCACAAATCAGCTTCATAATTCACATACAAGTTCAACACATAGTATCTCCAGATCTACACTGATAATGACAGAAGTACAGTGTTTAAATTAAACGATGGTTTACCTCAAGGATCAGTCCTGGCTCCCCTTCTTTTCAGTCTGTACATATATGACTTCCCAGACACATCTTCAAGAAAATTAATTTATGCTGATGATATTTGTTTTAGGCAAAATGATTGGGCATCTTTTAGGGAGGATGTGAGGAGGGGACTGGAAGGAGGACCCTCAAATATAATTAAGAATAAGGAGGAGCTCGAACTCAGTGTGAGTTTTCTCACACAGACACTAGTTACCTCTTATGAGTTAAACTGCCCAGTTGTTAAGGCAAAAAGAACAACAGGAAGCTTCAAGTGGAACAGTTATCTGGAACACCTGAGGAGAAACACACGAAGGCTCTGGAACAAATACAGGGACCTTCATGACCAAGAAAGTCTAGATTCTTACAAAGAATCACAAAGAAAGTATAAATCAGAAGTCAAAAAGGCTTCTAGGAAATCCTGGAGACAGTTTTGTGACACCATTGAAAGTCAACATGAAGCAGCAAGAAGTGGGCATTAGAATCTTTTGCCCCTTATAAAAGTCCAGGAATGGATGGGATCTTTTCAGCACTTCTTCAGAAAGCAGGAGTGGTACTTATACCATACGTGGTCAGAATTTTTAGAGCCTTTCTCACCCTTGGGTACGTGTACTCCTTGTGGCATCAGGCAAAGGTAGTTTATATACCTAAACCCAGAAGGTCATCATATACCAGACCTAAGGATTATAGACCCAGTAGTCTAACGCCTTTTTTTTTTTTTGCTAGGGGCTTTACGTCGCACCGAACGCCTTTTCTTCTTAAGACTTTGGAAAGACTAGTGGATAGACATATCAGGGAGAAAGTATTAAGAGATTGTCCTCTGCATTCTCATCAACATGTGGTGTACCAACTAGGGAAGTCGGTTGAGACGGCACTACACCAGCCTGTTTCCAGGCTGGAGAGCGCCTTGGATCAGAAACAACTTGCTATGATGGTATTCCTAGACAAAGAAGGGGCCTTCAACTACACATCTGTGAGCTGCATGGAACTTAGTCTAGAGAGAAGAGGCATGAGTAGGATGCTCATAAGATGGATTATGGCCTCACTGCAGGGCCGTCAAGTTCTGTTTACCCTCAACGCAGTAATGTTGAGACCTAATATAGACAAGAGGGTGTCCACAGGGAGGAGTATTATCAGCAACATTATGGTGCCTAGTACTGTAGTGGATGAACTACTTACCAGGTTAAATGTTGGAGGAATTTATGCCCAAGGCTATGCAGACATTAGCCTGATGGCGGTTGGAAATTTCCCCAGTACAGTTTCGGAATTCGTACAGAGTTCCCTACGCAGGGCGGAAAGATGGTGCCATGATACGGACTTGTTGATCAATCCCGACAAGATGGAGCTCGTGGTGTTTACCAGGAGGCGGCTAGACGGACTGTCAGAGCCACTCCTATTTGGGAAAAAATTAGTTAAGACAACCTCAGTTAAGTACCTAGGGGTAATCCTCGAGGCAAGACTGAGTTGGAAAAAACATAGACCATAAGGTGGATAAGGCTCGCAAGATTATGTGGGCCTGTCGCAGGGCCGTCAGTAAGACTTGGGGCCTAGAACCTAGGGTGGTCCAATGGCTTTATATTTCTACTGTATGGCCCACGATCACCTATGCATCTTTATTCTGGTGGCCAGGTTCTGAGAGTAAAACTGTGACCACTAAGTTAAGCAGTGTCCAAAGACTTGCGTATCTAGGAATACCAGGGACACTGGATACTACACCAATATGTGAAATGGAGGCCATCCTATGCCTTCCCCCCTTTCATTTATACGTTAAGGAGATGGCGGGAATGAGTGCTTACCGCCTCTGGTCACTCGGAGGATGGTCTTTCAAGAATCCGAATAGAGGTCATGTTTCTATTCTTACAAGGCTTCACCAGACCCGGGATACGACAATGATGATCGAGAACGTGATGAAGCCCAGTTTTAATCAGAACTATAAGTTCACAGTGGTGATACCCACGAGGAAGAAATGGGTCACAGATGCTGGGGCCCGTCTTAGGACTGTGGGCTGTACATGGTACACAGATGGCTCGTGGACGGGCGGACAGAGATGGGCATGGGCGCCGGGGTCTGGGGGCCTAAGACAAGGCTCTCCCTTCCCATGGGTAAATATGCTACTGTTTTCCAGGCTGAAGTATATGCAATACTGGCCTGTACTGTACATGTATGGAACATGCCTGGGCGTAGAAGACGCATCACCATTTGCAGCGACAACCAGGCAGTGTTAAAAGCACATCCAAAATGGCATGGGAGTGCCAAAGGTAGGTAGATAAGCTGTGTGAACCGACACGAGGCTGACGTATTTGAGCACCTTCAAATACCACCAGACTGAGCCAGGATCGAACCTGCCAGTTGGGGTCAGAAGGCCAGCGCCTTAACCGTCTGAACCACTCAGCCTGGCATCATCCGGACACTGGTATCCGTTATAGGAGCACTAGGGCTGGACTAGGCAAACCCGTTTAAGGGACACAAAGGGTTTTCTAAGACCTACGTGTGGAGCCCTGCGCAGGGCTCCCCCATTCCCTATCTATCTATCTATCTATCTATCTATCTATCTATCTATGACATTTGTTTGGTGACTCAGTGCTCCTTCAATAATCATATTTAATGTAATAGATAAAATAACTCCGTCGTTGTTCGGTCCCAAGTCCGGAATGAGAAAGGAGGAGGGTTTGCTGGTCTGGCACCCAGCTGTAAAACTGCCGTTCTGCAGTAAACCACAGTACTTGGGAACAACACTTGATAGAACTTTGACTTTTCAAGCAACATCTCTCAAATGTAGCTGCTAAAGTTAAACTAGAAATAATATCCTTCAGAAACTTGCTGGTACATCATGTGGAGCCAATACTCATGTTCTAAGATCAATAGCATTAGCCTTATCATATTCTGTTGCTGAATACTGTTGCCAATCCTGGATCAATAGTGTTCACACTAAGAAGACTGATGTACAAGTCAATCAGGCAATGCTCATAATCACGGAGTGCATTCGGAGCATGAACATGCGGCTTCCTGTTCTCAGCAACATTCCACTTCCAGCCCTAAGATGATCAGAAGCTCTCCTAAAGGTTTGAAAAACATTCAGCAGAACCCCCAACTACCCATCCAACAAGATATTACAAACACTGAACATCAAAGACTGAAATCAAGGAAACCACCCTGGCGTACAGCAACAGAACTTGAAAGAATGTCTTTCCATGTTAACAGTTCATCGAAAGCCCAGTGCGATCAGTCTTCAGTAGTCAACAAACATCTAGTTGAGAACCTTTCTAAACGTGTACGAGGATTTGATCTTCCAAGGCGACAGTGGAGAATCATCAATCAGATAAGAACTGGACAAGGCAGATGTAGTTATCTATTGTGCAAATGGGGTTGGACTAGCTCTGCAAATTTCGACTGTGGTGCCCGTTCTCAGTCAATTCACCACATTGTTGCTGACTGCCCAATTCGAGCTTTCAAAGGAAAACTAATGGACATTCACAGCACATCGGATGAAGCAGCTGATGGGGTTGTAGTATTGCAGGGACTTGTGATTAAGCACATTTATCCTGAAATTATATATATACATATGTACATACCCTCAACATACGTTAAATAAAATGAATAGAATATACCGTATCACCAATGCACTATTATGTAAACATAAAAGAATCAGGAGCTACAAGGAAAACATAAAATACACACAAGACAGAAAGGAAGTTGGCATGCTTTCTACAGCATGGCTTTATTCACAGAGGTGGCTTCTGCTGCACATACACCAACTGGAAAAGTACAAAGACCATCTCTAGAAACCATATGCAAATAGATTCTCACTGTCTGGATTCTGTAATCGGGAATGAAACTATATTTTAAAGTTTCAACAAGACTGGGATCTTGAATGTTCTCGATGGCAGTGAAGTGGATGTCATTTGGGATGATGACAATGCCAGTAGCAGGGAAGTTGACGGCACAAGACGACGATAATTCAAACGAAAGCAGTGACTAGGACAAGCTGCCTCTGTGGATCAGCGGTAGAGTGTCGGCCTCCGGATCCCAAGATAGCGGGTTCAAACCCGGCAGAGGTAGTCGGATTTTTGAAGGGCGGAAAAAAGTCCATTCGACACTCCATGTCGTACGATGTCGGCATGTAAAAGATCTCTGGTGACACATTTGGTGTTTACCCGACAAAATTCATTAAATCTCAGCCATAGACGCCCAAGAGAGTTTCGGTTTACTCGGTCTGCCATCTAGTGGGGGCCTAGAGTAAAATGGAACATCGAAATTGACGAGCAGACAGCCAGATGGCGTCAAATTGAAATGTCTGCACACGGTAGCTGAGGCCATAGATTATTATTATTATTATTATTATTATTATTATTATTAGCGATTAGGACTACTGTTCAATTGACAGAGACAAATGACTGGCCATTAGGTTCTTATTTTTGTTCTTTTGTATTAATATTGCATAATATGATAAATAATACTGTATATCCCATATATATATATACTGCAAGATCGATGAAGTGCAAAATTGTTCGCAGGGTCCATTTCACTGTTCTGGTATCGTTTCGGTAATATGATATCATTCTATCATTGAGGTCAACGCCTCCCATGAAAGTGTTGTACCGTCCGACAACACACGGCTGAGGAACTGATATATACTTGTTATCTTTTTTGCTCCATCTGCGGCATGTTTCGACTGGGCATTTTGCTTCCTGTGATGACATCAGCATTACAGGCTTGTTATCAAACCATTTTGTAACACAAATACTAACAGAATCTGTGTCATTTGCCACAAAATGTTCAGATGTTCCTCTTGGCTGCTTGGCAAAAATCTTATCTGGGGTAAATGGCACATTTGAAACCCTAGATTTCATAACTGTACCAGTTGCACTGATATTTGTTTTCGCTAATAGGTCCAAGAGTCTTTCTGTCATGAAATATCTATCCATGTACACTACAGTATACGGTGGGATTGACTCGGATAATTTCAGTACGGCAGATTCACCTACTGTTAATTTTGCATCAGTTTGGTCCAGCAGGAAGGTTCCTTTTCCTTGGTAAATACAGAAGTCTAGTGCGAGGCCTGATGAATCAGCCAGAACAAAATTTTTAAGACCTACAGGATTAGGCTTATTGGCAACGTACTGCTTGAGAGAAGTAGTACCAGAAAAAGGAATCATCTGTTCATCAACTGAAAGATGTGCCTGCCTAGTCATTGATAAACATCCCCCTCTAATATCTTCAATAAATGGCCTAACTTTCCACAATCTGTCTTTACGTTTCAACTCATCAGTCACTTCTAAATCATTAACCACTTTCAGACAGTTTCTGATTGCAATGAAACGGTCTCGAGACATATTATCAGCAATAACAGGTATTCGTGTGTTTTTCGCCCAGTACATTCTAAGTCTTGGGTAATGTAAACTTCCCATCATAAGCCCCACTCCAATAAACTTCTTCATTTCAGAGTTTGTTACTGCCAAACTTTTTCCCTTTTCCCGAACACTTCTTATGTTCGTATTAACTGTAAGATTATCAATGGCTGAGTCCCTAAGATATTGTGAGAAGTACTGTAGTGGTCTCCAATCCTTACGAATTTCGGCCTCTGTAACGGGTTCATCACGGATAGGTATGTCAGAAGAAAATGATTCACTTTTCATCCACTTCTTTCTTTTTATTGGCATTTCTGGTGACAGAACTGAGTTGACAAAGTCACTTTCTGCTTGTTCTAAGTCTTCACTTCGTCCTTCTTCCATTACATTTATCTCCAGGCACTCATCACCTTCCTCCTCCTGCTCTTCTTCACTCATTTCTTCATCACATTTAACTAAATTATCCACAGTATCATCCTGCTCCGAGTCACTATCAAAATCTGACACCTCTCCACTGTTAATGATGTCGGATATCTCATCTGCAGTGAGTTGACTGTAACCTAAAATGTAAAAAAAAAAACATGTTCAAACTCCACATATTGTAAAGATTTCTTAATATTAAGTTAAAACTTACCTCTACTCCCATTAATTAGATAAAAATTGTATTCTATTTCACTGAAGCATTGCTTTGACAGACAAAAGTTAGGTTAAATATGTCATTCAGAAATTACTGTCCATTAACCTAGTATCCTCAATTGGACACATTTTAGTTTTATCACTTACTATCATTAATCAAAATGTTAGATTAGCTTAACACAGCAGTAAATACACACAAATGATTGTAATTATTATACTTATTTGAATTATTTAGAAATACTAAATAAAAACATGGATTTATTACCTCTGATTTTACGGGTTGCCATTTTCGCGCCACTCACACTTCACATGGACCAAGGAATACTGAAAATACAAGTAGTGCATTAAAAATACACCAGATGTCAGCCCTGAATATCCTCTTCTGATCACAACTGGTCTTGGTGCATCAGTAAATATATATAACTTCTGAGGTTCGAAATACCAATGTCCTCAATTGTAGACAGTTGATACAGGGCAGGTCTCAGGAGGATATATGAAGTGAGATGAATCTTCATAGCGAGTTTTTATGACTGGATACCCTTTCTGACGTCAACCTCATCGAAGGAGTTACTGAGATGAAACGAATGACGTAATATAAGAGTAAATAAAACTGATTTTAGTTACAGCACACAGCAGAACTTTGATTATTCGTTTCCAGAAACTATGTTTTCCTGGATTATTTGTTCAAATGAAATCGTCGCCCGAGCATCCTAATTAAATCATGTTTTAAGAATTCTGTATTATCTGTTCCTCGAACCATCTAAAAATTTCAGCTCCAGCAATGCTTAATACTCTATCAAGTATTTTTCAAGAAACAGTATCTCACGGACGGCTATGACATACCTGTGGATCTTGGCATTAACATCCCGTCATTGTGGTAATTAGAGCAAAAACTGTACTAGAAAGCAATCAACGATTAACTTGCATAAGGGACCACCTTAGCATGACATTCGGCTGCTATTATTTAGGGAAACCTTGGAAATCGTAAAGCAGAGTGGGGCCGCAACAATTGGAAGGAGTAGAGCGCATTCTGACAGCTCTACTTGAAGACTTGAAGAGTTTCGTCAAATGTTCATACGAAGGTCAGTAATAGACCGAAATTTCGGGAGTTTTGATTATTTTCTTATCTTTCCAATTTGCTTGGGATTAGTTTTGGCAGAATTAAATATAATGAATTCGCAAACTTTTGAGAATTGATACATAAGGAAACCATATTCTCGAGTTCAACATAACCTTTAACAGGCCTATTTATGCAGTAAAAGACTTCCAGAAACTTACTACAAACAGCATACTGGTGACCAAATTACAACAGAAAATTTAAAAAGAAGGAATTTTGTCATCATGTTGCGAGTTTTGTATCAGATGCACTTTATTTAATTAGATTAGAAAATTAAAGACTACTAGTTATCGATTGTTGTTTGGCTTAGTGTCATTTATTAGATATTTTTCAATGAGCTTGGCTGATTAAAGTTGCTAACTTGAAAGAAGTTTTCATAGGAAATTGACGAAGGTTCCCCGGTACAATTGAATGTAAAGTATTGAGATTTTTAACTAATGTTTTAAAATTCTGAACACGATCCCGCAGTCTAGCTTGCCTGACTCTCACCCGTGAGCCTCCAGTTCGATTCCTGGTGAGGTCAGGTATTTTTTACCTGGATATGAGGATTGGTTTTAGGTCCACTCAGCTTATGTGATAATTAATTGAGGAGCCATCTAACGGTGAGATGGTTACCAGGGTCTAGAGGGCCAGGAATAACGGTCAAGAGGATTCGTCACACTGACCATGCATCACCTCGTAATCTGCAGGCCTTTGGCTCAGCAACGGTTGCTTGGTAGGCCAAGGCCCATTAGGGCTGTAGTTTGGTTTGGTTTAGGAGCGTTTGTAAGATTATAATTATACATATTTCATTATCGTGACGTTTAACCAAATAGTTGAAGGTTTTTAATTCGTTCCTGGATTTTCTGCTTTCCCATTATTGTACGTTTTTCCCCACGGTCCCTCCAAAAAAGAAGAATCAAGGTTCTACTGTATGTAGGCCTAAAAGTCATATGTTCACCATTTACTGTTTTCTTTATTTTTAAAATCACAATTTGTTTTAAGTCGCTCGGACACAGATCGGTCTTATGGCGACAATGGGATAGTAAAGTGCTAGGAGTGGGAAGAAAGCGACCATAGCCTTAACTAAGATACAACTCCAGCATTTGCCTTGTGTGAAAATGGGAAACCATGGAAAACCATCTTCAGGGGCTGCCGACAGTGGGGTTTGAACCCGCCATCAACCGAATGCAAGCTGATAGCTACGTGGCCCAAACCACATGACCACTTGCTCTGTAAAAAATACATACGTGTAAAATTTATAGTTCTTTGTACCCAGAAGCCACTATACGAAATGGGAGGCAACCACATATTGGATCCCTCTTAGTTTTTATGGCCATAATAGCGGGAGAAAAAAGGGGGTCTAATATGCGAGAAAATACAGGATTTCGGACAAAATTTTAAGTTTTGATTTTTAGTAATTCTGAAAATATAGATCAGGAACAGAAAGATCACAGAAACTTACTCAGATTCTTACTAAATTTAAAGTACTCTATTACAATATCATCACAACTAACGAACCAAGAAGTACTCAGAAGGGCAAGAGCAAGTCAGGAACTCGTTCAAACATTAAAACACCGGAAGATCTCTTACCTTGGCCACGTCCTTAAAAATGACCGTTACTTCATCTTACAGCAGATTGTACAAGGCAAAATACAGTGGAACCTCGATTATCCGTTCCCGGAAACTACGTTTTACCGGAATATACGTTCAAATTATGTGGTCACACGAGCATCGTAATTAAATCATGTTGTAAAAATCCCGCATTATCCGTTCCTCGAAGAAACAATTTCCCGGATCAACCGCCCAGAAATTTCAGTCCCATCAACGCTAAATCCTTGATCAATCGTTTTTTTATAAACTGTATCTCACGAAAGGACAGCTATGGCATACTTATTGATCTTGGCGTTAATGCCTCATCATTGCGATAATTAGAGCAAGTACTGTACTGGAAAAGCGATTGGCGGTGAACTTGTATAAGGGACCATCTTAGGATTGCATTCGGGTGGTATTGTTTAGAGAATCTCGGAGATCATAAAGAAGAGTGTGGCCACAACAATTGTACGGAGACACGGCGGATTTCGACAGCTCTGCTGGAAGACTTAACGAGTTTCATCAAATGTTCGCACTTATAAAACGTCCACATTATTAAAAAAAGAAAGCCATGGGAGGTCTTGGGATTGCCCATTACTATTTTGGTCCTAATGTAAGACTGGGAATTTTACTCTTTTGTGTTAAAATGCCAAAAACCGCAGTCATTTTATTTAAGCACGTTACATTTAAATGATTTGTCTCATTTTCAACTCGTACTGCAGCAAGGGCCCTTTCCAGATGACTTCAAGGTCACGAATAACCGTAGTCTGAAGTTTTGATATTTTTTTTTTCTCTTTCCAATTTGATTGGATTAGTGACGGGCAGAATTTGACAAGAACTTGTTAAGTTAGAAAGTTCTTGAACACCAAATAGTAGACATCATTCAACAGAGGGCCACACTTTTCCACTTAATAAGAGACAAGTTACGGGGAAGAAAACCAGAAGCCGTTTTAAGAAGACAAACACTTCATAAACATTTCAACAGGAGCATTTTACCAAAAATCTCCAAGTTCTTTTTTTTGCTATTTTGTTTTACGTCGCACCGACACAGATATGTCTTATGGCGACGATGGGAGAGGAAAGGCCTAGGAAGTGGAAGGAAGCGGCCGTGGCCTTAATTAAGGTACAGCCCCAGCATTGCCTTGTGTGAAAATGGGAAACCATGGAAAACCATCTTCAGGGCTGCCAACAGTGGGGCTCGAACCCACTATCTCCCGATTACTGGATACTGGCCGCATTTAAGCGACTGCAGCTATCGAGCAAGTGATTTAACAGCAAGTGATTTTATTGGAAAAGCTCTCAGGACTTATAGTGACCAGACATTTCAGTCCAATAAGTGTTTTTAATATTAAGTTTAATGTCCAACTAACAACCGCCCTCAATGCGCTCTCCCCCCCTCTCTCTCCCACCTATACACTTTCTACTAACACCTGTTTTTAATGTTTTAATGTAAATTATGAGATTGATTTTATGCTATTTCACCTAAGCTACATGAAAAACAGCTGATGATGATTGCTTAGCAATCGAAACATGTTCTGTGATTATTAATGTCTTTATAAATAGCCCAAGGCTAAATAAAAAAAAAGAGAAAGTATCGATTAGGTGGAACCTTTTTTCATTTATTGATTGGATTAGATTATCGATACGGGAATGAAGTGGATAGTTTGTAATACTCCCAAAGTGATTATTAATGACTCAAGATGCTATGAAATGAGAATGGAGAGTGTTGCTGGAATGAAAGATGACAGGGAAAACCAGAGTACCCGGAGAAAAACCTGTCCCGCCTCTGCTTTGTCCAGCACAAATCTCACATGGAATGACTGGGATTTGAACCATGGTATCCAGCGGTGAGAGGCCGACGCGCTGCCGTCTGAGCCACGGAGGCTCTGTTACTGTAATACCATAACCAAATCAACCATGAGAGCTTGCAAAGCTGAAGTGGCACCGGAAACAGACATGCGATAGGATTTGATGATAGTGTTTTGCATAAAGTTCCGAAAATTATGAGTATTGAAACGTGTGTACGGACATCAAAATATTAATCTATGGCACAAAGAAGATGCGAATGTTACATATTTGAACAGATGATCAATGATAGAGGATCTTCGACAGTAGACAACGTTAATATGAAGGTAATGAGATGTCCTATAACTTAAGTGATGTTATTGTCACCTGAAGCAGTGCACGACTAGTATTTATTTAAGTAGTTGCCTTGAGTATGGATTTTCGAAGACAGTAGTAGATCTTCATAATTTTCAGGAGAATAATCTCGGTGAAGTCAGATGCAGTTGGATCGTTTCCAAGTCTTCTCATTTTTTAAGGATATTATCAGCTAGATGTTGTGTATTTCAGGTACAGCGGATATGAGTTTCCAGGAGATGCTGTTCATGCTTTGATTGAATTTACTTGTTAGAATTAGTTCCAATATCTCTGAATAATATGTGATAACATTATTAACAAGCAACAGCTTTGAATATAGGTTATTACGGGATATTCAGGTTGTTATATATTTAATTCATGTGATGAGTCATAATATTGACAGAATATAGAAAGATAAAATCTTGGACTAATGAGTGACAAATAAGAGTGAAATAACTAAATATTTTATTATTATATTTCTATAATTGACAGACAATGGGAAGATCATAAAATAATGTGTCGTGATAAATAAGCCTTCAGCAAGTTCCATATTCGATTTGTTACAAGTCAAGATTTGAATTTAAGTTAGTTTATTACCAACATGTGATTGTGTTATGATCCAAACCAACAAAGAATGCAATGTCAACTCTATTCTTATTTTCCAGTCATGTTGTAATGTAAATATTATTTTGTTATTCTATTTTCCATTTACGTTTGATTAAGTGAATTGGAATATCTTTCCAAGAAACTAAAATTCTCGAGATTTTCATTTCATTGAATTAAGAATTACAATAGCCTTACATAGTTACGTGGAATGAATTCCTGCTACAGTAATATGAGCCAAATGTTAAGTAGAAATGAACTGTAACAAGTGTTGGTCGAAAGTCCAAGCCCATGAGCGGAGACTCGTGTAACTCCGTTGACACCAGCCGAGGCGTACTTACACTATCTCCGAACTCTTAATTGAATCGACCCACGGTTGGATACAGAGAACAATTTTCTATAGATCAGTGTAGGTACTTGCCTATTCTGATGATATATACCGTAATGGCAAGAACTCGAAAGGCAGAGACATTCATCGCCACTGAACAGGCCAGTAGGAAGATAAGACCAAACATCAACCAGCAAAATATATGACTGCTGGGAAAGCATGCAAGGAGAATATTCCAGCCTAAGTAACTGTGGGTAATTACACCTTTGAGAGAGTTTAACAGTTTAAATATTTGGGATCGACAGTCACCTACTCGAATGAAACCTATGAAATTAAACAGCGATAAATAGCAGCCAACAAAGCCTATTTTGCTCTAACAAGGCTTCTCTCCTCAGGGCTCTTGACTCGTACCACCAAATTAACCATCTACAAAACACTTATAAGGCCCTGTTCTTGCATATGCCTGCGAAACTTGGCCATTAACAGCAAAAGATATTGGAATGCTGGATGCCTTCGAAAGAAAGATACTTCGAAGAATCATTGGCCCAATCTGAGAAAGAGGAACATGGAGAAGGTACAATCATGAATTGTACATCATTTATAAAGATCCCCCTATTAGAAGAACAGTGAAATCAGCCAGATTGAGGTAGACCAGGCACGTAGCACGTTTGAGTGATATGGAAGTACCTAAAAAGATATTAATTGGAAATCCAGGTGGACAGAGAGGATCAAGTCTACCGAGAACCAGATTGATGGCTGGAGTCATTGAAGATCTTTGGGAAAAGGGCTATACCAACTGCAAAGCTTTAGCTTTAGATCAAGATAAATGGCGAACGAGTGTTGAAGAGGCCAAGGTTTACAATGAACTGTAGAGCCGAAGAAGAAAAAGAAAAAGAAGAATATAATATAATCAGATTATATACTTACCATCTTCTATTCTACCCTTAATATACTACTTGAGTTTCCCCTCAGCTAAAAATCAGGATAAAGACAGAACTGAATGACATGGCAGAGTCTTTCAATGAAGGAATAGTTAGCATCTGGATTGGAAGCAAGCAGCAAATGACAGAATGGTAACACTATCAGAAACAGGATGCTAAGAATAAAACACATTTAGCAAGTGAATGCTATGGACAGGAAAGTATGAAAGATCCATATGGTCCAGTCACTGTGAATCTGGGTTTTATTGAACAATTTGCAACTGAATGTTGGTTAAAGATTCAAGAAGTAAGAGGAAAGGATCTACAATACTACTAAGATTTGCAGGATCAGGGTTCATACCAAGTCTGCTCTATGTACCTCATGACTGCTTCAACATTTCTCTTTTAAAAAAATACAGTAAGCATTAACAAATACTTAGTAATGTTAATTTAAAAACATATTTCAAGGAAACAAATTTCACAATAGGAAACACCATCCTAATTGTAACATTATACCACTATCAAATAACATACCTTATGGCCACATCGTACAAGTTCTTCTTGAAGAGGAGACCTAGTTTGGATTGAAGATCTTTTTCCTGGAGATGATACAATTTGCTATCACCATTCAGTACATAGAAAGAACCCCATTCTGTGAGTACAGCCTGTACCTCTCGAAGTGGAGCAGAGAACACAATGAACTTGTTCTGGATGTCCAGGACAGTTATCATGTGCTTCTCTAAGCTGCCAACATTATCACTACAACATGAAAATTTACCAAACCTATAGACATGGAAAGAAAGGAAGATATACAAGAATATCAACTTAATTATATACAATTGCAAAGAACATGGACACGAAAATACGGCTGCTTTCTTTCCCAAATTATTTACAATAAAGTGGTGTTTATTAAAAAGCAGGGATATCATCCTCATGAACTATTCCCGCACAATCAAGCAACCTATTTAAATGTGTACTACAGCTGTCTGGGAAAAATATACACAAATTTCTAACAGAAATAGGAATAGAATGGGTAGATTGTTCACCAAGACAATATGAAAGCTCAGATCAGTTTGGTCAATTTGTTTGCACAAGACTGACTAGGATGTTCAACCACACTCATCATATTCACTGAGTATTGTGCCATTCAACTTGCATTTGTTTCTGCAAAATTTATGGAAATAACATAAAATTTGATGATTTCAGACCAGTTAGAACTTAGATAAGTTCTGTCTCCAGCCCAGCCAAAATCTACACAGACAAATCTGATACAGACAGAAAGATTGGCATTGAAAAATATAGAAGATACATACAGATTCTTACTTAAACACTACAAATTTGTTTCATTTTTACATTTGAAAAAAATCCTTCTAAATTCCTGCACAATCTAGCACTGCAGAATGGGCTAAACTTGACTCCTTATGCAAAGTTAACCATATATCCAAAAATTAGATCTGAATCAGTATACCAAGGTATATTTAATACTTTCTATAGATGTGAAATTTTTTCCTGTATTTCTGAAACATTATAACATTGTCACTCTTATAATGATAAAAAATTGTAATCATAGTATACAACAGATAATTATATTCTTCAGAGGTGCAACTTCCTGTTTGGGTCATCAGTCCATACACTGGTTTGATGCAGATTCCACGCCACCCTAGACTGTGCTAACCTTTTCTTTTCTATGTAACTACTGTACTATATCTACTCTAATCTGTTTGCCATTCATACCTTGATCCACCCCTTACATTTCCCTCAAATATCTGAACAAGTCCTGGGTGTCTTAGGATGTGTCCTATTATTCTATCTCTTCTTCTGGTCAAATCATTCTGTCCTCACCAATTCGATTCAGTATCTCTTCATTCGTAATTTGATATATCCATCTCACCTTAAACATTCTTCTGTAACACCATATTTCAAAAGCTCCTATTCTTCTTCTTTCTAAGCTAGTTACTGTCCATGTTTCACTTCCATACAATGCCACTCTCCAGACAAAAGTCTTGGAAAACACCTTTCTAATTCCTATATCACATCATCATCTTCATGAATTCCTTCCAGCGAGCCAGGCAGAATGTTTAAGAATGTGCCTCCGTTTATTACAGTCCTGGTATGCTTCTTTTCTCTCTAGGGCATCCCATATTTCTCCTCTCTTCTCTAGGTTTTCTCTTATCTGAACCACCCTTTTCTAGGGCATCCAATTTGTCTTTGTCCCGAAACGATCTTTTCAAAATACGAAGGTCAATCAAATATAAGTGGGGTTTTTGTTCCTGAACAACAACAGTTGGTAGGACTGGCCCTGGCTTCTGCTATGCTTAGGCAAGACCATTAGGAGTGGGGAGAGCGTGCTGTTAGATATTTCCCACCGTTTCGTCATTAACGCTCATGATGTCGGAGCAACAGGTGTACCCCTCCACCGCCCAACGCATAATTATAAAATTTCTTGCTTGTGACGGAGTTACAGGAGCGGAAATTTGCCAGAGATTGACGGCACAGTTCGGTGATCAAACATTGTCAAGGTCGCATGTGTTTGCCTTGCATAAAAAGTTCAAGGAAGGAACTGGCGCAACTGGCTGGTGACACGACCCTGTTCTTTTTATGATCAGGGCATCAAAAAGCTGCCCATACGCTGGGACAAATGCATTTCCAAAGCAGGAAAGTATGTTGAAAAATAAATTGTAATTGCCTTGTTTTTTTCAATAAATTAATTTAAATAAAAAATAAAATGCCGTTTATATTTAATCCCCCCCTCGTACTTCCTTGGTGTTTGAGTCACCTGCATCCGCTTAGCATATCCTAGCCACTTCAGCCTTGCAACACTCAACCTTTCTTCCATGGTCAGGTTAACTGCAGGTCTCTTCGTATCTGATAATTCCTAATTCTGTCCTTCCTTGTTTTCTGTGCAGCTGATCTAAGTACTTCATTTCAACAGCCTGCAGTTGACTTCCTTCCCTTTTATGTATGACGCAACTCTCCAGACTATACGTCATGGTGGGCAGGAGATAAGTCTACTACAGGGCCTGTTTAGCCCTCTGAGGAACTCCCTTGTCCCCATACTGTGTTCCGTACTTGATGGAAGAAGTTGGATCATATCATACCTTTACTTCCTGCTACAACACTACATATTTCTCTATCAGCTATGTAGAGGAAATATAAATAAAATAAATATAAAAAAGGTTACACGTGTCGAGTCTATGACAACTAAACTTGAACTGAGTCGATGCAATATTCCCTCTCATGGATCGTCCCCCCCACTACCACCCCACTTACCAACGGCTAACCCGTTGTTAGGTGGGGCGGGGGGCACTCCACTACCGATTCCCTCCTTTCCTCTCTTTCCCTTCTCCCTTCACGGAATACTGTAATGAGAGAGGGGAACAACTCCCAGGCTTCCCTGTTCCGACAGGGCCTCTCACCTCTCCCCTTCCCTTGTAAATTCAGACCTGACCTACCTTACCTGAGTTAGGCCACTGTTTCTCCTAGCATTTTGTTAACTCATCTCAAAGGATTATCTTGCAAAGCACCTTTACAACATGTCCATCTCTCACTTGGTTTATTTTACATACTCAAACGACACAACAAGCCACCGAATATTGACCATTAGCCAACATCACAATCAAGCACCAGAACAAACGAGAACCCCTACAAATGAATAAGAAAATATAAAAAGCAGATATAAAAATACCCCACAACATTCGTTACTGCTGTTACACCCTTCACTCCTATAAATATTCCCTACTCTTAATTTATTTATACAGTACATAAGTTCTTCACTGCACTTAAATATTTGCTAGGCCTACACTACCCACACATTTCCATTCTTTTACAAGCCATATAATACCTTTTTTTTCATTGCCAGTCTGACTTAAATGGTTTATCTGGTTTTCACTTGATAACTTTTCTCTCACTCCTTTTGTTTCTTTACACTCAAATATCAGATGGTAATCTGCCGTCACTTCAATACACAAAATGCATACCATTGTATCTTTATTTCTTAACTACCCCTTATTCTTAAACAAGCCCAGCAACCACCATTAATAAACCACTTCCCACCAATCTGTCTACGTTGCTAATTCTTATCCTATTAACTAAACTAATCCTATCAAATAGTCTAGTGTCAGTCTTTTCCAGCATTCTTCCCTCCAAGTTTGTAGTTGTATATCCTTTACCCTCCTTATAACAATCCTCCATGAACCTCTACCCCTTGTATGCCAGTCTTCAGACCACAAATAACCTAATCCCAGACCTTCCATAATCCTTTTTACCTTAATAGCCCAGCATTCATTATACCTATTTACAATCTGATACTGGAATGTGGCTTGCAACAATAAGCATCCTTCCCTCTCCTTAATCACCAATATCTCAGTACCCTCTTCACAATTTCTACTTCCATATACTTCCCGGAAATTACTATCGCCCCAGAACTGGCAGTGCAAAGCGGAACACTCATCACCGTCTTACTGAATCTACTAGCTATCTAATTTAGCTTAACCCTATCCTTTTCAACCCCCCACACCTCAGAACCAAAGAACTCTGCTTAGGACCAACGTTTTATAAACCATCCTTTGTATTGTGCCGTTTCCATGTGGAACATGCGCCACAGCGCGAGTGAAAACAGCAAGCACGAGGTCCGGAAACATGGCGCCGGAACAGTCTAGGCGAGAACTCAAACACAAACGTTGAATACGCGAAGAAGTGATCGTGAAGAGAGAGACTTCGCTTTCATCTTTGAGCGGAAAGACGTGTAAATACTTGTAAATAATGTTAGAATTAAGTAAAATGTAGAATGTATAAAATAAGACGAAACCGAAGATACAGGGTAATGTTATGCAATGTAAAACATCGATAGTTGTTAATAAGGATGGTGGCAACATCTAGGTATCGATAGATGTAAGTAGGTACTTAAGATAAACTTCCACATCTAGTGTGTAATTCTGTTATTCCATGTCTTGTTTTAAAACGAAAAGAGGATATACAAAGCCTGGTCATTGTTCATTGTTGGTGTCGATGTAATGGTAATGTGAAATTGATATACGGAAGCTTAAGAAAAGTTGTTGCTAAATGAGCATATTATCAGTGTACGTACATTGAATGTGAAAAGAAGTTATTAGGTGGTATGTACGCCGCAAATGAATGCAAATACAGTAGAGTCTTGATTATCCGACCTAAACGGGACCTGGAGTACGTCGGATCACCGAAAATGTCGGATAATACAGAATAACTTTGAAAATGAACTAAAACAAACAGGAAGACTATACTGTATTACGTACTATGTTTTACGGGACTCTATTTATTGTCTTATTAATTCAATTGTACAGTAGATGCAGTACTCTTTTCTTACTACGCCTGTAGCCAGGTGCAGACGTCTTGGCTTGGGCTGCAAGAGTTTTGATGTCAGCATCTTGAAATTCAGCCCAGTCTCATCACAATTAAAAATCTGATCACCGGTTAATCCTTCAGCAAGAATTATTTCTTGAAATTGTCTTTTAAATTTCACAACCTCATCGGATTTAGCTGGCAGTTCTTCTCCACAGATATTAAGCTGCCCAATGCCGTACCGTTTTTCCCACCGATCAAGCCACCCAGCAATAGCAGTAAAATCAGGGTCCCTTTATTAAACTCCTTCTGGATATACACTGCCATTTCTTGCAGAATGGGACCAGATATTGACAAGTCCTTTTCTTGGTTTTTAGTGAACCAAAGAAATAGTGCTTCACTTACTTTTTCGTACTCACATTTTTCATTGTTTTTTTCTAATTTTCAGTGCATCACTTGTTGCTCTGGTAGAGCACCACTTTTCAATTTATTCCCTCGTATGTTTCCAGCCTCCCACTGTAACACGTCCAACACCATAATCTGAAGCCTTTTTTTGGAGAGTTTCCCCTTTGTCCAGTCTCTTTAACCCACTCTACTTGTCTTCCACAGAAACAATCACTTTCTTACGTTTACTCGCCATACTCAGAGAGGATATGAAAACTATAACATCCGCACCCAACCAATACTACATTGCAAAATCCTACCGCATGACTGCTAGTGCTTGTCCCACAGTCGCACCCTCCACACCCCGTGTCCCAGAATTGCATCCACCTAAAGATCAAATTAAGCCTACCAGTGTCGGATAACACGGAGTGTCGGATAAGTGAAGGTCGGCTGAGAGAGACTCTACTGTAGTGTGAAATAACGTAATACTTACAGTCGTACAAGGCAAAGCCATTACAAGGAAAGCAACGCGATACATAATAGAAATTGTCGGTATCTCGAAAACATCTATGTATAATTGGAAGTATATGCATTATTAGTTCAATAGTGATTGTGTGTGTATTGAATAATCTAATGTTAGCCTTTTTCAGGTGTGATCTGCATGAAAGTAAAATAACAATGTCAGAAAGATATCCAGGAAGCACAAGTACACAAGAGAGTATGGAGAGCTAAGCATACACAAGCATGTCCAGCTGAGATGATGGAGTGGTTACGAGGAAGGATAACTTAGGCCATGTGCTTCCCAATACCCTGGCCATCCAAGTCAGTAATTGCCCAATAATAATGTCTTTTTTTTTTTTTTGCATTTTATTTTATGCAGCATTTATTTGCATTCTATTTTATTTACTAGTATCCTCAATGTAGATAGTAGTGTATATACAGTACATGTTCTGAAGTAGTTCGTCAAGACGTAATAATGATTGCACAATGAGCGACATGATATTATGTTACTTGGTCTGTAGCAATTCATATACGCGTTTGGCGGCACGGTATTCTATAGTATCATGTGAGCGAACGATTGGTTATGTCAGTAGGTGACTTCGGCATTGTTTATATTATGTTGTGGGATCGTGATTACTGACGGGCACGAGCTTATGCAGGCATATATAACATGCGTTAGCATAGAATCAGCATATTTATTGTGAAGTTAACACAGGTGACACAAGTAAATGGATATGCGATTTAATATAAATACGGAGACAGCGAATGTTGTAAATTCAAGGGTACGTGTTCTTCGAATGATAATTGCAGCAGGTTTACTATAATTACGAGAATGGTCATGAAGCAAGGGCATATCGAGGTATCAATGAAGATGTTCTGCAGGTAAGTGATACAAATGTAATGAAGTTACGAGTGATGATACTAATGTGAGTCGACGTGAAATAAATATAATAATAATAATAATAATAATAATAATAATAATAATAATGATGTGAGTGCCAAGTGTATTAAGTGCCTGCGATGGTGATAGTTATTGTGTTGATAAATAATATAGTGTGGGGTGATATCGTGATATGCTATTGATGCGTGGGCAAGCTCACGTGAGGTTTAGTGATTGAAATAGTGAAAAGTGCTGCGCCATGAGAATTATACAATAAGCTGAGATGTGATAGTGAAAATTCATCCTCAATTCGTTACGTAGAACGTGCTATTTAACTGTTATGTTACTGTGAAGTTAGATCATGTAAATGGAGTTGTGATGTTCATGTATAAGCTAATGCTGAGATTGCAATACCCATGTGTACGTGAATGTTAAGGTTGTAATATCCATACCTGAGTGAATGCTAAGATTGTGATGTTCATATGTAAGTGTAGGCTAAGATGGCGATGTTGATGATTACTAATTGCGATGCGATGTCGGCCACAATTATTCAATCGATTATCACGACACTTCGGATGCCATATTCGGAATTTACGTTCGGTTACTATGATTTTCAGTTGGTATGATAGCGATACGCTTGCGGCGTGTAGAAAGCTTGTCACGCACATAACTACGAGGACATATGCCATGATATCAGTTAGGTTAGGTTAGGTTAGGTGTTTTACTTCATGGACATAGTAGTTAAGTTTGAGTAGTAGAGATATCATGTGATGTTTTGTTGACGTTTGAATGTACATATTTCTTGTTCTTACAAGTGTTGTTTCTTATTACTCATTTTATGCAGTAGTATTAAGTTAATACGATCCTTGAAGGTATGTGCGAGGATGGGCGTGTAGCTATTGTTGCGTCGAGACGAGCCTCATCAGGACAGCATAAGTTAATTAGGATGGTGATGATTGTTGATTTTAGTTAGGATAGGTATCACATAAAAAAAAGGCATTATTATTAGCTGGACTTCTTGATGCAAGTAAAATTAAACTTCTCCTAATGTAAACCTGGTATGAAAACAGCAAAGGGGTACCCATAACAACGAAAGTAAAAAAAAAGTATGATCATATAGGTGATACATTCAAACAGAACAGGTTAAAAAATGAGATCTCGAAAATAATTATTAATTTCAAGGTTCAGGTATATTAATGAATAAATGTAAACATGTGTTCGTAATTTCGAATAGCTCTTGGAAAATTAAGATTAATTAATTCAAGATCACTGCATTATGTTGAAATAGGTCTAAATTAATTGAATTAAGTCAGCCTCCTTTGTATCATTATCAACGATTCCAAATATCTAAAATCAGTATCACGCTTTGGTTTAGTCTTAGTTAGGTAGGATCACTTAAATTAATAAATACAATTCAATTCACAATATCTTCATCCTTTCATTATAAAATAGATGTAAGCAACCTTACCTGTAAATTTAATGGAAACCATAAGGTCATATTGAAATATGAATAACTTTAACCCAAAACAAAAGTCACGGTCGTTACATGCATGGTACCAATTATAAAAGTAGATAATGCAGACTGAACAGCGACGGATTGAAAACCTCAATGCAGAAATTCAGAAACTAGGCCGCCCGATAGGATTCCAAATCCTGTTTTCCACCACAGATGCGACACGTATTCATCTGAATACATTAGTTAGCTGCGGCACACACAAAGACCTGCGACTCGCTGAAATAGCCCCACAACAAGAAGAACCTATTAAGACCCTGAGTGTAGAGTGCTCCCAGTGCTAATCCACGGGGCCAGCCGCCCGTGAGGGTGCAGTATTTCATATCTTATTCCCAGGAATTTGCTTTCCAAGATTTTTATGACTGACATATCTGCGAATCCTTTTCATTTCCTCTTTTGATCTGGTCCTCCCATCCCCCTTTTTTATTAATAAAGTCGCCCAGATATTCCAACTTATCCACCACCTCAACAATCTCGCCCTGGTCTATCCACTTCCGTTTACTCTTTCTAGTTCTATGTTTTCAACCTACCAACACCTCAGTCTTGTTACAATTTATTTTCAACACCCAGTTATTAGCATATTCTGACATCGCATTTAGGCTTTTTTCCAAACCTCCCCCAGATAACGTTAGTAATAAAACACTGTCTGCAAAAATCAGAGCTGGGATCTCTAGCTTGCCTAAGACAGGGCAGGCCCATACATTCCCTCCACAATGTGCAAAAATATCATTTATAAATATTAAAAATAAAATAGGGGTTAATTTGCAACCCTGTTTCAGACCCATGTTACATTCAATCAGCTCACTCATCACATTCATGTAGGGCAAATTTTTTGGATGGTTATATAGGAAGGCCAAGTACATTCTTCTCTTTATTCTCCTCCCCCCCGCCCCTATGTTAAATCTGATCCAAATCACTTCCTCTATCTCATTTTCAATGTTTCTGATTCATACACTAATCTCTTCCTTTATTAAGACCACCATACCCCCTGGATTCCTCCCCCTCATCCCCTTCTTTTTGTTTTATTCTTCACCACAAACCCCTCTCCATGTAAACACCTTCCCTTCACCTAGCCATATCACAAGTAGGGCTACAATATCAAAACTCTCTACAAATTTAATCACTTCCTCATTTCCCATCTTGCTCAACAAACCTTCTATATTTACAAAACCTATTTTCCATTCTATCTCCATTTCCCTCCCCTACCGACCCTCTTCCACCCTTGTTTTTTTTTTTTTTTTTTTTTGCTAGGGGCTTTACGTCGCACCGACACAGATAGGTCTTATGGCGACGATGGGATGGGAAAGGCCTAGGAGGTGGAAGGAAGCGGCCGTGGCCTTAATTAAGGTACAGCCCCAGCATTTGCCTGGTGTGAAAATGGGAAACCACGGAAAACCATCTTCAGGGCTGCAGATAGTGGGATTCGAACCTACTATCTCCCGGATGCAAGCTCACCCTTGTTTTTACCTCTTTCGCTCACGTTACTTGCCTTACTTCTCTTTCCGCATCCAGACCATTATTTGTACTCATGTTTGAACACTCTTTATTCACCTTCTCATCCTGACCTCTCTTATTCATCCCCACAGGTCTTTCACAACAACTGGCTTTATGATGCACAAACACAATTTGTTCTTATGGCGATGATGGGACAGGAAGGGGCTAGGAGTGGGAAGGTAGCGGCCATGGCCTTAGTTAAGGAACAGCCCCAGCATTTGCCTGGTATGAAAATGGGAAACTACAGAAAACCATCTTCAGGGCTGCCGACAATGGGGTTTGAACCCACTATCTCCCGAATACTGGATACTGGCAGCACTTAAGCGACTGTAGCTATCGAGTTCGGTAACAGGTCTTTATACTAGAGGATCTTCCCCTCCTCAGAAATTCACTTTTTTTTCACCTCGTTCCTCCTTTCCTCTTTCACAATCCTCCTCCCTGCAGACTCCATTTGTTTCTTCTTCGTTACCTCCTTCCACCTGGTCATGCTGATTTCTGCTCTCTCCACTAGTGACTTCGCGTACTTTGGACTCACTTATGCTGCCTGCTTGATCATCACAATGTGACCTCTCTGCAACTTTTTCACCTTGATTTGACACCAAACACCCTTCCTGTTTATCATTATCATCCATTTCCTGCAGCTTGTTCACAGTCTACGTTCTAAGCAATCTTCCATTCCCTATCACCAGGTGTTGTCCCCTAATGAAAGCTCTCAGACCTCTGTTCCTGGCTCTCATTAGGTGGTTATTTAAAATTCGAATAATTCTATTTCTGTCACTCCCCATATCTCTTCTCACCCACACATTCTTGCCTAGTAGGTTTCCAGCATTTTTAACCACAATATCTGCCATCAAGGTGGATAATAACCTAACTTTTATTGGCCTATTCCCTTTCACTTTACGCACTCTTTCCACATCACTAAAATTAATTTTCTTCTGTATCACGTCCACCACCTTCTACACTATTATATCCACTTTATTTTCCTTCACACCCTCCTGTATACCGTAGATGAAGATATTTTTCCTCGTGCGTACCTGGCAGCTGATTGCCTCTTCTCTCTTTACCTTCTCCAGCTCCTCTTCCCAAGATTTCACCTTCTTTCTCAACTTCTCCATTTTCTCCTCCAGGGACCACCCCATATCCTTAATTTCCACCGATTGCTCCTTATTAGATCGTTTACTTGGTCTCTTTGACACGCCTCCTTCACAACCTCTTTAATAACCTCGACTTCCATCCAACCTATGTTTTCTCCTAGCCCGGGGCCTGGATTCAATTCCACGCCCCCAATAATTAGTAAAATTGCTACTACTGATGCCACTACCATCCTCTTCTCCAAAAATCCTTTGGTTTTCATTTTTCCTAACATTTTCATATTCCTGCATCTCTGCCATCCTCCAATAACTGCCCAATATTGCGCCAAGGAGATACCCATCTCTCGCACTAATATCTCCACATATCCACTTCCCCTCGTTGCTTGAACTTGACTGTAATTCCTATATCAATGTTCGAAGTGAGCAAATTTTTTTTTCGTAAGAACGGCTTTCCTTCCTTGTGCTAGACTGCATTTTACGTTCTCCTTACTTCTGACATCATTAGTTATTCTACTACTCAAGTAGTAATATTCATCTACTTCCTTCAAGACTTTATTTCCTAATCTAATATTTCCTACATCACATGTCTTCAACTGACTGCAATACATTACTTTTGTTTTGGACTTATTTATTTTCATCTTGTACTCCTTCTCCAAGAATGTGTGCACACCATTCAGCAATTTCTCCAGATCTTCTGCAGACTCAGATAAAATAACAATATCATCAGCAAATCTCACGAGTTATGATTTCCTGATTGCGATTTATTTTCCAAATTCCTCTTATCACTGCAGACCGACTTTTGGACAGATTGTAGATAGTTCTTCTTTCTCGGTATCTGATCCCGATCACCTTCAGAATCTCAAATAGCTTGGTCCAATCAACATTATCAGATGCTTTTTTTAAGATGAATGCTGTGCATATAGGCTTGTTTTTCTTAATTCGACACGCTAAAATCAGATGTAAAGTCAAGACTGATTCAAGTGTTCCCACATTTCTTCTGAAGAAACTGATCTCCCAACTCAACTTCAACTTGTCTTTCCATTCTTCTATAAATAATATGTTAAAATTTTGCAAGCATGAGATACTAAACTGATGGTGTGGTAGTTTTCACACTTTTCAGCATCTGATTTCTAAGGAAAAACATTCTGTCTAAAATTGGATGGCAGCTCTTCTGTATCACACATCTTACACACTAAATGGAATGCCTCCCCATGCAGGTTTTTCTTAAGACGGTCAGTAATTATAAGGGTATGTTGTTCTTAGTTAGGTTTCTTGAAGCTCTGTTGAATTTTGACCTCAAAATTGGGTCTTCCCCATTGCATCAGCATCAACAGTTTCTTCATGTTCCAGAACCTTATCACCTACTTCTTACCCTTGACACAATTGGTTAACATGTTCCTGCCATATTTCTTCCTTGTCTACTTTCCCTAGATGAGGTTTCTGAGCTCTTAATATTCCTACACCTAGCTTTCCTTTCTCCAAAGTTTTCCTTGATTTTCCTGTCTATCTTTCCTATAACCATGCAACCTTCAACATACTTGCACGTCTCTTTCAGCCATTCTTCATTAACAGACCTGCACTTTCTATCTACTTCATTTAATCGCCTGCACTTCTTTCTGCTCTCCTCATTTTTGGCATCCCCCCCACTCCTCTAACAGGTCTAATATCCCCTGAGTTATCTACTGATTCTTACTTGATCTTACCTTACTCTAACTTTTCTTCAGCAACCCTACTGATCTCATTCTTCATGACTATCCTCTCTTCATCTACTGTCTTCTTTCAGCCTTTTCATTTAGTCCTTGTGCAACATGTACCTTGAAACAATCCCTCACACTCTTTTCTTTCCATTTATCTAGATCCCCTTTTCTTGCATTCCTTTCTTCAATTTCTTCAACTTCAGATGATGTTTCATGGCCACCAAGTTGTAGTCGTGTGCACATCTGCTCCTGGGAACATCTTGCAATCCAACATCTGGTTTCTGAATCTCTGCTTAATCGTAACAAAGTCTATTTGATACCTTGCTGTGTTTCCAGGTTTTTTCCACGTATACAACCGCTGTTTGTGGTGTTTGAACCAAGTATTAGAAAGGCCTAAATTATAATCATGCAGAATTCAACTGACTTCCTCTTTCATCCCAGTCCAAATTCTCCTACAGCATTACTTCCCTTCCTTGGCCTAACAGTGCTTTCCAGTCTCCCCTCACAATTAGATTCTAGTTTCTTCTTACATATTGTATAAAATCTTCTATCACTTCATATACTGTACAGTTGAACCTGACTTATACGTATATCAAGGGGAAGAGAAAAAGAAACTACTTGTAACTCAGAATTACTTAGAAATTAGACTTACACAATACATAATATATTTACTGAAAAACCAATGGAATAGACCTACATGTGTACATCCTTGCAAATAATAAACACATTAAGACAGAAAATATTATTTTGAAATTGGTCCAGCGTTAAAGAAATCGGATAGGTTGGCTTGTTTCACTTTTCTTGCATTAAGAGTATAAACCTTCTTCTGCAAACTTAGTAATGAATTCAAAGCATTTTCATTACAACTTTTTGCACTAATGTAACGCTTACAGTACACAAATCGATTGCACTAAACACTTCAGGTGTTTCAAGATTCAAGTCGTTATCTCCATCTCCATCACTGTCACTATCGCTTGTAGCTGGTCCATCACTACTGCATTGTTGGCATACATCAGCAATGATCTCTTCATCCAGTAGTTCTCCACATACAGCCAGATTATAATCGAAATGCACAAAGTATCGAATTCTACACCCTCCAGTAGAGTTAGCTCACTGCCGGACAAAACTTCGTCCCCATAATCATAATTAGAAGCAGCCTCTTCTAGTAAGACACCAGCTTTGTGGAAACAGTTGCTGATTGTGGAGGATGACACCTGCTTCCAGGCAGCCAAACTAAAGTTCATGGCTTGTAGCAAATTAATGGAGAGGGGTTCATTTCCTGCATCACTCAGTGTTATTAAATGTTGAACCAGCATTTTTCTATAATGTACTTTGAAATTTGCAATGATGCCCAAATCAAGCGGTTGTAGAACACTGGTACAGTTAGGAGGGAAAAATTCCACTCGGACATTCTTCAGAACGATTTGAGGTGTAAGTGCTGCACATCGAACCATAAGAGGAAGGATCTTCTTCAGTTTCTTTTTCAATTTAATGTCCAGTTTTTTCAACCACGTCCCATTAGAAGCATAGTCATCCAAGCATTTCTGTTGTATTCATATTCCGTAGGTTTTGTTTTCGCACCCTTAAAACACCTCGGATTCTTTGATTTTCCTATCACAAGTGGAGGAAGTTTGTCAGATCCATCTACATTGGTGGCGAGAAGTACTGTTACACGAATTTTACTTTTCTTCCCTCTATGGCATAAGTCACCTTTTTCAGGTAATGTTTTATTAGGAAAGAGATTGTAGAACAGGCTAATCTCATCACAATTGTAGATGTTTGGAGGCTGATCATCGCTTACGATACCCGGCAGAACCTCTTCTTTCCAGTGTTACACCCTGACGTCATCCACAGCTTTTGAGTCACCGCAAATTGTTTTCCCTGTGATTCCATGATGATCTTTGAATCCTTGCAACCATCCTGATGAAGCCTTGAAATCAGCAGTGATACTCATAGTTTTCGCTAAATCTATCGCGTTTGTCTTCAACATGTCTCCACTAATTGGTAGAGCTCCAGCACGCTTTTGCTGGAACCATGTGAAAAGTGCTTTCTCCAAATCTACGTACCTTCCTTCTTGCTGACTGCTGCGCTTTGCTGATTTTCAACCCAGTTTTAAGAACTCAACCAAAATAATGTTTCTTTTACTGATTACTGTGCATAGAGTGGTATATGCAATCCCCAAGTCTGAAGCAATTTCAGTTTTTGTTTTGTATGGATTAGCGTCCACTTCTTGTATAAATTTTACTTTTTCATCTAGGGTATAAATTTTCCTTTTTTCTGTTCTCCAAGGTTAATCAAAAGCAACTGAATGACAAAACTACTGTTCAACAGTAAACACAAGATACCGGCATCGTGGACATTTCACTTCTCCGTTGTTCCCACGAAAGAAATTCTGATATTCAAACAAATTTACTGTATTTTCTTTTGTTTCTGCACCGAAAACGTCCACTTTGCTTGTAATGTATCTTAATCTTTGGCGGCATTGTGAAGGTAAAAAACGACGAAGGTAGAGGAGGAGCAAGATAGAGAGCGAAGGGGACTCGCTCGCTTGGCTTTTGTTACGGCGCAAATAAGTAAGTGTCAACAATGTCACTCAGCGAAACTCTTTGTCTTCTGTTTCACCACCGAAACCCGACCGCTCTACTTCAGCCTAGGCTGACAAGGAGGAAACTTCGTAAACACAGTAGTTTTTTTTTTAAAAAAGGCACGTGCTCATTACAATTACGCACAACTCGGTTACATTTCACTGACACTTAATACGTATAACAGCGAATTACGTATAAACGGATTACGTATAAATAAGGTTTAATTAACACGCTTTTAAATTACATTTTGCCGGGACCTAAAGGAAATTACATACATATACGAATTACGCAGAACAGAGTTACGTATAAAGCAGGTTCAACTGTATTCTTGACTTCTCCATTAGGCATATAGACCTCCACTATTGTGATGGGCATTAGCTTGGTTCTATCTTGATATTCCAAGCTCCAACTTGTAGAATGTCAGTTATTATCTTCCTGATGATTACCCCCTCCATTTTTTTTCTTTTTCCAACTCGCTTTATTAAAGTTAAAAACTTTTTATTTTATAACCACCTATTCAACACAAAGATAATGCACTCAATTATTTATAAAATATTCATGAGGTACAATTGGTTAATAGGACATGTTTCGTTCGTCTTTGCGAACATCATCAGCTATAAATAACAAAGCCTAAGGTCAGGGCCCTGAGTTTATTTAAATGGTTAAAAATGTCGTTATATTAAAAGAATGGTAAAACTGTGATAAAAGTAGTTGTATAGTATTAAAATTAGACTGTAACATAGTATAACGATTAGCATCAAGAATTTTTCATAAAGTACAATGAATATTGATAATCTGAAAAGTAAAAACAATCATAAGGGTTATTAAATTAGAAAAGATGTAATAGTAGACATTAAAAAGACTTCGATGTTTGAAGCGTGGATTAATTGTAGAGTTGTTGGGTATAAACTTGAAGTTTGAAATCCATTAGACCGGTGAAAATATTTGCTAGCGGTAACAGCGTGAATAGGACAAGGCAGGCCACTTGTTATTGCCTCTAGTGAATTGTGTTGGGTTGAGACAGATAATATTGTAGGCACTAAAATATGTCCGTATGTGACGCGTGGATAATGTTGAAAGCATGAACTTTAAATTTTTAAATGTGCTCTGATAGAAAGGGAGTGTCCGCTGACGTTAGCTACGTGAGTTCTGTACTATGTTACAGTGTAATTTTAATACTATACAACTACTTTTATCACAATTTTACCATTCTTTTAATATAACGACATTTTTAACCATTTAAATAAACTCAGGGCCCTGACCTTAGGCTTTGTTATTTATAGCTGATGATGTTCACAAAGACGAACGAAACATGTCCTATTAACCAATTGTACCTCATGAATATTTTATAAATAATTGAGTGCATTATCTTTGTATTGAATAGGTGGTTATAAAATAAAAAGTTTTTAATTTTAATACATTATCTTCAATACGGTCTAATTATGAGATTTATCACATGTAACTTGCTTTATGTCGCACCAACACAGATAGGTCTTACGAAGTATGATGACAATGGGATAGGAAAGACCTAGGAGTGGGAAGGAATCGGCCATGGCCTTAAGGTACAGCGCCAGCATTTGCCTTGTGTTATCGTTCACAATATGAGATTTTTATTTATGAAAGAAAACACCACACAAGAACACGTTTACTTCTTTGTCTAACAACTTTATTTTTACTGCGATATAAATGCTGTTCTCTTTTCTACTCTCGCATTTGCGTTATTTTTTATTCCCTAAAAAACAATGGCTCTTTTTTTAAAACAATCTACAAAGAATATAGACATGTTTCACACCAATGACCTATCAGTGATGTTTCTTGGCACCATACTGGAAGTCTTTGTGTGTTAATACATCTGTTACTATGTCACAAGTCTTTAAAAATCCTGTCCACTGGTACCTTATTCATCGTAAACTGAGCATGCTAATATATAAGCAGGATAATTATATTGACGTTATATGTCCAAGGACACAAAGCATTCATATATTAACACAATTTATAGATATTGTAACTCCTATCATTTTATCTATTATATTAAATATGATTATTGGAGGTTTTACCATAATTAGGATATCGGACCTATGACAATTATCCCCCCCTAAAACCTTCAATATCTATCCTGGACCTTCCTTTCTCTAGGTCATAAGTTATATCTAGGTATCCTGATATCTATGTCTTCATCCCTTTTATCTTCCAAGGTAGGTATCGGTGTATGTTGATCCTCCCTGGAGTCCGCATTCTTCTGGAGCCCCTTAGACAGTGTCCACTCTCTGGTCTCTCCGCCTTCTTGTAGGGGCCGAGGTTAACGCCTTCAATTCCGACGTATGCACCTTCGTCGGTGGTGTAGTCTTCAGGAGATACACACCCTTTCCCAACTTTTTATCCACCTCGAAAGGTCCGAGCCACTTTGGAGCCATCCCAGCGAGGAACTTTTGAAGCTTGTTGCTGAGGGGATGGTTTCGACGAACTAGTGTTCCAGGTCTGAACCCCATTTTCTCCAGTGCATCGTTCTCGGCTTCTCTCCTTGAACGCTCTTCGGCTTGGCGGTGCGCCTGTTGAATCTGCCGCTGGTTCCACACATGCTGTGTATCAGGATCCTCTGGTTCCTCTCCTTGTCCATGGATGAAGTTCCAGTCGCCAGTTCTCTTGATTGGACGTCCAAGGAAAAGTTCTGCAGGTGAGAAACCTGTGACGCGATTAATCTGCTGCCTGATGGCCAGAACGGACTCATATAGGTGTTGGTCTCACTTGGTATGTTCTCTGTTGACCAAGTGAATACGAAACAACATCTTTAGCTCCTGGTTTCTCCGTTCGGTGGGATTTGCCTTTGGATGGTAGATCGGTGTCGTCCAGTGTTCAATTTCCCACTCTGACAAAGTTTGCAATCACTGTCCCGAAGTGCCATTGTCCGTGAGTAGACACCGAGGATGCCCATACAGACTGAAGACTTCCATCCTTAAGAGTTGTACGATACGTCCTGATATAGCTTCAGGGATGGCGAATGCATCCACCCACCTGGTGAAAAGATCAGTCACCACAAGGATCCCTGTTTTTCTCCGAGATGTCCTAGGGTAGGGTCCCATAAGGTCAAGGGCGAGGACCTCCCAAGGTTGATGTGGTCGGCATCCTCTCATGCTGGTACTCGCAGTGCGAGCACAGATTGCACATAGTTCTCGATAGCCTGAGGCATGTGTACCCAGAAGAAAAGTTGCCGAATCGAAGATTAGGTTTCCTCTTGACCAGGATGATCAGCTTCTGGATTATTATGGTATTTGTTGAAAATCCTTGCAGTTTGCTACTTTGGAATGACGATGACTAGAGAAGATCCAGGCAGGTGGGAAGTATACTTAAGTTTGCCGTCTTCGAGTCGGAAATTCTTGTAGCACATCTTAAACTGAACTGGGACAGATTGACAATTAGTACTGTGTTTGCTGATCCAGGGTGCCATTCTGTTACAGGGCATGTCCTCAGTCTACCACTTCCTTATTAAATCTAAATTGATCTCACTATTTCCTTGCTGGATAGCAAGGAGCACAGGGTCGGTTTGAGACCTCTTAGTTGGTCCAGGAATATCTCTCTCTCTAATAAATTCTGGCTGATTTCGGTCCGTCCTCAGGATTTCTTGATAGACTGTCCACAGCTTGATTGGCTACACCAGGAATATGACAAATTTCGAAGTCAAAATCGGAAAAGATCAAGGCCCATCACATCAGTTTGGACTCAGTTCCAGAAATTTGGTTCAACCAATGAAGTGAAGAGTTGTCTGTAAAGAATCTGAACTTCCTTCCGGACAGATAATCTCTGAACTTCCCGACTGCCCATACAACTGCTAATGCCTCCTTCTCAGCTGTACAATAGTTTCTCTCGGAAGCAGAAAGTTTCCTACTGGCATACTCAATTATATCCTTGTCTCCTCCTCTGTCGTGGAACAGTACAGCCCCAAGACCGATGTCACTCGCATCTGTCTGCAAGCAGACCTCCCGGTTTGTATCCAGATAAGCTAGATTTGAAGCATCGCAAACAGATCTTTTTATTTCCTGGACGGCTGTTTCTACCCTATGGGTCCATTTAAATGGTATGTTTTTATTGAGGAGGTAGGTTCGGAGAACAGGTTTCGTTTCAAAGTGTGGTACAAAGCTACTGTACCACCCACAGAGGCCTAAAAATTGACGTACATGGCGTTTCATATGAGGCCTTTCCTGTTCCTGAACAGCCCTATTCTTCTCAGTTTGTCTCTCCAAGCTCTTGTCCGTCAATACATGACCTAGGTACTCAATGGATTTTAATGCGAACTGACACTTCTTGACTTGGCAGGTAAATCCGTTAATCCTCAACCTCTCCAATATTCTAGCTAGGTGTTCCAGATGGTCCGAAAACATCTTGCTGTACACGAGGATGTCGTCCAGATAGACTGGGCAGAATTCTCCTGTGTATCTGGACAAGACTTCATCCATGATATGCATAAAGGTGGCTGGAGCATTCGTAAGACCAAATGGCATGACTCTGAATTGATAGAGTTGGTGGAAAAAGCAGTCATCGATCGAGACTCTTCTTCGACTTCTACTTGCCAGTAGCCAGAGTTCAAATTGAGGGTACTAAAGACTTCTGTCCCACTCACTTGCTTTATAAGAAGGCGGAGATCCGGCATGGGGTAGGCATCTGATATAGTCTTGTTATTTATCTGACGTAGGTCCACACAAAGTCGGTAATCACCATTTTTCTTCTTAGGTAGTACTATTACAGAAGCCAATCCTGATACTGAAGGATCAATTCATCCTTGGTTCTCCATTTTCTTGACCTTTTTTACTATAAATTTTCGTTTATCTGGGTTAATTGGGTAGGGCTTGTTTAACTGGAGCATTATCTTTACAAATTATTTGATGTTCTACCATTGTGGTAAATCCGATTCTATCATTAATGACCTCAGGGAACTTATTCAGCAACTTCTCAAGGTCTTCCTTCTCCTCCACCCTCAACAATCCTGTTTTCAGCTCGGTCAATACATTGGTTTCTAAAGTTTCCGACTCAAAGGCTTTATTTTCAACCCAAGCCAACCTAATTCTGTTTCTATTACCAAAGAATATTTCATTGGCTGTATAATCTATCACTACCCCATATTTACCTAAGAAGTCATGTCCTAATATTATGTCAGGTATTAAATCCTTGACAACCCTCACCGGTATATCTATGACTTGGCTTGAAGAATCTGGTAATGCATGTGATGAGTTGGCCCCCCGACTGTTGCCGCCTTAGCAGGACGAACAGGTTTTAATAATTTTGCCACATTCATGCTCACAAACAATTGTGAAGCTTGCGTGTCAAGGATGGCGAGTGAAGGCTTATCATTAATCGTCAAGTTAATAGCCGGGTGGGGTGGATTAGATTCATCATCACTATAGATTTGACCAATAAGTTTACCTTCTAGCCAGGTGTCCTGTACCTGAAGCTTCTTCATTCTTTCGGAACCCTCCTTACCCCAACTTGAATGGTCAAAAGCTAGTTTTCTGGGCACTGGCCTTTAAAATGCCCGGTCTGCCTGCATCGGTAACATTTCCGGGGTTACTCCGCTGTTGAAGTTTTCGATTTTGAGGTATGGTAACTTGCTTCTTCGTCTAATTTTGCTACGATGAGACGGAGCTCTTCAAAGATTTTTGGTTGTGCCACCTTAACAAGCGATCGAACGTTATCATGTAGCAGTTCTATTATATAAGAGACTCTCGTATATTTTCCCTTTCGTGGACTCGCTTAAAGAGTTCGAGTGTTTGAATTACAAAAGCTCCTGCTCTCATTCCACTGGATTGCGCTTCAGTTAGGAACATTTTTTGTAGTGAAGTTTGGACAGACTCAAAGTCAAATCTCTGGACAAATTCTTTCTTACATTCCTCCCAGTCGAGGCTGAGCCCTTTAATGTTCTGCCACCAAGCCCCTGCAGACTCTTTTAGCTGCTGACTGACAATTTGCAAGTATATTTCCGTAGGTATATTTGTCCTACCCAGTAGAGACTCTGATGTCTTTAGAAATGCTTCAGGACACTCCTCGAGTCTCCCATGAAATTCCGGTAGGCAGTCTTTGATTACTCTGGGATCGACCAGTATCATCCCAAGTGGGAGGTCCATACTTCTGCTAAGTTGACCACTGCCAACAGAAATGTTTTTCTCCAGGGTTAAAATTTTTCTATTAACCTCGGATTCAAACTTCGTAAATTTCTGGCCTACTTTGGTTTTAAAACGATTGGATTCCCGCTTGATTTCTCCAATCTTCTCCTCGACATTGTTTTCCAAGGTGTACATATCACTTACAACTTTATCTACATCTAATTCTACGCTGCTGATTTTGTAATTAAATTTTGAAATATCTCCTTTCAGACCTTTGACCCAGGAATTGATTCAGTCCTTTATTTCTTGAGACTGGGCCTCAATCAAAGTAGTTGTGCAAGCATAATGCTTACCCGGTCGTTGGAATTCCTTCTCCGAGGTGACTTCGAAGACGAAACCGCCTGGATCCTCCTCATTTTCTATCAAATGCTAGCGCAGCCTCTCTTGTAACTCTGCCTTGCTTCCAGCTGTCGGTAAACCTCGGGATGCCAGCGCCTTCCGTAAAATCATCACAGTCATTTGATCAATCTTCATCGCTGGGTTTCGAAGGTCCTTTCACGGTCGCCAATTTATCGTTCTTAATATGCGATTTTTTTATTTACGAAAGAAAAATATAAAGTATAATAGAGCAAACGCCTGAAAAGCCTTATATCTGATGTTTTGACATGCTCTATCGGTGAAAAATATCTAATTCCCTCCATGGGAATTTAGAATTTTCCATTCGGAATTGCTAGGCGGACAATAATTCCATTGTGGAGATTTATCTCCCGTATGCAGTTATCAGACTGTGCCTCTTATAAGGGCTTCTGATAAGTTCACCTGCATACACCCCAGCGTCAGTGTGTAAGGTCTGACACATCCCACTCTGATGAGTCTAGTGTCAGATCTAAGACGAAATGCTGGTTAATAGAGCAAACTCCTGAAAAGCCTTACATCTGATATGAGAAAAATATAACACGACAACACGTTTACTTTATTCTCACTGTGATATAAATGCTGTTCTCTTCAATCACTCTCTTTTCTATTCTCGCACTTGTGTTATCTTTTTTATTCCCTAAAAAACAATGGCTTTTTTTTAAAAACAATCTATAAAGAATATATACATGTTTCACACCAATGACCTATTAGTGATGATTCTTGGTGCCATATTGGAAGTCTGTGTGTTAATACGTCTGTTGCTATGTCACAAGTCTTTAAAAATCCTGTCTACTGGTACCTTATTCATAATAAACTGAGCATGCTAATATATAAGCAGGATAAGTGGACGTCATACGTCCAGGGACACAAAACATTAATATATTAACACAATTTATAGATCATCGTAACTCATATCACTTTAGTCAATCCGTCGTTCAGGTCTCTTTGAAGGGATTGTTTGGGCTTTGCGGTCTTCCCAGTACTTCTTCAAACGCTCCGATCTTCGTGCCCTTTCCTCAGTTGAAAATATGTGTGTTGTTGGTTTGTTTTGTGTAAGGTTAAAGCGGAGGTTTGTATTCTTGAGTTTTGTATTCAATTTTATCTTATTTGTGGTGTCTTCTGTTGTAAGGCCTATTTCCTTCAGATCCTCTCTTACTTCTCTGATCCATTTACATCCTGTTGTGGTATTTTTTGAGACGAGATTGTGTTGTACTAGTTGTTTCAGAAGTCTCGAATCCTGCATCCTCATGATATGTCCAAGAATCCCAGTCTCCTCTTACGCATAGTATCTGTAATGGGTTTTAGCTCTTTGCACACCACTTTGTTAGGTATTAACCGCCACTGTCCATCCTTCTGGTATTTTTTGTTGGTTCAGGTTCTTCCAATCCTCCTTTCAATTTTCTGAAGTCTGTCAGTCTTTGATTGTTTATTCAGGTAAAAAAGTGTTTCTGCTGCATATGTAGCTTCCGGTTTTATAACTGTGTTGTAGCGTTTTATTTTTGCATTTATTGATAGACATTTCTTTTGTAGATATCCCATGTTAATTTTTGTGCTTTAGCTAATCTATTTGTTCTTGTTTGGATTGATATTATTTCATTTAGGTTAAGTGTTATTATTTCTCCAAGATATTTAAATTGAGTTACTATT
Organism: Anabrus simplex; assembly: GCF_040414725.1. Lineage (NCBI taxonomy): Eukaryota > Metazoa > Arthropoda > Insecta > Orthoptera > Tettigoniidae > Anabrus > Anabrus simplex. The sequence goes on along the minus strand of NC_090265.1, from coordinate 1,156,265,641 downwards.
TTGATTTTATTACCATTTATGGTAACTTCTTTTAGTTGTGTTGGTTTTTGGGGCATAATTTGTTTTTTCAAATGATATTTTGAGGCCAATTTTATTTGCAATGTTTTGAAGTTCTGATATCTGGGTTTTTGCTTCTTTTATGTCTACTGCTAGTAATGCTAAATTGTCAGCGAAACCCAGGCAATTTATTTTGATTTTTTGGCCAATCTTTATTTTGGGGGGACATTTCCTAAACCATTCCCTCATTACCATTTCTAGAGCACAATTAAATAATAGTGGTGAGAGCCCATCTCCCTGTCGTAGTCCAGGTTTAATTTCAAATGTCTCTGATGTTTCATCCCTAAACTTCACTTTTGATTTGGTGTTAGAGTCAATTTTATCATGTTTATTTATTTGGGGTGTAGTCCAAGGTGTCTTAAAATTTTGAACAGAGATTCTCTATGGATGCAATCATAAGCTTTCTTGTAATCTATAAATGTTATCAGCACATCTCTATTTCTTCTGTTATAGTCCATTATCAATTTAAGAATCATGATCTGATCAGGAGAGCTCCTCCAGGGTCTGATACCTCCTTGATATTCTCCTAGTTCTTTCTCAAGTTGTAAACTTATCCTATTAAGGATGATTATTGAAAATATTTTGTATGTTATGTCTAGCAGCGAGATTCCCCTGTAGTTATTAGGGTCAGTTTTGTCTCCTTTTTTGTGCAGTGGGTGAATGAGGGCTATTGTCCAGTGTTCTGGTAGTTCTTTAATCCAGACAGAGACAAGTTGTTGATGGAGGGAAACTTTTGCTGATCTTCCTGCATATTTCCAGATTTCCGCAAAGGTCTGATCTTCTCCTGGCGCTTTGTAGTTTTTTAATTTATTCAGAGCTTGGTAGACTTCCATTATTGTGGGGGGGATTGATGTTCTATGGTAATGTTTTTATCGGGGTGTTGGTGTCCAAATGAAGGAGTTCTGTAGGTTCCTCACAATTTAAAAGCTTGTTGAAATATTTAGCCAGAATTTCTGCATTGTCTTTATTGTTATGAGCCAGCTTACCATTTTCATCCTTTATCAGTAGGGTCGGGGGTTCATATTTTTGGAGCTTCTTTCTGAAGTTTGACGTTTTATTGAATTGTTCTTCAATTAACTGCAGTGTGTCCTTATGATGTTGTTCTTCTTAAGACTTGGGTAGTTTCTTCTCTCTGTTTTACTAGATTTTGATAGAATATTTCTGTTTTTTGGGACTGATGTAATAGCCATGCCTGATGTCTTTTCTCCACTGTTTCATCACATTCACTGTTCCACCACTGGTGTTTTTTACGTGGTTTAATTGGAGCCAGGTCTTCTGCAATTTGTTTAAGGTTGTGTACTAAGTCTTCAAGTTAATCTGAGATTTTTATTTTTTCAGTTGCTTTCTGGTCATTTTTGTTGTTGATTAATTGGGTAGGACCTATTTTTCTTTTAGTTTTAAGGGCTTGCTTTTGCTGTCTCCTCTGGGGAGTGAGTTGAATTTTAATTTAAACTATGTAGTGATCTGAACCAGTGTCTATTCCTCGGAGGACTTAGACGTTATAGATCTCTTTGTGGTGGTATTTGTCCATGCAGATGTGATCCAGTTGCCATTCTCCTTTAGTGTAGTCAGGGTGTTTCCATGTTTTGAGTTTTTGAGGTTTCCTCTTAAAACATGTATATTTTGAGATTAAGTTATGGTTTCTACACAGGTCAACTAGTCTCTCCATTTTTATTTGTTTTCTTGTGTACTGGCCATTTTCCGATGATGTCACGGTATTTTCTTTCTCTGCCTAGTTGAGCGTTGAAGTCGCCTATTAATAATTTTACATGGTGTTTGGGGATGTTATCTATGGTCTGGTCCAATAGGTCCCAAAATTCTCATGGTCTTTTGAGGAATTGTTTTTATCATTTGTGGGAGCATGGGCATTTATTATAGTATAGATTTTATTAGATGCCTTTAAGGTGAGCGTTGAGAGTCGTGGAGACTGTGATTTGAATTCTTGAACTGAGTTTATTATTTTAAGGCCAAATTGTGGGATATTCTTCATCACTCTCTTCCCAGGTATACCTTTATAAAGTATGTACCCTTGAGATTCCAAGGCATCCTGGTCAGTGTTTCTGATTTCCTGTAATCCCATGATAAGAATTTTGTGTTGATCCATTATGTTGGTGATCACTTTTAGTTTACCAGTTTGCATGAGTGAATTTATATTGTGTGTAGAGAAGTATGTTATCTGCTTTGGTTTGATTCTTGATTTTGTCTCGTTCGTGTACGAAGTACTGGGGTATTTCCGTGCCTCCGACTTCACGGTATCTTTTAGGTGGCAGCCCACCATATCCGAATGCTGCCTTCTCTGAACTCTTGGTTCAGCCGGTGGAGTATTCCTTAAAAGACCTTCCATGGTTGACTGTCAAGGTGTCACCTGTGTGAGACTAAGTCCCAAATTACAACTCTGGATGTGATCCAGTGAGGTGATAATGAGGCCGCTCCTCTGGAGTACAGACGCCTTGTGCAGCTGCCCCTAACCTGGAGAAGAGACGCTGCATAATGGATTTCAGTGGCATTTCCTCCACTGTGGGGACGATCACCCCACCTAAAGGGGCCCATAGCCTGAAGCCGTTGGCCCCTTTAGGGAGTCAGGTTATTTCCCGCTGCCCAACACTCAGCGTTGGCAGTTTTACAGCTGGGTGCCAGACCAGCAAACCCTCCTCCTTTCTCATTCCGGACTTGGGACCGAACAACGACGGAGTTATTTTATCTATTACATTAAATATGATTATTGAAGGTTTTACCACAATTAGGATATCGGACCTACACCAGTGTGAAAATCGGAAACCACGGAAAACCATCTCCAAGGCTGCCGACAGTGGGGCTCGAACTCGCTACCACCCAGTTGCAAGCTCACAGCTCTGCGACCCTGACCGCACGGCCAACTCGCTGGTACACCTCCCGTGTAGTCCCCACCTGAAGACTTCAATGGGGGACTATTTTACCTCCAGAATATTTTACGTGGGAGGAAGCCGTCATTAGTACATTATTCATTTATATAGAGAGAGCTGCAGGTACTTGGGAGTTTGTTACATCTGTAGTTTTTGTTGCATTCAGTCATGCAGCAGTATCAACACAGCTAACAAGGGACTATTGATACGGTCATATCCCCCGAAATCTTATCAATTCCAGCGTCTAGTTCATTGTTTAATTTTTAGAACTGTGCAGTATATTTTTAACTGTCACCTGAAAAGTGGTTAAGTTTTCCCCGTTCTATGGTAATTAATATTGTTGATATCAGTTATTATACTTTTCTGGATTTACATCGTGTGAAATGAGGCAAAGTCCCAGATAAATGGACTTAGCATAATAACTGCTGGAACAGTTGTGGTTCACTTCTGAGGAAGTGAAGCAGGATCTTTTGTGAAATATGAAATTCTGCAGCAGTTTGTCTTGTTTCATTTAGAATAAACTTCCATGTATTCAACTTGATTCAGAACAATGTCAATATAATTTAAACAGGAATCTTTTTAATTATGATATAAAAGTTTCATTAATTTTATATTTCACTATTTTTATGCTAGTAATTTACAAAGTGATGAAGTAGGTTCTTTTAAGTATCTTCATCAAACTTGAATAATTTACAAAATGCAGAGAACTTTAATTGCCCTTACTTGGTAGTTGTAGAAGATACAGATGAAGTTGCCCGGGATACAGTTTTGGTCTCTTTTGCTACTATGACAAGGTAACTACGAAACCATTGCAACAGGAGCTTCTCCCCTTCGACAGCATAACAAGGACCTCGGCCATCCGGGGTGTAACAGTATACTGCCTGCAACATCCTACTTTATAGACAGCTCCAAACATTGGTTGTACAATAATCACAGAGATAATAAAACCTGTCATCACAAGCAAGATAAGCCAGTAGTACATACTAATGGAAAGATATCACATTCTACTTGCGTGAATAGTCATTTCAACAAATAAAAATTCTGATATTTCTAAACTATTGCCAAATGTAATTCTGGTTTGCTAAATCCTCCTGATTCATCTATGATTAGATTTTTCTGAATGTAAAACAAAATGAACTACAGAAAAATGAAAAAGAATCAAGGAACAATAACTAAAGAGACAATTAATGTAAGGCTAAAACCAATCACTTTAAAAGATGAAATCAGAAGGATGATAATGAAAGCATACACTAGAAAGAGTGGAGAATGCTCATTCTGGGATATTGAAGAGTTAAAGACATCACAGAGGACTGTATGTACTGAGATATTAGTATGGTTAAAATGTATGTACTGGTAGCTAAAAATGAATACAATTAGAAAGCCAAACTGAAATAGATTTACATTTTATAATGAAAAAGAATACAGAGGATAGTAAGGAAGTTAAGAAAAGATCAGTAAAAATGGAATTTAATACAAATTACAAGTGATATGGTGACCTAAATAACCTGTGCCTATCGGAGATGCAATTAATTATTACAACAGAGTAAAGTTAAAACGGTTGTCTTGATATTGACTTGCTACAAATACACTAACCAGTAAAAAAGCGAAACACTACTTATTTCAGGCAAAATTTAACATTAGTCCATTTGAAACCTGGTGAAAATAAAACAGTATGACATTACAACAATATGGCTATGCATTTTAAATTGAATAGCCCATTTGAAAAGTTTCAGCTCAATAACCGAGAAACATTATTGATCGTGACAATCACACGAGTCCACCAACACAAATTTGGAAATGTCGAAACCTGGAACTGTGTTATCCACATGTTTTCAATTAATTTCCATTGCCTCAGTAAAGGGTATTACCACTTCTAGCCCCAGTTACAGCTGACATTCGATTAGGCACGCTCAGGACGCAAACTTGAATGTTCTCTTGTGGTATGAGCTTTCATTCTGCCTGAAGCACTGCCTGAAGTTGAGCCGGTCTGTCAAGGGAACGACTCTTAGCATGTCTCCCAAGCATATCCCAGATATGCTCTATCAGGTTTAGGTTGGGACTACAAAAAGGCCACACCATGCGCTCAATTCAGACTTCACACATGTACTCACATACACAAACGGCAACATGTGGGCAAGCATTGTCATGCATCAGTATAAAGTTCTCACCGATGACAGGTGAAAAAAGGCACTATGTGGTCCACTAAAATCTTCGATGTATCGGTGGGCTGTCAGAATTCCATTCTCGAACACAAGCTCCATGTGCGCATCAGTGGTTATCACAGCCCAGATCATCATAGAGCTTCCACTGAACGGTGTCCATGCAGAGAAAGTACAGGGTGAATAACCTCCTCCACATTCTCTTCCATCCATCCGGTGCCCTCAAACAGAATCTGGATTCATTTGTAAACAGCACTGAGCTCCACAGTCCAGTTTCAATGGTCGTCGATGAATTGCATCCAAGACGAGCGGTGATCATGCGTAAGTAGAGGTCCTGTGGCGGGCCTTTTGTTTGGACTTTAAATACACTTCATACAACCTCCTCCTTACTGTCCTTGTGCTGATGTTCGTCCTCTCTGTACTTTTTAATAGTTCTGTACACATTAGAACAAGACGTGCCTATAATGTCTGCTACATAGCGTACATTGCACACCTTCTCCAATACTGCTGTGTTGTCAGGTGAAAGAGCCATTATATCCCGACTTAGAAGCAAGACTAACTGTTGTATACAACCCATAATGTCCACAAAAATATACGGCACAAGAATTTACAGCAATAAACCTTATGACAGCTTGGTTATTCTTGTCCAAAGGTGGGAAACGGCAGTATTGGTGTTATGATTGTCACTATCAATAACGTTTATCAATTATTGCACTGACACTTCTCAAATGGGCTAATTAACTTATGATGCATTACATGATACATTACCATATTTTTGTAATGTGATAACATTTCATTTATACAAGATTTCAAATGGACTAACATTAAATTTTGTCTGAAATACATAGTGTTTAGCTTTTTTTTGCCGGTAAGTGTAATATGAGAAACAGGTTTCAAAATGAGGATGATTGGAGAAAATGTAGAGGTGTAATGTGGATATGGATATGGAAATGTAAATCCAGAAGGAGAGTTGTTGGTGGATTTTTGCATGAGGAACCAAATGATTGTTGGAAACACCTGGTTTATGAACATTAAAACAACCTGGTTTAGGAAGAACAGTCAGAAGATTACAAGGTATGGTTGGGGAGACAGACGAAGAAAGACCATGATTGAGAAAGAACACCGGAAGAAACTTTTAGATGTTACAGCCATGCCTGAAGAAGCATTTGATGGAGATCATAGTTGTGATAGGAAAACTGAAAGTGAGAAAGATTGAAAAACCCATTAAGAAAAGAATGTTGAAGATGAATGGAAAAGATTTAAGGAAGCACTGGTTGGATGTGAAAAAAAGGTACGTGGTAGAACGTCAGGAAATGTGAAAGACAAAGAGACATACTGATGGAATGATAAGGTAAAGAGTAAAGTGAAGGAAAAGAAAATGGCATGGAATACATGGAAAACACCTAAGAATGAAGAAAGTAGAAGAAAATATGTGGAGGCAAAGAATTTGGCCAAGAAAGTAGTGGAGGAAGAAAAGAGGAAAAGCTGGGCCTTATTCACACAGAAATTGAGAAATGATATGCAGGGCAGCAAGAAATTATTGTATGGTATCTTAAAAAACAAAAAGAGAGATCAAATAAACATCAGATTTGTGAAGGATGAAGATGGCATAATATTAACAAAGCCAGAAGAAATATGAAATAGATGGAGAGAGTATTATCAGAAGTTGCTGAACATGAGAAATAATGACAGTCATTCAATGGACCACCAGGAAAGGCAATTAGTTGATGAAAAAATGGATAAAGAAATTACAATGAATGAATTTGAAATAGCAGTAAGAAAGATGAAGAATGGAAAAACTGCTGGAATAGATGAAATTTCAGTGGAGATGATAAAGGCAGCTGGAGTTGTAGGCCTGCAGTGGACATATCAAGTTCTCGGGATTGTCTGGGAGAATAAGGAAGTCCCCGAGGATTGGCACAAAGGAATAATCATCCCAATTTTCAAGAAAAGCGATAAGAAAGTATTGAAGAACTAAAGGGGAATTACTCTGATATCCCATGTTGCTAAGATAATGGAGAGGATACTGGAAAGTAGGGTAAGGTTGAAGGTTCAAAATCAGATACAGGAAAATCAGTTTGGTTTCAGAAGTGGAAGGTCAACAATAGAACCTAGTTTCATTATGAGACAATTAATGGAAAAGCAATGGGAGTATGGGAATGATATGGTGATGACATTCATTAACAATGAAAAGGCATATGACAATATCCCCAGGACTAAACTTGGACAATGACAAAGAAGAATGAGGGTCAAATACAGGCAGCCAAAATGAAGTTCTTGAGGAGCAGAAAAGCAGAAGAGACAAAATAAGGAATGAGAAAATCCAGGAAGGAACTGTAGTGGAAAAAATGAACGATAGAATAGAGAAGAGCTGACTGAGATGGTTTGGGCACATAAAGTGAATGAGTGATGAAAGAATGCAAAAAAAAAAAAAAAAAAAAAAAAAAAGTGATGGAAATGCAAATGCAAGGAAGAAGAGGCCACAGACGACCACGCTTAAGATGGAAGGCCACAATCCAACGCAGTATTAGAGAAAGAAACCTGGAGTGGGACACAGCGTTGGAGGAGGTGTGGTGGTGGAAAGACCGAAGAAAGTGGAGAGGAACCATATTTGCCCCTACCCGGCTACAGCTGGACAATGGGAAATGATGAGGATGATGAGTATATCAAGGATGACATTCATAATTCAGAGGTTGATGACCTTGATGTTAATGCTCCTTAAACTAAATCAACTACAACATTGATAATTCATAACTAAAATTGTATATACAGTACACTGGGATATCTTGGACAGTTTGAGTCACTAACGAGGACACTGCAGTTTCTCTAGATTCATCAGTACTACTGGTGCCAGCAACCATCGTGAGTATGGTTTTTCCCTGAGACTTCCATACTTACTCTCCTGGTATACTGGCATATTAATTTACTTCAAATCCCAGGTCAACTTTTTCAATCTACGCCCTAAAATAATTTACAACAGCACACATATATCACCACTGCAACAACGGAGTGTAAGAGACAGATAAATTAATTGTACTGATCTATGCTTCTAATCAAGAGGCAGCTACAAATACTACACACAAAATCAAAGTTAATACTAAAGTTACTAGGCATTTTAATAATTAATTATGATGAATCGGAGAGTCAATGCCATTGTGGTGACTGTACAGCGTGGATCATCAATGGCATCAGAAACTGACACCAGAGACTTGAAAAATGAAACCACCCCGACATTTTTATCAATTTAGTGTGGAAAACCAAAGTATCATACCCAGGATGGTAAGAGCCAGCTCCAGGATTCATACCTCCAATCTCCAAACCATGCAATTTCCCAGTCTGCAAATCATCTATATGTGGTGGATGTGAGACCAAGAATCCATAAGAGTATTGTGGAGGGGGGAGGGAGAGAGGGAGGGAAAGGGGTGGATGATCACTTCCTGAGCCATCACCTATTTCTCATAACCCCGCATCATAAAACAGCCAAAATCTCTTTCTAGAGGAAAACAGTTAGGGTTAAAAAGTAGCAAGCTAACAGCAAGGTAGGACCCTCTTAATAATGGAAAGTACACACTGCTTCTATTTTAGATAAAATTTTCCAGCTCCACATCAACAGTACAAAACTATCAAATATTATTTCCAAAAGTTCCTTAGTGAGATCAACTATCTGAATGAATATCTTCAAGATGTGGTAAGTATGTACTGCCTGGTTCCCAGCTCTTTCTTCCTGGAAGAAAAGCATGTGTATCAAGCAATGACAGGAGAATGGGTACAGCAGTTACTAATGACACAGAAAACATTCAATGCATATATATATCTTCATAATAGACTGTATGGCTTTCAGCGTTGTCTGCAAGCCTCTATGAATTTACTAACAGCTGTCACAATCCTCTATTAGTAACTAGTTCTATGATCTCATTATCTTTATCTTTAAATTGTTAGAAAATGAGTCTAACCATTGTCATCTAGGTCACCCTCTACTGAAACTGAATCTAACCATCATCGTCTAGGTCTCCGTCTACTTCTCTTACCCTCCATAACAGAGTCTATTATTTTCCTAGGTAACCTATCCTCCTCCTTTCACCTCACATGACCTCACCACCGAAGCCAGTTAATAGGTGAAAATCACAGTAGAGTTGCAAGTTCAGATTCTCTTTCCACGAAGTCTTATGTGTAAGCTACAATTGGAAATACTGCTATTGTCATAGGTACTTTTTTTTTTCTTTCTATTTGCTTTACGTTGCACCAACACAGATATGTCTTACAGCGGCGATGGGATAGGAAAGGCCTAGGAATTGGAAGGAAGCGGCCGTGGCCTTAATTAAGGTACAGCCATTTGCCTGGTGTGAAAATGGGAAACCACGGAAAACCATCTTCAGGGCTGCCGAAAGCAGGGCTCGAACCCACTATCTCCCGATTACTGGATACTGGTCGCACTTAAGGGACTGCAGCTATTGAGCTCGGTGTCATAGGTACTAGAGTTGAGGAAAATGATAATACTGTGAATAATAACACGAAGAGCATACAGTTCCATACATAGGATATACTGATGGCCTTTCCAATCCTCTAACATCAAGGCCACGGCACTTTCAGTGGTAGCTTTCAAAGGCTAAGGAAAGACATCTCTAGTAATGTGGTTCTCTTTCGCTAAAGAGCTTTAGTTCTCACGTTGCCAACTCAACTGCATTTCAAGTCACAGATGAAACAGGGGTGACCACATACTATACAACAGTACTCAGCAAGTTTACATCTTTCTCAAATATTTTGTTTTTCCAATGAGCTAATAGATAGCCACTTTGAGCATTTTCACATCAATTCTTGCCAAACTTAGGGGCATAATTGGTTAGCTGTTGGTGTTCTGTTTGCAAGATGGAGGGTTCAGACCCATAAAAGGTCAGGGGCCTTTACAAGTGCTTAAATACATCAGCTTTGTGTTACTGGCTTCTGGTATATTAAAGTACTACGTGTCTGAGTTAAAACTCTAGCATTTTAATTTAAAGATGAAAGATTTTATGTACCGTGAAAACTTTAACATCCACATTCATTTCTTTACTTACTGTTTTCATGTGATCAATGGATTTTATTCAGTTTATTAATCTATTTTTCCCTTTACTTAAATGTTAGGTTCAGCTGTCGTCTATTATCGCTAGGATGTCAGCAGAGTAGAGATATCAATTATTTTCTGTTAAAAATTGATTGTGTGTACAATCAATATTAGTATCTCTTTGTGCTTCAGCTGAAATACCCATGTGAATGCTTGCTGCACTCCTGTTATTTCTGCACTGTGAGTCTATACAGCATAAAGTAAAAGTTATGCAAAGTATTTTGATATTCAAAGACATCATAATTACAGATTCCCTACTGATACTTTGGTCAATAGCAGTGTGTATGTACTTCAAGTTACAATTGAACCAAGTGGAGCAGAAAAGGGACGTGGCACGTGGTTTGATGTAACAGGAGTCGAACGTTAAGTAGTTTGGTAGTGATACAGTAAATCAAGTGTCAGAGTTAAAATTTGAGCATTTGAATTTAAATATGAAAATTTTTATGTGAATGAAACTAATATTAATATATTTTTGTGCAAGTTCTGCAATTGCTGTGGAGCACAAATAGACACACACATGTACAAAACACGCTGAGAGCAAAAAAATGCAAGATGGATAAAAATTAGCCCAATTAACCCACATGCACCCACCCGCCCTTTGCTTTGACATTGCTAGGAATCCACCAACTTTTTAGTATTCAACCTGGGTGTTGCAAGCTTTCGGTTAAAACAGTATAGTGGGTGATCGACTGCGCGTATGATCACGGGACCCGTTTTATATTATTGAGAAATTCCACACTATTGCTCATGACACAAGAAACAGAACAATACAGAAATATAACACATAAAAAAATCCCTTTGAAATCTTAAATTTTTCATTAACTTATCTCACCTCGGAAGTCCTTTAGTGTGTGTTATGGCCGTAATTATACGACACAAGCCTAACATTTGCCTGATTTTGAAATAAGGAAATAATAGGAAACCAATATGACATGAGCCTAACATTTGCCTGATTTGGAAATAAAAAACTAATGGGAAACAAATCACGAGTAAGCGAATTATTAGATTTGAACCTATATCCCAAATACTAACTTACAGCCGTATGTCTCACTCGGTGTATTATTATTATTATTATTATTATTATTATTATTATTATTATTATTATTCAGTCTGAGGATCAGTGGTAAAGTGTTCACATCAAGGTACCAAGATCGTAGGTTCAAATCCGGCAGTCACAATCGGATCTTGAGGGGCGGGAGAAAGTTCATTCGGCATTCCATGTCATACGATATTACTACGCGAAAGATCTCTGGTGATATATTTCGTGTTCATTCATGCACAGGATCACTAATAACTTCTTCCCCACTAACACTGCTGAAATCAGAGCCTAAAACATCAAATATGCTTTGAATTTCACTATTACTGAGCATTTTGCGCGAGCAAGCAACTTCCTTCTCAGCCATCTTGTCAACAACAGAATACAGATTTCTCGATCAATATTTTAATCAATTCTCTTTGCCAAAGAAGCGTACCAGAGCATTCTGCAGACACTTTGAGATACCAAGAACAGATTTCAATTAGAAATGTGTCCGGAAAAAGCCAACAGATGTCACAAATGTCTCCAATATGCCACCTTGCATCCCGGTGCACCAGTCCGCTTGTGGAGTCCTAGCCCAGCCGCTCGAGCGCGTACCAGTCCGCTTACGGGTGCACTGGGGTTAACTGCACCGACAACTAACTTTATCTGAAGCAGATAGGGTGTTGAAAGTGCACACCCGATAAAGAAGGTTTTATTGAAGAAACCACAGAAGCTATAGAAAAGATGGATAATCTAAAACTTTGCGAGGATGAATAAATATGTTAAGGGAAGCTGTGATTTACCTTCAGCTGATTGACTATGAAAAAAGTACATTCCAATACTTAGGGACAAAAAGGAAGATAAAATCAATAAGCTTGTGAAGGATCACTACACTGATAAGATGACAAGTTCAACATATTGCTCTCTAACCTGAAACCATTTGCTGAACCTACAATAATATAGGTGGTGTCCATGGTGTTAAACGTTGCAACTGCTGCTCTGTGTTCGAGAGCTGCTGCTGACACACTACGTAGGTACAGTGTTGATTGGGTTTGTGCAAGATACATGACCAAATTTGCCAACACTGTATAGAGTTTAATTAATGTAGGTCTAACATACATTCAGTGTTGGGCCCATAAAGTAAATAACACTGGTTCTTTCCTCCAAAGTGAATTAGATGAGCTGAACAATCTTGTCTATAGTGAAAGTAAGCTTGCTAACAACAAGCTACATCCACCTGTTTTGTATGAGACGAACTGAACCAAACAGGGCTTGCATGTTCTGCCGCAGAGAAACTGAGAGCCAAAGCAGATGTCCTTAAGAGCACCAAACTTGATCGAGCAAAGTTTACGAAGGAATTCTGTAATGGTAAGCAAGAAACAAAGAAGTCTCAAGCCAGAAAACACTGAAAAATTACCACTAGTAGCTTTCGAATGAGTATACCAGATATCCATACTGTTTAGTAGTATGTATGTTTTTGTAATTCCTTATTCCTATATTTAATTAATAAATTAATTAATACCACTGCACAAGACGCCTGTCTGTCTCAGGTATATTTTATTCTTATATGATTAATATGTACTAGATGTATTACGTACCCATAACAACTTACGGAGCAGAAACTTGGACAATGACAAAGAAGGATGAGAGTCGAATACAGGCAGCCGAAATTAAATTCTTGAGGAGTATGATACAGAAGAGTAGAAGAGACAAAATAAGGAATGAGAAAATTCGGGAAGAAATTGGAGTGGAAAAAATGAATGATACAATAGAGAAGAGCCGACTAAGATGGTTTGGGCACGTAAAGCGAATGAGCGACGAAAGAATGCCAAAAAAGGTGATGGAAATGCAAATCCAAGGAAGGAGAGGCCGTGGACGACCACGATTGAGATGGAAGGATATCATCCAACGCAGCATTATAGAAAGAAACCTGGACTGGGACACAGTGTTGGAAGAGGAGTGGTGGAAAGACCAAAGAAAGTGGAGAGGAACCATATTTGCCCCTACCTGGCTACAGCTGGATAAAGGGAAATGATGATGATGATGATGATTAATTTAACATTGTGGTGAAACTGTCGTGAAAACCTACTCATGAGTTAAGAATCTTATGTCCTGCCAGAGCTAAGCAAAATACAAAAATAAATATAAATGATATAAGGTTCTCAGCAGTATTAGAAATTGCCATTCAAAAATCAACTGGCAAAGTACAGGAATCAAAAATCAATGGGAAAAGGCTGAACAATTTAAGGTTTGCAGACGACATTACACTTTTGGCCAACGACATCGATGAACTACAAACTCTAATACAAGATCTTGTGTCAGCCTGTCAAAAAGTGGGACTATCCATGAACTTTCTAAAACCAAAGTAATGCTCAACAAATGGGCCCCAGCAGGAAAGCTGCATGTGGGAAACTCCACATTACAACAGGTCAATGAGTATGTCTATCTTGGGCAGCTTGTAAACATGAAAGGGGACTTAAGACCGGAAATCTTCCGACGTATCAAACTAGGATGGCAAGCCTATGGAAGAAATTCTTCTATCTTCAAATCCAACCTAAAGATAGTCTTTGACCAGAGTGTTCTCCCTGTACTGACTTACGGTTGTGAAACCTGGACATTGAGAGAGTTTGTTAAGCAAAAACTCAGAAGAACCCAAAAAGCTATGGAACGGTTTATGCTAGGCTTCACGAAGAAAGACAGGAAGAAAGCAGATTACACAAGGCCAGTCACAAGTGTCAGTGACATTTTAGAAAGGGTGTTTACCCTAAAATGGCAGTAGGCAGGCCATGTTGCTTGGAGAACTGATTGTAGGTGGACAAAGCTTGTGCTTGAGTGGAGTCTGAAAGATCATCTGAGACCTAAGGGAAGACCACCGGACAGATGGGATAAAGACATCCAGAAGATTGCTGGGATCAAGTGGCAGAACATCGCTCAAGACCGTCCCAGATGGAGAGACCTCATGAAAACCTACCTTGCTTTGGACTTAAAGAGGCTACATCGTAAAAACGATTGAATATGGCTGATACCGATAGCGATGATACGTGATATGATGAATATGAATATATGCCGAACCCACATATATCTATTACAACATCCTATCTAACAATGATTTTGATGCAATTATGATTCATGATGTACATATCTGTTGTTGTTTGTAATGGATTTAAGATGAAGTCGTAGGATGAACGATATTGACAGCGCATATTATAAACAATTGCAAAGAGGAGAAGAATCCCACCTAATCAATACTTGTTTGTTGTTATTAAAAATACAGGACCAGTTTCAACCCTGTTTAGTAGTATGTATGGTTTTGTAATTCCTTATTCCTATATCTAAATTAATTATTACCATCGTACAAGATGCCTGCCTGTCTCAGGTATATTTTATTCTTTTATGATTAACAATAAATAAGTATCGATTAGGTGGAATTCTTCTCCTCTTTGCATTTGTGTGAATCATTAATACGGATATGAAGCTCATAGATTACGATATTATAAACAATGTAACAGTTAGGCCCCATATATTTTCACCACGCTTAATTTACTTATACACAGCACGTCCCATTTTTGTCACCCAACTGTGGAGCTGGAATCATATGTCCCAGTATCAACGTTTAGTTTCTGAGCAACATCCGACTATCATGTTACATACGTTTGCAGTTAGAAAACTCTTCGGTAATCAAAATGCCAAAACTCTGAAGAATGTTATCTTAAGTCTTTGTGAGATGTACAGTAACTTAGTGCAACAGGTATATTCAGTAACTATTTTTCTTTCTTTTTAGATGAGATGATGAAGACTACACATACACCCAGCCCCCGTGCCATTGGAATTAACCAATTAAGGTTAAAATCCCCAACCCGGCCGGGAATCAAACCTGGGACCCTCTGAACCAAAGGCCAGTATGCTGACCGTTCAACCAATGAGTCGGACATGGCAATGATGGGATAGGAATGGGATGGAAGTGGTCATGGCCTTAATTAAGGTACAGCCCCAGCATTTGCCTGGTCTAAAAATGGAAAACCATGAAAAACCATCTTCAAGGCTGCCAAAAATGAGGTTCGAATCCACTATCTCCCAGATGCAAGCTCACAGCTGCGCATCCCTAACCGCATGGCCAAATTGCACTATGGACTATGGACAACGGATCAAACATGAAGTTGCTGGAACAAGAACAATTAAATGACCATGAAAGTGAAAATTATGACAAGAATGAAGCAATATATGTTACTTGGGATGAAAGTGAAAAATTTGGAATTGTTATTTAAAAGTGAACACCGTAAGGTAGAAAATCAGGAAGGAACATCATAGGGAATTTCACAATCAGAACATCCAAGACACATAGATCTGTGAGATGTGCAGCACACACACACACACACTACTGTTAGCAGTAAATGATGTACTGAAGGATCCCATAGCGCAAACCATATGTAAAACATGGCGTTCACCGGCAGTAAGAGGTGTGCTGCAAGCAATAAAACAACAGAAATCCATATTTGACTTCACTACTAGATGGCATTCAGTGTTTGATAGAACTCAATTCAAGTTGTACTGGCACTAACAAAGATTTACTTCTATCACCAAAGTGACATTGAATTAATCGTAAATACGCTAATGCCAGCTGGTCTAGCTTCCAAACTGTTGCAAGAAGAACAGTTCGGTTTTTGTGACTTCTACCGAATATGGCAATGATATCTTCTCAGCAGGAATGTTCCTCAACTTTAGATATAATGTAGTACTTTCTCAAGGGGAAGCTGAATGGGCTAAGCAGCATTTGATCAAGACCTGGACACATGTTATGGAAATGGAATCATCACACACCACCCCTGCTAGCGACACTTACCCAACTGACAGAGACGATATAGACTGATACTGGTTGTATTTCGGACCAGCGTCAGGAATTTTTGGAACTTTGGCAGTAGAATACACACACAATGCCCCAGGTGTACAAGGTAACCACTACTGTCCTAGCTGTTTCACATATACAAATAAGTGTTGAAAGACTCTGTCATTGAAGTACAAACTTTCTCTTCATCGTTGCAACTTACACAGTGATATAATAGGAGATAGTTAATCAGGACTAATCCACAGTAAGCATTCTTGTCTGGTTATTACTGCAACCCACAATACATGCCCATAATACCAATATAAATGGTCCATTATTGGACATAATAAATTTTCCAGCTAACTCATTCCTGGTTGCCAGCGTTTTGCCCCAGTGTGCTAAGTTGGGCTCATCAGTTGGTAAATAGCACACTCACCAAGACGCATGGCTAGTGCATACCGTGAAGGCCACTATGCAGGCTATTTGGAGCCACCGGCAGTGCCAATGTACTATGAGAGACTTTGTCTCATTACCAAAAATTGATGCCTGCCTGGTCATCCGATGATATAGAAGTTAATTCCCATAGGGAACCTGAAATATTTGTCCTGAATGAGTAAATTTATAATACCAATATAAATGGTCCATTATTGGACATTATAAATTTTCCAGACATAACGACAATTCGATATAGAGAATATATTTTTCGCTATTATTTATTTAGCGTATGGCTTATACAGACATAATCAGTAACATACTTACAGCTGAGAAACAAAGTAATTTTTTGCTGCTATGACTTCTCACTATAATGGACTACTTCTGGTACGTAAATAAATATTAGTTCTGGAGTGCTTGCATATAAGCAAATTTTAGTTGATTGGTTCGTTGGTTTATTAATTATTGCTAACTGAGTTTATAGCCCTTAACATCAAGGTCATCAATTCTAAAATGTTAAATGATGAATGAATACAGCAAATGAAACAAAATGTTTGCAAAATATTTATGAAGTCTTTCACTTCAAATGTGACTCTCAAGAATAAAAATGTTGTGTTAGTACAAGAAGAGGACTCACATCATTTCTTCCAATCATGAAGTGGCTATCTTGAGGAGACTCGGCCATGACTGAACACTTGCTGGCACAACCCATACTGTCCAGGTGAATCTGTAGAGTAGGTCACATATTACACTCGCAGAACCATACAACACCATATAGTCGGTCATACAAGCTTTACTTTACCTTTTGTTCTTTGTCTTTGAGAGTAACATTGAACAGACAGACACTGTTCGTTGTGGCAGAAAAGAGGAAGGTATACTTTGAAGTACATCGGAATGCAAGGCCAGTCACCGGATGACTACCATCCCTCAGGATTTTCTGCTTGCTGTTGCGCTCTCTCATTACATCGCCTGCAACACAGAACTTTATTAAAGGGTTGTACTGTATAATTCAATTGTAAATAAAAATTGGCATATGATCAAATATCTAAAAACACCCACTTAGTTGCACTTTGTACCGTAACTTTAAAAAGTTATACTATGATCAACTGAAAAATTATAAATAGAAAAAAACTTATTTTTAGATATAATATGCATTAATAAATAGAAGAATTAATGTGCATAATTTCAAAAAATAAATAAATCTAGAAACTGTAAGAGATTTGAAAGAGGTACACACATGAAATCTCCTAGTCTTCATATGAATTCCAATTTCTTTTTTTAATTAGTTTTAAGTCACATTGACACAGAGGGACAACGATGGGATAGGACAGGGCTATGACTGGGAAGAAAGCAACTACAGCATTAATTAATTAATATACAGGCCCCAACAACGGACTGCTGTGAAAATGGGAATCCATGGAAAATAATCTTAGAGAAGTAGCGCATAATACCAAACTTTATCATTTTCAGTATGCAGTTTATTCATGGAAATGAAGACACCAATATTCATCATCTTCCATCCTTAAATTGTACCACAAAGTTTGGAAAATAAACCACAACAGTTAAATTTAAGTATCCTGACTGTTGGTAAGAATATAAATTAGGAACGACTTACACTTCCTTAACAAGTTAATGTAACAAGTGCTAATAATTTTACATACTAAAACAGCAATTACTACTACTCGAAAATCAGGAGCTCAGTTTACATTGCTTAATGCTCTAACAACTATATTATCTACCTCTGTAGAGAACAATAGATCCATCACTGAAGCCCACAGCCATGAGATTGAGACTGTCGTGGACACAGAGAGCTGTGGCGGGTACTGGCTTGTTGGGTATAGCCCGAGACAAACGCACACATGTTGGGTGCCCTTGTTTATCCAATTTATCTAGATTCCACACCTTTATCACTGGATTTACTCCCGGCTCATCTTCCTTTACAAAAAAGAAAATAGGCTATTAAAATCATGACAATGACATTAAAATGTAAAGTAATAAACACAAAGTGAAGACATTCTTAGTACACCCCATGAACAGGGAAAGTTGATAAATATTGTAGGGAAAAGGATATTTGCATTCTAGAATGGAATGAATTTGATCGATTTCCATTCCCATAGGGAAACTGAAATATTTTTTCCTGAATGAGTAAATACATAAATCTAATATAATTGGTCTGCTATTAGAAATCATAAATTTTCCAACTAATTCCTGGTTACCAGCGGATTGCCCCAGTGTGCCAATTTAGGCTTATCCATTGGTAACTAGCACACCTACTAAGATGCATGGCTAGTGCATATAGTGGAGTCAACTGCACAGGCTACTTGGAGCCTCAGGCAGTGCCAATGTACTATGAAAAAAACTGATACCAGCTAGGCCATCAGATGATACAGATTTTAATTTTCATAAGGAACTTGAAATATTTTGTTCTGAATGAGTAAATATGGAATTCCAAAATAACTGATCCATTGTTGGAAACACGTCTTGGTAGGTGAGCTAGTTACCAACTAATGAACCAAAATTAGCACCCTGGGCTGAAATGTTGGCAACCAAGAATGAGTTACCTGGAAAATGTATCATTTCCAATAACGGACCAACTACTGTATACTGAATGACAATAAACATGAATAAAATGTAAATTTCATCAGCATCACAAAAAAAAAAAATTTCAATAACTTACTCGTATTGTGGTCAGAATATACAAGTGAAAAAATAAAATACCATCTTACTTTGGTTGTCTTAGATATGTGGTCAACCTACAAAGTAAATTGCACATACTGTATCAACAAATGAGTATACTCTAGGTTCATTTTAAAAAAAATTAAAAATGGTCATCATGTGATCTTCATAAGTTATACAGAATATGGAAATAAGTATTCCATTTACAGGGCAAGAGTAGAGACCCACTAAGTTTCCCTGTAAGAACCAGGCAGCTTCTTGTAAAGCACATTCTGGGCCGGTCTAATAGTTGTATATACAGTATGAAATATGAATTAGCAAGGTAAAGTCATCTCCAAAGAGGCCACGAAGGCACAAGGTACACAATTCCCCACAGCTCGAAGTACAGTGCAGAAATATGTGTGAGAGAGAGAGAGAGAGAGAGATATGTGTTCATTGCCGATGCTAAGGACCCATCAACCCACCTCAAAAATATATTAACTTTCATGGCAAAATAATAGAAACTGTGCAACATTTTTTCCATACATTACGAGTGAAGAGACTGAAATGAATTAAACACTGTATCACTCCCAGAATTCAACACAAATTTCGTTACCAACTACCGAATAATAAAATCTCCCTTGCTGTAGTCCACTGATCTGATACAAAACAGTGTCCCTGCTAGGCAGACACACTCCCTTCGAGAGGCTCGATGCTATGTATCCCTGACATGTTAAACCAAATGAATTTGTTACTATCCAGGAAGTATGCAGACCAATCTATTTATAAAATATGAGTTTTGTTGGTACATTGCTTAGAATTAAAAAAGAAGGTATTTCTGTATCAGCCGTGTTCAAAGTAAGAAAGAGAGGCAATTTTTTACTATTTTCCGTCATCTCTGTATGTATGTAGATATGTATGTATACGCATCACTAGAAAATGACAAAACAGATTTTTTTTTTTTGCTAGTTGCTTTACGTCGCGCCGACACAGATAGGTCTTATGGCGATGATGTGACAGAAAAGGCCTAGGAATGGGAAGGAAGCAGCCGTGACCTTAATTAAAGTACAGCCCCAGCATTTGCCTGGTGTGAAAATGGGAAACCACGGAAAACCATCTTCAGTGCTAACGACATAAAATAAATTTAACTGTAAAGTCCGTATTGTCGTACGTATACTTTAAGGTTAAGTCAATATTCCACCTTTACAATACCAAAAGTTTATTGTCTTCTTCTTCTTCTTTTATGACCACATAGGATCACTTTAGTCAGTCCGTCGTTGAGGTCTCTTTGAAGGGATTGTTCGGGCTTTGCGGTCCTCCCAGTACTTCAGACGCTCCGATCTTCGTGCCCTTTCCTCAGTTGAAAATGTGCGTGTTGTTGGTTTGTTTTGTGAAAGGGTAAAGCGGTGAGTTTTGTATTCAATTTTATCTTATTTTTGGTGTCTTCTGTTGTAAGGCCTATTTCCTTCAGATCCTCTCTTACTTCTCTGATCCATTTACATCCTGTTGTGGTATTTTTTGAGACGAGATTGTGTTGTACTAGTTGTTTCAGAAGTCTCGAGTCCTGCATCCTCATGATATGTCCAAAGAATGCCAGTCTCCTCCTACGCATAGTATCTGTAATGGGTTCTAGCTCTTTGTACACGACTTTGTTAGGTATTAACCGCCACTGTCCATCTTTCTGATATTTTTTGTTGATACAGGTTCTTCCAATCCTCCTTTCAATTTTCTGAAGTCTGTCAGTCTTTGATTGTTTATTCAGGTAAAAGAGTGTTTCTGCTGCATATGTAGCTTCCGGTTTTATAACTGTATAGTGTTTTATTTTTGTATTTATTGATAGACATTTCTTTTTGTAGATATCCCATGTTAATTTTTGTGCTTTAGCTAATCTATTTGTTCTTACTTGGATTGAGATTTTTTTATTTAAGTTATGTGTTATTACTTCTCCAAGATATTTAAATTGAGTTACTATTTTGATTTTATTACCATTTATGGTGACTTCTTTTAGCTGTGTTGGTTTTTGGGGCATAATTTCTGTTTTTTCAAATGATATTTTGAGGCCAATTTTATTTGCAATGTTTTGAAGTTTTGATATCTGGGTTTTTTGCTTCTTTTATGTCCACTGCTAGTAATGCTAAATCGTCAGCAAAACCCAGGCAATTTGTTTTGATTTTTCGGCCAATCTTTATTTTGGGAGGACATTTCCTAAACCATTCCCTCATTACCATTTCTAGAGCACAATTAAATAATAGTGGTGAGAGCCCATCTCCCTGCCGTAGCCCAGTTTCAATTTCAAATGTCTCTGATGTTAACTTAAGTACAATATTCATTGAAACAGAATACACATAACTATTGCAAACACCATGGTGACGTACTCTCCTATGGAATAGTAAACTTTATAGCGCTGTACAAAGCCCTCAAATATTTCTCATATCGTTGCCAATTTATTGACGGATTTCCTTTCATTTCTCGTCTGAATAGGTGGAAACCTTTACTGTGTTACTATTCATATGAGCATCATCAAATCGGAGGCATCTCAAAAGTAAGTAAAATCTCCCGTATGACATCACTAGATGAAATATTTCTGAAGCTGTCCCATCCGTCGCCCACAAATCTTCAACATTTTGCTGAGAGGACTTCATCACACCAGATAAGTAAAGTAATCCTATAAGAGCCCTGATTTCATCAACATTGGTATCAACAGCATCCCTCTCCCAAGAATAATTAGCTCTCGTAATGCGTAAGCAAATATTCGTATGAAACACAATTTTCTCCAACACACTGTCTGGGAAGTAGAGAGCCTAAGATTCACGTACTGTCTTCGCATTCTGTGCAACACGTGCGACACCTGGTTGATGAATCACGATGTTTCTTTTCTTCCTACGTTTGTTGGGGTGAGGGGGATGAATATTCCACAGAGTAATGTTGTCACAACCAACATATTGAGGAGCAGGCTCGACTGGCTGACCAGGAACGGCTTCGTCCCCAGAAACATCAGATGCGCTGTCGTGATCGCTGTTGGCGGGTTGCTCTGTAACCGAGTGCTCAGAAACTTCATTATTGCCTTCAGCTAAGAGGACTGCTTCATCATCCGACTCCTCTAATAACCAATTACAAACCATGGAATCTTGATCATAACTTATAGGTTAATATGATAAGAATAATGTGGAAGTTGGAAAAATGTAAAGCCAATGGTCGCGGGTGAGCGACTCGCTCACTTATAATGCACTGTGGTCATTAACAATGCCTGGCTACTAATGAAAGTCGCACCGCACCCTGCAACATTGTTGGACTTGCTCAGAACATTCCAAAAGTCAGCTATTCGGTGATTAAGAAGTATAGTGCTACTTAGCTTCGCACGGCGCATCTTTAAAAAGAAAAGTGAGCACCGCGCTCACCCTGCGACTAACGGAGGGTTAAAAGTATGAAGAAAGGGAAAGCTGCAGGAATAGATGAGTTAAGTGTGGACATGTTAAGAGCAGAAGGAGCCCCAGCAATCCAGACTCCTAAATGTAGTATGGCAGAAAAATACCATCCCAGAAGACTGGAAGAAAAGTATAACTGTACCTATATTCAAGAAAGGCAGCAGACTGAAATGTACCAACTACCGTGGCATCACTCTACTCTCTCATGGACTAAAAATTCTGGAAAAAATTATAGAGAATAGACTATGAGAAATTGTAGAACCACTTTTAGAACAGGAACAATATGGCTTTAGGCCTGGAAGATCAACAACAGATCTTATATTTGCTGTCAGGATGCTGATGGAAAAAACATAGGGAAAAAGAGAAGCCTTTATATCTACTGTGCCTTGACATCGAAAAGGCCTATGACAGCATACCAAGGGAGCTTATTTGAGAGTGCCTGAGAAAGCTTGAAGTTCGAGATAGTCTAATTTCAAAAGTTAAGGTGCTTTACGAGAAAACCAGAAGTTGTGTACAAGTCAGTTCTGGACTGTCAGACTGGTCTGAGACAAAAAGGGGAGTACAACAAGGTAGTGCTTTGTTGCCCCTATTATTTATCATTGTAATGGATACCATATTAAAGGCGCTAAAAGAAAAGGAACAACAACACTTAAAAGCATTTGCATTTGATGTAGTAATTTGGGGTAACTCAGAGAAAGATGTAGAAGAGAGACTGCAGGGGAGGAGTCAGGTGTTTGAGAGAGATGGATTAAACATCGACAAGGCTAAAACGGAGGTATTGAAGGTACAGAAGGGTGACAATCAGCCAGAAATCATGCTAAATGGCACTAAGCTGGACAGTGTCACAGAATTTAAGTACTTGGGTAGTATAATGTCCAGGGATAACTTAGCTAAATATGAAGTAAATAGTCGAATCAGCAAAGCAATACATTTTTACCACCAAGTAAGACAGCTACTATGGGATAAACAAATACCACTCAAAACCAAGATGATGCTATATAAATCTTACTACACCCCTATCCTCATATACAGCCTGGAAACCACTACATTAACAAGAAAGGACAACTCGAAACTCCAAGCAGCAGAAATGAAGTTCCTCCGCACAATCATCCAGAAGACCAGGAGGCATAAAATCAGGAATGAAAAAGTCAGAGAAGATGTAGGACTAGAAGAATCCTTACTCCAGAAGATCCAAAAGGCAAGACTGAAGTGGTCTGGTCATGTGAAAAGAATGAGTGCCAACAGGTGTGCAAGAAGGGAGTATGAAAGAGAAATCAGGGGGAAGGGACCAGTGGACAGACCTAGAGAAAAATGGACAGACTTAGTGAAGAAGGATGTAGAGGAGAGAGGTCAGGATTGGGAGCAGATTGTGACCAAAGAATGGTTCATGGACAGAACAAAATGGAAGGGCTCGTATACCACACTCGGGAAACTGGAGTTGGTCAACGATGATGATGATGATGATGATGAATGAAGCATGCATTTATCAACATCAGCTAGGCAGAGCTGATTTCAATTTTGAATTAGATTATAAACAATTTGCTTCAAGTTGTATATTCAATCCTCAACTTACTCCAATGGTGACTAGAATTCCTGTGTGGCGTAACTGCTCAACAAGAGTCACGTGCAACTCATATGCACGAAATGTGGTGATCTGAAACAAACGGCTCACAAGATGGATGTTTCCTTCGGAGTCACCAAATACCAGATTCCCATGACCACTGGTAGCTGCTGTCACCTTAGCATCCTATTGCCAACATAAAACAGAACTTCCGGATTAATAACCTTATGATATACAGGGTGAATCACCTAAAACTTGCACCCCAAATATTTCAGAAATGGAAGGTGCTGTTGATGTGCCGTTTTCACAGATATGAAGTGCAACCAAGGGCTCATGATTGTAGCACATACATAGATTTTAATAATAATTAGAATGTGTATTATTTAAGAAAGTTAAATTTTTCAAACAGAACAATGCCTATTGACAATAACAAAATAAAACTAGAGTATATAAATGTCTTTTTTTTTTAATTCAAGAGTAAGTAATTTAAGAGCTATTATAGTCTGAAAATTGTAAATACCAGACATTGTCTGCTCTATCACTAACTGAAGGGAAAAAAGTGAAAAGAGAACTGGCCTTCAAAAGATTGTGTTAAAAATGATGACCACCAGCT
This sequence comes from Anabrus simplex, assembly GCF_040414725.1. Classification (NCBI taxonomy): domain Eukaryota; kingdom Metazoa; phylum Arthropoda; class Insecta; order Orthoptera; family Tettigoniidae; genus Anabrus; species Anabrus simplex. Next base: position 1,156,240,916 of record NC_090265.1, on the reverse strand, counting down.
TCAATACAAGCTTCCAGTCTGCCATGTAAAAACTGATGCATATGATCCAGCATTTCATCAGAAAAGTCAGTGCAGGCAGCAGTAATACATTGTTTCATATCATCTGACGTAGTCAGCATGTCCTTGTAAACAGTGTTTGCTTTCCCCGGAGAAAAATTTTAAAAGAGTCGAATCTTGTGAACGGTTCAGCCAAGGTACTTTAACGTACTCCCAACATAATACTAGCATCAACTTTTCTACCTGTTCATCTGCTCCATCTGCCAACATCATCTGGTGCCTGCTGCTACTATATTTCACTATATACACTGCTTGTTGCTCGCCCATCTGCATCTACTCCGTCCGCTGTATGAGTTCATCACATACTGTGCACTCACTGGCTTCCAATTCTTTCCACACTACGTCATCTACTACACCATGGAACCTTCTCATGTGCCTCATCTGCCCTTCTATTCTCCTATAAATGGACTAGGCATGGCCCTGGCTCACCAGTCTGGCATCGACTGTGTAATAGTGTGGAGGGAGCACTGACCTCATGCGGCTGGTCCACACGCACTTCAATATTTCCGTCTAACTGGAATCTAAAATTGTCAACAGGTGGACTGGGTGAGCAATAATGAACTTTCGTCTGAAATACATACTGGAACCTTTTCATTCCTGTTTTGTCCTTCAGGCACCATTCGCTTTAATAACCATACGGCCCTGGAATGGCCTAGTAAATTTTCTCTTTCTATATGAGAACTTACAATCCTCTTCGCTTCTTTACAAGTTACTATGGACTTGTGGTTTATAAACTCAACATCTGAGCAAGAACTTTGATGTTAGTTACGAGCATCTAAGGGAACTTAATGCACCTCGTATTGGTGTATGAAACTTTTTCTAACTAAGCAGTCAGACTTTTTCCCTTTTCTTCCCTCCCATCCCATATTTCTCTTTTCGGCTGACCTCAATAGTTCTCTCTCTTTCATGTTTGTTGCTCAAGAAAGTTCTAGAAACACCCTGGGTGTCATTTTTATTGTGGCCTTTATTGTACAAATGTTCAAGATCTTTCAATAAGGGTTCTTTCTTGATGTGGTAATGCTGCATTGGTAACTTAATGGGGACAATTCTACGAACTTGATTCATCCCCAATTCTAGTCATGTTTTTTCTAGATCACCTTTTTAAATAACATTATAATTCGTGCTGTAAAATGAAGAGATCTTGTAAATATTTTTTTAAAATTCCCATTGTAAGCTTGTTCTATTAACTTGTTATCTTTCAAACAAAAAAATACATTTCTTAAAACTGTTGGTTGTTCAGGACAGGAAAGTGTGCCTACTCTGTCTTGCAGTGTTTTCCCTCTGCTTCCTCTCCTCAGCCCCCCCCCCCCCCCCGGCCTTTTTTTTTTTTTTTTAACTTACTATGGAAAACCTCTGGCAACTCTAGCACTACTTTTCACTCTGCTCACTACCTTGAAAGTGCTGAAATGGATAATGTGTCCTCTTTCTGGCTCAATATAATTTTGTTGCCAAAGCATGAAAAGAGGTAACAACCCAAGAATGAAGTTACACTACAGTATAGATGCCCTTCGTCCAATCTAACAATTTGGAAACAATCAGTGGAAACAATTGGCGAAAACCAGCTGTAATACATCATGCCTATGCGCTGGACAGCCATCATGCTGATACCATATGTTACTCCTAGTCTGCACTGGAATGTCTTCTAACTCTTCTAACATCTGTGGAAGTTGGTCTATTAGGAGGTTGAGAACCTAATGTTCCTTCTATGAAAACAAAAAAAAGGCCTATGAGCTGGACTGTTGCTGGAAATTTACTGGCATGGTCTGGAAGACTTGAATGGCAGTAAAACTGCGATGTGGAAGGCAACGGGAAACCACCACATTATTTTTCTTAATATAGCAACAATGGATAGTATGAATTGTAACTTAGATACTACTGATCATGGTACACGGACACCAAGATCCAGCAGGGGAGGTATCCCAGGTCGTCAGCAAGTGAAAACCTCAGAAGTTTGGAGAAGGGCTTAAAATCTCTCCCCAGAGCACTACAGCCCTTGAAGGGCCTTGGCCTACCAAGCGACCGCTGCTCAGCCCGAAGGCCTGCAGACTGCGAGGTGTCGTGTGGTCAGCACGACGAATCCTCTCGGCCATTATACTTGGCTTTCTAGACCAGGGCCGCTATCTCACCGTTAGATAGCTCCTCAATTCTAATCACGTAGGCTGAGTGGACCTCAAACCAGCCCTCAGGTCCAGGTAAAAATCCCTGACCTGGCCAGGAATCGAACCCGGGGCCTCCGGGTGAGAGGCAGGGCTACTCCTACACCACGGGGTCGGTAGAGAAGGGATTAAAATAGGGACATGGAATACAAGAACAATGCTAAGAACAGGAAGACTAGAAAAACTCAAACTAATTATGGATGAAAACAAAATAGACATCCTGGGATTATGTGAAACTGGCAAAAGTGATTTCCACAGTGACCCATTCAGAATTGTGTACAGTGGAAATGAAAATGGTGGACAATATGGAGTAGCTGTAATATCAGGAAAGAAGTGGGCAAACAAAGAGCTAAAAACATATCACGTCAATGATAGAATAATGATGGTGAAAATAGCTGCCAAACCAATAGATATACTGTACTATGGAGGAAGATGACAAGAACTAGCTGGATTGAGAGTAAAACTAATGAAGCAGTGCTTAGAGAAATAAACACCCAGAGACATTTAATAACGATAAAAAGGTATACTTCCCTACTACTGGACATGACGAAGTTGAGAAAATGTATAATAAAATAGAAGATATAATTAAACTAAACAATGACAAAGATAACATAATCATAATGGGAGACTTCAATGCTGTGGTTGGCAGCAACATTACTAGAAAAGTTGCTGGCAGATTCGGTCTAGGATGAACAAATGATAGAGGAGAACGTATGATGGACTTCTGTGAAGAACAGGACATGATCATAATGAACACTGTATTTGACATGCCTAATAGAGGACGTTACACATGGAAGGATTTCGGAGATAATAACAGATACCAAACTGACTACATTCTAGTTAAGAGAAGGTGCAGAAATCAGGTGTCATGCCATAGCTACCCTGGCTTAGACATCAACAGTGACCATATCCCAGTATTAGCAAAATGTCGAATTAGACTGAAGAAGTTAAGGAAACCAAGAAGCAAGAAATGGAATCTAGAAAAGTTAAATGATCCATTAACACAAGTAGCATTCAAAGAAAAGACAGACACGTCATGTACAACAACAACAACAACAACAACAAAACAGATTGGAATGCTGTCAAAGCTCCACTTAAGACGACAGCATATGAAGTGCTAGGAAAAAAGACGCTTGAACCCAGGATGAACTGGATGACTGTAGAAATACTAAATCTCATTCAGGAAAGAAATAAAGAACACTGGAAAAATACTCCAGAAACTAAAAAAGAAACTAAAAAACCTAGTTACACAGAAGTTCCAAGAGGCAAAGGTGAGATGGATGTATGACATTAAAAGCATAGAACATGATATGAAAATCAGAAATGCTTACAAAGCATACAATCAAGTAATAAGATTGCAATTCAAGGCTAAAATGAAATCCAGTGTAATAAAAGATAAGTAAGGAAATCTGTTAATAGAAGATGAGGAGGTAATGAAGAAATGGAAAGAGTATTTGGAGGAATCTACATAATGGAGAAGAAATTGACAGTCTAGATAAGTACATCATGAAACAAGAGCAGGATTCACAAGGTGAACTAGGTCCTCCCATAGTGAGAAGTGAATTCGAAACAGCAATGCAACAGCTGAAAAAGAAAAAGGCTCCTGGACCACACAAACTGCCTGCTGAACTCTGGAAAAACTCTGGAAAAAAAAAAGCTGAAGGTTGAACTCTGCTATGAAAACTGAGATATGCCGGAGGATTTTGTAGAAAGCAAAGCAGTACTTCTACACAAAAAGGGAGATTTTTTTTTTTTTTTTTTTTTGCTAGGGGCTTTACGTCGCACCGACACAGATAGGTCTTATGGCGACGATGGGATGGGAAAGGCCTAGGAGTTGGAAGGAAGCGGCCGTGGCCTTAATTAAGGTACAGCCCCAGCATTTGCCTGGTGTGAAAATGGGAAACCACGGAAAACCATTTTCAGGGCTGCCGATAGTGGGATTCGAACCTACTATCTCCCGGATGCAAGCTCACAGCCGCGCGCCTCTACGCGCACGGCCAACTCGCCCGGTAAAAGGGAGATTCAACAGAATGTTCCAATTACAGAATACTAAGCCTTCTTTCAGATACAGCAAAAATATTCACATGCATATTAAAAAACAGAATCAAAATGAAAACTGAGCAGAATCTAGATGATGATCAGTTTGGGTTCAGGAAACGAGTAGGAACGAGAGAAGCTATTACATCACTTAAAACCATCTTGGAGAGAAGACTAGAGATTAACAGAAATACATATATAGCTTTTGACAATGTTCAGTGGAAAAGACTGTTCAGAATTATGAAGGATATTCATTTGGCCTGGAAAGACAGAAAAGCAATACTAAACCTCTACATCAATCAAAGAATAAACACTGAAAGTAATGAAACAGTATGCAAGGTGAGGATCAGGAAAGGAGTAAGACAGGGGTGTTTCCTTATCACCATTTCTGTTTAATCTGTAAACTGAAGAGGCCATGAAAATTTTAAAATCAAAAACACCTGCCATTAAAATAAATGGAACAACTGTACACTGTATTCGATTTGCTGACGACATTGCACTTCTGGCTGACAATGAGAAGAACATGCAGACCATGCTCAACAAATTAACATCCATCTTAAAACATTCCAACTTAACATTAATGTAAATAAAACTAATGTTACGGTTGTAAGTAAATCTAAAATGAAGCCAGAGGCACATCTCAGAATCAGAAATATTTTAGTAAAACAGTTGCACATGTTCTGCTACTTAGGATCAGTTATTATCGATGACAACAGATGTACTGTGGAAATAAAAAGAAGAATTTCCCTGTGTAAGAAAACTTTTGAGGAGAACCAGCTCTTTATTAATAAATCCTTAGATAATGAACAAAAGAAATTGTTTATCAAAACATAATTTGGAGTGTGCTGCTATATGGCTGTGAAAGATGGACTCTCTTGCAGGAGGACGTGAAGTGACTAGAGGCAGTGGAAATGTGGCTATGGAGGAAGATGACAAGAACTAGCTGGATTGAGAGTAAAACAAATAAAGCAGTGCTTAGAGAAATAAACACCCAGAGACATTTAATAACGATAAAAAGGAGGAAAGCATCAGTTTTTGGTCACATTCTCCAGCATAATGACTTCATAAAGAACTTATTCGAATGCAAGGTGATGGGAAAGAAAGGCAAAGGGAAACCACGGAAGAAGATCACTGAAGAGGTAGTTGAGATGACGGGATTCCAAGGTTATGGAAAAATGAAAAGGATCGCACAGAGTAGAGATCAATGGTTGCAGCGACAAGGCAAAGCCTTTAGATAATGATGATGAGCTGACGGATCACTATTCCACACTACACATTTAATTTCATGGACACTGACCTTTTGAAGTCAATGGGGATTGTTTATGGACCAATAATGCATGTTTCGGAGGTTTACTTGGCCATGATTTGTAAATGTTGCTTCATCACTAAACAAGATACATGATAAATCTGGTGTATCTTGTCTTCATGCCCATCTACAAATCATTCACATATGGATCTTGATGGAGAGAAGCATACGGATGAGTGTAGAGAAGTGTAATATACTGTACTTGCCTGACTCATGCCACTTCCTTGTGCAATTGCACGGGAACCAACACGCGGATCTACAGCAAAAGCAGCTAGAACATTAATTTCATCCTCTTCTCCAAACACTCATTGTTTCTGTTGTTTCTAGGTGTTACACTTCCAGTTTTCCATAATTTCTTGAAGAGATTCACAAATAATTGTTGAGATGGGTGATGTCTATTGGAATATCGTTCCGCGTACAGAGAACAAGAGCAAACAACATTCTTCCCACATTCTCCATACACCATTATATTTGTCTGCTTTTTCAGCACTGATAAACACCATCTTCGACCACGTCCTACTTCTTGAACTATCACAAAGTAACTGACAAGGAAGTCTCAACGCAATCAGTGTACTGCAAAGGAAACAAACATAAGAACATCATAGCTCGTAACTAAGCAGTTGAATGGTAAACACAACTGTCAGTATTTTGTAAATTTCAAACTATGATAGCTCGTAAACTACTTGTACTAGAATCCTAATTTATTCTAGTTTTATTTTGTTAATGTTAATGGGGCCCACCTGGTGGCCATGATTGTTAAGGCATTGGAAGTCTAAGTGGTCTGAAACCATGGTTAGCCGGCTCAAATCCTGTTGGTCGAAAAAATTTTCACCATCAGAAAGTTGGCCAGCAGGGTAGGAGAGGTGGTGGTATAAAATTTCTAATCACTTGATTGCGTGACAAAAGCCTGGATTAAATTCCAAATCTCTCCGCAATGCTCATATGGAGTGAGATCATATGATGCTGTTGATGGTGATTTGTCCATCGGATGGGGACATTAAGCCTTGAGCAGACCCCTTGGTGTTATTCGACATGAGTAGGCTATGTGCTGGCACCGGATTTCACCCTCTCCCTTCCTACTATCATATATCACATCATGCATTTCATCTCATTAACTCCTCTGAGGAGGTTCACATCAGGAAGGGTATCCGATCATAAAAACCCGCCACAAAAGATTCAGCACACCTCATACCCAATCCCATAGAAAAAAAGAACAAGGGTTGGTCAAACAATGTTAATAGTCATTGTTCCATTTGAAAAATATAATTTCTGAAATAAACACACATTCTAATAATTATTTAAACCTGTGTATGGGCTACAATTATGAGCTCTTGGTTACACTTAATTTCTGTGAAAACAGCAGATCACTAGCACTTTCCATTTCAGGGATATTTGAGGTGCAACTTTTATGGGATTCACCTAATAATAATAATAATAATAATAATAATAATAATAATAATAATAATAATAATACTTCTAGTTAATAGAATACTACATAATACTTACTTTAAGTGCTTCTGCCATTTTGCCTGTATCAACATCTTTGTTGATATCGAAGAAGTTGAAACGCCTCCACTGAGCAGAAAGAAACAAATGTATGTCAATTAATTCATATATACAATTAGGTTAATAAAAAATTACAAACACACATTAACAACTAAACAAGCAATTAATGAACGACAAATACAAATTAAATCGTAAATGGTTAAATGACGACCATAAACTCACTACTGCGATAAGTAAGAGAAAGGAACAAACAAGGGCAAATTAACCCAGCTGAAGGATAGAAACATAGAAAGGAACACATAATAGGATACACACAATGGCAGGTCAGTGTTCTAAGAGAGTAAAATAAAAAACACAGAAAGACAAGGACAATCTTTATATCCTCATACACTGAAGTCTTCATAACAGACTGACTCTCTCCTCATCAATACCAGTTCTTCTAGGTGTATATCCGTTTCTTCCCACCCCCATTAAAACTGGGAAGCAGAAACGGGCTCATTGGGGACGGAGAAGGAAAGGATGTACGAGGGCTGTAAATAAAGTAGTTGCAATATTGATAGAATGCAATATTTAATGAACTAACAAGTACAACTGCATTACATTCCTTCAATGTAATCACTTTTGCCAAATGTCAGGAAGCCAGGAAGCCGTTGTGGACCATTGGCAAGGCGTTCTCTGTTGATGACAGCAACGGAGTGCCCGACTGTGCAGAGTACAGATGCCACATCAGGAAATCAGCAGCCTCAGAGGGATTCCTTCAACTTCGGAAACAGGTCGAAGTCACAAGGACTCGCATCTGGTGAGTATGGAGGGTGTTCCGAAACCTAATACCACTGTTGCAATAAGAGCTTGACATTGTGACAAAGCGAGTTGTCATGCAAAGCAATAGGGCAATCGTCTTGCAATAAACGTGGACATTTGCGCCGCATAGCCGGACGCACACGTTGCTCCAAAAATTGGCAACAGTAGTCACCGTTGACAGCCGGCCCTGTGGTGTAGGGGTAGCGTACCTGCCTCTTACCCGGAGGCCCCGGGTTCGATTCCCGGCCAGGTCAGGGATTTTTACCTGGACCTGAGGGCTGGTTCGAGGCCCACTCAACCTACGTGATTAGAATTGAGGAGCTATCTGACAGTGAGATAGCGGCCCCGGTCTAGAAAGCCAAGAATAACGGCCAAGGGGATTCGTCGTGCTGACCACACAACACCTTGTAATCTGCAGGCCTTCAGGCTGAGCAGCGGTTGCTTGGTAGGCCAAGGCCCTTTAAGGGCTGTAGTGCCATGGGGTTTGATTTTAGTCACTGTTGAATGTTTGTCCCTCAGGCATAGCATACATAATAATAACACCCTCATTGTCATATGCCACCATCAACATAAGCTTCACTCGACTGGGTTCCTGTCGAAATTTCTGTGGACATGGCAAACCTAGGTGAGTACGGAGGGTGTCACATTCATTCGCTTGACACTTGATTCAGTGATTCAGGCTCGTAGGCTCGTGCCCACGCCTCATCAATGGCGACAATATGCTGCAGAAATGAGTCTTCTTCGTTGTGGTATCTGTCAATATGGATGCTAGGCAGTGCACACCGATGCCATTTATGTACATTGGTGAGTTGATGTGGAACCCAACGGGAGGGAATTTTCCTGATGTTAAAACATTTTGTCAGTATGTGTCCCATCGTTTCACGACAGACCAATCTCTATAGATAATTCCCAGATAGTCCATCGATGGTCTACGAAAACGAGACCATTTGTGATGTCAATCTGATCTTGTGGAATGGACGGCCGACAGAGAAAATGTAGACAGCTATCACCTGGTCTCCATAACATCTGGTGTATGTAAATGCATGGAACACCTCATTGGTAAACGTGCTGGAATTTCTGAATGAGAGAAACCTGTTTAATAACAATCAAGATGGATTCCTCCCTGGAATATCATGCACTACATTTTTAACAAGAAAATGATGAGAGGCAACATTCCCTGGACCAGTATATCATCTCCAAAGTGGACTGCATAACTCTCAACTGAAGTAAGGCCTTTGATCAGGTACCTCCTCAACAACTGTTCTTAAAACTTAGCAAGTATGACAATCGAGGCATAGCTTCGATCATTCCTGGTAGGTTGAATGCAGTGCGTTGTGTTCAATGGGTCTAGTCACCTCGGGTGTGATTCACGGTAGTGTGATAGGGCAACTATTTACGCTGCAATTACCAGGTTGTGTATCATCTGCTATGGCACAGTGCATTGATGACACTATCGTTTACAGAGCTATTAAATATGAGAGCGACATAGGTCATTCCTCATATCAACACCTAGGTACTTACAACAGTAGATGCTCTTTAATCCAGCATTCTAAAGTTCAGCGCGCACCGATCGAGCCACTCATGTTCAGATTTCTTTGGGTGGATTCATACATAAATTGACCGACTGCCATGTTGCTGTACCTGCCATTTTCTTTGGTCATCTACTGTTCGTATGTGTTTCATACAATTATTTTTAATTTTTTGTTTTACAATTGGCTTTACGTCACACCGACACAGATAGGTCTTATGGTGGCGATGGGATAGGAAAGGGCTACGGCTGGGAAGAAAGCAACACGGCCTTAATTAAGGTACAGCTTCAGCATTTGCCTGGTGTGAAAATAGGAACCCACAGAAAACAATTTTCAGGGCCGCCAATAGTGGAGTTCGAACCCACTATCTCCCAAATGCAAGCTGATAGCTACGTGACCCAAGCCACGTAGCTACTTGCTCAGTCGCGCAGTTATACAGTGCTGTCTAGGAACTGTGCGCCCAAATTATTAGTTCACTCAGTGGTTACTGTGACTGTCAGTTTTCAGTTTTTTAGTAGAGTGTTTTTTAACAGGTTACATTTATCATGTTTGCATGGTATTACATATAACAGTGTACTGTACTGTAAGATGTTCTTGTAACACAGCAAGAGTTCAAGAGCAAATTAAAAACTAAGCGTAATCATGTGACTCACTATCCAGCAAAAACTAGATATAATTAATCATCTTGAAAAAGGTTCAAATAGAAACTTCATAATGTATTACCGGTACTTTTTCTTTTGTTCTATTTTTTTAATTAATATTTACGAAAGGCTGATGATGACACTGAAAACATGTCGAAACTGGTACCTTTATAATAATAAAAATGTTGTAATATAATTTATGTGCAACAGTTTTGTATGCATTGAGAGGGTGGATTCCATTATATTAAATTACTTTTGTGATTCTCAGTCAACACGGAACGGCCATGAAGTTCTTAACTTTAGATAGCACGTATCTGTTATGTTAGCCAGGCAGTCTGTAAAAACGGCAGGGCGGTGCGCCCAGTAAAAAGGGTCCTAAAAAGAACATTGGACATACTATGAAACATTTTTCCTTCTGGCACCCAATTCTCCCACAGATATGCCGCCATTCATGCTCGCAGTGGTAGTGTGTCTGTGTGGTGTTTGAGTAGATTTCTTGTTATGCAGTGGACAAAATCCATCGCATTCACAGAAAATTGAATCAGCGGAAATATCAACGGTTGTTGGAATGCTATATATGGTTATGTATGCTGGGATATTATGTCTTGCTGGCATTCTCCATTTTCAGCAGGATAATCATCCAGTCCACACATGTCAATCGATCTGAAACTGGTTTGCAAGGAGACAAGATATCGAACTGATAAGACTGGCCTTGTCACTCTCTGGACTTGAACTCAACTGAGAATATGTGGACATAAATAAAGAAGCTTATGGGAAAAAATTGGCCCTATCCCCCTCCAAGACATACAGATTTGTGGAGGCTCATGCAGGATTCCTGAGATGCCAAGGCTGGGAACGGTTGTTATTTAAAAAGACTAGTTGATTCCATGCCACTCGACAGCAAGATGTTGGAAGGAAGATGGACTAAATTGTTACTCTTTGTAAAGGCAGACACCAGTGAGCTGCTTTTAATTTATGCCTCGAAAGATATTTTTTGTTGAGTAAAATCTCTTATTTGTAGCCATAATGTCATAAAAAATAATATCTAATAAATGCTTGAACCTGGCATTAATTACTAAAACAGTCATAAAAGATTAAGGAGGAGTTCTAATTTTTCTCTCTTAAAAAAGAAAAAAAAGCTTTAGTTTGTGTTTGAAAGTACAACACAAACTTCTTTGCAGAAAATCCAAGTTTCATACGGAACTAGAAAATGCATTAATGTAAATCTATTATTATCTACAGTGTTCTGAAAATACTGCAACCAATTATTAAACTGTTATGATTTAAGGGGAATAAGATATTATTATTAGAACAGTCATGATTGAGGAGGCAGAGCAAAATCCTAATGAAATGTTGTTTTTTTTTTTTTCAGTGCTTTGTCATGTAGCCTAGCATTCTGTGCTGTGAAAATATAAATCAGAATAGCATAGCCAGTCATGGCTGTAAATGCTCTCAGGTGTCTAAAATTAACAGCAAGCAAGGTTCATAAATAGTTCACTGGAGTTCAGATTTTACAGTTGTCTTTTCTTTCTATTTGTATTCATGCTGCAGTAATGATGTACAAAGGGATTATTTTGAAATATTTCAATAGTATCACCTTTAGCAACTTGCCCAACATAACAATAGGCTACTTGTACCTCTACAGAAGTCTGCACTTGTCGCACGAGAGCTGGCAGCATATAACAGGTTATGCATTAAGGAAACAGTGAGTTTAAGGTGGTGGTGGTGGTTATTCTTTTAAGAGGAAGTACAACTAGGCAACTATCAAAGCTGACTGTTTTATGCCACAAAAGATATTTTTGTTGAGAGCAAAATCTCCTTTCTTTCTATTTGTATTCATGCTGCAGTAATGATGTTCGAAGGGATTATTTTGAAATATTGCAATATCACCTCTAGCAACTTGACCACCGGGCGAGTTGGCCATGTGGTTAGAGGCGCACGGTTGTGAGCTTGCATCCGGGAGATATTGGGTTCGAATCCCACTGTCAGCAGTCCTGAAGATGGTTTTCTGTGGTTTCTCATTTTCACACCAGGCAAATGTTGGGGCTGTATCTTAATTAAGACCACGGCCGCTTCCTTCCAACTCCTAGGCCTTTCCTATGCCATTGTCGCCATAAGACCTATCTGTGTCGGTGCGACGTAAAGCCACTAATAAAAAAACTTGCCCAACTTAAAAATAGGCTACTTGTACCTCTACAGAAATCTGTACTTGTCGCAAGAGAGCTGGCAGCATAGTACAGGTTATGAATTTCAGAGACTGAGTTTGAGGTGGTGGTGGTGGTGGTGGTTATTGTTTTAAGAGAAAGTACAACTAGGCAACCATCCTCTATATAACACTAATCAGAGAGAAAAAATGGAAAAGATCCGACACTTCGAAAAAATGAACGTATCAGCCAAAGGAACACAAGGGCCACGAATAGCGTGAAAATAAATGACTCCCTAACCCTCGGAAACTTAATAGTGTCGGGGTCGGAAATGAACAAGAGTTGACCAAGAGAGGTTGGATAAGATAGCTCAAAGAGAGGAGGCTGGCGCAAGTAAGTGGAAGCAATGCAAGGACTCAGTTAAGGGCTTCGTGGTCGTCAACCCAAGCTCCAAAGTTCAGAACCCCTGTAGCCCCTATTAGTCGCCTCTTACGACAGGCAGGGGATACCGTGGGTGTTATTCTACCACCCCCACCCACAGGGTGAACAGTGGGCTTGAACCCACCATCAATACACGTAGACTTTCCCTGCAAATTTTTATTTCCATACCAGGGAACTGCTTGACTGTACCTTAATTAAGACAACAGCCACTGCCTTCTTGGTCCCAGCACTTTCTAATTCCACCATTGCTGAAAAATTTTGTGTACTGGAGTGACCTTAAATGCCTACTAGAAATAAAATGCAAATAACTGCATCAGTCAGAAAATGAGGATGAAGTTCCACATGCTGTGTAGTTACAAGACAATGAGTATATAACAAAACATTGTCATTTCCATAAGTTAATAAAATGTAGACTACCAGACTAATATTACCGTTATCTAATTTGTAGGTTTCAAACGGGAAAATCAAACTGAAAATGTCTCCGGGCAAAAAGTAATCGCTGATTATTTTAATGTAAAGCACTCTAAAAGTATGGTCTTAAAAGAAAATACTGTCTCTTCTTAGATTCACACAGAATTAAACTATGAAAATCCACAGAAATACCCACAAGTAAAAGTACTGTAGGACATATTTTTTAATTTTTTAAATTTACTGCAGTATAACTAACTAAAGAAGGCATCAATATCACAGCCCAAGGCGCAGCTTTTCTAGGCCTACTGCAAAGACTGCTCCTTAAAAGTTTATAATGAGCTCTTCTGTTAACTACGATGATCTTCAAAACCCAAATCAGACAGGAAATGTTCCAATCGCCGTTAATTTAGTTGACTTTGAGCCTTTCACGTTTTAAAACTAATTCTACCACCACTTGAAGTAGACACCTGTAATGCCACTTTTCACTGCAGCCTGAAAGTCTTTCAGAGGTCCACAAATTAGATGAGAATTAATAACTTAAGAAAGATGTTGTAACGAACAATCAATAACAATATAATGACAAATAACTGATCCACCGGCCAGACACAGTTTAGGTTAGGGAAGACAATTATCCAGAACTCCAACACAAATAGAAATTGATTCTTGTATCTTAGGTTTAATTATAATAATACACACCTCTAGAAATGCCATTTCAAAAGTTTTCTTGTTCTTTCGTATAATATTACGCTTTTAGTCACGCCTACTGCTGAATAACCAAAATGATAATGAAAAGTTATGCGTGACGTTCCACCGGTGAAAACGATCCGGAATGTCCATGGTGAGGACACATACGTATGCACAACGTATATTCTAACATTTGGTTTATCTCGCTTTATCTGTAATCAATATTAGACTAAAAATGAATACCCCAACAACTATCTGTCAAAATTTACACTGTAGTCTACTCAAAGAGAAAATAAATCAACTGTATTCAAGACTGTATTCAAGTGACATAATGGATTATGACCTCTTTGATCGAGGAACATTCTCTGGCCATATTATTTAAATACCAATTTCGTTAACTATTAATATTAGAAAATGCTAGGAAGGAAATTGGTAGGAACAGTAGGAACTGAGAAGGAAGTAGGGAAGCTCTTGTCAACATCACTTAAAAATTGATTGATTCATTGAGCCGCGGTTAACGGATATAATAATATGACTGTGTGTGACATCCTATATCTCGTTCCTCAGCAGTGTTAAAAAAACGTACCGGTACATGCGGCATTGTTAGTGTAGTGAATTTTCCTTGGAAATTAATCTTGAGGGGATTAGAAATACTCCGAGAAATAATATATAATTTTCCTCTGCAATTGCTTTTAGAGTTTTAGAGTTAAGACTCTTAAAAGTTTTGACAGAAAACGAAAACTTAATTAAAAAATTAAAAAACCTGCGGCGCAACAGACCCAAAGAGCCATGGCTGAACAAGCGACCGCTTCTCAGCCCGAAGGCCTGCATATTATGAGGTGTCGTCTGGTCAGTACGACGAATCCTCTCGGCCATTATTCTCGGTTTCCTAGACCGGGGCCACCATCTGACTATCAGATGGCTTCTCAATTGTAATCACGTAAGCTGAGTGGACCTCAAACCAGCTCTCAGATCCAAGTAAAAAATCCCTGACCTGGCCGGGAATCCAACCCGGATTTGAGGTTAAAATGGGACTCCTCTGGAATGATATTTAAGGGGCAGCATGGTTTTAGGGAAGGCCTATCCTGCAAAAGCCAGCTCTGTTCCGTATGCCAAAATATATCGAATAAGCTCAACAATAGGTCAAGGATTGATGCAGTAGTAATTGATTTTGCTAAGGCACGTGGCATCCTACTTAACACGTTAGTGCGTACATACATTGACATCAGAGTTGTGAAATGGATACGAGAACTCCTCAATGGAAGAACTCAGAGAGTGCATGTGGGAAAAAGGCTATCTTCTTCAATAAACATTACATCTGGTGTGGCTCAGGGTAGCGTTATTGGACCAATTCTTTTCATACTCTTCATGAATGATATGCCTGATTCAATAAAATCAGAAGTGTGCCTCTTTGCTGATGATTGCATCATATACCAGGAGATAAAGACAGAGGAGGATGAACTATTGCTTCGGCAGGAATTAGATACAATTGAAAAATGGGCGCGTGAAAATTTAATGAAAATCCACAGCGATAAAAGCAAGAAATTTTGTCTCAGTAAAAAACAAATGACAGGAAAGAGGGATTAGAGCGAAGAGGAGATGGGTCACCTCCCCGCAAAAGTGAGGCCAAATATAGGTCGCCTCCCTGCAAAAGTGAGGCAAAAACTAGGACACATGCCCCCATGCAGAAAGCAAGAAATATATTGCCAAAATTGAGAATCAGCTCGTGGAAAAACCTCCGAACTAGCAGACATCCTAGAAATGGACATCGCAGCTGTGCATGAGGCAAAGTGGAGAGGAGGGAAAGCCAGAAACATCGGCCATGGTTATAAGCTCTTCTATAATGGTGATACCAATGTAAGAAATGGTGTAGGAATCATCCTCGTCAATCATCTTATCAGAAGGCTGATTTCAGTCACATGGATCAGCGACCATCTAATGGCAGTAAAACTAGCCATAGATGATACCGCCTGCCTGAATGTGATCTCTGCATATGCGCCTCAGGCTGGCTGTGATAGAAACACGAAACAAAACATCTGGTTTCGACTGTGATCTAGTGCAGCAGATGCCACATGAAGAGAACAAGATTGTGTTGGGTGACCTTAATGGTCATGTTGGAAGGACTGGCAAGGATTATTCTGAATGTCGTGGAGGTTTTGGTTATGGAATGAGGAATGACCAGGGTGAAGAGATCCTCCAGTTTGCCTCAGTTTACAGTCTAGCTGTAGTCAACACATACTTTCAGAAGAAGGAAGAACACCTTATCTCATACAAGGGGAACACCTCATCAATGGTACAGAACCGAGTGGAAGAGAAGGTCATATGTACACAAACTGACTACATTCTCTGTAACCGTGATCTTCTGAGACAGTTTTTTGACTGCAAGGTATTCCCAGGGGAGCCTCTGACTTCTCAACATAGGCTTTTGATCAGAGAGCTATTGCTATGGTGTCCGTTAAACAACAGAGTCAAATTAACTACGAAGATTAAGTGGTTCAGGCTGTGAGATAAAGAGACAGCACAACCACTCATTGATGGTATCGAGGTGTATATCATCCAGGATATCCAGGAGAATGACAACAACACCCCAGATCAAATGTGGAGGAGATTCCAGAAGTACTGTACCAGCAGGGCAAGGCATCACCTTGGAGTTTCTAATGGCAGACTGAAAATAGACAAGGAAACCTGGTGGTGGAAATATGGTATAACGTCCAGGAGGCGCTGAAGAAAAAGACTGTTTAAAGCATGGTGGAAAGAGAAAGACAAGAAGAACGGACATGACCTAAAGGAAGAATATATGATCAGGCCAAGAGAGTCGTAGCAATAGCTAAAAGTGAAATGCAGCAATGCCTCTATGATGACTTGCAGACACCAGAGGGTGTGCAGCGGATCTACAAGGTAGCTGCTCAGTGTGAAAGACAATCCAGGGATATTGTCACCACCAAATATATCCATGATGATCGGGGAACATTACTGACTAATGATAAAGCATTAACAACCACTGGAAGAAGTATTTTGAAGGGTTACTAAATGAGGGGTTTCCACGAGACAGAGCAGTTTCAAAGTGTTCAATTGGGGGACCTGTGCCTGAAGTCACCCCTTCTAATATTGCAGCAGCTGTGTCAGAGATAAAGAACAGTAATGCGGTTGGCTCTGACGATATTCCAGCTGAACTATGGGAAGTCCTAGGTGCCGAAGGAAATGAGTGGTTTACACAATTATTTGTATAAAGATGGGAGCTTTCCACCTAATCAATGCTTTATTTTGTCTTACTAATATACAGGACCAGTTTCGACCTCCTTTGAGGTCATCCTCAGCTGGTCATATAATTTAATATTAACGTAACATATAATTATTAAACATCACTAAATCTAATAAAGAATGTCATATGATGTGAATAATGGTGTTGTAGTATTAATGTAGTGTTTTTCTCTTCGAAGTTGACATGACCTGCATTAGAAACTTAAAACTTCACTATTCTACTCATAAATAACATATAATTAATTAAAATGCAATGTTCTTAAACTTGGAAATGCTCATAGCATCCTTGCGGTCCATATTAAAACTTTTGATCTGAATTGATAAAACATTATGTAAATATACAGGTGAGTTTATGCAAATGTTCTAGTATTTTCATCAGTGTGGACTGTTGGTCTTGAGACGTGCACTTCTCAGTTCTTATGCTACTTAATTGCATTAATATATCATACCATATTATCTAATATTAACATAACTATAAATATAAAACATGCTAGATCTAGTAAAGAATGTCATATGATATGAATGGAGTTGCCCTCATGTGAACAATCGTCAAAGTTCACATGACCTGCATTTGTGATTTAAAATTCCACTATTCTACTCATAAGTAACACTTTCTTTCTGTTCACACTGATAATTGACATATTCAACAACACAACTGTGAAGAGGGAGCATTCGCACTTATTAAATGCCACACAGTGAGTCATAAAATGGAACAAGATAATACGTCATTACATAACATTACATAAACCCACCTGTGTATTTATAAAGCGTTTTATTAACATAGATCAAAAGCTTTAATGTGGATCGCAAGAACGCCATGGAACAATTCCAAGTTTTTAGAACATTGTATCTGACAAATTAAGAACTGCAGGTGTTTCAGATAGTTTCCATGTTGATGTTGGTGTACATCAGGGGTCAGCACTGAGGCCGGTACTGTTCAACATTGTCATCAACTACCTGACGGAGCAGCTGATGACAGACCTGCCATGGACCATACTTTATGCAGAAGATATTGTTTTGTTTGGTGAGTCATGTCAGGAGGTTGATGCAGTCTTGGAACGATGGCGAATAATACTAGATTCAAATGGATTAAGAATAAGTCGCAAGAAGACTGAGTACATGTTGTTTAACTTTGCGCAGCCAGGGCAAGCGGGCCCACGCAACACTGTCTTCCTTGCTGGGGAACCAATGATGATGACCGACAAGTTCAAATATCTTGGATCAGTCAGCACAACTGATGGTAATATCAATGCAGACGTCAAGCACCGCATCGGTGTTGGTTGGATGAAATAGCAATCTCTTACTGGTGTTCTGTGTGATAAGTGGATGCCAGTCAAATTAAAAGGCAAAGTGTACAAAACAACTGTCCGGCCTGCCCTCATGTAAGGCTCCGAATTTTTGGCAAGGCAGAAAAAGCATGACCAGCGAATGCATGTCACAGAGATGCAGATGTTGTGTTGGTTGGCGGGAGTCACTCTGCGTGATAATTGCGCAATGAACATGTGGGAGGATCCTTTAAAGTTGTACCCATCAGCAACAAGATGGAGGAGAAACAGCTCCGTTGGTATGGTCACGTCAGAAGAAGAAATGAGCACCATTTAGTACGGAAAGCTCTTTCCATCGAAGAGCCGAAGAGAGGAAGAGGGCGTCCTAAGGCAACATGTGAACAAACTGCTGAGGCTGCTTTAAGGAAAAGTGAAGTGCCATTAGATCTGGTAAAAGAACATCGGACATACTCTCTCCGAGTCAGACGAGCCGACTCTGAGCGAGCTCGGGAGTGCCCGTTTTATGGGAACATATACGGCAAGGAAAGAAGAAGAAGAAGGAAAGAGCGATTACAAACTTGGAGAGGAAATTGTTGTCGAAGTTGATCGTTGTAAGTGTTTAAGATTTAAACTGGTCAGAGCAAGCGGAAAATGTAGTTAAGAAATCCTGGAGATCGTAACATTTTATAATGCGGAATCTCACGAAAGCTAATTTTGGTGCCAAAAGTAAAGTTTATAAATGTTTGGTAAGACCGATTCTCAAATATGGATCAGTGTGCTGGGTTCCATACAGGATAGGTTTTATAAACTCCCTAGAAAATGTTCAAAGAAGAGCAATGCATTTCATAACCAGGAACAGGAGGAATACCATTAATTGGGAAGGTCAAGAATCTAGAAGAACCAGACCTCGCCTGTATGGTCTTTATAAGAGGTATACGGGAAGGACTATCTGGAGTAGTATTAGGAATAGGTTGGAATCTCCCTCGTACTTATCAAGAAATGATTACAAGCATAAAATTAGGGCCAGAAACCAGCATACGGATGTGGGCAAGTTTTCCTTCGTAAACAGGACCATAAGGGATTGGAATAAATTACCTGCAACAATCTTTGATACATTCCCTTCTGGTATCAAGTCATTTAAGATCATTAGTGCTAGTGTAAAGTGAAAAGTAAAGTTGTAAATTACGTACACTGAATTTGTGATTTTCTGCTTGATTTAGAATGTTAAACAAGTAGTATTTCTTGTAGTATTCACTTTCCAGGGAATTATTTGTTATACTCATGTTGCTGTAGTTGGTGATGGGTAATTACCTATGTTTTTACCTCTACTTTATTATCACTTGTAATGCTAAGCTAATAGTAAGCTTATCCTATAGTATTGTAAGCTGTAGTGTTAAGACCTGGAAATACTTAAGTTGTGTCTGAATTTGTGTATGATGATACTGGATTTAGAGTGTTAAACTAGTAGTTTCTTGTAATATTTTCTTTTCATGGATTTACTTGTTGTTGTTGGGTAATTATGTTTTTAACTTTACTTTATTATCATTGTAATGTTAAGCTAGTAGTAAGCTCAACGTATAGTATTACAAGCCATAGTGTTAAACACTGGAAATACCTAAGGTGTGTGTGAAATTGTATATGATGATGCTGGATTTAGAATGTTAAACTAGTAGTATTTCTTGTCATATTTTCTTTCCATGGAATTGCTTGTTGTACTCTAGTTGTTGTAGTGGTGTGGTTGGGTAATTAGGTTTTAACTTCACTTTATTATAATTTGTAATGTTAAGATAGTAGTAAGCTCAACCTATAGTATTACAAGCCATAATGTTAAGCACTGGGTATACTTAAGAATGTTAAACTAGTAATATTTTCTTTCCATTTAATTGCTTGTTGTACTTTTGTTATTGTTGTTGCATAATTATGTTTTAACTTTACCTTATAATCACACTACTGTAAGTAACCATTGCCACAGGGATATTTTCCAATTGCAAAGTATTTGTTAATAATAATTTGATATCTCAACATTTTCCATTTCTTTTTGCACATTGTAGCAAATAATAATAATAATAATAATAATAATAATAATAATAATAATAATAATAATAATAATAATAATAATAATAATAATAATAATAATAATAATAATAATAATAATAATAATAATAATAATCTGTCTATGTATATACATACAGGGTCTCTCTTTTAAACCTAGACCGAGTGCACAGTGTTCGAACTCTGTGCTATAGCAGCTGCCTCAGTCCAACTTATATCGCACGTGATCGCCCTGCTTTAAGCGTGTATACAATCTTATATGAAATCTTACATTATAAAAGATACTGGAAGTGTCATCCTTTATAATGAGGGGCTTCATAAACACTATGAGGATTTTCTGCACACCAATAACAAGAGTTATAGATGGCAACCAGGAATGAGTTAGCTGGAAAATTTATAATGTCCAATAACGGACCATTTATATTGGTATTATAAATTTACTCATTCGAGACAAATATTTCAGGTTCCCTATGGAGACAAAGTCTCTCATAGTGCATTGGCACTGCCGGTGGCTTCAAGTAGGCTACACAGTGGCTTTCATGGTATACACTAGCCATGCATCTTGGTGGGTGTGCTATTTACCAACTGATGAGCCCAACTTAGCAGACTGGGGTGAAACGCTGGCAACTAGGAATGAGTTAGCTGGAAAATTTATAATGTTCAATAACGGACCATTTATATTGGTATTATAAATTTACTCATTCGGGACAAATATTTCAGGTTCCCTATGGGAATCAACATCTATATCATCTGATGGCCAGGCAGGCATCAATTTTCGGTAATGAGACAAAGTCTCTCATAGTACATTGGCACTGCTGGTGGCTTCAAGTAGCCTACGCAGTGGCCTCCACGTTTTTTTGTTTTTTGTTTTTTTTTGCTTTTCATCGACGTCTCTCTATACACATGGACTCATGGATATTTCGCTACATCTCCTATTTTTGATCAGCCAGGTGACGCCTCAACTGTAATTCCGCACCTCGCCGACTGTAAAAAAGCATATAGGTTGGCACCAAGTTGGAGGTCAGCCTTCCCAACCATTAACTCTTGCATCGTACATGTTGACCCTGCTATCTCCGAGGAAGACATCTACGTTGACCTTTGTACGACTGGCGTCTATAGCGTCACCAGACTCTACAGCGGCCCAGTCCCAGCACCAGACATACTGCTTCTCAAAATTCAAGCTAATGGTGCTTTCATCCAATGCCGCCTCCGCTGAGTGGAATCTACTCCGCCACACATATTAGCCTAGCTCATAGATGACAAAGAACCCATTACGATTACAACGGCCTCTCAGCCTGCTACAAGAACACTACTGTCATATACATCACCTCCACTATCTTCGACTTCCTGCTTCACCACCCCTGTCACCACCACTACCACCACGACCACCTCTACCACGACCACCTCTGCTCATACGTCCCCCTATATTCCTAATACTACCACAGTAATATCCCATCCTATTACCCTAACGACATCTCCTCACCCCCTCCCTCCCACCTCTGATCAAACTAGTCTCCAGAGCCCATCCCTTCCACTTCCTATCGAAGGAAATCCCAATGATCCACCTGCAACAATGGCACGTCCACCACTGACACCACCACCGCCTGATCACAGTAACATCTACAGTTGTTTCGTTCGTGGAGTGGATCTGAGCATAGCAGCTGAAGTTATCGCAAACAAACTTTGCCAGGCAGGCCTTCCTGTAAGAAGAGCTTCTCGTCTCTACAATGCAGATGGACCTACAATCTTAGTTAGACTACAGCTTCTGACTTCCGAAGACATCCAGCGCCTCATCGCCCAAGGACTACAACTCTACGGCTGCCACCATCGTGTTGAACCTTCTCGTTCTCCTCCACCACCCTTCCATCATTCTACCACACCCCGCAGCCGTCCCCGGCCGGCTCTTCCTCCTTCCTCACCGTCCACATCTTCAATCTTATCCACACCCACCCAAATATTTTCCACCACCGCCACCATCTATCGATCTCCTTCACCTTCTTCTTACTTCCCTAGTCAACTTCTCATCTTTATACAACACCCTAGCACTATATCTTCTCCCTGGTAATTTCGTGTAAACCTTCCTCCATTACCTATCTGTTCTGCATTTAAATAGGTCACATCTCCCTAGCCAAGAGGCCCGCCCAAATCTTCTCACTTTTCACACCGCCAATCACCCATCTTCTTCTTCTTTCACTTCTCCCTACCCCATCTCCTCTCCCGGCCAGAGAGAGGGTGTAACCCCCTAGGTGGCCCGCCCCACCATAGACTGGAACCATACTCTAGCAGGGGTCTTACCAGAGACTTATATGCCCTCTCTTCACATCCTTACTACAACACCTAAACACCAACACAACCATGTGCAGAGATCTGTACCCTTTCTTTACAATCCCATTTATGTGATTACCCCACTTAGGTACTTACAATGATCCCCATAAGTAACTTTCACCCCATCAATGCAGTTATTAGAACTGAGAGGACTTTTCCTATTTGTGAAACTCACAACCTGACTTTTAACCCCGTTAATCATCATACCATTGCCTACTGTCCACCTCACATTATCAAGGTCATTTTGCAGTTGCTCACAATCTTGTAATGTATTGATTACCCTATACAGAATAACATCATCTGCAAAAAGCCTTACCTCTGATTCCACTTCTTTACTCATATCATTTATATATATACGAAAATATAAAGGACCAATAATACTGCCTTGAGGAATTCCCCTCTTAATTATTACAGGGTCAGAGAAGGCTTCGGCTACTCTAATTCTCTGAAATCTATTTTCTAGAAATATAGCAACACATTCAGTCACCTTTTTTGTCTTGTCCAATTGCACTCATTTTTACCAGTAGTTTCCCATGATCCACCCTATTAAATGCTTTAGACAGGTCAATCGCGATACAGTCTATTTGACCTCCTGAATCCAGGATATCTGCTATACCTTGCTGGAATCTTACAAGGTGAGCTTCAGTGGAATAACCTTTCCTAAAACCAAACTGCCTTCTATTGAACCAGTTATTAATTTTGTAAACATATCTAATAATCAGAAAGAATGCCTTCCCAAAGCTTACATGCAATGCATGTCAAACTGACTGGCCTGTAATTTTCAGCTTTATGTTTATCACCCTTTCCTTTATACACAGAGGCTACTATAGCAACTCTCCATTCATTTGGTATAGCTCCTTCAACCAAACAATAATCAAATAAGTACTTCAGATATGTCATTATATCCCGACACAATGTCTTTAGTATATCCCCAGAAATCTTATCAATTCCACCTGCTTTTCTAGTTTTCAACTTTTGTATCTTGTTGTAAATGTCATTGTTATCATATGTAAATTTGAATACTTCTTTAGTATTATTCACCTCCTCTATCTGGACATTATCCTTGTAACCTACAATTTTTTCATACAGCTGACTGAATACTTCTGCCTTTTGAAGATCCTAATATACACACTCCCCTTGTTCATTAATGTTTCCTGGAATGTCCTTATTCAAACCTATTTCTGCCATAAAGTACCTATACATACCTTTCCATTTTTCACTAACATTTGTGTGACTGCCAATTATGCTTGCCATCATGTTATCCTTAGCTGACTTCTTTGTTAGATTCAATTTCCTAGTAAGTTCCTTCAATTTCTCCTTATGCATTCATCAAATCAAGTTCTTAGAAGCCTTTTTGACTATATATTTAAGTAGGGTAATTAAGGATTTTAGAGACTTGTGTTCAACAGAGACAAATACTGTAACAGATAATGTTTAGAAGTTGACCTAAGGCTAATACAGAGGAAATTGCAGCATGATATAAATAACCCAGTTTCATTGAAGAAAGCTCAAGTATCTCATTACCATTACTCTTTGTTATAGGTATGTATTCTCTTAACGTTTTTGAAATTACATTACTAATTAGCTGACCATTATCAAAGGATTTATTATCTTTTTGCAAATTCAGTCTTTAAAAACTTTGTTTTTCCTCATTGTTTATAGAATTTAGGTATTTGTGGTGCAGTACTGTAATTAAAAAAAATTGCAAGTGATTCCTTTTCAGAAAACTTAAAGTCTCTTTCTGTCCTCTTACCTTAAAATTCATGCCGCTGCTGTACTTGGGAGGCCAGTTCCTGATCTAAAACTGAGATCTCCACCTCGACACTCAGCCCAGAGAAAACAATGACGAACTCAATGTTTTACTGGAGCATCAGCTCAATATATAGTGCTCAAGATGGGGTAGAAATGAGGGGCACACGCACACATACAAGGAATTTGAGAATGTAGGATGCTGGAAAGTAGAATAAGGTTGAGGGTTGAGAATCGGATACAGGAGGATCGGTTTGGTTTCAGAGGTGGAAGGTCAACAATGGAGCCCATTTTCATTATGAGACGGCTAATGGAAGAGCATTGGGAGTACGGGAATGATATGGTGATGACATTCATTGAGATTGAAAGGGCGTATGACAGTGTCCCCGGGACGGAAGTTTGGGACAATCTGGTGCAAGAAGGAATTGGACAGGGATTGATAAAAATGATCATGGCATTGTATAGGGAATGTTGTGGTTGTGTGCAAGCACAGGTTGGCAGGACAAGTTGGTTCAAGTTAACTAGTGGGCTGAGACAGGGAGGTGTTCTATCACCAATCCTGTTTGCAGTGGTGATGGATGACATCATGAGAGCGGCAAAAGCAGCATATGGAGGAAGAGAAATGAACATGATGTTATTTGCAGATCATATTGTGATTTGGGGAGAAGACGACAGGAAGGTTCAAGAACAGTTGAATGTGGTGAATGGGAAGATCGAAGAATGTGGATTGAAAATAAGTGTAGAAAAGAGTAAAACTCTTGTTATGACTAGAGGGGAGAAAGAAGGGAAAGGTCCGATTAGA
The DNA here is from genome assembly GCF_040414725.1 of Anabrus simplex. NCBI lineage: Eukaryota > Metazoa > Arthropoda > Insecta > Orthoptera > Tettigoniidae > Anabrus > Anabrus simplex. The sequence goes on along the minus strand of NC_090265.1, from coordinate 1,156,215,749 downwards.
CTTGCAGACAAGCCCCTGGAAGTAGTGGAAACGTTTAAATACCTGGGGAGTGAATTAATGGAGAATGCTCGACTGGATGCTGAGATTAGTAAAAGGATTCAAGCTGGAAGTTGTTTCTATCATAGTGTAAGAAACATGTTATGGGACAAAGATGTGCCAACGGAAGCAAAGGATACTATGTACAAGATATATTACGTACCCATAACAACTTACGGAGCAGAAACTTGGACAATGACAAAGAAGGATGAGAGTCTAATACAGGCAGCCGAAATGAAGTTCTTGAGGAGTATGATACAGAAGAGTAGAAGAGACAAAATAAGGAATGAGAAAATCCGGGAAGAAATTGGAGTGGAAAAATTGAATGATAGAATAGAGAAGAGCCGACTAAGATGGTTTGGGCACATAAAGTGAATGAGCGATGAAAGAATGCCAAAAAAGGTGATGGAAATGCAAATCCAAGGAAGGAGAGGCCATGGACGACCACGATTGAGATGGAAGGATACCATCCAATGCGGCATTATAGAAGGAAGCCTGGACTGGGACGCAGTGTTGGAGGAGGAGTGGTGGAAGGACCAAAGAAAGTGGAGAGGAACCATATTTGCCCCTACCCGGCTACAGCTGGATAAAGGGAAATGATGATGATGATGTAGAACAGAAGTCAGTGACGTCAGCAGGAACCAAGGTTCATACGCGGAGCGTTCGGCTGGTGGTTGACATTGCATGAGCAGGTTCGATGCGGCAGCAGGCGACAAAGGGTAAGTAGAATCACTACAAATGACATGTTTCGTTCCACAAGAACATCCCCAGACTCTGACAGATCATTTTAAAGAATGAATATACATTATGTACAAAAGTTTACATTGCATAAAATTGTCAATGACATTTGCATGATTCGTTGTGTAGGTTACTGTAGTCACGTCCTAGTTCGTGAACCATGGGCAACAGCTGACTGGCCAAGTAAGTGGTCCTGAGAATCAGGATACAAGTTGCTATGGAACAGGAGTGGGCATCTCAGACGTATTCCGAGACATGTCCTTCCTTGTGCTCAGGCTGCTAGGATTAGACAATCCACCAATGGTCCCTAATCCGTTAGAGGAGAGATTCTCACTGGGACTATGTGAAATTGAGGGTAGCATCCTGCTTCACAGATTTTCACCGATCACACTCCGAACATTTTAAGTAAGCCTCGGACCTATGGGAGTAATGGAGTCCCACTCCCATTTGACAGGCTAGGGACTCCTTGGAAAAATCTTGGCGAATGACATGGAATTTGATGGGAAGGTATAAATAATACTGGGGTTTATGGAAGAACTGGCTGAGTCAGCAAAGAGGGTGCATGGATAGGTTAGGAGTTAATGATATTCAGGTGCGGGGAGATAACAAGGAAGAGATAGGAGATTATAAAGTATATGTGATGGATGTTAAAAAGGGAAGGGGTAGGACTGTTCATCAGGAATACTATTGCACATAACATTGTTTCTGTTAGGCACGTAAATGAGCGAATGATGTGGGAGAACTGACAGTTGGAAGAATTAGGACAAGATTTGTCTCAGTGTATACACCAGGTGAGGGCATAGAAGAGGATGAAGTTGAGACAAGTTTTATGAAACATTTAGTGACATTGTAGTCAGGGTCAACAGCAAAGATAGGATAATTCTAATGGGTGATTCTAATGGGAGAGTTGGAAATAGAAGTGAAGGATATGAAAGTGTGATTGCTAAATATGAGGAAGATATGGAAGCTAACAGGAATGGGAAGCATTTGCTGCACTTCTGTGTTAGTATGGGATTAGCAGTTATATATTTTTCAAAAGATATCAGTTCACAAAGTGTGAATGACCACAAGGATCCTGAATTTTTACAGTTAAGGTGATGATAACCAAAAATATTAAATTATACGTTTTTCAAGCATAAGGCAATTCACCATTACACATAGGAGGGTAGGGACATCAGGTTGATAATAGACTATATCTTAACCCACTGTGAATTCAGGAAGTTTATTAGAAACATGTAGGTTTTCTGGAGCTTTTTCAATGATACAAACCATTATCTGATCTATAGTGTCCTAAGTATCTCTATGCCTAGGTTAGAGAACGTGAAATCTGTCTGCAGATGAATAATGTAGAAAATTTCCAAAACAAGGGTATTAGACATTACATGGATATGATTAGTAAAACGTTCCAAAAAAAATGACAGTAAGCAGGTTAAGGATATAGAAAGAGAATGGGCAGCTTACAGGGAGTCTGTAGTAGAAACACGAAGATAATGCCTAGGAAGAACTGTGTGTAAAGATGGGGAAAAGCAAATATCTTGGTGGAATGATGAAGTGACAGCAGCTTGTAACGTAAAATGAAGACGTATCAGAAATGATTCAAGGCTAAAACGAAATCCAGTGTAATAAAAGATAAGGAGAGAAATCTGTTAATAGAAGATGAGGAGATAATGAAGAGATGGAAAAAGTATTTGGAGGATCTATGTAATGGAGAAGAAATTGACAATCTAGATGAGTACATCATAAAACAAGAGCAGATTTCACAAGACGAACTAGGTCCTCCCATAGTGAGAAGTGAATTCAAAACAGCACTGCAACAGCTGAAACAGAAAAAGGTTCCTGGACCACACAAAATGCCTGGTGAACTGTGGAAAAAAACTGGAAAAAAGCTGAAGGATGAACTTTTCAAAATCACCAAGTACTGCTATGAAAATGGAGATAACGTCAGAGGATTTTATAGAAAGCAAAGCAATACTTCTGCAGAAAAAAGGAGATTCAACTGAATATTTCAATTACAGAATACTAAGCCTTGTTTCACAAGCAGCAAAAATATTCACACGCATATTAAAAAACAGAATCAAAATGAAAATTAAGCGGAAATCTAGATGTTGATCAGTTTGGGTCCAGGAAAGGAGTAGGAACGAGAGAAGCTATACAGCACTTAAAACCATCTTGGAGAAGATTTTTTTTTTTTTTTGCTAGTGGCTTTACATAGCACTGACACAGATAGGTCTTATGGTGATGAAGAGAGAAGATTAAGGCTTAACAGAAATAGACCTGGAAAAAGCTTTTAACAATATTCAGTGGAAAAGACTATTCAGAATTATGAAGGATATTCATTTGGACTGGAAAGACAAAAAAGCAATACTAAACCTATATATCAATCAAAGAATAAATATTGAAAGTAATGAAACAATATGCAAGGTGAGGATCAGGAAAGGGGTAAGACAGGACTGTTCCTTATCACAATTTCTATTTAATCTGTACGTTGAAGAAGCCATGAAAATTTTAAAATCAAAAACACCTGGCATTAAAATAAATGGAACAACTGTACACTGTATTAGATTTGCTGACGACATTGCACTTCTGGCTGAAAATGAGAAGAACGTAGAGATCATGCTCAACAAATTAACATCCATCTTAAAAGAATTCCAACTTAAAATGAATGTAAATAAAACTAATGTTATGGTTGTAAGCAAATCTAAAATCAAGCCAGCAGCACATCTCAGAATTGAAAATATTTTAATAAAACAGGTGCACAAGTTCTGCTACTTAGAATCAGTTTTTACCAATGTCAACAGATGCACTGTGGAAATAAAAAGAAGAATTTCCCTGTGTACGAAAGCCTTTGAGGAGAAGAAGCAGCTCTTGATTAATAAATCCTTAAATACTGAACAAAGGAAATTGTTTATCAAAACATTCATTTGGAGTGTGCTGCAATATGGCTGTGAAGGATGGACTCTCTTGAAGGAGGACATGAAATGACTAGAGGCAGTGGAAATGTGGCTGTGGAGGAAGATGACAAGAACTAGCTGCATTGAGAAGAAAACTAATGAGGCAGTGCTTAGAGAGATAAACACCCAGAGACATTTAATAACAGTGATAAAAAGGAGAAAAGCATCAGTTTTGGTCACATTCTCCAGCATAATGACTTCATAAAGTGAAGCACTTGTTTGAAGGCAAGGTATAGGAAATAAAGGCAGAGGGAAACCATGGAAGAAGATCGTTGAAGAGGTAGTTGAGATGATGGGATGCCAAGGTTATGGAGAGATGAAAAGGATTGCAGAGAGAAGAGAATAATGGTTGCAACGACAAGGCAATGCCTTTAGATAATGATGATGATCAGAAATGGCTCCAGACAAGAACTAGTGCAGACAAGGAGTTGTATGTGCATGAACGAAACAGAGCAAAACAAATAGTTGTTGAATCCAAGAAGAAATCGTGAGAAGGTTTTGATAATAATCCGAAAAGGCTAGGTTAAGCAGCAGGGAAACCTTCCTGAGCAGTAATAAGGAATATTAGAAAAAGAGAGAAAAAGGAAATGAATAGTGTTTTGGCTAAATCTGGTGAACTCATAATAGATCCCAGTGAATGACTGAACAGGTGGGAGGAATATTTTGAAAATCTTCTCAATGTACGAGTAAAAGGAAATCTTCCTGGTGACATTGCTAACAACCGAGCTCATGGGAAGGAGAACAATTTTGTTGGGGAAATTATGCTTGATGAAGTGGAAAGGATGGTAAGTAAACTACACTGTCATAAAGCAGCAGGAATAGATGAAATTAGACCTGAAATGGTGAAATATGGTAGAAGGGCAGGGTTGAGATCGCTTCACAGAGTAATAAGATTAGCATGGAGTGTTAGTAAGGTACATTATGATTGGACAAAAGCTGTAACTGCACCCAGGTGTTCACTGGAATTCTGGAAAGTTTGGTGTGATCATCAGTAGTTGAGAACAAGTTGGATGAAAGCCAGTGGGGTTTCAGACCACAGAGGGGCTGTCAGGATCAGATTTTTAGTATACACCAGGTAATTGAAAAATACTACGAGAGGAATACATTGTTATGTTTATGTTTTGTAGATCTAGAGAAGGCATTTGACAGATTACCCAGGGAAAATATGTTTGCCATACTGGGGGACTATATGATTAACGATAGATTATTAAAATCAATCAAAGGAATTTATATTCTCAATTGGGCTGCAGTGAGAATTGGTGGCAGAATGAGTTCTTGGTTTAAAGTACTTACAGGCAGTAGCGGCGATGAGGGGGAGGGGGTGGGGGGGCAGTTGTCCCTCCAATTTGTGGAGAAAACATTACATTTTTCCTTTATTTTTTTAAAATTACTAACAAAATTACTAGCAAAAATAGGCACAAAATGTCGTTTGTTGCCACTAACAGATTTGTATAGCGACATAGCAAGTAGTGGAGACTTTGCTTGTGCTGTGAGGAAGGATAGCAGGGGTATATATTTTGCTAAGGTCATGGACATTGAGGTTTGATTTACTCAGTCTGGCAGTCTCTTTAGTGTCTGTTAGTTTTTATGTTTGTAGTCAAATAGTAATTCATTTCCAATTGTATAATTATACCAGTGGCGGTTTCTGGTATAGCGCAATGGAGCAATGAACCTCCAGTTTATATCAAATTGTACTCAACTACGTAATTTTCATAACTCCCTCGTCAATCTCGAAGCTGTTGCTAAGTCCCTCTATCCGTAATATACTCGTACTGGCTTTCAATTCATGTGGGCTGCGCAAGGTCTGTGGCTGGATACTTGTCTGGAATGAACCCCCTTGCAAAGGCGATCTCTCCGTCCGGACATAGGCGAAGGGAGTGGCGAGGTGCGGGGGGACAAAAGCCAGCACTAAGGCAAGACCAGGATATCGCAGAAACGGATCTCTGTTCTTTACGCATGCGCAATAGGCCACTGTCTCAAGACTAGCTAGTCGTGTTGTTGGGGTTGGGGTATGTGCCTGCCATCTGTTGGCCTTACGGGAATTTGACTAGGCAGCAGATAATAGTGCACGTAACTAGCGCTAGTGTTGAAAAGCATCGTTACTACCAAAAGTCACATTAAACTGTCAAATTCCAATTAATATCTTGTCCCAAATATATCATTACTTACTAAACACCTATTAATTTGCCTTCTTTGGAATAATTACCTTTTGGAGAGAAACTTAACTCAAAAATCATTGAGGCAAAGAATAGCGGCAAGGTAATACCAATGAAAACTTTTAAATATAGCTGTTACTATTCCCATGACATCGGAAGCAGAAAGGTGTTTCTCTACCCTGAAGAGAATAAAGACTTTCTAGCGCAGCACAATGACCGAGGATAGACTTATTGCTCTTGCTATGTTGTCAATTGAAAGGAACTTTGTTCGAGACTCTGCGGACTTCAATGAAGCAGTTATTTCTTATTTTGCATGTGGTAAAACTCGGCATGTAGGCCTACCGTATTTTCTGCTCCTCTTGTATTTGATATCTTTCTAGAACTTATGTCATCTTAGTTTAGGAGGTTACGGCCCACGATGGAAGAGAAGCTGGCGGAGGTGGGGAGAGGAGAGGTTGGGGGGGAGGCAATTTTTTCTTCTTTTGAACCCCCAGTGATGAAAGTCACGCGCCGCCACTGAATTATACCATACTTCTATTTAATTGTAATACATATGTAATATTGTTCCTTTGATGAAAGTTGTATTGTATAGTATTGAATTTAAAAAAAAGTCACCATGTTGGTAAATTGTCAACCTTTACCTCTCTGTCGAGAGCATAAAAAACATACCATTTTATAGTTTTGAGAGATATATATATATATAATATCTGGTGGCTATATCTCACAAACCTTTTGCTGTCTGTACATTTTTTTGCACTCCTCCACTTCTAATTCCCAATCGCCACTACTGCTTACAGGGGTTAGACAATGCTGTAATCTTTCACCTTTGCTGTTTATAATTTTCATGGATCATCTTGCCACAGTGGGCAGGCTTGCACGTCACAATGAAGCAGAAAGCCGGCATCTGCTAAAAGGTATTAACTGGCAGGGAACGATTAAGTTAAGTGAAAATGTAGTAAGCAGTTTGGCCAATGTTGACGACTTGGTTTCAATGGCAGATTGTGCTAAAGCCACCAGTCCAATATCTTGAAACTTAAAAAAAAAAAAAAAAAAAAAAAAAAAGGTGCAGTGAGTATGGTGTGAAAATTCGCCTTTCCAAGACTAAACTGATGTAAATAGGTAAAGAATCCAAGAGAACTGAATGTTAGATTGGGGATACAAAGTTGGAACAGGTAGATAATTTCAAGTATTTAGGATGTGTATACCCCCAGGATGGTAGTACAGTAAGGAAAGCTAATGCAGTGAGCTTGCATTTGAGATCAATGGTATTCTGTAAGAAGGAAGTCAGCTCCCGGACAAAACTGTTTACATTGGTCTGTGCTCAGATTGCTGGTATATTCAATCAGGGGTGAGCAATGGCAGCAGGGTACTCAGAATGAGGAGATTAAGGATAAGCCAGGAATTAACTCAATGGGTGAAGCTGTATGCATAAACTAACTTCGGGGGTGAGGTCGTGTAAGGCGAATGGAGGAGGATAGATTACCTAAGAGTATAATGGACTCTGTTATGGAGGGTAAGAGAAGTAGAGGGAGACCAGCACAACGATGGTTTGATTCAGTTTCAATCGATTTAAGGATAAGAGGTATAGAACTAAACAAGGTCACACACCTACAGTAAATTCACAGAGACTTGAAGAATGAACGGCAAATGGCATAACAGTCTATAATGAAGTTGTATGTATTTGCATAGTTGAAACTAACTTGGCATAATTAACAAAAATAAAATGTAAATTTCCAAACCTGTCATAATTTGCTGATACCAAATTTTCATAATATATTTAAAATATTAGCAGTTACAGTAAAGTTGACATTACTTCATTCTGTTGGCAATAACCACAGTGACAGAGTAGTGTGAATAGAGGGAAAACAGAAAGGAGGGACAATGACAAATGCAAAAATCTAAAAGAAAAAGACAAATTTCACATCCTTTCCATACTGCCATTATATATTTCCAGAAGAACCTCTACCATTGATACAATTATGACATAAAATCCAATGTGTATAGTTCCATATCAACAATCCTTTTAAAACTGATGCAAAACCATTGTGAATGTACTGTAATCCCCTTGGGTGACCATATGCACTTGCCAGCTTTAATAAAATTATGGAAGCACTGATGAAAGTTATAATATGAGGCTTCTAGTTCTAAAAGTCAACATTTGCATTTTTCAGGTTATTGAGAAAAAAGTTAAAATTCATCATAATGCTAAAATTTGCATAGGTAGAGGTAGATTCAGCAAAGCATTTACGAGATATATCACATTTGAAGACTATGCATCATCAGAAATATGAATACTGACATTCTGTGAGTCAAAGCATGGGATATTAGAAGTTTGAATCATGGCAGGATAGAGAATTTGAAAAGGGGAAATTGATAGACTAAAGTTAGATGTAGTTGTTAAGGTTATGTACGTTGGCAGGAAGAATAGGATTTTTGGTCAGGTCACAACAGAATTTTTAGCACAAAATCAGGCAGGAAAATACAGGAGTTAGTTTATAAATAAGAAAATACAGCAGCGTTTAAGGTACAAAGACCAGCACAGTGAATGGATTATTGTTGTTAAGAGAGACACCAATTCAATGCCCACCATAACAGGGCATTACTATATACCTACTAGTTCAGCGGATGATGAAGAAATTGAAAGAATATATGAAGAGATAGAAATTTAATCTATATATGTAAAATAACTTGTCCTGACTGAAATGAAATGTCGTATGGCTTTTTTTAGTGCCGGGATATCCCAGGATGGGTTCGGCTCGCCAGGTGCAGGTCTTTCTATTTGACACCCGTAGGCGGCCTGCATGTCGTGATGAGGATGAAATGATGATGAAGACAACACATACACCCAGCCCCATGCCATTGGAATTAACCAATTAAGGTTAAAATCCCCGACCCGGCCGGGAATTGAACCCGGGACCCTCTGAACCGAAGGCCAGGACGCTGACCGTTCAGCCAACGAGTCGGACGGTCCTGACTCATTGACTGACTGACTGATTCATCATCGCCGAGCCAAAACTACTGGACAGAAAGAAATGAAATTTTGGGGATACATTCATATTAATATGTAGGTGCTTGCTAAGGGAGGATTTTTGGATATTGAGTCGCTAAGGGGGATGAATTTTTAAAATGGGGATATCTATATCTCAAAAAATTAAAAGTTTACAGACATAAAAATTGGTATCTGGAATCTCCTTTAAAAAAAAGAAATACATATTTTTTTGTTTTCCGAAAATCCCATTGGGGGGGGGAGAGGGTGGAAAGTGGGTTGAACACCTTTTATGAGGAGACTTATAACTCAAAAACTGAAGATGTTACAGACATGAAAATTGAAATTTGGAATCTCCTTTGAAAATAAAGAAACACATATTTTTGTGTTTTTGGATAATCCGATGAATAGGGGGTTAACAGGAGTGACAAACGGAGTGAATTTTTAAGAACACTATATCTGCAAATTATCTCGGACACGTAACATATTACAGATTTGAAAACTGGTGTTTAGAATTTCTTGTAAAATTAAAGAAACATAAATATTTTTTTCGGAAAATCCACTAATCGGAAACTGAAGAAGGGGGGGGGGGAATTTTCAAAATTATCGTTTTTACAGTATATCTTAAAAACTTAACATGTTGCAGATGTGAACATTGGCATTTGGCATCTCCTTTAAAAATAAAGAAACACGCATTTGGTGGGGGAATCAACTTGGTAGGGTTGGGGAATGAAAATGGAGATGATGTATTCCTTTTATGAGGATACATATGTCTCAAAAACTGAAGATGTTACAGTCGTGATAATTGGTATTTGGAAGCTCTTTTAAAAAAATGGGTACTGCTTGTTTTTGGAATATTCACTTGAGTGGGGAGTGTGAAAGGAAGTAAAAGAATTGAATTCTTTTTCTGCAGAAACTTATATCTCAAAACTGTAGGTTACAGACTTGGAAACTGGTATTTGGAATCTCCTTTAAAAATAAAGAAACATGCATTTTTTGGGTGTGGAAAATCAACTTAATGGGCGGGGGTGGAGTGAAAAAGGAGTTGAATTATTTTCATGAGGATACATATATCTCAAAAACTGAATATGTTACGGACATGAAAATTTGTATTTGGAATTTTCTTTCAATGTAAAGAAACACGTAATCTTTTGTCATTGGAAAATCCACTTCAGGGGGGCGAATTAATTGAAAAATTAGTTGAATACTTTGTGTGAGGATACTTATATCTCAAAGACTAAAGATGTTACAGACGTAAAAATTAGTATTTGGAATCTCTTTAAAAATAAAGAAACACACATTTTCTGGGGGAAATGAACTTTGGGGTGGGGCGGTGAAAAAGGAGTTAAATTCCTTTTTATGAGGATACATATATCTCAAACCTGAAGATGTTACAGTCGTGATAATTAGAATTTGGAAGCTCCTTTATAGATAAAGGAAGAAGTTTTTTGGTTTTCGGAAAATTCACTTAAGGAGGGAGGGTGAAAGGAGTAAAAACCTTTAATTATTTTTAAGGAGAAATTTATATCTCAAAAACTTAAGGTTACACATGTGAAAATTTGTGTTTGGAATCACTTTAAAAAATAAAGAAGCACACATATTTTGGAGGGAGGGAATCAACTTAACGGGCTGGGGTGAAAAAGGAGTTGAATTATTTTCATCAGGATACTTATATCCCAAAAGACTGAAGATGTTAGGGGCATGAAAATTTGTATTTGGAATCTTCTTTCAAAGTAAAGAAACACGTGTTTTTTTGTCTTCGGAAAATCCACTTAAGGGGGGTGAATGAATTGAAAAATTAGTTGAATTCTTTGTGTGAGAATTCTTATATCTCAAAAACTGAAGATGTTAAAGACGTGAAAATTGGTATTTGAAATCTCCTTTAAAAATAAAGAAACATGCACTTTTGGGGAGGGGGAAATCAACTTAACAGGTAGGAAGGGGGTGAAAAAGGAGTTGAATTACTTTTAGGAGTATACTTATATCTCAAACACTGAAGATTTTACAGACATGAAAATTAGTATTTGGAATTGCCTTTAAAAATGAAGAAACACGCATTTGTTTGTTTTTTCTAAATATCGACGTAAGGGGTATGGGGTTGAAAATAAGTAAATAAGGAGTTGAAATATGTTTTTGAAGATAGTTTATCTTCAAAACTGAAGCTGTTACAGACATGAAAGTTGGTATTTTGAATTTCCTTTCAAAATAAAGAAACACATATTTTTTTTTTCCTTCGGAAAGTCTACTTAGGCGGGAGAGGGATGGAAATAAGTCAAGAAGAAAAGTTGAATTATTCTTATGAGTATACATTTACGTATCTCAAAAACTGAAGGTGCTACAGACGTACAGGCATAAAAACTGGTGTTTGGAATCTCCTTTAAAAATAATGAAACACGTAATTATTGTTTTTGTTTTTGGAAAATCCAGTTAAGGGGCTAAAAAGAATTGGTAAAGCGGGTGAATTTTTAAAATGAGTACCGGTATATCTACATTATATGTCAAAAACTTAACATGTTAGAGACAAGAAACTTGCTACTGTATTTGGAAAATTCTTCAAAAATACAGGAACCTGTACCTTTTTCTTTTCGGAGAAGGCACTTAACAGGGCGTGAAAAGAAATGAAAAATAATTGAATTATTTTTATGAGAAAACTTATATCTTAAAAACTGAAGATGTTACAGACATGAAAATTGGTATTTGGAATCTCTTTTAAAAACATGTACGTTTGTTTTCGGAAAGTACACTTAAATGGGGGTGAGGGTGGGGGAAGGACTGATCAAGGGGTTGAATTAATTTTATGGGGATACTTATGTATATCTCAAAAATTGAAAGTGTTACAGGTGTGGGAATAGGTATTTGGAATCTCCTTTAAAAATAAAGAAACATGTATTTATTTTTTTGACTTGAGAGAAGACTGTTTCTCACATGTACAGTTCTATGTTGCATGGTCGTCTTAGCCCCAAAAAGTAATACCACAACAAACATGGTTTACATAGAATTTCTGGGGTAAATGTAACTCAATTTTTGGGTGAGTCTTTATACTTTAGGAATTTTCGGATAATGTCTTAGTACAATGCCAAGGAACGATTACCTTGATCAAATTACGGAATCCACGTGAGTGAAGCCACGGGTAAATGCTAGTACAATATGTAAAAGGAGACGAGAATCTAATTGTGATGGGGACTGGAATACAGTGGTAAGCCAAGGAAAAGAAGGTATTGCAATAGGAGAATTCGGACTGGGACAAAGAAATGTATGAGGAAATCGGCTGTTTGAATTTTGCACCTATCATAATTTAGTCCTTGCTAATACTTGGTTTGAACACCACAAACGACAGCTGTGTTCATGGATGAGACCTGGAGACACTGAAAGGTATCAAGTAGACTTCATTATGACTAGGTAGAGCTTCAGAAACCACATGTTGGATTGCAAGACCTTGATGTACTAGCCATGCGTCTTGGTTGGTGTGCCATTTAGCAACTGATGAGCCCAACTTGGCACACTGGGGTGAAACGCTGGCAACCAGGAATGAGTTATTTGGAAAATTTACAATGTCCAATAACGGACCAACTATATTGGTATTGCAAGACCTTCCCAAGAGCAGACATGAACTTTGACCACAACTTGGTGGTCATGAAATACAATCTGAAGTTGAAGAAATTGAAGAAAGGAAGGGATGCAAAAAGATAGGATCGAGATAAGTTAAAAGAAAAGAGAGTGGGGGATTGTTTCACAGAAAATGTTGCACAATGATTAAATGAAAAGGCTGAATCATTGTGGCAAGTTAGAGAATCTGAAAAGGGAAATGGATAAACTAATGTTAGATGTAGTTGGTATAACTAATGTACATTGGCAGGAAGAGTAGGATTTTTAGTCAGGTGACTACAGAATTATCAGCACAAAATCAGAAAGGGGAAATGCAGGAGTCTGCATGACTTACGTTAGGACTCCCTCAGCTGTGATCTTCGTTTTTGGACTCATTATTTGTCATCATGAATAAGGTTTTTATTTTAAAATGTGCACTAAACACCAAACATTTATTTGAATTATGAATAGGGTTTCTATTGCAAAATATGCACTGAACACTTGTTCACATATTTGGGCAAATTTTTGTCTCACTGTGAAACCTTCTAGACGGTTGTTGTTATGAATACGTTTTTATTGAAATATCTGCACAAAACACTTACCGGTATTTACATAATTACGAATTATGAATAAGCTTTTTATTGAAAAAAATATGCACTAAACACTTATTTACAAACTTGGGCACATTTGTCTCACTGAGAAACCTTCCAGACTATTTGACATTTGAGTTAGCTTTTTATTGAAACATTTGCACTGAAAACTTCTTTACATACAAGTTATGAATAAGCTTTTTATAAAAAATATGCACTAAACACTTATTTACACACTTGGGCACATTTTGGTCCCACAGAGAAACCTTCTGAACTATTTGTCATTATGAATAAGCTTTTCACTGAAACATCTTCACAATACACTTATTTACAAATGAATTATGAATACACTTTTTATTGAAACAATATACTAAACACCTATTTACATACTTAGGCACATTTTTGTCTCACTGTGCAACCTTCTGAACAATACTCCATCACATAACCCGACACACATTTTCAATTCACTGAAACACAGTCTGGGCAGGACTCCACCACATAGTCCTTGCAGATTGGCTTCCCACAGTTGGCACAGCACTTTGTAGTTTTGTGATCCTAGGCTCCAGGACAATAAGAGCACCTTCCTCCTTACCATATGGTTACTGGTTCAGTTGTACTTAGTTCCAATCAGATGCTTTATTTTTTCCTGAAGAGGTTTCGGCAAGGTGCTAATTTAAAGATAGAAATTTCATAATGTTCCGTATAGAACTGTATCACAATTAAATTGAAAACAGGAAATAAAATGGTTCAATCTATTCAATACAAGGAGAATAAGAAATGTAATGTTACATTCTTATTTGATTAAAAGCAGTACCGGTTTTGACCACTATTCTGGGTCATCATCAGCCGATTAAATAAAAATATAAAACAATGCATAGGAAATAGATATAGGATATGCATATTGTTTTCCTATGCATTGTTTTATATTTTTATTTAATTGGCTGATGATGACCCAGAATAGTAGTCGAAACCGGTATTGCTTTTAATCAAATAAGAATGTAACATTACATTTCTTATTTTCCTTGTATTGAATAGGTTGAACCACTTTATTTCTTGTTTTCAATTTAATTAAGGTGTTAACTGTTGCCCTTTTCTTGAGATAGTCATCCAATAGACTCCTTCCAAGGTCTTTTAGGAAGGTACGGTGAGTACCTTTATTTTGGTGTTTTTCTGCACTATTACTTGTGTGTTAATGCCACCCACATTCAATAAGAAGTAGAAAATTGTCAGTGACCATCGGTTGGATCTACGGCTCACTGAGTAGTTTAGGGTCATATGATTTACAAGATCGACACCTGCTTTAGTCTTGTTATAAAAGCTGTATCTCCAGTTTCCAGGCTTCGCGAGTTGTTGGGTCTATGGAAGGAGTGTCATGCAGTGTTGATAACAAGAGTACACAATTGTTCTTTAGAGGTACATAGGAAACAATGGTCATCTTGTTCACGCTAAAACTGAATATGCTGGAATAAACTGGTTTATTCTTTACATCGATGAATTCCTTAAGTACTTCCTTTTTATTCTTCCTGATAGTCCCAACCAGAGTCAGTTTATGATGGTGGAGCAGATTTCGTGCTAAAGGTATATTGGTAAACGAGTTATAGAATATTAAATAGAAGGAAGGAACCACCTTTTCAATACTCTGTTATTAAGTTGAACCAAATAGAAGTTACAACCTGTTCTTTTGGGGCCAGTTTCAACACATTTGGAGTGTCATCATCAGCCAATTAGCATGGCAGAGCAAAAATTAAATCATTAACTTCTAAAAACACATAACACAATGATCACAATCAAAAAGATACATAGAATAATTAACACTATTTCATGTCAAAGCAATTCCAGTTGATGTTCATAACACAATGATCAAGAGTAAAAAAGAACAACACTATTTCGTGCCGAAACAATTCCAGTTGAAGTTCATAAGCAGGTCTTGTATAATCTTGCTGTGCTGCATTCACATATGAAGACATTGTACTAAAGGTCAATAACGAGCTAAAGGACTTGTTCTAAGATGAAAACTTGAAGGATAACTCGTCATGAAATTGAACTTGTGATATGCAGTTATATATAGTTGTTGCTAGGCAAGGTCTTGTAGGCATTTGCTTTTTGGCCAAAGAGTGGAAAATGATATAATTGAAGTCTAAGGAATACAGTGTAGGACTTAATTTCAACAATTCAAAGTGGATATATAAATCTTAAAAAAATATTTGAATCATTAGAAAAGAATAAAACCAAATAAAAATATTTAAAAAAATAGGAAGAATATTTTAAAGAACTACAATGTGAGGTTCAACTTGAACAGATTGCCATGGTGATTGATAAATGTATGGGAGACGATAAATAGAGAAAAGGGTGGGAGGAAAAGGAAAAATGGGGGGGGGGGGATATCTAAGGAGGAATGTGGGGGCGTTGTAAAAGGGGCAAGTAGCATGAGAGGGTATTGTGTAAATTGTGAAAGATTGATCGCTTACTTGTTGACTTGAGATTAGTTAAAATGGAGATGAGAAAACAAAAAAGGGCGTTAGGCTTCTTAGAAATATCATTCAGGTTAAGGTTTGGATTGAAAAACTCAAGGTGTATAAAACAGTTTTCAGTGATGTCTAGGAGAGGGCCTTTATTTAGAGTGCTGAGAATTTTGATATCCTGGTCTATTGTAGTGAAAATATGTTTTGTGTCATGTATATGTTGCCCCACTGCCAAAAATCTGTTGTATTTTATTGCATTAACATGTTCAAAGTATCTAATTTTGAAGTTACGACCAGTTTGACCTATATAAGAAGAGTTACAGTTGTTGCATTTAAAACGGTATATGCCTGACTTGGAAAAGATACTGGTTTTATTTAAGGAGTTGGAGTTATGTAACAATTGAAGGTTTCTCTTATTAGTTACAAACCATCATTCTCATTTTCGTTCCGTATTGAAAACAGCGATCTCACTTAGTTTCCAAAAGGAGTATATTTATTACCCCACCTATTCAATACAATTAATACCACGTTATGTGGTTAAATAAACATAGAAATTCTAAATTTCATGGGGCATGTTTCGCCCTTTTTTATTGGGCATCATCAGCCTTATTTAATTATAATTAATTATAATTTACAGTTGAGGTACGTGGATGTCACGTTCGTAAGAATTGATAAGAATGTCACCAATAGCAGCAAAGTCTTAGAAAGCTTAAATAATATCAAACCTAACGTAAATTTCACTAAGGAAGATGAAGACAATGGCTCCTTAAATTTCCTAGACATAAAGGTCACCCGAACTAATACCACCTTTGAGTTTCAGATTCATAGAAAGCCTACACATTTGTCTGTAACCATAAATAATTCCTCACTACACCCCGGTTCTCAGAAATAGGCATCATTTTATAGTTTGATATATAGAGCGTTAAGAATCCCATTATCCTCTACTAGCTTAAAAAAAAGAATTAAATTACATAAGGAATCTTGCCAAAATTAATGGTTATAAGATCAAAATGGTAAACCGCTTACTTCAAAAGATTAAAAACAAGTTATCCATAAACCTTATACCAGACAAACATAAAAGAACTGAGTGCGCCACTTTCACATATAGTAGCCCAGTTGTCCACCAAATTGCTAACACTTTCAACAAATATAATATGAACATAGCCTTTAGAACACCCAACACAACAAAAAATATATTTTTCAATTACAACAAAATCAATAATAATAACAATAAATATTCAGGCTCAGGGGTCTACAGGTTAACATGTTCCCAGTGTGGAATGTCATATGTTGGACAGACTGGACGAAGTTTCTTTATAAGATACTTGGAACACTTCAATGCGAAAAAGCACAATAAATATTCGGCAATGAGCATGCATATGAAGGAAACTGGTCACCGTTTTACTTCAATAGAAAAGGATCTCACAATAATCAGAATACAAACAAAGGGTAAACTTCTAAATGAATTAGAAAATATACATATTTTTCTGGACAAAACATTTAATAAAGATCGAAACCTTAATGATGATACGGAAGTCCAGAGTCCCTTATATACTTTAACGCCTAAGCTATTAAAAACAGTCAATCCAAATCAGAACAGAGTCCCATGAATATTTAAATCCTTTGAATCAAAAACTCCCCTTATCTCACCGAATACTAAGCCTGCACTTGCCCCTCCAAACAATCCCTCTCCCACATTAACATCGACATGTAATGCTACGCCTACCTCCGCTTCCCCTCCTCTTATCACATCGATACAACACGAGGAGTAGGAACATCAGACAGACCAACGCTGCTAATACATAAGAGACATAATTATGGTGAATGATTAAGTACCCGCTTTACATAATACATAATTCTTGAACATTTTTTTTTTTTTTTTGTTCCTTTACAGTATAACCACATTCTTTACTCGGTGTTCTACATCTTCTAGAAGGACTACATTTTCATGTGACAATCAAACATACCTGTCAAATACTCTGATATACTCGTCTCAAAACAGCTTCAACCAGCATATCAACATCTTTTTGCATTGGTTATAACACAATAATTTTTGGAACAATCAACTTAAGAAGATAATTTTATAACATTCGCCTTTTCTCTTGGCCAATATTTTTTAGTGCCGGTTCGAAAAAAAATTCACCCTCAATGTTCCAACCATTCTAGTCTACTGAAAATTTGTGTCGACAACTGCCCCAAGCAAGTATATGCTGAATTTTCTTACAAAGAGGATCCACTTCAGTACCAGACCTGTGCCATTTTTAGAATTTTTTATGACACAAATTTTCTTTTGGATGAGATTTTAAATTTGTTTACAATGATTTTAACATGTGTTGTATATTATGTCATGTCCCAACATATTTTATAACTACTATTTCTTAGTGTTAATACCATAAGAAATCACAGTTCAATTTTGTCTGTGGATGAAAAGAGTCTTGTTTTATGGTATTAGCTGTATGTGTGGGTTTTCTATAAATCATATATGATAATGAGGAAGGTAATCTGCCACCCTCTAATTAGCGCTCATTATTCCCCACCCTTTTCTCTATTTATTGTCTCCCATACATTCATCAGTCACCACAGCAAGCTGTTCGAATTCAGCCTCACATTGTAATTCTTTAAAATATTCTTCCTATTTTTAAAATATTTTTATTTGGTTTTATTCTTTTTTAATGATTCAAATTTCTTTTTAAGATTTATGTATCTGCTTTGAATTGTTGAAATTAAGTCCTACACTGTATTCCTTAGACTTAAATTACATTGCTTTCCACTCTTTGGCCGAAAAAACAAATGCCTACAGGACCTTCCCCGGCAATAACTATACATAACTGCATATCACAAGTTCAATTTCATAACGAGTTATCCTTCAAGTTTTCATCTTAATTTTAACTCGTTATTGACCTTTTATACAACGTCTTCATATGTGAATGTAGCACAGCAAGATTATACAAGACCTGCTTATGAACTTCAACTGGAATTGTTTCGGCACAAAATAGTGTTGTTCTTTTTACTCTTGAACATTGTGTTATGAACATCAACTGGAATTGCTTTGACATGAAATAGTGTTAATTATTCTATGTATCTTTTTGACTGTGATCATTGTGTTATGTGTTTTTAGAAGTTAATGATTTAATTTTTGCTCTGCCATGCTAATTGGCTGATGATGACACTCCAAATGTGTTGAAACTGGCCCCAAAAGAACAGGTTGTAACTTCTATTTGGTTCAACTTAATAACAGAGTATTGAAAAGGTAGATCCTTCCTTCTATTTAATATTGTATATTTCTCTACTCAATACAGAACAATCATGAAATTTTTAACTTTAAAAGGTAAACCAGTTGTCGACAGTTATATTCCTTCCGGTCAACGATATGGGAGCTATCAGCCACTTGACAACATTGCTTGCAGCATTATTGATTACATGGGGCCATCAGGTTGCGTTCCCGTATACATCTCCATGTTTGATGTGAAAAAAGAGAGTCCGAAAGCATGAAGATTTTTCAAGCCGTACTTCACCGGCTTTGACCTCATAAATAATTTCAAGCTCCAGTGGCCCCGAAATGCTTCCAAATTCTCATCTATAATTGTATATTCAGAGATAGTGTATGCATATTGGCATTTTCTTACAAAAGCATCAAATATTTCATACACATGTCATTTTATCCACTCCTTTTCTATCGTCCCAAGTAGTTCTGTCATCAAACCCAAGAGAATTCATCATAACATAGAACAGTTTCTGTGACATATTGCAAATTACAAGTTCTATACCAGTACCACCTGATGCCCAAATGTCTTTTGTGTTCAGATGTGCAGATTTCATTATGCCAGTAATATACAGTATTCCAAATACATATGTTTTGATCTCTTCTGCATCGGTTACTGTGGCATCACCTTCCCTGGAATATTGTTTTCTCTTCATATTTATGTAAATGTTAGTATAATTTACTATCTGATCTAACATTTCTTCTGTAAATAATAAGCTCCAAGCTTCGTCAGCAGTCACTGCATTTTTAGCTATTTGTTTTACTCCAGGTCACTCTGTCACAATATTTCGAGCACGTGTTCTTCCTCCAGTATCTGGAGGTTCCTTATATCAGATTGTACCACCATTCCCTTTCAAACAATGAAGTCGTATCCCCAAGGGAAAGTCATCTTCTGAAAGGTTTACAGAGTGTGAACTATCTTCATCTTCTGATATAGAATCTTGATCACTTTCTGCGCTTTGTATTGAGTTTGAATCATGATCGCTGTCTTGTATTCGTTCCTCTTCTGATGAATACATATCAGATCAAAAGTTAGATGTATGGCTTTTCAGGCGTTTGTTCTATTAACCAGCGTCAGACCCTGACACATCACATCTGATGAGTCTAGTGTCAAGACCTAAGACAAAACGCTGGAAACGCCTGAAAAGCCATACATCTAACTTTTGATCTGATTTTTGATATGCTCTATTGGTGGAAAAATATATAATTCCCTCCATGGGAACTTAGAATTTCCATTTGAATACATATCTCTGCCAACAACTTCATAATCTGATGCTTTAAAACAAGCCTCAATTTCTTTATCCGTTAGTCTTCTTGCTCTGTTCATTTTTTGTATACACTGTTCGGCAATACACAATAAACAAGAACTACAATTACTCATAACAGACAGGCGCATGCGGGGTAACAGCTTTCTACCCATAGCAACAATGAGACAAGTGTTGGATGAGTGCACTTGAAAGTACGTAGTTCTCAAGTTCATGAAAAAATCATCTTGTAACAAGTGGCTCTTTCTTCTTCTCAGCAAAAATTTACCCCGCACGAGTCCTCAAGGGTTAATTATGAATAAGAATAAGAAAATAAGACAGCAGGTAAGCTACTATGACCAGCATGAAGGGTGAAGAGTGGACAGTCGTGAAGAATGAGGTCAGTAGCACTGTTGAAGAGAGGTAAGATCTAGTAAGAATCGGCAGATAACTCAGGAGATACTAGACCTGATTCATGAACAGCGAAAATACAAGAAAGCAAAAAATGGGAAGGGCAGAAAAGAATACAGGCAATTAAAGAATGAAGTAGATAGAAAGTGCATGGCTGAAAGAGTATGATGAAGGTTGTAGGAAAGGTTTGTGCTGCATACAGGAAAATCAAGTAAACCTTTGGAGAGGCAAACTAGGTGCATGAATGTTAAGAGCTCACACGGAAGACTACTTTTAGGGAAAGAAGACAAGGTAAAAAGATGGCAGGAATATATCCGACAATTGTATCAAGGGAAATAAATTGATGATAAGTTTCTGGAACAAGAAGTTGTTGATGCTGTGACATAAGAGACCTAATTTTGGGGTAAAAATTCAACACAGCTTTGAGAGACCTAAATAGGAACGAGGCATCTTGAATTGACGACATATCCCCAGAATTATTGACTGCCTTAGGAGAAATTAGCATGGGGAAGTTATTCCATTTATTATGTACTTTACTTCCTCTTCATGGATTAGGCTAATAGCCAGTCCCGACCTCAAATTTCATTCCGTCTCTTCATAGGATGACCAATATCTCTTCTTCTCGTACGATAGTATTCCAGGGCGAGTTTTGGGATTCTGTTGTTATCCATCCTCAGAACGTGGTCTTTCCAATTTATCCTGTTTTGGAATATTCTTTCATTCACTGAGAATATATTTAATTGTTGTCTTACCTCTTCATTTCGTATCTTTTAGAGAGTATCCTCTCACTGATCTTAGGAATCCCATTTCAGATGATTGTATTTTGTTCCTATACCTTGTTTTATCCACCCATGTCTCACTTCTATATAACAAAGTTGGTACAGTCATAGTTTTATAGAATTTAAGTTGAGTATCTTCTCTCACTTTTCCTTTTAGTGTCCCACGCATATATTTAAATCGATGAAACTTCTTCTTCACCTTGTCATTAAAAGATATTTCACAACCAAGGTACTTAAAATTTTAAACTTGTTCTACTGGTTGATTGTCAATTACTATCTTCGCTCTGATAGGATACTTTCTTGCCATGCCATTACTTTGGTTTTCATTCTGGATAGCCGAAGATTATAACGTTTACAAATGGTGTTTAACTTATGAGTTTATCTTTATCATCATTTGCAAAAAGCATAGTACTTATGTATGCATCTGTATTCAATTTTATTGCAGAGTGCACAGTTCGTTTACAGTTTTTTGATTACTACGTATATATTGAATAGCGTTGGAGAGAGGCTGCATCCCTGACGTACACCTTGGTTAATTAAAATTTCTTCCGTTAGGTTGTATTCTAGATTTAACACAATTCTCGCCCTTTTATACAGACTTTGGATAACTTGAATAAGATGTTTAGGGTATCCATTTTTTACCATTATATTCCATAACTGTTCTCTATCTATCCTATCAAAAGCCTTTTCATAGTCGACAAAAGCGACGTAAGTATTCAAGTTAAATTCTCTTCTCTTCTCCAGTATCTGTTTGAGGCTAAATATTCTATCTGTACAGGATCTGCCTTTTCTAAATCCACAAGGCTTAATGTTTTACTTTCTTACTTATTATATAATGTATGTCTTAACCTTACTGGATTTGGTATCAGTATTTTCATTTTTTTATGTTTCATGTTTAGTTTAATACTTTGATATTATACAAATGTACTTACTGTGATCATAAATCTGTATTGTATTATAAGAAGACGCTACATAAAGGGGCTTTTCAGCCTCAGTGGCATGTAAATCATGATCAATAAATTCAATTCAATTCAAATTCAATTGTTCTTCCAGTAAGAGATTGTGTGCAATAATCTTAAGTCTATTGTTTATTATTTTAACATATATTTTATAAACTTTAATAAACTTATTCCACGATAGTTACTGCAACAACTTCTATTTCCTTTCTTGAAAAGTGATATTATTTTAACTTACCACCATTCTTCGGGTATATTTCTTCTTTTCCAACCAAAATGAATTAAATGTAACAATCTAAATTTAAGAATGATCCCATCATACATGAACAACTCCATATTTATATTGTCAACCTTGGTGCTTTTCTATTTTTGAAGAATTTCAGAACAGTATTAAGTTCTTCCATATCTATGAGGTTAATTCCTTCAACGTCATCAGTATGTAAGATGTATAATACAGAGAAAGTGTCGGGAGGTAGTGGGTTCGAACCCCACTGTCAGCAGCCCTGAATGCGGTTTTCCGTAGTTTCCCATTTTCACACCAGGCAAATGCTGGGGCTGTTCCTTAATAAGGCCACGGCCGCTTCCTTCCAACTCCTAGGCCTTTCCTGTCCCATCGTCGCCATAAGATCTATCTGTGTCAGCGCGACGTAAAGCCATTAGCAAAAAAAAAAAAAAGAGAGAGAGAGAGAGAAAGTGTCAACCAATTTTAAACAGAATGTTGTTATAATAATAAATATTTAATTGCGCACAATGTGCATGAATACAAGTATTACACTGACTCACAAAAGTGTCTCAGAGATTCTGTTCTCAATTTGCACCTTAGTACATGGTATCTCTCACAGAGTTCACCACATCTTCTGCACTTACAGTCATGGCAGGGGTCATGAAATTGCTTGGATTCACACAGTTTATGGTGAAATCCATGCACGGCGAGCCTTGTTGATATATGTCTTAATTTATAACCTCCTTGCATCCACTCTAAATTAATCATTGCGTCACTGAGGTAAAAATCGTCCGATATGTTGTTCCTCTTTTGAAGAAGTTCCTGCAGTAGTGCCTTATACGCCGCGGTGGTGGGAAGCAGGAACTTTAGACGCAGCTCTTCTACATAGAACAGTTCTCTTGTCAGTATGTAAGCGAGGCGCGAAGGAGTGTACTTGGATAGACAAAGTACTCTTTTAAGAAATGCTGATTTTACATTCTCTAAACTTTGCAATTGTGCCTTGGTAAGATGCACCCATATGTTTTCTATTCCGTAGGACGCAACTGGACTGACTTTGAGATGAAACAACTCTATGGCCGTCGTCAGTGACAAGCTCTCCACAGTACAAGCTTCCCGGCACGCTGCAAGGTGAGTCTCCATCCTTTGATTCTCTATATCCATGCTTCATTTGACTTGCCTCTACAGAACTCCACACTCAAAACAGCTCTCTGTTTTCTTTAGGTTTTACGTTCTGATTGAACCGAGGAACCTCGGTCCCACACAATACAATAGGACCTACATGTATATTCTAATACCCACAGGACAACTTCAAATTAAGAAGATCATGCCACCAGCAGTGACCGGACTATTCCTCAGTACCGTATTATGAACAAGATTTTAATGCGTTCACGATAATTTTTATCATATCAAAGCAAAAAATTCACAGAAAGTGCTCCAGCTCATGTACAAGACTAATACGCCACTAACGCGTAGCTATCTGTAGACATTTTACATGAACTATTTTAAATGTGACAATTTACGAATTTTATCTAGTCTGAGTGTCTTGTTGCTATATGTAAATCTATTCACTTGTTTGGTTTTATCTATGGCTGATGATGACATTGTATACATGTCGAAACTGGTACCATTATAATTAAAATGTTGTAACATAACCTATGTGCAAAAGTTATGTATTGAAAAGGTGGATACTATTATATAAAATTACTTTTGTGATTCTCGGTTCAATAGAGAACGGCCATGAAGTTTATAACTTTAGCGCATCGGATTTAGCTGACAGTTTCCCTCCACAGATATTAAGCTGTCCAATGCCATATCGTTTTTTCCACCGATCAAGCCACCCAGCACTGGCAGTAAAATTAGGGTCCCCTTCATTAAACTCCTTTTAGAAATACACCACTATTTATTGCAGAATGGGGCCAGATATTGTCAGGACTTTTTCCCGGTTTTGAGTGAACCAAAGAAATAGTGCTTTATTCACTTTTTCATACTCACATTTTTCATTGTTTTTCTAATTTTCAGTGTATCACTTGTTGCTATGGTAGAGTACCACTTTTCAATTTCTTCTCTCTTATGTTTCCAGCCTCCCACTGTAACACGTCCAACACCATAATCTGGAGCCACTTTTTGAAGAGTTTCCCCTTTGTCCAGTCTCTTTAACCCACTCAACTTGTCTTCCACTGAAACAATCACTTTCTTTCGTTTACTCGCCATACTCACAGAGGATATGAAAACTATAACATTCGCACCAAACCAATACTACACTGAACAATGACTGAAAACTCGCTGCACCTGTCCTTGAGAAAAACCCGGTCCTACCGCATGACTGCCAGTGCTTGTCCCACGGTCGCACCCTCCACACCGGGTGTCCCAGAATTACCTCCACCTAAAGTTCAAATTAAGCCTACTAGTGTCGGATAACACGGAATGTCAGATAAGCAAAGGTCGGTTGAGCGAGACTCTACTGTATATGTAAAATTTAGTTTATCTTTTTGAACATCTTGATTAAAATTTTAAACATCTGTAATCAGTATAGATATGCCGATGAGTTAGATGCTGCAACCAGTGATTCAAGTGAAAGAAGTTCCTCATAAATGTGTACTAATTATAATTTCTGAGGCATTCAATGTTGGACTTCACAATATTTGGATTTTGAATAAAAGTATCTTATATATCTAAAATCTAATGATATGACACTGTATCACAGATATTATATCCCTAGAAGTTCAGTAAGTAAAATGGGTAAGTTCTTTATATGGCTTGGTTTTTACGTGACTGTAAATAGCAACTTAAGTATTGTAAGTTAATATAGAAGAACAGACGAGGTTTTTGAGAGCGTAGTATTGTCGAGTGGATCTTGTAAAACTCTTGGAAGTATCTCGAACCAAAGACAGAACCTAAAAGAATTTTGTATCCGAGGACAAGTTTGGCTCGCCAGATGCAGGTCTTTTGAATTGACGCCCGTAGGGGTGATCTACATGAAGTGATGAAAATGAAATGATGATGAAGACGACACATACACCCAGTCCCTGTGCTATCGGAATTAACCAATTGTGGTTAAAATTCCCGACCCTTCGGGGAATCGAACCTCTGTAACCAAAGGCCAGCACACTAACCATTTAGTCATGGAGCCGGACAGGTAATGTCTATATCAGTATGGAATGAAAATCATTAATTATGATAAGAAGATTATGGAAATAACTTAATGAAGCAGATGTTGGGTTTAGGAAATAAAGTCAAACATTAATATTAACTTTTAACCACAAATATAGTGTTCTAGAAAATCCCATGCCATTCGTTTGATGCATTTTTCCAAGAGGAAAGTCAGATGTCGACTTAATGTTGCAAAATTACACTGATAAGCCAGAACATTATGACCACCTACCTACTATCAATATAAACCCGTCCAGCATCACCTGACAAGGAATGACTGCTAGTCCGACATACGCAGGGTGCATGTACAGTAGTATCAGTGAGCGTGCTACCTGTGTGTAGAATGAGGAAGGTGCGCGATCTATCTGAGTTTGATCGAGGGCAGATTGTGATGGCCTGGAGGCTCGGCAGGAGCATTTAGGAAACCGCCTAACTTGTCGGGTATTCGAGGAGTGCTGTGGCAAGTGTCTTCAACAAGTGGTGAAACAAAGTTGAAAATACATCCAAACGTGGAGGGGTCGGGCGGCCACACCTCATTACGGACACCGGATGTCGTAGGCTGGGCAGACTGGTAAAACAGGACAGGCGGCGAACTGTGGTGAAACTAATATCAGACTTTAATGCTGGGCAGAGTACAGAGTCTGAACACACAGTGTACCGAACACTCCTACGGATGAACCTCCGACGACCCATGCATGTGCCAATGTTAATACCACCATACCTGCCAACTTTCAAAAAGAGAAATCCAGAAGATCCTTAAACGGAAATTTTTTAACAACACGCACATGCGTAACAGTCCTGAGATGTAATGAAAAAGAACGGTAGGGGGGGGGGGGGGGGAGGGAAATTATAAATAATACTAATACAAGTCAAATACAATAGATCCTCGATGCATCCTTCCCGGATCTGTTATCCCGTATTCATCGTTGAATTTATTCGGTCCCAAAAATGTACATATAAACCAATGTTAAATTTCCCCGCATCTATCGTTTCTCGAAATATCGTTTCATCACATTGATCGTCAAAAATATGTTTGTCCTTGGTCACAATTTTCCCGCGTTGATCGATCATACGTAAGAAAAATATATGCAAAAGCTTTTTGAATTTAGAGGGACTGCTGAATACGTGTAGCATATAATAGCGGCAAACTGTTACATGAGAATGTACAGGCGATTCAGAGTTGGTAGTCCTGAACAAGGATCTTGGAGGCTGGAGTGTTGTGCGCTGGTTATTCACGCATAACCTCACTACGAACCTTCTGGTGCCAACGCTTCTCCTCGGCCCACTAACTGACCCCTTATTTACAAGAATTAAAACGTAGACAGTGTAAAACTCAAATTTGTCACCATTTTCTGTGTTGGTAAAGGCAGGCTAGGGATGTCAAATATTTCAGATTCCCTTTGGTAATCAACATCTATATCATAGGGATGTCAACTTCGTTGAAAGAAAAAGGAAAATCGCGCAGTGCGCCAGATACGTTTTAAATAGTCACAGGGTGATTAACCGCACCGTACCTTGTGGAGTGTGTGGGATGCTAGAGGCCTGTTGATCGCTTTCTTGCCCTCTGCCCAATAGTCTTGAAAAGATGGACCTAACCAAGCCAGACCAATAATCTTTTCTCATAGCCTAGTCTTGTAACTAATTCCTAAATTGGCAGCTTTGCACAAGCCGCTGTTACATTGTTCGAGACGCGCCGCGTTGAATTTCTAACCTCTGTGACATCATCTGAGCCGAGCTGCGGGAGCCACGCCGTGTTGGGTATCTAACCTATCGTTCGCAAAGGGTCTACGGAATCTTTTCCTAAATACAGGTTATCGCCGTAATATCCACGTATATCTTTAATTTGCAACAAGGGAACTGAACCTTAAGCTTTTCAATTATTACAAAATGTGTGATGATATGTGAAACGAAACGGTGTAAAAGTCACGCTTTTTATTTTCATCTCGTAGGCCTACATCATGGTTGCAATATTTTGATACCGGTATGTATAGTATGAGCTAAATGATATATAAGTAATAATAATAATAACGTAAATGTTTCCACCTTTTCAATACAATATATTCACAAAATTACAAAATTATACGGTACTAGTTTCGACCCATCTAGGGGTCATCATCAGCCGTATTGGAGCAAAGATCATTTGTGGCGAAATCCTAAGACAATATTATTTTAAAGAATAACAAGTGAAATGAGATGTTATGGTAATAGTTAATAATACAAGGAATATACATACTAAGAGGTTTTTAACAAAGAATAAAGTATAAATGGGGTGTTGTAAAAATTATAATCATGGAAATCAGTAAGTTCTTGTATTGAAATGAAATATGGCTTAGGAAGAGGGCTTAAGGTGGGGCTGAAGGGTGCGGGAGAAAGTGTAATTGTCTTGGAAAAGTACCTTTGATTAAATTTAGGATTGAGTTTAGGTTGGCTGCATTATTGTTTCTGAGGAAAGTGATAAATAGATCGAAGAGTATGTTGGGTTTCTCTGAGATTTCATTGAGATTGTGACTGGCATTAAAGTATTGGTCTAGGTGTATGTAGTAATTTTCCATTATGTTCAGTAAAGGGCCCTTGTTTGCTAATACGAGGATGTCCATGTCTTGTTCAATATTGGTGAAATTATGGTTATAATCTTGCATGTGTTGGCCGATGGCTGAAAACTTGTTGTATTTTATTGCGTTAGTGTGCTCGTGGTATCTGATAATGAAGTTTCTCCCGGTTTGCCCGATGTAGGTTTTTTTACAGGTGGTACATTTGATCCTATAAACTCCTGATTTTAAAAAACTGCTGGTCTTGTTGATGTGTGAAGTATTGTATAAAACATTCATGTTCTTATTGTTGGTTTTGAAGGCTATTTTAACGCCTTGTTTCTTAAAGATGTTGGTTAACTTGTAGATATCATTGTTGAACGTGAAGGTGGAAAATGTTAGAGGTTTGGTTATTTCTTTTTTGAGGGTAGTTTTTGGGCGATGTTTGTGTTTATTGATTATCCTTTCTATAAAATGATTGCTGAAGCCATTGAATTTTGCAATTCCGCGGATTGTGTTGAGTTCGTTTTTTAGATCTTTATTGGACATAGGTATGCTGAAGGCTCGGTGAACTAGGCTGTTGTATGTGGCTCGTTTGTGGGACTGGGGGTGCACTGAATCTTGGCGAATGGTGGAGGCTGTTTGAGTGGGTTTCCTGAAAATTTTATAACTGAAAGAATCTGAGTTTCTAGTGATGGTTAAATCTAGAAAGTTGATTTTTTGATTTGATTCGGATTCTAGTGTGAATTTGATATGAGGATCAATATTGTTGAGTCTTAAGAGGGTGGTGGGTGCGTTAATTGATTTCTCATTCATGATTACAAAGACATCGTCGACATATCTGGCCCAAAAGAGAATGTTTTCGAATTCGTTGTCAATTTTGGTGTATTCGAGGAAGTCCATCACTAGAAACTCAGATTCTTTCAGTTATAAAATTTTCAGGAAACCCACTCAAACAGCCTCCACCATTCGCCAAGATTCAGTGCACCCCCAGTCCCACAAACGAGCCACATACAACAGCCTAGTTCACCGAGCCTTCAGCATACCTATGTCCAATAAAGATCTAAAAAACGAACTCAACACAATCCGCGGAATCGCAAAATTCAATGGCTTCAGCAATCATTTTATAGAAAGGATAATCAATAAACACAAACATCGCCCAAAAACTACCCTCAAAAAAGAAATAACCAAACCTCTAACATTTTCCACCTTCACGTTCAACAATGATATCTACAAGTTAACCAACATCTTTAAGAAACAAGGCGTTAAAATAGCCTTCAAAACCAACAATAAGAACATGAATGTTTTATACAATACTTCACACATCAACAAGACCAGCAGTTTTTTAAAATCAGGAGTTTATAGGATCAAATGTACCACCTGTAAAAAAACCTACATCGGGCAAACCGGGAGAAACTTCATTATCAGATACCACGAGCACACTAACGCAATAAAATACAACAAGTTTTCAGCCATCGGCCAACACATGCAAGATTATAACCATAATTTCACCAATATTGAACAAGACATGGACATCCTCGTA
This sequence comes from Anabrus simplex, assembly GCF_040414725.1. NCBI lineage: Eukaryota > Metazoa > Arthropoda > Insecta > Orthoptera > Tettigoniidae > Anabrus > Anabrus simplex. The sequence continues at coordinate 1,156,186,149 of NC_090265.1, read as the reverse complement.
TTAGCAAACAAGGGCCCTTTACTGAACATAATGGAAAATTACTACATACACCTAGACCAATACTTTAATGCCAGTCACAATCTCAATGAAATCTCAGAGAAACCCAACATACTCTTCGATCTATTTATCACTTTCCTCAGAAACAATAATGCAGCCAACCTAAACTCAATCCTAAATTTAATCAAAGGTACTTTTCCAAGACAATTACACTTTCTCCCGCACCCTTCAGCCCCACCTTAAGCCCTCTTCCTAAGCCATATTTCATTTCAATACAAGAACTTACTGATTTCCATGATTATAATTTTTACAACACCCCATTTATACTTTATTCTTTGTTAAAAACCTCTTAGTATGTATATTCCTTGTATTATTAACTATTACCATAACATCTCATTTCACTTGTTATTCTTTAAAATAATATTGTCTTAGGATTTCGCCACAAATGATCTTTGCTCCAATACGGCTGATGATGACCCCTAGATGGGTCGAAACTAGTACCGTATAATTTTGTAATTTTGTGAATATATTGTATTGAAAAGGTGGAAACATTTACGTTATTATTATTATTACTTATATATTATTCTCAGTTCAATACGGACCAAAAACATGAAATTCATAACCATCAATGAGCTAAATGGTTAGCACGTGTTGGTCTCTCATTCAAGGGCTCTCGATTGGGTCAAGGATTTTGACTTTCCTTTGTCTGTTTGACGAATTGAACATTAGAATTCATCTTTGGTAGGGCCGCATTTTCATATGCGCGTAGATCGCCTATCACGCGACAACTCGAAAGACCTGAACCCGGCTCCGGAGGCCACGCGCCATTATTGTTGTTGTTTTAATAATAATATATTTGCATAATGAAAAATGCCCCAATACAGTACCCGTATTTTATTATTTTGCCTTCCCCTTAATTTTTATGTTGCCCGCATTTATAGTTTTCCTGCATCCGTCGTCATTCCCCCGCCCCCTGAAAAACGATGCATCGAGGTTTTACTGTATATGATATGATCACCCCTGAAATCAATTACACAAAGTTACATCTTGATGAGGGCTCATCTGTTTTCACTTAACACTGAGAACACTTTCCGTGATCGTATATAACAAGGAAATTAAGCAGAATATGCCTCCCGAAAAGACTGATATCGTTTCTTAGTTGAACACATTATGAACATTACCAAATCAATTAGAAATTCGTCACACAATTCCACGAGTTTCAGAACTACCACCAATGTTACACAGCCTTCCAGCTGCTACAAAGCACGATGCAGTTACTAAAGTTATTTTATATGAATTCACAGCCTGCTACTTTTCACGGATTTATTTCCTTCAAAATTGCAGCCTGCTAGTTGTTTGGGAACATCTCATTGAATGAAGTAGCAGTTGGGGTAGAACAGGTGACAAAAGCACAGTGATAATCGATAACATGATTATCGATACATTTACCGGTCAAAATTCAAACACTGCACCTGGTATTACCAGCTACTATCGAAAGTCAAACAAATCTGATTTGACCGCAGAAAGCGAAACCTAGCGCGGATATTCAAAATCCATACAATAACGCTGTTCATCGGTACAACCGTAAAACACACTCAAAATCCGTACATTGTGCGGAAAAACCGGAATACTTGGCAGGTATGTTCCATGAAATCAGCAACTATGACTGAAATGGGCACGTGACCATCGTCACTGGATGTTGGCACAGTGGCAGAGCGTTGCATGGGGTGATGAATCCAGATACCTTCTTCATCGTGCCAATGGGAGGGTGCGAATCCATTGTCTTCCAGGGGAACAGCTCCTTGACACCTGTACTGTGGGATGGAGACAAGCTTGCAACAGCTCAATTATGCTCTGGGAAACATCCAGGTGGTCATCCTTGGGTCCAGTGAAGCTTGTGCAAGGCACCATGACAGCCGAGATGTGTCGTACACTTGTTACAGACCACGTACACCCCTTCACGACGATCATGTTTCCCAATGGCAGTGGCATTTTCCAGCAAGATAATGCGCCATGTTACAAGAACACAGTGGCAAGTTGCTATTGACGTGCTGGCACCCCAACTCGCCAGATTGAACACACCTGGGATGTGATTGAACGTGGAGTCAACACACCTCATTGCCTCCCTCCCTGGAGTTTACGGGAATTAGGTGACTTGTGTGTTAGTGTTGGCTACTGAGTGTATGAATCGAAGCAGTGTATCGATTCATTCAAGTGTCCGAGTGAATTGATTCACAGGAACAGCAAGCTCACGGCACACGATTCAGTTGACTTGCAGTAGACAGTGCTGAGAGGCGCAGATGTAACTTCCACTGCAGCGAGACATACAGAGCCATAGCACACTGAAAGAATCGTGCACAATCATGGATCAGTGAGATAACACACACGGTTCATTATCGGCACACTGGACAACATTGGTGGGGAGCCGAACTTCCCGCTGCAGCGATATACAGAGCCATAGCACACTGAAAGAATCGTACGCTGTAATGGACTCCTGCTCTCAGCTCATTTGAAAATAATACCCACTTGCATTCCCTGTCCTCTTCTTACAGTGAGGTTTAAATAATAGATCGATTTATTTGCAGTGTTAAAATAGTAGTCCAACCTACTCCACGACTATAAGTGATGCTCATGATCATTCAAAATGTTCTGTTTTATATTGGGAAGAACTGCTCGGTATTCTCTCGGGTCACATGTCGCATCAATGCACAATACTTCAATAATCAGTTCGGCTCCATGGCTAAGGGGTTAGCATGTTGGCCTTTGGTCACAGGGGTCCTGGGTTCGATTCCCAGCAGGGTCAGGCATTTTAACCATTGTTGGTTAATTCCGCTGGCAGAGGGGCTGGATGTATGTGTTGTCCTCATCTTCATTTCATCCTCATCACAACGTGCAATTCACCTACAGACGTCAAATCAAAAGACCAGCACCTGGCGAGCCGAACATGTCCTCGAACACTCCCAGCACTAAAAGCCATACGCCATTTCACTTCAATAATCAAATCACGAGATCATCAGTGTAGTGGACAGTGAGTAAGGAGCCGACTGATGCAACAACTTGAATGAAAAGATGCTGAGTCAGAAAACCAGTGGGTTACTCTGCATCTTGGTTAGCCTATACAAAATATGATGATTTAAAAAATTCTCTGATAGAAAAAAGACATGTTTTCAAAGATGATAGAGTAGTTGGCCGTGCGGTTAGGGTCGCGTAGCTATGAGCTTGCATTCAGGGGATGGTGGGTTTGAATCCTACCGTCAGCAGCCGTTAATTAAGATGGTTTTTTGTTTTGTTTTTGTTATTACCCATTTTCACACCAGACAAATGCTGGGGCTGTACCTTAATTAAGGCCAAGGCCACTTCCTTCCCACTCCTAGACTTATCTTATCCCATTGGTGCGACGTAAAGCAACTTACTTGATTTATGTTTAATATGTAGGCTACTTATTGTGAACAAAGGTATTTTTTTACATCTAATTTTGTATATAATAGAGTTGAGACTTTCAGAGAACTGCGGAAAACCATAAGTTAGTGTATAAAAATTTGAGTTATGTCAAATGGAAGTTTTGTGCTGTAATATAATATAAGCATGCATAATACTACACTAATACCTATTTTTTCCTGCATTTCATTTTTAACTTATTTATTTTGTATTATGTACTAACCGCGAATACAATGAAATTTTCAAGCTCTTTAAAATAATTTAAGAAAAGTCTAGGCAAACAAATGACAGGGAATCTCCCACTTTGGCAACAGCTCTAATTGCAGATCATTGATGACAGTGTGGACATACATTTTTCAACTAATTCTGTATACTTATTGAAGTTGTCACTGTGGGGAAAGGCTTTGTAACATCAAAACTTGATTCGAAGAAATGGTTGCAGGAGAAATCTGAATCTGAATGACACATAGGAAACTAATTCGTAGAATGAAGACCAGATGGCAGCAGCAAGCACTGAATGTTGTTGCTGCTGTCTTATCAATACACACACTACACAGATGCAATAGGAACGGTGACTCTAATGTGCCGTGAATCAGATCACTGTATCGATTAAGTAACGTGAATTGAATCCAATGAATTGATTCAGTAAAATGAATTGAACATCCCATCACTATTGTGTGCGCAGATGTGGTGCCAACTCCCACCAGCGACCTACCAAGGCCTCATTGCTTCCATGCCAAAACGTGTGGCCGCTGTTATCAGTGCCAAAGGTGGACATACAGGCTATTAGGTAGGTGGTCATAATGTTCTGGCTGATCAGTGTATGTCTCTTCAGGTTTTTTTTTCTCTTGGAAAGAGAAAGTCATGAGGTCCAAGTTGGGTAAACAGACAGGATATTGAAGCATAGATGTTTTACTCTTGGTGAGAAACTCTCCATACCAGTAGGGATCGATATGCAGGACTGTCTATTTCACTACATCAAATACAGTAGAGACAATACGGGACACTTCCGGATTTAGCCTTGTTAAAATGGGAGACAAGTCGCAAGTGGTGCTCCTAGTGGCTTGACCTGAAAATTTGCGCTAAATTCAAATATCAATGGAAATGTATATACGGAAATGGATAAATAAATTACGTCTAGAAAGAAAGTGTTACTAAGATATTGACTTCAAAGTTGCTAAAGCAATTCTGGATAAATGAATGAAGAATTATTTAACAAGTTATTATTTAAAGACTGAAATTAGACATATAATCAAGATGTGAAATGGACTGCTGTGAAAGGGCTTGATCTTTCATTTATGCGTTAGTTTTTTAGCTTCAGAATTTCTGCCTGAACGCTCACGGCTAGACTTTTCTTTTTTCTCATTTAAAGCATTGTTATCATATTAAAACACTTGTCAACAAAAATATCGGCACATTCCTTACACACGATTCAATGAATTTACATTTAAGAGCTGGACAATTTTCCTTTTAACTTGAAGCCTACTAACAGAAAGAAAATCTATAAATTTAGCCTAAAAAACATTCAAATTTTTCCTATAAGCAATACTTGCCATTACATTAGGGTAAAGCAAATTTGCATCATCATGTTGTTTCAACAAAATATGTACATTTCTTAAATCACCCATACTTTCTTCAGTGCTTGACAACACATTACGGCATTCCAAATGGGGTTACTTGGAACACAACCAGCCACACTCAAATGCATATGTATTTTCCTGAATTAAATCAAACCCACAGATCACACCTACAACACATCGGTATTGAAGGTTAACTGCTGCACTATACAATAAAATAGGCTTATTATATTTTAAGCCAGTTAAAATATGGGTCGAGCAGGTCAGAAGATTATGAAGTACCATAAAAATCTCTTTGTCACTGGACGAATATATATGCAAACTCAATATTACTTACATTTTCTTGACACGAGGCAAACGGAAGAAAGACCGCGCATTCTTCTCTACTTCATAGTTACTGCAGTCAAACACAGCACATACCTTTCCCCTCATGTTGAGAGGAGATATCAAGGAATGACTCATGCTATTTAACTAGGTCTACTCACTGAAAACGCATAAATAACACCAAAACTTCACACACAAATACACGTGCTCATATGACAGAATCAGTAGTTCTCAGGTCAATCCGCTAGAGAGCGCTCTAATAGCTGTCCCTCGATATCTCGCTGAGTGTCGCGTATTGTCTCTACTGTATTTAACTACATCTGAGGTTGCTTATATTGAACGGACTCCAGTAAAAAACGTAAAATATCCAAACACAGCTTGTTTACTGTTTTGCCCTTAGAAATTAATTCCAAATGAAGAATTCTCTACAAAAAAATAAAAATAAAAGTTTCTAGCATGACTTTCAGCTTGTTGTCACCCTGAACACCTTTCATCTCGCTGTTATGATCACCACACTGCCGTTAGCATTGTGAAAGTCTCCAAAGTTATTTCTCCCAAACGGTGATTAAAAAAAAAAAAGTTTACATGTTGCTCTTGAAAGTGAAGGTATATGACTTACTTTGCAGTAAAAACTCTATTAAAAGAAATGCATTATGCGAGAAATAAGGAGTAAACACTGAACTTTCACTTGTTATACAATACAGAAACTCAATCAATAACAGTCAGTAGTTCTTTAAATTTTTTATTTAGAAAATGGTAAAATGAAACATATACTATACTTCTAAAAATCAAATTTGTAGAATGATTCAATATTTGTTTTTTTTCTATATGTATACAACACACATTTATGTCTTAAATAACCATATGTTTTGTGAAAGTGAATGACATGATGCATGCAACAGAAAAAAAATACCAAGCCCTGTTTCCATTTCAAATCTAGTCCCATTTTAAATTTTTTTTTTTTTTTTGCTAATTGCAAAAACTTATCACCAAGTTATGTTGCAACTGTAATCCAGCTAACAGTGAGCTTACACTTACTGTCTGCCTGAGGAATAACATTATACTTCAATAAATTGTCAGACACAGTAAATATTCTAGATGGTAGGCCAGAAAAATTTTTTTTTTGCTAGGGGCTTTACGTCGCACCGACACAGATAGGTCTTATGGCGACGATGGGATAGGAATGGCCTAGGAGTTGGAAGGAAGCGGCCGTGGCCTTAATTAAGGTACAGCCCCAGCATTTGCCTGGTGTGAAAATGGGAAACCACGGAAAACCATCTTCAGGGCTGCCGACAGTGGGATTCGAACCCCCTATCTCCCGGATGCAAGCTCACAGCCGCGCGCCTCAACGCGCACGGCCAACTCGCCCGGTACCAGAAAAAACAAAACAAAAATGGACATACTGAAATACAAGTGAAAGATAATTAAAAGAATATAAAACACAGTAGAACCCTTTGTTTTGGACTTTTTACAGGATAGCAGAAAAATAGATGTAAATCACATGTGATTATAAATGGAGGGAAACAGGCATCATCTATTCATTTTGAATCTGAAACCATTTGGGATAAATAACTTGTTTTGTGTACTATATATTACTACATTAAATTTTACACAGCAAATTTACTGTATATTCACTTTAATGCTCATTTTTTGGATGATAATTTTTTTTTTTTGCTAGGGGCTTTACGTCGCACCGACACAGATAGGTCTTATGGAAACGGATGATAATTTAAATGTTATTTGTAGCCAATTTAAATATTATTTGTATATACAGTATTACTGTCGAGGGTAAGTAGCCAGTGCTATTTAATAGTTCGCTGTTAATGATAATATCTTAAGTTGTTCAGAATTTATTAAAAACAAGTAAGGATAGGTAATGACAGCCAAAGCTGATTCATACGTAGTACAGTCATTAAGTTCTGAGACTGTGACGGTACGATGGTGCTGTGGTGCACTATAGTGCATAGGTGGCGCCGTGGTCTCTCGTCCCTGCAAGAGACAATTGAGTGCATGCACTGGAAGCAGATGTAAGGTCGTTGTTGTGACAGTGATTTGAATGCGCCAGTCAGATCTTAATATGTCACAGTTTGAGCAACAAGCAAAAAATCAAGTTCTGCCAGAAATTAGGGAAAACTGCTGCCAAAACATTTGAAATGATGCAGGTAGTTTACGGTCAGGACGCAGTGAGTCGCAGTATTGTGTTTAGGTGGCACAGATGTTTTGTGCAAGGACGGGACAGTTTGGAAGATGATGCGCGTACTGGCTGGCCACAAACAGTTCGAATGGAATGCAAAATCCAAGAAGTTGCAACACTGGTGCGTGCTAACCGCTCCCAATCAGTAGACAATCGCGCAGCTACAATAGGGGTCAGCAATGGTACTTGCCACAAAATTCTGATGGATGACCTCAACATGTCTTGTGTTACCCAGTACAGTATGCCACGATCCTGTCGCAAGACCAACGTGATGATCGCATGATGATTTGTGGTGACCTTATCAGTAGTGGTGACAATGATCCGACGGTTTTCAACCGGATAATAACTGGAGATGAAACGGGGTGTTTCCTTTACGATCTGTAATTGAAACGACAACCCGCCACCTGGAAAACGCCTTCATCACCACGATAAGACAGGTCAAAAGGCAAGATGATGCTGGAACTGTTTTTTGATTAAAATGGAATCGTTCACATGGAATTCCTCCCAGGTGGTGCAACGGTAAACAAAATCCGCTACAAGGAGATCCTTGGCTGTTTACGCGATGCAATTCGCCGTGAGCGACCTGGGCTTTGGCGTACAAAGAATTGGCTGTTGCTACACGACCACGCCCCTGCACATCTTTCTGTCCTTGTCCAAGAGGAACTTGCAAGGCAACAGGTGACAGTTTTGCCACACCCTCCGTACTCACCTGATCTCGCACCATGCAAATTTTTTCTCTTTCCTCGCTTGAAAGCACTGCTACGTGGGCGTAGATTTCAGCCATCCAAAGAGGTCATGATGGCCACAAGAGAAGCCATATGGGACCTTCTTGCCAACTGCTTTCAGCGGTGCTTCCAGCAGCTATACCAACGTTGGCAAACGTGCATAACGGCCAACGGCGACTATTTTGAGGGTGGATGTGGTACTGTGTAGGTGCGTGCCGTGTAATGTGGCATTGTGTGCAACATTCAGATTATCAAGGACGCAGATGGGCACCATTTCACGTACACTTTGTAGTCTGATGGATGAGACATCCACAACTACCAGTCATATTGCATGATATGGCAATGCATTAACGTTGAACTTGCTAATGCATTATTTCTCTCTTGCATGTCCTTGGCAATGTTTGGATTAAGTTTCATGTTCATACAACTGCTAGTTTTCCATATAGACAGAGTTAAGTAGGGAAAGTTTAATTTATAACCACCCGGTATATTCTAACCAGAGTAAAACTCGAGAGAAACATAGACACATCTGAAACTGATATTCCTTTCTTCAATTATTTCCTCATGTTAACACATTTCAAATGATTTTGGCTCTGGAATTACTAGATAAAACACATTCCTGCCAATTTATAATCATTTGTGATTTACACTTTGTTTTCTCCTATCCCTTGGACCCCAATTTCAGAAACCTAAAGGAGAGGTTGTACTGTAACATAAATTACAATCAAGCAAGGATAAATAATCATCTACTAAACAATTAAAGTAATTGGTGAAACACTCCATACATACCTGTACACACACATTCCTTTCTGCAACTGTCAAGCTTGAATATTTCGTCGCTGCCAGGACAAAACCTCCTATGTGAAATATTTTAGCTTAGAACTTTGGCCGGTAAGGTTCTGTCATCTAAGGTGCAATATTGTGTGTATATTGTCAAGGCATTATCGCTCTTAATAATGTATGTGCTGCGGGTCAGTATTTCTCCAAAAATATTATCACATAGGAGATTTTACGATATTTGGAAAAACAAGTAGCGGTTAAAAATGTGTTATTCCAATTATACATCCTAGCAACTTCATTTGAAAATTGACAAGATGAAATGGGGTGAATCTACTTCAAACATTTGTTTCATACTCTGCCAAATTAACACCACTAATGCAATGTCACAAAGTTCTTAAAAACAAAGCCAAAGTTCAATTCCAATGATGCAATTTAATGAGTGCAAGGTGCAAAGTGGGATTGGGGGGGATTTCAAGCTATAATGCTACATACAGCAGTCATATTAAAGGGAGTCAGAAGGAGGCGGCTGATTGATATAGTTAATAATGAGTGTGTTGTTTGAGGTAGGGGTAGCTGTTACAGTAAGCCATTTAGGGAGAATTACCAGGTGTGGGGTAGGGATGGAGAGAGATGGCTGAAATCTGGCTTCGAAACATCGATTTTGTGGAGACCAAAAAAAGTAAGGGGTTTTGAAAGGTAGAGGGTTTGATTTCTTGAAGGACCTGTGGTTGGAATTTACTGCCTTGACAATTTGGCAAACAACAGGTTAGATCTCCTGGTAGTGAATGCCCTTCTCCGATCTTTACAGCAGGAGTCAGCTGTTGAGTAAATCCCTATATTAGGATGAGTAGATTGAAAGGCTGCAACAACAGTATTAAATGTGTACGAGTTAACTCTGTTGACGGTTAGTGTGCCTCGTGTCAATTCTGCCAACAGAGGAATGGAAGTTAACATCACAGCACAAAGAGAGAAAGGTGGGAAATATTTGCTATATGAAGTAGAGAATGTCCGAAGTGGCTCAGGAAACAGTTGTTGAAAGTGAGGTTATGGAAACAAAAGAACAAATGCACCTTTGAGTCTCCCCCACAATAAGGGGGTACTGTTCGAAGGCAAGAAAACCGCTCTTGTGTTTCCTTACATGGAGAGTGAAATTGAAAACTTTGTGGGATGTGATGGAATTGGTGAAATAGATGAGGATGTTTATCTATTATTTAGAAATCCATATATATATAATATTTAGTATGTGGCTAAATTATTTATTTCATATTTTGTTTCTATTTTTCTCTTGAAAACCCCCTGTTGAAATAGGATTAGGTAAATCTGCATTTATTACTGATGATAAATACATAATGAAATTAACTTGAGGAGGTACATTAAAGGAGAGTTCAGATATTCCAGTTTCTGCTCTATGGTCATAATTGTGAATTGAAAACTTTTGCTTTTGTATTATAGTCCTTTCTTCAATATTCAGTGTACATTTTTTGTCATAACAAATCTTCAGATTTTACAGATAGTCAGGTATTACAGTACACTTAAAGTATTTCCACACAGCATTTAAGACACAATTCCACAATTGTTTAATAAGTAGCTTTCTGAAAAATCTCAAAACACATGGAGAATGTTGAATTTTCATCATGGTGACAAAAAACATGACATAACTGATGTATTTGCAATTGATTGCATACTGGATGTCAGAACAGAATTGGTACAGGATATTTCTTGAGACAAATCTCTTCCAGGTGAGTAATCTGAAGAAAGAAGAGGAAAATGCTGGACCCGTCCACTGGACCATGCCTACAAACAGCAACATGATTACAAATGCAATATTAAGTGATTTACATTTTTCAAATTGAGCATACCAAGCCAGTATTGAAATTCAATTACAGCAAAACCTCATATTTGAAGTACCTGGAACGAAAACTTTGAACTTCAAATCATATTTCTTCAATGTATTCATATTTTCAAATTTTTTTTTTTGAAAATCTCATGCAGTAAGAAATATAATTCTGTACTGATGATCAAGCAAGCCACTGTGATCACCTGAGAACATTACCAATTGACCAATAGATGGCATACATACCTGAATTTTATCCGAGTACATTGTGATTTGCCACAACTAGACGCATGACAACCACAATATACATGATAGAAATAAAAAGCACGCTTTTTGGACTTTTCTTTACACATCATCATATTTACAACCCTTTAAAGCAAATTTCATTGTTAAAAATTAATGCTATAAGTGGATATTTAGCATGTTTAATAATTTTTACTTGAATTTCAAAAAAGTTAAGAAATGCATTGGTGAAATTACTAGCTAATGAATGGATAGGCAGGTGATGATAATTTTATTTTTGTGCAGTAGTTCCAAATGTTATAACTTAACCTCACAAGCCACGATAGGGATTTGGTCAGGTGTATGCATAAGTTAAGATGTTTGTTTGTTGTTACAATCTCCTTTATGTCGCACTGAAACACATTTTATAGCGACGATTAGGAGGATTTTTAGAAGGGTTATAGGGAGATATATTCAGGCAAATGGGGTGGACTAGGGACCAGCGATGAGATCACAGGGAGCTGGAAGTCAAGTTATGATGGCATGAAATTGTTAGGATTAAATTATAGAAGTACTGTAAGGAAATGAATAGAATTAATTTGTATGTATGTTGGGTATTCAGCCCGAAGGCTGGTTTGATCCTCTGCAGCTCTGCCAACAGCTGTCATAAATAGCCTAGGCGCCACTGAAGAGGCGTACTAGGGAAATGAGGAGCGAGGTAGTTTCCCGTTGTTTTCCTCACCGAGCCAGCCAATGCTATTACATATCAGTCTGTCAAGCCCACTGAAATGCAAGCACCAACCGACCCTATGAGCGATATTTTCACACCATTCATAACAGGGACTGGCTGCATAAGCGACGGTATTACTAGCATCACTCATATCTCAGTCACTTTCATATTGTCAAAGCCAAGGATGAGACTGAGACAGATCAATGAAAGTAACAAATTTGATATAGCCCATACCAGAAGACATAGTGCACTGTAAACACTACATCTACTACCTGTGATGTCCATGCAGTGGATGTACGCAAGTGTAAAAGATTGATATAACTTGAAAGCAATATTCTTTAACCCATGGGTAAATAATGCCAATATCAAGCTCAAATTATTATTATTATTATTATTATTATTATTATTATTATTACTACTTGTGAGGTATGGCTATGAAGTGTTTACATCCATTTAGTATTAGTATTATTATTTACGGATGATCACATTATTTGTGAGGTTATGTCATGAAACATGTACTGTGTATATATATATGAATATGAGTTTAGCTAATATTAGAACCCATCATTAATATATAATTTATTATTACCTGTACATATGATGTATAATCCAGTACAATATTGTGCAACACACTGTAATATCCAGAATGTATGACGAGAAATATGTAGAACCTTCCTTACATTGTAACTATGCTTTGGAAAATCTCGAATTTACGAGAAGATATGTTGTGACATATCCTTCTAGAAGCCTGGCCAGGCACATATATAAGGAGGCGGTCTTGATGGTGGAGTGGAGTTATTGTTTAGTTGGAGTTGTTTTTGTGAGCTCGTGGTGTGATTCTGAGGACATGTTACTGTTACAGTAAAATGTTTTTCAAGATGGCAGTCGCATTCTTCTTATTCTCCAGTTGTGGTTTGTTTATGATGGCAGTTGATTAGGTTGTGTGTGTTTAATGTGAAAATAAGTTGTAAATAAATAAGTGTACACAACTGACAGCATTTTGTGTGCGTCTTTGTGGATACATCATTGACGACCGTGACAGGACTGAAGAATAATTTTTGAGCGAATACTAGTGTAAGCGCAAACTGGAACAAAATGCAAGTGATACTAGAAAACATGTCCGTACAACTCAAAGATGAACTTGCCAAGAGAAACCTACCAACAAACGTTAAGAAGAAATCACTGAAGACGCGGTTACGAAAAGATCTCACGGAAAAAGGAAAAGATACCAAAAAGTTTTTCATCAAGGTGATCGAACATCTGGAATAGTCATCGGAGGAAGAGGTAAATATAACAAAAATTTGTTCCAACTTACTGAGCATGATGCAGGCACTCAATGACAAAATCTCAAGATGTTGATTCACGAGTTAATTCTACCTTAACGAAACAGAATGACAAACTTTATGACAAACTTTCAGACAAAATTTCATACGTCAATTCTGCCCTAACAAAAAAGATTTCAGAACAAATTTCGAAAGTAAATGACAAACTTTCAGACAAATTTTCTAGCTAATTCAGTTTTAACCAGACAAATATCACAAGTGTACATGCAGGTTTACTAAGTAGAACAATGCCTAGAATCGAAGATTTCAACTGTAGACGATAAAATTTCATCAATCAATTAACACGGCAGATATCGGGATCAGGTCAAAACTGGGACAGCTTGAGCAGATCGATAGAAGAGTAAGCCAGCTGGAAGGGGACATCTCAAACCTCAAGGAGGAGGTGGAAATCCAGGTTTCCGGCATAAAGCAACAGGTTGAGGGGAGAATTTCTAGCGTCGAGGAAAATTTTGGGAGCCGTATTTCTGCCATTGAAGAGGGTTAGAAAACCAGTTTTCAACCATCAAGGGAGAAGTGCAGAATATAAGAGAAAGCATCCTTCATGCGGTAGAAGATAGAGTAACTTGAACAGGACCTACTGCCACACCTCTAAACCCCTCAAACCTAACTGGAAATACAGGACACCTAGACGTGAAGGTATTATAGAAAGCCTTCCGGAATTCCACGGGCGACTGGAAGAGAACGCTACTAGTTTCATCGAGGGATCGATCAGAGTACTAGGAAGGATTAATTTACCAGAGGACATCTTCGTTCAACTCATCACACGGCGGTGAAAGGGGCAAGCCGCTACTTGGCGGAATAACTTGAAGGGCTTAAATTTAAACCGAACGGACATCAAGAGGGAACTCCTTGCTAGGTTTAATTCCGAAGGGGTGAAGAGTTCTCTGAAAAGGAAGCTACTGACTGAGGCACAACCCACCGGCATGAGAGCTAGCACTTTCGTCCTACAGAAGTACCAGCTTTTCAAGCGTCTGCACCCGGAAGGAAGCGAGAACGAGATCTTACCAGACATCACAGAGCTACTCCACGATTAGATTCGACCCCTAGTGAAAGAATCACAACCAAGATCCTTTGATGATCTATGTAGAATCATCACCCAGTGGAAGGGGAACGCAAGAGCAAAGCTATGGAAGAGACCAGCTCTGTTAGGAAGTGCTACTAGTGTGGAAGAACGGGACACCTGAAGAACAAGTGCCCAACCTTGACGTCAGAGAAACTACGTCCGGCCCATTCTGGTTTAAGGGGGGATGGGACCGGGAACAGGAAGGTGCTCAAGACCTGACAGACAAGCAGCCCTGGACAAGCAAGAGAGGGATGGGTCAGATCGTAGGTAGAACAGGCCAATCCCGCCCAGCTATCATCTTGAGGATAGGCAACGAGAATTTTTCAGCCATACTCGACAGCCAAACAAGCCATTCATTTGTCAATGGGACTGTTGCCAGATTACTACCACCTATGAAGTTTCACCACCTCGGAAGGGTAGTGGGAGCAGCGGATGGCGTAACCTATTCCATCCAAGGACAGACTGACCTAACTGCTAAATGCATGGACCTGCCTATTATAATTGACGTTGCAGTGATTCAGAACCTAATACCTGATATCATAACAGGTTATGACTTTCTGGTGGAATACAAGGTGATTCTAGATTATGCAGCTCATGAAGTCTTTTCGGGAAAAGACAGACGTCTGAGGGTCGCCTGGCACGATAGAAATCTCCGGACTCAGAAGGATGCGGAAGTCAACGTAGACCTGGGAGATATCCAGTTAATGCATCATTAACCAAGTGAAGAAGAGGAGCTGAGACGCGCCTTAAAGGACTTTCCAGAAGTCATCACCAATAAAATAGGACGGACTACCATGGTAACGCACACCACTGATGCAGCACTTTCTCACTCATCAAGTAACGTCCATATCCAATCAACCTGGAGAAGCACAACTTCGTCATTCAGAAGACTCGAGAGATGGAAGGGCAAGGTCTCATCGAACCCTCTACATCCTGTTGGGCTTCACCTATCGTCCTACCGAAAAAGAAGAACGTGGAGTAGCAACTGTGTGTGGACTTCTGCAAGTTGGACGAGAAGACCGTTATTGACGCCTACCCCATGCCTGACCTAAAAGACTCGCTGAAAGAAGTGGGTCTAGGATTTTCAGCACGCTGAACCTCAACTCGGGATACTGGCAAGTGGAGATCGAGGAAAGTTCTAGACCACTGACCGCCTTCATGACACCGAGAGGATTGTACCAGTTTACAGTAATGCCTTTTGGATTGAAGAACGCTCCTGCAACCTTCATGCGATTGATGGATAAAGTATTGTCAGTACATGTTGGAGATTTCTGCTAAGTGTATATCGACGACATTTTAATTCACAGCCAGAATTTTCAAGAACACAGTGTACATCTGAGGAAAGTGCTCGAATGACTGAAGATTCATGGACTGACTTGTCAACTGGAGAAGTGCCACTTCGCCCAGTCCCATGTAGAATAACTTGGCCATGTCCTAACATCTGAAGGCTTAGAAAGGCAACCGGAGAAGAATCGAGCTATCAAGGAAGCTGAGCGCCCGTGGACCAAGCGACAAGTACGTCAGTTCCTTGGCTCGTGTGGATGGTATAGCAGCTTCGTGCCGCACTTTGAAGGGAAGGCCATACCACTCACTGATCTACTCCATAACAACCGCCCGTTCCAATGGACCAGCAAGGAAGAGGCAGCATTCCAAGGCATTAAAGCTGCGACATGCAACGCTCCCGGTATAGCTCATCCCGACCCTCAACGGAAGATGTGCCTGCAGATGGACACCAGTGACTCCGGTCTAGGAGCAGTATTATTCCAAGAGAGAAGTGACGGCAGAAGGGACATCATCAAGTATGCCAGCAGAAAGCTATCTCCCACAGAACAATGCTACTGCACTGCCGAGGAGGAAGCCTTAGCCGTAGTGTGTGCTATGGGCAAATACAGAGGCTACTTGGAGGGAAGCAAGTTCCAGTTCTACACCTATAATGCCACTCTAAAACGGTTGAACTCTGTCTCTAGCTCAAAATCTAAATTGATGCGATGGGCTCTGTTAATTGCAGAATTTGCACCAAGGCGAGCAACAGGAAGGCAGATTCCAGTCAGCAAGGAAGACGGCCGCAACGCCCTTGGGAGGTCATAGTCCTGGACTTGATGGGTCTTTACCATAGAACACCACGGGGTAAAACAGGACTCCTGGTAATCACCGACCTCTTTACAAGATGGATTGAGGCCTTTACAATACCAGAAGCCATGACGGGGCGCATCACCAGCCTTCTACAAGATGAGGTATTCAGCTGCTATGGTTATCTACAGTGCCTTCTGTCAGAAAACGGGAGTCAATTCACGTCAAGGAAGTGGCAGCAAATGATGACAGAATGGGGCGTGGAGCACTGGATCACTCCTATCTACAACCCAAGGGCCAATCCAACAGAACGACGGGACCAGGAGCTAAAAAGGATGCTACGGGTCCACCTAAAAGACAAAGAACATAGACGGTGCGACCGTTAGATACCGCAGTCACTCCTTACACTATGACGCATCAACCGTGTCACTGGCTATTCCCCAACGGAGCTGTTTCTTGGTCAACAGCTGTACAGCACCGGGGATTAGGAGATTCGTCCACCACCCACTTCTGGTCAAGATGATGCAGCTGTTTCTCTAGCAAAGTGGCAGCAGCAGCAGCAGCAGCAGCAGGACATCAAAGAGAAGCAAGCTTTGGACGAGAAAAGATCCCTTACCCAGGCCAAGGCTCAAGATGTTGAAGAGACCCAGATCTTCTTACCAGGCCAACAAGTACTGCGACGTAACCACCCAGTCAGTAACAACATTGGAGGGTTTCACGCATGTCACGCACCTAAGAGGTTTGGTCCTGTCAAGGTCCACGCATTGGAGTTGCGGCAAGTCATCCAACTGCTGCACATACAGAGTAAGCCTGGAACTACCGTGGGTCCACCTGGAGGAGAGGTTACTAATGACGCAGCACAACCTGGTCATCATGAGGAGAATGCATCGACTATCATCAAGAAAGAGGCTGACAGTTAGGCAACACCAACCCCAGACATGGTGCGACCCGGTCAAGATGAGGAGAGCATATCCAGCGACGTCGAGGTAGACAGAAGATACAATCTACGTCCAAGGCAAAGTCGACGAGTGTGGTAGATTGTTAAAATTGTTTCAAGTTATAGGGGGGATAATGATGCAAGTGTAATAGACTATATAACTTTGCGGCAATATTCTTCAACCCATGGGTAAATAATGCCAATACTGAGCTTGAATTATTATTATTATCATTATTATGAGTTGTGAGGTATGGCTATGAATGGTTTAATCCATTCAGTATTAGTATTATTATTATTTATGGACGATTCGTATTATTTGTGAGGTTATGTCATGAAACATGTGCTGTATATATATTAATAAGAGTTTAGTTAATGTAAGAACCCATCATTAATAGTATATAATTTATTATTACCTGTACATATGATGTATAAACCACTACAATATTGTGCAACACACCGTAGTATCCAAAATGTATGACGAGAAATACACTAGAGAACAAAAGTTAAAGCATAATCACAAAACGATGCCATAGGAACAGAACAGACCATGAAATCCTCTTTGACCAAGCGAAGGTCATCACGCCTGTAAAAGACTTCTATGCTTGACTTGTAAGGGAAGCCATAGAGATAGAGCTGTGCCCACATAATATCAACAGGGAAGACAGCTTCAAGTTATCAAATTCATGGAGACCTGTACTGCAGAAATACATGCATAACACCACAATGGGAAGCACTCAATAAACTGTCGACAGAGGGTGTTGAATCAGTAACTTCCCGCCCAACCACCACAGCACAGCTCGATTATCCTTGAGTCCAATTAGTGGGGTATGCCTTGGATAGTACGGTCATGACTTTCACTTTCCTTCGAAGAATTTCTTTGCTTATTGTTGGAGGCAGAACTTCACATGCCCTGATGAAGGCCAATGCAATTGGGCAGAAAGCTCGGCCATTATAACGAACGCCAGTTTAACGAAATGTTCAGAATAGTGAAATTATTTTTAGGCATTTTCCCTTCTCTCCATTTAATGTGTGTTAAAATATTTCATTGTAATGAATTTCAAACTTTCAGTATAACGAGTTAAAATGTAGTCATTTGCTTATATTTAACATCTTTTCCTTTCAAAATATAATTGAAATTCATGCTGTTTTAATCATCGCATATTTCGCATGTCTCTATACAGCTAATACCAGGCGGCACACTCTATACAACACACAGGCGAAACTACCCTATTACAAATCAGGGAAAGGTAAGCAAAACACGTTACAATTCTGACGAGCGGGTTGCCTACCCAACAGCACATGAATACCATATTATTCAGTTTTGGTGTACAAGTACTGAACGTCATTATGTAGGATTAATTTTTTATACAAAAAACGCAAATTAAAGCCAATTTTCTGTTAATAAAAATATCTTCAAATATTGGGGCGCGCAGATTGGACTAAGTGTATTCGTTACAGTATTCGCGTTTACAGGATACGGTTCAGGTAGCCATTTTCCATACATGGATGTACGCCATTGGTCGAGCTGGATATCGATTTCAAAGTAAGAAATACGTAAGAAGTAATGCTACTGGCTGGGTAGGAATGCCACATTTACAATCAACAATGAATGTTATGGTTTCACATCTCTACACTCAGTACTGCATTTCGTTTATTCACGTCTCATGATGCGTTCATTGGTTTTTTTTTTTGCTAGTTGTTTTACGTCGCACTGACACAGATAGTTCTTATGGCGATGATGGGGCAGGAAAGGACTAGGAGTAGGAAGGAAGCGGCCGTGGCCTTAATTAAGGTACAGCCCCAGCATTTGCCTGGTGTGAAAATGGGAAATCACGGAAAACCATCTTCAGGGCTGCCGATAGTGGGATTCGAACCTACTATCTCCCGGATGCAAGCTCACAGCCGCGCGCCTCTACGCGCACGGCCAACTCACCCGGTGATCAAAAGAAGTGAAAGCAGTTTACTTTAAAGGAAAAATACAAAATACTTTTATAATGAAAGCCAGTTTAACGAGATGATTAGAATAGTAAAATTCCTTCTGAAGTGAAGAAAGAAGAAATAGCGAAGATGTATGACATCAGCCCTTCAAAGTTGTGAAATTCCTTACTAACGAAGACAAAATTAAAATCTGTCAGAAAGTGGACAGGGCATCTGCATCTTGAAGCATGCAAAGGTGGTGAATGTTGAACTCGCACCTTTGAGTTTCGACTCGATCACTTAAATTGGTCGAAGTTTGGTGTGATTAAAAATGGCGGCCAAATAATTCCTGCCACTCGGACATGGTCGAGTGTAACCTCCAATTCACTGTCAAAGAGTGTGACCAGAGAATAATATTTAATAACCCCCTGCTCCAAAATAAAAGGCTTCTACTAGCATTTGTTTTAGAAAAAGTGTGATCTGCAATAATATAATATTTTTATTGGCCCCCGTGCACATGTTTTCGTATTAGTAGTTTGGTGTTTTTTCACAACTTTCAGTGCACTTGTCATTTTATGAGCCACAGCAGAAAAGGTTTTCATATTTGTTCTTTCGTGTTTTTCACACCTTTTAATAATACTTTCCCCTCATCTTTAGATATGGTAGACATAGTTTACACTGTACCCGCGGATACAAGACGTAAAATGCCTTCATGTCGGAAAGGGTCGTATTTAGTGTTTCTATATCCCTGTTGGGTAGTTTTCATTTGTATATTCAGTACTGTAGTATGTTTTCTTGCTTAACACGTTCTTTCTTCTTTGTCCCCTGAAGAAACGTCATAACGAGGTTTGACTGTATATCATAAAAATCATAAAAGAATAATAAAACTACACTATTCATAAAATAAACACATCCATAAGTTCAAAAGTAAATTTTAGAAATAGTCCAACCTATATGACGGCAAAGTTTATACAGATTTTTCTAACAGAAACATTTTAAGTTTACTTCGACAGCAGTACTCAACAACTTGATTGAATTTTGCAACAGAAGAAAGTAGGACAAAGTAACAAATAAGTAACATAAAAGACATGTAATCCAACATACCAATTTCTAAAACAAAAGTTATTACAGTATAAGTGATAGTAATCCGTGTGATGACGAGGTGAAGAGGAAGATGTGCCTCAAAGTGTTCAACAGAGTTTGACTATTGTGCAGGCAACAAACATGGCACGTAGTCTTCAGGATTTTCATTACAAGTAATAATTCACACCTTGGAAATGTGGTGTTAACTATTATTCTTGTTTCAGGATTTTCTTCTGTCACAAAGTAATGTGCCAGAATCTGTGTTAAATTCAAGTGCAGTGGCTGCTGAATAACTTGAATATTTATTTGTAACTGGGAGTGTTCAGAAGAAAATCACAGATTTTTTCAAAATATAAAGCCGAGGACATAATGGTCGGTACAAGGTAAAATGTGAGATGCTGAAAACTTCTTGGAAGAACCTGTACTTTATACTATTACTTCATGTATATATAATTATATGTATCCTAATTTTCCTACTGGCATTTGTTTTAGAAAATACAGTATTAAGGTTATTTTTATGTGTAAATGTTGAAATGACGTAGATTCTTCAACAGGTTTAGTAATGGGCGAGTTCTTAAGAACTGAAATATTTCAGTATAACAAAATTTCACTATAACAAATTAAATTCTGAGATCCGCAATATTTTGTTATACTGGTATTTTACTGTAGTGGCTTCAATCCAGTTACACATTTATTTCTTTATGTTAATACTAGCAAGATACCCGTGCTTCGCTACGGTATTGTACAGAAATTTATAATTGAATGCTTATTGTTTTAGATATATAATCCACCGAAATTTGTGATCTGACTCGCTTTCTGTGAGAATCCACCGAAATTCGCGATCTGACAGGTTTTCTAATAGATTACGGCAAGTTTCCTCCCATTTTCCAATCTTTCTTTCCAGCAATCGATTTCGTACTTCCCGGGCTAGGTCCAGGTATTCCACCCGGTCAGCTGGGTCCCTAAATCTTTGCCATCTTTTCCTATAAGCATTTTTAATATGGATCAAATCCTTCAGGAGATCAGGCGTGGTGTTGTCTTAGGTGCCTTGGCGGTACTGAATCCGCGGACGGACTGCATTCTTAGTCATTACCCGTCCAGGACCCGTTTAGAGCGCGGTTTGCACATTTGGCGATGGTCCAGAACATTATTATTATTATTATTATTATTATTATTATTATTAGATGTTCTGGACCTCCCAGCAAGATGCAAGACCGCTACTTACATGGTTGACAATGTGACCAGCACCATTGTCGCTCGTAGGCAAGTGTGCGGGATTTCTGGTGATGCATATGACATACTTCCGTGCATTATTGACCTTATTATAGAGGTGAGAACGTTCTCCGAAGGAAAAGATGGCTGTTGAAATCGAACCCAGGAAAGATTAAAAATGATCGGTTTATGATCAGAATAAGTACATCGAAAATCTACAGTTGTTTCCAGTCATTCGACAGGGTCAGGAATGGAATAAATAAAACCCCATCTAGCGGCAACAATAGGAATTGTGCCGGCTGCCAAAGCACTCCTCTTTGGGCAATGATCAATGAATGTCAAATGAAATGAAATATTGGACAGTGTTGCTGGAATGAATGATGACAGGGAAAACCGGAGCATCCGGAGAAAAACCTGTCCCGCCTCCATTTTGTCCAGCATGAATGTCACATGGAGTGACCGGGATTTGAACCACGGAACCCAGCTGTGAGAGGCCGGCGCGCTGCCGCTTGAGCAACGGAGGCTCCTTATAAGTACGTTACGAACAGTAAAATCAATTGGTCTCACCTCCTTTTACACCCCACCGCCGTTAAGTTTATTTACCCTCCCCCCCAAAAAAAGAAATTAAAAGAAGGTGTGTTTCTTTATGTTTAAAGGAGATTCCAAACACGAATGTTCACGTCTATTACCTTCAGTTTTGAGATATAAGTATCCCCATAAAAAATAATTCACTTTTTTCACTTCCCTTCACACTCGCACCCCCCCCCCCCTCAAGTGAACTTTTCGGCAAAAAATACTTGTTTCTATAATAGTAAAGGATCTTCTAAATACCAATTTACACGACACTAATTTCTTCAGTTTTTGATTAATGTGCCCGCGTGAAAGGAATTCAACTCCTTTTCACTCCCGCCCCGCAAGATGGTTCGCCCCCAAAAACACGTTTTTCTTTGTTTTTAAAGGAAATCCAAATACCAATTTTCATGTCTGTAACAACTTTAGTTTTTATTATACTCCGTACGGCTCTACTTCTAAATTGACGTTTTAGCAGATTTTGGCTCTGTCTGGTGGTTATGCGCTGAAGCATAGACATCCAACCAATCCCAAGCTGCCATTCATATCGATTTATATTGGCAGAGCACGATCTCGGAACCTAGTTGCCAACTCTAATATTTACATTCGCCACATGGTTAACCTATCTCGCTCAGCGTGTATGGTATTCGGTACGGTTCACAATATTTTGCATTTTCCTTCAATATTTAGTGTGTTTTTTAATATTTGGAGGGTTCCAGTGACTCTGAGATCAGTAGAGTGTTCCCTTTGTAGGCCATAACCTCCTTTCTGTGCCAGCCATTAGCCGTTAGTGATGTGTTATTTTCTCATTCTCTTTTATTGTTAATAATACATTCTCCTTTAGTGCCAGATATTGTTAGAAAGTGTAGTTCTTGTGAATTTGTTTTCAATCCATATTCATTCGTTTTTCTGAGTACTGTATCACAATTAAAAAGGGCTGTTTACCGCGGTCATATTGCGTCAGCTCTTCTCGCAGGCGTAGCGCGCTGGCAACAGAGGGAAGGCGTTGCTCATTTGGTTTACGAAACTTCAATTTAGAAGTAGGGGCGTGCGGAGTATAGATATATGTATTCTCATACAATGAAGTCAATTAATTTTTCAATTCTTTCACCCCCCCCCCCCCCCCTTTCATTGGATTTTTCGAAAATACGTGTGTCTTTACTTTTAAAGCAGATTCCAAATATCAAATTTCACGTGTGTAACATCTTCATTTTGGACGTATCAGTAGCCTAATTAAAAGAAATCAACACCATTTTCAGTCACCTTTACTCCCCCTCCACCCAAGTGGTATTTCCGAAAACTAAAAATGCACGTATCTTTATTTTTAATAGAGATAAAAAATTCCATTTTTCACTTCTGTAACATGTTAAGTTTTTTGAGATATACTGTAGAAATTCTCTATCTTAAAATTTCACCCCTTTTTATTTCCCCTTACGTGGAGTTTCCAAAAACAAATCACCTATGTTTCTTTACATTTACAGGAAATTCCAAATACCCACTTTTCACGTCTGTAATATTTTATGTTTCGCAGATATTCTGTAGATATAGTGTTTCGAAAAATTCACCCCAGTTTGACACTCCTGTTTAAACGCCATTCATTGGATTTTCCAAAAACAAAAAATACGTGTTTCCTTATTTTTAAAGGAGATCCCATATACAAATTTTCAGTTCTGTAATATATTCAGTTTCTGAGATATATGTATCCTCATTAAAGGCATTCAACCCTTTATTCACCCTTTTACACCCCTCCTATTGGGATTTATAGAAAACAAAAATTATGTGTTCCCTTATTTAGATATTTAGATGTAGACACACTCATTTTAAAAATTCACCCCCCTTTTCATCCCCCACTATTTGGATTTTCCAAAAACAAAAAAAATACCTGCTTCTTTATTTTTAAAGTAGATCCCAAATACCAATTTTCAGGTCTGTAATATCTTCAGTTTCTGAGATATAAGTATCCTCATTAAAGGCATTCAACCCATTGTTCACCCCTTTTCACCCCTCCTATTGCGATTTTCCAAAAAAAAAAAAAAAAAAAAAAAAAAAAAAAAAAAAAAAAAAAAAAAAAAAAAAAACAACCACGTTTCTTTATTTTTAATGAAGATTCTAAATACCAATTTTTACATCTATAAACTTTAAAAGTTTTGAGATATAGATACACTCATTTTAAAAATTCACACCCTATTCACCCTCCCATTAATTGGACTTTCCTAAAACAAAAAAAATACGTGTTTCTGTATTTTTAAAAGAGATCAAAAATACCAATTTTCAGGTCTGTAATATCTTCAGAGTCTGAGATATAAGTACCGGTATCCTCATTTAAGGCATTCAAACCCTTTTTCATTGTTTTTCACCCCTGCCATTGGGATTTTCTGTAAACAAAAAAATATGTGTTTCCTTATTTTTAAAGAAGATTCTAAATACCAATTTTTACATCTGTAAATTTTTAAAGTTTTGAGATATAGATACATTCATTTTAAAATTCCAACCCCCTATTCACCCCCTTAGCGAAGGAATATCCAAAAATCCTCTCTTAGCGAGCACCTACATCTTAATATGAATCTATGCCCAAAATTTCATTTCTTTTTTTTGCTAGGGGCTTTACGTCGCACCGACACAGATAGGTCTTATGGCGACGATGGGATAGGAAAGGCCTAGGAGTTGGAAGGAAGCGGCCGTGGCCTTAATTAAGGTACAGCCCCAGCATTTGCCTGGTGTGAAAATGGGAAACCACGGAAAACCATCTTCAGGGCTGCCGATAGTGGGATTCGAACCTACTATCTCCCGGATGCAAGCTCACAGCCGCGCGCCTCTACGCGCACGGCCAACTCGCCCGGTTTTCATTTCTTTATGTCCAGTAGTTTTGGCTCGGCGATGATGAATTAGTCAGTCAGGACCAGTTATTTTATATATATAGACAATGGGTCTGTAAGGGGTAGTGATGTGCATTCCATAACCTCTCCTACCCAAATCTCAACCTCATCTGCCTGTGGTGCATTAACCTGCTTTCACAAACAAGGCTCTGGGGACCGAGTCATGGTGGTATAACTATTCCATCTCAGTACTGAGGAAATGCAGTACCATGTAGCTGTTTCAGAAGCTGAAAGATTTCAGACCCACCACTGAACTTACCGCATTCTTGCCAGCAACTACTTGGGGGGACATTTCCTTGCTTTCAAGTCTATCGAAGAAACAATTGCAGAATGGAAAAACCGCTTAAAGAAAGCACTACCCCAGGTGGTAGCTCAGAAGAGAAATCCACCATTGTGTTATGTAATGCATCGGGACCTAGGGTTCTGGGGAGTCCCAACATTTGCAATGAGTCACAGCGTCCTTGGAATCCTTCCACACTGAAGACTGAACACAAGTATTACAGCATGAATAAGGCTGATGCGTGGAAGAAAGAAAACATCCTGAAGTTTACCACATGGAATGTATAAGGTATAGCTCATAAAGAGGAACAGCTAGATGATATTTTGGCAAAAAAGGAAATCTCAACTGCCGTAATATCAGAGACCAAAAGGAACTACAAGGTACAAAACAGACACAAAATTACCTCCAGTTTTACGCTGGTGTACCTTCCAAAAATCGAGCACAGGCAGGAATAATGATTATGATAAATAAACGGTTTAAATCTGCCAGTACAGATTACACCTTCTGGAATGAACGAATAATAGGGAGGATTTTAGGACCAATAAGAGAAGGGGATGGTACTTACAGGATAAGGCACAACAATGAGATCTATGACCATCAAGAAGACATAGTTTTACATCCATGAGGAAGAGGCGATTGACTTTCTATGGGCATTTGACTCGTTTGAGTACTTACAGACTTACCAGCAAGATCTTTACCACTACAGGCAGAGGGAAAGCGTCCAAAAAATAAATGGATCACCACAGTGAAGTCCGACTTAGAACAGCTGGGGATTTCAGAACAAACCATACAGGATCGTGTATTATTCCGACAGTTGACCTTTCAAGGTGTCTTTCCAGAGTCTCTCACCAGCAGACAGAGTACAGGCAGCACCCGACCAAAGTGGACCGAGGAAAGGAAACAAGCACACAGCCAGAAGATGAAAGCTTTCTGGGAGAAGAAAAAACAGAATTTCCATACAAGGAGCCGAAATGAGCCCCGTGGTCCTCAGTAGGCCCCAATGACAAGAAGAAGAAGTAGAAGAAGAAGAAGATATACGTCTGAAAATATCTAGGGGATACCTATCTGTAATTGGAGTATATGCCCCAGCAGAAGGTGAAAAAGACAAAAATGAAGATTTCTACAACAAACTGCCACAGGTTTTGAATAAAATTAATAGGAATGATTATCTCTTATTGATGGGTGACTTCAATGCAAGAGTAGGTAATGAGAAAGTAGGACAGTCAATAGGCACATTTGGTGAACAAGTCTGTACCAACAACCGGATTAGATTAATAGACTTCTCCACTTGCAATCAGTTAAAGGTAATGAATGCTTTTTTTTACTCACAGAGACAACCATAAATACACATGGGAGGCAAGAGGCACAAGATCAATACTAGATTATGCTATTTGCAATATTAAACTAGCAGAGATGGTTTTAGATACAAGTGTTTTCTGAGGCCCAGAATTAGAAACAGATCACTACCTATTAATCTGTCCCATTAGAATAAAACCTCAATGGCACAGCAAGATGAAGAAACCAACAAAATCAAGTACAACCTCTCTCTACAAAGTATAACTTCTTCATGATCCTAGTATTAGATGGCTCTACCAACGACGACTAGCTGAATTAACGCAATCAACTCCAACAGTAGAAAATGTTGAAGAGGAATGGAAACATCTAACAACCATCTTAAAACAGGCAGCCAAAGAAAGCCTTGGCACCAAAACAAAATGGCAGAGTATCATGGGACTCAGAATATGGGGTGAAAACATCAAAGAAATTATCAAAGACAAACAGAAGGCCTGCAGGAAGTACTTACGAACCAAGAAATATGAGGATAAAATAGAATACCACAGAAATTGAGCAATTGCAAAGAGAGAAGTGCGCAAATACCATAGGAGGAACTGGGAATAATTTGTATCCCATTTAGAAAATGACATAACCAGACCTCAACCACAGACTTACAAAATATTGAAAAATTTAAATAGGAAAACTAAAGACACACTCAGAATCCACAATCTCGTGCAGTACTTGGTCAAATCACTATCAAAATTTATGGTCACAGAATCTCTCACCTATTCTGAAATTTCATTCAGACAATCCACACATCGAATGCATTACAATGGCAGAACTAGTTGTAGTTCTGAAAACAAAGTGCAATAAAACACCTGGGAAAGATGGCTTAAATATAGTTATACAAATATTCATGCGAATCTTTCCAAGAAAGATTCACCCAATTCCTAAATAGAATTTGGAAAGGACAAAACTCACCTGAAAACTGGAATAAAGCAATAGTTACACCCATCTTCAAGAAAGGTGACAAAAATGATTGTGAAAACTACAGAGGCATATGCTTATTAAATTCTGGTTATAAAATACACGCCAACATCATTAAAAATAAACTGTACAAACACTATGAGAACATTCTGGGAGAGGAACAATTCGGCTTCAGAAAGGGAAGATCTTGCTGCGATGGCTATTTCACAATGAAAATCCTTCTAGAAAAACACAGGGAATTTAATGTAGAAACACACATTGACTTTGTGGACTTCAAAAAAGCTTTTGACAAAGTAAACCACAATACCTTACTTAATATTTTAATATCTGACCAGACCCCACAACAGATGGTACAGAACATAAGTAACCTTTACAAACATAACCTGATTTCTGTGAAGGTCAACGATAAATTATCAGAGTGGAAAACAATAAACACAGGAGTAAGATAGGGTTGCAGTCTTTCCTCTCTCCTGTTCATAATCTATATGAATGCTCTCACACGAGAATTTAGAGGAAGACGACATGGTTCCATCTGCATTAACATAAATCTACAGCTGGTCACAATATTATCTGCAGATGACTTAGTGCTGGTCATCACCTCAGAAGTTGATATACAGCGTTCAATGTATAACCCAAACCTAGTTTCAGAAAAGTACTCAATGGAAATATCCCTGACAAAACTGTGGCAAGAAGCAAGATCTGCTTAAATAATAACATTTTGGAAAGAGTAAATGATTTTAAATACCTCGGCTACAAACTGTCTTTCTTTGAAGAACTGGGCATACCCGAGAAAATCTCCAAATTCAACAGATGTTTGGGAATCATCAATAAAGTTTTTAGATCATCAATAGTTCAAAACCACACCCGTACAAGAATCTACAAAAACTTGGCAAGACCTGTACTTCGTTATGGAAGTGAAACGTGGACCGTGAGGAAATGCGATGAGAGAAGAATAACTACAGCTGAAATGAAATACATGCAGCGAACAGCAGGAGTCACTAAGTGGGAACACAAAAGAAATACAGAAGTGCTGAATGACAAAAGAAAACCTCTATTGGAATACATCTATGGATACCAGAGAACTTGGCTAGAACACCTAAACAGGATAGACAGAAGCAGCATCCCCAAAGCAGTCATAAACTACTGCCCCAGTGCAAGATCCCTGGGATGCCCCAGGAAGAGATAGTGTGAAAATGCAAATCTTTTGTATAGACCGTAACAGTTCTTCTATAGGACTAATATATAAAAGGATGCTGATGATGATGATGATGATGTTACTACTATGAGCCATGAAAACCTACATTCATTAACTAGCAAAGATACCCATACTTTGCTATGGCTTTAAACTGAAAACAGAAAATTATTATTCAAGATTTTACATTTTGGAGAGTCCACTGTCAGCTGAGCCTGTAAAACGTTTTTGGGGGAATGATTATTTATTTTCTGATCTAACACTCATTTGAACCCCATACGGAAAAATCTGAATGTTTAAAATCCTATCGTATTTAAAATCTGGGATGAAAATTTTTTTTTTCAATTTGCTTTACGTCGCACCGACACAGATATGTCTTACGGCGACGATGGGATAGGAAAGGCCTAGGAATTGGAAGGAAGCGGCCGTGGCCTTAAGTAAGGTACAGCCCCGGCATTTGCCTGGGATGTAAAAGCGACCAACCTGTGAAATTTTGATTTTGTACTTCGAACAGTAATGGAGGATTTAATACTTTTTAAGGAGACTGGAATGCAGTGGTAGGCCAAGGAAGAAAAGGTAATACAGTAGGAAAATTCGGATTGGGACAAAGGAACAAAAGAGGAAGTCGGCTGGTTGAATTCTGCATTGATCATAATTTAGTCCTTGCCAATACTTGGTTCAAACACCAAAAACAACAGCTTTATACGTGGATAAGACCTGGAGACAAGGTGATTACGAGGTGTCGTGTGGTGAGCACGACGAATCCTCACGGCCGTTATTCTTGGCTCTCTAGACCGGGGCCGCCATCTCACCGTCAGATAGCTCCTCAATTGTAATCACGTAGGTTGAGTGGACCTCGAACCAGCCCTCAGATACAGGTAAAATTCCCTGACCCGGCCGTGAATTGAACCCGGGGTCTCCGTGTAAGATGCAGGCACGCTACCCCTACACCATGGGGCCGGCTCCTGCGTTATTGCACATGAACTGAAATCCAAGATGATAACGCAGATTTCCATGGAATTATTCAGCTCATGGTCAGCCGAATTATTTACGATGTCTCAGTTGTCATTGCTAGACTCTTACCTTACTACTACGTCGTAAGTGTCCGGGCATAGGATGAAAACTTTTACCCAAGCAGACAAGATAATTATTATGCAATGGTATTAAAGTATTATTTTATAAACTCGTCAGTAATGTAATGTAAAATCATCAATAACTGGGAAGAAATATTAACCTAATTACCGTATGTTTAAAAGAAATTGAAAAAATGAATGTTTGTTACTGACGTCTCGGAACACGGTCAACTACAGTAGATCTACACCGCGCTAGCTAGAGCGATGTATGAAGACGTCCGTGCTCCGGTTTGCAAGCTTTGCGCAAGCGCACTAGTGTGTCGCAACCAACAAGCTCAACTGATAACAAATTGCTGCATGCTTCCTTGCTGCCTAACAGTATTGGCTGCTCTGGAATGGACAGATCACAGATGCATTTATTTGTTTGTGACTGACGTGATTACTGTAGACATGTGTGCGGGAGAATTTAAGTTTTTTATTTGTGTTCGGGGTGTTTGTAGAAATAATTTGTTTTAATAGTGAACAATTACGGAAAGTAATTTATATTGCAAAACATTAACGTGTGAAGCATTTATAAGCGAATATGTGTAAATATAGAAACTATTCTGCGGGCTTCAAGCTAAGCGTAATTGCCTTCACTGAACAGCATGGGAACAGAGCTGCAGAAAGAAAATTTTCAGTCAGTGAAAAGTTGGTGCGTGACTGGCGGAAATTAAAAAACAAGCTAAAAAGCACAAACCCTTCTAGACACGCGTTTAGAGGTCCTAAAACAGGGAAGTTTCCTATAATTAACGAAGAAGTGTTTATGTACGTCAATGAAATACGTAGCAATGGCTGCAGTGTATCATACGAAATGTTACAAATTAAGGGACGGGAGGTAGCGCGCAAACACAACATAACTCAGTTTAAGGTGAGTCGTGGGTGGATTAAGGGGTTCATGCGACGACACAATCTGTCAGTGCGAAGGAGAACAACACTAAGCCAAAAGTTGCCTGCTGATTACACGACAAGATTGTAAATTTTCACAGATTTGTCATACGTTTGCGCAAGGAAACTTCGTACTTGCTTTCTCAAATCGGTAATGCCGATCAGACTCCAATCTTTTTTGATATGCCTCACAACAGCACTATTGCGCTAAAAGGATCACGGAGTGTATTAATGAAAACCAGCGGTAGTGAGAAGTTGCGATGCACGGCAATGTTAGCCATTACAGCTGATGGAAGAAAGTTGCCGCCTTACATCATTTTCAAGAGAAAAACAATGCCTAAGAATATACAGTTTTCCCGTGGAATTCATGTACGAGTACAACCAAAGGATTGGATGGATGTAGAACTCATGCTGGACTGGGTTAAAACTGTGTGGGATAGAAGACCAGCTCTGCTTGTTTTAGATAGTTTCCGAGGTCATCTCGTGAACAAAGTGAAGCAACTTCTCAGTAAAAATAAGGCACGACAGATAGTCATTCCTTGGCACTGCTGGTGGCTTCAAGTAGCTTATGCAGTGGCCTCCACGGTTTGCACTAGCCTTGCGTCTTGGGTGGTGTGCTAAGTCCCAACTGACGAGCCTAACTTAGCACACGAGGGCGAAACGCAGGCAACCAAAATGAGTTAGCTGGAAAATTTATAATGTCCAATAACGGACCACTATATTGGTATTATAAATTTACTCATTCAGGACAAATATTTTAGGTTCCCTATGGGAATCAACATCTACATCATTTGATGGCCAGGCAGGCATCTATTTTTTGGAAATGAGACATAGCTCTCATAGTGCATTGGCACTGCTGGTGGCTTCAAGTAGCTTATGCAGTGGCCTCCACGGTATGCACTAGCCTTGCGTCTTGGGTGGTGTGCTAAGTCCCAACTGACGAGCCTAACTTAGCACACGAGGGCGAAACGCAGGCAACCAAAATGAGTTAGCTGGAAAATTTATAATGTCCAATAACGGACCATTATATTGGATGATGAGTGGCGATCAGCAATTGACGCCCACTGGAAATATCAGGCGTCCACCCTTGGACTTGTTATGCTCGTGGGTGATGAAGTGTTGGGATCTTATACCACCTGAACTAGTCTCCAAGAGCTTCAAAAGGACTGGGATTTCAAATGCACTAGACGGATCCAAAGATGACGCAGTGTGGCAGAGAGACGAAGAATCTGATACTGGTATTAACAGCGGCGAGGACGGCGCATCAGATACCGAAACCTGCGATAGCGACACAGAAGATTTGGAATAAATTGTGCACCGGTAAGTCCGTTTTTCACAACAAAGAGATAATTTTTTGCAAGTGTAATATTTTAACTTTAATACTCAAATTAATGACAATTAACTTAATACGTTCATTTTTATTTTCAGGTTGGAAAAATGTTCGCTGAATTGTTGCAAATAATTATGAATTTTGTTTTAGGCTATTTTAATTATTTTGATGTATAAACATGAGTATTATGTGCATCTTAAACTTGTATCAAATATAATTTAGTTATTATTTATTTACATAGTTTACGCCCACATTGGAGCACTTAAATCAAACCCAAATACATTTATGTTAACAAAGAATTAACTGAAGATTTAGCTTGCATCATCTTCTTCCTTTCCCAAAACCTCTTCATTCTGGCTGACCTGGCTGCCCTTTCTTCATCAGATATGACATATTGTTTGTGTTGTACAGTTTTTAATGACAATCTTATTTGTTTGTTCTTGAGAATCCTTTTTTCTTCTCTATTTTCAATTTGCTTCATTGTAATATTCAGCTCTTCTAAAATCATTCTGAACTTCTTTAAACCAATTATTTTTTGTTTTACTTTTCCAAAAGTAATTAAATAGTTGTTTTATTATCCTATTATCATTTAATCTAGAAAGATGACAGAAAAAGGCAATTCTTTTTTTTCTCACCGTATCTATTATAGATTCACTTTCCCTATAAACCAGTGCATTAGGCAATAATCTCCATTGTCCATCCACCTGATGTTTTTTATTAATGATTGTTCTGAGTATCCTTCTGTCAACCTTTTGCAGTGTATCAGTTGTTGCTTTGGTGTTAAATTTAAATAGTGTTTCACAAGCATAAGTCGCTTCAGGTTTAATGACGGAAAAGTAATGTTGAAGTTTAGCATTTATTGAAAGAGATTTTTTCTTGTACGTTGGCCATGTAATTCGTTGTGCTTTTTTTAACTTAAATGTTCTGCTTTCTATTGATGATTTTTCATTGGTGTTCCAAGTTATAATTTCACCAAGATATTTAAACTTATTCACAATTTTAATTTGTTTGGTATTGGCTAAGGTAATGGTTGGTGCTGTAACAGGGAAGGTTGGCATTATTTCTGTTTTTTTCATATGAAATTTGCAATCCAACTTTTCTTGCTATGTTATCAAGTTCTTCTATTTGCAATTTAGCTTCTTCCATATCATTAGCAAGTAGTGCAAGATCATCAGAAAATGCTAAACAATTGAGTCTTATTTTTCTGCCAATCTTGATGTTAGGTTGACACATTCCATTCCCGCATGATTTTTTCCAACACACAATTAAACAATAACTGTGAGAGTCCATCTCCCTGCCGAAGTCCAGTATTAATGTCAAATGGCTTTGAGAGTTCATTTCTAAATCTGACTTTAGATTTAGTGTTCTTAAGGGTAATTCCAATAAGGCGAATAAGTTTTGGATGTAAACCAAATTCTTTTAGGATATTCAATAATGACTCACGATGGATACTATCATACGCTTTTATAAAATGAACAAAAGTGATAACTAACTTTTTGTTTCTAACCCTATGATGCTTCATAATCCACTTTAAACTGATAATTTGATCTGGACAACTTCTCCCTGGACGAAAGCCTCCTTGGTATTCTCCAAGTTCACAGTCAAGTTGTTCTTGAATTCTCATGTATAATAACTTTGAAAAAATTTTGTAAGTGATATCCAGCAATGATATCCCCCGATAATTGTTGGGATCTGATCTATCATCTTTTTTATGTAAAGGGTGTATTATCACCATATTCCACTCTTCGGGCATTTTTTCAGTATTCCAAATGTCTATGAGGTATTTATGTAAATTCTGAATGGTTTGTGTATTAGCATTCTTCCATACTTCTGCAGTTAGTTGATTCTCCCCTGAAGCTTTGTAATTTTTAAGTGAATCGATGGCTTTCAACACTTCATTGTAATCTGGTGGTATAACCTTTTCTATTGGTGTTTTATTTTTTGAATGAAGGTCATACTCTAGGTATTGTGTTGGTTCTTCGCTATTAAGTAATTCTTGAAAGTACTGAGCTAAAATTTCTGCATTCTTTTGGTTACTATGTGCCAGTTTTCCATTTGTATTTTTTAGTTATAAATAAATTTTTTGAGTAATACAAATACTGGTATTAAAAATTCTTCGTATAATGGTCGCACCCTAGTATATTTTTGAAAATTTTGGTATAAAAAGTGCGACGATTATGCCAGGAAATATGGTATACGTCAGGAGACAAAGCACGAGCTGTGAAGATCAACGAGCCTAACAGGGATACTACCAACCAGGACTACAGTAAAAAGAAAAAAAAAAATTCCTTTCTTACATGGCAGGAGTAACTGACAGAATAGGGTGCATTCATAGGAAGTACAATATAATTCCAGTTTAAACCACAGGCTGGAAGCTCAAATCCCTGTTTTAACCGGTCAAAGAAAAACCACATCTTGAAACACCAGGCATGTATGAAGTTCCATGTGGTTGTGGTTGCTCATATATTGGCATGACAAAAAGACTTGTTAGCACCAGGATGAAAGAACACAACACGTTGGTAAAGAATGTCACTCTTTCATCCTTCACAGAGAATGCTATAAACCACTCTGCCACAGCAGAACTTTTCTACAGAACAGACCATGAAATCCTCTTTGACCAGGCGAAGGTCATCACACCTGTAAAAGACTTCTATGCTTGACTTGTAAGGGAAGCCATAGAGATAGAGCTGCGCCCAAATAACATCAACAGGAAAGACGGCTTCAAGTTATCAAATACATGGAGACCTATACTGCAGATATACACGCATAACACCACCATGGCACAATGGGACGCACTCAAGAAACAGCCGACAGAGGGCGGTGAATCAGTAACTTCCCTCCCAACCGCCACAGCAGAGTGCGAGGATCCTTGAGTCCAGTTAGTGGGGTAGGCTGTGGATAGTACACTCATGACTTCCACGTCCCTTCGAAGAATTTCTTTGCTCACCATCAGAGGCAGAACTTCACATGCCCTGATGAAGGCCAATGCAATTTGGCGGAAAGTTCAGTTTTATTAAATAAATACATATAGTAGCTTTAATCGCGGGGTATAGCATGGAACCATACCCAGGGTTAACCTTAATAGCATCTTAGGCAGAGAAGGAGAACGGCGAATATGGTGGATGAGGCAACCCATCCTCTCTGGGGAAAATTAGAAGAGGAAACCACTGCCTTGTGGGGAAGAGGGATCTTCAAAGGCTAAGGGAGTAA
The DNA here is from genome assembly GCF_040414725.1 of Anabrus simplex. Taxonomy (NCBI): domain Eukaryota; kingdom Metazoa; phylum Arthropoda; class Insecta; order Orthoptera; family Tettigoniidae; genus Anabrus; species Anabrus simplex. The sequence continues at coordinate 1,156,150,983 of NC_090265.1, read as the reverse complement.
ATCCCGATAAAAAAATCCTCAGATGCGTTAGGCTTAGCAGGTCAGAAGACGTGTAAAGTTGTACTTGCTTTCAACTGTAATTCAAGCCTCGGATGGAAGTTTAAAACTGGAAATGGAATCGACAAGTCTCTGGCTACAGGTGCACAGTATGATTGTAATGCTGATGTTCGTGCAAGTGTTAGACCAGAGAACAAAGCCCAATTTGGAACAATGAAAGGGTAGGAAAATAAATTGATTGATCTAAAGGACAGACGGAAACTCAACATCCTGGGATTAAGTGAAGTAAAATGGAAAGGGAAAGGAACAAAGAAACTAAGAATGGGGTACACCTTGTACTCGATGGGTAATAGTAAAGAGAAAAGAAATGGAGTGGGATTTATAGTGAATCAGAATGTTGAACCAATAGCTGAAGTTAAGTATGTAAACGAAAGAATTATAATAATGCACATACATGTAAACAAGGAACTACTGAAGATAGTACAGGTGTATGCTCCACAGTGAAAGTATGGAAGGTGATCATAAATTATTAATTGTGGAATTAAAACAAGTAAAAATCCCTAAAATTGTACTGAAGAAGAAACCAAAGATCAGGATCTGGGATTTGGAGGAGGAGGATAATAGAATGGCATTCCAAGATTGGATAAAAAGGAAGTTGCCTAACATGGAAATACAAAGTGGTGAAGGAGAGTCGGACAATTTCAGAAAGACATTTGTGGAAGCAGCAATTGAGGTATGTGGGAAAACAAAAAAAACAAAAGTTAAGGGAAAAGAGACACAGTGGTGGACTAACAAAATAAAAAGAGAAATAAAAGAACAAGGTGAAGAAATGGATAAGGAAAAGCAAAAAATGTATCAGAGGGATGAGAATAAAAAGGTTACATATTGTGACCTTATCGGTCATGTACATATTTATTTATTAATTATTTGGCAGTGAAAAACCTTTGTAAAGCTCCCTCGTACTTGTTACAAAAAGTTGCATTAGGTTGCACATGGGGCCGATGACCTTCGATGTTAGGCCCCTTTAAACAACAAGCATCATCATCAGGTTGCACATGCTTACACAACCTTTGTAAACTGCTAAACACCACTCCGTCTTAACTAAAAGGATACACAGATAGAGAGAGAGGGAAGAAAATCTCAAGCCAGAAAAATCGATAATGATACCTTCACCCGTTGAAAAAATGGCCGAAGACGATGTTGCCAGCTCGCGAATTGCATTATTATGATGAGATTTCGAGACATGCATAATATTTAATATGGGAAACCTCGGGATGTGATATGATTTAATTATAGACATCTGCCAAAATTCTAATTCTTTATAATATATTAACGTGTGGAAGAATACGCAATCGTTGCATTATATAACACGCTAAGCGTCCCTTGTACGCAGCACCTTCATGGAAGACATTGTTGGGGCATTATTTTGATAATTAATTTTAAATAAATGGCCGAACATTTCAGGTTCCGCACATAACCAGACTACTTAAGAATCTGAGTCACACGTTTGAGTGTATTACCGATGTCATACGACACGTGGAACTATTAATTAAAAAAAGTAGTGGGGACTATCCATTGTCTCTTGCATGGAAGGGGGAAAGTTTATAAAAGGAATCAGATGATGACAACAGTATCCACTTCACGCGAAGGATCCAAAGCAGAACCACGGTTTGATGGTGTTCTGATCTATTTAGTGTTTCAGACTGTAAATGTACAGTTTATATCTTCGAGAATATTGTAATTGTCTACAAACAATAGTATTTAAAAACAGGTTGAAGTTATGTGATCGCAAGAACGGTATAATTGTAACTTTTTAAGTGATGCAACAAGTATTAATTTCATTATAGTGCTATTAATTGTATTTTTTGTGTTAAAGTGACGCAACAAGTCTTAATCTCATAAAATCTGTTATAAGTGTAGAAGATAACCATTGGAATATGAACGTGCTCAGCGGGAGTAGCAACGGACATGAACCCGTGACCAATGTCAACACCATGGAAGCTTAAAAGGAAAGAATGAGGGTCTTACCCGGGACCCGAACCTTGGATTGTTACGACATGATGATAAGTACTAAAATGAAGTAATTTTTTAATAAATGCGCGGTTATTCATTATGCAGATCACGTAAATTAGGTTAGACATGTAAATTGCATGAATTTTTTTTAATTAGAAAGAGAACTTGTGAGTGGTCTTCATATTCATTTATGTTCATTTCATGGAATTTATAGTCTACTCCATGGGCTTAAATATATATATATAATTAACGTAATGCATGTATTTGACGTGATGATAAAATATTAGTTAGTCAGAGTGCTTAGATTAGGTAAATGTAATAGATAGTGGATTTGTTTTTGGCACTGAGCCAAGCCGTAATTTTGTATAATTTATTTACATGATATCCAAGCTTATTATGATAATGCATGGTGATTATGCTTGTAAAAATGGATTATCGACTGTTAACATTAGGATAGCAAGGCACTCTTATTTTCATGTAATTCGCATGATGATATATTTGTAGATGGCTGTATTAATTATATGCGTAACTTGTGACATGCCTAGACATCGAACAGACGCCCTCCTATTGAGATTAGAGTTTTCCTTTTATGTGAAATATTTTCCCTTTCTATGTATGCGAAAAACGTTATGGATATGTTTAAAATCCATATTTGATTTTATTGATTTGATTTTAAAACGTAGGAAAAACCTAGGCTGTATTCTGTAATCGGATGGAATCGAAGCCAGTCATTCTGAGTTGATGGATGTGAATATAAGAAAATGAACACTGGATTGATATTGTATTATAGAATTATGGCAGGACAGTGAATTTATAAGCCAGTGGAGCTTTGGAAATATGATATGAGAATATATAATGAAATAAGATTATTTAACAAATATGTGTTCCAAGGGAAACGATTTGCTTTCACCTTGAGATGTTGAAAGGATATTTCTGCCACACTGGGCCATTATTTGCCCGGGCTTTGACGTCCAGAGATTTACGATGAGGGGAGAGTGAAGAAGGCTTGCCCCTTTTAAAGGATTACTGTATGCTGTATTGTTCGAGCTATTCCACTTAGAATGAAGGCCGTGCGACACCGATTATTGTTTAAAGGGTTCTTTGACTTTTTCATGTATGATCTTATAATAATATTTAACTAACTGGAACGCCAGTATTATCATTTATTTGTTGACCATATGATTAATTAAGAAAGGCAGTTTTATTAGTCCCGTTTGTCGATGCCATCTTGGATATCATCGGTTCGAGTTCTGAGGCAACCATGGATTTTTGTTGTCACATTTTTTTTATATACAGCCAATTGCATGTGTATATTGTTATTGTTTATTTTCATACTGTGTACATATTTTCTTTTTTTTAATACATTCTTTTAGTCGTGTTTCACTCTTTATGTGGATATAAAATCGAGTTTTATTTTCGTAATTTTTGTCATTGGATTCATTGGGATGTGGGTTCGATTTCTGGACCCGACATCAGTCATTTTATTTTGATTAGGATTATATCGACTAGCATTCATTTATTCTTTGTTTATTTTTGTAATATAATTAATTTAGCTAGGTGACCACTTCAAGTTATCTTCAATTTATTTTGTTGTATAAATAATTGCTTCTTCTGATAGTGAAGAAAGTTCGTAATGATAACCGTCGCATTTATAAGGATATTTCTGATTTTTTTTATTTGAAAAGTATGTTATACAAATTATGATGTAATATTTATCATCATGTCGGGAAGAAGAAAGAAGTAAAGGAGAAATAATTTTTTTTGACACTTTACAATTTGTATTTAGTCCGTTGGACGTTGCATATTCAACATTGATATACTATAAATATTCAGGATCAACCTTTAATTAATTTGATTTATCAAGGCTCAATAAATAGGTATTTAAATTTTTGTCTGCCTGTTATTTTGCCGAATAACATTGTATCCCAGGTTTCCTTCCGTTCATTTATGCCTTTAAGCTAGTTATGTGTTATTTTCTTTGATCTTCTGCCGCGAACGCACCATGGCCTTGGGAGGTCGGTGGTTTGATTCTATGGAACGGAAGGGTGCAGTAGACCCTTGCACGGTCGGAAGAGCATTTGCTCACCCATCATTCTGAATTTTTTTTGTTCCTTCCTGATGAGGTGGCATTTGACTCTAGACTAAAAAGGTCCCTTTCCATCAGGCGCTTTGGCGTATGGTGCTATATGGTGGTATCCCGATTTTTTTTAGGGATTATCATGCAGTCATTTGGTTCTATGCGGCAAATGGCGTGGGGTGGAAAGGTTGCAATATGGAGTACAAAAGATTGAAACAAGTAAAGAGGAGCATCAAGGAAGGAAAGAAGAAATGTTGGGGAGAGTTTACCAACAAAAAAATAGTCGAGGAAATCAGAAACTATTATAGAGAGTAATAAAATCGAAAAGAATAAATCAAGAAAAAATTAAGGCATGAGAGAGAGAGAGAAGATGGATCCATAGTACACGACGAAACGGGTCTTCAGAATGTGATGGCAAAGTATTCGGATAAGCTTTATAATAAGGATGACTGCTCGGAGGAAAAAGGAGATAAGAAAATGGAAATAATAAATGGAGAAAAAGAAGAGAACCCGATAACATGGTTGGAACTTGAAAGGGCAGTGAAAGCCATGAGCAAAGGTAAAACAAGTGGTATAGACGAATTCAATGCGGATATGATTAGGGGAGCGGGAAGCATTGGACTACAGTGGCTATACCGAGCCCTCAATGCCATATGGAAGGATGAAATAATACCTGAAGATTGGCAACAAGGAAGCATTGTACCATTGTTCAAAAAAGGAAATAGGAAGAAATGTGAAAATTATTGATGAATAACCCTATTATCACATGGGCTAAAAATAATGGAGAAAGACATAGACAAAAGACTGAGGGATACAATAGAAACACAGAGGAAGAACAATATGGCTTCAGAGTGAATAGATCTAGAATAGACTTGATATTTACAGTGTGAATGATAATGGAAAAACATCTGGAAAGAAACAAGGAAATCATGTTCATATTCTTGGATTTGGAAAAAGCTTATGGTACAGTTAAGAGAAAACATGTATGGGAATGCCTATGAAAAGGAATGTACCAAAATCATTACATTTTATATATATATATATATATATAAAAAAAAGGTCTCAAGCAAGAAGTGCACTGTCGCCATTATCTATACTTATATATATTAAGAGGTACAGTTAGTTTGAATGTAATGGCTAATCTCAGGAACTACTGGACTGATTCTAAAAATTATTCTACTAATGTAAACATTCATTATCCCTGAGGGACATGGGCTGTATTTTATTTTCAAAACAATTTGAGGAGGGGGGCACGGGGGAAGATATAATAATACTAGGCTAATATAGGTGAAATATCGAATTTGTCGTACAAGGACGAGACAAAGCTCAATTTAAGCCCCTGGAGGCAAAGAACAAAACTCGGTAAACCCTAAGGGCCCGAAAACCACGTTTTAAGGCCCTAAAACCAACCGTTATGGAGATATTGGCACCACACTACCCCTGTTCTAGGAATCGGATAAAGAAATGAACTGCTGTAACCATGGCAATGTCAGCTCTGATATTCTTACAGCAGCGAGATTATCTATATCACAGAAACCTAATATGTTATAGACATGAAAATTGGTATTTGGAATATCCTTTAAAAATGAACACAAATTATTCTTTTCAGAAAAATCCACTTAAGGGGTAAGGGCGGGGAGGGGGTTGTGTGTGAAAAGAAGTGAGGAAAGAGTTGAATTCTTTATATGAGGATACATATATCTCAGAAACTGAAGATATTACAGACGTTAAAACTGGTACTTGGTATCTCTTTTAAAAATAAATGAACACACTTTATTTGGAAAATCCACTTAAAGGGGTGAATAATAAAAAAAAGCAGGTGAATTTTAAATACGAGTATCTTCTTCTTCTACTGATTTTCCTACACCTGTGGAGTCGCAGTAGCGAACTGTGTTGCACATGTGGATTCAACCCTGTTTTACGGCTGGATGCCCTTCCTGATGTCAACTCCGTGTGTAGGGATCTAATTACTATTGTGTGTTCCTGTTGTGGTTGGTATTGTGGACTGAGTGAATATGAAGAGGAGAGTGTTGGGACAAACACAAAAAACCCGTCCCCGAGCCAGATGAATTAAACACACGTGAATAAAATTCCAAACCCAGCCTCGAATCGAACCCGGAACCCTGTGAACTGAAGGCCTCAACACTGACCACTCAGCCAAGGAGTGGGTCAGGTTTTAAAATGTGTATATCTACAGTATATCTAATAAACTTAACATGTTACAAACGTAAAAAATTGGTATTTAAAAAAAAAGAAATACATACTTTTTCGGAAAGTCAACTTAAGCTGGAGATCAAATATAAATGAAGAAGGAATTGAATTCTCTTTATGAGGATACTTATACCTCAAAAACTACGATGTTATAGACGTGAAAATCGATATTTGGATTCTCCTTTAGAAATAAAGAAACCCCCCTCTTTTTTTTCCCCCCCCGACTCAAAAGAGGACTGTTTCTCACATGTAGAGTTCCATGTCGCATGTTCCAGATTTAGCTCTGCCATTAGGTTGGTCATCTTAGCCTCAAAAGGCAATGCCACAAACGCGATTTACAAAGGGGTTCTGGGGTAAATGAAATGCAATTTTTCGGAGAGTTTTTATACTTTAGGGATTTTCAGATAATATCTTACCGAAGTACCGACGAACAATAATTTTTATCAAATTACCAAATCCTTGCGAGCGAAGGCGTGGGTAACAGCTAGTTGTTTATTATATTGATGGATGAAATCATAAAGCGTGTAAAACAGAGCATCAGTAGTGATGAAGTGAATGCTTTGGTATTTGCAGATGATGTGGTGATTTGGGGAAAAGGAGAAAAGGAAGTACAAAGGAGACTGGACATTTGGAATGAAAATCTGAAGGAGTTTGGAATAGTAATTAGTAAAAAGAAAACTGTAGTCATGCACTGTGGAAAAGAGAAGAGAAGCCAAGTGAACTTAAGATGGAGAACGGTTAGAGAATGTAGAACAGTTTACATATCTGTATAGCATTATTAATGGAAATAACAAAATCGATCCTGAAATTAATAATAGACTAAGTAAAGTACAATATTTTATCATCAAGTCAGAGAGCTTTTATGGGATGACAAAGTAATAAAGAGAATGAAATTAACATTATATAAACAGTATTTCATACCAACTGTAACATATGGACTAGAAACACTGGTGACTAATAAAAGAGACATGGTAGTAAGAATCAACCAGTAGAAATGAAATTTTTAAGAACATTGGTTAAAAAGACAAGAAGAGCTAGAATACAAAATATTAAAATCCAAGAAGAGCTAATTATAGAACCATTAGTACAGAAGATACAGAAAGTAAGACTGAAATGGTTTGGACATATAAAAAAAATGGGAAAGGAACAGGTAGCAAGACCGAGAAGGTGGATGGATCAGATTTGGAAGGATATTAGAGAAGCTGGATTGGATGCGGCAGAAGTAATGGAGCAAGAAAAGTGGAAGGACAGAAAGGAATGGAGGATGCTTGTTAACCACACCTGGGCGATTGGAGTGGAACATTGTTGATGATGATGATGAATGATGATGATGAATGATGATGAGTGCCTTTAATACAGTTACACATTTATGTTAATGGGTTACTTTGTATACAATAACGTCCAATTGTTAACCAAGTTGTTTTAAATTCCTTTTTTGAACTTGCAGATTCTTCCCAGTCCCTGGATGTCAGATATATATATCAGCAAGTGGCAACGGTCAAAATGATCACCTGCGGCCTTTATAAGTGAGAGAGGTTCGGCCTACTAGTGTTGAACATTTCAACAACTTTTTCCACTGATAATTTGTCTTTTACACATCCATCAATGATCTAAATTTAGCATTCACATCTAACACATTCCTCTTCTTTGAACCTGTTAGACTTCAACAATCATGACCACCGACACACAATTCTGTACACTAACTAACAGTGGATTTACCCACTTGTCAATAGTTTATGTACCTCGGCCCACTCAGCACATCAAAGTGGTGAGTTGATCCTTTCAGTAACCTGCCTCACAGAAATAAATTTCATGTCCATAGTACAGACATGGACACAAAGGAATATTTAACTGCATACAAAGTAATTTCCCACATAAGTAAAATTTTCAATTTGTTTCTGTGCTGGACAGTTTCTTGAGGAGCAGAAAAGGGGTTACAAGAACAGTGAGAAATGAGAATGTGAGGGAGGTAATGAATGAGGAACCTTTACAAAAGAGCACAGAGAAATGTTGACTAAGATGGTATGTGCGTGCGATATGAAGGATGATTTAAGGATACCCAGAAGAATGAATGAGATGGAAGTGGGCAGCAAAGTTAAGGAAAAGATGAAGAGGCCTGAAGGGAGTGAAGAACTGTACTGAGAAGAGAGGAGAAGACTGGAACAGTGTTGAGTGGAGAGCTGGTGGAATGACAGGAAATGATGGACAGACTTATATTCCAAACAGACCTGGCCAGTGAGAGGAAACTATGCTAGATGATGCTGGACAGTTTCCAATTAAATAAGGTTAATTTACACAGGCTTTATTGGAATAACTTTGAAATCATAAAATCTTTCTTATAAAAGCAGTTATATATCTAATTCAAGTTCCTTTGTAGGCTGGTTTGACTATATATCTATGTTTAAATGGGGACTTCCGAGCAATGTGTCAATGCATACACTTTGTTTTCAATACTTACTATTGTGAGAACTGCACCTTCAAAAAAGTTCTTTTGAAAGTTGATAGCGTTTGGTACTTCTTCCTTGAGACCTCGAACTAGACAACTGAAAAAAAAGAAAAAGATGTTAAAAGTATCTATCTGTATTGCTTAACTACATATAAATAATGTAAATACATACAACAGCCAACACACCATGGAGCAACAAGCAGGAGTGGAGTCAACTGTGTCTTGAAAATTGCAACGACGTCACAATCCTTGAAGAGAACGGCTAGATGGTGGCCAAGGTGATCCCAGGCTAACGAATGCACTAAACCTCCTAGCCTGAAACAAATCTGTCATCTGTCATTTATTCATGCAATCAATGTAATATTTACACAGTAGCAGGAGAAAAAATGAAAACAAGAACAAAACACTGACTCTTTGTGAAAACTGTTTTTATGGCTTAAATGACCTTTTATTCCAGCATTGATATTATCTATAATGAAAGGAACTGTTTTGTTTGTCTGTGTGTGCATGATGCACAGTCAAATCTACAGCATGCAGAGATCTGAAATTGTTAACATAGGTAGAAAGAATGGGGTCCAAATGCACCTCAAAGCCGGATTTTTAATTTTTGTGTTCACTGGGGAGTTATGAATGAGAAACCGGTGGAAAAAATGTGTTGAGATATGACAATCCCACATGCTGTCACCAGGATAAAATGCATAGATTTACTGTTGCTAGACAACGTATATAAGATAGGTAATACAAGTCAGGGAGCCATTTTCGGTCCCTGATACATCAATAATCTTCACTGTATACTTAATGACATCAACAAATCAAAACAGATTCTACCCTTTCCAATAACATTATTAATCAGTAGGGACCTGAAAAAAATCGCCTTTGCGATAAATGCTAATTTTTAAATCTTGTACTGAATCCAAGCCTACGGTAATTCTAATGTGGAATAAAATAATTTTTACGCATAAATAGAAGTGCAACAAAATGCGAATTGTGACTCAAAATGAGAAATTAGTATGAATATGCGATTTTGGTGCGAATTCTGTGAAAATGTTCAATTTATTGGCTAAAACAACATATTTTGGAAAAATTGTCAGAAATACTCAAAATACTCAAATCTTTCGAAAGTTTCAATCGATGAAGAAAAGTAGCCGATTGATGTAATATTTACACAATAGCAGGAGAAAAAACAAAAACAAGCACAAAATACTGTTTTTTTGTGAAAACTGTTTTTATGGTTTAAACCACCTTTTATTCCAGCACTGATATTATCTATAATATCTATAAAGGGTGGGAAAAAGAAGATAGTATTGTGAAACATGTTAAATCTGAAAAACACGTGGGTAAGCGACGCGATAACGAAAGTTCAACCCCTAATGCTAGTACGTCTCAAAGAAAGCAATCTTCTGAGCTTACGCAGTTAGATAGTTGTAAACGACGAAAAATGTCCAGAGATAACTTCTCGAAACACACAGTTGAAGTATTTACCAAAGCAAATATATCTCTGGAAAAGCTGGAAAGCAAAGAACTAAGAGCCTGGATTACTGAGTTTTCAAATGAAGAGCTGCCATGTGTGAGAACTCTACGTGAAGTATATTTACTGGGAAAGTTTCGATTCATTGATCGGGTGTGGTTTAGGCATTATGACATCAAAACCATGCGCAAAATTGAAGAATACAGAATATGAGTGCGATTTCCATATCGAACTATCTTACTGTACCCAACTGATCCAGTAATTTTAAATTATATTGTTATAATTTGAGGTCTTTCTTCCTTTCTAGAAGTTGCATCTGACCACCAGAAAAGAACAGCAGAGGGTCTAGTGGGGAAGAACATCAACATAATCTGCGATGAAACTACAGACAGAATTGACTGTTGTGTTTTTATCATCATATTCCAAGTACCAGATGAATCGAAAAGAGAGCTGCACGTTGTTTCTGTGAACTATCTTGATGGAGGAAATGCTACAAACTGCTCTTGTACTGTTTTAGAAGCTCTGCGCAGTTATAGTGTATCATATGATGCAGTTAAAGTGTTTGTTAGTGACAGTGCCCCGTACATGACCCGGTGTTATGAAACATTAAGTGTGGTCATATGGGATCATTTAATGCATGTACAGTGCTGGGCACATAAGATCAGCTTGGTTGGCAATAGTTGGGTCGCAGTGATGAGGATTTAAATCATGTGGTTGTGATGGTAAAGTCTGCATTTTTCAACACAAGAAAGCAAAAATCTAATTAGCCAATGGAATAGTTGGTTTCAGACTGTCTTCTATTTGAGTGCTTACTTTACTGAAGTTGTTACATTTTTCAAGATGTCTAACAAGAAAGACATCAACAACTATGGTATTAAGTACGTGACTGATCTGAGTGACTGAGAAGTGAATAGGTTTCACTCCCACATGGTTTTTGTCACAGATCATGCAGCTGGATTAGTTGACCTCCTTACTGAACTTGAAGGGTCTCTGTATTCTACCTCTCATCTCCTTTATCCCAAACAGCATAACCTTAACGCCAGTTCTACCTTCATTTGTGAGGGGAATTTTTCTGCGGCAACTAATGATGCTTTGATTAAGCTCACTCCTCTGCAGCAGGCTACATGTAGAGACACATTTGTCAAAGCTGCTCATTTTTCACAGTGCAAGCTAGCCACATTGAAAACTAAAGACCCCAACCATAAGCATTTTGTGTCAATTTCTCAAGCTTTGTATCCAAAAAATATAATTTTGAATAACATTGATAAATTAGATGAGCTTGAGAAATTGTTTGGAGTAACAGATCTCTCATGAAACGATATCTGGTCTGATTACTGTTCTCTCAAACATGCAACCCAGATGAAAGAAAGTGAAAAATGTGATTTTTGCATTAACTGCAGTTCAGACAGAGTTCGGCATATTTGCTATATACTGTCTTGAGTTGTTGTGGACCCAAATGAACAATGTAGATAAAGAGTGTGTGTTGTCTCGTTACAGCACTGTTGTTACAGACAGATGGAGAAATTTGAAAAACAGCAATGTCGAAGTAGGCTACTGACAATGCTTTCGTTTGAACAATGAATTTGTATTGTGTGTGAACCAAGGACAATAACTGCATTTCATAAACTTGGAATTGTTAAAATGAATAATACCATGTTATTATTTTAACTTTGTAAATAGATGCTAATTTTGAAAAAAAAAAAAAAATGCTAAATTTGAAACAAATAGATGCTAATTTTTCAGGTCCCTATTAATCAGTAATCAGTTATAATCGAATGTGTCTGTATATTTAGTCACTTGTTATTAATATATTGTATTTTATAGTTACGCCGGTCATGCAGTGCAGCGGTAGCATACCTGACTTATTCAAAGGCCCCGGGTTTGATTTCCGGCCAGGTCAAGGACTTTTACCTGAATCTGAAGACTGGTTTGAGGTCCAGTCAGCTTATGTGATTACAATGGACAGTGAGATAGCGGCTCAGGTCTAGAAAGCCAAGAATAATGGCCGAGAGGATTCGTCATTCCGACCACATTACACCTCGTAATCCTCAGGCCTTCGGGCTAAACAGCGGTTGTTTGGTAGGCCATGGCCCTTCGGAGCTGTTGAGCGGGGGGGGGGTTGGATTTTATAGTTAAGTCGCAATATGACCAAGCAGATGTGACCTTAAATAAAGTATTTAAAAATACATAGGTTTTATTTTTTGCGATTACAAAAAGAAATCACCCGGATTAAACATTTTGAATAAAAACACTAGTTCACTGGCTTTGAATAAACTAATCTGAAAGAAAATATATATATTTATATACACTAGCTGAAGATGCTGGAGCAGTCAAATGTTTGATAATGGGGAAGACATTAGGATACACATTTTCAATATTGTGCTTATTTGGTACTTCCAACATTCATAAGCTGACACTTGTGACACCACTGATTCACTGAAAAGTGATTCCTGAAATGGTGGTGATTGTACCTGGAACTTATAGTAGAGAACTAAATGTATATTTGAGCTTGCAAAATCAAGTCCCAATTTCTTCTCATCTGTATTCAGTTGCAGCAGTTCAGTGTTAGTGATTTGCTTTGGATCAATCATATAAGCAAGAAAATGAGCAGGACTTAAAGCCATGTTATATCTAAAATTTCTTCTTATTTTCATCTCAGGGTCACATCAATTATATATTTTTAAGTTGTTTCTAGAGATACACAGCATGAACAATGGGAAATAAGTCTTTCTGTACTTTTTGAAAACAATCAAGCAATGGGTTTCAAAATGGAAATCATATCTTCTAAATTCCCCTCAAGCATAATATAGGTAGCAATGGCTTGCATATTAATGTCTTTCTTGACCCTATTATCTTCACTGATTTTGAGAAGTGTGGGCCAACTTTCAATGTAAGCATCCAGACAATAAACTAACCTGTTCTAACCAGTTTCAGCTGGTGTGATAAGTTTTGGATCCCCTGATTGTTTGTAGAGAGCATTTGCAAAATGGTTGTCTGAAAATATTTAGCTACACTGAGAATACGCTTGTTCAGGTTCAGAATCTGACAGTCATTAGCTAAGAGATTGAAAAGATGTGCTAAACAGTTATAGTTTATCATGTTCATGTCTTCCCTGTTTTCAAGCAAGTGTTGCACCCATGAGACATCAGCTGCATTATCAGTCATGAATGAAAGCACAAAACATTTAAACAATTTTTTAATTTTTTTTTTTACTATTTCTTTTACATTACACTGATGCAGACAGGTCTTATGACAATGATGGAAGAGGGCAGGGCTAGGAATGGGACGGAAGCGACCATGGAATTAAGAATTACAGCTCAGCCCCAGCATTTGCTTGATGTGACTACCTTCAGTGCTGCTGATGGCAGGGTTCGAAACCCCCCACCAAATGGAAGCTCACAGCTATGTGAATCAAACACCGTAGCCACCTCGCTTGGTCATTTTAGCTATTCTTCACATTTCCTGATGATAACGGATGCGATGTCTGCCAGGTATTCTGATGTGTGTGGATTTCCTAATGTATCCAAAGATCTACCAAATAACTATAGCCTGCTGCTGTTAGTTACTGTTAAGCACACTACTGATTCATTATGGACATTTGACCATCCCCTAATTCCTATATAAAACAACTTCATTGTTTTAACACTGAAGAACACTTGTTTTTTACTTTCATGTAAACAGTGTCCAGTAAAGAACCTCCAATATCTTTTCTATTTGGGGGATTATAGCTGGGATGTAATTACTGCATTAGCTGGAGAAACTGAGGGTGTTCCCCAATGTGAAATGCAGTTATCGGACACATTATTTAAGGATTTGTTACGAAAATGTCCTCTTTCATTTCAAATTTTCTTTACGGAACAGCAGTCGACGGGTATTACTAATCAACCCCGATATCGCCTTTGAATGTCGACGAGAGAATTTGCTAGTGGAAATAGCGAGGAAACGATACCGAAGGTAATCGATCGCATGGAACATTATTGCTGGGGTGCTTAAATATTGGTAATGGGAAAAATCGCACGCGCTTAAGCGCTCGTAATAACGGATGCATCAGTGATAGGGCTCTCGCTGTAACCGAAGGATAATACACAGTTTAATATAGGAATTTTGAAGGGATAGCAAAAAACTGGCGTTATGCCGGGGTTCTCATTATATACCGTACTCGCTATAGCGGACTTCTACAGTATATCACTGCTTGCTAACAACTGCCTTTGAAGTGACATAATTACTACTACTGACCTCGAATGGTATACAACATCTCAGAACACCTGAAATATGTGCTCACATCTGATCATGCTCACACAGTTCTCTCAAGGCTGAGCATACTACATAGCTAGATAGTTAAGAAATGAAGTTTACCTTTGTAACACTAATAAAATCATGAAATATCACAATACACCAATGCACACACATAAATCAAATAGTGTACTTGAAAGTAACAAATAAGAATTTTACACACCATTGAAAAGTATAAAATTATGAATTAATAGTGAAGTAAGAGAGCCTTTTTAAGTGCTTTTGCAAATGTATAAATCAAGCTCACCTGTCTCCTGATTCTAGTTCAATGGGAGTCAAATCAACAGCTCTTAAGGCCACTTTGGGTGGAGTATCTTTTGCCTGGTAGAGAATCTGTGCCCCTGATAAACTGAGAGAGTATATCACTGGTTCTTCAGTTGTAGCAAACATCAGTATAGATCCACAAGGACTCCAACAGGCTGTCTGAACACGGCCAGACATAACAGTCCATCGCTCCGGTATCCACTTACGCGTCTCCCATACCCTATCGTACCAAGAACAATAGCTTATGAATTAGAAGCATATTCACAGTCTCAACAGAGCTGACTAAAACAAAGTCAATCACATCTCAACATAGTATTTTATAAAATAAATTCAGCTATTTTGTTGCAGTATGACACTGGGCTCATCAGTCGGAATACCACACCTCTCCATGACAGTCACCAACTGGTACACCATTGTGACACTACTCCAAGCCATCCTGAGAAAAGCCCAATTGAGTTCTACAGGAGATACCGGTATGTTTCTTCACTTGTTCCATGTTCCCACATAGCCTTTCATGATAAAAATTTAAGTTCTCATACGGATGAAGGGTATAATAGGTACAGTGAAAAATAACTAGAACTACATGATATACTGAAGAAGAATAGTATATTTAGAATGGATGGTAGCCAGAAGATGAAAGTGGTAACTTTATATATATATATAAAACAGAAATGGGAGGAAGTGTTATAGATTTAGTACTATGTTCAAGAGAGGCATTATTACTCATTAAAAGAGTAACTGTTGAAGGCTTGGGAGAATCTCATCACTTACCACTCATTATTATTCTAGTAAGTGACCTAAATAGGACAAGGCACCTGGAATTGATGACATTCCCTCTGAATTACTGACTGCCTTAGGAGAAACCAACATGGCAAGGTTATTCCATTTAGTGTGTAAGATGTATGAGACAGGAGAAGTCCCATCCGATTTTTGGCAGAATGTTGTTATACATATCCCCAAGAAAGCCGGTGCTGACAGGTGTGAAAACTACCGCACCATTAGTTTAGTATCTCATGCCTGCAAAATTTTAACACGTATTGTTTACAGAAGAATGGAAAAACAAGTTGAAGCTGAGTTGGGAGGAGATCAATTTGGCTTCAGAAGAAATGTAGGAACACGTGATGCAATCCTGAAAGGGATGTAGAAGCAAAACTCACGTTGTCCACTTTTCATGATTTACGGTAAAGTGGGAAAAACTCTCAAATGTGTACACCTGGACGAATCTTGCTATATATGTTTCTATTTACATCTTGAATGTATTAATAAATGCCGGAGAACATCTTTTCTTGTGGAAAGTAAACGTGAAGACAGCAAATTACATTTTAAATTTGGAGAATGTGAGTTTTGCTCTGCGGTTTTGGATAATGTGAGATATGCATCACAAGGCTAGGGATAATGTAAGTTTTGATACAAACATTCTTATGTTTAGTAGGCTATATATGAAACTAAGAAACAGGATTCAAACAGTGAACAGAAGCATTTATATAAAAGAAAAACGGACACTTGGAGGAGAATAATAATAAAAATACAGTTTATTAAACAGTAATGCATAGTGATAATACATGTTTATTAAAAGAGAATGATAGTGCTGCACCTGAAGATGTTAACATGAATGACCTACATTCCCACAAATCAAATCAGTTTGGAAGAGATACACTGATAGTTCTTAATAACCCTTATTTTGGGGAACTATTTATTTTAATTCAACAACTGACGTACTGATGAAGCCTTCACCTAACAATATGATGTAATCTGTAATCTAATGTAAACTGGGATACCCACAATGCACTCGGAAACAAGTGTAGCAACATGATTGGTGTAACCGGAGAGTGTGTGACTTTTGTTTTGTGCTGGAAAGTGGATAATGTGAGTTTTACAACTAACCCTGAATTTCAGAATGATTTTATACAAGTAAAATGTTAGTTTTGCTACAAGTATTTCATTGGAAATGATACCCATTAAGGTAGAGAACATGCCTTCACACAGAACTAAATATGGAAAAAAATGGACAATTTGAGTTTTGCTTCTACACCCCTCACTTTACGTCTGATCTTAGAGGATCGAATCAAGAAGGACAAGCCACGTACATGGCATTCGTAGATCTAGGAAAGGCATTCGATAATGTAGATTGTACCAAGCCATTTAAGATTCTGAAGGTGGGATCAGATACCGAGAACGAAGAATTATCTACAATCCATAAAAGAATCAGTCTGCAGTGATAAGAATCAAGAGCTTTGAAAAAGAAGCAGCAAACCAGAAAGGAGTTAGGCAAGGCTGCAGTTTGTTCCCTCTTCTTTTCAATGTTTACATAGAACAGGCAGTAAAGGAAATCAAAGAGGAATTTGGAAAGGGAATCACAATCCAAGGAGAGCAAATCAAAACCTTGAGATTTGCCGATGATATTGTTATTTTATCTGAGACTGCGGAAGATCTCGAGAAACTGCTGAATGGTATGGATGAAGTCTTGGGTAAGGAGTACAAGATGAAAATAAATAAGTCCAAAACAAAAGTAATGGAGTGCAGTCGAATGAAGGCAGGTGATGCAGAAAATATTAGATTATACTCCGCACGGCCTTACTTCTAAATTGAAGTTTCGTAAAACAAATGAGCATCGCCTTCCCTCTGTTGCCAGCGCGCTACGCCTGCGAGAACAGCTGATGCAATACAACCGCTGTAAACAGCCCTTTTAAATTGTAATACAGTACTCAGAAAAACGAATGAATATGGATTGAAAACAAATTCACAAGAACTACACTTTCTAACAATATCTGTCAGTAAAAGAGAATATATTATTAACAATAAAAGGGAATGAGGAAAAAACACGTCGCTAATGGCTGGCACAGGAAGGAGATTATGGCCTACAAAGGGAACACTCTACTGATCTGTCACTGGAACCCTCCAACAATATGAAAAACACAGTAAATATTGAAGGAAAATGCAAAAGATCGCGAACCGTACCGAATACCATACACGCTGAGCGAGATAGGTTAACCACGTGGTGAATGTAAATATTAGAGTTGGCAACAAGGTTTCGAGATCGTGCTCTGCCGATATAAATCGATATGAATGGCAGCTTGGGATTGGATGGATGTCTGTGCTTCAGCGCATAACTACCAGACAGAGCCAAAATCTGCTAAAACGTCAATTTAGAAGTAGAGCCGTACGGAGTATAGGAAATGAAGTCTTAAAAGAAGTAGATGAATATTGTTACTTGGGTAGTAAAATAAGTAACGATGGCATAAGTAAGGAGGACATAAAATGCAGATTAGCACAAGCAAAAGGGAAAGCAGGAGCAATTTCATGTATCAATAATGAATTTTGGAAGGAAGTAGGTAAGAATAACTTCCTCGAAAATATAGTGAAAATATTTAGTAAGATACTTGACGGAGCATAGTACCAAAATCATGGCAGGAGGGACCAATTTGCCCTACATGTAAGATACAGGATGAGAGATCAAATCCAAGTAACTATAGAGGGATAAGGTTGCTAGATTCACTAAATAAGATATATGCAGGGATATTGACAAAAAGACTAATGAACCGGGCAAAAGGGTGCTCGACCCTGTCGAGACTCCAATCAGGATTAGGAAAAGGAATGAGAACATGTGATAATATATTGGTTGTAAAAACAATAATGGACATGAAGAAGAAAACAGGCAGATTGTGCTTCATGGCAATCAATTTAGAGAGTAGACGGACTGTCATATATAAGCTGACAAGGGAACATCGCCAATCATGATGAAACTTGGAAAACACATTGAGGTACATGTAAAAAAGATGTCAGCATAAATTTTTGGTGCCGACATTCATTAGGGCGTTAACTAAGGGGCCTAAAGTTGCAACATTTCAAGTTCCGCGCGAAGAGCGATGAATACCTGCTGGCCAACGCTAAGCCGGCACACTGCCTGTCTGGAGACACACCACTGCACCTCCCCCCCCCCCCCCCCCCATCCTCCTTCTGGTTCGCCACCGCACGTTTCCCTTCTGCCTGCGCCTGCCGTCTGCTTAGCTGTCGAAGAGAACTGGTGCTACACTTAATACCAATATAAATGGTCCGTTATTGGACATTATAAATTTTCCAGCTAACTCATTACTGGTTGCCAGCGTTTCGCCCCCGTGTGCTAGGCTGGGCTCATCAGTTGGTACCTAGCACACCTACCAAGACGCTGGCTAGTGCATACCGTGGAGGCCACTGCGTAGGCTAACTGTAGCCACCGGCAGTGCCAATGCACTACGAGACACTTTGTCCCACTACAAAAAATTTTGATGCCTGCTTGGCCAACAGATGATACAGATGTTGATTCCCATAGGGAATCAGAAACATTTGTTCCGAATGAGTAAATTTATAATACCAATATAAATGGTCCGTTATTGGACATTATAAATTTTCCAGCTAACTCATTACTGGTTGCCCGCGTTATTGGACATTATAAATTTTCCAGCTAACTCATTACTGGTTGCCAGCGTTTCGCCCCCGTGTGCTAGGCTGGGCTCATCAGTTGGTACCTAGCACACCTACCAAGATGCTGGCTAGTGCATACCGTGGAGGCCACTGCGTAGGCTAACTGTAGTGTCCAATAACGGACCATTTACATTGGTATTATAAATTTACTCATTCGGAACAAATGTTTCTGATTCCCTATGGGAATCAACATCTGTATCATCTGATGGCCAAGCAGGCATCAAAAATTTTTTGTAGTGGGACAAAGTGTCTCGTAGTGCATTGGCACTGCCGGTGGCTACAGTTAGCCTACGCAGTGGCCTCCACGGTATGCACTAGCCAGCGTCTTGGTAGGTGTGCTAGGTACCAACTGATGAGCCCAGCCTAGCACACGGGGGCGAAACGCTGGCAACCAGTAATGAGTTAGCTGGAAAATTTATAATGTCCAATAACGGACCATTTATATTGGTATTATAAATTTACTCATTCGGAACAAATGTTTCTGATTCCCTATGGGAATCAACATCTGTATCATCTGGTGCTACACTTTGCGTACTCTATCAGCCTTCCTCATATCTCTCCTTTGTAATTTCCAAACTGTATTAGTTTACATTTTCTGAAATGTTTATGAAAACGTTTGCGACGATTCCTTAAGCGCAATGCCGCTGAGCATTTCAAAAATTATTTTCCATCTTCAAGCAAATCACGGAAGTCACGGTAAAGAAGGTCCGCTGAACTTTCGGGAGCTGCAGCTTTATAACACGATTCAGGGTGAGTGTTAAGCAGTCAACTGTTTTCAAATAGGTTTCGACGCTCACGGGGTGGTCACACTGCATGACATAGGCCCTAATAACGTAGATTGAAGCGTGGTCTTTTGCGCTACATGTGAATTTTTTTTTCTATTTGCTTTACGTCGCCCCGACACAGATAAGTCTTACGGCAACGATGGGACAGGAAAGGCCTAGGAATGGGAAGGAAGCGGCTGTGGCCTTAATTAAGGTACAGCCCCAACATTTGCCTGGTGTGAAAATGGGAAACCACGGAAAACCATCTTCAGGGCTGCCGACAGTGGAGATCGAACCCACTATCTCCTGGATGCGATCTCACAGCTACGCACCCCTAACAGCATGGCCAAATTGTCCGGTATGTGAAATTTTAGATTTTAGTTTTCAGCACTGGACCGTCTGATATGTTGATACCGATAACTCTCTCTTTTTTTTTACAAAAAACATTTGTGTTCTCCGTTGTTTCTGTCAATAAATATAGGGTAAACCGTATAGTAATTGGCCACCTTACAATTATTGGCCAATACTGATTTAAAGTTCAATTACAAGGCAGTTGTAGCATTTAAAGTCTGATTTTTGTCACCAGATGGCAGACCTATCCTTTATTCTCCATGAGCATGGAACTTTTTCCCTCCGTTATCTGCGAGAGTTCAAAATGGTGGCACTCAACTGGCACAGTGTTTAATATTGTGATATTTTTTGTGAATTTCTTTAGCGTCAGGACTTATTTGAAATATCTCTGATAGTGTTTTGATACTATCCTACACTCCAGGCAAGGTTACTGAGGTGAGTTAAGTTAATAACCAATGAGTTAATGTGATAATTTATAAGAATCATTGCAATGTGTACCATTCACGTGGGTGGCCAATAACTGTAACTGAAAAAACTGCATTACATAACTATTGGCCACCCCGGCCAATAGCTGTGTTTTGGGAGTCTATAAAAATCGTACTTTTATGCGGTAGACAAGCTTCTTATATGATCAGAATATCAATATTCCTTGGTTTTTTTTAATAAAAGCAACCTACACAGTTAATGGCCACCCGGCCAATAACTGTTTTGGGTGTAGTCCATTACTGTAACAATTTTTGATTGGTACTTTGTAGGTAATTTTAAAAATGCCTAAACTTCCAAAATACGATCCTGCTGCTATGGAAGCAGCAATAGCGGAAATACACAATGATCCTGATAAATCTCTGAGAGCCGTGGCGAAAAAATATGGCCTACCACGAACCAGTCTACAATTTAAATTGAAAAACCCTGCTCACAAAGATTCTTTTGGTCCATCGCCAGTTCTCACGAAGGAAGAGGAGGATACTTTAGTCAGGTTAGCCTCAGATGATTCAAAATGTGTAACATGAAGTAGAGAGATACATATTTTGCATTATTGTGATGGTTCCTAACAATGGAAAGGAAATTTAATATTTCTAGGTGGATTCTCGAAATGGCAAGGAAAGGTTTTCCGAGAAAGAGAGAAGACATAATTTCCAGCGTACAGAATTTTTTGACATTAAGTCCACGGCCGAACCCTTTCAGGAACAATACCCAGGTGAAGGCTGGCTGAAGGTATATTCGTAGAACTTTTGATTAGTATCCATGTAACTGTAAATTCTTCTGAAAATATTGAGTTCTCTTTCTTGTTTATAGGCTTTCCTGCGTCGTCATCCTCAAATAACAGAGCGAACAAGTGAGTCAGTAACAGCAGCAAGTTCACGTGTCTTGGAAAATGATGTTAGGAAGTGGTTTTCCGAAGTAAAGGAGTATATTAAAGAGAAAAATCTTGAAGAGTCTTCAACGGAGATGAAACAGGTTTCCAAATATGTCCCTCAACGGGTCGAGTGCTAGTGAAGAAGGGGGCAAAAAATGTGTATTCGGTACAGGAGAGACCTTCTAAGGAGAACATAACTGTTATGTTCACCTTTTCGGCCAGTGGGAAAAAATGTTGCCGAATGTTTGTCTATCCCTATAAAAGAATTCCTGTTCCCAAGGAATGGGGAATCGCTCGAAGCGACAGTGGGTGGATGACTTCCAAGGTATTTTTTGATTACATAGCAAATGTGTTTCACCCCTTTCTTGTGTCTGAAGGTATAACACTGCCAGTAGTATTGTTTGTTGACGGACATAAATCGCACCTAACTTATCAATTAAGTGTCTTGTGCCGTGATTTACAGATTGAAATAATAGCATTGTATCCAAATGCTACCCGCATCTTACAACCTGCAGATGTTGCTGTGTTTCGGCCCCTGAAAGTATGCTGGCGAAAGGCAGTGCATGATTGGTATTCTAATCATCCAGGTGAGGTTCTAAACAAATTTTCATTTGCTCCTCTTTTGAAGAAGGTAGTTGAGTCTGCTGCCAAACCTGAAACCCTGGCGAAAGGTTTTGAAGTATGTGGTATTTGTCCTTTAAATCCTGATGCAGTGGATTACTCCAAATGTCTGGGGAAATCTAATGTGACAGCGGTCCCGAAGGAGCAGGGACAGATTCCCTGCAATGATGAAAATATCTCAAATGTAGTTATGAATTATGCCACATTTTTCAGCATTGTAGGAGCTGAAAAAATTGAAACATTTAAGAGTGATGGGACGGTTCTGCGAGAAACCAGCGAAGATTTTCACTCTTTGTTCCGAATATGGAAATATTTCAAGAAAGAGAAGAACTTCAGGCGAATGTTAGGCGCTGAATCAAGCAGCGCAGCAAGTGGCATGATTCAGTGTAACAGCCATTCATCCAATATGAAGGATATTGATTGCCTTTTTTTTTTTTGCTAGTTGTTTTACGTCGCACCGACACAGATAGGTCTTACGGCGACGATGGGACAGAAAAGGGCTAGGAGAGGGAAGGAGGCAGCCGTGGCCTTAATTAAGGTACAGCCCCAGCATTTGCCTGGTGTGAAAATGGGAAACCACGGAAAACCATTTTCAGGGCTGCCGACAGTGGGGTTCGAACCTACTATCTCCCGAATACTGGATACTGGCCGCACTTAAGCGACTGCAGCTATCGAGCTCGGTGATATTGATTGCCAATCCACTAGTGTGACTCCTGAGAGAAACGGGGCAGGAAATATCATTAGCAATGTGACCCCAAATAATGCCTCACAGAACAGCCAAATATGAGTAGAAACTAGCAATATCTCCAGCAAGAGAATGTACACAGGAGAGGAGGAAAAGGGTTCAACTAGCACGACTACCTCAGTAATCAAAAGAGCCCGTTTAGACCATATGGAGGAATTTCTTGTTTGGCCTGAAACTCCAAAGCGTAAGAGAAAGAAGATCACAGACAGACAGCCATTTGCTGTGATATCAAAAAAATATCATGACATGTTTCAGAAGAAGCGCCTTGCTAAACTTACCGCAGAGGAAGAGAAAGAACAACAAAAAAGGAAACGTGCAGAATTGAAAGGAGAAAAGGAATGCAAGGAACGCGACAGGTGCTCAATTAAAAGGAAATTATTTGGGAAAGGTGGAAATGAAGTATCGTGTTGCATCTGCCATGGCAAAGTCAAAAATGGGAGGGAAATACGTTGTGACGATTGCCGCAGTTCATTTCATGAAAAATGTGTACCTAACAACCACAAAAATCATATTCCCCTGGCTGAGGGCGAGGATGGGTTCCTTTGCCATTTCTGCTACAATGTGAAATCAGCCAGTGAAATTGAAGATTTCACTGACAATAGTGTGCATGATGATGATGATGATGATGATGATGAAGTTGGTGAACTATATAACCTAGTAAAACGTATAATTTAAGACTGTGTTCCAAGAAAAGTATGATACACTGTTATATAGGAGTTTCTAGATTGTTCAATAAACCCAAGATACAACGTCACCAGTAGAAGTATGGAATGGCCAATTACTGTACCACATGTGGACAATTACTGTCAGAAGTGGCCAATAACTATACAATTTTACAAACTTATAAATAATTTAATGTATAAATTTGTAATATTATTTTATCAGAAGAGTCTTAGTACTTCTTGTATTAGAAATAAATAACTATGCCAAAAATCTGTTTAAAAAAATTATTTACTGCCATTCATGAATTTTATTGAATAACAAACTTCAAATTATCCTTAAGTGGCCAATAACTGTATGGTATAGACTACATGTAACAACATGTGTTTTAATTATTTTCATTTTGTTTTTCAGAGCTTAGAAGTTACTGCCTTGAAGGTGAATGTCTCTATTTAGAGGACGTTACAAGTTTGACGTACAGATCTGATTAGTCGGAACACGAAAAGGGTATTGAATATAGTGAGCCAGAACCGAGACAAAGCCAAGACAGTGCCAATTCGATGGACACCGCAGACTTACAGTATAAAACAAGAGGGAGGGGTGGAAAGCGGAAAAATCTGAAATCTGCAACTGTGCAAAAGAAATTCTGTCGTCAGCATAGTGAGATACAGCTCTCCGCCTGGAAAAAAGTAGAGGATGAAGGAGGCTCTCTCCGAGACAAATTTGATCTTATTGCGATGGATTGCAAAGGAAAAGTACCGGTAAAGTAAGACTACAGGTCTGCCTGTGTGATTACCGTATATCTACTGCATAATAAATGCACATCTTTTTTATTTTTCAAGGCTTTTCTTATTACGTCAAACTTTAATACATTCCATGTTATATTCATATCAAAGTTGTCTATGCATTCAATTGATTTATATTGGACAACCATTACTGCAATTGAAATGTGCTGTATCTGTTAGTGCAAAACATAAATAAATCGTTCAGTACAAGCACAAATAAAAACATCTACCTATATTCCTTATACCAGAGTACGCAATACGGAAAATACCAGTAGTTTCAAACTCAGAGTTTATAATTGTTGTTGTCTTCCACGATTTCGTTTTGTTATGACACAACTGATAGCGTACACAAAATAGGTGGGGGGAAGGCGACATGGTCTGGACCTGTAACCAGGTTTTAATATCGCGAGGTACCAAATCTCATTACATTAATTGAGATCCTCTCTACCTGGGCACGTAATTTCTTTAAATAAAAAGATATTTAACGTTAATTTATTTAATGGTGGGTGATTTAATTGAATTAATTTCACATCTATGTCCAGTCTAAAGGACACTACCAAAAGCTTTAAGGCGTTTTAAAAGTAAATAATAATTTAAGCGTAGATCAGACGCGGTACCCCATCCCACGTTTGACCACGCCTAGTGGTGCTTAACTTGGGGTTGTACCCACGAATGTGGCAACTCACCGGAATTAGCAGGAATGAAAATATAAAATTTGAATAAAATATGGGTATATTAGTTTAGGTTATTTATTATCATTATGTGAGAAACGGAACATTGTTGAAAGGATTTCACTAATTATAGTACGAAAAGAAGTATAGCACCAGTCCCGTTCAACAGCTAAGCAGCCGTCAAGCGTGGGGAGAAGGGAAACGTGTGGCGGCAAACCAGTTGGAGTGGAGAGGGGAGGAGGTGCAGAAGTGTGTCTCCAGGCAGGCAGTGTGCCGTCTTAGCATTGGCCAGAAGGTATTCATCGCTGATCGCGTGGAACTTGAAATGTCGCAACTTTTAGGCCCCTTAGTTAACGTCCTAATGAATGTCGGCACCCAAAATTGATGCTGACATCTTTTTTTATGTGTACCACAATGTGTTTTCCAAGTTTCATCGCGATCGGCAACTTAACCCTTGTCGATGTTCCCTTGTGAGTTGGATCGGAATATCAAGAAAGATGATAAGAGCAACTCAAAACACATTTGGAATTCAAATGTTTTATTAGAGTGAAAGAAGGGGTATTACTGGGACAGATCATCATCATTTTCCAACTCCAGTTTCCCGGGTGTGTACAAGTGCTCGCCATCTCTTCCTGCCTGCATACATTTTCTGTTCCAGAGCATCTTCCCATTTGAGACGTCTCTCCTCCATATCTGATTTCACTGTGTCTATCCAGTGCTTCCCTGATCTTCCCCATGGTCTTTTTTTCTTGAACAGTTAAGTTCAAAGTCTTTTCTGGCAGGTCTTTTGCTCTTCATTCTCATACAAAGGTAATGTGCCCGTACCACTGAAGTCTACACTTCTTTATTACACTGGTAATAGGGACCTCAATGCCAGATACCTTCCTGTTTACTTCATTCCTGATTTTGTCCTTTCAAGTAGTCTGATTCATAGTTCTAATGAATATCATTTCTGCTGCCTAAATTCTGTTGTAGTCATTGTTAATAGAATACATGCCTCTAAACCATATGTGAGAATCGGTACGAAGTAGGTGTGCTACAGAGTGTTTTTTTTTTTTGTGGTATTTTGCAGACCCAGATTAGATTTCTGATTTGACTGTAAAAGTTTGATGCTTTTGTGTCCTGCTGAGTATTTCCGGCTTGACAGTGTTGTCTTTGCAATTGTGCTTCCGAGGTACTTGAAGTGAGAAACTGATTCTAATTTTGCTCCTTCCAAAAAGAGGCCCGAGTTTGTTGGGAATTTATTGTCGTCGGCTGCAACCTGTATCCGAGTAAATATATTCTTCAGCAGTTTACATTTTCACACTCACAAAGTTTTGTTAATATATTTCATATGACTTAGTAGCCCAATCTTGGCAGGACACATGTGTCCACACAGACCACATAGAATGGTTGGGGGAGGTCGGAAATGAGCTTGACGGTGCTTCTGCGTTTGTCGTTTATTCTCTTCACATCGCCGTCATTCCTCTTCAAACACCGAAAATGACGTAGAAACAGTGTGGTGCCAAAGTGTACGCTTCTCACTAAGCGTATCCCAGGACTGAGTGTTAATTCCAGCTCTTTTCATAGTATGCTTTAACTGATCCTTGAAACACCTCAAAGGGACTTTATGAGGTCTAGTGCCAGAACAGAGTTCACCACACAGAAGTTGACGAGGAAGCCTGGTTTCTCTCATGCGAATGGACGTGCCCTATCCATCTGAGACGGTGGCCAATGATGGTAGCTCAATGCTTATAGCATGTGCTTTCTCAAGCACTGCAAGGTTGGTGACCCTTCCTCCCATTTGATGTTCAAGATAGAGAAGTATTTCCAGAAGGGTATACAGTTTACCGTAGAGACTGAGGAGACAAAATGGAAGGTGGGGATGTTCATTCTGGTGAAGGAAACTTATTGTTTACATGAATGGTTTACTGAGGAAAGGGATGAAACATTAGGGATAAAATTAGTTTGTGAAAATATGAGGGAGGTGGGAATTATACAAACATATAGGCCTGGAAGAGAGGAAAAAGACATGAAAATATTTGAGAAAGAAATAGATTATACTAAAAAGAAACAATAATGATGATATGGTAATAATTGGCGGAGATCTAAATTTGCCTGAATTTGAATGGAATGGAGCTGGAAGTGAAGTCCATGAACAGAAACTGGCAAATAAGTTAATTTGGGAGGGAGAATTTACACAAGTAATAGTGGTGGTGGTGGTGATTTTTATTTTAAGAGGAAGTACAAATGAGGTAATCATCCTCTCTGAACAAATTAGTGGAAAATAAATTTAGGAGATAAGAGTGCGTAGATCGTGAATGACCTATCCTCAGCCTACACAATACTATGGCCTCTCTCTATGAAGGCTGGAAAGAGGACCGCCACATGGTAGTTGTCTTCTTAATTGATCTCAGCTTGTTGGGAGTTCAGATAGCTAGCCACTCCCATTCCCAGGACGCCAAGATGGTTCAACGTAGCTGAGAACAAACATCTTTAGCAGGTACATTGACAGGTCTTGGAGGTAAGAGTATCACTTCCTTTGAAGCTTCATCTGCAAGTTCGTTTCCCAAATCCCAACGTGGCTTGGAAGCCACGCGAAAGTGATTCTGGTGCCCGCATTACTTAACCTGGCAAGAAGGTCATGAATCTGCTGTACCAGTGGGTGTTGCGAGAAAGAGGCTTCAATAGACTGCAGAGAGCTTAACGAGTCGGTACACATAAGAAAGTGGCTTCTTTCGTCACCCAGCACAAACTGCAGAGCCTCTAAGACGGCGTAAAGCTCTGCAGTATACACGCTACATACACTAGGAAGCGAGATCTTCGTGCTCATATAATCGCCTCATTGGTGACGAAAGAACAACCAACATTTTCTCCGATTTTAGAACCATCCGTGAAGATATGTTTCGCGGCCGGGTATTAGTGAACGAAGTACTGGAAATGCCTCCGATAAATGGAGGAATCAGTGTTCACCTTGGGTCCACGGAGTAGATCTAGATGTACATCCGGTTGCGGAACTAACCATGGAGGTACCTCACTAAAAGTTTGTTCAAGACAATCACCGATATCGATATTCAAATCACGACACAAGCTATCAATCTGAATCCCAACCGGCCGTGTGGTATTAGACCGGTCTTGGTACCTCTGGTGGTATTAGGTACTAAAGATGCATTGATAGCTTGGATGTAGCGACATTTCACGAAGTTTGGCAGTGTACGCGAGGAGTAGCTGCTGCTTCCTTATCCGTAAAGGTGGAACTCACGCTTCAGCGAGTAGGCTGGGAATGGGGCTAGTACAGAAAGCTCCTGTTGTCAGCCTAACTCCACTATGGTGAATACAGTCTAAAAGGCTCAGCGTAGATTTTGACGTTGAGCGATAAGCCGCACTTCCATAGTCAATTCGGGAGAGGACCGTTGCCGTGTAAAATCGTAGCAGCACCACACGTTCAGCCCCCCCCGAAGTGCCGCTTAGAAGCTTAAGCATGTTAAGTTCCTTCATGCAGGCAACCTTCAACTGACGGATGTGGGGCTACCACGTTGGTCTCTTATCAAAATGGAGACCCAGGAATCTGCAGGTGTCTACCACTGGTAAGACACTGTTTCGCAAGCAGAGCTCTGGTTCAGTATGTACAAATCGACGTCGACAGAAGTGTACAACTGAGATTTTCGCCGCTGAAAATCGAAAACCAGGTTGCAGGGCCCATTTGTTGACTCGGTTAATGGCTTGCCGTAGCTGCCTCTCAGCAAATGCCACCCTTCCGGAGCTGTAATGTAGAGCTAAGTCGTTACATACAGCGATGGAACGACTGCAGGCTCAGCAGTGGCAACTATGCCGATGATGGCGATTGCAAATAGCGAGGCATTTAGTTCAGATCCCTGAGGTACTCTATTTTCCATGAACGTAATATTGAGAAAATGCATTCCCTACTCGGACTCGAAAGAGTCGGAGGGACATGAAGTTCTCAATAAACGTAGGCAAATTCCACCAAAATCCCCACTGGTGTAGGGTGGAGAGAATTCCATATCGCCAGGCAGTATTGTAAGCTTTCTGGAGGTCAGAAAACATGGCGATTAGGTGTTCCTTCTGGAGAAAGGCCTTCTGAAGGGCGATCTCCAGTCTGACCAGTGGCAGATCGATGAGAGAGAAACCCACACTGGTAGTTAGACAAGAGACGTTCCTTTTAGAATCATCAACTCTTTTCAATAATTTACTAGATGTATTCTCGGTTAAACCATGGGAAATTGTTGATAAAACTGAGGTAATTGAAGGAATAGGTGACCATAAGGTTGTAATAATGGACGTAGGACTGGTTCCAAAAAAGGCACACAAGACAAGAAACTGTACAGAAAAACTAACGTTGACGAATTCGGGACTTACCTTAAATCACAATTCAGTTGTTGGATAAGTGAAGGGAGTAATGTGGATACACCTTGGGCAAACTTTAAAGGAATCATTTGGGAAGGAGAGAAGAGATTTGTACCTGTTAAGAAGGGTAAAATGATTTCAGACCCCGTTTATTGTACAAGGGAAGTAAGAAAATTAAACAGAAATGTAGAATAGTAAACAGGAAGATAAAGAGGGTAAAGAGAATAGACAAACTAGAAAACAGCTAATGAGGGAACATAATATAGTGAAAATGGAAGGAAAAGCGAATTACAAGAATGACATACTTCATGAGGGTAATGACCACAAAGGGAAACGGTAAAAGCTGTATTCATATATTAGGAATCAAAAGGGAAACGGAATCCAAATTCCCACAATGGTGGGAGAAGGGAGTGAACACTTTTTAACAGATAATGAGAAAGCAAATCTATTTAGTATAAATCCAGTAGAAGATTGTCAGGAGTTGGAAACCGAAACAGAATATAGAGAGGAAAGGAAACAAGAAGCTTCTCATTAAAGAGATGAGGATATTTTCAAAGAAATCCAACTGCTTTAGCAAGGAAAAGCAGCAGGGAGTGATCAAATTACAGGGGAGGTATTAATGACAATGGGATGGTACATAGTGCCTTATTTAAAATTTCTCTTTGACTATGTCATAGATACTGTAATAGTGTAACACCAAAGGAATGGAAGGAATCTGTAATAATACCAATTTATAAAGGAAAGAGTGATAAACGGAAAGCTGATAACTACAGACCAGTCAGCCTGACCAGTGCAGTTTGCAAAATACTGGAGAGTTTAGTAGCAAAGAACGTTAGAGGGATATGTAATGATAAAAACTGGTTCATGAGGAGCCAGTATGGATCTAGAAAGAAATTTTCTTGTGAGGCACAACTGGTGGGATTTGAACAGAACTTATCAGATCAGTTGGATTCAGGAGGCCAGATAGATTGCATAGCCTGTCCAACCTTTCCAAAGCTTTTGACAGAGTGCAACATGGAATATTATTATCGAATTTGGAGGGAATAGGATTGGACATAAGGGTTATATGTTGGATAAGAACATTTCTAAATTCAAAAGTTCAGAAAGTCAAAGTAGGAAATCCCGTATCATAGGAAGAGTAAGTTTGGAAGGGAATTGCACAGGGTAGTATAATTAGCCCATTACTCTTCTTAATATATGCAAACGATTTAGGGAAAAATATAACATTAAAAATAAGATTGTATGCAGATGACATATTTATTTATAGGGAAATAAATACTGTAACACTGAGGATTGTGCAGAATTACAAAGGGACCTTGAAAGCATCCAACAATGGGTTGAAGAGAATAATATGAAGGTTAATGGAGGAAAATCAACTGCTACAACATCTACCAACAACAGGAGCTTAAAAACTGAATTTAAATATACTTTGGATGAGGTAATTGTCTCAAAAGATGGCAAGTGCAAATACTTAGGTGTGAAATTTGAAAGTAATTTGCACTTGAAGGGTCATGTTGATGAAAATGTTGGGAAAGCATACATATTGTTACATGTCATAATGAGGATACTTAAAGGATGCAACAAAGAATTAAAAGAGAAAAATTACTTAAGTATGGTTCGTCCAGTATTGGAATATACAAACATTGTTTGGGATCCTCACCAGGAATACCTAATAAAAGAAACAGATGGCGTGCACAGAAAAGCAGCAAGATTTGTAACGGGATTTCAGGAGAAAAAGTAGTGTAATCAGAAATGTTAGAGAAACTTGGGTGGGGAACTTTAAGAGAAGGGAGAAAACTAGACTTATATAGATCCTATATAGGAGACGAAGCATGGGGGGGGAAATACGTGAGAGGCTTCAGTTGGAAAATAATTACATTGGCAGGGCTGACCACAAGTATAAAATTAGGAGGGATTTTAGCAGAAGCGATTGGGGCAAATTTTCATTCATCGGGAAGGGCGTGAAGAGTAGAACAGTTTAGCAGGGAAACTGTTTGATCCTTTTCCAAAAATCGATACAGATATTCAAGAAAAGAATAAACAGCAACAGAGAAAAGAAATGCTAAAGGGCTTTCGACCTGTACTGGTTATTGTAAATAACGAATTTTTGGAAATAAATTAATTCCATCCCCTGGTCTACGGAGACTGGACAGCCGAAGTAGCGGACTGCCTGTAAGGATGAAGTACAGTGCGGACTTTGAGGGCACTGGGACTGCTACGGCAGCTGTGAAGGCCCTTGAGGAACTCTGGAAAGCAGTTGCAAAAGTGTCTCTGGTTAAGACGCAGCAGGTTGTTATGCTTATTAGGTACCAATTTAAAAAAAAAGGAAATTTAAATCTTATAGCACTTGTATAGTATTATTTGAAGTAATTCAAGTCATTCCACATACTGTATACATGTAAGGATGAGCAGTCTGTTTAATAGAAAAATTGTTAGTGTAAATTGTATAATACTGTATTTTAGGAAAATGTCTTATCTTTTTAATTTAAAATTTAGTGCTTGATAATAATGTATTTTTTGTGTACCATTTGCCATTGAGATAGACACCTTTTTCAAATAAAGTGATTTTGATTTCATTTCGAAGATGGATCTTATGTTTTTGCAGATGGAAGCGCTCTAGCTTTTTATCCTGATGGTAGGGGGTCCACGTATCACAACCGTAAAGCAGTGTTGATATGACAACAGCATGGTAAACCATGATCTTGATATGCATTGTAAGGTCCTTATTTGTGAAGACACGGCAGGATAAATATCCAAATGCTGAGTGGGCAGCACCAATTCTCCTATCAACATCTTGTGAGCAGTTAGCATTTGTTGAGAGGATACCTCCTAGATATAAAAAGGGGTTGACCTGCTCCAGTGGAGTATCCGCAATGGAGATATTGGAAGGTGGGAAGTTCGATCCAGGTGCAGGCTGTGAGAGTACTGTACTTTGGTTTTCTGAACATTAATGGAGAGACCAAAATGATCGCAAGCACTCTTGAAACAACTGACTGACTGTTGCAGCTCCTCAGGTGTGAGAGCAGGTGCGGCAGAGTCATCTGCATACTGCAATTCCATAACGGAGGAAATCCTAGTAAGCTTTAGGGAGAGAAGTCTGGCCAGATTGAACAGTCCCCCAGTGGAGCGATGTCTGACCTTTACACCTTGGTTGTCTGCAGATGTTCCATACAGAATGGCAGCTAGGTAAAGAGCGAAGAGTGTTGGAGCAAGCACACATCCTTGTTTCAATCCACGATTGATTGGAAATGGATCAGAGATAATATTTTGATGAACGACTTGCCCAGACGTGTTATCATGAAGAGCCTTGACTAGATTTACAAAATGCTGTGGACAGCCAAAGTGTTTCAGTACTGTCCACATAGCTGGTCTTGGGACTGAGTTGAAAGTCTTTTCCAGATCATAGAACACTAGGTATATAGGAGTATGTTGCTCTCTGCATTTTTCCTGGATTTGCCTTGCACAGAAGATCATATCTGTTGTGCCTCTGGATGGTTGAAAACCCCACTGTATCTTGGATAGGATCCCTTCGGAAATAATCTGCAGGCGATTGAGGAAAATTCTAGCAAGAATTTCACCTGCTATAGATAACAATGATATACCGTGATAGTTGTCACAAACACTACAATCACTTTTTTTTTTTTGTAAAGAGTAACAATAGTAGCATTTTTAAGGTTACCAGGTACTTCGCAGGTTTCTCATATTAAGAGGATAAGATTTTGAAGTCTTAAAATCATGGGAATAAAACCAACTTTTGGGTGGTTAGACCATGTGCATTTGCAGAGTTTCACCCAGAAGTCTGGTCTTTTACAGGTAGGTCTCCACTTTGAATCAGTTCCCGAGGAATATTATCTGGTCCAGGAGCCTTGCCAGGTTTCAGTTTACTGAGAGCAGCATTGAATTCCTTGAATGTTGGAAGAGATCCACGGTTGTTGGGGATGTAGAGGCAAATCATCGAGAAAGTCTTCAGCAGCATTTGAACTCCAATTGGGAAGAGAGGAGAAATGTTCTTTCCAACGTTCTAGGATTTCTTGACTATCAGTAATAGTGGTAGCATTATCGGCAGCTTTCAGTGTCCCGGAGGAGGAGCGAGTTGGGCCATATAACTCCTTTATTCTTCCACAGAAGTTACGCATGTATGGGGCATCAGACATACTTTGCAGTTCCAGAGCTTTCTGCTGCCACCAGTTGTTCTTTATTTCTCTTATTTGCCCCTGACATTTACGCTTGAGTTTGAGAAAGTGTGCTTTCTTTGCGTCTCAAGATGGATACTGAAGAAGGGATAGATGGGCTTCTCGTTTAGCATTGATGACACACAAAATCTCTTTGTTGCTGTCATCAAACCAGTCTTGTCTTACATTTTTCTTAAAACCATGGTTTTTTCAGCTGATTCTGTGATTACTTTCCGAAATGTAGCCCATTCCTGCTCTACTTTGTTTGTGTTGACTGGAGCGCTTGTCAGCATGTCGGAGATCATGTTGTGGAAATTCATGGCTGTGGGTCCATCTTGAAGTTTAGATGTATCAAACTTCTGCTTGGACGGGGTGAAAATGCCTGAATGGTTTATGGTGAAGACTAATTCTAAGACAAGAGAATAGCAACTTGTGATCCATCCAGCAATCATCAACATTTCTAGCTGTTCTGGTGATAAGGAGATCCTTTCTATCACATTGTCCAGTGATGATGTAATCAAGGATGTGCAAATGCTTAGAGTGAGGGTGCATCCATGTGGTCTTGAAGCGACTGAGTAGCGGAACTGCGTATTAATGTATCCACAAAGATGCTGTCAGTTGGTACACTTATTTATTTCTCCTTAACTTCACATAAACAAAATATACACATCAACAAACCGCCATCTTTAACAAATGCCTACCAGTAAGCACATTCCACATAGAGGTGGCAACCTTAAAACACAGTTGAAACAGTTGACTGCTTACAAGCATGTCACCTACAACACGTGGTCACAAGTATACTCCTGTTAAACCATAACTCCAGCTAAGTAATAACTCGTCTCTACCACCAAGACCACCTTTTTATATATGTGCCTGGCCAGGCTTCTAGAAAGATACATTTTCTCGTAAATTCTAGAGTGCTTAAGGACCAGATATAACATATAGAATATTCTACCGAGTTCTTGTCTTCCCAGTACCATTGTGGATGTTACAATGTGTTTCACAATTCTATAGTGGATAACAGATCATTAATACAGTATAATAAATTATATACAGGTTCTTACATTAACTAAGCTTATATAAATATCTATATACAACAAATATTTCATGGCATAAGCTCACAAATAATGCAATCATAAACTAATAATGATACTAATAAGTGGATGTACATCACAAGGAATAATAATAATAATAATAATAATAATAATAATAATAATAATAATAATAATAATAATAATAATAATAATAATTCGAGCTCGATATTGTTTTCAAGTTATATCAGTTTATCACACATGTGCAATATTAGTTATCAAAAGTTCATGTTCGGTACATACACCAAGAACCAGAAATCCACTGACAATGCAACTACCGAGATTTTGTTTGTCCATTACATAGCAGATTATCCTTCCCAACTCTAGCATTGAAGTCACCTAGTAGGAAGAGCTTATCTATAATTGGTACGTTGGAGGTGGTTGTGGAAAGCAAGTTACAGAACTGGTTTTTAGCATCTTCATCAGATCTAATATAGGAGCATAAGCAGAGATGACAATCATGTTACTATCCCTGGAGAGTGGTACAGTAGAACCTCGATTATACGTTCTCGGAAACTACGTTTTCCTGTATTCTTCGTTCACATTACGTGGTCCTGCGAGCATGGTAAAAATCCTGTATTATCCGTTCCTCGAAGAAACGATTTCCCGGATCAACCGTCCAGAAATTTCAGTCCCATCAACGCTAAATCCTCGATCACGTATTTTTCAAGAAACTGTATCTCACGAAAGGACAGCTACGGCATACTACGGATCTTGGTGGTAATGTCCTGTCATTGCGATAATTAGAGGAAAAGCAATCAGCGGTGAACTTGCATAACGGACCATCTTAGCATCGTACTCGGGTGGTATTGTTTAGAGAATCCTCGGAAATCATACAGCAGAGAGTGGCCACAACAACTGGAAGGAGACAGAGTGCATTTCAACAACTCTACAAAGGGCACTAGGAAAGTTTTTGCAATATGCAAAAACGGTTGGCTGGACACCCTTGTTATGGTGAGGGATGAAAAGAGGGGTGAAAACCGGTCTAGAAGACAGCAAGGCGCGAACTTAACACCAGTTGTTACCAAGCAGTGGGACTGAAAGCAAGTTAAGATGTCAGGGTGGTCTAAAGGTGAATATCGCACAATTATCCGCTACAAATTTGCTTGTGGATTAACTGTTGACCAGTGCCTGGAGGAAATGACTCCTGTACTGGGGAAAGACTGTCCACATCGGACAACAATTTTCCGCTGGTACAAAAGAGTTCCGGAGGGTAAATTTTGGGGTTGAAGACAATCGTCTTTCTGGGCGACCATCTGAATCAGTGACTGAGGAAAACATTGCAGCTGTGAGGTAAATGTTGCAGCAAGAGAGGCGGTTGACATATCGGCAGATAGAAGAGACCACCCACATCCCTGCACCAGCTATTCATTCAATTCTACACGACCATCTCCATGTTAGAAAGGTTTGTTCCCTTTGGGTGCCCCATTCACTTTCAGAGGAACAAAGGGCACATTGAGTGAAACGGTGCCGAAAAATGCTGTTTGAAAATGGGACTTGGTGTAACGTCAATAGCTTCATCACAGGTGACGAAACTTGGTTTTATTATTACGATGTCCAAACAAAATCACAGAACAAGGTGTGGCTGTTTGAAGATGTGGGTACTTCTGTGACTGTGCGAAAGTCAAGGTCAGTGAAGAAAAGGATGATTGCAGTATTCTTCACTAAACGGGGCATCCTGACTCGGGTTGTGCTAGAAACACAAAGTGTAGTTACTGCGAAGTGGTACAGTGAGACTTGTCTGCCTCAGGTCATCCAGGCTCTCAAGCAGCTCCGCCCAAGGTCACGGCTCAACATTTGGCTCT
The DNA here is from genome assembly GCF_040414725.1 of Anabrus simplex. Taxonomy (NCBI): domain Eukaryota; kingdom Metazoa; phylum Arthropoda; class Insecta; order Orthoptera; family Tettigoniidae; genus Anabrus; species Anabrus simplex. Next base: position 1,156,114,387 of record NC_090265.1, on the reverse strand, counting down.
TGCATCACAACAATGCTCCAGCACATCGTGCTAATGTAACAATGGATTTGCTTGCCAGATCAGAGTTAACTGTGTTTGATCATCCTCCATACAGTCCTGATCTTGCCGCATGTGACTTCGCACTCTTCCCAGAAGTTAAGATGAAGCTGAAAGGGTGGCATTTTGCATCCGACGAGGAGCTTCTGGCAGCATGGGATCAAGAGTGTGAAAATGTAACCGAAGAAAAGTGGCAGAGTTGGTTCAGTGACTGGTTTCGACGTATGGAGAAGTGTACTGAGTGTGGTGGAAATTATTTTGAAAAAGCCTAAAGAGTCACTCACATTGTAGAACTTTCCTCATGCCCTTTGTACTTGAAGACAGAACGAGTTTCGTCAAATGTTCGTACTTGCAAAATGTCTACAAAATGTCCAGGGTTAGATGTTTATATTTTTTTACTTTTTTTCAATTGTATTGCCGAAGAGGTTTCCGGCACTTCCTTCAGGGCACTGTATAGTCACTGGGCTTTCAGGCAGAAATCGAAACTGCTCCTTCTTAACACAAATTTATTTATTTTAATCATCGTATACGATTATGTTATCGAGAACAGAACAGATGTTGCACCTTACATACATAAAGCCATGGGAGGTTTTGGGATTGCCTATTACTCTTTTGATCCTAACATAAGACTGGGAATTTCATTTTTTTGGGTGTTAAAATGTCATAAAAACCACAGTTGTTTTATTTGCGCACATTACATTTAAAAAGTTTGTAGCATTTCGCACTCGTTCTGACTTGTTCAGCGAGCCCGCTTCGCAGCTGCGCTCAAGGTCACGAATAACTGTGATTTCTAAAGTTTTGATGATATTTTTTCTCATTCCAATTTGATTGTGATCAGTGACGGGCAGAATTGAATATAATGCATTTGAGAATTTTTGAAAATCAATATTTACATTCGAAATCATATTCTCGAGTTTAAACCAGGACGATTCAACATAACCTTAACGATGTAGGCCTAATTTACGTGGTATACGATTTCCATCAACTGACTACGAACTGTATACCAGTGACCAAATTAAAATGGAAGATAAAAAAAAAGGGATTTCGCCATCATGTTGGGCGCTTTTGTATCTAATGTGCATTATTTTATTAGATCAGAGAATTAAAAACTACTTGCGGTCGATTGTTGTTTGGCTCGGTGTTACCGGTATTAGATTTTTCGAAGTTTGGATGATCAAAGTTGCTGAACTAAAAGAAGTTTTCACGGGAAACTTATGAAGTTTTCAGGGGAAACTTACGAAGCTTCCCCAGTAGAACTGAATCTAAAGTTTTGAGATTTTTAAGTCGCATACCGGTAATTCATGTTTGAAGCCGGCCCCGCGATCTAACTTGTCTGCCTCTCACTTGGAGGGCACGGGTTCGATTCCCGGCCAGGTCACACATTTTTACCTGCATATGGGGGCTGATTCCAGGTTCACTCATTCTACGATTACCTTTCATTGAGGAACTATCAAATGTTGAGATGAGGACCTAGGTCTAGAGAGCGAGGAATAATGGCCGAGAGGATTCGCCACACTGACTATGTGTAACCTCGTAATCTGCAGGCTTTCGGGATGAGGAGCGGTCACTTGGTAGGTGGAAGGTCTATTGGGACTGTAGTCTGGGTTTGGTTTAGGAATGTTTATAAGATTATAATAGCATACATTTCATTTTTGTGACATTTAGCCAAATTGTTGACGAGTCATTCGTTCCCGGATTATCCGTTTTCCCGTGTTGTACTTTTTTTTTTTTGCGGTCCCTCCAAAAACGGAGAATCGAGGTTCCACTGTATAAAGGAGAGTCATAAGTTTTCTGCTAACTGCAGATGGGACAAGTTGGTGACTAGCAGTTACATTTGTCTTCATGGCAAATCCAACACCATGAATACTACGCTCTCCATCCTCCTTATCCTTCCAAAAGATGGTATATTCTGAACTGGATTCAATAACTTTGCCTTCACTGGATAATTTTGTTTCAGTCAAGGCAGACATCAATATTCAATCTAGAAAGCTTGTGGGCAACAAGCTCCTTTCAGGTCTGTCGCTCTCTTTCGTGTTCGGACATTCGATGTTGCAATTATAAATTGTTTTCCTTGATTGTTTCGACCGCATATGGGGTGACCCACTGGGTGAGGTCGCCCAACCGGACAAAAATGCGACGTCCAATGTTCAGCCCACCTTTCATAGGGGCTTCCCAATTTAGGGGTGGGCAGCGGTGATCCTAAATAGGCCTGCCCAAACAGGATGCAGGACCGAATTCCCAAGTAGTCACAATTCTTAGAAAGACAAACATTACACACCTGCTGCCAACATGCAGGTTCAAACTGAAGGCTTCCAGTTTCACCTGAGAACCTGCCTCCACCGCCCTTATCCCAACGCCGTTGGACGTGGAGTGAAAAGTGACAGCTGAAGAAAGTGCAACTGGTGTAGATTTGTTTAAGGTGGATCACAGGTTGCCAGGAAGTGACCCACACACCATGATTTCGGAGTCCTTCACCACGGCACATATGCATGAGACATGTGGTGTCAAACACTGGCCTCAACGGACTGCTGCTGACTCGAGAGAAAAACGCCTTCATAGCCAGTCCGTCTGGCATTTTCTCTTCCGCTTAACTCGCCGTACTGAAACCCATCTTCTCTGCCGAGTAAACCGTTAAGTAATGGTGTTTCAGTAGCATTACCTCTCCTGACGGACCATCAGCCCTCCTGAAGAGCCTCATCTATCCAAAGCCATTGGCCTCTTTAGAGCGTACTCTTATTTATCCCCGAGTCCAGGGCTGCCTCTTCTGCCATCTCCACCATACTGAAGTCCATCTTCTCCGCTGCATAGTGTTGAGGACTTCACTTGTAACCCTGAGCTGGTACCCTTACCAGATGTTATACACTGGGTCAGTGTGCTCTGGGACTCACATAGGCAGGGGTGCCACTCCCTGGGTAGAGCTGCCCCTGAAGAGGATCCTTACCTGCTGAGAGTTTATATACAATATTTGAAAAAAAGGAAAATCAATGAATTTCTTGTAATAAAGATAACGTGGCACACCTACTAAAAATAGTATAAAGAAACAAGAAAGGTCAGAGAGAACTATATAGATGGGAAGGCGTTACATATAAAAAATGAACCTGAATTTAACACTCTTGTTAAGATATTGAACACAGAATGAAAGACATCAGGCAGAAAGAGGAAGAGAAATCAAAAGGTGAAAACAGAGACGATGCATATGGTTAGTAGTAAGGATATACATGTAGAGGTATGCTGGACTCTATGACTTAGTTAAAGTCTCGGAAGTACCTGAAAAGCTAAGTTTATCTAATCATACATACATCTTCATTATAGAATGTTATGCCTTTCAACATTCAGTCTGAAAGCCTCTGTGAATTTACTAAACATAATCACAATTCTCTATTTGTAACTAGTTCTGTGGCCTCAACAACTGCCTTAAACCCATCTCACAGTCTGTTTACTCCCTCATGCCTATCTTATCAGCCACATGGTACTGCCTAATAGTCCTACTTTTAGAAACTTCCTTTCTATCACAATTATTTTTAACTACGATAAAAACAGCTTTGTGATCACTTATATCATTTATTACTTCAGTTTCACTATAGAGCTCGTCTGGTTTTACCAACACCACATCCGGAATATTCTTCCCTGTAGTTGGTTCCATCACTTTCTTATTCAGCTGTCCTTTCCAGATTAACTTTTTTTTTTTTTCTTAACAATTTGCTGTAGGTCGCATCGACACAGGTAGGTCTTACGGCAAGGATGGAATAGGAACGACCTATGAGTGGGAAGGAAGCAGCCGTAGCCTTAATTAAAGTACAGCCTCAGCATTTGCCTGATGTGAAAATAGAAAGCCATGGAAAACCATCTTCAGAGCTGCCGACAGTGGGGTTCGAACCTACTATCTCCCAGATGCAAGCTACAGTAGCATGCCCCCTAAACGCATGGCCAACTCACTCGGTATTTGTCATTTGTTGGTCATGCATCTTGGAATTCACATGACCTTCCCTTTTGACATTTGGTAAATTGAGATCACCCGCTACATATAGCTGTTATCTTATAAATAACTGCTAATCAGCATCTGCGCCACCCTTTCCAGGTGTGTACACTCCAAAAACACAAAGTTTAGAGATGAGCCTTACATCTACAATTTCGTGTTTGTCGTTTTTAACTTTTTGGTACCTTACCAGAAAGAATACTCCCTCTCCTATCTCTATGGTAAACACTTCAGTTCTGTAAGAAAATTTCTGCATCTGTTATATTTCTCAGCCATGATTCAACATGTATTACAATATCTGGTAAGTATATATCTATTAAATTACTCATTTTTTCTCCATATACAAAATCCTTCTGTGAATGTTGATAGATTCCGTGTTCTCTGCCTACAGAAAATGGATCACTGTATGCAACTCCTATGACAACTTGTTAGGTTACACTGACACTTCGCAACTGATACTGCACGCCATGGTTCTATTTCACCAAACTGTGCAGATACATAAGTTGCAGTGAGCTAATTTCTCTGGTTCTGAGCAAGAACAAGGGAAACATACCAAATAATAATTGCAGATTCATTCATATGTATCATTGCACCCAAGGGTAGAACTAAATGATGTCACAGTACTAGTTCCAAACAGAGCTGGCAAAACCTGTTGTAAATCTCCAAGAAAGTGGAAAATGAGAGATTATGAAAATTATTGAAGTGATAAGAAACAGGTAAGATCCTGCAGAAAATGAATTGTACATTTTCTTACCTCAGAATACACTATAAAAGTAACTGAATAAATACACAAATAAAACCTTGCATTGCAAATCAATGGAATGAGCTAGTTTGTCTAACCTGAAGACGATGCCACTCGCCGCAGCAAAAACATGTGAACCACTGGGTGCCCAGGACACCATACACACACCTCCACCACCCATTCGTTTAATGGGAGTGTACCGCTCCATGCTCACATCCCATGCATACATGGTAGTGTCATGAGCTGAAGCAGTCAGAAGTAAATGCCCCTGAAAAAACGTGTAAAGTTTCAAAAATTATTCACAAAAATAAAACAAATAAAGTAGAAGTCCATTATAGCGAGAATTCATAACAGCGAAAAATTTACTTGCTATAACGGATTGTCGTTATATCCGATTTTTGTATAAAAGTCGGAAAACCCTTCATGCACTTTAAAATCGGTATGAAACGGCAATCAGTTTGTTCAAAACTTGCGTTTCCGTAGATGATATCCACACTACGGCTTACTTGTTTGTTATTTTTCATAATCCGATACTACGTGAAAGTGTATGTTTAATTTCATTCTGAAAAAAATATAGTACCGTATATCTCAGAATCCAAGATGAATCCCACTTTTTCCTTCAAAAAATTTAAATCAGGCTCAAAAAGAAGTTTGTAAAATCATATGAATGCCTTGTCTTACTGTAGGCCTACACATTTTCAGACTATTTTTAGACACCGAACATTGCCTTTCGTCATGCTGTATTTCTTTATTTTTGGCGGCTGCACAATTATTTATTTCCGCAGGTTTAAGGACCATTAACTCGACATTGGCCATCATAATACCGAAGAGAACTCGTTGAAAATTTTCCGGCAATACCTATTCCATGCGTCTCTACAATAGAACGATCCATCAGGAAATTATTCCTGCTGTCTATAAAACTGTTACTTTTACGCAGCGTCAGATATAATCGGCTGCCACTACACGCACGTCTCGCTTGTCGGGTTCGGCCAAATTCAGTGGCTAGCGATGTATTGGCCTAATCGCAAACGTTGAAAGTCAACGAACAAGTTTATTGCGCCACGGTATGGCCATTCCGCCCTTGTGTTTTTCGTGCACATACCTCACAATTTCATCTTTGACTTCTTTAAAGCGTCCTTGTTGCGGACCACTGAATTAATTTTTTGTACAGTACGCTTTTTTTTTAGCTCTTTGTCTTCACGCTAACGCCAAATACTGGCTTTAGTTAGGCCTATGCCGTATTTTCTTGCGGCTGCACAATTATTCTACATTTCCGTGTGTTTAATAAACATTAACTTATAATTGGCATCATAATATCGACTAGAACCCGTTGAAAATTTGCCGGCAATACCTTTTCCACGTGTCTTTACAATACGACTACCCATCACGAAAATATTTCTGCTGTCTATAAACCTTAATTTTACTAAGCGTCAATTACTACTGAGTAGTCATGGCTTTTCTAGAATTCGAAGGGTCACATGCTTTGATGTCATTCTGCAGATTTGAGAAACACACAGGCTCTGTACAACCGGTTGTCGCGGCTAGCGATGTGTGGTAAAGAGGCAGTCTTTTATTGTCAACGAGTTCTGTGCGCGTTAATGGTTATGAATTTCATGTTTTTGGTCCGTATTGAACTGAGAATAATATATAAGTAATAATAATAACAACGTAAACGTTTCCACGTTGTTATTATTATTACTTATATATTATTCTGTGCGCGTGTGAAAACAACAGGTTTTGCCAGGTATCCATTAACTTACTGTTAGGCCGTGAATGCAACAACCCTTGAGATTTTGCATGACATTCTGAGAAAAAAAACCGTCTTGGATTCGGAGAAATACGGTATCACTCCAGAGATTTCTGTGGCAAACACCTCAGCTTTCTTCTTCAAACAGCGCCACCTAACCTAACCGTATATGTAGCCTATCATGAAAACATATTTGAAATGCATGTAGAGAAATAACCTCCTCGCGAAAAATTTACATGTAAATAGCCGTAACTAGACACGAGAAGATATGAAATATCCTGTGAAATCAGTGATGTACTCTGCCATATCTTGAGGTGTATCACATTCTTACTTAATATAACATTAAAATTAAGATATCGTTTACTTCAGTCTTATTTTTAACGAGTTAACAACTGCTATCGGCCACGTTATTTACGCATTTATTACGAAAAGGTGTTTTCCTCTTTCATTTCGAATTTTCTTTAGAGAACAGCAGTCAATGGGTATTACTAATAAACTCCAACATCGCCTTTGAATGTCAACGAGAGAGCTCGCAAATGCACAAAGTGAGAAAACTATACTGTACCGAAGATGATCGATAGCATTTTGTTGCAAACGTTTCAGTTTTCTTATTCAAACAGCGTCACGTATCCTAACTTAACTGTACTATACGTATGATGAAAACACACTTCAAGCGCCAGTAGAGAAATTATACATTTCTCGCTATAAATTTTCATAATAGCCTTTCTGTAATTTAACCAGACGTGACAAAACAAACTAACCTCTGAAATCATTTAAGCACTCTACCATATCTCAAGGTGTATCTCATTCTTACTTAATTGCAGTATTTAGCCTCAAAATTAAGCGGTCGTTTAGTCAGCCTTAATTTTAACGAGTTAACAACTGTTATCGGACACGCTATTTACGCATATATTACAAAAATATGTTCTCTTTCATTTTGAATTTTCTTTACGGAACAACTGTCGCCGGAACAACTAATCACTTTTCATGATTTTCTCTCCGAGTGTTGGTACAGGTCATTCTAAATTCCCCCTGTACAGACTGGTCCAAACATTTTCCTTAAGAGTTTTCTTTGTTGATTTTCTACATCTTTAATCAATGATCTGCCCCAGTGATCAGATTCATATAGTGCTTCAGGCTTGATTACAGTGTTATAATATCTTAATTTTGCATTTATATCTGTTCCTAGTGAGTCGGTATGGTCTTTGCAGTTTAGAGACCCTTTCTTTGTTTGCTTCACAATTGAGTCCTGAAGGTTGGATGACTTGGGATATTTTGCCATATTGGGTTTTCATTGGTTGTCCAGCTAGGTACCGAAGAGATCTTTCCATGTAGTGAGTTTTCTGATGTCCTGTTCTGGATGCAATGTAATGGAATTTTTCAATGGATGCAATTGCTTTGCCGGTATTATTATTATTTGTAAACTATGAGGTCCACAACCTCACCATGTGCTACTATTGTTCATTTCCATCTGCATCATTTGTTTTTTCATTCCTTTGTTTTCTTAGGTTAACACAGTTTTTAGTTTCAATTATTATTTTAAATTAACAACTTTTCACTGAATTTTGTTGCAGTGAATTGTTTTTTACTCCGCATATTGATGTAAATATTGTATATTTGTGCTAATTTTGTTTCCGTCTAGGCTCTCTTTTGTTTGTTTTCTCATTTGCTCCTTCATTATGTTTTTTAGCATTTTTTCAACTTATATTATGTAAATTATTTCAAACTCCCCTCATTTTTCACTGAAGATGGCTCAAACGAGCCGAAACATCTTTGAATTTGTTTACTCCGTCTAATGACGGAATATTTATTGTATTGAATTAGGAGGATACTCTCATTTTTCACCTTTGTAAAGTGAAAACCGTCAATACGGAATGATTCTAATATCTTGTAATGAAACAACTAATCGACTCCGACATCGCCTTCGAATGTCGACGAGAGAAATCGCTAGTGTACACAGCGGGGAAACGATGCCGAAGGTAATCAATCGCATGCAGTATCATCGCTGGGGTGCATAAATATCGGTAACGGAAAAAATCGTGCGCGCTTAATCGCTCGTAATAACGGACGCGCCAGTGATAGGGTTCTCGCTGTAACCGAAGGATAATACACAGTTGAATATAGGAATTTTGAAGGGACAGAAAAATGTCGTCGCTATAACGGAGTTCTCGTTATATGCCGTACTCGCTATAGCGGACTTCTACTGTAATTAGGCATGTTTAATTCTATAATCAACCTACATTTAACTGACCTGTGGACTCCATGCTATACTCGTTACAGGAGAGTGGCCATAACGCTTCAAGATGGTTGCACAGTTTGTTGAAGGGTGAGTAACAACAGAATTAGGGTCCACTTGCCATACGTACACACCCTCTTCACAGCCCACAGCTAGTTCAGATGCAGACAAAGGTCTAGTCACAAAGAAATGGATATGTTTACATGATAGGGAATGCAAAGGTGATTAAGTTTTTGAAAGTACACCAAAAGTAAATGTTGTGTTATTTATTGTATATGCAAGTCAGGTCTGCATAGATATTATATGAAACATCATTACCATATTTTCTTGCATAATTAATGCACTTTTCTCACGAAAAATACAGGCAAAATATTTGGATGCGTAAATTATTCAGGGAATTCAGATATAAAATAATTATTTACATTTTAAAGATACACAAATATAATATACACACAACTGGTTCAACTGATTTGCGGTTATCGTCATCAAGCATAAAATTACGGCATGCATTTCTTTCTGAAAAGTTAAATAGGGTACATCAGGTAAGCTGGACATGTGGGTTTGAGGTACTGACACTAGAAATATTCTTCCCGTTACAAACTGACAATACGACCTGAAGAGAATACAGTTCATATAAGTAAATAAGGACATGCCTTTTATAGCCTACCATCTTCGAGTTCGCTACCAGCATTGCAGGAAGGATTGCTGTTACTGTTATCATTGCTCACATCTCTCCATAAAAAGTCATCTTCACTCCCATTTAACGAATTCGAGGTTCCTGTTTTCTTGAAGCTCTTTTAAATCACTTTCGAAGAAATCATGTCCTAAGCACGCAATATCCACTCACAAAGGAGTTCCACAGGTAGTTTCCAAATGTTGCCTGTTGGAGTAAGTTCGCGCACACTTTCCATCATCCAGCACTGATAGTTTTAGCACTTTGTCCTTGAATGGTTTATTTACCGAAATGTCCAAGGTTGGAGTACCAATGTCAGTCCAGCATAAATCACTGCCAAATTGGTTTTCATGGTTTCCAATAACTTCTTAGTGACTTCCGTCAGGTGGACACGAAAACTGTCCAACATGGGAAGGGCCAGGCATCGAAGGAGGGACCCTGCTCGATTTCCCCAAACCATTCATATCCAATCTTGTATGAGTGACATGTCCATCCACCCCTTTTCTTGGATACAAACGTGGATTACTCACAGAAATTTTACTTTAGGCATTTCTTTTTCATTTTAGAACAACATAAGGTACAAGCTTTCTGCCATCAGCTGTTACAGCAAGCATTACAGTATATCATTGTTTTTCGCCTGATGTCCCTTTCTTATTAGTTGTTCGACTCTGTGGCATATCGAAACTGACTGGCATCTGGGGCCTATTCCACGAACGAACTTTGCAACTTTTCACTTTGCACTTTTCAGTTCAGATTTTGTTCCACCATCGCTTTTCAGATTTAGCTTGCAAAGTGAAAAGTGAAAAGTTAGAAATCTTTTCACTTTTCAAGCCTGTTATGTTCCTCCATTGGTACAGAAATGCAAAGTGCAAAGAAATGAAGTGAAAAGTTTTCATAAATCTTGCAGAGATGATTCCCTTTTCATATGTTAATTAACAAGTATGTACATTAGTTTCTTGGCGTGGAGTTTGGTTTAGTGATATAACACGTTACGACGTGAGCTTTTGTTAACATCAAGCGAGGATAGTGATGAAGAATCCAATAATGGAACGTACAAAGACAGGATTAATTTTCATAACCTCGTTTCGACGTAATATCGCGAGTGATTTCGTATTATCCCAAGAGAGGCCGACTATATTCTTGAAATGATCGGTCATTTATTGAAACATAAAGAAGTAAATTCCTTTCCAAAAAAGAACAAAGTCTTATGTTTACAGTTTTTAGTAAACGGTGCCCAGCTGTACTGTGTAACAGCAATGCATGGGATATCAAAATTAATTATTTGTAGAACTGTTACCAAAGTCGTAGATGTTATAGTAAATGTAATATTTCCTAACAGTACGTTGGCCTGATAATCCACTTAATATAGCGACGGGATTTCTAATGAAGGGTGAATGTCTTTCTGTGTGTATATGTGTTGACGGTACTCTCGTTAACATTGATTTGTGTCATCATTTGAGAGGTTATCTTTAAAGTTGTCAAAAAAGGATGTCACGTTTCTCCTTGACAACTTCCAGCACAGCCAGCTTCTTATAATAACCTTTCTTTCCCATGATAAAAACTTTAACGGTACGACAATTATACCGCCAAGTTTGCCGCGAAAAGTAAAGCATTAAAATCATAGAGTATTAGGCCTATACAGTTTGCTCATAGAATAAACTCGATCGGATCACTCATTCGCAAAGACTTTTCACTTTGCGAAGAAATTGAAAAGTACAGCCTAGTTCATGGTGGAACAGAAAGACTTTGCAAGAATTGAAAAGTGAAAAGTGCAAAGCTGAAAAGTTGCAAAGTTCGTTCGTGGAACAGGCCCCTGATCTTTCCATCACTTTACGCCTCTCAATCACAAAGCAATGAAAATCAATTACTTTTTGGTTGAAATCACTCAGTATTCTTTGGCAAAATGTTGTTCTTCGTCGATGGGAAAGACCATTTCTATTCATAAAATTAATCATCCAGCCTGGGCAAACCTTACAATCTGAGAAACTGATTCCACGTGCAGCAGCTATTTCTTGTCCCTCAAAAAACATCTATGATGAAATTCTAAAAGAATTCATTTATATTAGGGCTACCTATTTAATACGTTTCTGTCATTTATTAAATGGTCTGTTCAAAATACCTTGGACATGTTTCAACCTGGCTTAGAGGTCATCATCAGCAAAATAACACAGAAGAAAGACATATGACAAAAACAGTGATACATAAAAATCTGAGATAAAATACAGTCAACAAAGGCAATGGGAGTTAATGTTAAAATGTACATAGCTTCAATATTAAAAATATATTCAACAAGTACAATGGACAATTGTTAAAAATGTACATAGATTCAAACTTGGACACAATAAGTTGATAGTGTGGGTCCAACCATATTCAGTACAATATTAGTTGGCTGGAGGAAATACCAGTGAAGACAGTTAGATGTTGTTCTAATATGTCATGTTTCTGGAAAATGGAGTGGTTTATAAAAGATCCATTGTACTGCATTACAGAAAACACAAGTATAGCCAGGATGTCCTCTTTCCTCCAGCCCTATGCTTGTGTCGATCAGGTTGGGTCGGTGTTGACCTCCACACTGACTATGTTGAAAAAACAGCATTTAGTGAAGAATGGCATATCCATCATTGCGTAACAAAATCAAATATTTAAGCAGATCTTCCTCTACTTTCAGAAACTTGCCACTTTTTGGTCTGCGACATACTTTGCGAGACTTGTTGGTCGTTTGAAGTGCAATTTTCTGTTTCCGCCAGTAGCGCACATTGCATTTAGACATTGAATACTTGCATCCCGCTGCCCTACTCCTGTATGTTTCGGCGTAACTGATCACCGCAAGTTTATATGACGCAGTATTACTCGAGTACTTGCTCACTGTGGATTAACAAACAATTTTGAGATCACAGAAAACGCATGTACCTTACCCAAAACACTCCTAGAATATGTTTGTACCAGGCTGGAATAGGGCATCACTAGTCACTTGTGCGCAGATTCACTCAATGAACTAGTGCAGTGGTACTTCCTACCACTGATAACAGCACGTTGTGCAGTATTTGGAATGCCCGGTTTTGCAATAGGAAGGCTGATGCCTGAGTAGTTGACATCTTTATTTCACAACGCCTCCTAAACTGCGTGATGCATGATCGAAGAACTGGGTGCGTTAAATATGGGAACATTTCTTTTTCTCAACTTTGGACCCAAAATACTGGGATGCGTAAATTATGCAAGAGCGTTAATTATGAAAGAAAATATGGTAATATGTTCTTGTCCATGATAGATCTTCTGCAATATGAATTCAATGTCACTAACATATTTACATAAGAAGCATGTATGATAATGATGGTTACGTCTTCATGACGGGTGCACACATAGGAGAATTATTTGCTATGGTATAATAATAGGTATAACATACTTGGTATTATAGATATTAGAGTCATCTAACAAGGTAAGTTACACAAGTAATGATAATTTATTTGGGTTCAGAGTTTCTTTCATCTGATTGATCATGACGAATGATTATGTTTGAATCATCATTAGAAGGAGACTTACAGGATGAGGGTATTACAGTAAAATCTCGTTAATTCGTAGTTGGAACGCAAAAATCGGATTTTGAATTACGTGATTTTGAATTAACTGCCAACTCGTAATTCAGAAATGCCAATCCTTGCCCCATCACAGAGTATTCTAAGGCATGCAATCACCTTGATTCACAGTTTAAACCTTTCAGATGCCATGGAAAAGCTATTTCCAAAATGTATCCAACAAGGTGCATGTACATTATTCAAATAATGCACTTGAATAAATCATTGGCAAACATAACCTCACGCAACAAAAAAAAACCCACAGGATTCAAAGGCGAAGAAAAAATTATGCTGGCTCCCCTGTGCAAATGCTTTATTATTTGGATTACTGTACTGTTTGCATTTTTTAGATGCCTTGTACTTGCACGGAAAGTGCCCGACGCCCTTAAAACATTGCGGCTTATCGAACTTTCCTATGAAGAGTGTAGGAATTCTCTCGGTTCCGTGTGCATTGCAACACAGTACAATGACCCCCACCCTTGTACGATTTCTGGGATGGCACTTCTCTCCTTTAAATTCATAAGTCCTTTGGGGCTCGGCATTAAAAAAATGCTGTTTCATCGGCATTCACAATATTGTTCGGTGCGTACGAACTGATTATACGAGCTATGCTTTTTTGCCAACTGTCGGCATCACAAGTGTTCGTGGATTCTGCTTCTCCACACACTGCCTACTACTTGACATTGTGGCGTTTCTTAAAACGCTGAATACAAAAGAATTAAAATTTTACTAGAACATACCAAAAATGAAGCACTCCGTAGACACATCGAAGTACAGAAAGCTACCCCAGTACATTCACGAAGACGTGTTCTATCATGACGCGGATAAATTTTGAATTTAAATTATTCTGAGAAATAGTTTTAAATGTAAAGGCAGTTATGAATTAAAAGTCCATATTTCGAGTTAAACAATTCAAACAACATGCAAAATTGTACCTCCTGTTTCCGGGAACGAGAGCTTCTTTGAATCAAGCAGGATTTTGAATTAACCGATTTTGAATTATCGAGATTCTATTGTATATATATAAATTGACCATATGTTGGAATATTTACCTGCAAACTTATACTTTTTTTGCGAGGCAGATGAATGATGTACATTATACATAAACTTTATTAATTTGTTTATGGTAAAAATTGTTATTATTTCAGCTCTGACTAAGACAGTGCAGAGGAATGGCCAGAGCTGGAGTCTTCTAATTATGATTGCTTATAAATGTTATTGTCGTTTACAGAATCACAAAGTTGCTAATGTTCAACTGCATGTTTGATTGCATTATCATACCTGCCAACTTTTAAAAATAAAAAATAGGAAGATTTTTTAATTCTTGGATTTCATCACATATATTGTGCCACGGTCGAGGTGAAGAAATGACAGGATAAAAGACATACATATCTACAGTTACAATGCAAAATGACCATTAAATTTAAAATTTTAAAGTAAGGAAAAATAAAAATGGTTACAAGAAAATGTGCCTAATCATTCTCATTTATGACATATACATACGAATAATAATATTTATATCACATCGATACATGCAACAAAATGCATAATAATTTCCTTTATTAGACTGTAAAACAAATGAAAATTTTATTTTATAGGTATCTCTGAACACTTGGATATAAGGTTTGTTATGTTTTTTGGCCATTATGTGACGAGAAAATACGAGAAACTGTCACCGACACAACTCCCTGAAATACATTCAACTCATTAAAATTATGAAGTAAGAACGAACAGAAATGCACTGAAATACGCAAAACTACCACATACAAATCAATACGTCTCATACATTATGAACATACGAGTTTAGCAGAGGGAATAGCACAGAACCTCAAGAAAAAACACGTGGCCTACAACACCAACGAAACTACGCACAGAAACGATGTAGACGTGCGAACCACACAGTAACAAACTCCTTTTTTCGTCCTGATTAATGGAGTCACTAGCGCGCGCTAGCCTCTCTTGCTTGTGGGGCGATTGCCATCCCAAATCCCCAGCTGTAAAGAAAACACGCTGCTGTGGTAAGCGGGAAACACGATACACGAAGGCAACGGACGATACACTCGCGAAATAAAGCATCAAATAAATACGCTTGAAAAAGAGTTTGCGTAACTTACACAAGCACATAAGAATTTATCCTTTATCCCAGGGGAAGGACATTGAGCGTAATGGAAGTTATATTGGTAAAAAATAGGAGGAAGTAAAAGTAAATCAGAAAATTGGAAGACGAGTTAAAAAAAGGAACGCTTTTGGGTAAATCGGAAGGGTTGCCAGGTATGCATTATCCACTCAGGCTACTACCTGATATTTCTGCTCTATAGAACAGAACTAGATTTTCCTTTCAAAAAGGGAGGAATAATGAAAGAACGTGAAAGTGACCACATATGAATAAATATGTGCAATGAAACAAATTTGGTATGCAAGGTTTCGCAATAGGAAGGCTGCTACTCACCATCTTTATATTTAAATACAGTACATCCAGAACAGTGCAATAAATCTTCAAGAAAGTAGGTGCAGCAAATATGCAAACATTTCTTTTTCTCCAATTTGAACTCCAAAAAATGGAAGTGCATAAATTATGCAAAGAAATATGGTATCATTATTAGTATGACCAACACTCTGATGCTCATATACCCAGTTCACGTCGTTTCGACCACCCTGTGTATACAGGCAGAGCAGTAATTGTACATACCTCCATGCCAAACAAGATATTGCTCGCTGGTTTTTGCATTTGAGAACTGGTGTGAGATTGGAATTGGAACTAAACACTCGAACAGAGTCATCCCAAGCTGCCACAGCAAGCTTAGTGCAGTGAGGGTGCCAAGCTAGGCAACGAATAGGACATGTGTCCCAGTCTCGGGTCTGTGCAACTGCAGCAATCAGCTTTGGACCACATTCCTACAACATTAACAGACATGATGCATTTTACTGACAACTAAAAAAAATAGAGAATTATTTGTGATACTGAAGGATAAGATGGAAGATATTCGTTCTTAGAGGAGCCAAGAGGTTTCATATAAGTTTTCATTAGTCTTACATCTTTATCATTGTTTAAGAATACAGACATTTAGTACAAAGTAACTATAAGCAAGCATCTGGAATACTACAGATTTTGGCAAGGGAATTATCAGACCACCAAGTTCAACTGAGGTATGCTCTTAAAACTAAGCAAGTTCTATTAGCTTTACATGTGAAACATCCTCACTATGTTCTTACATTTTAAACAAAGAGAGTAAACTCTTCTGTCTCTGCATTGCCAACAACACACCAAAAGTCTTGTTCTATCCTTTACATCACACTGTCGTGCACTCACTGGTATCTTCTTATTTTTGAACTGTATTTATAAAATCAGTGACGATCTCTTTGGCTATATTTATATGTTAACATGGAAATTCTTTTAAAGAGAAATTCTGAATTATATACACACGTCAAGTATAAATATATACTTCCTTTACTCAATTTTCATCTTTACCATCAAACTTCTTTTAAGAAATATAATGCCAATAAGGAGATTATTAATATCAGATGTCGAATAGAGACATTATTTTTCTACGTTAGGCCCCAGTAGAAAATCATGCGTTATCAGTACGCTGAACATTTCAGTAGAGTATTATTACATGTATAATATGGAATGGATGGTTTACGAAATAAGATATAGGATACTACTGCACAATCAGGGAGGCATTTGGTAGTGATTACAGTAGAACCTCGATTATACATTCCCGGAAGCTACGTTTTCCCGTATTATTAGTTCAAATTACGTGGTCCCGCAAGCATCCTAATTAAATCACGTTGCAAAAATCCCACATAATCCATTCCTCGAAGAACCGATTTCCCGGATCAACCATTCAGAAATTTTAGTCCCATCAACACTAAATTCTTGATCACGCGTTTTTGAAGAAACTGTATCTTACGAAAGGACAGCTACGGCATACTTAAGGATCTTGGTGTTGACGTCCCGTCATTGCGGTAATTTGAAGAAGTACTGTACTGGAAAAGTGATCGGTGGTGAACTTGCATAAGGGATCATCTTAGCATCGCATTTGGGTAGTAGTGTTTAAAGAATCCTTGGAAATCAAAGCAGAGAGTGCCCACGACAATTGGAAGGAGACAGAGCGCATTTCGACAGCTCAATTTGAAAACTGAACAAGTTTCGACAAATGTTCGTACTTGCAAAACGTCTACATTATGTCCAGGGTTAGATGTTTATATTTTTTACTTTTTTCGAGTGTATTGCAGAACAGGTTTACGGCATTTCCCTCAGGGCACTGTATAGTCACTGGGCTTTCAGGCAGGAATCGAAACTGCTCCTCCTTAAGTAACACAAATTTAGTCTCTTAATATTATCGTAGGCCTATACAATTATGTTATCGAGACCAGAACAGATGTTGCACCTTACATACATAAAGTCGTGGGAGGTTTTGGGATTGCCTATTACTGTTTTCGTCCTAATATGACTGGGAATTTCATGCTTTTGTGTTAAAATGTTATAAAAGCCGCAGTCGTTTTATTTGCGCATGTCACATCAAAAAAATTTGTATCACTTCGCACTCGTACTGATTTGTACAGCAAGCGCGCTTTCCAGCTGAGCTCAAGGTCGCGAATAATCGTAATTTTGGAAGTGTTAATGACTTTTTTTCTTTTTCCAATTTGACTGTGATTAGTGACGGGCAGAACTAAATATAATATAAATATAATGCATTTGAGAACTTGAGAATTGATACTTTCGAAACCATATTCTCGAGTTCAACATAACCTTTAAAAGTCGATGTAGGCCTAACTTATGCGGTACAAGATTTCCATAAACTGACTAGGAACAGTATACCGGTGACCAAATTACAATGGAAGATTAAAAAAAAAAAAAAAGATTTTGCCATCATGTATCTAATGTAGAGAATGAAAAACTACTTGTGGTGTCGATTGTTGTTTGGCTTGGCGTTATGGGTATTCGATTTTTCGAAGAGTTTGGCTGATCAAAGTTGCTGAACTGAAAGAAGTTTTCAAAGGAATACAGCATGACGAAATTTTCAGAGGAAACTGACGAAGTTTCCCCGGTAAAAATGAATGTAAAGTTTCAAGATTTTTAAGTCGCGTACCGGTAATAAATGTCTGAAGCCAGTCCTGCGGTCTAACTTGCCTGCCTTCCACCCGGAGGGCCCAGGTTCGATTAGTGGCCAGGTCAGGCATTTTTACCGGGATATGAGGGCTGGTTCCAGGTTTAGTCATTCTACAATTGCGGTACCTTTAATCGAGGAGCTATTTAATGGTGATATCCCTTTCAGACCGTGTACGCACAACTGTGCGGGTTCGTATTTTATTTGTCTCTGAGCTTATTTGATGTTTTCTTGGTGCTAGTCCGGACTGCAGTGCTTGTGCGGGACACGTAGCATGTACTTCAGTTGTTTTTATTTAGCGCTTGACCACCGGGTTGCAGGAAGAAGAGCTTAAAAATACAGTTCATCGGCAAGATTGTGGGAAGCAGTAATGCCTAAAATTAAGTATTTATTTATTGCATTCATATTAATCTAGACGCTCTACTGAATATCAGAATATAATCAAGTGTGTAAATTGTTTAGCGAGCGTAAATTGTGAACTTACAACATCGTACATGATACCATGAGGTTTTGAATGTTGATATGCACAAGTGTGCGGGCTAGGTTTCCCTGCAGGCAATGCATGCAAGAGTGCTGGGTGCTGCCACCAAAAGACTGTGAAGGCAGAACTCATACTCTATGTGAGAAATGTAATGTATAAGATTTTAATTGTTTAAAATACATTGTTCCACACTGTAAAATAGAACATTTGATCATGTACATGTGTATATTCACATGTACTGAGCTGAATTTTCTAATTTTTTATTTTTTGTAAGTAGTGAACAAAGTCCTGTCACGCACAATTGTGTGGGTTCTGTTTTCTAGCTGAAAGTTCTCATTTTGTAAAATAAACTGTAAAAACATGTATTTGAGAGCATTTTAGTATGTTTTTGACAAATTCACAGCTCCAGTTTTCTTTCAGATCCAATGACAGGGTGCTGATGCCCAAAGGGCAGTAAAGGCAAAACTCGTCCTCAGTGTAGAAAATGTAACATTTACTTGTGTTTGAACGAAGATTTAATTGTTTTAAATTATTCCCCACTGTAAAATAGAACATTTGATCATGTACATATGTATATTCACATGCGTTCAGGTAATTTTTCATTATTGTAAGTAGTGAATTAAGTCCTGACATGCACAATTGTGTGGGTGCTTTTTCACAGATGTTAATTTTTATTTTGTAAAATAAACTAAAAATATATGTATTTAAGAGCATTTTAGTCAGTTTTTGACGTACAAACAAAAAATTCACACCGCCAGTTTTCTTTCAGGTCTGAAAGGGATATGGCGACCCCGGTCTAGAGAGCCGGTAATAACGGCTGAGAGGATTCGTCACACTGTCCATGCGTCACCTCGTAATCTGCAGGCCTTCGGACCGAGGGCGGTCGCTTGGTAGGCAGGAGGCCCATTGGGGCTGTAGTTTGGTTTGGTTTAGGGACGTTTGTAAGATTATAAGTATACATATTTCATTTTTGTGATGTTTGGCCAAATTGTTGATGGTTCATTCATTCCCGGATTTTCTGTTTTCCCATGTTGTACTTTTTTTTTTTCCCGTGGTCCCTCCAAAAATGGAGAATCAACGTTCCACTGTAATAAAACTCAAGCAACATAACACTGATGAATTCTCAAGTAATCTATTCAGTGGTGGCACAACTACTCCATCTGTTTGAAACAATTTACAAATACAGTATTCAAAAAATACTTAATTTGACAGAAGGCAACAAAATCTATTTTCAAGATGTAACATGAACTGATATTAAATGGCAGGGGTCTCCAATCTATGGCTTATGGGCTGCAATTTCCACAAATACAAAATTACGGTTACTATGCTCCACATTTGATCTAAAAAAATTAACAAATGTTAAATAATTAAAACACAAGAAGTAATTTGGTCATTAGTTTTAAAAATTAAACTGATTGCAGAAAATTAAATTCTCTAATCCAGATGGCACACAACACTTTGGTATCATCATAGAGTTCTGACATCAGCCACCAGGGTAGTTTGCTATTCTTATTTGTCCAGAAGAGCCTGCTGAATCACAGGCAGTGAACCAGAATCACAGCATGTTTCCCTGTCTGTTACATAGGCAATGCTAATAAAAGGACATGGTTCGCAGACGTTAATGTTATTCTTTGTTTTCCTTCAGTTGTGAGTGGTTATAAATAAATCTGGCTTCTTGGCTAAATGGTTTAGCATACTGGCCTTCAGTTCAGAGGGCCGTGGATTTGGTTCCCGGCAAGGTTGGAGATTTAAGCCACGGTTGGTTAATACTTCTAGCTTGGGGTCTGGGCGTTTGTAACGGAAAACACGAGTCCTGAAAATGAGGATAATAATTACACATCAAGCAAACATGATGATGTTATATGACGTACTCGCTATACAGTAGCATGTCCTGACTGGCTGATTCATCATCGCTAAGCCAAAACTACTGGACGTAAAAAAAAAAGAAATTTTGGAGATACATTTATATTAGAGTGTAGGTGCTCACTTAGGGAGGATTTTTGGATATTCCATCGCTAAGGGAGGTGAATTGTTTACATGAGTATATACATATCTAAAAACTTAAATGTTAACAGACATAAAAATTGGTATTTGGTATCTCCTTTAAAAATAGAGAAACAGTATTTTTTGTTTTTAGAAAATCCCTTTAAGTGGGGGGTGAAAAAAGGTGAAAGGGGTTGAATACCTTTTATGAGGATACTTATATCTCAAAAATTGAAGATGTTACAAACATGAGAAAATTGGTATCTGAAATCACCTCATATTTTTTTATTTTTTGGGAAGTCCAATTAACAGGGGGGGGGGGGGTGAACAGGAGTGACAAAGAGCGTGAATTTTTAAAATCACTGTATCTACAGTACATCCAAAAAACTTAACATGTTACAGATGTGAAAATAGGTAATTTCGATCTCTTTAAAAAATAAAGAAACATGTATTTTTGTTTTCAGAAAAAAACACTTAAGGGGGCGGGGGTGAAAAGGACTGATAAGGGGCTTGAATTATTTTTATTACGATACTGATATCTCAAAAACTGAAGATGTTACAGATGTGAAAATTGGTATCTGGAGTCTTTAAAAAAAATAAAGATATGCATATTTTTTTTGGTTTTCAGAAAATCCACTGAGGCGGGGGTTGAAGGAACTGAAAAATTAGTTGAATTCTTTGTATGAGGATGTTTATACCTCAACAACTAGAGATGTTACAGAAGTGAAAATTGGTATTTGAAATCTCCACTTACGAAGGAGTGAGAGAATTGAACAATTAGTTGAATTATTTTGAATGAGGATACTTTATATCTAAAAAAACTAAAGATGTTACAGGCATGAAAATTGGTATTTGGAATTTCCTTTAAAAATAAGGAATTTTTTGGGGGAGAAGCAACAAGCAGGGTGGGGGTGAAAAAGGAGTTGAATTCATTTTATGAGGATACATATATCTCAAAAGTGAAGATTTTACAGTTGTGATAATCTGTATTTGGAAGCACATACTTTTTCTTTTTTGGAAAATTCACTTTAATGGGAGGGTGAAAGGAAGTGAAAAAATTGAATTCTTCTTATGGGGGTACTTATATCTCAAAACCTGAAGGTTAGATGTGAAAATTGGTATTTGGAATCTCCTTTAAAAATCAACATGAATTTTTGGGGGAAAAGCAACAAGCAGGGTGGGGGTGAAAAAGGAGTTGAATTCTTTTTATGAGGATACATATATTTATATAAACACACTTCTGGAGGGAGGGGGGAGGGGAGGAGGATCAACTGAACATGGGGGTGGAAAAATTATTTGACTTGTTTATGAGGATACTTATATCTCAAAAACTGAAGACATTACAGATGTGAAAAATGGTATTTGGAATCTCTTTTAAAAATAAAGAAACATTTTTGTTAGGAAAATACACTTAAGGGGCTGAAAAGAAATGAAGAAGCAGGTGAATTTTTAAAATGAGTACCAGTATATCTACAGTACATGTCAAAACCTTAACATGTTACAGATATGAAATTTGCTATTTGGAAAGTCCTTTAAAAGTACATATATGTATATTTTTTGTTTTTTTAAAAAGGCTTTTAAGGTGTGTGTGTGTGTGTGTGTGCGCGCGCGTGTGTGTGAAAAAAAAGTTGAAATATTTTGTAATAATAATGTTATTTGCTTTACATCCTACTAACTACTTTCACGGTTTTTGGAGACGCTGAGGTATTGGAATTTAGTCCTGCAGGCGTTCTTTTACGTGCCAGTAAATCTACCGACACGAGGCTGACATATTTGAGCACCTTCAAATACCACCGCACTGACCCAGGATCGAACCTGCGAAGTTGGGATCAGAAGGCCAGCGCTTCAACTGTCTGAGCCACTCAGCCTGGTGAATTATTTTTTACGAGGATACTTATATCTCAAAAACTGAAGACGTTACAGATGTGAAAACTGGTATTTGGAATCCTCTTTATAAGTAAAGAAACATGTAATTTTTGTTTTCGGAAAATCTACTTTGGTGAGAGTTGGGGTGGGGGAAGGACTGATAAAGGGGTTGAATTCTTTTTATGAGGATACTTACATCTTAAAAACTGAAGATGTTACAGATGTAGAAAAATGTATTTGGATTCTTCTTTAAAAATAAAGATGTATTTTTCTTTGTTTTCGACTTGAGAAAGACTGTTTCTCACATGTACAGTTCTGTTGCATTGTCATCTTAGCCCCAAAAGGCAATACCACAAACGTAGTTTACAAAGAGTTTTTGGGGTAAATGAAACTCAATTTTTCGGTGAGTTTTTGATACTTTAGGGATTTTCAGATAATGTCTATGTACAGTACTGAGGAACAATTACTTTTATCAAATTACAAAATCCACGTGAGTGAAGCTGCAGGTAAATGCTAGTTTCATCTATTCCTGCTGCTTTATGAAAATGGAGTTTATTTATCATCCTTTCCACTTTCTCAAGTGTAATTTCACTAATATCGTACTAGCATTCTTCCTCCCCATGAGCTTGGTTGTTTGCAATGTCAACAGAAAGATTTTCTTTCATGTTGAGAAGATTTTAAAAATATTCCTTCCACCTGTTCAGTGATTCCATGGGATCTAGTATGAGTTCACCTGATTACCAAAAACACTATTAATTTCCCTCCCCCTCCTTTCTAAGATTCCTTACTACTGTCCAGAATGGTTTCCTCGCTGTTTGACCAAGCCTTTCTAGTTTACAGAAATCTTCCTGCGATTCCTTCTTGGATTCAACAATTTATTTGTTGTGCTCTGTTTATTTCATCTAAGTACAATTCCCTGTCTGCATCAATCCTTGTTTGGAGCCATTTCTGATATGCCTTTCTTTTACATTTACAAGGTGCCCTTACTTCATCATTCCACCAAGATATTTGTCATTTTTCTATCTTGACGCACAGTTGTTCCTACACATTCCCTTGCTGTTTCTACTGTAGGATCCTTCCTGTAAGTCACCCATTCCTTTTTTTTTTTTTTATATCCTCAACCTGCTTACTGTCTACTCTTCGGAACTTTCCTTTACTTACATCCATTCACTTCTAATCCATGTAGGTCTAATTTCCACATCCTGGAGATTCTCTACCCTTATTTGTCTGCAGATAAATGCACAAAAGTGCAGTAAATGTTCCCCTCCGTATTATCTTCCCCACATTTATACATCACCTTCACATATCCTTCAGTTCTATTTTCAGCTCTCGCATTGAAAATGCCCATTAACATGATCCTATCCTTGCTGTTGACCATGGCACTCAGGCTTCATAAAACTTGTCAAACTTCATCCCCATCTGCACCCTCACATGGTGAATATACAGAGACAATTCTAGTCCTAGTTCGTCCAATTGCTAAATCTACCCATACCATTCATTTATTATGGCTATCAGAAACTATGCTGCATGCAACAGTATTCCTCTTTGCCCTTCCCTATCAACAACACTTTATATTCACTTTTCTCTTCCTAGTTATATCCCCTTTCTTGGACGAACACATTACTTGGTCTGGACATATCTCACATATCTGCCAGAAGGTTTTCTCTGCTCTTCATTCTTTATATAAATATAAATACATATTTCCGATAAAA
This sequence comes from Anabrus simplex, assembly GCF_040414725.1. Taxonomy (NCBI): domain Eukaryota; kingdom Metazoa; phylum Arthropoda; class Insecta; order Orthoptera; family Tettigoniidae; genus Anabrus; species Anabrus simplex. The sequence goes on along the minus strand of NC_090265.1, from coordinate 1,156,090,252 downwards.
CTTAAGCAGAAATTAATCGAGGCTCTTGTAATGCCACATTTCGACTATTGCGATGTTGTTTTCAATGATGTGAGGCCACTGCTGTCCCTAAGGCTACAACGCGCTCAAAACGCATGTGTGAGGTATATATGCAATCTAAGAAAATATGACCATGTGTCATTGTCTTTCCTAGAACTAGAGTGGTCGCGACTCCACGTTCGTCGTAATCATCATACTCTGTCTCTCCTCCACCGAGTCCTTACTACATCTTCCCCAACATACCTTTCTTCGCGTTTCCATTATTTCTCAAATGTGCATAACAGAGGTACACGGGCTCAAACATCAAACCTGTTCGTCAATCCTCACCATCGAACTGCAACATATAATAACTCATTTTCTGTGTTTGCCGCCCGAGAATGGAATCGCTTACCGGATGACGTCAGAGGAATACCAACCACCAGGTCATTTAAAAGAGCGTTAAGAGGTACAGCAGGATACGAATGAACTGTGCATTTCTAGTCCTTTACTGATGGTGTTAGTACATTATTACTACTAGCTATTATTATTATTATGTTATTATTATTATTATTATGATTATTGTTGCTGTTATTATTATTATTAGGCCTATTATTATTGTTGTAAGTATGTTTATCTCACTGGGGTGGAATTTTATTTCTGTTATAAAATATTTAGATTGTCTTTAACTGTGCTATACTTAGTATTAATTACGGTAGTGTTAACTTTGATTCTATGTACAAATTGGTTTAGTGTAAGAGAAGGCCTAATGGCCTTAACTACGCCAATAAAGACATTTATCTATCTATCTATCTATCTATCTTTCTTGAATATCATCAACTCCTAACACATCCAGATGCATCCTCTTTACTGACTCAGCCAGTTCTACTTTCTTTCTGCCATAAGCCTCATTTGGTTCACTACACTCTTTCCAAGGTATCCCTCGCCTGTCAAATAGAAGTTGGACTCTGTTTCTCCAAAAGGTCTGACACTTGCTTAAAATATTCTGAGCTTGGTAAATTCTGGGAAGCAGGATACAACCCTACTTACACATAGTCCCAGTGAGAATCTCTCCTCTAACAGGGACCAGTGGTTGATGGTATAGTCCTAGTTGCCTGAGCAAAAGAGGGCCATGACACAGAATATGTCCAAGATGCTCACTCCTATTCTGTAGGAACATTTATCCTGACCCTCAAGACCAGTCTGTTACTTGGTTACTCAGCTGTTGCCCATGGTTCAAAAACTAGAATGTGACTCAGTAACCCACACCATGAACCATGTCACCTATAATAGCAATTCAAATTAGACAAGCTTTATTCCCACAAAGAATGCTTTGTACAATGCATAAATACTGTCAATATGGTCTAAGCAGTCCTGCTCAGTTTAATATACCGTATAATGTAAATGAGCAAGCATCAGATGTGGATATCTAAAATGTCATATGAAACTAGTATGCCATATATGAGAAAGTAAATAATAAAGTTTCAGAAGCACTGTGTAATAAAGTTAAACAAGAGATGTGTTTATGATAAGATTAATTAAATAGTACACAATATGTGATAGGCATATGTATGTTAATTGCTTGCTAGACTATTTGACTGTCCTTGGGACTAATGCTCGCTGTTGAAAAAATGAAGTCTGTGTTATACGCATAGCAATTTTTCACGGTGTGAACATCTATTGTAGTACACACGGGAAGCTACATGCATCAAATGTGCAACCATCCACCTTCAATGCAATATTTTAATGGCTGTTCAAAAGAATCTGATCATTCCTGCAGGTACCTACACTTGAAAAAGTCATATGTGGTGCTGTAAACTAGCAGTGAACAAAGGCATCAAAAAGTAGTCTCTATGCCAAAACTTAATATCATTTGGAAGCAAACTAGTATCTGTTATAAATCTGACCATATTTTTGTATAGTCAGAAAAAAGAACATATGTGCTGGTTTAATTTGTCCTGTATATTTTCCAGGGAGTAGAACATTGTGGAAAGTAACTCCTTCAGCAGTACAAGTGGAATACATGTGACCACTAAAAAGAACATTCTTCTCGTCTTATACATTTGGTCAGAACACTTCACAAAGAAATATGTCGAGGTCTGCCTTATCGATGTCTGCTCTGTGGCCGGCAAGTTTATATCCATTATACTTCGAAATTTTTCACTAGTTCTGCACCCACTACATCCATGAGAGGCGCCAAGGTGCCATTCATTTTTAAAACTTGCATTATCATATACGAATAGGTTGTGGCAGTGATCAAACTTAAGGCTCCATGAACACGTCTAGTTTCAGTGAATTCCAGAATATGAACTGCTTAAGCCATGACACTGATGCTAAGTGCAAGTTCTGAGGATCAAGCTGACGTTTTATATGAATTGCCTATAAACAAAGGGTTCTATCATGAACAACACCACTTTGAACCATAACTTCGTGAATTTCTTTGCACAAGTTCAGAGTCAATTTGCTGCCGCATGGATCTTATTTTTCTGCTTTCATTCAGATTTAATGAATCTTTATATTGCTGAAGTGTTTCCTTTGTTTTTATTTTTCATCTGAGAATTTGCACAGTAGAAAACTTCACTCTCAGTAAACCATCAATTGCCAGTCCTGGCACACACACTACAGGTGTTGCAAAATTGCTATCCTCTGTACGTGGCAGTTTTGTCCATATTTTCTATGCATCTACAACATAGTCAACAGATTATTTTGATATCCTTTTAGGTGAAGGATGATACGATGACCCGCTGCTCTCTTGGTCCTGCTAGTGTGTTTCATCACTTGTAAGTGGCACGACACTATCACTACTATTACTTTCGCAATCATCCATGATTACATGTTACAAACTTCATATTTGGTCCGTATTGAAAATGTACATCAATTTAAGATTATTAAAATTTTATTAGTCAACCTATTCAATTTATTTGTATTGAATAGGTTGACTAATAAAATTTTAATAATCTTAAATTGATTGATCATCCATGATGTCAAGAGTTTAAATTTCATCAATAACATCCTCCTCTTTAAGTTCCCGTTTTATTTCCTTAAAAATAATTTCCACTGGCATTGGAGGATCATCTGCTAAAACAAAATGTGATGGCAACAGATGGATAATTTACTAAAACTGTCGTACTGATGTTGCCTTGTAAAATGCTGTACTAAATCTGTAAATAGAAAATGAACTATAAATATAGGTAACTTCACTAGATGGCATAAATTATTAAATTTTTAAGTTATTAAATCAAATTTGTATAGTTCTTGTGGGAATTATATACTAAATTAGTGCATTTTAATTTTTTTTTTGCCAGGGGCTTTACGTCGCACCGACACAGATAGGTCTTATGGCGACGATGGGATAGGAAAGGCATAGGAGTTGGAAGGAAGCGGCCGTGGCCTTAATTAAGGTACAGCCCCAGCATTTGCCTGGTGTGAAAATGGGAAACCACGGAAAACCATTTTCAGGGCTGCCGATAGTGGGATTCGAACTACTATCTCCCGGATGCAAGCTCACAGCCGCGCGCCTATACGCGCACGGCCAACTCGCCCGGTCATTTTAATTTTAAGAGTTTCTTATTTTACAATTTACTTTTATATATTATTTAAATAGTAGTTTACAGTACTTGCCATTTCTGTCAAGTGTATAAATCCAAACCAATGCTACTTCAATTTGCCTCACAACCATACAGCAATGAATACACATCTCAATGTCCGGTGTTGTGGTGTCATTATCGCCCAGCATACATATCTATTAGGTGTATGTACCTTACCACTTATGTAACTTCAATTTCTGAACTGTTAAATTCATTATAACCACAGAGATTTAAAATGTGTCTTCATGTTTATATTCGCCGGGAACTGGCTATCCATTCTTATGTGGTTACGTACTGTACCGTGCTGTCACCTGGCGGCAGTCGACGGAAGTATTTGCAGTCTCGGATTGAGCGCCTTCTGCTGTTTTCTCCATGTCATTCAGGAGTGAGCCAGTGATCTGTGAAGGTTGGTGAGACATACTCTTTGGTCACTCGTCAAAAATGTTGGCCACGAAGTTAACTGCTGCAGGCAGGGTGATGGGTCTCGTAACTAAAGACGATGCCACATTTCTGTGAGGGATTCCTTTTGTTTTCATCTATTAATTAGTGCATCATATAACTGTATGTGTGGATGGCCAGCAATGGACTGTACCTACTAAATTTTAAACTTCAAGAAGATTTGGTGTGATCGGAATATATCATCATTTTTGCGTGGAATTATACTACATTGGGAGATGAATTTCCATGTCTACTAGAAAATTTAAAAATGGTTGAAACATAAAACACGTGGTTCTTCTGGTACAATGTGCTTAAAAATGTCTTACTTCAGCTATTGATTTAAAAAGTGTAACTTTGTAATGAAATATGGGAAATAGCTGATAATCTATTTTGAGTAGAGATTTTCAATTTAAATCTACAGCTGGAAATCAAACATTAAGATCTTCTTTTTCCACTTTTCCCACACTTGTGAGCTGTGGGTGCAAACTGCGTCGAACATGTGGGTTTGGCCCTGTTTTACGACCCAATGCCCTTCCTGACACCAACCCTATATGGAGGGATGTAATTACTATTACGTGTTTCTGCTGTGGTTGGTAGTGTGGTGTGTTGTCTGAACATGAAGAGGACAGTATTGGGACAGACACAAACATTCAGTCCCCGAGCCAGAAGAATTAATCAGAAGCAATTAAAATCCCTGAACCAAACAGAAATCAAACCCGGGACCCTCAGAACCGAAGGGAAGTACGTGGACCATTCAGTCAAGCAGTCAGACAAATCAAACATTAAGGCTGTTGTGTGTTATTTACATTTCATTATTTAATTTCAAGAGTGTGTATTTTTGTCGTTTCATCTCTGCTAGTACTGTAACTGCTCCTGTTAATTATTTATTTTACCTCATATCAATTTTCTTTCTCTAATTGAGCTGACTGCTCATATTTTATTTGAATGAATTTACTGATTTATTATTATTGGTAAATATTTAATTCTACGTTAATGATTTGAAATATGTTTTAATTATATTCAGGGCAAGTAACATTTGAAATTTAAGTCGATGGTGAAGCCAAAATTGTTTTTGCTTATTTAACATTATTGTGTAACTTAGTGCTTTCATCTTTCATTATTTTATTTGGTTGGTCGGCTTTGTGTTATCTTATCTCTTTACAAGCAATTAATTTCATCATTTGGCCCAAATTGATGGATATGGCTTATTAATGAAAGTTTTACTGACCACCTAATCTACAACCTGTGACAATAAAGCTTGGTGAATGAAGTCAGAACGGTTGATCCGGCAACACCGACACGCAAGGCTGCACCTGCGTAGCAGCAGGTTTTGACCACCTGCTCCCAACGTTGTTCAGTTGAACATCGTGTGTGTGCCATGTAAGACCTGTCTGACAAAGTGCGTGTTTAGTGCGTTGGTTCTGAACTGTGAACAGGAACATGAACGACCAAACGATCAATGTACAGTTTTGTTTTAAACTTGGCAAGACACTGAAAGAAATGCATGCGATGCTGGTACGTGTTTATGAAGATCAAGCACTGTCCTTGAAGTGTGTGTACGAGTGGTTCGCTTGTTTTCGAGGAGGCAAGGAAAGTGTTTCTGACAACCCCTGTAGCGGAAGACTGGTGACCACCGTCAGTTACGAAAACACTGAGAAGGTGAGGACATTAATCAAGAACAATTGGCGATTAACTGTGCGCATGATAGGCCTAACGGATGAACTGCAGATTAATCGTGAATCCGTGCGACAAATCGTTACCCAGAAGTTAGGGAAGAAGAAAATGTGTTCTCATCTTGTGCCACATCACTTGACTGATGATCAGAAGCAGGTGCGTTTAGAAGCTTCACACGATTTTGTCGAAACGGCAGATGCGACACCAAATTTCTTGAACAGTATCATCACTGAGGATAAAATCTGGTGTCTCACATATGACCCTAGAACGAAACGGCAAGGTATGGAATGGCGTTCTGCGGGATCCCCTCATCGGACAAAGGTCAGAGCCGAAAGGTCACACATCAAAACCATGCTCATCACATTTTTCGATAGTCAAGGCATTATCCACAAGGAATTTCCACCTGAGGGAACAACGTTGAATGCTGCACGGTTTAAATTTTTACTCGTTTCATAAAATGTCTACGCAGGGTACGACCCCAGTACGCACAAGGTTCATGGTTTCTTGTCCATGACAACGCTTGCCCACACACAGCCAATATTGTCAAAGAGTTCATGGCAAAAAAGGGGGAGGTGTAACTTGAACATCCCCCATACTCGCCAGATCTCAATCCTCTAGACTTCTTCTTATTCCCACGACACAAACTTCCTTTGAAAGGAAAGAGATTTGACAATATTCCTGACATCCAACGAAAGATGATGAGGCTTTTGAACACCATCCCAAAGACAGCCTTCTTGCAAAGTTTCCAGGACATGTATTGCCGATCTCAGCAGTGCATAGTTATGGGAGGGGACTATTTCGGAGGACAGTAAGGTCACTGTTGTGCATTGTTCATCTATGCTGACAGTACAGGACTATTCACCAAACTTTATTGTCACAGGTTGTATACAGTATTTTTTTTTACTAAGACTAGTTTTGGTCACGAAACAGCCATCTTCAGCTATTTATAGCAAGACAGTCTAAAGAAGGACAAAGTGTCAATAAAATTGAATGTCTTTATACAAGCGTCAAATAGAACTGAATCTTAAAAAGCTATGACCACAAACATGGTCACCAAAACACACATATGTCCACAATTGAAATATTCAGTATGGTCCATATACAAGTTCTTTTTTATCTTGATGAACACTCGTTAATTAAAACTGACATTAATCTATTACTGTCCGTTGATGCTCATACAAAATGTAAGTTATGAACATGCATGTAAGAAGGTGAGGACGTTATAATACACTCCTCATGAACACCAAAGCTGCTGTGTTAAAATTATCGGTGTTGAGGTTGAATAATGAATTTCAAATACAAAGTCCACTGAAAACACTTAAAAATATGCTGTGTGCTGTACATGTGATTGAAATACTTGGAACAATCTTCTTTTAAAAAAATACAATGTTGCCGTATTAAAACGAGGAGTATACTGCTTGGTAATACACCTTGTGAAGCTATTAGTGTTGTGTCATGAGCTTGGTGTCAGCAGTAGCTTAGATAGATTAATGTCATTTATATTTAACCCTAGAACTGCTGCAGGTTTTTCTGTCAAATGCTGCAGTTATTCTCCTCAATATACACAATGAAAATAAAATCATGCCTGTAATCACATCCTAATAAATCCATATTATACACCAACAGAAAGCCGAAAGACTGATCTAAATGAAGATAACAAAAGAAATACTATCATGATTTCTAATTATTGTAAAATACAATTACATTTTTTGAACAAAGGAAATTGTTGAAATATTTCGCTCAAACAAAATAGTTTCTATAGATAATTTATTCCTGAAACATGATATTCTGAAACGCACATGTATATTCTTATATATTCCTCTACAGTTCTCAACTTTTCATTTTGAATGCTAAGAAAACACAATTTTTCATTGACACAAATTTTGAGTTCTTCTCACGAATTTCGAACTTACAGCTTATCTTAGTTTTATTAGATCAATTTCTTCTTTCCTGTATCGTGATCAAAGTCGTCGTAACAATATACACAAATATCAACAGTTCACACTTATCCCTTCACTGGTTTCTTCAAATATTGACGTACTGCCAATAATAATATAACCTGCACCGACTTCAACATCATTCCGGTTATCGGAACTTCCCATTACTTCCAAGGCACCTTGGACTTTGCTGTCACTTTCACTAATTTCAGGAATAATTTTCTCTCAGAATTAACACATTATCACTGTCACCACCAGTACTGTCACTAAGAGCTTCGAAAATCAAGTGCTTGATATCAGAATCGTCAACAAAGAGGGCTGCCATTTTGATTTTAAGAACGTGTGAAAGTACTTTCACTTCTACAGCTAAATACATTTGTCCAGATCAGTTTCTTTTTCAAATACTTTCAAAAGTGAAGGTAGCAGGTATCTATATTAGTGTCATCTGGTGACCAATTATAAACCTACAGCGGAAGAATGACACCGTCTCTCAGAAAGACTATTGCACTTAAATGAAACAGTACACCGTCTTCCAGAAAGACGGTCCGCAGTTATAGGGTTAACAAGTGTTCTTCAAGATAAGAAGTCCTTGTATATGGACCATACAGAATATTTTAACTGTGTACATGTGTGTTTTTGCGACCATGTTTGTGGTCATAGCTTTTTAAGATTCAGTTCTATTTGGTGCTTGTATTAAGACATTCAATTTTAATGACACTATGTGTTTCTTTGAACTATCTTGCTATGAATAGCTGAAGATGGCCGTTTACATCGGCCGAAACTAGTCCTAGTAAAAAATACTATATTGATTAGATAGTCAATAAAACTTTCATTAAGAAAATAAATAAATCTTATCTCTTGTCAGTTTTGGTACTTGTTATACTTGTTACGAGTTGCATCAATTGTCATGTCGGGTATGTGCATTAATCTGTACGTGTATTAATTTGATATTAGCTAATTTAGAAGGTTGTGTTAATTAATTTTGAGTTTATTATTTCACACGGTATTACAATGTTGAATAAATTTTAATCTAGATTAGTAAATTAAATGAACTTTGATTTGCAATATTATTACTACTGTTATTATTATTAATTTTAAGGTAAGGTTTCATTTGCTAGTTTGATAATTTAGTCATTTAGCGTGGATCACATTTTTTATTTGCTTTGCCAATTTTATTTAAATTAATAAATGTCATTTTTCAAAGTTTAATTTGGGTTCTTATTTATGTAGATTGATAGTTATTATGATTATTATTCTCATGGAAGTGTGTTCCCTGTCTTCCCTTCCTTCTTTATGGTTATTTGTTCTGGTATTCTACCACAGGCATTTTGGAGAAGTGGTAATTAAGGGAAGTTCATGTTTTGCTTGGTGTTATGTTGTATTATTTATTCTGTAATTTGATGTTTGATTTTCTTAGTGTTCCCTTCTCCACCCCCTTGTTTTTGAGCTGCAGTCCCACCAGCGTCCAAGGGATAGCGTAGACTTGATGCTGATATATTACCATGTACAGTGCAGCGGTTGCAGTGTGCGCATATGTAGACCAAGGTTATGTGCATTGCGCCAAGATTTCTTTGTGGGTATAAAGTGTGCACAATTTGAATTGCTATGGCACTCAATATCTTTTTTCTCCTCAGTTGCCCCTTGACCATTGCACGTAATATTCGGCATATATCCATATTAGCCTATGCTCTATCATTTCCCTCTACACCAGAAGCATAATGCAAAGGACAGTTTGTGCCTTCTGTCAGTCCCATCCTTGGTTTTGACAATATAAAAGTGACTGAGGTATGAGCGATGCTAGTAATGTCATTCCTTATGCAACCAGTCCCTGTTATGAATGGTTTGAAAATGCTGCTCATAGGGTCAGCTGGTGTGTGCATTTCAGCAGGCTTGGCAAACTGATATGTAACAGCCAACTCAAGTTTGGAGAGGAAAGCAATGGGGAACTAACTCACTCCTCTGGTATTTTTGTTCTGTACTTAACATCTCTTTGATATGTACCTACTATATGTACTGAGCACGACCTAATATGCTGAAAACCGAGCTCGATAGCTGCAGTCGCTTAAGTGCGGCCAGTGTCCAGTATTCGGGAGATAGTAGGTTCGAACCCCACTGTCGGCAGCCCTGAAAATGGTTTTCCGTGGTTTCCCATTTTCACACCAGGCAAATGCTGGGGCTGTACCTTAATTAAGGCCACGGCCGCTTCCTTCCAACTCCTAGCCCTTCCCGGTCCCATCATCGCCATAAGACCTATCTGTGTCGGTGCGACATAAAAAAAAAAAAAAAAAAAAGCTGAAAGTTTATTTTGAGAATAATGATAACAACAAAGTATTAATCTCCTGAATACTATAGTAACTGATACCATACCAGTATATATTGAGTTATTTTTTCACACAGCTTTTATAAATACTGTAAGTATAAGAAAATATCTTTGTAACACACAAATACCAAGTTACAGACAAAGCTCCCAGTAGAGATGCTTTTTATAATTATTACAAACTAACAAGGGAGCATCAACCAATGTTAAGAAATGATTAAACTGATTTATACACCATCCAATAGAGCACACTGAAATATGTGAAACCCTTGAATATTACATCATAGTGTACATATATCGATAAGTTACAGGGTGCCTGGTGCTCTTTGTGATTATTTAACACCACATACTATTGTCAGTACCCAATCAGAGTGAAGTTCTTTTGAATTTCTGGTACGATGTAAGGAGAAGCGGGTGAGAGAGAGAGATTATTTATTATTGCAATTTGCTTTACGTCGCACTGACACAGACAGGTCTTATGGTGACGATGGGATACGAAAGGGCTATGGGTGGGAAGGAAGCGGCTTTGGCCTTAATTAAGGTATATCCAGATATTTACCTGGTGTGAAAATGGGAAACCACGGAAAACCATCTACAGGGCTGGGAGGGAGGGATAGAGAATACTGTGAGTGCAGTGAACTTGGCACTCTGAGTTGTGTACGGGTCATTCCATAGTAAGCTTCTACCTGTAAATATGAACCCTCTTAACGTAGTGAATGCATTATATAATCATTTTAAAGAAAATAATTTGCTAGCTCTCTGTTTAAACAAAGAAGATAAGACAATATTTCAGTATCTATGTATATAAAATAAGAGTTTTGTCTGTACATTGCTCAGAATTGATAAAGAATGGTATTTATGTATCACTCATGTAGAAAGTAACAAGGAAAATGTACTTTTCAATTTTCCATAATTTCTGTCTGTCTGTATGTATGTATGGCTGAAGAGAATTTAATGAAAATCGGTATGTAAAGTCGGGGAATGATGCACTACAATCTAGGCTATAAATCACTTCATTCACGATGAGTGAAATGAAAGTTATGGGGAAGGCATAAATTTAATTCTCAAATGTTTATTTTATTCGTTGTCCTATCAATAAATACTACATAACTAAAGCTTTATAGAATTCAATTTCCAATCTTTTATGTCTTATACATCTTTACCATACCGGCTATGATAACAGAGATATCTGTAAATTTTAATTTTTGTTGATAAATCCATATCAAACCAAACCAGTAGAAAACGAGTAAATGGAATTTAATGAAATTCCGTATGTAAAGTCCGGGAATAAGATGCTACAGTCCAGGTTATAATTTGTATTCACGCAGGATGAAATGGTGGCCTAGTTTAGGGGAAGGTGCCTAAAATTTAGGTACCTATGTTATTGGTGCTATCGAAAAGTACTGCATAATAAAAGTTATAGAGAATACAATTTCCGATTATTTATGTTTTATTCAGTTTTAATGTACCAGTTATAATAAAAATGGTATTTCAGAGTTGGAAGAGAACTAAATGTGAAGGCCAACAATATTGAAAGCTCATAAAGTCATAAAATTGATCAACAATAACATTACATTGACCATTGTTTGTTGTGATGTTCTTTGTCTCTTATGCTGCTACTCATCTCCGATAGATGGGATCACTGTTGGGTACCGAGTATAACAGCCTGCCTGAATACTGATGGGAAATAGCTGGGGAGTTAGATAACTTTCTTCTTTAGCATGCCATTTCTCTGATTCATACATTTTCTGACACTGCTGGTACGTAACACACTGGTTCATCATAGTATTCCTGCAATTAGATCCCTACTTTGAGACGCTGATTGGAATGAGCAGTATGCACACTTAACGGAATAATAGCAGAGAAGAGTTCGCAGTTCACGGCTGTCTGCGGCTTGGTATATTCCAGCTCTGGAAGTTTCGACTGTTAGATCGGCAGTGTAGTACGGTTCGTTTAAATTGAGAAAATGTGCGGTTTATCATTGGTTCGAGTATTTCTTATGATAGTACTGCTTTTAATCGCGACATTCCTACTGATGTCATTGTTATTACCTATGTTGATTTCAGTTGGGAAAACCACTAAGACAGTCTTTCCGAGGATGTAAAAAGGCAGGTGGAGAATGAGAATCTGCCAATATTATGAAAACTCCCCAACTTGATTGTGACTGATGGTAGAAAAGAGGACCTACCATTACAATAAAAATTCCCTAACCCAGTATTTGCATGATAAAAGAAGTTTTGTCATCCTCATCACATTTCTGGGGTAAGGGCAAGAGCTGTGCAATTTAATACAATCTTACTCACAGCGTGTAGGCTACACTACCTAACTTAGAATTCTGTATACAACATAGAATTCTGTAGCGAAGCACGGGTACATCAACTAGTTTAGTAGATATAATAGAGTCTGATACAGAAATAATATATATGCAGACTTTACATATTAATGAATATGAACCTGTATCTGAAACAGTGTTAGTGCCCGAAGGATAAGAATTACCACCAGAAGAATCTATTTCACCTTTAGCAAAACGGGAATCAACATCAGAAGGTCCACAGAGCCCAGAAAAACAGAAGAATGATCATAGGAAGAAAAATGAAATTTATAAACACATGGCTGAGTGCAAAGAAGTGGAAGCCAATGCAAACATTTCCACACTTATCATGGAACTCTATGAAAAACGGATATCCTCGATTGAAGCACGAGACGCAGTTGTACCGTTTTAAGGAATATGCTGCAAAATCGGATTCTAATGGCAAGTCATCTTCTAATTTAATAGTCACAGCAGTTGTATGAGTTGGTGTTTACGAAATTTATGGAGACTCGCGCAGACAACTTAATAGTGCACAATATGAACTTACATAAATGGTGAATAAGCCAAATCACTTGATTTACCTTCGTCAGCGAGTGCAACATTGGCATGGAATTTCAAGCAACATTTTCACATAAGATCAAGAAAAATTACGCACTTTGTCACACGTAAAGATGATGATGTTGATACCACTAACAACATACTGCAATCCTGGAGAGATGAGACAATGTTGCTTATAGAGCAGTACGATGCTGACAATGTGTATAATGCTGATCAATCTGGCATCAATAAAGAAATTCCAGAACATTTGATTGCTGTGGAAAAAAGGTAGTATGTGGTGTTACACAATCACAAAGTGTACAGACATATTCATTCATAAGTATGCCAATTGTATCATGAATTGTATCTCCTTCCCTGCATGTTTATCATGCTGCAGAAATCAAAGCCACCAAGTCAAACTGTCCAGCAGGGTATGTTTAAAGCCCCTAATTTCATTGTGCAGTGGTCAAAATCTGGAAAAATGACAAAAGACTTTTTCTGTAATTTCTGGAGTTGACATTTTTACCTCACACTGGTCCATCGAACTGTTTACTGTTGGATTTCTGGGCGCCTCACAAAGATAATAATTTAATACATGAAGAACTTTCATTAAATAACTATGAGCCTGAAAAGTTAAAAGTGCAAATCATTCCAGCAAAAACAACTTCTGAATTGCACCCGTTAAAAAGGCATTTTTTCTGAATGTTCAAAACAATGGACCGACATATCTGTGATTTTGTTGTGTTAAAAGATAGTGATGTGAACTTGTAACAGTGTAACAATATTCTCAAATACATGACATTGATCTACAATCAAGAATGTTCACTGCACTTCTGTTTGTCACATAGACATGGGTCTGATTAACACAAATGATGCTTTTGAAAATAGCAGAGACTATTGTATTAGGAAGGAATTGGTACTTGTGAATCATTGCTTATGGAGGACAATAATAATTGTGATGAACTTTCTTTACTCAAATGCAGCTGGTGCAAGAAGCTATTGTGTTTCGAATACTTTTTTCTTAATTTCCATTATCATTCCCAGGAGACTAAATATGCTGAAGGGGATTAAACATGACTGCCACATTATTGGTGAGTATGTAATTGTTTAACCAGTACATATACATACAGTGTTTAAATGTTTACTTTGAATAATTTTATCCCTCATGTCATTACAACACAGCCGCAGGTTAGTATTTAATTTTATCTTTAAAACATGTATAAATTAATTACAAGTCTTGCGATTATTGCGTTATGATTTAAAAGAAATGAATACATAGTTTAACAGGCGTACAATGTTCACAAAGTTCATTGCACTCACAGTACTCTCTTCTCCTTACATCGCGCCAGCAGTTCAAAATAACTTCGCTACAAGTTGGACACTGACGACCTCCACCATCTCCACCCACACATCTTTACCGCCCCGTAACTCGTAGACATACGCACGACTAAGGTTATGTTACAAGGAGATTCCCACCTTCCAATACTTGTCAGTTTCTTATAGGTATTATTATTATTATTATTATTATTATTATTATTATACTCAGAGATCAAGCTGGATTATGTCATGTAAATAATAAACTAGCTATAAGAAACTGACAAGTATTGGAAGGCGGAAATCTCCTTGTAACATAACCTTAGTTGTGTTGAGCTAATACAGGACAAAATATGAGATTTATAAGCTGTAAATAAGCACGACTGGATGTAATATTTGAGGGTTTCATATATTTCAATGCTCTCTTTTGGATGGTTCAAAAACCGGTTTCAAGTTTTCTTAACATTGATCGATGGTTCCTTGTAAGTGATGATAATAGCTGCTTCAAGCTTCTCTCTTCACTGACTTCTGAGATAATGAGATTCTTACTATATTGGTTCATGGTAAGTACACCAGCTATTAGTTAACTAACTGCACCTCCTCTGAAAGACTTGTAAGAGAAGAAACCAGTGCAAACTTGAAACATTATTACCATGCTGAGAACAAGTGGTGTAAGAAAGCAGATGCATTTTGTGATCCTTGTAAAGTTAGGCCCTTCTCATTTTCTAACATAATTTACAAGTGGAATAAATATAAGACAATTTGACTACTAGCATTAAGTCTTAGAAATACAAAACTATATGGGTCTTGTCTTACCCTGAGATGAGGGTGAAATGTGTTGCGTATCTGTGTGACACCACGGGCAACTTTGAGCATGAAGGAGGCAACTCGCTGTAATAAAGGAGGGATGTCTCCATGAGATGGATTGGCAAGAGATTTCAAGGCTTCGACCATGCCCTGTTCATACCTTAAGAGAAAAAGTAACTAATGCATTACATGTTATCACTGATCAACTGAATAACTGAGAAATGAAACTACAGCACTTTACCATATGTGGACCAATCTCTTCACAAGAGTCTCCTGAACAGGAAGGAATACCTCCTTCAATTCTTCCCGATACAAAGAAGTACGAAGCAGCTCCCGAGTGATGGTTACTGTCGGATGTTTCGATACCTGTGGAAATAATACATTAATTAAAAGCATGAAGAGAAGTAGCATCTTTGAAGCCAGTATTCAGGCATAAGTGACCCTAAATCACAAACTACAATTTTGTAAACATAAAAAAATTCACAGGCCACGTAAAAAGTATGCAATTATGAAACTAGTTAGGCATGAATTATCTTTAGGTTTTACAAATGAATAAATTACAGATTCTTTAAGACTACTATGACAGATGATATTTTACCTTGATCACTAAGGACATGCAACTTACTGGTAATGATCAATTCATCACTTACATGTGCTAACAAGAATACAAGAAGGAAAATAACTTACAATAGGCTCCTGAGAATCGCTCAGAAAGTGCAGTTTGGTCTTTAGAAACCCAAATATTTTTCACATTATGATTGCATTATTAAGTACCTAAAGATGATGAGCATTTTAAAGTGTGAGAGGAGAAAAGGAATTAGTATGTTTTTGGAAACTTTTGGGCAGAAGTGGTAATCTTCACATACGGTATACAAGTTTGGAATTCCCAAAGTACAAGACAAGAAATTTCATTATTTTAAAGGAGTAGCATCACTATAATGGTAGTAAACAAAATCTTACGAAGAACATTTCATTTTCCAATGCTCCATTTACATTTTCATCAGTATTCTGTATCTTACACTTCATCAACTTTTTTCAGTCTTAAGGACCAACAGAAAATAAAATGAAGCTCAGTTTTTGTTATTTTACAGGTTATGTATTAAACGCATGCATATTATTCAGTGTATTGCTTTGTGTACCTAGTAAATCAGTTCAAAAATGTAATTAATAAAATTGATTATAAATCAGCGGTAGAGTGTCGGCCTCCGGATCCCAAGATAGTGGGTTCAAACCCGGCAGAGGTAGTCGGATTTTTGAAGGGCGGAAAAAAGTCCATTCGACACTCCATGTCGTACGATGTCGGCATGTAAAAGATCTCTGGTGACACATTTGGTGTTTACCCGACAAAATTCATTAAATCTCAGCCATAGACGCCCAAGAGAGTTTCGGTTTACTCGGTCTGCCATCTAGTGGGGACCTAGAGTAAAACGGAACGTCGAAATTGACAAGCAGACAGCCAGATGGCGTCAAATTGAAATGTCTGCACACGGTAGCTGAGGCCATACGATTATTATTATTATTATTTAATAAAAAATCAGCAAATAAGTTAGTTACTAAAAAAAGTTAAACACCTGTACATCACCATTTTCTTTTAATTAATGTGAGGGTCAAACTTGTCATCCTTTGTATAACTGTTGGATGATTTGTTGTAGATAACTTTATTTTAGTCACAAATCAATGCACATAAAGTTTAATATGAACATTTCTAAACTTCACTTTTATTTCTTTCCCTGCAATGATGATTTTTAGAAATTTTGCATGATAATCTTCAAAGTTTTCTGGACAGTTATACAGCCAAATGAAAGATTTAGGACTATTTTCCCCATTTTTGCAAAGCACAATTTTTGGTTAATAATGAGAAGTTGTCCATACAAATATCAACATAAAGTGGATTTACAAATACAGAGAAATCTGCCATAAAATTTATTGGGAAAGTAGGTTTCAAATTCCTGTTTAAATTATAGATCTTTAAATTAGTCTTCTTTTACATAACTCATGTACGGTTTCATTTTTCCTACAAAGCCTTCATTTGATCACAAACATGATACTAACATTGAAGTGAGGTCTCAGAGATTTGTTGAGACTAATGTGACTGTGGAAGAAAGGATATGTAATAGAAATTGCCACCAAATTTTAATACTGTAGTTCACTTTGAACTACCTAATAATGCAATATTAGGTTTTATTTATTGCAACGGTTTAACATTGCACTACTACAAGTTTCTGGTGATGCTGGGACAGGGCTAAGACTAAGAAGGTATTGACCATAGCCTTAATTATCGTACAACTCTGGCATTTGCCTAATGTGAATTGTAACCCAAAGGATTTAGATATGGATTGCCAGATGACCAATCAGCAACAGAAATGAAGCCAGGAACATTTGCTAGCAATCATTGTTAAGTGGTCTTGGCCTTGTGTGATAGAGTGGATTTCTGTATAAAAACTTCAATTCTATTCCTTGAAAAAAAGTTTGATTTGAGGGCTTTACAACGGAAGATACCACTATGTTTTGGCACATTTTAGCACGTTTTGACATCTTTCTTATAAAGGTGAATGTCCTAAACTTCATCGTAACTCCTCATCAAACAATCTCTGATGCCAGATGGTGAGCTCTATGGATTTCTGAAGCCACTGGTGAACTGTGACTGCATCTGGAACATATGAGACACAAGACACAGCAACAGCATCACTTTGGAGGTTAATATAGATTATTTGCAGCAAAGGTTCTTCTATATGCCATAGTGTTGTGAGGAAAATGACAGAACTCGGAGGGTACTTTGTAACACTATTTATGATTATAGGATATAGACTTCAAGGTTTTGATCCGTACTGAATTGTGATCACAATAATAATTATTATTTTAATGTTGTATGGTCCATCTTTTTCAATACTACAGAGTCCGCCAGAAAAATATATACACTCTTTGTTAGACGATATCGGAATATGGATATTGTCAACTGTTATCATTGTTTTTAAATGTTGTAGTGTGGTCTTTCGCTCAACAGATGTCGGTACTTGCATCACGATAGTGGGAAAACAAAATGGCTGGAGCACGCTTGACGTTGTTCAAGCAACGAAAGTACATTCTGAAGTGGTTTATCAGGTTTTATAATGCCGCTGAAGTGCAATGTCAGTGGAGGAGGGAGTTTGAAACAGAACCGCCAACACGCCTAACAATTAAACGCATTACTGGGAAGTTTGAGGCACATGAAACGATTTGTGATATTCACAAAGGAAGATCGGGAAGAACGCGCACAGCTACCAGCCCTGCTTCGTCGGCTCACGTGTTGGAAAGTTTTGCTAATTCTCCATAGAAGTCTGCTACGCAATGTGCATGTGAAGTGGGGATTAGTAGTACAAGTGTAGGATGAATTTTGAAAACAGCTAAGTGGAAAGTTTACATCCCACGATTACTGCATGCGCTTAATGAGGACAATCCCGATCGTCGAATGCAATTTTGCGAATGGTATCAGCCAAATGGCAACCCAATATGAACAAATTTCTGACGAAGTTAGTGTGGTCTGATGAAGCCCAATTTAAACTTAATAGAACAGTGAATCGACATAACTGTGTCTAGTGGGCTCCGGAAAATCAGCATGATTTTAACACGCACTACGGGAACATTTCATTTTATTTCGATGTGGAGACACCATCTAGCAGTTCTGCGTCAGCTGGTGGTTAAACATATACAGTTCAAATCCTCCCCAGGTCGGGAATCGAACCTGGGGTCTCTAATTCAGAGATCAGTAGGCTGACGATTCAGCTAAAAAGCCGGACAGATTAAACCACTGTTAAATGAAAGTTTTTGTTTATAGTGGCATCCAGTGGCTTGTATACTGCTAACACCACTCAAGTAGGTTTGGTGATTGATCTGACTACAGAATCAACATTTACCAGTTTTCGTTTTGCAATTGAAAATGTAACGATTAGCAGTGATGGAACTAACAATTCTATGAATATCAATACAAGAAAGAGTCTGGATGATGAGCATACCCCAGATGCTAAGAATTTAGAGCTTAATTTATTTCTCAGATTTTACACTTAGTTCATCCCAGATTTTAATGTTAATTGTGTATTTGTACATTAGTATTCATACCAATTGTGTGTTTTAACATTTGTTTAGTTATTAGATATATTAAATTAAGCCTGAATATGGCCAGCCAAGGCCGAAACTAGTCCCTAGCTTAGTAATGTAATTCAATAATACTGCATAACATAGTATAGGTGGACCATACGACATTAACTTAATAATAATTATTGTGAACACTATTTATGGTCAGACTAGGTAGATTTAATCATCTCTTTTTTTTCACAGCCTCCACCAGTTGTTGTCTCATGGTGCATGAAGAATATTCCTATATGAGCTTTTTTTTTAGCATGAATAATAAGAAAGAGCTAAAATGTTTTTAACAATCGCAACATATGAAATTAAATTATGATTTCCTTATGGGAAAAGTTTTGAAATAATAATATATTTTGTGAAGCCACATGCTGAAGGTATTGGAGACTTAGTTTATTCACAGAGGCTAGCAGATGTTGGAAGGCATAATGAAAATGGAAGAAGTAATTTTTTTTTTAAATGTCGCACCGATACAGATAGGTCTTATAGTGAAAGGGTTAGGAGTGGGAAGGAAGCGACCGTGGCCTTAATTAAGGTACACCCCAGCATTTGCCTGGTGTGAAAATGGGAAACCACAGAAAACCATTTTCCAGTCTCCCGACAGTGGGGTTTGAACCCCCTATAATGAAAATGTATGTATTTATTTATTTACAGGTATCATTTATTTGATTTATAAACAAGTAGTTGATATTTGGGCAATATATGCACTAAGTTAATTTAAAACTACCAAACTCCAAAGGATAAGTATAACCATACTGTTGTTAGTAATTGAATTTTAAGTTGCCTTTTCTTGTTACGCTTTGTTTAATATCACACTAATACAGACAGATCTGATGTCAACAATGGGATAGGAAAGGGCTAGGACTGAAAAGGAAGCGACCATGGCCTTGATTAAGTGAAAATTGGAAACCACGGAAAACCATTTTCAGGGCTGCTGACAGTGGGGTTCGAACACACTACCTCCAGAATGCAACCTGACAGCTACATGGCCTAAACCATACGGCCACCCATTCGGTGATTTTAAGTTGTAACAGTAGTCCTTTGACATATTTTGCAACAGATCTCATGTCACACAGTATTGACTCAAGTTCTGCGTTCTATCTCAATTAGTTCTGATTTATCAACAGAGAACTCTAAACACAAAGAAACACAAGACAAAAAAAAATACTAATCTTAATAGAACTGTTAATGTTTCATCACTTAAATATTAAGCAAATGAAACACATTTTTGTAATGCTTCACGTACATATTTAATCACTGATAAGCAGCTTACTAGAACACAGAGAAATGGACAATAATCATAACAAGGAAAAATTGTATCAATCTTGAGCATACCCTTAAGGGTCAATAGCATTACTATGTGGAAATATGGAATTGACCATATGACTTGATGGAACCTAAGCAGTTAGGCCTAATATCTCTGGGAACAGTGAGAAGCAAGTGATCTGACAGTCCTTAAACGGAATTGGTATGCAAAGTAGGGGAATAAGTCACTAAAATCTAGGTTATAAATAATTTTATTCACGCTGAGTGAAGTGGTAGTTTAGGGGAGGCCTAAAATTTAATTCTTAAATATGTACGTCATTAGTGGTCCTATTTCATTGACAAATGGTATACAAAGTCAGAGAATGAGCTACTACAATCTAGGCTATAAATCATTTTATTCATGCTTAATGAAATGGTAGTTTAGGGGAAGGCCCAAAATGCAATTCTCAAATATTTATATTTTTAGTGGTCCTATCGATACATACTACATAACCAAAGTTGTACAGAATTAAATTTCCGACCATTTATGCCTTATACATTTTTACTGTACTGGCTATGATAACACAGATATTCATGAATTTGTATTTTTGTTGCTAAGTCCATATCGACAACGAGCCACGAGAAAATGGGTAAACAGAATTTAATGAAAATCGGTATACAGAGTCGGGGAATATGAAACTACAGTCTAAGCTATAAACAATTTTATTCACCCTGGATGAAATTGCAGTTTAGGGGGAGGCGCCTAAAATTTAATTTTTAAATATAGTACGCGCACTTTTTCTTGAGCCCTAGTTCCCATTCGTTACTATGGAGATCCGGGCTCAAGATAAAGTGTGCGTATAGTACCAGTACCTATGTTTTTGGTCCTATTGAAAAGTACTACATAACAAAAGTTCAGAGAATACAATTTCCGATCATGTATGTTTTATTCAGTTTTACCGTACCGACTATGAAGAGTGGTGTTTCAGAGTCGGAAGAAAACTAAATGTGAAGGCCTACAATATCGAAAGCGCATAACATTCATCAACAATAACATAACATTGACCATTGTTTGTTGTGATGTTATTTGTCTCTTATGCTGCCTCTCAACTCCGATAGATGGCATTACTGCTGCATACCGAGTATAATAGCCTAACTAAATACGGGGAGTTAGAAAACTTTCTTCTTTAGCATGCCATTCCTCTGGTTCATACATTTTCTGATACAGCTGGTAGGTAACATACTGGTTCCTCATAGTATTCCAGTTATTCGATCCCTACTCTGACGCGCTGTTTTGAATGAGCAGTGTGCATACTTAAGGCTGAGGCTGACTTAGTAGTAGTTGCTTATTAGTATGGCCTGCTCTAGAATTACAATTTAGTCCTATTCCAAGTTATAGCATGACAAGTCACTAAATAACTCAAAATTCAACCCTGGATAGAGCCGTTTTTAAAGAAAAGCTTCTTCCTCTTCACTTTTATTAAATTTTACATTAATTTTATTCCAAATTATCATTGAAGAGGAGGTTTCTCCTCTGGCTTGGAGGAAAAATTTGCCTCCAAGTCAGATACATTTTTCCGCCGGCAGTGTAGTGAATGGATATTTTCCGACTTATCGGGTACTCCTAGGAAAAAAGTTAGTAAAAGGGCATAGTTTTTGTTCTGGGAGTCTCCACTATTCGACCCTCTCCCCACTGAAAAAGTCGAAGAGTGTACATGAATCACGGCTATCTGCGGCTTGGTCATTCCAGCTCTGGAACTTTGGATTGTTGGATTGGCAGTGTAGTCCTGTTCGCTAAAAGTGAGAGAATGTGTGGTGTTTCATTTGATCGAGTATTTCCTATGAAGGCATTGCTTTTAATTGCGCCATTCCTACTAACGTCATTGTATTGTATGTTCATTTCAGTTGGGAAAACCATTTAGACAGTTTTTCTGAGGATGTAAAAACACAGGTGGAAAGTGAGTGTCTACCATGATAATGAAAACTCCCCAACCTGATTGTGACTGATGGTATACAAACGGGTCTACAACTACAGTGAAAATTCCCTTTTCATATGAGAAAAGATGTGTGGTGACTTGCCCGTCGCATTTCCAGGGCAATGTTAAGAGCTATGCAATTCAATACAAACTTGCTCACAAGGTGTACACTAGAATTTTGTTTACAATGTAGAATTCCGTAGCGAAGCACGGGTACATCAGCTAGTATTCTAATATGTGCAATAAACATTTTCAGTGCTTTTGGCAGAGTCTTGAGTTCTGTAGTTGCTCTTCGTACCCTGGAACGGGACGTTTCAGTTCGGCGCGAGAGCTGTCTAGCGGTCATGGGATAAATCGTTGTAACCCGTCAAACAAGTATCATTTCATGTGGACATATTATAACACATCGAGTTCCATTACAGATGATCAGCTAACGGTAGCCGAGTGAAAAGATTAGACCAGAGTTGTGGAGAAATGCAGAGAACTACTACCACAGTCTAAAATGGTCATAACTTCTGAGCCATTCATGCAAATGATGTCCTGACAATGTTATTGTAATCTTTATGAAATAGTGGAGGAGGTCAAACAATTTATTTTGACGAGGAGTTCGAGGATAGTATCAAAATATTTATTTAATCTTACGGAGTTATGTTTCTTTTACCACCGACTATAACATAAAATCGCTTCTAGAGGGCAACCGCTTTGAAATAGGTATATACCATAGTGGACTTTTTTCATTACGCTTACACTTGGGGTCTATCGTTGACGGTTCAGGCAGCGTAAGCCAAGAAAGCAAGTGACGAACCACGGTATAGTGCTGGCCTTCTTAGCCCAACTTGGCAGGTTCGATGTCGGTTGGTCACTTTCCTAAACTATTACCGCCAAAGCAGTGCTGACAAATTCTTTGCACTTAGAACATATGGAATGACGTGGTTATCAATTCTTGTATTTTCACCGAACATTATTTATACTTTCAATTTAATTACAGCATCTTGGTATAGGACGGTTTGTACTTTAGAAATACGGTTGTTTTTATTCCTGTGCATTAATGGAAAATTGGCAACGTAGCATCAGACATCGGAGCCCGCGAACTCGGAAGCCATTTAACGCTGGTGTTTTTTACGTTTCTGTGTTATACTTGAGAAAATCGGCAAAATGAAACTAACAAAGCCGCACAAATTGACTGATGTGAGCAAAAAATCAGTGTACTCTTTTGGATTTCTTCGTAAGTATGGCCCGTAAATTTAACATAAAGTGATAGAGAAGCGAGTGAATGTGAGAAAACACTTGATGGAAGTGCCGACTGTAGTGTTCAAGACGACAATGACCAGCATGAACTTTATGGTGTTTAAGACAATGATAAGTCAAACATTAAAAATACGTCGAAATTTCAATCTTCAGGCAAACGGAAATTTCAGCACTTCTAGCGAAGTGCGTAAAGAAAATGAATGCTAATATGTTATAGCATATGAATGCATTGTTTATGTCATCTTATCATATTGCAAAAAATTAACAGACCCTGCACTGATTTTGAAGGTTTGGTTGCATTGTTACGCAAGTTGAATGTTACTGATTCAGAGAAGTATGTGAATGATACACAATGCAGAGAATCATAGCTTGAATTACTACTGTGGCTGTGCTACAAAGAAGAAATTGCGAAGTGTAAATTATGTAGTAACTTTCGTAGTATTGCCGACAAAATTTCTGAAGTTGTATCCGGATTTTCAGGACCATTTAAACTGGAAACACAGGAAAAATTCTATCCTCACTCGAAATGTCAGGAGGCTAAAAAATGACGTATCATCCCCAAAGGGCCTTGGTGTACCAAGCGACTGCTGCTCAGTCCGGAGGCCTTCAGATTATGAGGTGTCGTGTGGTCAGCACGACAAATCTTCTTGGCCGTTATCCTTGGCTTTCTTGACCGGAGCTGCCATCTCGCTGTCAGATAGCTTCTGAATTGTAATTGGCTGAGTGGACCTCGAACCAGCCCTCATGTTCAGGTCAAAATCTCTAACCTGCCTGGGAATCGAACCCAGGGCCTCCGGGTAAGAGGCAGGCACGCTACCCCTACATCGTGGGGCTGGCAGGAGGCTGAAAGTTTCAAGAAAAATCCTGAACGTGCACTTTTAGTGAAGTGCGTAAAGAAATTGAATGCTAATATGTTACAGCATATGAATGCATTGTTCATGTCATCTTATCATATTGCAAAAAGTAAAAGACCCTACACTGATTTTGAAGGTTTGATTGCATTGTTAAGCAAGTTGATTGTTATTGATTACTAGCTGATGTACCCGTGCTTCGCTACGGGATTCTCAGAAAGACTGACTTTGTGGTTTTCTTAACCTGAAATCAACATAGGTCATTACAAAAACGTAAGTATGAATGTAGTGATTAAAAGCAATGCTATCATATAAAAAACTCGATCAAATGGAAAGCCGCACGTTTTATCACTTTTAACGAACAGTGCTGCGGTTAGATTGTGGTGCTAGTCTAATAGTCCAAAGTTCCAGAGCTGGGATGACCAGGCCGCAGATTGACATGAACACTCAACTGCCATTATTCCGCTAAATATGCAGAGTAGGGATTGAATAGCCCGAATGCTATGATGATCCAGTGTGTTACGTACCAGTAGTATCAGAAAATTTATAAACCAGGGGAATGTCATGCCAAAGAAGAAAGTTATCTAACTCCCCAGCTACTTCCCGTCAATATTCAGGCAGGTTGTTTCACTCTGTACGACTGGGCGAGTTGACCGTGTGGTTAGCGGTGCGCAGCTGTGAACTTGCATCCGAGAGATAGTGGATTCGAACCCCACTGTCGGCAGCGCTGATGATGGTATTCCGTAGTTTCCCACTTTCACATCAGTCAAATGCTGGGCCTGTACCTTAATTAAGGCCTAAGGCACTCCCAGCCCTTTCCTATCCCATCGTCGCCATAAAACCTATCTATGTCAGTGCGACGTAAATCAAATAAAAAATACTCGGTACGCAGCAGTAATCCTATCTACCGGAGATGAAGGGCAACAGATGACACAAAGCACATCACGACAAACAATGGTCAATGTAATGTTATTGTTGATCAATGTTATGAGCTTTCTATAATGTAGGCCTTCACATTTAGTTTTCTTTCGACTCTGTGATTTGTAAAATATTATTATTATTATTTTTTTTTTTTGCTAGGGGCTTTATGTCGCACCGACACAGATGATGGGATAGGAAAGGCCTAGGAGTTGGAAGGAAGCGGCCGTGCCCTTAATTAAGGTACAGCCTGGTGTGAAAATGGGAAACCACAGAAAACCATTTTCAGAACTGCCGATAGTGGGATTCGAACCTACTATCTCCCGGATGCAAGTTCACAGCCGCGCGCCTCTACGCGCACGGCCAACTCGCCCGGTGTAAAATATTTTATACAATAAACTGTAGTTTCTTATTCTCCGACTTTACATACTGATTTTCATTAAATACTGTTTACCCATTTCTGGTTACTAGGCGCTGATGTGGACTTAGTAACAAAAATCCAAAATCATGAATATCTTTGTGATCATAGCCAATACGGTAACAATGTATAAGACATGAATAATAGGAAATTTAATACTATATAACCCTAGTTATGTAGCATTCATCGATTACACCTCTTAATAAGAAATATTTGAGAATTACATTTTAGGCATTCCCCTAAACTACCATTTCACTCAGCGTGAATAAAATAATTTACAGCCTATACTATGGCGACTTATATCCTGACTTTGCATACCGATTTTCATCAAGATAGGACTACTAATAACAACAATATTTGAGAATTATATTTTAGGCCTTCCCCTAAACTACCATTTTTCTCAGCGTGAATACAATTATTGATAGCCTAGATCGTAGCAACTTATTCCCCAACTTTGCATACCCATTTTCTTTAAAATACGACCACTAATAACAAATAGTTGAGAATTCAATTTTAGGCCTTCCCCTAAACTACCATTTCACACAGCATGAGTAAAATTATTTATAGCCTAGATTGTAGAGGCTCATCCCCCGACTTCACATACCGATTTTCATTAGACCACTAATAACATAAATAGTTGAGAATTCAATTTTAGGCCTTCCCCTAAACTACTATTTCACTCAGCGTTAGTAAAATGATTTATAGCCTAGATTGTAGAGGCTCATCTCCTGACTTCGCATACCGATTTTCATTAAATTCTCTTCAACCGTTTTCTCATTATGCGTGTACATACATACATACAGACAGACAGAAATTACGGAGAAGTAAAAAGTGCATTTTCTTGTTACTATGGGCATGAACGATACAGAAATACCATTATTTTCAAATTCTGAGCAATGTACAGACAAAACTCTTATTTTATATATATAGAAGAGAAGCATGTTAATGATACAAAATGCAGATAATTTATTTCACACACTGCCCCAGATCTTCGTGATGGATCAACAGATAAATCTCATGATGAGGAGCAAAAAAAAAAAAAAAAAAGGTGACTTTCTATTGTGTCACTGGAGGTTGTAACAAGCGATAGCTAAATGGAGGCTCTAGAAACAGAATTGCTTCAGTTAGGGCTTGGAGAACTCTTCACGTTACCAAACTAATAGTTACAGAGACTGATGGAGCACTATGCGTGATCGGTGTCCGTAATGGTTTGGTTTCAAAAATATCCAATAGAAAATGAGGACTTGGTAAAATGTTCATGGTGTTGCACATCAACTCCAACTCATTCTTCTTCACTCAATGAAAAATGTGAAACTTAAACATCATTGATGAAATTGATTCTACACTCAGGAAACTATAGGCCCATACGGTTTATCGACATTCGTCAGAACGACTTCGCGAACTGAAGAACATTTCGGAGTTGCAGGAATGTGAAATATCTAAATTGCAGTATTTACACCAAGTTAGATGGGTAGCAAGCAAATTAAATGCTTTACATTCAGTTGTCAAAGACTGGGAATGCTTAGTGGTGCATTTAGAGGATATTTCTGAAAGGAAAGGTGAAGAAGAATCACGGCTAAATGTCTTCTAAAGATCAAGGAGTTCAAATTTGTCATCACAATTCATTTCTTGTATGACTATCTGAGTATATTCAAAAGACTTCCACTTGTATTTCAGAGGCGTGATCTGATTTTTAAGTCAGATAAGAGCACATGCAAATAATGCAATTAATTAATTTCAGCAACTTCAGAACACCAAGGGCCCAATGGCAGAAAAGTTTGTTTCTACTACACTTTCAGGAGTTTTCAGTGGAATACAGTTATCAGGTGCATTGAATAAGAATTTCACGAGCGATAAGGAGCATATTTTGGCAAGTGCGATCACCTTTCTGAACGACACCTTTCTTCAAAATGAGGACATTGAAAGTGCAACTGATGTTTTTGACACATATTTCTGGCCATCAGGAAAACAACTGTAAAATTATGGCAACAGTGAGATACAGCTTTTTCCCACTCATTTCTCAACACACCTTCAAATTGAGAACAATGTAGAAGACGTACTGAGCGAGCGGTACGAGTTCAAAGTAGCCGGGAAAGGTCTTCCACTAAATGTTCTACTTGAAAAATCACAGACTATGAAAGGACGATTTCCGATTTTAGAAAAGCTCCTAGTATAGTGGCAACACTTCCTGTATCGACTCATCATGTGAGCGAGGGTTCAGCACGATGAATATTATTAAACACAAATTGCGAACCAACCTTGCCGAGAAGAACTTAAGTGATCTCATGATGATAACTTTGAATGGACCATCTTTAAAGGAATTTGATGCAACAAAATGTATTGATCGTTTGAGTTTTGGTGGGAAATCAAACAGGCACATGTAGTGTAATTTTAAAGGACGCTGAGCTTGAAGGTGACTGGTGATTGTTTGGGTTAGTATCTCTTAAAATATAAATTTCAATTCTTATGTGAACTGACAGACTATACTACTTAAGGTCACATTTCAAAAATACGTAACTTTATCCTTGTCTAACCTGCGGTTACCATGATGTATATTTGCAACAACAAAAAAAAGTGCTGGCTACTGAATTATTTTTACTTTTTTCTACCCTGATAATAATAAGCAGAAGAAGGTGCGCTTAGCTGAGCATAGTACAGAATCTGTGTGTGATTGACTTCACTCTTTTTGTGCACTTCAGTATGGGGTATGTGTCACAATTTTTGCTGCACAGCACACACACACACACACACACACGCAATCTACGTTTGGTTTGTGAAATCACTTGTTAATACACAGCTTGTAGTGAAAGCTGTGTACTGAAAGTCTGGCTATTACATGTCTTTGCTTCTGGTTCTCTCTGGTTCAGGACTTCTCCACCATACCAGGCGAATTGTAGAATTCCAACTGTATTTCTTCTCTCTTCTTATTTCAGTTCCTTAGTAGCTCTTGATATGGTCCTGTTGATGGTAGGTGGAGTTGGATCCTGATGTCCTCTATGAAGTAGGTTTCTCTCATCATCTCGTCTATACAGAAGCCGTGAAGGGGCTGTCTTCACTACTCCCATTGCTCTTTTCATGTACATCGCCTTCACCTTTTCAATTTTGGTTAATTCACCTATTTTTAACTTTTCTCAGATGATCTGTATGCTGTAGGTGATGATCGGGGCTATTGCACTTCTAAATAGTGCCAGCGCTGTGCTGATAGATTCCTAATATTCTTTATGTAGTATATTTCCCTGATTGCTGCTGTTGTACTTTCTTCTATGTGAAGACTGTATGATGATGCTGTTGTTTGCACTATAACCCCGAAGTATTTGAATTTGTTAACTCTCTCTAGTGGAGTGCCTGAAAACACAATTTTGTCGGTTGCTGCTGCTTTTCCACCCTTCCTAAAAGTCATCTGTACAGTTTTCTCTTGGTTTATAGTGACATTGTTTTCCCTGGCCTGATTCTCCAGCTTGTTAACTGCTTCTTGTACTTCTGTCCTTATAGGAGACCCAATCACCATGTCATCTGCATACAGGATTATAGTTGTATTCGAGTTCTCCTTAACGATTATCATGATGTCTGCTGTATAGATGTTAAATAGTGTAGGAATGATAGTCATTCCTTTAAGTTTCTCGATAAGCTGCTTCCTGTTTACGAGGTTGAACGCTTTCCTGTAGTCTACAAATACCACGTAATACTTACCCCCCGCGGTGTCTAAGGGAGTCCTCTATTTGCTCTAATAGGTAGGAAATTGCTTGTAATGTACTCCTGCCGTTCATGAAACCAAATTGACATTTCGGTACTTGATTGTCGATAATTTCCAGTAGTCTTTCATTTAGAACTTTCGTGAACATCTTGAACTTTCCAATACCACTCCTCTGTATGAGTCGAAGCTTGTAGTACTTCCTTTCCCTTGATAGAGAATCTTCATTGTTGCTGTTCTCCAGCTTTCTGTCCTAATTCAATGCATTTGTTCATTAGATCTACCCAGAGATATTGCACAATATCCATAGACTCCTTCAGATGCTCGATGGAGATATTGTTTGGTCCCGCTGCCATTTTATTTTTTTCCCTCCTTACTTCCTCCTGTCTTACTGGATCATACGTGTGAATACAATATTATACAATGCACTAATATTATACTATACTACAATGAAAAAAGTTTGTCAAAGTTTCAATTCATAATTATTTCTAGTACAAAAGTTTATGTTAAAATCAATTTTAAATAGTCCATTGTAGATGTCTGACAAACAGGTGGAATAGTAAAATTGTAGGGTTTCTTAGTAGAGAACATCTCTCACGAGTGACTGTGGATGGCTTAATAGGAGATCTTGAATTGCACAAGTTGAATGCCCAGTAACTGTGTGATGATGTATGTCAATCTTGGATGAGAAGTCTACAAGATAGGAAAAATGAATCTATTGGAATGAAAACTTCAAAGATATTGGAATAAATTGAGACGATGCAGAAATGGACTACTTACCACCCCGCTGGCCCCAATGGACAAAATGTGACTTGTAGTTGCAATGATGTTCGACTGCTGAAATACATGATAACTTTGAAGGCTGGGAAGCAGCCTTGTTGACGTGTGGCAGAGGGGAAAATGGACGGAGGGACTGTTGTGGGCGGGGCGGTAGTGGAGATGAGAGAAGTATGTGTGATGATAATATTTATTTTCTGCTTTAGGACTGATATCTTTTTTTTCTTAATGATTTTAAATAATTCTTCAAGAGGATATTATGTTTATCTGAAATTTTGTTTAATTTCCTGTTGGGTTAAATCTTTAATCTCAGCTGGGCTGAGTGGCTCAGACGGTTGAAGCGCTGGCCTTCTGACCTCAACTTGGCAGGTTCGATCCTGGCTCAGTCCGGTGGTATTTGAAGGTGCTCAAATACGTCAGCCTGGTGTCGGTAGATTTACTGGCACGTAAAAGAACTCCCGCGGGACTAAATTCCGGCACTTCGGCGTCTCCAAAAACCGTCAACGAAGTTGGTGGGACGTAAAACAAATAACATTATTATTATTAATCTTTAATCTATGTGAATAAACATATTTTAAAAAGTGTTTAGGAGAATGCCTTTGTTTTTGATGCGTAGTATGCTACGATCTTGATATAAGGTGAAAAAATAATGATTAAAATCTGTCATGTGGGTACTCATGACAGAAAATCTATTATATTTCTTGGCACTCATATCTTAGCTATTTGTAGACAATATTTGCAAAGACCCATTTACACTCCCAGAAAAACTTCATAAAAAGCACCATAGCTGCTATGTAGCTCTATGTATTCATAGATGTCCAAGGATCTGTAGTTAAACAGATACTGAAACTCAGCATTATAAAATATGTTGACAATAAGAGTGTCACATGTTGTTCATATGCTGCCGGAATGAGGGATGGGGAAATAGTCCTCCTATCAGGCAAGAGGTAAGCAGAGTTTAATCCAGTAATTTTTTCCTATTTGGTTTTGACATCTCATTGACACAGACTGATCTTATGGTGATGAGGAGATAGAACAGGACAAGACAGTCTTAACTAAGGAACAGCCCCAGCATTTACTTGATGTAAACATGGGAAACAACCGACAGCCACCTTCAGTGTTACTGACAGTGGGGTTTAAACCCACCATCTCCCAAATATAAATCAACAGCTATGTGACCCAAACCGTGTGGCCAACTCGCTTGGTAAATCTAGTATAAAAAGCGCCAATATCTAGTCTTCTGCCATAGAAAAAGGTTGGAAATATGCGGTAAACAACTGTGTAAGTGGCTTGTTCAGCCTTTTCTGTATATCACTCTTTTTCTTTATAAAAATTATGATAGCAGCTGTTACTGCACTGCCCCACAGGTTGCAGTCGATGATGAACTTTCAAGAGGGATGGATACACATGATGGCACTTGCAATGGCTTTTCAAGACCTGATATTTGAGTACCATGCACACTATCAGAACTACATGAAATGGTGGAATTTTTAGATATTTTAAAATTATATTTATTACTAATGGGTACATTTTTTCAAAGCATTTCTTGAAATTAGAAACCATTTTCCCATAGCAGAGTTTTCGTCTACATAACTCATATCAGGTCTTTTGTTCAGTGTTCACAATACAGCGTGAAACATGAGATGCAAAGTGGGATGACCACGTGGAACTGTTTCAAGGAACTACGCTACTCAATGTATTAATATGCTTACAATATTGTGATTTTTTATATCCCACCTTTTCAATACAATTGGTTTTATGTTGTTAGATCATAATGCTACAACACTGTTTTATAGGGACATGTTTCGCTTGAATTTCAAGCATCCTCAGCCTGTATAATCATCTCAAGGTTAAGACCTGTCATATTTGATTAGTTTTGACAAATTTGTGCTTAATTATAATTCTAACAATAAAGTAAAAAATATATAAACATAGGAATAACCATTAATTCTAAAAATATTGACATCCAAAACACAGTGTCTTCAAATGTTGAAAATTTGGCTAAAATTGTTTTCTCAAAGTTCTAGTTTATTAAAAACAATTGTAATTTGACTTCTGTGTTAAAACTTGAGTCGTAATTATAGTTAAAACTTATTGGTGTCTTAAGATTAAAATCTTGGATCCGTTTGGAATTCAGCTTCTTGTTTTAATTTTCAGGCTTGCTACTGTAATTTAATAGTTTTGGGCAGTAAAATGTTGAATTAGTTAGTTTCATCGAACTAGTCTTGTTTTTACAATAAGATTTTTCGTTGGTAGTAGTTTGTATTTATGAGGTATTTAGTCAAAAGGGACATCAATCCAAAATCTTGAGTTGATTTGTTTCTTTCATAATATTTGAATGATGGTGCGTCCCTTTGACTGCTACTACGAAATCTTGTGGACAGTCACCGCAATGTAACAAAGTCCACAAGGTTTTGTAGTAGCAGTCAAAGGGACGCACCATCATTCAAATATTATGAAAGAAACAAATCAACTCAAGATTTTGGATTGATGTCCCTTTTGACTAAATACCTCATAAATACAAACTACTACCAACGAAAAATCTTATTGTAAAAACAAGACTAGTTCGATGAAACTAACTAATTCAACATTTTACTGCCCAAAACTATTAAATTACAGTAGCAAGCCTGAAAATTAAAACAAGAAGCTGAATTCCAAACGGATCCAAGATTTTAATCTTAAGACACCAATAAGTTTTAACTATAATTACGACTCAAGTTTTAACACAGAAGTCAAATTACAATTGTTTTTAATAAACTAGAACTTTGAGAAAACAATTTTAGCCAAATTTTCAACATTTGAAGACACTGTGTTTTGGATGTCAATATCTTTAGAATTAATGGTTATTCCTATGTTTATATATTTTATTACTTTATTGTTAGAATTATAATTAAGCACAAATTTGTCAAAACTAATCAAATACGACAGGTCTTAACCTTGAGATGATTATACAGGATGATGATGCTTGAAATTCAAGCGAAACATGTCCCTATAAAACAGTGCTGTAGCATTATGATCTAACAACATAAAACCAATTGTATTGAAAAGGTGGGATATAAAAAATCACAATATTGTAAGCATATTATAGAAAATTCAATACGGGTCTAATCATGAGATTGGTTACATGTAAATAACTCAATGTATTACCAGTAAGCCTAATACAAAGCACTTCAAATACACAAAGAATATCTGTAACTACCCAAAAAATAACAGAGTAGACATGTCAGTACTGCCTCTAAACAGTTACAAAATATATCGCTAGCGTGTGTGCAGGAGTGCGCACTTAAAGCAAGCTGCTGTGCTACCAAATATCCGTTAGCCAATCAGGAACTCTCTACCCTTACCTTGTTTTTTTTTCTGGGGCAGTTACTTTTGTACTAAGGTCTCCGGTGGAAAATAATATTCTGGAACGGCTTACTGTGATGGAATAAGATACAGTACATTATTTCTAGTCACTAGCCAGACCTAACAAAGACAGACCAATGGTTCTGTCACAAGCCAGACCTTATCAACCCAGACTAATGGCTTTGTCACTATCCGGTATACTTCATTAATTCAGCATTTTGCCACCATTGAATGTGAGCCCCCCAAGCACAATGCTTTTGTCAACAGCTGGACCTAAAAATGTAGATCAATAGTGCTGTCCGTAGTTCCTAAGTTACCGAGCGAGTTGGCCGTGCGGTTAGGGGCGCGCAGCTGTGAGCTCACATCCGGGAGATAGTGGGTTCGAATCCCACTGTCGGCAGCCCTGAAGATGGTTTTCCGTGGTTTCCCATTTTCACACCAGGTAAATGCTGGGGCTGTACCTTGTTTAAGGCTACGGCCGCTTCCTTCCTATTCCCAGGCCTTTCCTGTCCCATTGTTGCCATAAGACCTATCTGTGTCAGTGTGATGTAAAGCAAACAGCAAGTTCCTATGTTGGCAGCCTTCCGCAGAATGCCATCCTGCCTTCCGAGAGAAACAAACAAAAGACAGTGCGGCCCCATACTGCAGGTCTGCCTTCAAGCTACAGGAAATGCTCTGGGCTACACTTGATTACCCTCCTTACAGCCTGACTTATTGCCCTGAGATTTCCATTTGTTCGGACTGCTTAAAGAAGCTCTAGAAGGGCAACAATTTGAAGATGATGAGAGTGTGGAAGACTTTGGGCGCAATTGGCCGGTGACACGAACCTGTTCTTTTTTATGATGAGGGCATCAAAAAGTTGCCCATACGCTGGGACAAACGCATTTCCAAAGGGGAATCTATGTGGGAAAATAAATTGTACTTGCTTTGTGTTTTTCAATAAATGAATTTAAATACAAAATAAAATCCTGTTTATATCTGATGCCCCCTCATACAAAGACCTACAATTCTGTGACAACTGACTTATGTCTGTAATATGCACTGAAAAAAGCTTTACCTTTACCCCCATGACGCAATAGTCCCGAAGGGTCATGGCCTACCAAGTGACTGCTGCTCAGCCCGAAGGCCTGCAGATTATGAGGTGTCATGTGGTCAGCACAATGGATCCTCTCGGCCGTTATTTTTGTTTTTCTAGAGTGGGGCTGCCATCTCACCATCGGATAGCTCCTCAATAGTAATCGTGTATGCTGAGTGGACCTCAAACCAGTCCTCAGATCTGGGTAAAAATCCCTGACCTGACCGGAAATCGAACCCGAGCCCTCTGGTTAACAGGCAGTGACACTACCCCTACACTGCGGGGCTGGCTAGCTTTACCTCTACGTGGAACAATATCATTGGAAAATGCATGAAAATTGATGTTTGGCTGGTTTCAAATTGATACCAAGATTACTGATCTTCTGGGAGGATCCAATATCTTAGGCCAGAGTCGACTTCCATTTCCTGTGATCTATTCTTGATGGAGACATTAATCATGTTTTTACCGGAACTGGAGTTAAATTCAAACAAGTCAACATTCCCAATGTTACATAGCACAGAACATGTATTTTGTTGACACCATACAGATAATCGACACAGAGAGATCTTATAGCGATGATGGGATAGGAAACGGTTAGGAGCGGGAAGGAAGTGAAGTGGCCTTAATTAACGCACAGCTCCTGAATTTGCCTAGTGTGAAAATGGGGAAACAACAGAAAACCATCTTCAGAGCTGTCTTTAGTGGGGTTCGAACCCACTATCTCCCCAATGCAAGCTGACAGTACCTTCCTATCACATAGCACATAATTAATTTCATCTCATTAACTTGTCAGATGAGCCAAACGTCAAAACAGAAACTCGCTACGAAGATTCATCTCACTTCACACCCGACCCCGCAAAGAAAAAAGAACATGTAATGGATAATATTACACAGAAAGTGTATATACATGACAGCAACATCCACTTAAAGTTACCAATGCATAGCCTCTGTAGCAAATTGCATTAGGCCTATAGTCACAGCGACCTGCAATAAATTATATTCTTTCAGTTAATAGGAAAAAAAAAAAAAGGAAAAAATAAATAAAACTGTACCATTCTCGAAAATGCTAAAAGAACACTGCAATTTGAAGTGAAAAATTCACACTGCATAAACATAAAAATCCAACTGAAATATATCTGAAAACAAACAAAAATTAGGTGTTTACTTACAACATTTGTCACGAAATTCAAATCGGCTTGATCAGCAGGTGCAGAATGCACCTTTCCAAACATTTCACAGAGGGAGATATGACCCTCAGGAGGCAGAGGGGGGAATCCCACAAGGGAACACATTCTTGTAATTGATCTGAATAAGTAAAAGTGTTGAAGGATCCATTATTTTCAAGTAAATCAAATGTTATGCAATGGATAATCGCAGTAACACCAAATGTAGGTTATGTACTGAACACATGGATGAATATTACACTTACCAGTTTGGAACAGTTAAACACGTTATCTTTAAAGTTATTATTATATATCAAAAGTCTCTCTCATATAGTCTTCTTCTTCTACTTCGTGAACTGTTTTTGGGATCATATATTCAAAACACTAGTTCCATTACAAAGAACAATACCATTAGACAGCTTGCATTTCCCGGCATTTTTGATCATAACATTTACGACGTTCACTTTTCAAGCACTCCGCCGAGCGCCAGATAGTCAGCGTTGCCAACTCTACATCCTAAAATATCGCTAAATACCTTGATAAAAGTCCCTAAGAACCACCAAGTTTTGATCAAGAGTCGCTTACTTTAAATTACCAATAAACGTAGTAACTAAAATGAACATACCTATGCAGAATAAAATACTTCATCTTCATCAACTTCCGTTTTCTCCTCAGCGAAAGATGTACAGTAATTGCCACGCAAGACCATACACGAAGCGGTGACGAAGCGGTATGGACAGGTCGGTTGCGATCGCCGCGACATCTCGTGGTGAGCTTTTTTGTCTTCTGCTGTTCATTGGCGGTAAGGGGCGTATCTTTGAACAGCTATTTTTTACCCGTGTATACGCGCGCACATTAATGGTGTCCCGATGTAAACAATCAACACTGCTCCACTCCAGTACTGATAAGGAGGGGAGGGAATGAAGGGCTAGTGTTGAAGACCACTCCAGTACAAAACAGGAGGCAAGGGGTAGTGACCCACCTTCTCGCTTAACGCACGCATTTCTACATGTAGACAGCCCGCTACAAGACTTTGTGAAGAAAAACACGAGCTCTGGTTCACTACACTCCAACATGGCTGCTTTCCTCTGCTTCAACGCAACGCATAATTTTTTCTTCGGCCGGGTGACTGCTCACCTTTACTTATCACCCCGTCGAGACAACAAAGCATATAGGCTGGCACCACGTAGGAGGTCGGCCTTCCCACAATGCTCTACACCTGCCTTGCCCGCAACGTTCCTCTCGTCTTCTCAGACCAAGATGTCCTCACTGCTCTTCGTCTGGCGGGTGCCTATGGTGCCTGCCGGCTAGTCGACGACGGGGCTCAACCACTATCCGATGTACTTCTCTATTTATCCACTCCAGCTGACGTCTCTACCATCATCAAGAATGGCGCACGCATCTACAACCATCTCTATGCAGTTGAACCTACTCCAGAGGATCTTTTGGCTGAGCTGCCGGACACCGACGACCCTCCGCCTGGAACCATCGATCTGCCCGCTGCGACCACACCACCTCCCTACTGCTCACACCCGCCCCCTTTGTCCTTCACTCCTGTTACCTCTGTCACTGCTCTAACCACTGCTACCACCACCATTACCACCTCAGTTTACACCTCCTCTTCCCTTCCTATCACTACTACTATTACCACTCATCCTTCCCCTCTCATGACATTTCCTTTCCCCTTACCTCCCTCCACTGACCCCACACACCCCCAGCGCTCATCACTTCAGTCATCTGAAGAGGGATATTCCCATCAAGATACTCCTGGCAACTTGGCACAGCCACCATTGGTCCCACCGCCTTCCACCAGCACTACCACCTTTAGCTGTGTCGCCTGCGGTGTAGAGCCCAGTCTTCCATCAGCATATATCATCCAGAAACTCCGACAGACAGGGATACCAGTGCGCCGAGCCTTTCGGATCTATAACTCCGCTGGACCCACCTATCTCGTACGACTTCATCTCCCGACTGCTGAAGACGTTGAACGCCTCATCGCCACCGGGATCCACCTCAACGGTCGTCATCATCGCATAGAACCATCTCGCTCACCTCCACAACCTCCATCTCATCCCTCCACACCTCGAAGTAGTCCCCGGCCGGCCCCACCTCCCCAACCACCTCATCCACCATTTCAGCCGTATCTCTTCCCGCCCCCACCTTCTTACTTCCCCCACCTCCCTCTTTTGATATCCTTCGCCTTCTTCTAACTTCCCTTGTTAGCTTCTCCTCCTTTTATAACACCCTTGCCCTTCATTTATTTCCCTCTCACCTTGTATCACCCCTTTCCTCTTTGCATCATTGTTCATAGCTCATTTTGACATAATCACAACTGTATTCTAATTTCAATAAAGAATAAATACTTAGGCATAGGCACAATTCTCCTCCATTCTCCTATATATTCACATCCTTTATCCAACTCCTTCTTCCGTCACATCAATCCCAACCCGCCCGCATCTCTTGGCCAGAGAGAGGGCGACACCCTCTAGCTGGCCCGCCCCACCCCTTTAGGGTGGGGAATGAAAGCATTTGATAGATAGATAGATAGACTTTGTTGTGATTGAAATGGGCACAGCGGCGGATGTATTGAAGTACAGTATTATTTTGTTATTTTTGCTATTTGCTTTTACGTCGCACCGACACAGATAGGTCTTATGGTGACGATAGGATAGAGAAGGCCTAGGACTGGAAGGAAGCGGCCGTGGCCTTAAATGAAGGTACAGCCCCAGCATTTGCCTGGTGTGAAAATGGGAAACAACGGAAAACCACCTTCAGGGCTGCCGACAGTGGGATTCGAACCCACTATCTCCCGGGTAGTAGTTCTTCTAGGAGCCTTGTTATGTGTCCTATGATCTACCATTTTTTTGTTAGTGGTTTTACAACGCACCGACACAGATAGGTCTTATGACGACGATGGGATAGGAAAAGCCAAGGAGTTGGAAGGAAGTGGCCGTGGCCTTAATTAAGATACAGCCCCAGCATTTTCCTGGCGTGAAAATGGGAAACCACGGAAAAACCATGTCTGCCGTCAATGGGATTCGAACCCACTCTCTCCCGGATGCAAGCCCACAGCCGCGCGCGCCTAACCGCACGGCCAACTCGCCCGGTCAAATCTTTCTTCACCTCGTTCTTGCCTTATTCCTACCCACCTCCAAACTGTCTTAAGACTGCATGGTATTGCTTGGGGGACCACGCGAGCCTCCCACATGCCAATAATACGGCCTCGATTCACTTGTGGTAAGATAGGAGCCATCTCACAGTGTTACAGTATAACGAAATGTGGGCCGCCGCGGAATACACACACTGTGCCGTCAGCACTACCCGTTCACTACCTTTCCCTCCTTCTCGGTACTGGAGAGGCCTTCAACACTACCCCTTCACTCCCTACCCTCCTTTTCAGTACTGGAGTGGGGCAGTGTTGATTGTTTATGTCGGGACACTATTAATGTGCACGTCTGTACCAACGAGCTAGAAACCTCTTATGCAACACGATAACAGCTCAACAACACTAAGGAGCTTATATACGTTGGGCAGCTTAACATTGATTAAATCATGCCACAGTTCGACAGCCCCTTTCAACTAATAAACCAACATCCGAATACTCCAACAACAGAAACACATTAACAACATTAAAATGTTAGTCAAATGAAGAAGATTTTAATGACATTTCAGCAGTCCTCATCAAGTTATTAATTTAATTATTCAATATAAGTTCGATTTGAATTGCAACATGAAACCATCGTTTTTCTGCGCTAGGCACACCATTAATACAGAGAGTGCTCAACGGAGGTGGATGGTCTAATGATATTTCGGCAAACTCATTTGGTTGGTCTACAATAGATTTGCTCGTAAATTTGCGACGTAAATGCAACGTTTTTCTGGGCTAGTCACGAACTATAAACAAAAAATTTATAACTTGTTTGCTAACCTTGAATAGACTACATGAAGTACGACGTGCCAAGATCAAACATTACGGAAATTGGCACAGTATTGGAATTACAAATCATATAGTTAACTGTATCAAAGTAATCATAAATCTACTACACTAATGAATACATTGAACAAACTTCAATTAAAAAAAAGCCTTCATACATTTCGTACATAAACATTTGTATTGTTCTATACTAATTTCCACCATTTTGTAATAATATTTTTTAAACTTTCATTAATATTTAGTCTCGACCATGACTCCAGGCCATGAATATTATATTTCTACTTGTATGAAGGCTTCTTTAATTGAAGTTTGTTCATTGTATTCATTAGTATAGTAGATTCATGATTACTTTGATACAGTTAACTACCGTATATGATTTGTAATTTTTTTAATTTATTCAATTTCGCATCAGATTTTAGAACAGTTTTCAACCAAGTATAATGTTTTAACTTAAACGTCAACGTTTTGAATTGTATTGAATAGGCGGAGGTGAAATGAACTTCTTACATTTATTACAAGGTACTTTCAGTACGGATTTGCAATGATATTCATTACTTGTACTCAATAAGATCTTCAAGGTAGTTTTTACTCTCAAACGGGGACCTCGGTGGGTGGTTGTAACCAAAACCTATGAAAATCTCTCTCCCACTCTGATTTCCTTTCTTTCTTTTTACCCAAATCATTTCCTCACAACCCGATTCCCATAGCCCTACCTGATTGCATATTCCATCTTTTACGATCACCACTATCCCTCTCGGCTAACGCCCTTTCAGGCTTCTTTTAGGTTTCCTTCTAATCCAGACCTTGAAACCCGGTATATGTACATTGTAGCCCTGCGGCAACCAAGTCTCTACCATTCCAATAATCTCACTATCTCTCATTAGATGTCTAACTTCATCATTTCCCAGTTTTCTCAATATACCCTCAATATTTATTAATCCCTCGACCCAGTCTGGCTATTTCTTCGTGCGTATGTCTGCTGTCGCCAAGGCCTTACTTCTCGTCATTCGTGCCTTTTCTAACTGTATAATGGATCCACTTGGGGAGCTAACTATTTCCACTTCCAACCCCCTGGCTTCCTCAGACCTTGTCAACCCTTTTTTAGCCTGAATGTCTTTCAAATTTAACGCTTGCTTACGTTTCTTTTCTTCTTTTCTCCCTGGTTATCTTGCCTCCTAGGGACCCCCTCTGTTTCTTCAGTTGAATTCGTGGGTTGGCGAAGCCTAGTTTCGAGCGCCGCGTCACCCAGTTCATTGTCTCTACTTTGCTGATTGCCACACACAGCTGCTGACTCGGATATATTGTCGTCGCTCACTAGTCCGCTGGCCTCCCGTATAGCTGACACATAAGGGCAATGCTCTAGCTCGCGTAGCTGACTAGCAGTCCATGTCCTACTCCACGATCGCCCACTGTTCTAAGTCTGTTTCCACGGATGAATGCTTTTATACCCTTCCCTTGATAAAAACGTAATGCTAGGATATTTTCCATTTCTCCTTGATCCAATTCTTTCTTAATCCATATTTTTGTGCCCTTCAAGCTTTTCGCACTTTCCAAAATTTTTCGGGCCTTCAAACTAGATACCATACATACTTTTTCTGGTCTTCTTTCTTTCTATATTCTTCCCTAATCTAAAGGCACTATCGATATCACTCTCAGTACACTCGACCTTCAACTTCTCCTGATTAAGGAAAGTATTCTGTATAACATATCATTATTCTCTTTTTCTGTTTCTGCCAGCCCGTAGATTAGTATGTTTCTCTTCCTATCTTCATTCACTCGTGTCCTTTCCTTTTCTTCGAGGTTCCCTAGCCTTTCTTCTATATCCAGGAGTTTCTTCCTCATTTTATCTATCTCGTTCTTGTTCTTTTTATATCCTTAAGTTCTCTTTATATAAAGATCTTCAAATCCTTAAATTCACTTTTTGTTCCATTAACATTTCCTTGGTCTTCTCCGCTTGGCATTCTTGCATGACCTCCTTGAGCTTCTTAATATATTCCCATGACAGCCTAGGGCCTGGATTTAGCTCCACTCCACTCCACTCCACTCCACTCCACTCCACTCCACTCCACTCCACTCCACTCCACTCCACTCCACTCCACTCCACTCCACTCCACTCCACTCCACTCCACTCCACTCCACTCCACCGATCACTAGTAGCACCATCACCACAACTAATGAAAATACAATTTGCGTAATGCTGAAGCTATTTTTCACCATTTGAGTTGATTTCACTTTCCACCTGCCCTGCAGTGTGCCTATAGCACATCTGTATTGATTAATTGAAACTCCATATTAGCACACTCGTACACCTTTCACTCCCTCAGCACACCACGTCCTTTCACCTCGCAAGCTGAATTTCAACTGTTTCACCTAACTGAATTGCACATATGCACATACTACTGTGAATATAGATTTAATTAATACATTAGATAACGTTAAATATAACTTACCAAAATTAGCTTCGTATACGTTTACATCAGTGCTTTTTCTGAGGTATGTTGATTCCACGCGTTTATTTTGACGTTCAAGCCTTCGTGGTTGCAAGTAACTCGGATAACTGGATACAAATTCTGGCTTTAAAATGTTCTTTTTTGGAATTCCCTTCAGAGTTTTCTTTGCGGAAATGAAGGCTACATACACGGGAATAATCTAATGGAAACAATTTGCTTTCTTTGCTTTACTGCAACGTTGTCTGGGCACAGCAGCCAACCATCTCTTTTTGAAGTTCTCTTGCAGTGAAATCTTATTTCCTTTCTGTGAGATTTGCTTGGCGAGACTTGCACAACGGAACACAACAAGTGCCCATTGCGGGCACTAATAAAACAAAAGCATGGACAACTAAAACTCTCAGTTTCATACTTACGACTTTTGTTAAACAAACCAAAACTCTTAATTGAAGAAAATACTCCGTATTGTATTGGGGTGAATCATTCCCTTTCTTGTGTGAATTGTTCTCCAGGTTTGTTGGAAAACTCATATTTTCTTTACATTATGTGATTGTATGGGGAATATTTTACTATGATTTTATACGAACAACTTTGCGGGTTATAAAATTTACCTTAAAATGCTTATAGAGGTGAGATATCTTCATTATGAATGCCAGGGTCCCACCGAGCCCACCTCAAAGTGTAGATTTTCTTTCATAACCTAATGAAATATTGCACGGGCCATTGTCCATCAGTTGAGCAGCTCCTAGCACTGTCATTGGCTGACATATAATGGGAATGACATCTTCGGAATAAAAACACAAGTAAATGGCAGCTGTAAAGGAAACAACAGTATTTTGCTATGAAACTACAGCATACTTGATTTTTCAGCTTTTCGTCACTGTGGAACATAGAATGCGCTACCGGAATTAAATAATCCAGACAAATACCTTTGTCAATATTTAGCATACTTCATTAATTCAAGGATACGCACAAACAAACACACTGCAAACAACCAAAATCAAGAACAAGAAACAAGATCAACTTACCTTGGCCGGAGTAAATTACATAAATAAAATGTGGAAGGAATCCAAAAATTAATTAGAGGTAAAAGGCCAGGACTCAAAATGAAAGTTGACACTTG
Organism: Anabrus simplex; assembly: GCF_040414725.1. Classification (NCBI taxonomy): domain Eukaryota; kingdom Metazoa; phylum Arthropoda; class Insecta; order Orthoptera; family Tettigoniidae; genus Anabrus; species Anabrus simplex. The sequence goes on along the minus strand of NC_090265.1, from coordinate 1,156,047,006 downwards.
ACAAATTACTAATGACGCTCAGTACACCAAATGATAGGACAAGACCTTCTTAAGGTGGAAACAAATATTTAAGTAAGTAAATTTAATTTAGAATAAATTTAAACTGAAAGAAGTTTCAAAATCTCATAGTGTTTTCCAAAGTTAAAAAAAAATGACGGATAACAGAAAAATTCATATAAATATCAAATACTGGCCAGTAACTATGGTTTCCTTTTGATAGTAAAATTTAAGTTAAATGGATCCAATACAAAATGCTAAGCTGCTTAATGAAACTAGAAATTTGTTTCAACCTATTCAACCTTCACATTAACATGTTTAAATTATAATCATGGTATCAAGTTCACATTGATTATGCGTCTCAAATGCGACTTCAATGGAAGTTGAAATTAATCTCAAGCTAATTAAGTCTTCACATTAAGTGGTTAAGTATAAAATCATAGTAAAATATTCCCCATACAATCACATAATGTAAAGAAAATATGCGTTTTCCAACAAACCTGCAGAACAAATCACACAAGAAAGGGAATGATTCTCCCCAAGCCAAGCTACTACTGACAACAGGCAAGGCCTGCTTAACTTAAGCGTATTCGCAAAATGAAAACTTACGCTAGTAATAATGGAAAGGAAGAAAACAAAACACTGATATGGATCAGACTAGTGAGCGGTAAATAAATGAAAAATTAAGAAGTAGCAGAATCAAATTTCAACTCTACATACCACTGTGACGATGATAATTAATAATAAGACTTACATTAGATTGTATGATTTAAATTGGATTGCACATAAACCTTAAATTTAACAGAGAACAAAATCGTGGTTATTTAATTTAATGTAAGGTGGCCTTGGAAGCGGCATGATGGACTTATGAGGTAAAATTTAAACACCCAACACGAGAATTAGAAAAAAAGGAGAACAATCCTATTCCGAGAAAGCACCAAACACAGGCAAAACCAACAACTGAATAATGTTACAAATAGAGTTCACTTTACAAGCATAGGTAACATTTAGGTAGAATAAAATACACCATAACAAGAATAAGGAAAAAGGTACCCAAACGAAAATCAGGAGAAAATATAAAACTCATGCAAGAGTCCCAAATAAAAAAACGGCTTATAGGATAACCTCATAGGCCCATATACCGCGATTCCAAATCATCTCAGTTACCCCATTGATATTATTACTACTTTCACATAAAATAGTTCAAAATTATTTTTGACAAGAAGGTACGAATTAACCCATATTAAACAGTTTTTCGGTCGGTGAAGGATATTTAAATAAAATCAAGTGCAGAAAATCGTTGCCAAAAGTCTTTTTAGGTAGGTAAAAGTCAGTAATATTTTATTTTTCCCATGATGTCATTAATAACTTGAGTAGACTCCATAACGGTGTTTTGTTTACTCAATTTAAGGTAAAATCTTCTTTAATAAACCAACGGATAGTAGAGTTCCAGTTCCAAATATACATATGAATTTGAGATTACTTACATCAGGCGAGACGAAAATAAAGGAGGATTATTCAAACTTTCACATAGCACTCACTTCAAGATCGGCACACGGCCGCTTGTAAAATGTTAACACATCACGCATCTATCCATACCCAAAGAAGAAAAAACAAAAAATAAATCAAAACTACATGTAGAAATTGAGTTAATATTTAAATTAGTTTAGCCTGGAGTATCAAACTCCACTTCACCGACCACAGCACGTATCCCCATGGACACACACATACGCATATCCATCTTGAATCCCGGACAGACAACCAATGCGCCTGGAGAAGCTCACTCGAGGAAGAAGAAGCGTTCCGGGCATGCGCGCTAGTATTAATTTTTCAGCGAGGGTAATAACCTTCATCTCAGCTATGACGCAACAATTACATATCACACATTTAAATAATTAGATACAGTAGAATTACACCAATAAAAGAGGCGTACCAAACAATGGACAATTAAACGGAAATAATATTCCAATACACAGGTTAAATATGCTCCAAGAAATATAGCTTCACTTATACAGGTTACACTTTCGCCCTTTTTTTCTAAATACCCATGACGCGTTAGACCAATCGCCTTCGTCACTAGTCAGGACGTGCACAATCCCTGAGACACACATGTAAAAAGAAGCGTTACGAAAGGAATACCATTTTCAAACCTACCTTAATGCAGAGGAAGGTAGAGTTCTGCGGCTGCTCGGAAGAAACGGTGGACTCTCTTGTGTAAGGGAAGGCACTTTTGAAGATAAATTCTGCCAATAACCTACGAAATATCCCTTTTCCTCCCGAATCAAGGACTGACAGTGGCGAGCAGACCCACCCAATCTAGCACAAGCTACGCGCATGCGCGCACAATCGATTTATTGAACGAATGGGAAGATCGTAGCTCAGCGTCACAAGGCAACTTGCAGATATAAATATTTTTACATTGTCGATCGCACCAATCAACAGCAATTCCAAGCAATGGGTGATAATGGGAGATAACATTCCAATACATGAGCAGATATGCCCAAATAAATACTTGTTAACATTTTCATGTCACAGTTTCTCTCCTCCAGAAGCCAGAATACAGGGGAGGTGAAAAGTTCAAAACAATGGATAGCAAGTCATATGGTACAATTTCAACTTCCAGACAAGGTCTTCGTACGCTGAATACAGGAAGAGACAGACCAAAATTTTCAAGTTCAATTAACATGGAATGGTCTGGATAGGTTGCAGGAAAGCAGATATTCACACTATACCGGCAGATTAACATGTTAAGTGTGAGCAGAATGGGTTGAAACGTGGCCAGCGTTTCACCACACACCACACAAGTTGACAGTACATGACATAGTATATTGATCATACCATACAGCGCGTAGTAGGGATCCATAGGTATCTCTAACAATAGTCCTCCGATCAGCAGTTGCATGGGTGTAACGGCGCGCGAATAAAACCGAATCACCACACACATGAGCAGAAAGCGTGGGACCAAGTGAACTTCTACAGATCACAATGAATCAAAATTGCTCAACTACACATGTTAGGGACCACATAATTTTTCCAACCAGGTTTCCAAGACACTTTTGTAATGTTTTAGTAAATTTCGAGGGGTAATACAAGTTTCACGTGCCTAAACTGACCTGAGATAACTGCTCCAATTTTAAGCTTTAGTTAACACACAAGTAACATCATTAACTTAACTATGTCAGACCACATTGTTGGTATTGGCATTTGAAGGATCACCAAAGTAATGAAGTTATTTTACGTTTGTTTGCTGGCGTGTAAGCCAATATACACTAATTTACTTGAAGTACCAATTTATGTGCTATGGTATTAATAATCCAACCTTTGAGTAAGGATTGCATATTAAGAAAAGGGAAAATAACTGAAATGTTCCAAGAATTCAATATACTAATATCGAGAATAAACGCAAGAGAACAGAGTAATAATTTTGAATATTTAAGATGGCTCATGGAATCCAAAGGTAAGTTACAGTAATTCTTATCCCAGCAATTAAGTTCAATTTAGTAGACCCAACCAGAATATCAAACAACAAATTAGGTCGAAGACCATTATAGTTTCCACATTCATTTACATGAAATACTAGCATTCTTCCAGATATTACATAATTCCAAAGGTCAATACAGATACCAGAAAGATCCCAAGACAAAAACAGAAAGGATAAATCAACAGAGGGTACAGGGAGGTAACAATGGATAAGCTTATTACTAGATGGACCTTGCAGTACTCACAACGATAAACCGTCTACAGAAACTAGATGACCCAGAACATGAAGGTTAGGAAAACAGGTAGTAGAGAGACAGAAAAAATATAGTAAACCAAACCATCCGTAACCATAAGGCAGAGATCACATGGACCAAGAATAAGAAAGAAGCAATGGCAATAACTGGAGACTTCACTAGCATAATGATAGGTGAAGGGGTGTACACAATGTGTGCCTGCAAGAGATCACCTTGCAACCATTACCGAGGTCAACAACAACATGACAGCCGACAATTACAATCAGGACGATAGGGAACAGCTAACAAGAAATGAAAATGATATCACAAAATCAACCAGAACCAGCTCTACGCAGCATAAATAAGGGCAAAAATTCAAGGAAAGTTTCATCTCCATATAAATAATCTTTGAACATAACGAGCACAGGTGTGTCATCATGACCGTCAAGTGTTCAAAAGAACCTCTTACAATATGGTGGCGTAACGACATTCCACCCTGTGTCCCATAATTATTATTCTCAAATTAATCGAATAAATTCTTCCTATTATTCCTTTTCATATTATTATTATTATTATTATTATTATTATTATTATTATTATTATTATTATTATTATTATTATGGTAACTTAATTTCACGTGTTACACTACCGTTAGTGATATTTATGGTTAAATGCATAAGCTTTTACAATTTCGGTCTACTTTGGCACTAAGCAATTGATTTAAGGCAAGATTCACTTGGATAATAATAATAATAATAATAATAATAATAATAATAATAATAATAATAATAATAATAATAATAATAATAATAATAATAATAATAATAATTAAAAATGGAAAGTTGATATTTTAATTTCCACTCTTTAGAATTCAGTACATATATTAAATACCGTTATGAACCACCAAGATCTGCTTTATGTCGGTCGGGACAACACGGTATTCAGGACCGTACCTTCAAATTCGTACTGCCGTTAATTTTATGGGGACACATGTCCTCCCAAGACACATCTCACAGCCCCAGCATTTGCCTGGTGTGAAAATGGGTTTTCCGTGGTTTCCCATTTTCACACCAGGAAAATGCTGGGGCTGTACCTTAATTAAGGCCACGGCCGCTTCCTTCCCACTCCTAGCCATTTCCTGTCCCATCGTTGCCAAAAGACCTATCTGTGTCGGTGCGACGTAAAGCAACTAGCAAAAAAAAAAAAAAGACACATCTCACAACCTATGGCACATCGCGGCTGGGCAAATACCTCCAATGCCGGCGATTGCTAAACTATTCCTTCCAATTCATTCGAAGTCCATCTTTTTTTATTGGAACACTTCATACATTTATTTCGTAAATTAATCCTCGGTGCGTGGATTCTACCACTCATAACACCGGAATCGGCATTTTATATCATCTTAGACCTTGAGATTCATCTATTTCATCATTACAAACAGTACGGCTCAATTTTATTCCAAGCCGGATTTTCGTCCCTCATGACTTCCAATTCTAAATATTGGCTCAAACCACTCTGGGCTTTTCAACATATCGTGACCATTCTAATTCACGTACCTCTATCGCTTTTAAACAAATTTTAATGGTTAAAATAAAGTCCAAAAACGTGAAATCAACAATTTACGTATAATCAAACTGACTGCCCGAATTAAATTCTTTAACGCTACATGTCATCTCCATATTGATTATTATTTGCACTAGCCAACTCACGAAGCACTGTCATTATTATTATTATACTTTAACTTGCAAACGCACAAAATATTATTATTATTATTATTATTATTATTATTATTATTATTATTATTATTATTATTATTATTATTATTATTTTACTCTCCTTTGCCAACTCACAAACATTATTATTATCTCTCACTCGCAAACACACCCAGCAGGATTACTATTATTATAGAACTTGCGAACGCAGAAAGGACATAAAGCAGTATTATTATTATTATTATTATTATTATTATTATTATTATTATTATTATTATTATTATTATTATTATTATTATTATTATTATTATATATTATGACCTTCCGTACGCAACACAAAATTTACTCTCTGGCACTTTCATAATCTGGCTGTCTGGTAACAAATATTCATACTAACATACAAATAATTACCGCAGTGATTGAAAATCAAATAAATGGGTTAGCACAAAAAGAAATCTAACACTTGAATTGAACTTAAAGTATACACAAACAGCATGCATTAATTGAAAGAAATATCCAATATTTACATTATATACAACAAACAAATACTAAATTAATTAATCTAACCCATTATTACGTTAATATAAATTAGTTCGTCCGTCTAACAAAAAAATAAAATCATGGATTCGGGAGACAGACCATGTTAAGTAACCACAATTAATCTACACTGGACCCCGTTTTGTCTCGATAACATCCCCAAATATTAAATTGGTGTACTCATTCCTATGTAGAATTCCATTGTCTCGTAGCGGATGAGAAGCCTCATGACCCCATGGTGATTCACTCGTCCATCATATCGCACTTTATAAATTAACACAATAAAACACTTCTGGGCGACTACCCATGATTATTACCTTACTAGAGAATTTACAATAATTTATACAAGAATAAAAAACACTTATAAGTGCCTCTAGACCCATTACACTAGTACACTATTATTCTTCCTCGAGCCCGAATCACACGTCGTGACACATTACGACGAAGTGTCGTTTCATTCGAACCGGCGCGTATCGCGTTCTTTATCCGTACTTCCTGAAGTATACGATGCCGTCTTGTGATCGCCTCGCTCCTACAGTTCCCTGCTACAATAATTGTTACACCATCTATCATGAAATATTTATTTCAGGCTCTGAATACTGCCTTCAAAAAGTATTATCGGCGTTCCTGTCGATCCTTTAAATTCCAACACATGAAATGTTGAGAAATGTATTATTTTCACATACAGTGATACTGATAATTTACACTCGATATACTGAATAATTATCACTGTTCGTTTTCACCTTCAAGACTACTAACGTACTTTCCACTCTAACAGAATCTATAATGCGTTTTCTGGCACTGAGTTACAGAGCCACCGTGTCAGCGTATCAAATTATTTCAAACAACTGGTTGATGTGAAGCTCGACTGGTAACAACTGGTGACTGGAAACAACTGGTAATGTGAGGTCCAACTGCCGGTTATTTATGGACGATATGGTTTCCCGCCGGGGTCATCCGTGGTCATACCAGGGAGAGGGGTGTTGGTTATCCTAAATCGGTATTTGCTGGTGGATTTGGATCTCTTAATTTATCCCACTTAATAACCTGACGATACACATTCACGTGTCGTATTCTGAACTCATATCGTTCGGCGATCACGGAGATATCACTTGATTTCTGTCCTCTACGTTTCGCGCGCTAAGTCGGCGTCCCTGATGGCGTGATCGTTTTGACCAATGGCGAGCTCGCGTGGGTCATTTCCAAGACTTCTTTACTTTAATTTATTACAATTACAATTAATCAATATATATGGGGATGGTATCACAAAAATCCCCTCTGCTCAATTTCGTGGTTGGAATAATTTAATTACTTTTATCGGAGAAGCTAACTGGAGTTCGCCTCGGTTTCTCTTAAGTTAGTGCATCTGTGAGCCTCTGATAAATTTTGTCAATGGCTACCATCGCAGCGGTTATTTCAAATATCGCTTCCTAGCAACCTGACTACAAAATGCCTCGAGGCGTTGGAAACTCTAGTACGTCATATTCTTTGCATTTTGTGACATATCGGCTGCACCTTGTTCAGAAATAAAAGCTCTTTCACTTCCTTGTAGTCATTACTTCTGTTGTTGTGAGCTCTAGATTTAATCCTCTTAACTTTCTGACCAAGAAATATTCTCCCCATAATGACAGGCTTAACTGTGGCGACGGATTGTCGCGATCCCGTCTGACTATGTCGAAATTCTTCTTTCCACACCAAACTGACACTGTACATAATTTAATATTCTCATATGTCTGCATTTATATTATAATACCAAATCATGATTATCTAGGGCCCATCTCATCCGGGTACAATATCAAGCAAGGAAAGTGTCTTGGTGGCATTTTAGTCATTCAATATAGGAATGTCTTTGGGTGCTGTGATTTTTACCCTTCGGTTTATTGACTTGGCTTGTATAATCGAAACCTTAGGCTAAGTTTGGATAATATTTTAAACGCCATCATCACTGTTATTTTAGCATCAGTTATGTATTTTCACCTGTGTGCAATTATGTTATTTATTTAATTAATATTATGATAATTATTATAATAGAGCATAGTTAATTTATAAGACTGAGACCACTGCAACCGACAAGCATTGGTTTTGTGTAGAGATATACATTATTGTTAAATTCACGTTGTTTTCTTTCATGATGTACATGCCTACTTTTTGTTATAACTTATTATACAGTATTTAGCTATAGCCTAAATTTGTTTACAAATGTAAGCTCTTCAATAAAGACATAAATAACTGTTGCATGCCTAGATAAACTGGTATAATTAGAGCTGTCAGTATGGTTCATAACCCCTTTGATATATTACCTTGACATGGATCACCTAAAGCTTAGGTTAGGTTTGGAGAATACTTTAATAATCAGCATTAATGCATGCACTGTTTATTACTTTCATATTCTAAGATGTAATTGAAGCATTTAATTACATCATCAGACATTAAAATTTAATGTTTTAGCACCAGGACCCCTGACATTGAAAAGTGATTGAAAATTCAAACAAATTCAACTTACGTTAAAATCATCTTCAAAGAAATAAACTCTATACTTTTCCAATATATCACCGGATCGCCAAAATCCATTTCTTTCTAGTTTTAGCGTCCTTTGGAACATCTATAAATAATTTGTTTGGGATGGTATGTGGTATGCCATGTGCTATTGCACATCGAAACTATACACCATTTATCCGTTTTCTACGTCGCTGTCTGCGCAGGATTAATTTGAAGTCCAAAATATACCACTCAGATTATTTCCCAATGTATAGACCTCGAATTTAACTATACCAGGCACTAACATAAAGTAGAAATACGCTAAGTGTATCATGTTTCTCACAGGACACTATGTGTTATTTCGTCTGCTAATTCAGTCAACCTGTACGATGACGTCAGACCAATGAGATCGCGTAACTGCGTCACGTGACATTTTCGTACTTTAATTTAGATTTTTATCATGTTCGGAGTTCTTATTTGTACATTCTGATCACATTTTCGAATTCTGCATGAAATTTTGAATCAGATTAGCATATTTTTATTTAAATCCCCCTATCATGCATATTCCCTATTGAACTTGGTCACACACCTTCCACGGTGAAAGATTACCATAGCCATTGTGACGTGTGAAATCATCTGAACATTTAGTAATATTCAATCATTGGAATGATAAATGCGGTCAACATCTTAGAAGAAGAAGAAAGTCAAATCTGTACGTCATTGTATTGCTCGGTGTAAATAGTATATGTTTGATACGATAGGGTATTTTCACTTTCAGGAGTGTATTTAGATGATAGAATTAGGATTTAGCTGATTCTTTCTCGTGTCATATTGTTTGTTTTATGGTCAACATGGGGGGATTCACCCACAATGTAACGTAAATATTGAGGTCAGTAGCCTTAGAGAAGGAAGGCAGCTTGTTTACGTCTCCTAAAACAACATTTCGCCTACAGTATCCAAGCAAATTGCAACTGAATAATTAAATAACTGAACAGACCTCTGTAAAGTGTAAATAAATAAGACTGCAAATGTAAAACCTTGGACTTTAAAGCATTTCTTTAGTAAGTGGGGTAAAATATCTGCGAGTCATGCAGACACGAACGGGTTAAAAATTGAGTGTGTAAAATGCTAATATGTAAATGCTAGGGAGGTCTGTTCAGCTAATCTAAAGGAATAATAATAAATTGACCCACAGAATCCGTGTATACAACACAGTGATCATAAGTGCTCATAAGTGTTTACAATATGCTCATATACAAATCATACAGGTTATAGTTAGCTCGTAGTCAGTTCATATCCAATTCAGGTCGATTATGTAATGTAATAAGGAAATTTTGTTTGAGCATCCAACCGATACCAGGTCATGAAAGGCCACTTGAGGTCATATGTATTTGTATGCTAATTTAGATAACGATAGTATAACAGGGAGCAGTAAACTCCCAAATTTAGGTGTGGTCTCAAGTAACTCCTGTCATTTATTGGAGCAGTTTCAATTCATAGATTTCAATGTAACTTTTATTTCATTATTTTATTTTTGATAACTTTCAGTTTAATTTAATATAACATTTACACTACTCAGAGATACCTTATGTAACGAGTACTGCATATGACATTTTAAAATGAAATATAACTAAAGTTACGTCACTCATTTAATCAGTATGGCACAGTTTTGTTTCATCAATCAATTTCAAGTCAATTAGTAATTTTAATTGATGATGACCTGGTAAGATTATTTAGTTAAGAGATTTATGGGGAGTTGTTGCTTATAGGATAACCTAAGTTTTGGTGTTTGTTCTACAATTTGAGTAAATTTCACGATTTTGTTGTCCACTTATACTTTTGGAATCTAATTAATTTCACAATTACAATAAATTAATAAGTTAAAATTTAGTCTGACCCATTCTTATTTAGTAGCGATAGTACCTGTAGTGTTTTATTCTCTTATGCACAAACTTATGAAGAAGAATCCCAAACTGATCGCGTCCCAAGCCGATGAGAGTCTCTGAGTGGTAAGTATATTTTATTACAGAGTGCCGTGGCAGAACCCTAGATCAGAAAACCGCCGCTTCATCGTTTCCATGGGTACAATATGAACACTGCGGAGAGGTTTGGAATTGAATTCAGGCTTTTGGTACGTAATCTGATGATTAGCAATTGTGTACCACCACCTCTCCTACCCTGCCGACCAATATTCTGATTGAGACATATTTTTCGACCAACCGGACTCGAACCGGCTAACCGCGGTGTCACACCATATAGACTTTAAGTCTTAACTATCATGGGCCTGCCTGTTAACATGCGATTCAGCGAGGGTCGTCACCATTCCCATGGCTAACACCCCGTGGGTGGAGGCGGTAGAATAACACGCATGGTGCCTGTCGTAAGAAGTAACTAAAAAGCCCCAGGGGCTATGAACTTTAGAGCGCGGGTTGGCGACCACGGGACACTTGGCTGAGTCCTGACATTGTTTCCAGTTACTTGTGCCAGGCTCCTCACTTTCATCTGTCCTATCCGACATTTCTTGGTCAACTCTTGTTCTGTTCCCACCCCGACGGTGTTGGGTTTGTGAATCCTAGGCAGTCTTTCATTTTCGCGCCCTTCGTGGCTCTTGTCTTTTTTTGGCCGATACCTTCATTTTTCGAAGTGTCGGACCCCTTTCACTGTTTTTCTCTTTGATTGGTATTGTATGGGGGCGGTTGCCTGGTTGTGTTTTCTCTTAAAACAATAATCACCACCACCACTCTTTTTCCTTCATACCTCGACAGTATACCCCCTATGGAGGGGGTGATAGAATAACATCCACGGTATGCCCTGCCTATAGTAAGAGGCGACTAAAAGGGTCTCTAGGGGGTCTCAACTTGCTAGCCTGGGTTGGCGATCACGGGGGTCATTAGCTGAGTCCTAGCATTGCTTCTACTTACTTTACCAGGCTCCTCACTTTCATCTATCCACTCCGACCTGCCTTGGTCAACTCTTGTTCTTTTCCCGACCCTTGACTGTTTGCGAATCCAAGGGAGTCTTTAATTTTCACACACTTCGTGGCCCTTGTCTTCTTTTGGCCGATATCTTCATTTTTCGAAGCATCGGATCCCTTCCATTTTTCTCTCTGATTAGTGTTAATAGATGATGGTTGTATTTCCTCTTAAAACACTAATCACCACCACAACTCCCAAGGCTGACACCATTGCTTCTGGTCAACACACTAGTCTTTTTCTATTCGTTCCGCTGTAAGACGCACGAAGAACTACTACTAATAAAACACCCTCTTACGATATATGAGAAATGATAATCCAGCACAATAATATATTTATTCCTTGCATAAGAAGCATCGGTATAGCTAGTTACCAATTTTAGCGTTCACCAAATGCCCTTACAGGATACTTACGGTTCCACTACGTAGCTGCCAAAGACTTTAATATTACTTATCTAGACTCACAGAGCGCGCTGATGGTATGCGGAATATTGAACACTTTCGCGCATCGCCATGTTGCGGGCGCTTCAGCTTTGAATGCATGGGTAGCACGTGATAATGTTTACAGTCCATTGCATGTTTTCGATTTGAATCATGTCTGTTAGTGGATCTGTTGTGGTATTATATGTGACGGAGTGAAACTATATTGTCAAATATCTTCAAGGAATGTGAGAGCTTGTACGATACGCTAGTTAAATTTTTCGGCAATATTAAAGGGAAGTAAGTTAGGCCTTACGTGTGGAATGGAAAGGTACCGTATTCACCAGGGTGAATTCATGTGCAACCTTCATTTGTACAGATCGCTATCAGATGGGATCTGGTATTTCTTTTCACATGTGAGGAGAAATTGAACTGTTAAAAAATGACTTTCAATGACCATAATCGAAAACTAAACAGGTTACAAGGTGGTTGATTCAGACAATGTATGGACATTAAATTTAGAATTTTTAGGATTCTTTTTTTCCCCCCTCTGCCTCTTTCCAATCCATCGGGGATAAGTTTTTAGAACTAAACAGCTGTTCTGAAAAAGCATAAGTTACATATTTATCGTACAGACTGTGTACCGGTATTACAAATTTGATAAACTTGGGCCTAGAATTCGTAAGATATGACTGATAAAGCTTAATGAAACCCTTTTAATATTAGGGTAAGGTATTGCTTCAAATTATTATCAATTACCGGTATCTGAAAAATGATTTATTGGTATCGTAACTTATCTCTTAAGTTCTCCTAAATCCAAATCACACAGACATGATCATTTAAGTTCTACTCATACCATTACGTTATGTCATAGATAAACCAAACCAAACCGAAAGGCCACGGCCTACCAAGCGAGAGCTACTCATCCTGAAGGCATGCAGATTACGAGGTGTCATGTGGGTAGCACGACGAATCCTCTCGGCCGTTATTCTTGGCTTTCTAGACCGGGGCCGCTATCTCACCCGTAGATAGCTCTACAATTGTAATCATGTAGGCTGAGTGGACCTCGAACTAGCCCTAAGATCCAGGTAAAATTCCCTAACCTGGGCGGGGACTGAACCCGGGGCCTCCGGTAAGTGGTAGGCACGCTACTCCTACACCGCGGAGGCGGTATTTCATATTCAGAAAATGATAAATGTATCTGATATTTTAGAAAGATTTTCGCAGTTATGTGCTTTTTAAACTGTTCAGAAACTTGAGTAAAATTTGCTGCAATGACGTATGAGAGAGGAATGATAAGCTATGTACCGTTCATAGAAATATTTTATTTCACAGGTTTCCTTTTTGTTGATACTGAAGATTATTGTTATCGGTACAGAAGTGTGTAAATATTTAACTAATGTGTTCTTCAGTCTGCTGAGAGACGGGCAATTTTTCTCTCGCGATATGTAATCGTACTTATGTTGTAGGTCGCTGTCATTTGAACAAGTATTCGTATTTTCAATAAAGCTAAAGTGTAGAGCCTAGGTTTCAATTACATGTATCTGTTCCGAATGTTCAAACACATCAGTTACAAACATGACGCTTATATTAAAATGAGCGACATGATTACGTTTAAGTACCGCTAGGCCTGTATACTGTTTTTTTTCTGTTTTCGGAGAGTGAATTTCAAATAGGAAGTATGGTATATTTATTTTTGTTAGTAGTGTACTTTTCAGTCTTCTTATTCAGTCTGCTAAAGGTTTTCTTATTTTTAAATTTTATTTTATGTGCCCCATCTATACGCTATCCAAAGGATTTGTGTAGATTGTTCAGTACAATGCAAAATGTGTTCAGTTTTTATACACAAGTATTTTCAATTTTACCAAGGTCTTGATATTATTTATATTTATTGCGTGTGTACATGGTAGTCTGTGTAGGCTGGCATTAATTTACCAGGGCAGGTGTTTTCATATGTGCAAAATGTAAGTTAATGCATGAATTCCATAGTACGGTCTCCTCGGTGAGCTGTGGAGTGCCCGCAAGATGGCGGTACGCGCATGGACATATCTTCCCCAGTCACACGCTTCTGCGCAGCCAGCGGTGTGGGGCCTTGGTAGCTGCAGCAGTGAAGTGATCTTGACGTTACATTTTTGGGAGGCCATGCACCTTTCACTAGTTTCTTGGAGATCAAAATCCAAACGGCAGTGATCTAGTGTTCCTTGGTAGCGACTGATGCATTTGTTTTCGCCTCAGGAAACATTATTGATAAGTTTTAATATGTAGGGCTCACCACAACATTTTTACATGTTTTCTTTACTTATCTGGCTTTTAACATGACTTAAATTCCACGGTGGTAAGGAGCACGCTCAAAAATGGATTCATTGAAAGGTTGGTCACTCTAATTATATATTAAATATGGGTCATACACTTTGAGTTCTATCTCTCTAACCTATTAGCTCATTCCACTTTAAGAACACAGTATTGGTCTCATGGACCTACAAGGAGTGAACACAACCCCTCTGAGACACCCATAATTCCTCGTGATAAAAGGACATTCTACTGTATTTTGTAATGAATTATGAAAGACAGATAAAAAGGATGAGGTATTTTTGCCCGTGAGTTATTAAAGTAACTACATAACCTTTTCTTCTTCATAAATATATTGGTAGGAAGGACGCACCAATGGTAGCAACAGCCATCGCTTCGTTGCCTTCCTTCTTTTTCCTTCTTCTGTGTTTCTCTGGTACAAGCATCGTGTAGTCTCACACTCTGTGAACCGCCGACATTTCACTTCTGTTGTAAAGTCATCTACAGTATTTATTTGTTGCGTGTGCTTTTTGGGTTTTAAATCAGTGCATACTTGTGTTGAGTGAGGGTTGGTTGTATATTGCGTAGTATTTGCGTGTGTTCTGTTATTTTCGTACTGTACAGAAGTTGTTACTTAAGATTTTGGTGTTGTGGTGTGCAGCGATACGTCATGGCATAACTTGTACTGATAAAAAATGACGTGTATTTTATTTGTGCCTGTTTCTTATTTAGCTGTTCTTTCTTAAGCGCACTTTAATTTTACCACTGACCTTTTAAGACCGCAAAGGATTTTTGCTGTTCTGTGAGCGATAATACAGAACTGTAGTACCCCGCGTTGCCAGGGTAAATTCATTAAATGCAATTAAATGCATCCCTGACCCCTCTTGCGCATATAAAAAATTATTTTTCTATGTCCTCTCTCAATTTGCCTTACACTTCAATGCTGAGGTTTTTCATGTGCCCTAGTTTACCCCTGATTCTGTACAAACCAAAAACAGCCCCTTTAAAACCCAATACCCTTTAGTTCATCAAAATAATTTGCACCGTCGTTTCTTCTTTTTATATATTGAACTTAAATACGGAATTTCACAATTTTTTTGCCGCAGTCTTCCCGTGATGGTGTTGAGAAGAGCTGTTCGATATGGCAACCCTGTTGTCATAACAGCAATACTGTTCTCTTAACATAAAATTAACTAAAGCACGATCCCTATCACACGATTTTGATTACATAAATTACTTATCACAGCCTTAAAAATATTTCTTATGACTATTAGTTACTCTGTCTTGCTCAGGAGACCGAACCACCATGAAATGTTATATGACATTGCTTCCTTTCAAGAAGGTGACATACTATTTCCTACAAGGACCAGAAAATTACAATAATAGAAACTCTATGAGTCCAGATTACATCTAAACTAACACTAGATCAGTATGATTAATAAAGTCACAAATCATGATTGGATACATATGTAAAAGGGTATGAGCATTCTGTATACAATAGGGTACTATCCTTTTGTATGTAATAGGGTAATAGCATATTATACAGAATATTACAGTTTTTTTGAGATTAACTCCAACTACCCTTCCTGTATCTACGATATTTGCAGACGATATTCTTCTGAGGTATTGCTCTTTGAAAGACACAACCTGACGAAAAACTTTACATTTAGCGAAGACTCCATTCTTCCTTGAAATTAAACACGACCGACCACAACTGTTTCCAATGCAGTATCAGGCATTGCATTATGATCATCAGCTAGAGACGGGTATAACGGAATCGCTTCATGCATAAAGAGATTCATTTCTCATTTTACGAAAATGAGATTTTCATACCAGCGTTTTGCACACTCATAAATATACTAGATCCATCCATCCATCCATCCATCCATCCATCCATCCATCCATCCATCCATCCATCCATCCATCCATCCATCCATCCATCCATCCATCCATCCATCCATCCATCCATTCCATTCCATTCCATTCATAAGATCCTTTGTAGTGGTACTGTTTTGATAATACCTGATGGTGATCACTGTAAGCACCTATGTGCTAATTTAAGGAAAATATCTTCGTTGGGTCAATCACTTTAAGGGGATTATAAATAAAGGTCACAGATTTATTCAAACGATTTTTAGGTATTTTGGGGGATGTAATCAGGATATAAGGGACAGGATGTATTAAGTCTCAATTAGAGTATGTAGATCCACACCAGGATTGTTTGCCAGCTACTTTAAAATGATTAGCATTAATTGTAAGAGTATTGGGAGGTTGGTTAGGGTATGAGATTTCTAAATTTTCTTTATCTTATACCTAATATCACTAAAGACATTTATAATATCTTTCCTACTTTTAAAGACGCCACTCAAACTTATTCGTCTACTAATGTCATTCCACGCCATTTCTCCGCTGACAGCTCGGAACATAGCACTCAGTCGAGCAGCTCGTCTCCTTGCTCCCGGTTCTTCCCAGCCCAAACTTCTTATTCAATCTTCCTTGGAATCCTTCCATACTTACTATCTTCTTTCTAAAAAAATCTCTCTCCATGGTTTCTCCTTCTCTTATATTATTTCTTTCTAAATCGTTCTTTACTTCTTGAATATAGCTAGTTGTTGCCTTTTTGTTCCAAAGGTACTTGAAAATCCTTTTCTTCTTATTATTATTAATTCTCACACTTTATTACAGGTGCAGTGCAAAGTCTTCCTCCTCAGGCGATCTCAGTTATCCTGGTATCATTATTCCTACTGCTGACCTTCATTTTGCGATATACTTTAAAAGACAGGTGCGCGGACACCTACGCCAGGTATCTGATTCTGGAAGTGATATCAGCGGCAGAGTTGACGGCCTGTTGGACTGAAATTCCGCCAGGTACATGCAATAAGATACTATGCGGAGTGAGAGTTGATTACTTTGATAATTCATAGGGGCTGTCCAGACGGGACGGTAAAGGAAGTTGGACAATTTAGAGAGGAGACTATCATTTTTAGATAGACACAATTGGCACAATTGGTTTAATCATCCAATAACGGAAATGGATATTACGCGTCTGATGTGTGATTAACGAAGACAGGGACGGGAACTGCTCGCTTTAAACAGAGCGGCGCAACCTGATACCTCAGTCATGCCTTCGTGGAGCACTAGTGAATTGTCTTAGCAATAGTATTGTTGTCATGTATGTGCAGTGAATATGGGAGATCCGTTGCTTTTTCTACTACTTCAGTGTTGCTTAGCGAAACTTTAAAGAAAAGCCTGCATGGAAATCACGCAAAGTGATCTGTTCACAGGGAAAGAATCAGTGACGTATACTGAGGTCTACCGAGGCTATCGGTGAAGCCCAAACCTCAAATGATAACGATAGAAATCTAAAGCTTACTATAATGTAAGCATCTGAGACATCGTTCCTCTTTTAAAACTTGACAGCAATGGGAAAAAACGTTGCACGTATTTCTGAGAACGCCATGCCATGCCATCCTCATGTTCGATGCATTGAGCCGTACGCTCAATGCGAGAACTTTTGGCCCATCGACCTTACTGGTCTTGAGTGCCATGTCAATCAAGTGATCCCATTTCTTTAATGAAGTTGGTGGATTGGGATATGTGATTTCTGGTGCTCATTCATTGGCCAGAATATGACCGGGCGCACTTCCATTCATGTGCGCTGTGAGTGCTTTGAGCAATAGGTAACGGTGAGGAGAAGGCGAAACAGACATACGGAGAGCGGTCAACCATCCAGTGAGTGGCCACGCCCGATGTTGCTAACTGTCTGTAACAGCTTTTGTTCCAGTGCTTTAAGGGAGAAGAAAGCAGGGTGTTATTTGCTTAAGAGGAAGAAATTTTGGGTATAGTCGGCAAGAGGAATTACAAGGCGTGGTTGCTTTGCGGGAGTGAGGGCTTAGCATTTCGTGGCGGGAGAGGGGATGTATTTCGTGGCGGGGACGATGTTTTCCTGGTAAGGGATGGTGGGTTCAGTTAAGGATTAGCTGTCTGATTGGCATGGTGGACGAGAGTAACTTGATCAGTAGTAGGTTCAGGAGGGTAGTTGTGTCTTGGCTGGGTAGGCTGGTGTGATCATGGCTAGGGAATCCGGGGTTGGGGAGTAGAGGGGGAGTTGAGGTTTGTGCTTGTATGTGTCTAGCCTGTCGGTAGTGGGCTTTAATTGCCTTTTTTACAAATGGGCAGCCAGGGAATGAGGCGGCGTGGCTGCCTTGACAGTTAGCGCACCTCGCCTGGGCCCGTGGAACCGTACAATCAGTGTGGCGGTGAGGACCCCCACATCTGTTGCATCTGGTGGCCTCTGAGCACGAGGCTGCAGAGTGATTTAGTTTTAGGCAATTAAAACATTGTGTTATTAGAGTGGGTCGAGGTGGGTGCCGGGTTCGAGTTTCTGGAGTGAGGGAGTTGTGAGTTGGTGCGAAGTTGGACTTAGGGGCAGGTTTGTTACGCCTGCTCCTAGTCTGGGTGTATCTGGGTTGTGAGTCCGAGCCCGGTATTAAGACTGGTGGTGCCTCAGTCCGGGGTTCGGTAGCTGGCTCTGGGGAGAGGGGAGAAGTACCTGTGTTGAGTGTTGAAGTGTCTACTGCTGTGATTGGTGGGAGTGTGACGTCAGTCTGTGCTGCTGGCTGTACATTGGTTGTGAGGGTTTGTGAGTGTTTGGTGAGTGTTTTTGGCGGAGGGTTGGTCTGTGCTGCTTTGTGTTTGACTGCGGGCGTGGTCTGTGTATGTTTATCCTCCGTGTCATTGTCATCTGCTAAAATTTTGAACCTGACTTCGTGTAGATTTAACTGTGTAATGATTTCGTAGTAGCCTTCTTCGGTGAGAGAGAAGATGAGTGTGTAACCGTTTTCTAGTTCCTGTAGGAATTGTATGTGTTGGCGGACTTTGCGAATGGCTGTGTGTGTTAGTTTGCGGTGCTCATGGTGTAGATGTACTAGGTCTTGAGGGGTCATATCTGAAGCATTAGGGAAGGTAATAACAATGGGGTGAAATTCGGAGAAGAGAGTGTCAGTGCGGATTAGGAGTTGCCTATGGAAGGGTGACTTGGGATTTTGGAATTCTGCGGACATGTTGATAAAGGATGCGTACGGTTGGGACTGGGGAGTCGGTGTCCTGGTCACTCAATCCACCAGGGTGGTCCCGACAGGGCTGGGACGGACTACTTGGGCGTTGTTAAAACACTGGAACGGTCAAACTCACAGGGAGGACCGGCTCGTTTCTTGGCTTGGCGCAACTCAGTGAGTACAGTCGGTTCAGGTATAGGTGACGTATCTCAACGTGACAAGAACCGAGCGTGTGACTACACTGAGTGCTACTGACAAATTGCTTTTGCCCGCACAATGGCAGGCAGGCTGGCAGCTGGCTCTGGTCAGGTCGGCTTATGCTGGGTGACTGGTGGCGACCTCACCATATGTCTGTTTGGACACCCCCTAGGGGGTGCCTATTGCGGTGCCAGCACCGGTGCGCTATGTAGCGCTCCTCACCTGGCCTGTAGTAGAAAATAAGGTATAAGAATAATAGGTATATGAGAATTGATGATAATAATAATAATAATAATAATAATAATAATAATAATAATAATAATAATAATAATAAAAGAAAGATGGTGAAGTTTTGTACTGTAAATTGATGACGGTTATGTGGTAATATGGTGAAACGCAACATTATTCACAGAGTGCCATGGCTTTGTGGGAATATATCTAAATTGGTGTGGTCCAGCGGCAGGGGCCGAGTCTGGATGGTGACCCATCCAAGCTCTGACCACGCCCGATGTTTCTTAACTGTATCGGGCCCTGATGCTAGGTTGTGAGCTAGAATAGGATGCTATTCTTGTGCATCGGATGTTTGTGGCCCTCAGAAAGTCCTGGTTGACTATATCAATTGGTCGGATCGCGCTGAAAATTTCAAGATGGCTGTCGCAAGATGGCTGCCGTCAGGGGGAGCACGAGGAGTCTCTTGGCGGCAGTGAGCTGGCTTCCGGCGGTGTGCTGGCTCGCTGTATGCTCGGGGCTTCAGTTCTGCCCTGTGATTGGTTGGAGCTTGAAGAACTTGGCGGCAGGCGAGCTGGTTATTGCAGGGTGCTAGCTCGGTCTGAGAACGAGGTATCGGAGGCTAATCTTGTAGCCCAGCCACTGCGTCCCTCCCCCTCGACTCACCTTCCGCGGCAAGCTGCTGTATGTCTAATAGGAGCGGGAACCGGGGGATAGGTGTGCTAGGCTTCGCTCTGTCAGATCGCCACTGCTAACGAACAACCATGCGTTCCTCATCGTATATACTGTACTTCCTCACCTCATACTTCTGATTTAATTATATAGATAAATCAAGAAATCCTTTGTATAATTGACTAGCGTGGTCGAATGTAGGCCATAAAATGTAAAATAATAAAAACTCACGTTTACTTCAACCTTGTAGGAAGATACTGCAGGGCTGATGCTACAGGAACCGGGCGAGTTGGCCGTGCGCGTAGAGGCGCGAGGCTGTGAGCTTGCATCTGGGAGATAGTAGGTTCGAATCCCACTATCGGCAGCCCTGAAAATGGTTTTCCGTGGTTTGCCATTTTCACACCAGGCAGATGTTGGGGCTGTACCTTAATTAAGGCCACGGCCGCTTCCTTCCAACTCCTAGGCCTTTCCTATCCCATCGTCGCCATAAGACCTATCTGTGTCGGTGCGACATAAAGCCCCTAGCAAAAAAAAAAAAAGATGCTACAGAAGTACCTGATATAGTTTTCTTTTTATAGGTAGATCTGCTAAAATGAAATGCAATCTTTCAGTGTTCTCTTTTGTTGGTTGGTTGGAACTGAACCCGTGATCAAGGGTCGGACACCACCAATAATCTCTCGAGGAAGCTAATGAACCATTGAACGATGGGTACGATCGCTGGTAATGCTGTAAAATTCAAAATAATAATAATAATAATAATAATAATAATAATAATAATAATAATAATAATAATAATAATAATAATAGTAATTATAATAATAATAATAATAATAATAATAATAATAATAATAATAGTAATAATAATAATAATAATAATAATAATAATATTTATTTATAATTTTACATTTTATGGCCTACATTGGATCATTTAAGTCAATTATAGAACGGATTTCTTGATTTCCTTTCAGCACAATATTTTTCATTCTGAGAGATGCTGCCTTCCTTTGTTCTGTTGAAAATACCCTCCCATTGGACCTTTTATTGCTCTTGGTCTGTATCCTGGTGTGTGTGTCTTGAAATATCTTAATTCTTTCTGTTTTGTTTTTGAAATCATCTATTGTTATTTGTAGTTTTTTGTCCGCCTCCGCAGCGTAACGGTTAGCATTATTAGCTGCCGTCCTCGGAGGCTCGGGTTCCATGCCCGGTACCGTCAGAAATTTAAGAATAACAGGAGGGTTGGTATGTGGTTGAAATGCAGCTCACCTCCAGGGGGGGTGTGCCTAAAAAAATTGCACCACCTCGGGATGTGGACAAGAGTTTACTTTTTGTCTGACTCGTTGGATGAATGGTCAGCGTACTGGCCTTCGGTTCAGAGGGTCCCGGATTAGATTCCCGGCCAGGTCGGAGATTTTAACCTTCATTGGTTAAATCCAATGGCGCGGGAGCCGGGTGTTTGTGCTGTTCCCAACATGTCCCCAACATCCCTGCAACTCACACACCACACATAACACTATCCTCCCCCACAATAACACGCAGTTACCTACAAATGGCAGATGCTACCCACCCTCATCGGAGGATCTGCCTTACAATGGCTGCATTCGGCTACAAATAGCAAATTGCAGTTCTTTAATATCCTCCTTAATTTCCGTGATCCATTTAATCTTGGTCTTGCTATTCCATAACTTTTCAATTCTTCTTCTGCTAATTCTGGTGTCAGGTGTTCTGATAAGATGTTCGAAGAATGCTATACGTATTTTCCTAATCGTGCTCAATACTGGTTCACTTTCCTTATAAACTGTTTTATTTCATGTTGTTCGCCATTGTCAATTAACTAGACACCGTTTATTTATGGACGTTCTAATTCTTCTTCTTTCTGTCTTAAGTATTTTGTCTGTTTCAGCTGTATTAGTAGCTTTAAAAATGGTTTCACCAGCATAAGTTATTTCTGGCTGTATGCCTGTTTTATAATGTCCTAATTTTGCTGTTATCAATAAGCTTTTTTAATTGTATGTAGTCTTGGTAATATAATTTGCTTTGTTTACTTTATTTATTCTGTTCTGATTTCTCCTAAATACTTAAATTTGTCAATAATTTTGATTATTTGCCCATCAATTGTTATTTCATTTACCAGTGAGGGATATGTAAACATGATCTCAGTTTTTCAAAGGATATTGTAAGATCTATTTTTTTGTGCTATTTCCTGTAGAGATTTCAAGCCCGCCTGGTGGCCATGATCGTTAAGGCGCGGAAGTCTAAAACGGTCTAACACCGAGGTTAGCCGGTTCGAGTCCCGTTGGTCGAAAAAATTTTCACCATCAGAATGTAGGCCGGCAGGGTAGGGGAGGTGGTGGTATACAATTTCTAATCACTAGATAGCGTGCCAAAAGCCTGGATTAAATTCCAAACCTCTCCGCAGTGCTCATATGGAGTGAGGGCATATGACGCTGTTGATGGTGATCCGTCCGTCGGATGGGGACGTTAAGCCTTGAGCGGACCCCTTGGTGCTATTCGACAGGAGTAGGCTATGTGCCGGCACCGGGTTTCACCCTCTCCCTACTATCATATATCACGTCATTCATTTCATCTCTCATTAACTCCTCTGATGAGGTTGACGTCAGGAAGGGCATCCGGTCATAAAAAAACCGTCACGACAAATTCATCTCACCTCATACCCGACCCCGTAGGGAAACGGGACAAGGGTTGGACAAACTCCAAATTTCCTGTAGAGATTTCATTTGGTGTCGAGTTTTCTGAATATTGTTGGAAAATAGAGCAAGATCATCATCAAATCCTAAACAGTTTAAACTCAAATTTATTTTGGAACTTCCAACTTTTATGTTCTTTGGGTTGATCTTGTACCATTCCCTTATGATAAATTTTAATGCAAAATTAAACAGTCTCTTTGTCTTAAACCTATTTGATCAACAATGGTTCAGAAACCTCTCCTCTAAACTTTACTTTTGATATGGTATTAGTTAAAGTAAGTTCTATCAGTTTAATTAATTTAGGATGGAGTCGAAAATCCTGTATCATTTTTAACATTGAAGGTCTATGTATACAATCATATGACTCCTTAAAGTCAACAAATGTTATTACCATAGGCTTGTTTTGTTTCCTGTAGTATGCCATTATTATAGATTGATGATCTGTTCAGCACAACTTCTCCCGAGTCTAAAGCCTCATTGGTATTCTCCTAACTCTTTTTCTAGTTGCTCTTTAATCCTTCCATGGGAAAAACTTGTATGTGCAGTCCAAGATAGACAATCCTCTATAATTATCCGGATTACTCTGATCTATTTTTTATGAAGAGGGTGTATTAAGGCTGTTGTACAATGTTCTGTAAACTGTTCAGTGATCCAAATTTTTGTTAAAGCTATGTGTAAGGAAATCCGAACCGTATTACTTGAATACGATATAGATATTGATTCCCATTGGGAATCTGATGACCAGGCAGGCATCAATTTTTGGTAAAGAGACAAAGTCTCTCATAGTGCATTGGCACTGGCGATGGCTCCAAGTAGACTACGCAGTGGCCTCCGCGGCATCAGATCTCTCAAGTGGACTTCACAAATCGTCGCAGAAGACTCTCCTGCTAATTTTGATCGGCTGGATGGCTACACATCTTTACTATCAGCTCGCGCCGACTCCTCGTTGGACGTTAGCCTCCCGAATACCTTCCCCCACCATGCCTACAACCACAGTCACCACCACCATAGTGTCCTCTTATCACACCTCCTCCTCCCATTCTATCACCACCACTACATCGTCCCATCCATCATTTATTATGTCAACCTTCCTTTCCCCGTCAATCCTTCCCGACCCACCTCGCACCTACCGCCTGTTTACGCCAACACCATCTGTCTCGTCATCAACTCTGTTACCACCATCTTCAAGTCAACCTTCGTTGCCGCCATCCACAGTATCACCACCATCTTCATCAACACCAGCAGCAGCCAGTCAACCTTCGTTGCCGCCATCTGGAGTGTCACCACCATCTCCAACCGCACCAGCAACAGCCCATCAACCACCGTTACTGCCATCAAGAGTGTTACCACCATCTTCAACCGCCCAACGCCATCGACATCAACTACACCCGCACTGTTCAGTTGCGTCGTTCGCGGCGTCGACCCCCTCATCTCGACAGTGGAAGTTCACCATCAACTTCGTCGTCAAGCCATGCCCATCTGGAGGGCATTTCGCATCTTTAACACCCACGGCCCAACATATCTAATCCGTCTCCAGCTCACCAGCGCAGCAGCAGTTGACCACGTTATCTCCCATGGTGTCTTCCTCTACGGCCGTCGCCGTACTGTCGAACCTTTTCGTTCCCTCCCCAACGCTAGAAATTCTCAATCCACACCTCGTCGTCACACCCGGCTCGATCATCATCCTCTTCACCGTACACACCATGTCCACCCATCTTCTCCCTGTCTTACAATATCTTCCTCCCCTCCCCCCCACCACCGACACTTGGACATCTACGGTACTTCACAACTGTCCTCTACCACATCGTCTCAACCCTTCACCACCTCACCTTCCCAACCACTTCCTTACCGCCACTCTTGTGTAAATCTTCACTTTTCCCATCTTCCTTAAAAATTCACGCCTATGCATATCCTCTTTCATTAACAACACCGTAACCTCCTCATTCAATCTGTCAAATCACTTACCCACCTTTTCATTTTTCGCATCTCTCAGTTATCCTCACCTCTCATGGCCCGAGAGATCGCGTAATGATCTAGGGGACCCGCCCCGCCCTTCAGGCGGGGAATGAAAACTTAAAAAGAATAATAAAACAAAAGCCTCCACGGTATGCACTAGCCATGCGCCTTGGTGGGTGTGCTATTTACCAACTGATGAGCCCAACTTAGCACACTGGGGAGAAACGCTGGCAACCAGGAATGAGTTAGCAGGAAAATTTATAATGTCCAATAATATACCATTTATATTGGTATTACTTGAATATTTTCACATCTCTAAAACACCTAGTATTCTCTCCATGCCTTATAATTTTGAAGTTCTTTTAGTGCTTTTTATAATTCCTGAAATATTGGAGGGTCTGTGTTATTAAATTTGGTTTTCATTGGAGTATTTGTATTCATTTGTAATAGTTCCTTAGGTTATTCACGGTTCATGAGTTTACTGAATGCTTTTGCTATAATATCATCATTTTCACTACTGCTATGTGCCATTTTTCCATTTTCATCTTTCAACATTAATGCAGAAGGAACATATTTCTGTAGTTGTCTTCCAAACATTTTATAATAGTCTCTAGAATTTGTGTTATGATAATTAACTTCAGTTGAGTTTATTATATCCTTATGAAATCCTCTCTTAATTTTTCTAATATTTTATGAAAATTTCTTCCTGATATTTTTTAGGTTGATAGTATTTTGTTCTGATTTATGGGCTTGGAACTTTAACCATGCCTTATGTCTATATGAATTTCATCACATTCTGTCATCCAACACGCATGTTTTTTACGAGGGTTCAATGGAGCTAAATTTTCAGCTTGTTTTTTGTGAACTGAGATCAATTCTTCAAGGTCATCTGTCAGTTTTATTGTTTGCGTGACTTACTTATAGTTGTCAATTTTTATTAACTGGTGTGGGTCATAATTCCTCTTTACTTTATTACTTTTGATATTCTTCTTCTTTAGTGGTGTGAATTTAAGTTTAATTTTGACAATGCAGTGATAAGAACCAGTATCTATTCATCTTAATACTATTACATTATAACTTTTCTTATGGAAAAAAAATATCCATACAAATATGGTCTAGCTGCCATTCCCTTTCTTCCAATAAGGATGCTTCCAAGTTTAAAGCTTGTTTGGTTTCGTTTTGAAATATGTTGATTTGGATATAAGTCGTCGGCGATTCTTGTTTATAAATTTATGTAGAGCCCATTTTCCAATTATATCTCTATACCTTTTTCCCTTCCTCATTGGGTATTAAAGTCCCCTAATAAAGTTTTAACATCAGTTTTATTTACTTTGTTTATTATGTGTTCAAGGAGGTCCCAAAGATTATCCACTTCTTTCTTTGTTCGGGATAGAAATTTTTTTCTTTAGTAGGGGCATGGGCATTTATTATTGTATACATTTTGTTTGTTGTTTAAAGGTGAGAGTTGTAATTCTTGGTGATATTGCTTGAAAATAGACTCTGTTATTTTTAAATTCACTATAAACCCTGTTCCAAATTGGGGACATTGATTCTTAACTCCTTGGTCAGGTATCCCATTATAAGTTCTATAACATTGTGATTCAAAAGGTTCTTCCGTCGTGTTTCTCATTTCTTAAAGACCCACTATTAAAATTTTTGTTTATCTAATTAATCTGTAAAAGTACTCCAATTTTACAGAGAGAATAAATATTGTGTGTTGCAATGTAATTAATTTGTTGATGTTTAATCCTTTTTAGTCGGCTGCAAATGCTCCAACTCATTGCTGTCTCTCAGTTGGCTACCCACCGAATCCGAAATAGCCTTTTCCTGAAGCCTGATTGGACAGGACGGTGGAATTATTTTCCTAAAAGACTTTGCCATATTGACTATCGAAGGCAATGAACCGCAGTGGCGGCTGGTGGTATCTGAAGCTGGGTGTTGCACCAACATTTTCAGTGTCACATTTTTATAGCTTACAGAAATAACAAGAAACTTTATTATCGTTAAGTAATGAACATTCCTACTAAAACTGTAATACATCTTGCAATTACAACCCAGGAAATAAGAGGCTAATTGTACATTGTAAGTACAGCTACTCTTAATAATAACGGTTTTACGTCCCACTGACGACATTTTACGGTTTTCGGAGGCGCCGAGGTGCCGGAGTTCTTTTACATGGCAGTAAATCTACTGACACGAGGCTGACGTAATTGAGCACCTTCAAATGCCACCGGACTGAGTCAGGATCGAACCTGCCACGTTGGGGTCAGAATGCCAGCGCCTCAACCGTCTGAGCCACTCAGCTTGGCACAGTTACTTTTGCCTCACTTGAATCGAAAATTTGCCGTCCTGTTTTTCGTTGAAGAAAGATGTTGGTAATATTGTGGGTGGTCTGGTATGGCATAGAAAAGAAATTACCCAGCAAGTTGGTCGCGCGGTTAGGGTTCCGTAACTGTAAGCTTGCATTCGGGGGATAGTGGGTTCGAACACCACTGTCGGAAGCCATGAAGATGGTTTTCCGCGGTTTCCCATTTTCACACCAGGCAAATGCTGTGGCTGTGCCTTAATTAAAGCCACGGTCGCTTCCTTCCAACTCCTAGCCCTTACTTATCCCATCGTCGCACTCCCTGAGACCGATACTGGTGAGCATGCTACTTGATGATTTTTCACTAAGTTTTGAAGACTTTCACTACCCTGCACATGACATATCAATATTTTCACTGCAAGAAAGCGTCATTTTCTACTACACACACAAAACAAACTTTTCCACCAACCCGGTGTGCATTTAATTGCTTTGCTTTCTTGGCCTGTCCTATGAGGCCGGAAATACGACCCTAAGGATGTTTATAAACATACAACTGAACGTACCCCAAGCCACATGCAGAATGCCACGCTCAAATGAGAGACAGTAATTCAATTGAAGTTGTAGCACTAATGTGGAAGCATTAGAAGTGTGTTCGAAGTACTAGTGTAGTGAGCGTCTAGGATGGCACGACGTGCAATGTCGATATGGGAACGTATAGACATAATCACGTTATCGGTATGTCAAGAAGGATGGTCAACAAGGGCAGTTGCTCATTCTGTCGGCCGTCATCAAAGTGATGTGGTTCGAACGTGGAAGCGGTACAGGGTGGTAGGAACTGTTGATGACTTGCCTCGCACAGGTTCACTAAGAGCTACGAATGCAGTCGATCATCGTTACCTTCGAATTTCACCAATTCCACCAATACCACCATGTTGAATAATGATCTTCGGTCAGTGACAGGTTGCCGCGTTCAACTCAAACAGTGAAGAACAGGTTGCACGAGGCAGAACTGCACTCTCAATTAAACATAGACATCACGGGGCGCGGTAAATATGTGGCCAGCATTATGCTGAATGTTCTTTTTCAGAATTGGCATGGAATCCTTTTTACTGATGAGTGTTGCATAAGCCTGGTTCCTAACGATCGTCGGCAACGTATTTGGAGGAAATCTGCTCAGGATTCATGTCTCACACTGTCCAGCTAGGTGGTAGTTCTCTAACGTTTAGGGGCGGCGTTATATGCGGCCACCGTACGCTACTCCTAGTCATGGAGAGCAATATCATGGCTGTACGATAGTGGAACGACATCCTCCGGCCCATGGCGAAACCGTATTGTCTGCATTTTGGAGCAGTATTTGTCATAATGGGGGATTTAGCACACATCAAGCGTGCGGTTCTCATTATGACTTCCTTCGTGATCACAATATCTCTCGATTAGAACGTGGGAAAACTAAAGAAAGCTGTTTATGGACGTCAAGACGCACTTACCAATCTGCGAGGTCTACGACGAATCACCATTGGGGAGTGGGATAACTTTGACCAACGTTACCCTCATGAACTAGTGAACAGTATGTCAAGACGAATTCAGGCATGCATGAATGCAAGGGAGACGTGTATCCGGTATTAAAGGTACTGGCGTGTGCTGTATTCAGTAACTCAAATTCAGAAAGCAATGCTATATTGTTGCAGAGGCTCTCATTTGTTGTTTTATTGGTCAATAAATAACGCTGATGTGGCACCTCTTTCGATTCCTTGTCAAGAGTCAGGAAATCTTTGGTCCAAGGTGATATAAAACAAATTCTTGATGTCTGCAGTTACTCCTGATAACTTCAATACAACATACAATTTCCTGAGGAAGCAGTCTTGAATACTGCTTGCGTCAAATGACTTGGACCGCGTGCACCGTAGTGTTCAAATATAGTACAGTTCGTAACGCCGCCAACAGTCGGGAAACGTTCTCTTAGCAGCTCTGGATGGGTCTACTGTGGTGTTTTATTTTGCAAAATAACAAGAAAATGTTATCTTCACTGTACAATAGTTAACAAAACTGAGATAAACCATTTTAAATTAACGTCTTCATACCTAAGACTTCTTTCTTTGCTAGTTGCTTTACGTCGCACCGACACAGATAAGTCTTATGGCGACGATGGTATAGGAAAGGCCTAGGAGTTCAAAGGAAGCGGCCGTGGCTTTAATTAAGGTACAGCCCCAGGATTTGCCTGGTGTGAAAATGAGAAACCACGGAAAACCATCTTCAGGGCTGCCGACAGTGGGATTTGAACTCACTATCTCCCGGATGCAAGCTCACAGCCGCGTGCCCCTGACCGCACGGCCAACTCGCCCGGTAGACCTAAGACTAGACGAATTGAAACATATTTTCTTTCTGAACAATGTCAATTTGAATCACGCGCCCGGAAGTAATAAAGAAACGTCATTTTCTCGAAAAGAAAAATGAATAAAACTGAGATAAACCAAAATAACCTCTTAAGACTAGACGAATTGAAGCAATTTTTTTTCTTTTTGAACACATGTTAGTCTAAATAAACTCGAACGACAATTTGAATTACGCGGCCGGAAGTAACAAAGAAACCTCAATTTCTCGAAAAGAAAAATTTTCTCCGCCTCTCCGATTGCATCATCATTCTCATACACTTAAGAAAATTGAAATTGCAACACCATGAAGGCATTGGTCGTTTGTGTTGATTTTAAAAATATGGAACGATGCCATGTAGGTATGTAAACGATCAAAGTTTCAGACCCATTGGATTGTTGCTACAGGTCTCCCCACGTGATTGGTCGTGGAGGGATCAACTCCAGTATACGGACTCTGGTGTAGCGTAGTTGACTTGCAGTCTGTGCAGTGAAGTGTTCCCCGTCAAACATGCCTCGACGACAGAGAAGAACACGCTATCAACAACTGTCGCCGTTTGAGAGGGCTCGGATAATTGGGCTGTGTGTGGCTGGATTATCGCTAAGGACTGTCGCTGCACGTGTTGGCCGACAGGCATCTACGGTACAACGTGTATGGCAGCAGTGGTCAAATGAAGGTACCCACACTCGTAGACCTGGCACAGGCCCAGCGTGACTGACAACTGTGAGAGAGGATCGCCGCATCATTCGGATGGCCCGGATGGAACCCCATGCAACAGCAGCGCAAATTCGAGCAGCTGTGGCACCCCACGTTACACAACAAACAGTTGGTAATCGCCTGTGTGCAGCTGGCTTACGAGCCCGTGTCCCTGCAGAAGGTGTTCCATTGACCCCACAACAGCGACGTGTAAGGCTGGCCTGGTGTCGAGAAAGATTGACGTGTGTCGACGAATGGCATAGGGTCGTCTTTACTGTTGAATCGCGCTTCTGTCTTGCCCGCAGTGATCACCGGAATCGTGCGTGCCGACGTACCTGGTGTGAAAAATCTTCAGAAATGCATGATGGGCGAGAAGAGGGGTTGGAGCGGCAACGAAGCGGCCTTAGTCTTACTTAAGGTACAACCCCAGCATTTTCCTGGTGTGAAAAATAGGAAACCACGGAAAACCATTTTCAGGACTACCGACAATGGGGTTTGAACCCGCTATCTCTCGAATGCAAGGTCACAGCTGTTCGCGCCACTAACCACACGACTAACTCGCTCGGTGTCGTTGATGTTAGTCGTGTTGATAAAGACAAATCTAAATCATGGCCGGTTATCATATTGCAGGTACCGGTCCTCTGCTATGCTTCTTTATTTTAATAATAATAATGTTATTTGTTTTACGTCCCACTAACTACTTTTTAAGGTCTTCGGAGACGCCGAGGTGCCGGAAGTTAGTCCCGCAGGAGTTCTTTAACGTGCCAGTAAATCTACCGACACGGGGCTGTCGCATTTGAGCACCTTCAAATACCACCGGACTGAGCCAGGATCGAACCTGCCAAGTTGGGGTTAGAAGGCCAGCGCCTTAACCGTCTGAGCCACTCAGCCCGGCCTTCTTTATTTTAGTAGCCATTAAAAGAGCTATTTGTAGTAAAGTAAGCCATTACTAACGAACGTGCAAGGAGCTTGTGAATGGCCATTTGATTAATGAAGCGAATGTTCAAAATGACCACCTCCTTCGTTAATTAATGAAATCTGAGCACGGAGGATGAAAGACATTCCTGCATGCTGCGACACAGTGGTGGTGGTGGTGGTGGTGGTGATTATTGTTTTAAGAGGAAGTACAACCAGGCAACCATCCTCTATATAACACTAATCAAAGAGAAAAAATGGAAGGGGTCCGACGCTTCGAAAAATGAAGGTATCGGCCAAAGAAAGACAAGGGCCACGAAGGGCGTGAAAACGAAAGACTCCCTAGCCCTCGCAAACCTAATAGCGTCGGGGTCGGAAATGAACAAGAGTTGACCAAAGGAGGTCGGATAGGACAGACGAAAGTGAGGAGCCTGGCACAAGTAAGTGGAAGCAATGCCAGGACTCAGCTGAGGGCCCCGTGGTCGCCACCTCACGCTCCAAAGTTCCGAGCCCCTGGTGCCCCTTTTAGTCGCCTCTTACGACAGGCAGGGGATACCGTGGGTGTTATTCTACCGCCCCCACCCACGGGGGGGAACACAGTGGTGAAAGCTGTCTGCAGGCTTCAGTCTGATGTCCAGACAGCGGTGGGCCATTCGTGGACCGTACGCTGTTACTTCGTCGAATGGGTGTGTCGTAACGTTGACAATAAGTGCAGTGCGCTTCGTTCGTTGTTCTCGGAAGTTATTCTCTTCTTGTGTATGCTCTATGTATACTTAGGTATGGTTTTGAGACTTAACGAAGTTAAACCTTAATTAGGAATATCTTTGAAAATCCACAACTTGTTTCCAGTCATTCGGCCTGGTCAGGAATGGAATGAATGAATGAAGCCCCATTTAGTGGCGAGGATAGGAATTGTACCGGCTGTCGAAGCCTGTCGCACTCCTCTGGGGGCAGTGATTAATGAATGACTGACATATGAAATGATATTGGAGAGTGTTGCTGGAATGAAAGATGACAGGGAAAACCGGAGTACCCGGAGAAAAACCTGTCCCATCTCCGCTTTGTCCAGAACAAATCTCACACGGAGTAACCCAGCGGTGAGAGGTCTGTGCGCTGCCGCCTGAGCCACGGATACTTTTGGAATGCTTTTACGAGTATAATCTAAAAATAAAATTAAAAAGATCGAAACTAGATTCGAACTCTGAAACCCTAGAAAAAACATAGGTTGACTGCTATTAGTACCATGCAGCCACTCGCAGCGACAAACACCATTTCTTGTAATTCTGTACTTATGGAATGATCTCGGCTATCTCTTCGAAACTGATCTTGTATAATTTCTGATCTCGAATGTACAGACAGGTTTTCATTGCTTCAAAAACCAAGGTATACTTGCAAACCATCTCTTTTAAGCACAGATATTTAGAGCCATTCCCTGCGCGTGAAGTATGTATCTGTTACTTGGTTGAATGAGTTCAGCATATGTTGTGAGCGGTATTCACAATGCGTTTTCCGTAGTCGGTTCTTTCATTACGTCCGCCTCTGTGGTGTAGTGGTTAGCGTGATTAGCTGCCACCCCCGGAGGTCCGGGTTCGATTCCCGGCTCTGCCACGAAATTTGAAAAGTGGTACGAGGGCTGGAACGGGGTCCACTCAGCCTCGGGAGGTCAACTGAGTAGAGGTGGGTTCGATTCCCACCTCAGCCATCCTGGAAGTGGTTTTCCGTGGTTTCCCACTTCTCCTCCAGGCGAATGCCGGGATGGTACCTAACTTAAGGCCACGGCCGCTTCCTTCCCTCTTCCTTGCCTATCCCATCCGATCTTCCCATCCCTCCACAAGGCCCCTGTTCAGCATAGCAGGTGAGGCCGCCTGGGCGAGGTACTGGTCATTCTCCCCAGTTGTATCCCCCGACCAAGAGTCTGAGCTCCAGGACACTGCCCTTGAGGCGGTAGAGGCGGGATCCCTCGCTGAGTCCGAGGGAAAAATCGAACCTGGAGGGTAAACAGATGATGATGATGATGATGATGATGGTTCTTTCATTACGATATTTACTGTGTCTGTTTATAATACCTTATAGAGATATCTGAGGCTTCCGAAAATGCAAGTCTTCGTAAAGGATGCCAACCCGAGTACGAAATGAAAATTACATAAGGCATTAGTGAAGGAGGGTTTGAACCCCTCTGCTCCGAATAGCCAAGTATAACTATCATGCATAATTCCACGCACCAACTTCAAGCCGGCAAATTCAACCACTATAACTGTGTATTCACAAGAAGAGCGAAAATTCTAACTTCGAAAATTACTGATGAGTTACAGCCGTATGACCCGGTTTTAAGCCTTTATTGAACAATCTAACGTCAGTAATTACATGGCGTAAGCCAGGGCCATCCAAACAGCGCTCCCCGAGCGCTAGCGCTCTGGCCGCGCTCCAAGCCAGTGCTCCGAGCGCTTTGGGGAAGGTAGTGGTGGGAGAAGCTTAGCTGGCTGATCGAGCGGTCTGCCCGCCGCGCCGAAGAGAGCAGTCGATCTATCAGTCGTAGTCTAGTCTAGAGTGACTCTATACATATAGTGTAGTGTCACTGTAGTCTAGTCCTATGCGCTTTGTTAACAGCGTGTAACTAAATAACTAAATCAGTTTCGCAGTTGTCATGGCTGAACATCATTAAAAAAGAAAGAGTGGTGAAGCAGCAGCCTTCAAAGCAGAATGGGAAATTTCATTTTTCTGTACAGCTTATAAAGGGCATGCCAAATTTTTAGTGTGCCACCGAGATTTAATGTGTTTTAAAGAAGCACAATTCGGAACGGCACTACAGTGCCAACCACAGGGATGATTACGGTGATTTGACAGACGCCAGTTGCCAATCGAAGTTGGAAGAATTGAAAGAAAATTTCAAGCAGCACTGTTCTGTAAATATTATTGTTTTAATTTTTAAATGCTTTTTTACAAACGGGAATGAAGAAATGATTGAATTATCTGAAAAATACTAAAATTGTGACTTGCCGTATTTTTGTCTGACAGATGAATGAGGAGAGAGAGGTTGGTGGACCCAATTTACGAACAAGCTACAAATGTTCGCCGCGAATTGCCAAAGCTGGGAAATCCTTCACGGAAGGAAATGTAATCAAGGAGGAGCTTAATGGATGTGGCGGCATGTATTTGTCCTATGGAGCTAGTTGAGAAATTTGATAAAATCTCTCTTTCTCCACAAATTGTGGCTCGCAGAATAGACGACATGTTCGTTGATATGGAACAGCAATTAATGGAGAAGGCAGCAAATTTTGTATCATTTTCCATCGCCCTCGACGAATCAACCGACATTGTGGACAAAGCTCAGCTCCTTATTTTCATTTGAGGGGTGGATGATGATCTTCGGGTTACCGAGGATTTCCTAGACTTAGTAGCTCTCAAAGACACCACTATCGGTTTCGATATTTTCCAAGCAGTGGAGGGTGTTTTTGAGTCAATGGGATTAAAATGGGAGCGGTTGACGAGTGTAACGACGGATGGAGCTCCTGCTTTACGTGGTCTACGCACGGGGTTCCTCAGCTATGTAAAATTAAACATGGCTGAGAGCAGTAGTACCCTAATGGCGGCGATCCAGTGCTTTATACACCAGGAGACAATCTGTGCAAAAGTCGCCAAGCTTAAAGACATAATGGGAACAGTTGTGCGAATGGTAAATTTTCTTCGGTCCCATCAACTCACGCACCGTCAATTCAAAGAGTACTGGGCGAGTTGGCCGTGCGGTTAGGGGCGCGCAGCTGTGAGCTGGCAATCGCGAGACAATGGGTTCGAACCCCACTGTCGGCAGCCCTGAAGATGGTTTTTAGTGGTTTCCCGTTTTCACACCAGGCGAATGCTGGGGGTTGTACCTTAATTAAGGCCACGGCCGCTTCCATCCCATTCCTGGGCCTTTCTTGTCCCATCGTCGCCATAAGACCTATCTGTGTCGGTGCGACGTAAAGCAAGTAACAAAAGAAAAAAATCAGAGCTCTTGGGTGACATCGAAGCGGAGTATCCGGATATCCCGTACCATGCAGAATAAAGGTGGTTGAGCAACGCGAAGTGCTTCATCGAGTTTTTGCTTGCGGAATGCAATAGATACCTTTTATGACATGAAAGGGTGGCCCGAAGTTCTTTTGTGTGATCCTAAGTGGGTGGCGGACTTGGTCCCTTTAAGTGACTTTACTGCCCATCTGAATACTTTGAACACTTCGCTTCAGGGCAACAAGCACATTATCTCCGATTTGGTGGAAAAAATTCAAGCGTTCGAAAGAAAATTGATTTTGTGGGAAAACCAGTTGCGTGCAAGGAACACAGGACATTTTCCATTGCTTGAAACAGTGAAATACGGTGTCGACTTTGATGAGTATTTGCAGGTAATTCGCCAATTACAAAAAGAGTTTGAAAAGAGATTTTCAGAATACAGAACTCCAAGCGGTGTTTGATGTATTTGTTCGACCATTTTCTCTTAGTGCAGACAGCGCTCCACAGCTATTTCAATTAGAGTTGCGTAAACTGCAGTGCAATGTTCGTCTTAAAGACCACTTTGTAATGTCACGAAGTTTAAAAGAATTTTTCAGCGGCTTTCCGCAAGAAGAATACCCCCTTTTGTATAAACATGCATGTAAAGTTCTGTCAATGTTCGGCTCAACGTGCATTTTTGAGTGTTCCTTTCGGTTCTTAAGTTTACCAAAAGTGAACATCGTGCAACGATAAGCGATAGAAACTTGCGCAGTTGTTTAAGAATAGCTGTGTCCAGAAATATTGTAGGCCTACTCAATTTGGAGATGATTGTTTGCTCCAAAAGTAAAAGCTCGTTAAAACGACTGACCAAAAGTCACTCAATGTCTGTACTATCTGTTCATATCGGTAAAACGTTGTTGAATTTTCCTCTCAGATATGTTCAAATTTCAGTTTTGAATAAATCACATTACTGTATTCTTTACTTAGCACTTGATTTCGTTTCCTGCATATTCCATACATCGGAGTACCTTTCGATTTGTAGATGCGGTATATTTTTACGGCAAAATAGCCCTATCAATATGATGTCAACAAACCCACAAAAGCCATCGGACGCAAGACTGTACGTACCGGTATGTATCTGGTCAGCGCGGTCCGAACATCGTCTGTCCCAGGTCTCCTCCCTGCCACACTGTAGTGGTGGTAGGGGAAGGAGCGCTAGTCTGACTGCCCAGTGCTCCCCGAGCGCGGGCGCGCTCTCGGAGCGCAATGGCTGGATGGCCCTGGCGTAAGCTATCACATCTGTTCCTACCGTGTTCTTTACAACATTTAGGTGCCATTAAAACACGTTTCTATCATTTTAGATATGATGAGACAGATAAATTAGCGGTGAGTTTACATGATCCTATCCTATACGCATCCTATTGTACCGTACCTATGGGTAGGAACCCTCTAGGACGATGCCTCCATTTCCTGACCAAACATCCGACTAAGCTCATGTGGGTAGAGAGTGGTTCAGGTTGTCGCGAGTAGTCTAAAAGTCGAAGTTTAAACTTATCTCTAAGTATCATGACAGGAGTAATAGCGGCTTATATCGAATTAGAAATACTAATATGGGGTAAGATAGATTTATTATACAAAATAATCCGTTCCATACTATATCAACAATAATAAAAGCAAATTAAATGGCCTCAAAATGGCACCGAAATGAAATTAAATCCAACAAATTAACACATTAAAATATAAATCACACAATGTCAACGCAAAACAAAATGAAAATGTAAATTCTCATTACAAAATTAATTACTTGAAAGTTTCAGTACGAATCAACATGATAGTCCAAAGTTCATGTTTACATGGAGTAGCATCGTCGCGTAAACACCATTTAACGGATTTATTTAATTTGGGAGGATTGCCTCGATAAGTGCGTCTACACGTGACCTAATTCTGTTTATATAGGTACATGACTTTATGAAACACGATTAAATACTAGTGGCTCTTCCCTACTCTGTATTTACGACAATCATAACGGGCTAAATAATCAAAGTATTTACACTGAATCAGGTGGATGAAAAGCTTACATACTACACTGACTCGACATGTGAAACCCGGGTCACCAAACATCTAGTCGGAACTAGAATATCCTTCATCATCAACTCAGCACTCGGGCTGTTCCCCATTAACAAGACATCAAACCAAAATTACAATAAATCACACACATGCACAATCCAGTAAAAACCCGAATCAACATAAGTCAATGTACACAAAGAAAATAACGGGCAACACTCCCGTTCATAATACTGCATAGTAGCGCAGACTAGCGCCCTTCGTCAACTCCAGATTTCCTGCTTGGCAATCAGCTGTAAATAATATCAAGACACAAGGCTACTCTCAAGACTTGGTCACTGTTTTGACAAGGTTACTGCACGGAAGCTACTTTTCACTTCACAACTGGGCTATAATTCTGGCTGATAATCCGACCTTGATAGCGAGCAAATATTTCGACCACCACTGGTAAGCTCACATTCAGACATACACATTGCAGGCATGCTAACTTCTTTCTCAACATATATATACTAATATATTGGCCTGCCATTTCATTCGCAGCATCTTTAATTCTCAATAATATTTCTCAATAACAAAATCACAGGCCGATTCTCGCTTCACATATATATTACAATATTACTAGGCATGCACACTGCCCGCATCATTGACTTCATTTATTATACTGCATGAATTTCATTCACATACTTATCCTGCATTTTCATCAGCCCTTTGTCCGACTCGTTGGCTGAACGGTCAGCGTACTGGCCTTCGGTT
Organism: Anabrus simplex; assembly: GCF_040414725.1. Taxonomy (NCBI): domain Eukaryota; kingdom Metazoa; phylum Arthropoda; class Insecta; order Orthoptera; family Tettigoniidae; genus Anabrus; species Anabrus simplex. The sequence goes on along the minus strand of NC_090265.1, from coordinate 1,156,009,007 downwards.
CAGAGGGTCCCGGGTTCGATTCCCGGCCGGGTCGGGGATTTTAACCTTAATTGGTTAATTCCAATGGCACGGGGGCTGGGTGTATGTGCTGTCTTCATCATCATTTCATCCTCATCACGACGCGCAGGTCACCTACGGGTGTCGAATAGAAAGACCTGCACCTGGCGAGCCGAACATGCCTTCGGACACTCCCGGCACTAAAAGCCATACGCCATTTCATTTCATCAGCCCTTTCATTAGAAATCAAGGTTTGATTCCCTGCTTAACCATTGCCAAAAACAGTTTCCAATCCATTTTAAAAGATCCTGTTATAATTCAACGACGTATCTTACAGCACCTGAAATTCATGCAAACAAGCAGCCTATCTGAATCTAATTTCTGTATAAATAAAATAAAGATTTAGTCTCGAATCTGCGAGTGCATGACTCTGGATATCGATAATTTCAGTTATCTAATTCTTCTAACTACGGTATATAAAACACGGGAATGGCACTAAACTAGATAACATGCATAAATTCACACAAATAAATATAAAAATAAAACCTATCATCTCCCTGGGTTTCCCATCTAGCTAAATATAAAGCAATAAAAAGGAAACATGCAATCCAATCCTGTCCATATTTACAATTACAAACACATAACATGAAATCATGCCATCTGACAGAAATTAATACTATAAATCCTTAATCTAAACCTTACTAGTATTTAATGTACTTCACAAAAATGCTACTTAAGTATAATATGCGACTTATATTGGCAACTTCCAGGACGTCTTTAGCGAGTCACATTCTCGCTACCATAGAACTTTACTCCATTGCTAACACACTTTGCACACGTGGATCCATTCTTCTCTCTTCACTTGATGATGCCATCTTCTAGAAGCTGGTCCCTGTATAACAGCAACCCATAAATATATAGTCAGTCACTCTTCGCTCTCTGTGCACGTTGCACCGTAATAAACCCCACTGAAGGCTGTAATAGAAAGCCAACGTGAATAACTTAGCACAAGCAACTTATTTACAATCAAATGTATCCTTCAATCATGAAATTACTCGTATCGTATGGCCATTGGTAACAATGCATATCTCTCGAAAGGATCTTCCGAAGAGAGAAATAACTATTTCACTTTTCTCCCATGTCAACATGAACGAATACTACATGTTAGCAATGCCGGAACGGGAATAATTGTTTAATTATACTGTAATTTGTTTATTTTTAGAAAATCTATTAGAGGACGTGGTTCAAACGATCTTCTACATATTTGCATGGGTAGCTCTATTCATGTGGTTTGACAGTCAGTGGGCTTACAGAGAGCAGTCCAATCCATGTATTGAAGTGGAGGATGTTGTAGAGGACAGGACATCAGTAACGACTGCTGCTGTCAACATCTGGATGCAGCTTAGTGGTGCCGTATTGGGATACAGGTACTGTATTTTGCAGCCGTTGTGTAGTCAAGTTGTAATAGTATTAGTCTACTTACAAATAATATAATAACATAATCAAAGGGGAATGTGTACGGGAATGTTGGTATGAATGTCATTTGTAATTATGTGATAACACAAAAGGAAGAAAGCTCATTTTATTACCAAAATAGTTACTAAACAGGGTGACTAAAAAGGTTTCTTAGAAACTGAAGTAACCCATAGAGGGATCGAAATACAACTTTAGAATAGGAAATATTTTTTTAAATGATGAAACTCTGAGTCAGAATATGCCTGTAAATGTCAGGAATTACTTAGTGGGTTATTTGATTTATTTCTCCAAAATGCTCGAACAGCATTTTTAAACAACATTCGGTGTCTGACTTCCCTGTGTGCACAAACGGTTATCAATTCAATGAATGACAGTTCTGCATTCTTTATGAATGTTGAGCATTTTGGAAAAAATAAAATTAAAGTGTCTGTTATGTCGTTCCTGTCTTACAAGGCTTTGTCTGACTCAGAGTTTTGTCTTAGACCAGGGGTAGGCAAACATTTTTTATAACGGGCCAAATACTGTGTGGCCGAGATGCAAACTCGAGAATTTTTGTAAGTAGGTCTATCTAGAATAACAAGAAAGACAAGTTTTTCACAGATATACAGATAAAAATGTAACGTAATATAAATACTAAGCAGAGTACAATTATTATTTGAATCACAGATTTACTAATGAGAATGAAATTGCTTCTTTTGAAAGAACTTTTCGCCAAAGTGGGGGTCAAAGTTGCTCCCTATCATCAAAACTGAACTGCTGCATGGCGGGATAAGTCAAGGTATTCAGCTTCCACTTCTGCCAGAAAATCATGGAATTAAAGACGTTTCAGCCGTGAGAACGAATGAAATTCACCTTCGACAGAACTGGTTCAAAAACACACGATAGATTGAGATATTGCCCACAAAGTACCTGCTGGATAATAAACCATAGGCTTTGGACACCTTGCATTTTCATAAGCCTTAAGACTATTTCCAATTGAGCCTTTGCCTGTTTCATACATATTTTGACCACCATCAGCTGTGACACATTTTAGCCGTTTCCACCTCAGATTGTACTTCATTAACGTTTTCTAACTTCCTTCAAATGTTTTCACATGTAGTAGTTCCATGCAGAATAAACTAATCCTTCAGTCACTTTAAAGTCAGCGTTGACTCCTGGAATAAACACCAGCAAGTGAGCAGTATCTGTAATACCTGTCGACTCGTCCAGACCCAAGGAATACCACTCGAGAATACCACCTTATGAATTAATTGGTTACTGATGTTGCTCCCATTGACTTCAAGTATCCGATTTAATGTTTCTCATTTTTCTGACCGTTCCTTCCTCTGAGTCGGGAAATTTGTGGCGAATGCCTAGTCTCAAAATGCTGACGTATATTGTACTCTTCTCGCGAAAATTGGGGAGGGGGAGTATTCATTCTGGTGAAAGAAGAATTTGTAAGCTACGAAAAGGTTAAAGATGATACACATGAAAGTCTAGGTGTAAGGCTCATTTCTAAAGATAATAGTCAAATTGATAACTTTGGAGTGTACAGACCGGGAAAGGGTAGCGCTGATACGGATTCAGAATTATTTGATAAGATTATCAGCTACAGTATGTGGGAAACGACATGGAAAGGAATGTGATTGTAGCGGGTGATCTGAATTTACCAGATATCAGTTGGGAAGGAAATGCGAAGAACAGGAAACATGACCAAACCCTGGCAAATAAGTTAATATGGGAAGGACAGCTGCTTCAGAAAGTGGTGGAACCAACTAGAGGGAAAAATATCCTGGATGTGGTGCTGATAAAACCAGATGAGCTCTATAGAGAAACTGAAGTAACAGATGGTATTAGTGATCATGAAGCTGTTTTTGTCGTAATTAAAAATAAATGTGATAGAAAGGAAGGTCTTAAAAGTAGGACTATTAGGCAGTACCATATGGCTGATAAAGCAGGCATAAGGCAGTTTCTAAAAAGTAACTATGATCGGTGTAAAACAATAAATAAAAATGTAAACAGTCTCTGGGATGGGTGTAAAGTAATTGTTGAGGAATGTGAAAACAGGTTTGTACCTTTGAAGGTGGTAAGGAATGGTAAAGACCCACCTTATTATAATAGAGAAATAAAGAGACTAAAAAGGAGGTGCAGACTGGAGAGAAATGGCTGTGGAAGTAAGGAGAAACTGAAGGACCTTACTAGGAAATCGAATCTAGCAAAGAAGGCAGCTAAGGATAACATGATGGCAAGCATAATTGGCAGTCATACAAATTTTAGTGAAAAATGGAAGAGTATATATAGGTATTTTAAGGCATAAACAGGTTCCAAGAAGGACATTCCAGGAATAATTAATGAACAAGGAGAGTGGGCATGTGAGGATCTCCAAAAGGCAGAAGTATTCAGTCAGCAGTATGTAAAGATTGTTGGTTACAAGGATGTTGAGATAGAGGAGGAGACTAATGCTAAAGAAATATTACAATTCACATGTGATAACAATGCCATTTACAATAAGATACAAAAGTTAAAAACTAGAAAAGCTGCTGGAATTGATAAAATTTCTGGGGATATACTAAAGACAATGGGTTGGGATATAGTACCATATCTGAAGTACTTATTTGATTATTGTTTGGTTGAAGGACCTATACCAAATGAATGGAGAGTTGCTATGGTAGCTCCTGTGTATACAGGAAAGGGTGATAGACATAAAGCTGAAAATTACAGGCCAGTAAGTTGACATGCGTTGTATGTAAGCTTTGGGAAGGCATTCTTTCTGATTATATTAGACATTTTTGCGAAATTAATAACTGGTTTTATAGAAGGCAGTTCGGTTTTAGGAAAGGTTATTCCACTGAAGGTCAACTTGTACGATTCCAGCAAGATATAACAGATATCTTGGAATCAGGAGGTCAATCAGGCTGTATCGCGATTGACCTGTCTAAAGCACTTTATAGGGTGGATCATGGGAGACTACTGGCAAAAATGAGTGCAATCGGACTAGACAAAAGAGCGACTGAATAGGTTGCTATATTTCTAGAAAATAGGTCTCAGAGAATTACAGTAGGCGGAGCTTTATCTGACCCTGTAATAATTAACAAGGGCATTCCTCAAGGCATTATTTTTGGACCTTTATGTTTTCTTATTTATATATAAATGGTATAAGTAAAGAAATGGAATCAGAGTTAAGGCTTTTTGCGAATGATGTTATTCTGTACAGAGTAATAAATAAGTTACAAGATTGTGAGCAACCGTAACGTGACCTCGATAATGTTGTGAAATGGACAGCAGGCAATGGTATGATGATAAACGGGGTTAAAAGTCAGGTTGTGAGTTTCACAAATAGGAAAAATCCTCTCACTTTTAACTACTGCGTTGATGGGATGAAAGTTCTTTTTGGGGATCATTGTATCTAGGTGTTAATATAAGGAAAGATCTTCATTGGGGTAATCACATAAATGGGATTGTAAATAAAGGGAACAGATCTCTGCACATCGTAATGAGGGTGTTTAGGGGTTGTAGTAAGGATGTAAATCTCTGGTAAGAACCCACCTAGAGTATGGTTCCAGTGTATGGGACCCTCACCAGGATTACCTGATTGAAGAACTGGAAAAATCCGAAGAAAAGCAGCTCAATTTTTTCTCTGTGATTTCTGACAAAAGAGTAGCGTTACAAAAATGTTGCAAAGTTTGGGCCGGGAAGAATTGGGCGAAGACGAGCTGCTCGACTAAGTGGTATGTTCCGAGCTGTCAGCGGAGAGATGGCATGGAATGACATTAGTAGACGAATAAGTTTGAGTGGCGTTTATAAAAGTAGGAAAGATCACACTATGAAGATAAAGTAGGAATTCAAGAGGACAAACAGAGGCAAATATTCATTTATAGGAAGGGAAGTTAGGGATTGGAATAACTTACCAAGGGAGATGTTCAACAAATTTCCTATTTCTTTGAAATCATTTAAGAAAAGGCTAGGAAAACAACAGATAGGGAATCTGCCACCTGGGCGCCTGCCCTAAATGCAGATCAGTATTAGTTGATTGATTGATTGATTGATTGATTGAAAAGGATGATAGTATTAAATACATTCAGTTTCTCTGGATACATTTCTTCGGTTTCTACAATCAAATATGATTTAATTAACTCACCATCAGTAAAGAATTTTCCTTTCTTGGGTAACAAATGAGCTACTCGTAAACTTAGCTTTGTCTCAGCCTCATTTGCACTTTAACTTTTATGAAGAAACTGCACAGTAATGAAATACTTCGATTTAATGTTTCTCATTTTTCTGATAGTTCCTTCCTCTGAGTCGGGAATTTTGTGACGAATGCTTAGTCCCTAAATGCCGACGTATATTGTACTCTTTTCAAACAGTTATTTCACTGAACAAAACACACAATTTTCTGCCATGTGATTCAGTACCAAAATAATAATAATCACTCCATTCTGCCTTACAAAACACGACATTGAAGTTCACCTTTCCCTTTTTTGCGTGGTTTCAACATGATGGATATGCATTGGTATTAAAACGAGAACAAAATGTCATATAACAGCGACATGTGGCACAGAGCAGAGGCCACGAAACAACGTGCGAATGCGAAGATATTGGTGTGCGACATACGATCTTTCTCGCAACTTCTTAACTCAAACCCGGCCGTTAGAGCGCGGAACCAACCATAGACAACACGTGTTGAAAAAGGTCGGAACGTTCTAATACAGTTTCATACAAACCAAACCCCATGGCACTACAGCCCTTGAAGGGCCTTGGCATGCCAAGCGACCGCTGCTCAACCCGAGGGCCTGCAGATTACGTTGAAATATTAATTCCATATAATTTTCGCGCTTCATAGAATATTATCCCGATTTTAAATTATTAAGTATTTGAAAATGTAAAATCCTATCTGAGATTGCGGGACATAGAAAAAGAAGCGACGGGCCGGATCTGGCCCATGGGACGTAGTTTGCCGATACCTGTCCTGGACTATAGGCCTATGTTCCTTTTTAAAGTTTTTGAACTTCAACCTGTCTACGGGCTATTACTGTTTCTACGCAACCTTTCGAATCACCAGGTATAATTAGACTTGGCCAGTCAGTAATGCTTCTGTTTGTGATTATTTTCTCATACATGCATAATTATACAGTTTATTCATTATCTTACATGCAAACAAAGTATAATATAGGAATCTTCCTCGATGAATAGTAATTGGATAATTAGAATAAAGGTTACTAGTTGAATTTCTGGAAGACTTTCAGTACATAAATGTTAATTCATAATATCGTCACCACCACCACCACCACCACCACCACCACCACCACCACCATCATCATCATCATCATCCTTCTCGTCTTCCTTATCACAGTTATTCTGTACAATTGCAGGTCCAGTGTGCTATGACTTCTTCCATTGTTCCCTATTCTGTGCTTCCCTTTTCATGTTTTCGTAATTTACTTCTTTCAGGTGATGTAGGAATTTTGTTCTCCTTCGTCTTATTTTCTTCCCTCCCTCATAGATTACTTTCAGGACTGTCTATTCTCAAGGTTTTCATCCTTTTGGTCAATGTTCTGCTTTGGTTACTAGGAAAGGGATGTGAGCTGATATGTTGATGAAAACAAAGCATCATTACTGAGCTGACATCATATGATGGCTGGTACTGGTGGATATTAATGTTCCGATATGGGGTTACCACCTGCCCCAATTTAGACAGGACATCCAGAATTTTGAGGAAAACTTCAGTCGGACTTCAAATTATTCCAAGATATCACAACATGTGCAAAAAACACGTTCTGTTAGGCCTACTCAACATTTTACTTTTTAAGAGGTTGACATTACATATTCAACTTCGACTGTTTCATTTCATGCATTTAGGGGAGAGGAAGACTTTCATATTCAGTATGTCCCACTTTTGACTTACGAAAAGGTGGCAAAATTATTGATATTTAATAATTATTTATTTAGTATATGACATTATACATGAAATAAAATATTGAAAGTACAGAATAATTGAATAATTGATAATCATGTTAGTGACCCAACGTTGGTTGCTTCACAGATGTGCAAACGAGTATCCGGGATTTTCTTTTCTAAATATGACCTATATATTTATCGAAAATTTACCATCACATTTCATAATACAAGAAAGTCGAAATATACCAGGCCTTTCAAGCTTTCGATCTTTTAATATTGAAATGGAAATGAAAACATTAATTTCAAAGATGAAAATGTTTAACAATACCTTAATTTCACAATAGTTTCAAAATTGGGCTCATCTTTATTCTTCATCGATAGTGCTGTTATGACAGACCGTCATATAAATTTGACTCTTGAAAAAGTAATCCACAAGATTTAAATCCAGATCAAACTTCTGTAAACGGGGAGGTGTGAGTTCTGGAGACATACACTACAGAACAGAATTAGGTAGCTTTGTTTTCGAGCACCATAGAAATCTGCAAAGAAAACCTAGGATTTCAATGACTTCAAATCAGAAACTGACCTCCAAGAACTGAATGGCAGTGACATGCGTCGAATTCTATAGATCACCACTGATCTGCATTTAGGGCTGCCACCCAGGTGGCAGATTCTTTTCTTAGTCTTTTCTTAAATACTGTAATTTAAAAGAGTCTGGAAGTTTATTGAATGTCTCCCTTGGTAAATTATTCCAATCCACAACGCCTCCAATTTGTCCTTTTGAACTTCAGCTTTACCTACATATTGTGTTCTTTCCTAATTTAAAAAATTCCATTCAATCATATTTGTATATTAATGTGACTCCATCGAATATAGCAATATACCATTTATTCGAACAACGTGTCTCCTTTCTCCCAAGTCTTCCCATTCTGCAGTCTGCAACATTTTAGTAAACTTGATTTTTTGTTGTCGGAAATCACCCAGAACAAGTCGTGCTGATTTCCTTTGGTTTTATCCAGTTCTCGAATCAAGTAATTCTAGTGAGAGTCCCATACACTAGAACCATACTCTTAATGTCATCTTACCAATTCCTTACATGCCTTCTCCTTTATTTCCATACTACAACCCCTGAATACCCTCATAACCATATGAAGAGATCTGTAACCTTTACTTACAATCCCGTTAATGTAATTACTCCGATAAAGGTCTTTCTGTATATTAACATCTACGTACGGTACTTATCTCTGTGACTTACCTCACCCCATCAACACAGTAATTATAACTAACAACCTGACTTTAGTTTCACAAATGCGTGTATCTATTCGAACTTTAACTGTAAAGAATCTTTACAACTAATCGAGTAAAACTATGGGATTTTCCTTCCCATTGGCTTAATTCACGTTGTCAACGGTAATAACTGAGAATTTAGCATTCATACACTCGTAGTTTTGAAATAATATACTAATAAAATACACTTTTAGAGACCGTTAAAGTCCTAAAGTGTACCTAAATGCGTTTCGACCGTTCCTGCTGAAAAGAAGCCCTGAATATATCTAGTGTAGGTATGTAGTTATTAGGATTATTTAATAATTACTTGGTTTACAGCACAAGAAGATTTAGTGGGATTTTGTATTTATATGGTAGATGTCATAATTTCACGAAATTTCACGACTATTGTTGCTTAGATCCCTTGAGCACCTACTGTCTCATATTATATTTCAAGATTCATTTCTTACTCAGCTCGCAATTATTAGAAAATTTCATCATTAGAGTGAAATCAAAACCTAAAATTCGTCCACAGTTCCACAATTGCTACCTTCAAATCAATCTTTCCTAACAGTCTATAAGTAAGTTTACCTAATATTTTGATGGTGAACAGATAAAGCTAGGTCAAGATAAATAACACTGCTTGATTTCGGCATCACTGCTGTATTTTTCTACTGTCACCAAAGTTTTTCAATCATTTTTCATAGGACAATGAGTGTCATCTTTCCTGGTCGATAGAAAATGCCATCCTTTTCGTTCGTTGAACACCTCTAACCGATTCAGCGTTACACGTCTGTTCCACCACTCCATTTTATTAATGGCATTAACAAATGCGTCTTTTATTAATAGACGCCCACTCCATTTTTCAACTTCAACAATCGCTCGACTCTCTGCAATTTCACGAGACAATATCCACATTTGTTTGACAGGCATCACTTTCCTTCTGTATATCGACGCAGTCCTCTTGTGGATGTTGAGAGGATCCGTGTTTTTGCCTACAGAAAACGGAACATTATATGAACTTCCTCCCGTTAGTACTCCTTTAGTAACTTCACCATTTTGCAGGTATCGTTTAGCCAAGGTTCTGGTTTATTCACTATCGAATAATTAAGCTGGACTAACTTCCGTTCCTCTGCTCCTAAGCAATGAAACAGGGAAACTTTCCTTTCTCCTCATCCTAGGAAATTTCTGATGAACTCTTTGGACAAGTAAAGATCTTTCTTCGGTCGTCCCTGTCTACTCATAGTCAAAGTCTCTGAAGCATATAATACGTCTGGTTTAACAACCATGCTGTAGTGTAAAAGCTTGGCTCCTATATTGAGGGTTTTCCTATTATGGAAGTTTTCCATCACCTGATATGGCTACTCTAATTTCCAGACTTTAAAATTGAAGGTTTCTTGCTTTAGTCCGTTGTGCTGGTTTACTTCGCCCAGATACTTGCACTTCTTGACTCATCCAATTTATCCATAGAGATCAATCATTCTGGTCCATCACTGACGGACTTCTTCTTCCCAAAAGGAGAACTTTTACTTTTACTCTCTTAGCAATTTCTTTCAGCAGGTTGTTCTTTATTGATGAACTGATGTTGGTGGCAAAAATGTCCAAATCATCCTCAAAGGCCAGATAGTCAACGTACACCCCTTTGAGTTTGGGACCTAACTTGAACAGTTCATCGTTCTATTCTTCTTGGTCCAGAGTCTTCATCCATTCATGAATAATCTTTTTCAAAATACAATTGGAAAGGAGTGGAATGAGTCCATCAATTTGTCTGACACCAGTTTTGACCTCAAATGCTTCTGAGATCTCATCTATAAATTTCACCTTCGACAAAGTGTTGGTAAGTGTCTGTTTAAATCAGGTTTTTAGACGTATCGTCCACCCCAAACTCCATCGAATCGCACGATTTCTTAAAATCGACGTACATAACCACATAACTGTATCTACCGATAGAATTGGTATCTTTCGGTGTTCTTCGAACTGAAAATGTCCTTTTCTGAAACCAGCCTCTTATTCATTCTGTGCTTCGGAAGAGATCTTGTATGGAATAGGAAACATCGATATGATTCTGTAAGTGTTAACATCCCCTTTTGTGGATTAGTGCTTACTGCCACTCTAAGGTACCCTATCAGTCCTCCAGAAGTGCTCAAGTAGTCTGTACAGAGTATCCTCGTTCGCTAGGTTCGGCAGTCCCCGAACGATCTGTTTAATTTCCATCTTACAAAGAGAAGGAAAGACACCTGAAGCACTGTCTGTGGGCTTGACACCATTTCAGGTTAGACTGGAAAGTCCGATAAAAGTCTCCGACGTTGTTCGTTCAGAAATCCTGATCGATCTGTTCCATCTGTTGTTTCACATGCGCTTGTCCTACGTGTCACTCAGGTTACATATATTTTAACCTTACGAAACAAATCAAAATTTTCGTGTCTTTTTAAGTAGCGTTCCACTTTTTCTAGTAATTTGTTCTACGTTCCAGTGTGTCGTCAAAGGCTTCATTCAAAAATCTGTGTTTTCGTTCCTTAGCAGCTGGGATTGTAACGTCAGCAGTTTGCTGGATCTTAGACATGATGCCAGGTCACTTCTTGGAATCAAAAGTCGGGTGCTGATGATACCGTTCCAAAACCTTGATCGATCTTCAGTTTATTATTATTATTATTATTATTATTATTATTATTTTAAGTTTGTGAAATTATGACGTCACGTTCTGACGATACTTGCTCTTTTGGCCGTATGTGTGCAAAAAAGAAGAGAGAGGAAGAATTGAATTGAAATTAGTGATGATTTACATGCCACTGACGTTGAAAAGACCCTTCATGTAGCGTCTTCATATAAAAAGGTACAGGTTTAAGAACACCCTAAATTATCTTTATATTAAAGGGAAAGTCGATTCTTAGTAAGAGTTGAATCTCCCTAGGCAGAAAACAAACAGATCAATTTTTCCTAGGAAGAGTTAACTATGCCTGCTGTGGTTTAGTAAAACTTGATTCACAGATGCTGCTCTGAAAATGTAACCGCGCGCGACAAACCTTTGTTATGATTATTAATTTTTACTAGTGGCTTTAAGTCGCACCGACACAGATAGGTTTTATGGCGACGATGGGATAGGAAAGATGCAAGGAAGCGGCCGTGGCCTTAATTAAGGTACAGACCCAGCATTTGCCTGATATGACAATGGGAAACCTCGGAAAACCATCTTCAGGCCTGCCAACAGTGGGATTCGAACCCACTATCTCCTGGATGCAAGCTCATAGCCGCGTGCCCCTAGCCGCACGGCCAACTCGCCCGGTAAAATATGATTATTAAAACATTCCAATTGTTTGGACTCGTACTTGTATTATTGGAACTTTTCTTTGTTTTGATTACCCCAGCACACAACATTCAGTCGCCAGTCGTCATTACTCGGCTCTTTATTGTTGCGTAATAGTGACAAAAGATTCATTTACGGTGGTGGTGGTGGTGATTAACGTTTTAAGAGGAAGTACAACTAGGCAACCATCCTCTATATAACACTAATCAGAGAAAAAAATTGAAGGGGTCCGACACTTCGAAAAATGAAGGTATGGGCTAAAGGAAGACAAGGGCCGCGAAGGGCATGAAAATGAAAGACTCCCTAGCCCTCGCAAACCTAATAGCGTCGCGGTCGGAAAAGAACAAGAGTTGACCAAGGGAAGTCAGATAGGATAGATGAAGGTGAGGAGCCTGGCACAAGTACGTGGAAGCAATGCCAGGACTCAGCTGAGGGCCTCGTGATCGCCAACCCACGCTCCAAAGTTCAGAGCCCCTGAGACCCATTTTAGTCGCCTCTTACGACAGGCAGGGGATACCGTGGGTGTTATTATACCCCCCCACCCACAGGGGGAGATACATTTACGTTTAAATGAATAGTTTAAGTGTGTACTAATTATGTTAGACCCCACTGCACAACTGTTTCGTGATAAACTGTCGCAGGAACGCTCGATATCCGAGGTAAATTCACTGACACTGACCAAATTGAAATATGCTAGCTACGTTCAAAAAGTGAAAACATTAAAAACTGCAACTAAAAAGCAAACTAACGATGTCAGATTTTTAAGACGATATCACATTATTCAGTTAAATAGTATTAAAAAGCTAATACACCCCGTCACAGACACAGACAGCATAAGGTATTATGTTTTCGATGAAGAGTTGGTTGGAGTTAATGAAGCGCACATATCCACTGGACATGGAGGAGAGATCGTATGATTCAGCAATTGAAAGGAAAATTTCAATATGTTACTATAAAGGATATTTTACTATTTTTAAGATTGTGAGAACCTTACGATCAAAAATTGAAACATAAGAAGAAGGGACTGGTTGTAAAGCCTTTGTTATTCAAGTAAATGAATTCACGATGTCAAGTGGATTTGATCGACTTTCAGTCGCAACCTGATGAAGATTTCAAATTTATTATTATTGTATACCAGGACCATTGACACAGTCTGTTGCACTAAGACCACTGAAATGAAAGATTGTAGACGAAGTGTGTAACAATATCATTGATATTTTTTACTTTGTTAAGCGCTCGTTGTATTTTGCAGTCGGACAATGGCAGAGAATTCGTTATTGACAGTCTGGTTAATACATGGCCTAACTTCAAAATGGTGTACGGCAAACCGGGACATAGTCAGAGTCAAGATAGCGTCGAAAGAGCTAACCAGGACGTAGAGAATATGATAACCACCTGGATGCAAGACCACTAAACATCAAAATGGAGTGAAGATCCCCGAATGAGGCAATGTCCGGTTGCCCCCCGAGACACGGCTTATCTAGTTCAAAACCACCAACTGAGGTACTGGCAAATTTAGGAACAGAAGATGATCTTCAATGTGCATTTGATCAAATTCAGCAACACCAAGAAAACGAAATTTAAAGTAACAAGAATGTAAATCTTGATGAAAATGAAACAAACCAAAAATTATCAAGGGGTGAAAAGCTCATAGATGATAGTGATTATGTTCTCACTGACCTAGACAAGTCTACTCAGAAAAGAAGCTCTCTAGTGTCTAGAACAACAAGCTAAACGCATGAAAAACCTCAGATCACATTCATCTGCCGATAAAAATTAATATCAGTTGGAATTCCTGTTGCGATGTTGCCCGCGGCAGAGGAGATGCTCGATCTATTCTTGGCGTTGAACCATATCGTTATATGCTCCGATTAATTATGTATAACACTGTGGATACTTAAAGCATCATGACATGGAAGGAGACAAAGGCCGGAAATGGAGGTGGCCCGTGCCCTAGGCAAGTCAGCTAGCAACGGATATTTCAAGTTTGAAAGGAGCCGTTGGCTGAGAAGTCACGTAGACCATTGTTTTCGAGTCAAATTTAACCGACCGCAGACTGGAGGGGAGAACTTTGGAACACTGGGATCCACCAAACAGCGAAATCAGGCTGACCAACTTCGTCTGCCCAGGAGTGGGATCATTTGTATATAAGATGAGAAATCCGTCACTGAACGATAATTGCACAGTTTTGGCTTGTTGAGAAAATGAGAATAGAATTAATATCTACCTGAGTATGATAATAATGACTAGTTGTGTTTTATTGATTATAATATGCATTTAAACATAAAGCCGTTTGAAACTGAGTCGCCGTTGGAAGAGGACTGCAAGTGTATCATTGGGAACCCTCGTCGCAACGGCGTCACAGCGAGGCTTTAAAAGGGACTGTGGAAGTGGAACCGCTCTCATTTAGTTCTCAGTCGTTCTGATTCACTGGTGAAACGTTTATCAGTGGCATGTTACTCGATGTCCGTTGATGTGTGTTTGAAATCAGCCGCAAGCTAGAAGCGAACTCTTTATTTGTATCTTAGTTTATATAGACCCTGATAGAATGTAACTGTGGTAGTGACATCTGTTGACAGTCAGAGAATGAAGTACGGTATTGGTATCTCTTGTCAGGTATTGGAACTGTTTGTATGTGCGCATTGCAAACTGAGTAGGTCGCTTTGTGACTATAAGCATTCTAAGAGATAGTTACCTCTACTTAACTTTCTTAATTGTGATGACGCCAAGGTGCGGGTTGGCGTAAATTTAAATATTGCTAAACATTAAACTGTGAGACTGGTGCTCGATATCTGTGAGTGAGCTCACGCGTGTCTATAAATTCTGTTATTAGCAATAAACATTCGGATCGCGTTCGTGGATCGCGAGATTATATGTGCGTTCCGTGATTGAAAGTGCCGCTAAAAAAGGACAGATTCTGCCTGGGTTTTGATCCTTTAAATTAATGGTGTACAGATCGAACTAATATTTGTGCGCAGGCTGTAGCTAATAGCAGCCAAGCGTTAAAGGTAGAATCCTGTGCACGAGCACAATTAAGCGGTGAAGCAGACGTATTCTAATTCAACTAAATTGCAGAAGATTTCAGTATCAGGAGGGCAGCAATGACAGGATCTGAGTCGACAGGATGACCGTTCAACCCCAGGAGATCACCGTCATGGTGGGCTAAGGCCTTTATGACAATAGCGGTCATGTGAACGTCGCTGATGGCAGCTCGACGAAAGCGAAGCTTCCTATGACCATTTTAGCATGCTGAAAGTAGAAATAATACACTAGTCAGATTATTTTTCAAGTAGAATGTCTTCATTTAAATGTCAGCCAGAGTGGCTCTTGCTTTGCTTTATTTTATTAACGTGCATGTGTTCAGGGCCAATGCATGCTTGCATGTGTTCAGGGCCAATGCATGCTCTAGCCAATAACAAGTGTATATAATTTAGTTAGATGGGATTGAAGGGACGAGATAGGATAGCTGTAGGTTCTTTTTGATGTGTGTAAATTAGTGTTTTTATTTTATCTTATATTCTTTCCTTTGAGCGTTCATTTTGATTTTGATAGAGATATTTGGATATAGTCCTTATACATTAAATAGGCTGTACGCCCTCTGCGTTGTTTTGGGTCATAGTAATTATTATACATCAGTAGAGCAGGTTGTATTTCTATGCATGAAGCATGAACTTTCATACACGATAACGAGATGTGCGGTAGAGTTGTATTCGATTTTGATTAAGATCGGATTTTTAAATATGCAGGGAAGGCAAGTTCTGGAATGTGAACGGTCGAACCAAGGAGATGATAGTTGAGAGGCCAGTGTTGCCCATGGATTAGTGACGTGAAGGGTCGAACCAAGGGGATGTTAGTTGAGAGGCCTGAGTTACTCATGAATGGCTAATGAGGCCGTATATATTTGAAATAGGAATGAAGCCGTAATGATTCACTGGGAGCAGATTTAGGTGTTGAAATAGCCAGCTTGTGAATTTGCTTAATGAAGGCAGTGGCGGTGTGCCAGTATTTGACAGAGAGGTTTCGTGTCTTGTGTTAGAGATGGGATATCGGCCTAGATCTGACAATTATGTGTGCTCCCCTGCGCAGGTAGCTAGAGACAGCTGACATGGTGTGAGCCCTTCAGGTGAGAGTATTTACGATGCGAGACCGCTAACATCCCTGAACCCCGCATTCCTCCTGCCAGCCAGGTAGATGTTTATGTGTCACAGCTGATCGTCGTACCCACGTGGAGAGAGAGAGAGAGAGAGAGAGAGAGAGAGAGAGAGAGAGAGAGAGAGGGAGAGAGACTGCTGTGTTGTGTCTTGTTCAAGACGCAACTCAACAACGCCTATATTAATCGGAATTATATCCCAGGAACTCTATCAAGAAATGTACATCTTTATGTGTTCTACATTGCAGGTTCTTCGTGTGTGTGTATCTTGTCTGTGTATTGATTGTACTGTGCTATTTTTGGTTGTGTCATGACTCTTATCCTGCGTTGATTAATGTGATTTTAGCTCGATGGCTAATTGTTGGTATGACGGTTTCTGTACCGGTCCATTTGCATATGGATCGGACCTATGGTAGAATCAGTGAATTTTGGTGGGATGATTAGGGATGGCCCTGAACTAGTTGTTTTATTTTTCTTTGTGTCCTCTTTTCTTGGAGTGTATATATGTAGAGTTGTATTACTGAGGCAGCAAACGGACGATTTAATTATCGCGCGTACGGTCAGGGGCTTAGAAAGTATAGCCAAGACGACACACCATCTAAATGCAACACAATCCAAGTTTCTCACGTATTAAGTTTTGTTATTATTTCCGGGTCGTTACCCGATTGCTTTGTATCAATTTGATCTTGTCAGATGTACTTTCGCTTATGTGCGTGTCACATTTTTAAATGACCTATTTGGGGCCGATTCCATTAATTAACTTTCCAATTTATTTTATTAGTGTGAATTAAATGTTTTTAGCCGAAAATATATCCATCATAACCCTTCATCTGGGTTCTTATTCACAAAATTAATGTAGTCATATTTCCTGTCCATATACTCTTTAGTATAAGATACATTTAGATATATTTCTCGTCGCCTACTTTTTCGAACGCCACCACGCGCTCTTACCCTGAGTTTAGCCCAATTTATGACAGGATACGGAATGGAATTCTAAAGCAGCTTTCTTCAAGGAAAGTTTCCAAAGCTAAAATAAAATGTATCTCTCTCTCTCCTTTCTCTCGTTGCCCGTAGTATGAAATTGTTTAGATTTCTTGATTATACTTTTTCAGGACTTAATTTAGTGAATGTCCTACGGAAATAATTAAAGAAAATGTTCATATGTATAAAACAATAGCTGTGAGGACTCCTGCAACTTCACAATCACTTGGAAGTGGACAAGGTTTACTTAAATACTCTTGCAACACTAAATGCGAATGAAGTATATGTGTAAGAAGAAAAGTGTGCTTTGCAACTCAAAGTGTCACAAATTTTTACCTTGCTGTAATAAATGATTAACATTTCTAACTCTGTATGTACTATAAAGGTTTTGCATTTTTATTAGTTTTCTTAAACATTTCTATCTTTTTATGGATTGGTTTTGCCTTTTTTTTATTAGCTAGTACCGTTTCCTTGAAAATAGTCAGTGAGAGTATATTTCCCTAGGTATAATCAACTCTGACTAGTAAATGTTGATTGAAATTGAACACTTACCGCTATTAATAAACATTTACTGTAAAGACCAGTAAGAATCGACTTTATCTGGGGAGAGTCAAGACCGACTGCAATCCTCAGACCGTAATATTAAAAACATGGCGTCCGAAGTAGCCGGATTGCTGGTGTTGGCTAACGCGAAAATATCACGTACATATTATATAAACGGCGGTAATTTATTATGATAAATGTAACATCATAGGGAAAATCACTTTTACACGTATGAAAATGCTTCGCAAACAAGTACGCACCACATATAATCAACTAGAATTACATATATTCTACTAGAAAAGAGACCAACAAACTGATTATTAGACATTTCAATTCGTCAAATAACGTTTTCTCGTAGATTTCACTTCGCTGGATGGATGGAAATACATGATAAAACTGTTAAAAATGATATTTCTGACATCATTTTGAATGTTTCAAAATAAATTAAGGTGCGAAATTCCTCGATTTATTCTCTCTCGTGAGAACTGTGAAACATAACTTGTTTCCTTAGTTTTGAAGTGGTGGACAATTTCTTAAATTCACCACCCAATGAATGGGAAGTACACCCGAAATAATAATGTTATTGGCTTTACGTCCCACTAACTACACTTTTTACGTTTTTCAGAGACGTCGAAGTGCCGAAATTTAGTCCTGCAATAGTTCTTTTACGTGCCAGTAAATCTACCGACACGGGGCTAACGTATTTGAGCACCTTCAAATACCACCGGACTGAGCCAGGATCGAATCTGCCAACTTGGGATCAGAAGGCCAGCGCCTTAACCGTCTGAGTCACTCAGCCCAAGTACACCCGAAATGAATATGTTAACCCAATGAACGGTCCTGGCAATGTTAACATAATGTTGACATATGGCATAGCAGCACTTCATACAATGATAGTAACCTTAGTAATGAAACGTTCAGACACTAAAGATATAATAGGTTTTTACCCATTAAAGAACATGAGTGCAAAAACTGTATTGACTAAACATTGATATTTAACCACATGGACAAGCTTCAGTTCGACGCAGTTTGCTTGATAACAGATAGCCACAGCATGAATCTGAAGGTGTTGGTAGTGTAAAACCCTACGTTACAAATTAACACCTAAGTACTTACAATGATCCCCAAAAGGAACTTTCACCCCATCAACGCAGTAATTAGAACTGAGAGGACTTTTCCTATTTGTGAAATTCACAACCTGACTTTTAACCCCGTTTATCACCATACCATTGCCCACCGTCCATCTCACAACACTATCGAGGTCACCCTGCAGCCGCTCACAATCTTGTAACTTATTTCTTACTGTGTACAGCAGGGCCTCTCAGGGTGCATGCGCGTGGTGCATGCACTGTGCACGGTGCAAAAGACGACTTGGCTTGGTTGACCAGAGTGCAGATCCCCCACTCCTCGATTTTGAGCAATAGCGCTTACTCTCTCTTTCCTCACGCCTCTCTCGCTCCGCCTGTCTCCATCTGCCCCACTTGCGCCGTAGCGCTCCAGATCCGGGCTGAGTTGAGCCGAGTATAGCCGAGTAGAGCCGAGCTATACCGAGCGGCACCGATGCACAGTGCACGGAGCTCTTGCGCCTCGCTCTGCACGCGTGAGATTTTGGGCGTTTGAGAGGCCCTGGTGTACAGAATAACATCATCTGCAAACAGCCTTATCTCTGATTCTGCTTCTTTACACATATCATTGATGTATATAAGGAAACATAAAGGTCCAATAATACTGCCTTGAGGAATTCCCCTCTTAATTTTTACAGGGTCAGATAAAGCTTCGCCTGCTCTAATTCTCTGAGTTCTATTTTCTAGAAATATAGCCACCCATTCAGTCACTCATTTTTATAGTCCAATAGCACTCATTTTTGCCAGTAGTCTTCCATGATGTGTGGTCATGGTCCAGTCGTCAGCATACCAAAATTTCCTGCTGGAGGTTTTCGGCGTGTCGTACAAATAAAGGTTGAAAAGGAGTTATGCAAGAACAGATCCTTGTGCCAGACCATTGCTTAGTTTGAACTGCTTGCTGGAGGTGTAGGTGGCATAAATAACAGTGCGTGAGATTTGAAAATGACGTGCGCCAGTTTAAATATTACAAGTTTGGATTCGACTACAAGCTTAACCTTACACGGGTGCCAACCTTTCAGAGTCAAGTTCGATATCTAGAAGAGTTCAAGCTTAAACTTACAGGCTTGGATTTGACTCTAGTCTTAACTTTACAATGGCTTCAACCTTACCGACTAGACGCTTCTTCTTCTTCTTCTTCTTCTTCTTCTTCTTAATATTATGATTATTATTTCCTTCGTGCCTGGTGTGTCGTACCATCTAGAAGCGTTTTGTTGTTTCAGTAACAAAGATTTCTTTCAAGTTAGTGTTGCTGATTTATTAGTAGCTTTGTAACACTGATGACATCAACCTCATGTACTTGTTATGTATGTGTGTGGAATTTGTTTGATAACGTGGGCTGCTGTAGTATCTCTAGTAATGTGTTTAGGTGTACTGGTGTGACGGAGGGGGTGGAGGGGACATCCCTTAATAAAAACAATATTATCTCCTAAACCGGCAGTCGTAGAAAATTGTTCTTTGGCTTAAATTTGATCAAAAATATCTTAACAATTTTTACTTCGTATCACTCTCCAAACCACTTTCCCGGATGCGTTCCACTTTAGTAAAAATCTTATAGACTGAATTAAGGACGCTTATTCCTCTATGATGTTCGCAGTTTTTCAGATTATCTTTCTCGGCCAGCTCAAAGGAGGATTTTCATCTTGCCAAGCCCTGTTCAAAAACCGAAAGGAATCTACGATTAAAGCATATTTGAATAATTCTAGGTTCAGATCATTTTCTCCTGGTGATTTATTTTGTTTCAGCTGCGTGAGAACTGCGTATAGTTCTTCTGATGTAATGACTTCTGTAGTTGATGTTTGGGACATTATAGGTATTTTATGTGATACACAGAGATCTTGTAAAATCTGAAGCCATGAGCCTGCGGGAAAGGATTTATTCTAACATTTTATCTGGTGTTGTTATACAGGTGCTTTAGGATTTTGTATGTTGTAACTTGGAGCTTGTTGAAATCTGTTTCCAGGCGAAGTACGAATTCATTCCATGAGGTTCTTTGTAGTTGCTTGACTTCACACTTGACAGTGACCCTCTTACGGTGGTATTCAAGATTGTCATCTAATTTATTAGTGGATAGATATTTCTGATAAGCAACTCTTTTATCATTGACGATTTGATCAATGTCTTCATTCCATTGTCGCAGACATTTCTTGTTCCTCCATTTTTTATGTTTCCAGGCTTTCGAAGGCAGTTTGTTTTAATATGTCGTATAGATTCTTCCACTCCGTTTCTGTGTCTGCACCTTCTGTGAGAGATGAAACGATTTCATAGAGGCTTTTTCAGAAATTAACCATGAAAAAATGTCACTCACAGTGATACATACATCCAAAGTACTACCTGATGGCACCAGTAATCCTTCTCGCTGAAGTTATTCAAACTAGGGATCATCAGCTTCACTGGTTTGAAGGGGATATAAACATTGCTTATTCTCCTGGATATTAATAAAACTGCGTAAGCGGAGATGTATATTACGTCTGACACTTCAAATTTCCCTCCAGGAAGTCGCATAGTAATAATGAGTCAAATTCGTTTGCTCCTGAACTGTGATATCTTATGCCATTTACTATGTCAGAATGAGTTATTTCTAATTGACTGCAGTAAAATTTTAATTTACCGTATCTAGATGAATGCAAGAATACTCTTCATCCGAATTTTCCTCCTTAATTTATACAGCGGCAACATTGTAATTGCAACCAGTAAGTTACCTCTTTCCAGGTTATCCGTTTGAAACTTACCCAACATTAAATAATCTGCCACCATCATCTTTTAACTATTTTTAAAAGAAAATTACGGTGGCAATTAGAATAGAGTCTGCTCGCTTTCAAAGCAGCTATGGTGGCGTCATGAAACCTATTATCAACCAAAACCACTTTCCACATATCAAGATTGTTACGATGCACAGTCTTACGGATGGTTTTGAAAGCTGTGACGAACAGTTTGGATGTATGACTAACATAAATATAACATAAATGATCCTGACTAACATAAAAAGCAAAGCAAAGTCACCTCCGTACAGGCGATGAAGGCCATTGTAGGAGTGGAAGGTAAAGGCTTCCACCATTGTTAACCTCGGCACGTGATGGGGGTAGAGTGGTTAGCTCTACGCCCGGCCGCCTTTGCCCCCAGGAATTAACCTGGTACTCATTTTTGGTGTAGGCTGAATGAACCTCAGGGCCGTATGCATCTCCGGAAGTGGAAATCTCGTTTCTTAAATTTTACGACTTCCTGGCGGGGATTCGAACCGACATCCTTCCGGTCGAACCGAGCACGCCTTTACCGCCTCGGACAGGCAGCCCCTTGATTAACATCAGGTAATCTAAAACTTCTTTACCAGTGAAGCAGGCTGTACGAATTACTTTTATTTTTTCAAAATGCTGAAAAAACAGAAGCTTTGTTTCTGTCTTTATGACTGAGCCAGTATTTCTTATGAATTTGAAACTATGCTTTGGGTCAAGCATTGGAAAAATCTGTACGTCCTTACGTTTGAGGCTGGAGATGCATGAGGACTTTCACTTTCTAATATCGAATAGGTATATAACCTACAAAACATATTATTTTTCACTCTAGTGTTAGCACAAATAGGCCTAATACACATAATTTTTAGCCTGGCATCCTGAACAGTTTGTGTAGAGTTCGATTCCTGTTGCGTTAAAATTTCTCCTGACAGTGCCTTAATTGGAGTGAGGGATTTGAGGATCCTAAAGCCGAATGCATCGTAAAAGCTAGAATTATTCTTAATTCCTCTAGTTATTCATAGCCTGACGCACAAATAACCCATTCTTATATTCTTCTTTTTTTGCTAGTGTCTTTAAGTCGAACCGACACAGATAGCTCTTACGGCGACGATGGGATAGAAAAGGCCTAGGAGTAGGAAGGAAGTGGCCGTAGCCTTAATTAAGGTACAGCCCCAGCATTTTCCCGGAAAACCATCTTCAGGGCTGCTGTCAGTTGGATTTGAACCCACTATCTCCCGGATGCAAGCTCACAGCTGCGCGCTCCTAACCGCACGGCCAACTCATCCGGTATTCTTATATTCACAGGGTTTAACGTAAATATCATCCAGAATAAGAATCACTTATTTATCAATATAAGGTAAATTCCTTGTCACTCGGGATACACAATTTTTCATTTTGTTGTTCTGAATTAAGAGAGGCTTGTAAATGTTAAGCTAGTTTTTCCGGTTACTTGGGAGTTAAAGAGTTAGAAGTTACGACTGTTCGTCGTGCAAAAATTAATGTTGAGTAGTGCTCGCTGGTTTTCGTACACAGTTGATACTTTCTCTCTAAAAAATTGAGATTGGTTACAAATTTTACTCTTCCATAAGCTATGTAGTTAGAATGAAATAGTTTATCAATCATTTAGTTGTTCTATGATTACTTCCTTCATATAACATTATCAGAAACGTCTAAAAAATTTAACAAGAACTCACTTATCTAAGACAACTTTGAGACTGAGACACGTTTACATTATGTAATTGGAACCTCATAACTAAATATTAACTAACACATTGACACTAAGGCCGTGTAGAATTTTGACTAAGAAGTTAACATACAGCAGATTATAAAAATTTAGCCTAATCTGTATACAGTATACAAAGCAATTTGCAACGGACAGAAATATGCCACACAGTTGTATTGATCTTGGAACTGATTTGAGCTTCAAATTAGAAAAATAACAAAGAAATCATTCTGAAGTTGTGTTTCGTCTAATGCAGTTCTTATTCTACCTTTTCTACCAATACTTTCTACTCTCCTTTCTTCCGGATCTTTCCTTTTGACATTATTTGATGAAACATTTGTGTGTTTTTAATTTCTTGACCTTTTCTCAATTACCTGAGATCGTCACTATGAAAAATATTTGGGTAAATATGGAAATATTTTGGATATGCTTAAGGAAGAAGTTAGATTTAGGGGACTGAAAAGTAGGTTACATTTGCTATCAAAAATCGTTTCTCTGGTAGAAAATGTACTTCAATTACTGAAATGTTTTATACAAACAACTAAACCTTTTACTGATTCCCAGTTATCTCATTTTATCGCACGAATCCATTTTTGTTTTAATTCTTCATCTAAAGGGAACCTGAACGGGGTAACATAACAATCTGCTTTCATATTATAGTTACTCTGGCGCATTAGTACACAGCATTTTCTGGGCATCTGAAAGACACAACATTTAATTGTATATCCTAGCATAACTTTATCTCTCTCGGTAATTGTAAATTGTAAAGCTGTAAATTGACGTGACAGCTTACCTTGTTAAATTAGATGTCCTGTATCCATGAATATACGCTACGGACAACATATGAAGTAATAACACAATGAGCACTTTCTTTCAAATCACTACCAAACACAGACACCACCTGAACTCAGCAATTGTCTCAGTGACTCAGTCAAGTGCTAATTAGTCTCCATGGGTATCTGGAGCCGTGATTTCTGCAATGCGTCCCGCAACTGTTGAAGGGTGCATGGCGGAGGAGACAGACGGCGAACACGACTGTCGAGCTGGTCCAACAGATGTTCAGTTGGATTGAGATCGGAGCTGTTTGGGAACCAGGGAAGAACTTTCAAGTCTTCATTGTGCTCTTTCAGCCACATGCGAACTCTTCTAGTCGTGTGGCAAGGCGCATTATCGAGATGGAATAGTACAGCCTCCCAAGGAAAGACAATTATCACGCACGTGTAGACATGGTCACTGAGAATGAATCCGTAACAAAATTGCTCAAGAGTGCCTTTGACCCAAATTATGGGACCTGGAGAGTACAATAAGGACATTCTCCAGACCATAACACTGTCCCCACTGCCTTGTCTTTCTTCGGGAGCGTGGTAATCTTAGCAAGACGAGTCCTGCGCTATTGAGTTAGAGGTGAATTATATTTTGATAATAATTTTTTTAAATATTAACTACCACGTAAATGTATTTGGGTTTGATTTAAGTGCTCCAATGTGGGCGTAAACTATGTAAATAAATAATAATAAATACCACGTGTTCATTATTATTATTATTATTATTATTATTATTATTATTATTATTATTATTATTATTATTATTATTATTACTTTTGCAGGTTTATGAGTCTACTCATTAGCAGTTTAAAAGGTGATTCGAGTTTTCCCAATCCGCTGACGGTAAGCAAGCACTCTCAGCGAGTGTTATTTTTCCCTCCTAGTGTAAGCATGTTGATAACAAGGATTTATTTTGTGACATAATAAATTGCCAGGTAAAGCACTTTGTAAATAATAATGGTTTGTACAGGAGGAAGAGAAAAGGATGTCCCCTACTCCATATTCGTGGTCTAAAGTATTATAGTGTCAATTATTTATCAATATTGGTATTGAGAGTTAGAAGGAAGAAAAGAAGAGTTCGGCGCGGTAATATGCAGTTTTGTCCAACTCATTTTCTGCTATGTCTCCACAGACCACTGAAAATGTCCATTTATACATTCTTAACGTCCCTAATTCAGAGAATATTGCATTTAAATGAAATGCATACGAATACTGAATAGGTCAAGAATAAAAATACTATGGTATAGGAAAATCACCCAGTAGTCATTGATAAACACAATATCGAAACTATGCATTATCGACCCTTAAGTTAACGCCATGCCTTCGCTGGCGAAATGTAGTGTTTACAGTGCACTATGTCTTCTGGTATGGGCTATATCAAATTTGTTACTTTCATTGACCTGTCTCAGTCTCATCCTTGGCTTTGACAATATGAAAGTGACTGAGGTATGAGCGATGCCAGTAATACCATTCCTTATGCAGCCAGTCCCTGTTATGAATGGTGTGAAAATATCGTTCATAGGGTCGGTTGGTGCATGCATTTCAGTGGGTTTGGCAGACTGATATGTAATAGCAATTGCTGGCTTTGTGAGGAAAGCAACGGGAAACTACCTCACTCCTCATTTCCTTAGTACGCCTCTTCAGTGACGCCTAGGCTATTTATGACAGCTGTTGGCGGAGCTGCAGAGGATCAAACCAGGATTCGGGCTGAATACCCAACATACAACATACAAGTTAACGCCTGTTGGATTTATCTCATTCTTCTTCATGTCTCACTTTCCTAAAGCTGTGGCTTTGCTTCTCAGTTGTCAAGCACCACTGATCTACATTTGAAGACCTCTCCGGAATAAGGATATAACCAACAAATTTTTGAAAACTGAGATTTCAGTGGAGATAGGGTGTATCATCACGCCTCTATGCTGCGGTGTCATCTAAGGTCTTACATTTGAAATTCAGGCTGGTACAGCCAATAGACCGGGTGAGTTAGCCGTGCGATTAGGAGCGTGCGGCTGTGAGATTGCATCCGGGATATAGTGGAGTGAGTTCGAATCCCACTGTCGGCAGCCCTGAAGATAGTTTTCCGTGGTTTCCCTATTTTCACACCAGGCAAATGCTGGGGCTGTACCTTAATTAAGGCCACGGCCGCTTCCTTCCAACTCCTAAGCCTATCCCATCGTCGCCATAATATCTATCTGTGTCGGTGCGACGTAAAGCCACGAGCAAAACAAAAACTAAAGAACCCCCCCCCCCCCCAGCAGAACTTTGCCCTCCGTGGTGTAAGGATGGAACATTAGTCAAGATGATGGACAGTGCTTGTGTTGGTTCATCATCAAGTGCAATAGATCATTTAAATAAAGGCCAGAGACGAAATCACAACTATATTTTGAAATATCTTCTTCACATTTTAATTATTGTTGTTATTTTTATTATTTCACTAATATTAATAGGTATCATTTTTGTTCCAACGGTTGGACATGATTTCTCTTCTGTTATATAAAAACGTAAGACATATATGCAGAATATCTTTCAGTGTATCACTTCCAATTCATATAATATTTTTAAAACCTGAAGTTATAACAATAACATATAGTTTTTATTAAATTAACTCATATGTAGACTTGCATATGCAATTGGTTCAAGTACTGTATACGATGAAATAAGATTTCCTCTCTCACATGGCAGATGCCGCCCACCCTCATAGGAGGGACTGCCTTACAAGGGCTGCACTCGGTTAGAAATAGCCACACGAAATAATAATAATAATAATAATAATAATAATAATAATAATAATAATAATAATAATAATAATAATAATAATAATAATAATAATAAAAATTAAAACGTCTAAAGGGAGGTGTTTTCAGTTGAAGAAAGGAAGTCTTCAACTCTCAGAATGAAGAAATAATAGGCTGATATGAAATCAAGAAAATCTTTGTATAATTGACTAGAGTGGTCAAATGTAGGCAATAAAATACACTGACTGACAGAGCAAATGCAAGACCAAGAAGGAGTGGTTCGAAAGGGATGAAAGTTGGGGAAAAAACAGAGACGGCACGGACGAATAATTGATGTTTATTTCAAACCGATATGCAGGTTACACAATGCGCACGGCATCGACTCAGTAGGATGTAGGACCACCGCGAGCGGCGATGCACGCAGAAACACGTCGAGGTACAGAGTCAATAAGAGTGCGGATGGTGTCCTGAGGGATGGTTCTCCATTCTCTGTCAACCATTTGCCACAGTTGGTCGTCCGTACGAGGCTGGGGCAGAGTTTGCAAACGGCGTCCAATGAGATCCCACACGTGTTCGATTGGTGAGAGATCCGGAGAGTACGCTGGCCACTGAAGCATCTGTACACCTCGTAGAGCCTGTTGGGAGATGCGAGCAGTGTGTGGGCGGGCATTATCCTGCTGAAACAGAGCATTGGGCAACCCCTGAAGGTACGGGAGTGCCACCGGCCGCAGCACATGCTGCACGTAGCGGTGGGCATTTAACGTGCCTTGAATACGCACTAGAGGTGACGTGGAATCATACGCAATAGCGCCCCAAACCATGATGCCGCGTTGTCTAGCGGTAGGGCGCTCCACAGTTACTGCTGGATTTGACCTTTCTCCACGCCGACGCCACACTCGTCTGCGGTGACTATCACTGACAGAACAGAAGCGTGACTCATCGGAGAACACGACGTTCCGCCATTCCCTCATCCAAGTCGCTCTAGCCCGGCACCATGCCAGGCGCGCACGTCTATGCTGTGGAGTCAATGGTAGTCTTCTGAGCGGACGCCGGGAGTGCAGGCCTCCTTCAACCAATCGACGGGAAATTGTTCTGGTCGATATTGGAACAGCCAGGGTGTCTTGCACATGCTGAAGAATGGCGGTTGACGTGGCGTGCGGGGCTGCCACCGCTTGGCGGCGGATGCGCCGATCCTCGCGTGCTGACGTCACTCGGGCTGCGCCTGGACCCCTCGCACGTGCCACATGTCCCTGCGCCAACCATCTTCGCCACAGGCGCTGCACCGTGGACACATCCCTATGGGTATCGGCTGCGATTTGACGAAGCGACCAACCTGCCCTTCTCAGCCCGATCACCATACCCCTCGTAAAGTCGTCTATCTGCTGGAAATACCTCCGTTGACGGCGGCCTGGCATTCTTAGCTATACACGTGTCCTGTGGCACACGACAACACGTTCTACAATGACTGGCGGCTGAGAAAGCACGGTACGAAGTGGGCCATTCGCCAACGCCGTGTCCCATTTATCGTTCGCTACGTGCGCAGCACAGCGGCGCATTTCACATCATGAGCATACCTCAATGACGTCAGTCTACCCTGCAATTGGCATAAAGTTCTGACCACTCCTTCTTGGTGTTGCATTTGCTCTGTCAGTCAGTGTATATAAAATAAATAAATGAATAATAATAATTATAATTAATTCCGTGGTCTAGTCATGTTCTAGTCAGTCAGAGAAAGATAAGAATACTCTAGAGACCTCTTACAGAGAACAATTGAAGCGCTGAAAATACAACTAGACTAAGCCACACTATCCAAGTTCAGAGAAAAATGGATTTTAAGTTTCTGCAAACAAATAAAAGCTGATATATTAAATATGAAAAACTTGTTTATTTTTAATCCTCAGTTCGTTTCTTCTTCTTCTTTGTCCCGATTTATTGCGGCCAGCACTTAAAGTTACTCAGTTTTACAACTGGATGCTCTTCCTGACGCCAACCCTATGTGGAAGAATGTATTCGCAATAATTGTGTGTTTATGTAGTGGCTGATAGTGTAGCGTACTGTATGTGACTGTTTTATATCGCTAACATGAAGAAGTTCATCTACGAATGTCTCTCGAGTGCTGTCATTACCATCTTCAGTCATGAAGGTTCTGTAAAACTTGTGTTGAGTATTTTCAGGAATATACTGAAGGATATGTAACGATTCATTCAGTTCCTCTTTTTGGATAGGATTGCCATTTGGATATTGTACAATCAAAGCTACATACGTTCTCAAGACCACGATCCTCTCTTTGCTGCAGATCAAGAACTTCAAATGGTCTTTATTGCTTATAAATGTACAGATACTTCATCTGCAAAGGATATCTTTTTCGGAAGGCGATTTTCTTCATTTCCGTCAATTTTACAGGTCATCCTGTAATACAGCTTTCTCTTTAAGAAACAAACTGAAAGTTTCCTATATTTGTTAAACCATTTGTGATGACTCAGCATCATTGTTTTCACTCTCGAGGATTATCATATCCCGAAGGTTCCACTTGCCTCAACACGCTGCATTGGAGATGGCCTACTTGTATTCTTAACCATTTCAGTGGATAGGCATGGTCTGTCATTACTAAAGCCCGGATTTTTATGCAGTAACAGGTTAGATTGCAAACCAATTTGGTTAGTAGGAAGTGACGGCCACCCACTCTTCTATAGTGTAGCAAGAATAACATAAATTATAGGAGTTCTGATGGGCCGTACCCCTACTGCTTTTGCAAACCCTATAGCATAATCGTTGTGAAGGTAGGCTATACTTGCTACTCGCTTCAGTACGTTTGCATTCGAACCTATTAATGCATAAAAATCCGGGCTCTAGTCATCACCATCTAGCAGTAAGCCAGGACAATACTTAAAATGGCATGGTCTATTTGTACTATATAAAAAAAGTAAAGCAATGGGGCACTTATCTGGGGATTTGGTTTAAAGTAGACCAGAGAAGACTCGGCCTACTTGTTTTTTCAGCGCTCCAATTATTACGTGTCTATCTAAACTGTTATTGTCTATTGTGTTTGGCAGGTATCTGTGTGGGAAGGTATGCTGTTCCAGTGTCTTGGTGCCTTCGTGTGCCGACTTACAGCTCTTTGTTATCCAAAGGACGTGTGTGCCAACTACATGATCATTAACTATTGCGTAGTCCTCATTGCTCGTTTCGCAGGTAGGCTACCTTCAGATATCTGTACTAAAATGGTAACGCCCATGTAATTTGCTATTTACAAGAATAGTTCGCATTGCAATGACTTTAATGCTATTTTTATACAGGGTCCTCAGAAACTGAAGTATCTTATTCAAGGGTCGGTATACAACAACTTCAAAATAGGAATATAGTCTAGGAAAGAATCGTGCCTGAGAATATCAGCGACGTCATAATGGACAATTGATTTAATTTGCCAAAACAATCTACATTCCTAAACAATGAAGAACTGATAATCATTGAAGTGACAGTCGTATGTGTAAGTAGTGAAGTTAGACCCTGAACCTCGCATGTCGTTTTAAAGATGCTGTTCGAGCACTTTTTTGGGGAAAAAGAATCCGTTATATCATTTCTGACATTTAGAGGCTTGCCCTAACGCAGGGTTCATCCTATTCTAAAGTTGTATTTCGACCCCTCTATGGGCTACTTCAGATTCTGCGGAAACGTTTGAAGCAGCCGTTCGATTCCTGCATCTAATATGCAGGGAGTGGGAAAGGAAAGAAAGCTGTATTTGTACCTTAAAGTTCCGAGGGTGATCGAATATAAATGAGTTTTTAATCAACTATTTATTATATTAAAGTACCGGGTGTTTAATATACACATCGGCAGGTTCGAGCCCGGGTCAGTTCGGTGGTATTTGAAGGTGCTCAAATACGTCACCCTTGCGTCGGTAGATTTACTAGTACGTAAAGGAACTCCTGCGGAACTAAATTCCGGCACCTCGACGTCTCCGAATAAGTAGTTAATAGGACGTAAAACAATTATTATTATTATTATTATTATTATTATTATTATTACTATTATTATTCTTATTATTATTACTATTATTATTATATAATTCGCTGGGGCTATCAAGGACCACGTTAAGTCTTGTTGCATTTGACACTGAACTTGGCCTTCTTTAGAGCCCAAATTTCCCTCATTCTTTGTGAGTGGGCCTGCTTACGCTCCTCTGTCCAAGGGGCACCGTGTCTTCTCTTCGGTTGCTCGCCTCGGTTTAGGCCGTTCGTCAATATTTTCTTGCGGAAGAGATCTCTGTTAAGGGCGTCTTCAGCTGAGGTATGTAGCATTTGCAGGTCTTCTTTGGTATTTCTAAACCAGGGAATTGTGGTTTTGGGGTTTGAATAAAAAAAGTGAAAGATTTCTTTAGTTAACTTTCTTCCGCCCATTCTTTTCAGATGACCGTAAAATCGGGCCCGTCTTTTTCTGATTGTGTCGGTAATTTTCTCTATTTTGCTGTAGACTTCCTTGTTGGATCTCTTTTGTTGGATTCCATTTCTGTACTTTGATCCCAAGATTCCTCTCACAATTTTGCGTT
The DNA here is from genome assembly GCF_040414725.1 of Anabrus simplex. Lineage (NCBI taxonomy): Eukaryota > Metazoa > Arthropoda > Insecta > Orthoptera > Tettigoniidae > Anabrus > Anabrus simplex. The sequence goes on along the minus strand of NC_090265.1, from coordinate 1,155,977,735 downwards.
CTCTTTTCTCCAGTTCTTCAAGGAGTCCTTTGTTGGCATTTAGAGACAGGGTTTCGGCTGCATATAAAACTACTGGCTTCAGAACTGTTTCATAGTGACGTATCTTGGTGTTTTGGGAAAGGCATTTTTTGTTGTAGATTGTGCGGGATGTTTGGTAGGCTATTTCCAGTTTGCGTACTCGCTCCTGAAGTGCTTCTTTGTCCAGTCCATTTTTCATGATAATCTCACCCAGGTATTTGAATTTGTCTACTCGGGTGATGTCCCCGTATTTTGTATGGAGTTTTGGTGGAGCTTTTTTGATGTTAGTCATTACTTCTGTTTTCTCAAACGATATCTGCAAACCAGTTCGTTCGGCAATTTCCTTTAAAATTTCAACTTGAGCTCTAGCGGTTTCTATGTCGTTTGAGAGAACAGCAATATCATCGGCAAATGCTAAGCAGTCTGTTGCGATCCCCTTGGATTTGGTTCGTATTCTCAATGGACTGTAGTTGGTTTCCTGTAATCTCACCCGCAAGGTTCTGATGATCTTTTCAGGAACACAGTTGAAGCGTATCGGGGATAGCCCATCACCTTGTCGGACTCCTGTTTTGATGTCAAAGGAATGCGAGAGACATCCGTGGAACTTCACCTTGGATTTTGTATCGGTCAGGGTGGCTCTAATTAATGCCAGCAGTTTCAAATCAACTCCATATTCATTTAAGATGTTTAGCAGGACTTCCCGGTCAATGGAGTCGTACGCTTTCTTAAAGTCCACAAAGACAGACACATACTGCTTGGACCTTAGTGTACAATATCTGATGATCGTTTTGAGCGTTTGGATCTGTTCAGCTGTTGAGCGACCTTTTCTGAATCCTCCTTGGTATTCACCTATTTGACGTTCGACTTGTGCTTCCAAACGCTCCAGGATGGCAAGTGATAGAATTTTGAAGTCACGGGTAGCAAAGATATTCCTCTGTAGTTGTTAATGTTCTTCATGCTGACTTTTTTGTGTAATGGATGGATCAAAGCTATTTTCCAATCTTCGGGTAGGGTCTCCTTGTTCCAAATTTCTTCTATTTGCTTTTGCAAGATATCAAGTGATTCCTCTGGGGCATATTTCCATAGTTCTGCTACTACTGAGTCTTCCCCCGGGGCTTTGTTATTTTTGAGACGTGCAATGTGGCGCTTGATTTCATCTCTGTCGGGTGGTCTGGAATCTGGGTACCTGAGTAAGGGTTCCTTGGTCTCAATGGCGCTTTGCGGTTTAGAGCAATTAAGTAAATTCTTGAAGTAATCTGCCAGAATGCTGCAATTTTCTTCATTTGACGTCGCCAGTGTGCCGTCCTTTTGCTCAAAGTATAGAGATGGTGGTTTATAGCCAGTGAGTTTGCGTTTGAAGGCTCTGCAGTACTCTCTGCTTTCATTCTTCCTAAAGTTTTGTTCTATCTTTTCAATGAGAGATTTTTCGTATTTACGTTTCTCAGTTCTGAACACCGTAGCTGCTTGGGCACGTTGGGTTTTGTATGTTTCCCAATCATTTTCTGATTTTGTAGAGTAGTACTGTTTCCACGCATTGAGTCATTCTTGGAGGACTGATTCGCAGGTACTATTCCACCAGGCATGCTTTTTGCTTCTCTTGATTTCTGGAACGTCTTTTGCGGCCTCAACAAGAAGACTTTTGGCGTTGTTAAAGTCACAGTCATTTGGTCTAGCCTTCTCCTGGAACTCCTCGACCCTTTGCCGAAGTTTATCATTGTCAAAGCGTGTGATCTGTTTGGTTGTCTTCCTTGTGTTTGCGGGCATTGGTTTGAATTTGATAAGATACATATAATGATCTGAGGCCACATTGATGCCTTTATTTACCTTGACATTCATAATCTCAGGGCTGTTTCTCCTGGAGATTGCAACATGATCAATTTGGAACTCTCCGAGAGCTTGGACGGGAAAACGCCAAGTCATTTGCTTTCTGGGTAGGAGGAGAAAGTGGGTCGACATGACCTGCAGGTTGTGATTTTCGCAAATGGACACCAGTCTTTTGCCGTTGGGATTGGTTCTTTTGTGAGCAGGGTAATTTCCTATAACTTTCTTGTACTTCTGTTCACGACCTAGTTGGGCATTGAAGTCACCCAAAAGAAGCTTGACATGGTATTTGGGGATTTTGTTTAATTTTTCATCCAGTAGGTCCCAGAAATTATCAACTTCGTCTGGATCAGACTTGTTCTTATCGTTTGTAGGAGCATGTGCGTTAACTAGGGCGTAGGTTTTGTTCGCGCATTTAATTGTGAGTATAGACAATCTGTCATTCACAGGTTCGAAATTTGCAACCGAATTAAGGATCTTGGTTCTAACAGCAAACCCGGTTCCAAGCATCACAGCTCCATTGAGGATTCATCTTTGCGCTTTTCTCTTGAAAAATCGATAGTCTTCGGATTCAAAAATTTCTTCATCTGGGTACCTTGTTTCCTGTAGGGCCATTATGGATATCTGATTTTCGTGAAGAGCTTTGGTGAGGGTTTTCAGCTTTCCAGTTTGTGTAAGTGAATTTATGTTGAAAGTTGCTAGAAAGGTTTATATTTTGGCCTGAGTTTTTGACTCTTCGGGGTACACCGAGACGCTCCGACTCGTCTCTTGCATGATGTCGAGTCTCCCCCAGAATCCGAACGAGACTCGTGCGCCGTTGCGTTCACGACGAGGGATTTATCCGAAGATTTACCCCCTGGGGTATGTTTCTTGAAATGTTGTGCCATCATGCTTTTTGACTTGACTTTGCTTTGGACGGGTACCCATCCTTTTTACAACTAGGGTTGTTAACCCTAGAGGTTGCCTCAAGATGTTTTCTGGCTTCTGGTCATTTACCAGTCTTCGCCGTAACCCTGGCAAGGGACCAGTTTTTTTCACGGTGGTATTTTATTTCCCTACTACCCTCTGACTCTGCTGGCGGCAGAGTCAGCGAGCTGATTCCCCAATTCCAATCCCCACACGGGTATTATTATTATTATTATTATTATTATTATTTCAATGCAAGGATTGGAGTTGAGAGGAGATTTCGTGTAGTGGTGAGGCGATGGCCAGCGCATAAATTGACAAACAAGAATGATGATCGGTTAATGGAATTTTGTATTAACCATGAACTAATTTTGGAGACGACAAGGTTTAAAAGAAAACCGCATAAATTAATGACTTGGAAATGTCCTAATGTTAAATTAGGCGAGTCTCAGATAGATCATGTGACCATGGATCGTGAATTTCTTAAAGACAATTATAATGTAAAGGTTCTTCGTGGTGTCGATGTTAATTCGGATCATTACATATCAAATATTAAAATCAAATTAACTCTTGAAAGGAAAAATAAACCACAACAATTCATTAAGAAAAGAATGTATGATCTTAGTTCAGTCATTAATAATCCAGTATACTTTGAGAAATCCATAACGCTTTTAAGCGACAACTTGGGGACCACTGTTAACAAATTAAAAGCCTTAGCAGAAGAAGTTGCTCACATTAAAAAAAGAAAGGAACATGCACGGTGGAATGAAGAGTGTGATATAGCAATACTACGCCTGAAGAATGGAATGTTGCAGTTGTACACCCACTACACAAAAAAGGCGATAAATCAGATCCTAGTAATTATCAAGGAATTTCTTTGCTGAGATTTTATGAGATTTTTCTAAGATTTGTATTGAACTATGGGCAGTATTAAACCCTTTGCAAGGAGTATAGCAATAAGCAAAATATTAGGGTATGTAAATATTGATAGTGATAAAGTAGAAAATGTAGCGTACGAGGGAAATAAGTAGTACCTATCCAAACGCGCAGTGAGAAGGTAAAGAGCCCTCAGAGGACGTGAAAAGGGACAATAGGAAAGCAATTATATTCATTCATTCATTCATTCATGTCCTGAAGGCGAGGCCTTGTCGCTGCAACCACATTTGTCTTTCATCTGCTGAGCGTTTCAGATCAACATATTTTTTTCAAATTCATCCTGTCCATCACGGAATTCAGATACTTCTTCCTCGGTCTTCCTCTTCCTTTCTTACCCAGAACTTTTCCTTCCATCAGAGTCGTGAGGAATGTGTTATGTCGAAGTGTGTGGCCAAGGAATTTGGTTTTCCTCTTTTCTACAGTGTTGATCAATTCCCTTGTTTCGTTTATTTCCTTAAGGACCCTATTGTTTGATTTTTTCTTTGTCCAACTAATTTTCAGCATTCTCCTCCATATCCACATTTCTATTGCTTCCTGTTTTGCTAAGACCCATGTTTCGCAACCATTCAACAAAACACTCCACACAAACATTTTAGCAAATTATTTCCTAATTTTAATGTTAATGTTCCTGCTTGCCAAAAGCTGTTTCTTGTTACTGAAGGCTTGTTTAGCTAGAGCAATCCTCCTCCTGATTTCTGTGGTGCACCTGTTGTCCTGAGTGAGAATGCTTCCCAAGTAGCAAAATTGACTTACTTGTTGTAAAGGTAAATAAAGGTAAATAAAGGTAAATAAATATATTTAACAATCAACAAGTAGGATAAAGAAACATCTGTCATAAGATAGGAAACACCAGATAATAATTTTGCCTAACAATACCAAAAATGAGGGAGCCTCCGTGACTCAGACGGCAGCGCGTCGGCCTCTCACCGCTGGACACCGTGGTTCAAATCCCGGTCACTCCATGTGAGATTTGTGCTGGACAAAGCGGAGGCGGGACAGGTTTTTTTCCGGGTAATCCAGTTTCCCTGTCATCTTTCATTCCAGCAACACTCTCCATTCTCAGTTCATAGCATCTATCAGTCACTCATAAATCACTTTGGGAGTGGCGACCCCATCGTAATACTAGCCTGTTAATATTCATTCATTACATCCCTGACCCAGTCAACGACTGGAAAACAGGTTGTAGGTTTTCATCGATACCAAAAATGAAAGCTCGGAAAGCAAGCGAAATATGCCACATTTACAATAATCAAAGGTTTAATGAACATCATCAACAACAACAAAAAAGAATTACGAACGGTAAAAACCAGATACAATAAAGGTGAAGTATAGTTAATCATGAAAGAATGCAGGGTAAGGATGGAGAAAAATACAAGAAAGGAAAGGGAAAGGAAATAAGGATCGAAACTACAGGAAGGATTCACTTCCCTGTTTAGTATTTAAGAAATAAGTCTCACAAGTGCGGAATTAATAATACACGTCGCAAACAGGCCATGTAAATATTCAGACAACAGTTCTCATTGTCCAAAGGAAAGTCCGTATTAAAAAAAAGGAAGAATAATGGAGTCTGCAAGCATAACATAAAACGCCGGTATAAGCTGGCAAGATCAAAAGTGGGTAGTGGTGAGATAGCCGACAGAAAATTTTTAAAGTCCAAATAACAACTCCATAATACTTGCTCACCAAGCAGTCGGCAGATATTAGCACAGATGTTCGGTACTCCACCACTCCGATACGAAGACAGACTCATTTGTGAGAGGTGGAGCCCGAGAATATAAAGCGCAATGGAAAAGTCTATTCTCCGGACCACCTTTTGAGCAGACTAAAGCGGAAGTGCGTGTATAGACCAGGGGATGGCGCGGACGATAGGGGCAGCGCCTACCGTGTTGTCACACGGTAGGTGAGGGGGCAAGAGGGGTGCGCTACTCAGTGCGAGTTTTGGCAATGGTGCAGTCAATGCGGAGCTGCCATACTTACTCACTCAGTGGATGTCCTGAACACGTGAGTGCAGTTCCAATCATAGTCTGTTTAAAAGAGCAGTGAGATAATTTTATCAGTGTGCTTCGCTTTTACAAAAACAGTGTATGTGCGTATTGTGTGCTAATTCATAATTCTTGTAGTCTCTTGTACGTTTGTAGGTTTCTTCTTACTCGTTATTGGACATTATTGTGCAATGGATCCGAACAAAAATTCACCAGACTGTTATAAGCTGAAGAAGAAACGCAACATTTTTACTTCCGGCAAGAGAAATATGATTCTGCCTGTTTATAAGCACTTCCGAGCGAATAGTATTGACGGCGGGATTAGTTTACCTCGTGTGGTGACCCCGGCTCTGATTCCGACTTGGGTGTGCAGCCACTCGATAGTGACACATATTAATTACTGTGGCACAAGGTAAGCTGACGCTGAAACTTCCTGCATGATAATAATAATAGTAATAATGATATATAATAATATTTTTTATAAAAATATATTTGTAATAATGAATTTATTGAAATTGTGCTGGACAAAGCGGAGGTGGGACAGGTTTTTGCCTGGATCCCCAACTTCATCTGTCAGTTTCAAGTTAATTCCAGTACGAGTACATAATCCTCACTTCTCTCGCTTATTCAAAAATCGCCCGTGAGGAATCAGGCCATATATTTAGATAATAATAGTGAATAATAAAATAAAATAGTAAAATAAAAATAGTAATAATTTAATGAATGTAGTACTTACTGTTTATGTCAAAAGAATTTATTCGCAATGCTTTAATTGTGAAATTGTAGTTAGTACATTAAAACTGTGAAAACCGGGCGAGTTGGCCGTGCGCGTAGAGGCGCGCGGCTGTGAGCTTGCATCCGGGAGATAGTAGGTTCGAATCCCACTATCGGCAGCCCTGAAGATGGTTTTCCGTGGTTCTCCATTTTCACACCAGGCAAATGCTGGGGATGTACCTTAATTAAGGCCACGGCCGCTTCCTTCCAACTCCTAGGCCTTTCCCCATCCCATCGTCGCCATAAGACCTATCTGTTTCGGTGCGACGTAAAGCCCCTAGCAAAAAAAAAAAAAAAACTAAAACTGTGGAAGCCTCCGTTGCTCAGGTGGCAGCGCGTCGGCCTCTCAACGCTGGGTTCCGTGGTTCAAATCTCGGTCAATCCATGTGAGATTTGTGCTGGACAAAGCGGAAGTGGGACAGGTTTTCTCCGGGTACTCCGGTTTTCTCTGTCACCTTTCATTCCAGCATCACTCTCCAGTATAATTTAATTTCATCTGTCAGTCATTAATCATTGCCCCAGAGGAGTGAGACAGGCTTCGGCAACCGGCTCAATTCCTATCCTCTCCGCAAGATGAGGCTTCATTTATTCCATCCCTGACCCGGTCATTAACTGGAAAACATTTAAAATTTAATTCAGTAAATTAATTGTTTAAAGATGTAAGCCGTTAAAAAACTGTATGGGATTCTAACACGCAGACGTTAGTGTATTAATTCTTTTAAATTAATTGGAGGTTTAATCCGTGAGCTGTGCTGTATTATAGTGGTGGAGTACAACTTTGAATGGCGCGCCGGCTCGTTTGGCAACCACGGCGAGTGTGACGAGACAATGACGTCACATCCGCTTTAGTCTGCTCAAAAGGTGGTCCGGAGAATAGATGTATACGGAAAAAGAAAGCCAGCACGTTCCAGAAACACAACGCCACAATCACGTGTCCATAGGTGTTGCATATGCACCCATCGCAGAGGAGGCGAAGATCACTGCGTCTAGAATGTGATGACGTCATAGTCACATGTTCAGCAGAGTAAATGAGAGCGGGAAAGCACAGCAGTAGAGAGTGAAAGGCCGCAGCAGAGTGGTTGAAGAAAATGCGGCAGCCGAAGGTAGGAACAATACAGAACACATAGTGGAGAGATCGTAACAGATTTTATATTCCAGAATTCATGAACAACTTGATAGTGAATTTGGTGAATATCAGGGTGGTTTTCATCCAGGACGTAGCTGTCCATATCAAATTATCAGTCTCAAATATATTATAAAACATCAAAGGATTAGCAGCAAAAAATTAGTGATCACTTTTTTTGATTTTCAAAAGGCGTATGATAGTATCCATCGTGAAGCATTATTGCATAACCTTACTGAATTCGGTTTACATCGCAAACTTGTTAACCTTATTGCAGTCACTGTTAGAAATATAAGCTCTAGTGTTAGGTTCAGAAATGAAATCTCCGAGCCATTTGAAAATCATACTGGTCTTCGACAGGGAGATGAATTATCCCCGTTGTTGTTTAATTGTGTGCTGGAAACAATTATGCGTGAAAGGAATAAGGTATGTCCACCGACTGCTAAGATTGGAAGAAATCATCATCCTCATTTTCCATTTCCAGCAGACACCGGGCGGGAGCAACTATGATTCCTCTCCACTTTGTTTTGTCGTTCCACCTTCCTTCTTCCGACATGATATTCCAATGTTAAACCGTTTCCATGACGTTTGGCGGTAGCTTGTCCGTGCCTGACCGAGTTATCGGTACACCTAGCGGCTCTGAAACTTTTGACGTCAGCTGTTGGTTGGGGTTTGCCTTTCTTGTTTCCAGTAGTGCTTTGACAAGCTCCACATTCCCCCTGATTATCGCGACTGTGAGCGGGAGCTCCCCTTCTCCACCAGCATTTGTAACGTTGTCTAAAGTAGCATCTGGCCTCATGCATAGAGCATGCAACACGTTCTTCCCATTACACTTGCAATCGCCATCATCTGTGAAATCAAAGGCTTTGTCATAAGATCGGAAGGAATATTCGACTAAATTGTCTCGCATTGCTGATGATCTAGGTAGGTAGTGCCCCCGTTTTGCCGGGCAGCTCAGCCGGTAAGCAAAAGTCCCAGAGGCGGAACGTTCGCTTACAGGCAACGCTAAATTATAGGGGTCAGGGACAATCTAAGGACTGACGACAAATGAAAACACTAAAAAGAAATGGGTTTTAACATTTATTAAATAAAATATCAGCACTTTCCAGATTCTATAAATATTTTCAAAATCTTGAAATAAAATATTTATCTCTTCCCTGCTGGAATTCACCCGCAGTTCTCCATTAAATTTCATTCTGTAAAGATACAGAACTAAGTCTTAATAAATCGTCTTAGGAAATTAAATAAATTATTATTTGAGAAAATCCTGTCTCAAAATACCAAAAATCTGAATTATTTTCCTTTTTGAATTATTATTTAAATTAACAATACTCTGCGATTCATTTAACCGTGAGTCAAAATTTTTTTATCTCACACGAAAAAATCAAATAAATCATTTCCATTAATTAAATATTATTCTAATTAATTATTTAAACTTCAAATTATATATTAAAATTATTTTGAAATCAAATATCCAACTCATTTGATTCTTATTTTTACGTCAATTGACCTAGTGTTGTGCACAACTCACAATAAAGACTCAAAATTCTCACATTGTAGCGTTAAACATTTTACATTTTGTGAGCTTAGTTCATTGACGCGATCCTTGCTTAAGTATTTTCCCTCGAAGCAAAGATCCTAATCTATCTTATTCCGTCATAAAATTACTTAAAGATTCATAATTGAGCCAAATATGCTCGCCACAAAACAACAAAAAAATCGAAACTTTACGCGCTCAGCGTACACATATCATGACGAAATATAACCATGGAAATCACAATTATAAACAAAATCAGTCATTCATCCATCTCACATTCAAGCTTTGGTCCACGGTAATATTATTAATAGATTTATCGAATCCTATCTCTTGATTTTTATTTTTAAATTTTATTTGAAATATGAGAGTTTCTCCCGATGACAGTATCAGACAAGGGCTACAATTACGATCGTCTGACGTGTGATTGTGACAGGATTATCACTTTTCCAATGAAATAGATTCCACAACGATGTTCCAGGATAATTTTGCAGTAGAAATCATCACTAAAAATTCCATAGAACTGCCTACAGTCACAGATAAATAAACATTCGCGCATACGGTCTATGAGTCACGACTACGTTATTTTTAATCTCTTATTATCTCAAATTATTGATCAACATGTGCTGCATAAGAAGAAATTATGTTCAAAGACACACTCTCTTCCTTAACTGACTCATGTAATGGACACACAAATAAAATCCTATCTTAAGATCCATTTACAAGTCTCAAAAATACCAATAACAGTAAATGCAAAATTTGTGGACATTCAAGCCACGACCAATATTCCAGGCCAACATCTACTTCAAAATAACACACATTAATCACTTATAAGCACAGTAATAATTACACTCATGACCTTTAAACATTCTATTAGACCGTAATAATGTCACTTATTATTATTATTATTATTATTATTATTATTATTATTATTATTATTATTATTATTATTATTATTATTATTATTATTATTATACGCGCGCGGTCGCGTCATCGCAGGCTATGGTTTAATGAAATCATAGATGACTCTATTCTATCTCGAATCTATGGTAAACCACAAAACATCAAGGAAAAATCCTAAATTCACAGAACACGTCGATATTCTGTCCCAAATAATTCAAAAATTATTCCATCATTAATTTATAAATTAATAACTATTATCGCGTGGGTCAAATATTTTTAACACTTTCCTAGACTTATCATGGGACAGTGAGAACATGTCACGAAGCACTCACTCAAATAGAACAAATTATAGGTCCCAAATACACTCTCACACACATCAAATCTACCAACACCAGTGAAAGAAGAGTGAAAATCCTAACTACAAAGACTATTAGAAATGATTTCAAATATTCAAGAAAGGACTACGTCTACATAATTATTACAACAGAAAATAGAGAAAAATATAATTTAAAATCTTAGCTGTAGTAGACTTGGCTTCTGGACTCGGTTGATGATCAGTAAATATTTAACCAAACTCCATCTCCGATGTTATTCTCTCCCGAGCTGAATTATGCCTCACATTTTAATGATACATGGCTGCAGCAGGCGAGGACTTAGGACAATTACAAACTCCGTCGTAATGCTGAAGTTCCATTCTTCCAAAGTATTTCAGGACTGCTGGGGATCTTGCGTCTTCTGGTGAAAGCTGAAACTAAAAGATCTGTCTTAGAAATAATTCCTAACACACACTCGAATCTTCAAGATGGCACAGTTTTTACCTACTTTAAAAATTTTCTTCAAATTTATAAAGGTAAGGAAATCTGAACTGCGGCGTTTCCGATATTTCTGTGATATAAAATTTCCTCAGAAGCGGAAAATTTATCGTCTTTCCTCAAATGAATGCTGGTAATATTCCACGTCGGATACGCCGTTTCCAATAACACATGTGCTCGAACAATTATTCCCGTAGACAACTGAGCAACTGAGCGAATGCAAATGAGTGGAACAGAATGAGCCGAATGAGCAAATAAGCAGAATGAGAGAGATTTCCCCAAGTACATGGGTATTTATTTCTTCAAGACGTAGGTGTGTTTGTTAATTAAATTTTATTGGCTGAGACTTTGCGATCGGGCTAACCTTGCGATTCAATTGGTTAAATATCATGACGTCAAAATCTCAAAGTATTGATCGCTTTTAATCAGGTAGAGTTCCTGTCCACGTGCCACCCCTCTGATGTCTTCAAAAAGGCACAAAAAAACCCAGACTCGCACACACGGCACGGGAAAAACCTGTTTCCCTGCGGGCTAGCAGACAGTGCAGAGTTGAAATCACCTTCCTGGATGATAATTTTATGCATTGTTCCACTCCAGTAATAAAATATTCTTTCCATACAAACCAATAACCAATTTTCAAGGGTGCATATTCTCCCGTGGCTGAAAAAATGATTTGATGGGCAGATTAAATCATTATTATCTGGAAATATAATTAACATGCCCCTTGAAAATTTTGAAGTACAGTTATGTGTCACACTATTCCATAATTATTCCAGATGACGTTCCAGCACGTAGCCTACTATTGTCCAGTTCCAGCGCAGCACAAAGCAAGCGTAATTTACTCATGGCGGAATCTTGTAACTCCTGACACTCTTTACATACTTCTTCCGTCATATCGACCTGCGTTGAAGCATGAAGGTAGATCGGACCCTCATCTTCGTTCCATGACGTTTCCTCTTCAAAGATGACGTTTATTTGATCTATAGCAGATTGTTTAGGACAGTTATAACTTTTCAAATTTGAACCATTATGAACTCCTTCATATGATCGATCAAGACTTTGTATGCGATAGGCATTGTTCCCATAGACTTTAATAATTTCGTACGGCCCAATAAATAACGGTGCAAAATTGGCATAAAATTTACTTGTGGTTTCTGAGGAAGCTGGTTTCTTGAGTAACACAAGCTCATGTAATTTTAATGGACGACGAAACTTCTTGTTTCTGACACGTCTTTGCCTTCTCTCAGCTTGTTCCTTTAGAGATTTAGCTGCCTTCTCAATATTCTCCTCCAGGGTAGGTTTTGCATTTCCTGGGCATTGAATGATACTATCCCAAGGTCGGTAAGGTCGTCTGTCAAAATGAAGAACAACTGGAATCTGAGATGTTGCCTCGTGCACAGTGTTATTTAAGCATTCCATCATAATTGGTAACACATCTACCCATAACCAATGTGTATTTCCGCAGAAAATACGGCAGAATTTTGACAGTTCCTGCATTACTCTTTCAGCTGGATTGCTCGATGGATGGCGGACAGAATTCAGTATATGCTTAATGCCCAATTGTTCCATAGCTTGACGAAATTCAGTGGAGGTAAATTGTGATCCGTGATCAGTCAATATGGCTTTTGGCTTGCCCATATGAGGTATCAGGTTGCGGATTATCCGGCGGATTACAGATTTGGAATTCGCCTTTTGAATAGGATACAAGGCAATATACTTAGAAAATACGTCGATAGTGACTATTACATGTCGGTTTCCCCTCCTAGAGATCGGGACTGGTCCAAATAGGTCCATTGCAAATAACTGTTTAGGCCCTGTACGTATTATGGGAATAGGACTGTGCTGAAGCAGATGAGAGCTAGGTTTTACTCGCTGACAAGTATCACAGGTGCGGACTACGTTACGAACAATGGTTCGAAGTTTCTCCCAAGTGAATTTCTCTTGAATAGTGGCAACCGTCTTGTCAATACCACCATGACCTGTTATTCTGTGCGTATGCCAGATAAGAGATTCCTGTAATTTCGGAGGCACCACAACTCTAAGTTCAGATTTTGCAGAATCAATGAATTTAAATAATATTCCATCCAAATATTGGTAACGTGAAGCTTTCCTCTTATATCTTCTGTAATTAGGTTCTCCGGGTTTGATTCTCTTCTCCAAAAAGTCTATGATGTTTCTTAAATCTTCGTCTCTTTTTTGGGCTTGCCGAATATAACGTTATTTTCTTAAAAATTCGTGGTCCTCTGGAACTAATTCAATCTGATGGATTTCCTCAATATCGGCATTCGGGTTACGACTTAAACAGTCAGCTAACAAATTGCTTTTTCCAGTACAGTGCTCCAGTTTAATGTCAAATTGCTGGACAAACATCGTCCACCTGAATATTCGTTCGGATGCCATGGTAGTTTTCAACATGAACGTCAAAGCTTTGTGATCAGTCCTGATAATAATTTGATAACCATATATTATCTTCTGCCAGTATTTGAGGGCATAAACTATTGACAACATCTCCAACTTAGTAACCGTGTAGTGCTTTTCGTGATTTCTCAATTTTCTGCTGACGAAGGCAAGATAAATTCTCCTTTCAGGGTCTTCCTTATTTTCTTGGAATAACACAGCTCCAATTCCAATACCTGATGCGTCTGTTTGTAATATGAACGGTTTTCCAAAGTCCGGATATCCCAATTTGACGTGTTGTATCAGCATTTCCTTGGTCTTATTAAATGCTGTCTCACATTCATCATTCCATTTCCATCTGTTCCCCTTTTTTAGCATATCCTGTAAAGGTGCGACAGTCTGCGTAAAATTAGGGCAATGGTTGGCGAAAAAGTTGGCCATCCCTAAAAATTGCCTTACATGTTTCACTCTTATGGGCCTTGGGAATTTACTTATGGCTTCAATCTTGACCGGGTTAGGTCTGATTCCTTCACCATCTATTATATGTCCTAAAAATAAGATTTCAGTCTGACAGAATTTTGACTTGGCTAGATTTATATGAAATCCCGTTCTAGAAAGATTCTCCAGCAATTTCTCCAGTTTAGATAAGTGATCTTCGAAGGTTTCACTGGCCAAAAGTAAGTCATCAATGTACCTCGACGTGAAGCTCTTTACTTCCTCCGTAAGACATCGATCCAATGCTCGAATAAGAGCGCTTCCTGCATTACATATGCCAAAGGGAAATTTTCGGAAGACGTAGGTCTGTTGATTGAACATGAATCCAGTTAGGAGTCTAGATTTTTCCTCCAGGAGAATGTGATAATATGAAGAAGTGAAGTCGACTGACGTAAAGAGATTCATCCCTCGAAATTTCCTCAGAACTTCTTTAATTGCAGGTGCCTGGTCTCTTTCAGGGATTAGCTTGCGGTTTATCTCACGAGCGTCTAAACACAAACGAAGGGATCCATCTGGCTTGCTTACGATGACTAAAGAACTAAGAAAAGGTGTACTAGCTTTCATTATAATCCCATCTTTCTCATGCCTTCGATTAATTTTTCCACTCTAGAATGGAATTTCTCCGGGATCGGGTATGGCTTCTTCTTAAAAGGAGTCCAGTCAGTTGCCACCAATGAATATTTAAAATCTGGAATTTGTCCCGGTTTGTCATCGAACAAGTTCTTATATTTTAATAATAAATTTCGAAGTTGTTCCTTTTCCTTATCAGTTCCCTGAGCTGAATTCACCTTCTGATTTATAAGATCCAAGGGATGTATTCTATTTTCGCCCTCTTCAATGATGTCATCCAGAACCTGATGAATTTCTTCTAAGGCCTCATGGTCTTCTTTCTCCCTCGATGTTAAGGCGCAATTTATGTGGAACACCTCTTGGTCGGTTACATCAACAGGATTCATGACTGCAATTTCTGAAAATTTCTCCAGACGAAATACTATTTGGTTGGAGTCCAAACTAATGTCTGCGTGGTATGATGTAAGAAAATCTATTCCAAGAATGATATTAAATTTGATATTCGTCATAGCCAAAAATATATTAGGGAACTTGGTGTTTCCGATTTCCACATCGAGAAATGTCTGCTGCTTGCAAATTACAATCTTGTCAGGGATAATTCCTTTAATTTTAACATGTGAGACTGGAATGATGGGTATTTCGTGCCTTTCTCTTAAGTCATTCATAAATGATGTTGATATTACACTAATAGTGGAGCCGGTGTCAACTAAGCATTTAACTCTCACGCCACAAATTCTAGCTAATATTATTGGTAATGTCCTTGCATTATTTCTACTAGTCTCAAGTTTTTCTTCTAACAGATCATCAGATTTAGTAACCCATGAATAAATCTGAACTATAATCCATTCCTTCGGGACCTCTGAATTACAAGAGTTAGGATTCGTACTATCATTTTCTAGTTGGATGGATGTTTTTTTAATAACACCTTGACTATAATCTTCCTTTTCATAGCGTTGGCGATTTTCTTCTTGCTTAGCCTTTTGGTATTCTAAGCTTTCTGCTCCTACTATATCTGGGTTCACGTCCTGGTCCTGAATCGCGTGACGCCACTTGGATTTCTCCTGATTTTCCTTGCGTAATTCCTGGTTGTATTTCTCTCTCTCTTCTTGTCTCCAGTTTCTTTTTCTTCCTCCCGTATGGTTAGTTTCGCTATTTCTTCTCCACCTTCCTCGAATATTTTCATAGGGTCTGCGTCGTACATTCCTTCGGAAATAATCTCTCTCCTCGTCACTTCTGCGTCCTGACCTAGGAGAACGGTCTCTCGGTGACATTTCCTTTGTAGTTCGACCGCTAGGTCTCCCTTGGTTGAATGAAGTTCCACTGTCGGCTCGGACGACTGTAGCTTGCAACACCTGTTGCTCTTGACCTTGGTTACGTCGTGGCTGCTCTCTCGAAGTTAAATCGAGTTGACGAAGCACGGCCTCAGCCTGAATTGCGGTCTGCGCGTTCGAAGCAATCATTATACGTTGAATGTCCGCTGGAAGTTGCCTTATTATTACACGGACTACTTCAAGTTCTGAGGGTGGCATATCAAGCTCCTTTAGTTTACGTAATTGAGCCGAAAAATAATCAGCGTAGCGTGTGGGCGTAGAAGAAGCGTATCTCTTAGCGTAGAGTTCTGTTTTTAAATTATGCTGTAAGTCACTGTTCCAATATCTCTCCAGAAATGCTTTCTTAAACCCTTCAAAATCTTCAAATGAATACTTGAACGCTTCATACGAAGTTAATACTGAATTCTCCAAATAGCGTTCAGTCACCCTTAGTTGGCGTTCAGGAGGTATCTTATTATCTCTAAAGTATTCCTGAAGTTCACGAATGAAGCTTTTAGGAGTAACGCCTTTAACATTATTGAACTTCTTTGGCTGTTCCTCATGAAGTTTAATAATATTAACAATTTGAGTTTGACCTGAAACATTTGCTGAATTTATCCCACTACTGTCCTGATTTATGTAAGGATTTGTGTTATTTATGGGATTAGCCATGTCCACCACTTTTGGAGTTGAAGACGGGACTTCACCAGACATCCGCTTCTCCAATTGACCTTGCCTTTCCAATAATGTTGAAGTGACAATATTATGACTCTCGCCCTGAAGTTTGATTATCTTAAGCTCTTTAACAAGCTCCTTAATTCCATCCTGAAGTTCACGCTTCGATGCTTCGGACTCAGCTTTTACTTCGCTAATTTTCTTGTCCACTTTCGTTTTTATTTCTTTAAGACCTGTCTGTGTCTCTTCGATAGTCTCATAGAAATATTCTAGCCTTTCTGACGTGGTTACTTGGGAAACTTTTATTTCTGCTATGACTCCCTTTTCCACTTGTTTCAAAGTTTCGTAAAGGCCGGTAAACTTTTTACTCCATGCTGCCTTAGTCGCTGTAAGGTCCTCTGCATTGTCCACAATTTTCTCCTCAATATTCTGAAAGTTTCTCTCCACCTCATTTTTGTATTTATCAAGCCCCTGTAGTACGTCTGTCTGGATTTTAGCGAGTCTCTCACTAACTTCGTTCGACATCGCAGCTAACGAACTTGTAATACCCGCCTGTATTTCACCTTTAAAGTCTGAGAAATTCTGTTTGACTGCTACAAGTTCACTTTGAATGGATGCTATTTTCCCATTAAATAATTTCACATCCATGTGCAGTTTATTAATGTTTTCGTCCGTCCTATTCTGTATTTCTTCCAAAGCACTTTTAAGATCGGATTTAAATTTATCCTGACCCTCGTTCAGTTCTAATTTCAGTTTTTCTTTATTCTCACTTAATTCAGCACTAAGTTCCTGTTTTAACTCCTGTTTTAATTTATCACTGTTCTCGGTCATTCTAAGCTCCAATTTAGCCTGATTTTCACTAAGGTCCTGCTTCAAGCTATCTTTCAAATTTCCTAACGCATTCTCCAAAAATGCACGCCATTCATCCATAATAATAAACTTTTTCAAAGAAACGGCAGTTCAGACCTCGGGGAGAATAATATCAGAGTATAAACCAGAGTCCAGTTCCACGTCTACTAATGAATTAAGCTCACCTCCTTAGAGGAAGATTTCTATATCATTTCAATAATATTTAACTATTAAAATCCGAAATATTGCGCAAATGCAGTCGCATAAAAACTTTTTTTTTCTAATCTCCAAGATTTTGTTTCAAGCATTCAACATGGCCCTTCCTAACTTTAACTAAAGTGCTCTCTGCCACAGAGATCTGGGCTAATAATTATCAAATAACCCAAAAATCCTATTGTCGCCGCATCTTGCTTATGTCCAAATTTTGGACTACAAGATCGAGTCCTTAGATTGGCGTCGCCGATAAAATTCGGGCCAAGCACGTTACGGGCGCCAAATTTGTACTACCTGCCCCCGTTTTGCCGGGCAGCTCAGCCGGTAAGCAAAAGTCCCAGAGGCGGAACTTTCGCTTACAGGCAACGCTAAATTATAGGGGTCAGGGACAATCTAAGGACTGACGACAAATGAAAACACTAAAAAGAAATGGGTTTTAACATTTATTAAATAAAATATCAGCACTTTCCAGATTCTATAAATATTTTCAAAATCTTGAAATAAAATATTTATCTCTTCCCTGCTGGAATTCACCCGCAGTTCTCCATTAAATTTCATTCTGTAAAGATACAGAACTAAGTCTTAATAAATCGTCTTAGGAAATTAAATAAATTATTATTTGAGAAAATCCTGTCTCAAAATACCAAAAATCTGAATTATTTTCCTTTTTGAATTATTATTTAAATTAACAATACTCTGCGATTCATTTAACCGTGAGTCAAATTTTTTTATCTCACACGAAAAAATCAAATAAATCATTTCCATTAATTAAATATTATTCTAATTAATTATTTAAGCTTCAAATTATATAATAAAATTATTTTGAAATCAAATATCCAACTCATTTGATTCTTATTTTTACGTCAATTGACCTAGTGTTGTGCACAACTCACAATAAAGACTCAAAATTCTCACATTGTAGCGTTAAACATTTTACATTTTGTGAGCTTAGTTCATTGACGCGATCCTTGCTTAAGTATTTTCCCTCGAAGCAAAGATCCTAATCTATCTTATTCCGTCATAAAATTACTTAAAGATTCATAATTGAGCCAAATATGCTCGCCACAAAACAACAAAAAAAAATCGAAACTTTACGCGCTCAGCGTACACATATCATGACGAAATATAACCATGGAAATCACAATTATAAATAAAATCAGTCATTCATCCATCTCACATTCAAGCTTTGGTCCACGGTAATATTATTAATAGATTTATCGAATCCTATCTCTTGATTTTTATTTTTAAATTTTATTTGAAATATGAGAGTTTCTCCCGATGACAGTATCAGACAAGGGCTACAATTACGATCGTCTGACGTGTGATTGTGACAGGATTATCACTTTTCCAATGAAATAGATTCCACAACGATGTTCCAGGATAATTTTGCAGTAGAAATCATCACTAAAAATTCCATAGAACTGCCTACAGTCACAGATAAATAAACATTCGCGCATACGGTCTATGAGTCACGACTACGTTATTTTTAATCTCTTATTATCTCAAATTATTGATCAACATGTGCTGCATAAGAAGAAATTATGTTCAAAGACACACTCTCTTCCTTAACTGACTCATGTAATGGACACACAAATAAAATCCTATCTTAAGATCCATTTACAAGTCTCAAAAATACCAATAACAGTAAATGCAAAATTTGTGGACATTCAAGCCACGACCAATATTCCAGGCCAACATCTACTTCAAAATAACACACATTAATCACTTATAAGCACAGTAATAATTACACTCATGACCTTTAAACATTCTATTAGACCGTAATAATGTCACTTATTATTATTATTATTATTATTATTATTATTATTATTATTATACGCGCGCGGTCGCGTCATCGCAGGCTATGGTTTAATGAAATCATAGATGACTCTATTCTATCTCGAATCTATGGTAAACCACAAAACATCAAGGAAAAATCCTAAATTCACAGAACACGTCGATATTCTGTCCCAAATAATTCAAAAATTATTCCATCATTAATTTATAAATTAATAACTATTATCGCGTGGGTCAAATATTTTTAACACTTTCCTAGACTTATCATGGGACAGTGAGAACATGTCACGAAGCACTCACTCAAATAGAACAAATTATAGGTCCCAAATACACTCTCACACACATCAAATCTACCAACACCAGTGAAAGAAGAGTGAAAATCCTAACTACAAAGACTATTAGAAATGATTTCAAATATTCAAGAAAGGACTACGTCTACATAATTATTACAACAGAAAATAGAGAAAAATATAATTTAAAATCTTAGCTGTAGTAGACTTGGCTTCTGGACTCGGTTGATGATCAGTAAATATTTAACCAAACTCCATCTCCGATGTTATTCTCTCCCGAGCTGAATTATGCCTCACATTTTAATGATACATGGCTGCAGCAGGCGAGGACTTAGGACAATTACAAACTCCGTCGTAATGCTGAAGTTCCATTCTTCCAAAGTATTTCAGGACTGCTGGGGATCTTGCGTCTTCTGGTGAAAGCTGAAACTAAAAGATCTGTCTTAGAAATAATTCCTAACACACACTCGAATCTTCAAGATGGCACAGTTTTTACCTACTTTAAAAATTTTCTTCAAATTTATAAAGGTAAGGAAATCTGAACTGCGGCGTTTCCGATATTTCTGTGATATAAAATTTCCTCAGAAGCAGAACATTTATCGTCTTTCCTCAAATGAATGCTGGTAATATTCCACGTCGGATACGCCGTTTCCAATAACACATGTGCTCGAACAATTATTCCCGTAGACAACTGAGCAACTGAGCGAATGCAAATGAGTGGAACAGAATGAGCCGAATGAGCAAATAAGCAGAATGAGAGAGATTTCCCCAAGTACATGGGTATTTATTTCTTCAAGACGTAGGTGTGTTTGTTAATTAAATTTTATTGGCTGAGACTTTGCGATCGGGCTAACCTTGCGATTCAATTGGTTAAATATCATGACGTCAAAATCTCAAAGTATTGATCGCTTTTAATCAGGTAGAGTTCCTGTCCACGTGCCACCCCTCTGATGTCTTCAACAAGGCACAAAAAAAACCCAGACTCGCACACACGGCACGGGAAAAACCTGTTTCCCTGCGGGCTAGCAGACAGTGCAGAGTTGAAATCACCATCCTGGATGATAATTTTATGCATTGTTCCACTCCAGTAATAAAATATTCTTTCCATACAAACCAATAACCAATTTTCAAGGGTGCAGTAGTTAAGGGTTATTCTGCTCGAAGGCAGGTCCGAACCTCCACAGATGTTTCCCTGAGCCGGAGTTTACGTGCGGTAGGGTGGCCAGTTCCTTTCCGCTCCTCCATTCCCTTACCACCCACCAACAGCGCGTGGCAACCCATCCAACTCCTGACCACGCACAATGTTGCTTAACTTCGGAGATCTCACGGGATCCGGTGTTTCAACACGGCTACGGCCGTTGGTTGATGATCTAACATTATCAGACAATAGTATTGAAGGTGAAAAATTTCAAGCAGATGATTTGGAACGATTAGCAGCGAAGTTTGGGTCGAAAATTTCTTTTGAGAAAACAGAAAAATGATGCCATATTTTCAAGTTGACACTTCAAATATTATGTTAAATAATAATCAGAAAATAAAGGTTGTAGACACATTTATATATCTTGGTGAGATATAACTTGGAATGCTAATGAAAAAGCATCCATAGATAGTAGAACTCAAAAATTTAGACGAGCACAACAAATTACCTGGCTGAGTTACAAGAAACAGCGCCTTTCGATTAATGCTAAATCGACATTATTATTCTGTCGTTAAGCCGGAAGCAACATATGCAAGTGAAACTTTATTTAAACTGAATGACCAATCAGCAACAAACTGCAGAAAGTTGATAGAAGAATTCTTAGGACAATTAATAATAAAAACACCTGATTGATCGCCAGAGGAGACCTTTGACTAATTCAGGACTTTACGAGGAAAGTGAATCGATCATTAACACGATGCGAAAATGGAGGATTGCATTCTTTGGAGACATATACCGCTTACCAGTTACTAGACTCCTGAAACAACGTTTTGATTTCTTTTGGAATAGTAAAACAAAAAAAACCGTATTTAAAGAAATACAAACGAATTTAAATGAACTGACAATTACTAAAGATCAAACTGAAAATAGAGAAGAGAAACGGATTCTAAATAACAAGCACGCAAGGCTATAACTAAGAATGTCGCAGCGTAAGCAATATGTTATATCTGCAGAAGAACGGGCCGCAAGATCAAAACAGAATGAAAAAGTTTTGGGAAAGGAAAAATGTGTGTTAAGTATTAAAAGCTGAACTTATTCTTGAAGACTTTGTCGTATAAGGTTTGAATCTGGTGCTCCAATGTCGGCGTAAATAGTGTAAATAAAAATGATTATTAAGTATACTCCACAGTTAGATGCGGGGTCTACGCGGTCCGCTGTAAGAGCTTTCATTGTAAAGCACGAACCAGCCACACGCAAGAACGTAAAGTCGGAGAAGCTGCCGACATCTCAGGGGCTGTGGACTAACCGGGAACTCAATTAGCTGAAACACCACTTGAGGGCTCCGTGCATTGCTCAGAGTACAAACAGGTTTAGTGCGTGAACATTCTGCTGGACAATACTTTATAATGAAAGAGTCACATTGTACAAATAACGATCTTGTGGTTGTGCTGCTTATATTTGAAGAATTTCATCTCCATGAAACGACTAGTAGTTGTGCTTGATGCATGGGGATGTCCACACAGGTGACATTCACATCGCAGTATATTCCGGAATGGTAACTCGTCCGTTGAAGACTCAGAAAAAGTATCCGGAAGAATTGAATGAGAGATACTGTTGCTGCAGGGTATCATACACGTTGTAGAGCTGTAGTACACACAATGGAATAATCGTGCTAAGGTGCATAATATTATTAAAATATTAATATTCTCATGCGTCTCTTTAAACAATACCCAAATTCCCGAAACCACGCAAGAGGATGACTGTGTAGCAAGTGGTAGTAGATCGTGTGAGGAGAGGTAGGTGTGGAATGTTATGACTTGCTGTGTCAGTCAGGAGAGGTGAAGGAGGGTATTGTCCTCAATATGGGTGTGCCTTACTGTCTTATCCAATTTGAAATTTGCCATTTTAATTTTGCCTTTTTGTCATTTGTTCATCTAATTGCTGTACTAACATGGCTATCGGTTCTCCGGGAGGAAGTTGTCCGTGGGCCATTTTTCAGCAGGTGCCGAGTATTTTATGAGAATTTATTTCGTGTGTGTTTGTATAAGAGCTTGTTTAGGTTAGGTGTTATTATTTTTCTCCATTAAGGGATCAATGACGGTAGTAAATACTGTAGATCTGGAGGACAATAAAGATGTGAACAATACGCAAATTCCCGAAACCGGATTACCATGTCTTACGAGAGTCTTTCTGTGAGCGGATTGCTGAACAAATGATTGCCTACGTGATATGCACGGCCTGGAAGAACGGGCGATTTTTCACAGGAATAGGGGGACACTTGAGGTTTGTAGACTCGCCGGTAGATGTCAGGTTTATGAGCTGTTGTCAATCTACCGTAACTTGGTGTAAGATTCGCGTTACAAGTGTGATATGTTTTAGGTTTATTGATGGTTTTAGAGGTATTTTTGGCGTGCTATACCTGTACAAATTATAGAAGTCCATCCTGCTTTCGCTTTTCCTTTCATTAATTACAACTTGAATAATTTTTTATCTTATTCCACCTTCAAGTTGGTTTACATCTTCGTTATTATTTTGCAGTTTATTCATATAATTTATAGGTCGGTAGATGCAGAGTGGGTCTCAGCCCTTAAGTAACCACGGATGGTCCGTGGTCCAACAGCTCTGCACTCTGACGGGCCAACCGAGCAGAGGAGGGCTGGCCATGGCTCTACTGTGGCTCTACACCTTTGCATTCTAGAGACGGGACAGGGCTGGACCTCACGGTTGGCCCCAACCGTCGGCTGTCCTGAGAATGGTTTTCCATTCTCCTGCACTAAGGCGAATGGCGGGACAGTTCATAGTATAGGCTACGGCCGCCAACCCTTCACCTTCTCCGAGCATCTCCTTCACCATAACAAATCTCCCGGCCTGAGAGATGGCGTCACCGTCTAAGAGGCCCGCCTCTCCCTTCAAGGGAGGAATGAAAACATTTTAGTAGTAGTAATTTATAGGTTGCCTTTTTCGTTTTCTTATGTACTAAAACACCAAGAATACCATTAGTTCTTTGTGGCAATGAAGATTACTGTGATTTTTCTGTCAATAACGTGATAATTCTTGTAAGGCAAAGTCATACATTATTTAGTGCACAATACAGGAATGTCAGTGAAGTGATAACGGTGGTGCATTGCTGTATTCCGAGATATTCTTCAGACATTGCAAAGAAAAAAGACAATGTGATGTTCCATCTGTTTCCTACTGGTTCAAATTTACTAGGAGAGTGGAAAATTTCCGTTTCGAGGCAAGGTAGAAACTAGGTTCTTTGTGCTTACCCACGAGATCATCTAAAGTGTGTAGCAATCATTTCCTGGAATTTTATTAGTGTTAGCCACAAATAAGAGGGGTTCTTCCAGATAAATTACCATCCGTGTTTAATGATTACCCCACTCATAAACAAAAATGTGCCAAACTCAGAAGTTATCCTACCCCCAAATTAGCCTCATGTAAAATCAGAAATATTTTAAACAATGGCAGCACCCCCTAGGAAGAAATTACTCAATCTTCTGCAGTATGAAAGAAGTAGGAGTTCAAGTATTCACCCCACCTCTGAAAGAATCCCGAAGAGCTGATTACAATAGCAACAGGCGAAACACTATCTTATTAAGGAAGTCAAATTATAGACATATAAATTTTATGAGACTACTTTGAAAATATCTCTCTTGTAGCGTAGAAAAGCACGTAATGGTTTCACTTTCATTAGATCTAAGGGTTGTCCAAAATATTCTCACAGGATGACATTAAAAAAGTACATTGGCTACACTTATGGAGAGACAGGTATAACTTCTCTGATTAAACAACGACTGCACTATGAAGTAAGGAATTTGGAAAACCCCGAAGAAAAGATTTGTTCTATCATAATTGACAAGATGGCAATTTAGGCGAGAGTAATGTATGATCGTAATATCGATCAGTTTTTTGGCTATTCCGAAAGTCATCTCGAAGAGACTGGTACCAGCGATAAAGCTGAAAACAGGCTCTTGTGTTTCTTGTTCCGAGGACTGTCAACTGCTTTTCGTATACCTCTTACCTTTTATTTCACGCGCCAACTAACGCGCACCCAACTTCACGCTTTGACGAAGACAGTTGCCATCGAAGTGGAAGAATTTGGTTTCCAAGTTATTAGAATTGCTCAAAGAACGTTCATATAACAAAAGGGTTTGGTAATGATAACCTTAGGAGCGAAATTCCACACCCTGTTGATGAGAACAAGCCGTTTTTCTCAGTTTTAACTCAAGCCATATCTTAAAAAATGTGCTCACACAGTTTCTGGACAAGGAATTCATCCATGAGGGGAAATGAATTTCAAGTAGGCACTTAAAGATGTATGAAACACAGAAGGAGAACATTCTGACTCCTACACGAGGTCTCACCAGAAATGTTCTTTTTTATTCTGCGGTGTAATGCTGGTTCTGGAACGACGTGTGTGAAATTAAAAGTTACTGCCTGACCTTTACGAAAATAACTTGTGCCACTTTATACGAATACTTGAGGCTTAGAAAATATATCAGTGTTGAACTGTGGACATAATCTGCAGATTTAACATCTTTACGTGATAAAAGATGAATAATTATGCGCTGCGGAGTAGACACATGCACTTGCTATTTATTCGTCATGATAATCAAATTAGAAGTGAATGTGAAAACAGGCGTGCAATATAGAGCGCGTCTAAGCATTCCTACCAACAGCGCACTGTTGCCGCATCAACGAAAATAGGGGGAAGTACATCTGTCGACCTGGTGAAACTCTAATATTTACAGCGAAGCATAACTTCTTCGTCTTATCCCGTTCATGGGGGCTCGACGTTTCTGACAAGTTATTTCCTTTTCCCTCGGTCCCAAATTACGTTTTCTGTTAACCGCTTCTCCTTGAGATCATCCGGTACCCAACCCATCCACCTACTTCTGGGTATACCTCTCTTCTCCTCTTACCTTCCACCTCCATATCAAGCATTCTCACTCCTACATAGTTTTCACCGCTGCGCTTAATGTGGCCATACCAGAGGGATCTTTCTTGGACCTTTCTGGATATTTCAGTCACTTAAATGATGTCTCGGATAAAGGTGTTCTTGACTTATTGTTTCTTCGTAACCCCACACATCCATCTCAGCATCTTAATTTCAGCTACTTCCAGCCGCTGACAGTGTGACTATACTACTGACCAAGTTTCTGCACCATATAGTATTGCAGATCTCACCGTATCTTTATGGTTTTCCCCTTTGTTCGGATATTTAGTCTCCTGTCACACCAGACAACCTTTTCCAGTTAGACTAGGAAGCCTGGATTCGGCGAGTAATTTATAGATCTAGATTATGGTAATTACCATCGGGAGACATAGCAGATCCTAAGTATTTGAAACTATTCCTTACCTGAAGCTGGTTTCCACCCATCTGAACAGTTTCATTTTCAGTTCCTCCCAGCTACAGATATTCAGTCTTATACCGGTTGATTTTCTTTCTACTAAGGGTCTTCTCCAGCATTGTGGTTTATGTTCAAGCTGTTCTCTGTTCGTGGTGCATAGTACAATATAATCTGCAAATAGCACACCGAGGACCTGGTTCTTTTAGCCTTTCAGAGAAAATATCCATTATCAGATAAAAATATACGGACTCAGTGCAGATCCTTGATGAAGACCAACCTGAACTGATATGGTTTCCGCCAATCCTATACTGCTTCTAACTCGCTTATTTGCTCCTAGGTACATGTACTGAACAAAGCGTACATCCGTCTGTGGTACTCCCTTACATCTCATGCACCTCCATACTTCCTGACGGGGCATACGCTCATAAAGTCTATGAGCACCATATATAGTTCTTTCCGCTTTTCCCTGTGCTTTTCCATGATATGCCTTCTAATCCCGTATTTACTTTTCCTGGCATAAATACAAACAGTTTTTCCCCTATTGTCGTCTCCTCCCTAAGCCTACCTTCAACAACTTTTTCGCAGATCTTGATAGCATGCAACGTGAGTCTTATTCTTCTGTAAAGAGCACAATCTTGAATGTCCCCTTTCTCCATAGATATAGGAATTATGGCACTCTCTCGCTACTCCTTTGGCATTATTTATTTAAATATAATTTAGAATATATTCCACACCACCTTCATTTCCTCTTCCACCCCAGGAATTTCCAGGCCTCCACAGATATTCATCGGGCAGGTTGCTTATCCACATTTTATTTTGCTCAGAGCTCTAACAAACTCCATCCTACGTATGTAGTGGTTCTATTATAATTGTGGATACTGTAATCGAGAACAAGCCGTACATTATTCCCATTAAGCAGTGTTTTAAAATATACCTCCCATCTCCTCTGAACATGTTCTTCATCTCGAATGACAATTATTTGTTCATTCTTAATCTGACCGATGTGCGTGATATATTCTGATACTATGTAGCGAGCCTTAGCAATTCTAAAAAAGCTTTTTCTCCCCTTTGGTGGCCTCTAGGTTTTTGCAGACTTACTTCTATGCAGCATTTGTTTTTCCTCCGTCTCTTTCCGCGGCTTTATTTGCCTGTTTGTACTGTTATCTGTCATCGACAGTTCTTGATTCATCCCATTTCTTTCTGGATTGCCTTTTTGCCCTGATGGTTTCCTGGACCTCCTCTATCCACCACCTTGTTTCCTTATCCAGTGGAGATTTATTACCCAAAACTTCCATACCTACTTTCCTGATTATGTATTTACCGTCCACCATCTTTGAACGCCTTCAACTAACTGTGTTTCTTGCATAACCTTATCATTGAATTCATGTTCCAAACTCGTACATTTTAATCCCTACCATTTAATCCCTAGAGTCATTTTCCTTACTGCAGTGTAATTCACACCCGTGCATTCATAGTCAAGCACCAGAACCCTGTGTTGAGGTGCGACATATTACCCCAGGATGACTTTACAATTCCCTCCTTAAGATGCATTCGTTTGCATAAGAGGAAATCGATTCAGCTTTCTCTTTCTCCACTATTGCATGTCACTATATGCTTCTTGCTTTTATGGAAGGTGTTACAGATCGATAGATTCGATGCTAGGGCAAAATTAAACACTCCTTCACCCTCCTAATTTCTCATATCAAATCCCCAACCTCCATGTATTCTCCCCAATGCTTCTCCTTCAACACTAGAGACAGTATGTCATTTCAGGTCTCCCTCCAGAAATATCCCTTTATCATCTGATATACAGAAAATTTCCTGTTCCAGATCTCTCCATTACGCATCCCTTTCTTCCTCATAGCCAACTTGTGGAGCATAGGCAGTTTCAGTGGCAAACTCTTCCTTAACACACAACTTCACACTGATTTATTGGTCGCTTCTCTGTATATTGACCACGAAAGTGACGATGTCTTTTTTGAGAGAATAATTCCAACGGTATTTCTTTTCTTCTGTATTTGATACACTATGCAGCAACTTAAAGTCGCTTCCTATATCTTCATTTTTCGAAGTGTCGGATCCCTTCCATTTTTCCCTCTGATTAGTGTTAGATAGAGGATGGTTGCCTAGTTGTACTTCCTCTTAAAACAATAATCTCCACCACCACCCGACGGTATTACGTTTGCAGGCCTAGGGAGTCTTTCATTTTCACGCCCTTCGTGGCCCTTGTCTTCCTTTGGCCGAAAACTTCATCTTTCGAAGTGTCGGACCCCTTCCATTTTTTCTCTCTGATTAGTGTTATATAGAGGATGGTTACCCAGTTGTACTTCCTCTTAAAACTACACAAGCATACAAAATTCCATTATGGTCTCTGAAAAACCTCTTGAGTTATATGGGAAAAATAAATAAACGTTTCCCTTTGCGAAAAATCTAATGATCATGAATATGTCTTTCAGTAAATGAAACTCAATGATATATCAAGGATAACTGCAACTCTACGTCGAAGGAACTTGTAGCCGCAACATGTTTGGCGACCGAGGCCTAAGGTAACGACTAACGTGACGTCACTGACCGTACACTTTCTACTGTATTTCAAGATACACTATTTATACAAATCCACATCCGCAGCATCTTTGGTGACCAAGGCCTACGATAACGACGAATGTGACGTCACTGACGGTACACATTCTACTGTATTTCAAGATACACTATTTATACAAATCCACATCCGCAGCATCTTTGGTGACCAAGGCCTACGATAACGACGAATGTGACGTCACTGACGGTACACATTCTACTGTATTTCAACATACACTATTTATACAAATCCACATCCGCAGCATCTTTGGCGACCAAGGCCTACGATAACGACGAATGTGACGTCACTGACGGTACACATTCTACTGTATTTCAACATACACTATTTATACAAATCCACATCCGCAGCATCTTTGGCGACCAAGGCCTACGATAACGACGAATGTGACGTCACTGACCGTACACATTCTACTGTATTTCAACATACACTATTTATACAAATCCACATCCGCAGCATCTTTGGCGACCAAGGCCTACGATAACGACGAATGTGACGTCACTGACCGTACACATTCTACTGTATTTCAACATACACTATTTATACAAATCCACATCCGCAGCATCTTTGGCGACCAAGGCCTACGTAGACTAACGTGACGTCACTTCCGTCACACTTTTTTGCGTTACGTTACACAAATTTTCGGATGGCACCCAGCCATAAGACGGATTCATGTCAAAAACTGGAGTTTGGAAGATGGACTTAAAACTTATCAAGGAGAATAATAGTAATAAAGAAATTCTGCTGCATAAACTACTCAACGCGTTGATTTTCTGTTCACATCCTATGCTTTGCCTACATTTTATGACCTTATTGGTGGGTTTTGGAGCCCTTTTGCTTATAGAAAGTCCTCTGCATTATCGTCTTCACTAACACTTGCTCGTAATAGCTACGAACACCAAGCTCCACTATTTTTACAATTTGCTTTACGCCGCATCGACACATACTGTACCATATCCTGTCCTTAAATCCGACTAACTCAGGGAGGGTAGAGCGCGTGATAATGTCCGAAAAATGGGCGTAAGAAAATCTCTAAATAAACTTATACTAATTAGTATATGGACAAGAAATGTGGAGGCATATTTTGAAATGAGATATATATGTAAAGGGTTAAAATGGATTTATTGGTCCAAGACATAAATACGGTTCATACTAAAATGAAATACCAGATAAAATTATCAATCTCGACCCCAAAATTGGTCGTAAAAATGTAACTCGCACATGATAAAGAAATACATTACAACAAAATAAATTCAAAGAAAAGGGCATCGATCTTAATCGTCTGTATGGTGTTCCGGAAATACTAATACACTAGTAAAAAATAACTGACTCTCTATATTTTTACACTCCGACATATTCGGATACAAATAATAAAACACACTGTTGCAGGGTGGTTCATAAAAATTACCTCCAAAATAAAGCAAATTGGACCAGACAAAACTGACTTCCTAGCAAATTAGCTATCGATCTAAACATCCCAAATTTACACAACACGAGACACATCAAATAAGCAGGTACACTCACACAAATAGAACAAACCTGTGGATAAAAGCACATACAGACAAGCATATAAACTAATAGAGATATCGGGGATCGAACCCAACTTTGGCAGGCTTCGGGGGCTTGCGTCAAAAAACAGACACAGTTGTCCATCTTTCTTGCTCCACGTGGTTAGGTCGATCAGATGTTTGGAACGCAAAGCATAATCTAACAGGCAAGAAGGTGCAGAGCTTTGGGAACACATAACGGGAACTCATAAATCCACTTTCACTTGACACGAGGGGAACTAGCACTTGGCTGTCAAACGGGCCAACACACTGGGGCAATAATTCTCGTGAACGAGGAAACACATTCTTTCACACATCTTCGTTCAGCTGCTACTTTCTTAAGCAACTCATCAGCTGGCTAATTATCGCTTATACAGACATGGCTCCCAGCAATAATATGGAAATTCACGCCTAATCTCAAACATTTGGCCCCAAAATCGTCCCTCTGGCATTTCACCCCATTCACTTTGCTTATCCTTGGTTCGATTCCATGATGTTCCCGAAGTTGCCTTCTTCCCAATATAAATGATCCTATCATGACCCAACGGTGGACATATTGTCACTGCACATCTTGTAGTTACTGAAATTATTCATGCCACATGCATAGAAACAACCTAACTAATCCACGTTACTAATTATCCGAGTTTAATCCAATGCAGTGGGCGTACAGTCTGTTTGATATTTTAAGGAACTCTACCCGAAATATCTCTATGATAAAAGACATAAAGGAAAACTATAATACACTAATCAAGCAAAGAAAACCATCTATCATTATCTTATCATTACCCTTTCTTCCATCTAGCTAAATATTGAACACTTGGTGATCCATAAAGGATACCTACCTTCCTTACCTGTCAGCAATTTGCATGAAATCTGTCTCTTGGGTCGTTGACGGGTTCTTCGTCACTTGCTGAGGTAAAAGGTGGGCTTCAGTCTATTTCTACCTACTTAAATGAAAGATCAACACTAGAAAATTTGTGGTTTATTTAAGAATTAACGAGGAAAATTCAGAAATCACTATTATAATTCGAACTCATCTTGTCCAGTCAACGCAACACTAATTAAAACGCAGAGGATAGGTATACTAGTTTGAGAAGCTTTGACTTAACTGTCTGGTGAGCATCTTTACTAAAAACCGTTGTCACAAATTAAGAGTGAAGAAAAGAAAGTCTGGAAATCCTTAAATTCGGCTTCCATGTGAGACTACATGTACCATCCTAATGATTCGTGATGGTCCACCCGTCGTAACACGAACTCTGGACTCTTGGTATAATTAAGGCAGTCCAATAGGTATGTGCCACACAGTAGTTGTACGGCAGGGACCTTTAACTGAATCGATGTGACCTGCGACTATGTCATGGACCAACATCTAACCTTCTAATTTACTTTAAAGTCATTGTGGATGATGACCGCAAGGAAAGTGATGCTGTAATGGTATAGGGTCTTAATCTAAGTAACTGAGGTTGATGACCTCATGACCATACAAGTTCTAAGCTGAAGGCTAAACATAATTAAGTTACATCGGTTGATGACCAAGGTTTCCACTTTACTAATTCCAGCACATTTAATGCTCAATCAATCAAAGTCAAATAATACAACAACAACAATGCTCACAATACTTTGTGGCAGTAAAATCCATTACATTTGGACATGTCCCCTTAAGCGGTACGTTAATAATTGAACTCTCCCATCAAAATAAACTACGATTTCCAGAATACATCTTCAATTTATTCATTTGGCTTTAAGTTATTTCACAAATCCGGTTTCCAATGAGTTTAATAATTTAATAAAGTGAAATGATTTTATAAATCCTAATTAACAACAAATTCTACCTCCGCGGATGAATGTTTTATTTAACAAGTCCCTACACAAATTCTGATGTAGTTATATTTTATAATGTTTATCGTCGCTTGGAATCGTGCAGCTACATAATTTATTTCCAGTATTATATCTTGTTTCATGACTTCACACCATAAGTTTAATCTAACACTAGCAATTATTAACACTTGGATAACCCTAATTATTAAGTACTAAAAACTGCATAAGTAACTCGACGTAAAATGTAAGCCAAATACTATGTCACATCCCATCATGACATTTACGTAAGGCTTTGTGCACCCCTCAGAAAAAAAATCAATAACTACCACAACACTCTATTTTGGACACCCTGGAAGTAGGTAAACTTCGTTCATTATAGTATAACTTCCGTTATTTCAAATATACGTTCAGATCTCGGTTAAACAAGTTAATATTATAGAATGCTATCTAATAACATACACGTTAGCATGGATGAAAATGTCAATTTTTCTTGCAAAATTACGAAGTCCATTCTAAAGAAGACAATCTAATTTTCCACGTAAAAGACAGCACAGATACCGTTATATCCCCCCCCCCCCAGCGGCGAACTTCCCAATCAGCTGGTCTAGCGGAACAAGCTACCCTTCGCTGTCACAGCTTTGACTGAAAACACCTGTTATATATTCACGCTTAACTAGTCTCAAAAGAATGAAATCTCCGAACCCGCCGATTAAATATACACATACGACATTTCTGGCCCAAACAGATTATGCACAGAGATTTACATTAAGATGTTATTTAATAATTTTACACGTCACGAACTGACACTTCCGTGGATTCCCTCACAATTTTCATCTCAAACATTATACAAATAAATTTTTCGGGTTCACACAGAATCTCTCAGCATATTCACAGGCTTCTAATCACCTGATTCACAATATCCCACCGCAACTCATATCTCAACAGGACTTAAACCTCTTGTCTCAAACACGACAAATCTCAGTGACAAAAAGAATGGGATAATAATCCTTAAAATCCACAACGCATAATTACACACAATACTCTATTAATGAAACATCTTCGCATAACGTGACCTCATATTTCTGAACTGGACTTAAAAATGATTGACAAACTTCACTGTTATTTACTGTCAGCCAGACACAGTTTAAACGGACATAGAAATAGCAGTACCTTCGTGTCAGATATTCACCGATCTACATTGCTCAAAACGACAGCGCGCCTACACCCGATTGAAACTGGGTAATCACGGATTTCTTGCACCACTTCCGAATTTAAACAGAAAAATTTTCCCGTCAGATAAAAAATCTTAACTTGGTACCACAAAAATACAGGAAATAAGTTCACGGAAATGACCATTTACTTTGGACGTTATATCACTTCATAACTCTGAAACTGACTATTTACAACACATTACAGCTTACTCGTAATAATTTATAAATATTATCCAAGCATGAAATGCAAATGACCTTTCGTCATATTTTCTGACATTTCACGAATCGAATAGGTGACCAAACTGTGTCATAAATACCCATTACAAAATATTAGTGTGAGATCATAAAACAGATACGTAGGCGGTGATAGTGGCACTTCTACTTACCTTAACTGCACGTCGGCTTCCATCGTATTAGCTAACCAGCAACCTCCCGGTTTTATTTTATTTATCCACTTCAGTACTTCTAGCTTCATATTTTATTTTATTCATATTTCTTTCATGAAGTAAAGG
Source organism: Anabrus simplex (assembly GCF_040414725.1). Lineage (NCBI taxonomy): Eukaryota > Metazoa > Arthropoda > Insecta > Orthoptera > Tettigoniidae > Anabrus > Anabrus simplex. The sequence goes on along the minus strand of NC_090265.1, from coordinate 1,155,944,157 downwards.
CACAAAAGAAATACCCTTCACTCGATTATTTTGCGGACCGAACACGAATGCTTGGTCTGTCGCCCGCACACGAAATACTCTTTCCTTTTACGACACGATATTATTTGAATTTCACTAATACTACTTCGGCGTTTTGATGACCGTCTTCACATATGATTGACACTCTAAAGAACAAAACTATCTCCACTTGGAGGCAATAGCCCAGCCACATCGGCCAAAATCTAAGTTTCTGCTGGACTTAGTCTATTAGTGATGGGACATTCGATTCATTTTACTGAATCGATTCATTTGATTCCGTTCACGTTACTGAATCGATACAGTGATCCGATTCACGGCTCATTGGTCACCGCTCCTACTGCATCTGTGTAGTATGTGCTGGTAAGACAGCAGCAACAGCATTTAGTGCTCGCAGCTGCCATCTGGTCTTCATACTATGAACTCCTTTCTTAGAAAAAATGCTAGTTACTCTAATACATGGAAGGTTTCCGGTGACGCAGGGTGGGAAAGGTTAGGATTAGGAAGGTAGCAGCCATGACCTGAATTAAGGTACAGTCCCAGCATTTCCTGGTGTGAAAATGGGGAAACTACGCAAAAACCATCTTAACGGCTGCCGACGGTGGGATTCGAACCCACCATCCCCCGAATGCAAGCGCATAGCCACGCGATGTTAACCGCACGACAACTCGCTCAGTCATTTAAAAAAAGTATTTTTCTATCAGGTGAGGATTTTTTTAATAGTCATATTTTTATAGGCTACCCGAGATGTACAGTAGCCCGCTGGTTTTCTGGTTCAACATTCTGTTATTGCGTCTGTCCACATATGATTGAAGTCTTGTGCAGCGATGTGACATATGAACTGAGAGAATACTGAGCCGTTCTTCCCAATATAAAACAGGTACTTTTGAGTGGTCATGAGCATGACTCATAGTCATAGGGCAGGCTAGAGTCGAGTTTAATTGTCAAATGTCAACTAAGTTATAATACTAAGATTCATTAAACTAATAAATAGTATAACCTAATAGCCTACCTACTTACTAGCTACTTCAGAATTATGTTGTGACTACCTTTTTAACACTGCAAATAAATCCACCTATTATTTAAACCTCCCTGTAAGAAGAGGACAGTGAATGAAAATGGGTATTATTTTCAAATGAGCTGAGCTCGAGAGTCCATTATAGCATACGATTCTTTCAGTGTAGCATGGCTCACTGTATGTCTCGCTGCAGTGAGCCGATAAGGAGCCGTGTGTATCTTGTGTCTCACTGAGCCGCGCTCGTTCACGATTCTTTCGATGTGCCATGGCTCACTGTATGTCTCGCTGCAGCGGAAGCTCGGCTCTCCGCGTGTCCAGTGAGCCGATAAGGAGCCGTGTGTATCATGTGTCTCACTGAGCAGCGCTCGTTCACGATTCTTTCGATGTGCCATGATTCACTGATTCACTGTCTCGCTGCAGCGGAAGCTCGGCTCCCCGGCAACGTCCAGTGAGTGCGCCACTCAGCACTGTCCGCTGGGAGTAAGCTGAATCATGTGCCGTGAGCTCGCCCTTCCTGTGAATCGATTCACTCGGACACTTGAATGAATCGATACTCTGCTTCGAATCATACATTCAGTAGCCAACACTATAGTCTATTACTCGCCGATCAATTTACTCAAGAGTATGACCTTCTCTCACGAGCTCCAGTGATTCAAATGTAGGGTGATTTAAAGATGGCGCATCACTTTATTTATAGTACTCCATCCCCTCATTCAGGCATTTTTCCTTGCCGCCAAGAAATTTTGCGTTCATTTTCCGACTATGTGGAAATGGATTTAAAGCAGTTTTTACTGTAACCAAGTACTTGCTAAGTTGCTAGTGATATTGTTCATGAACATTTAAAATTATCTCGTACCAAATTGACTGGTAAAATGACCTCATTTGATAGGCACTATATTCTGACGACGTGGCGTGGGTTAAATAGACACGCGCGTCTCTCATGAAATTCCCTCGGAAACTGCTTAGCAATCTCAAATCTGTATTACTAAAGACCAATTGTCTCACAGATAATTACAGGACACTCATTACCTTATGTTCACTGCTAATTCCTTTTAATAAATATATTTATTTAACCAACACTTTATGCTGTATCCATCCATCTTCGATACGTGGGGGTGACGTCACATCGCATAGCGTGAGAAAGAAAGTGACAACCTTCCTGCCTTGTGTCGCCTCTGCGGGATAAATATATATTCGAGCTTCTCATTATGATTAATATGGGGCCTCAATGGTAACTTTAAGGCTCAAATTTCTTGGGACACAAAGATCATGGGTTCAATATGTACACTTCAAATGGACCAAAAACATTCACACCAGCCCTGACCAAATTTAACGTTAAGTAAACTTAAACAAAAACAATTGCCACTCTGGCTGACATTTAATCATTGAAATATTCAAATTAACTATACTCTAGTGTATTAATATTTCCTAGAACATGCTTATATGGACATTAACACTTATCGCTTGCTGCTACTCGCCATCCACAACGAATCACATGTCCGATGTGTCATGGTCGCCTTAGCCCATGGTGACAGCGGTCAGCAAATGTTGAGTGGTCCTGGTTTCAATTCCTCGTACAGCCATCGTTGTCTTCTTCTCCTTCCTGGAGAAGTCTGCAGGATGTTGTGGATTGAGGCCTCCTCTCCACCGCTTTGTGTGCAAGATTACAGAATATTGATCCTAATGATAGGCTATAATTGGCTTAGCCTACGCGCAAGCATTAGTCCCACCTTGTGCGTCATTAGATTAAGGGCGTATACCCGATCAACATTAGTCCTTCTTTACGTTTCAAATATACGGAACGCACAAGGAATATACGTGACTTGCGAACATGTACCGCCTGGACATGCGAACTAAAGCCTTAATTTTACTTCTATTTCGCTCGCAGGTCTCGAGTTTATATTCTCAGATTAATGACTATTTGGAATCTGAACGGTACCAGACCCCACTTGGTATTTCGAAGTATTTGATAAAGACCAAGATAGAGGCAACTATCTTTTAAAATACTGCTAGTCACAAAGCAAATTATTAGTTCTGGAACGCGCACATATCATGTAACTGACTTCGATATTCACAAAGAAAAATATCACCTCTCGCGGAGAACGACACGCACCGCGTGCAACTCATTGAAAGTACTTCTGGCAAATGAGAGAGCTTCCCCCATCACGGGACTTTAAAAGGTCGTACAGCTTGTCCGTTTCTCGAGGTGGATACCCGGGTAACAGAGACAGTGGCCTACCGACGGCTTTCCAAAGTCCAACGGCTTCACGTTCAAATTAGTCTTATTATCAAAAGCGCTTAACTTAGAAGTGAATGATTAATCTGTTTCCAATTTTTCGTTAATTCGGACCTGTGAAATTTTAGCTTGGTGGCGAATATCTCTGCTTGAATTCAAAGGATCCCAGTCCTGCGAAGATGTAATTGGTCAACTTGATTTGGTTGTCTTGGGGTTCCCGACGTTCAAAATTTACCTCTCCTCTAGCTCGTATCGATTGAATTTGAAAAGTAGAGTGGGGTCTGCGTGCCTGGATACATAGCTAACGATTCGATTTGAACTACTTGGTTAAATGTGTGTGTCATAATGTTGACAACAAGTGCAGTGCCATAAGAAAGTCGCATGTTATTATTCCATTCCTTTCTTATGTGTGCATTCTTTGTTAAGGTGAAAAATTACTTTTGAGACTTAAGAAAGTTAAATCTTAATTACGAATGCCTTTACGAGTATAGTATAAAAATAAACTAGATTCGAACTCTGAAGGCCTTAAAATAACATCACAAGCTCACTGTGATGCTTCGCCTTTGTCACGTAAGTTGTAATTCATAATGATAGTTATGCTAATGGAGATGGCTATCATGCATCTGTATTGTATAAGCTGGAAGAATCTGGTGTATTACTGGGTTGGAGGCTGAACATGTGTGTTTACAACTTACGTGACAAAGGCGAAGCATGCTTGAATATTTATATGTGTGTGTTTCGGGATGAAATTCCTTAGATTCACAATTTGTCTGATATTGATGATTAAATTATTGGTACTAACTTGCTTACTGCTTATGCCTCTCAGGACGCAATGACTGCTGCTAACAAATTATGTTGGTGTTCTAACAGGAAAGCTAATTTATAGAGGGAACACGTACTCCGTGTTGTTATAAATCTGAAATCTGAAGAGAGTTCATTAAAATTAAATATGTTTGGTAATGCAACGCTATACTTTAAAGTACAGTTGGCAACAACAACTACAACCTTCATCTTATGTCATTCGATATCATTATTGTTGCAGAGATCAAAACCTTTTCTTTTATTGTCTTGAGAATAACAGTGTAGATATTAAGCCAATATTTCGGACAAAAGTCAAAAATCAATGTCGTAATTTAAGTTTAGCAGATTTGCATGTTCCTAGACACCGCTAACGTGGCTACATTTTCCCTTGAGGAACAATTACCAATCAACGCTGAAAAATTAGATCAAGTTGATGATTATCTTTCGTTGTAAGATATAGAGATTACCAAGCAGCTATTAGCAACATCATCTTCAAAACTCTGTAATTAGAATGAGAAATTAATAGTACTCTTTTGATGGAATGTGCTGGATCACATTTCAGGGGCGAGTACAACAGGATCAGCATACAATCCATTACCGATCACTGGGATATACTACTTCCAGCAGGATATGATGCCGCTGCAGGTCTTCTTAGCAGTGTACTGGGTGGCGACCATGGCAGCGAGTATGATGGCTATAGTTATAGCGCCTCCAGTACGCTCTCAACTGAGGAAAATGAACCTCACCAGATGATGTAACTTTCAAAAATACTATACACAACAATACTGCACTAGTGCGGTATGTTTATTGGTACTGTGTCTTTCAATAATATGTAAATGCTAGTTTGCACATATAAATCTGTCAACACTGTACGAGAAAATACTGTTGGAATTATAGTACGTTCTAGATGTAGTTTTTACCGCAAATTAACTCAAATCACGGACGTCCGTTTCGACTTATTTCAAATACATCCTCAGTGAAGATTTGACGTGAAACTTAAAAAAAAAAAACTATATGTAAAACGTACCATAATGAGTAAATACGAGAACATCTCTGCTACAACCATTAAATGTAGGATTAATTTTTTATAATATAAGCACAAAGGTATCTCTAGTGAGACATAGTGTCTACAGTGCACTGTGTCTTCTGTTAAGGGCTAGTATAAGGTTTCATTGACTTCTCAATGTTCTTATCTTTAGATGAATACCTGCCGGCAAAAAACGTTGTAACACTCTAAATGCAAATTTTTCAGGAGAGAAGAAAAACATATAAACAAGCGAATTGTTTGTGAATGCTTATTCTGCCATTGACAATTAGTTTAAATGAGTTCACTAGTTATTAATGCATAATAATTTTGACAATGTGCGACTTTATATTCAAGATATAAGAGATGATCGTCGGACGTCCTTGCAAAAAGGTTGTAACTGTAACGGAAGTAGCACATTTTTGCGGATTACAACGTTTATACTATTGAAAATATTTATAGCTTTTAATATTATTTATTGTTTTTTATTCTGTATAAAAGTAATGAAACATAAACCACGCTTCTAATTTGCAGTACCCATTGTTAGAACTTCCCATTGTTTAACAGAATTATTTAACATTACATTGTCACTTCACTTTCTGTTTAGGTTCTCATAAAAACCTCGATATTTTTCGCGAATATATCGACACATGTCTAGCAGATTAGCTTTCTTCTCCGCAGATACAGGCAATACCTCGTTTAATGAATACAATGAGCAAACTGTAAAGAGAGCAAGACATATTTATATGCATATACACTATATATAATACATTATATACGTATATAATACAGTCGAGAATAAAAACTCTGTTTAAGCATTAAAATATAAGACATATGAATCTCCCATTAAACACGCTGACGTTTTTTACATTGCCTTACAACGTTTTAGCACCCGCCTGTTCAGCAAGGATTTTCCCAGGCACTGATTTGTTATTGTGGACCAAATATGGTTGCCCCGAATTCCGCTTGTATTTCTTTTTATTCCTCTTCCATTTACTATATTTAATTTTGCGTGCACACACTCGGACTTAGCGACACACGACTTTCCTCCTCCATGGATACAACGTTTCTGCACCCGCACGACCCATGGTGAAAATTAAACAAAAGAAAAATGGCGCTTAACTTACATGTTTGCCAACATAACTTCCTACATGCCTCACTCTGACCGCACACATCGTTTATGCACGGAAACCCAGCATTCTAGAAAAGTGAGGGTTACAACGTTTTTGCCGGCAGGTATTCAGATATGACATGAAAGTAACTGAGTCATAAGCGTTGCTAGTAACGCCATACCTTACGCAAGTTTGTTTCTGTGACAAATGATGTTAACTTATCATTTATGCTGTGTGTAATAACATTCAATACTCATACTTTTAGGGATGATAGGTCAGAAATTGACAAATGGTGTACGTTTCTACGTGATTGAGCATGGAAATATTACATTTCAATTTAACCGCAATCCTTAAAAAAAGAAACGAACAAGCGTAGCCTCTTTATGCACTACAAGCTCTGTGATACGTTGTAAGACTCGAAGCATATGCTGTAGAGAGCACGCAGCTGTAAGTACCGGAGTAACTAGCTCTTATTCCCATTCAATTAATGTCTCATACACTAGACTCTCCAAGACCAACATTCAAACGTGTCAAGTGGAGTGAGTTCTGGAGAACGAGCTTTTATTACACTTGTGAAAAGCTCTTACAAAGGATTATAACTGGAGTGAAATGTAGTAGTTCCATTATCAATCACGTAAAAAATACCTCACTTAAATATGACTTCCCCACCTACGATTATTTAATAAAGCATATTTAATTGACTCTCTTCTACTTTCCTTCGAATTTTGACTATTGAATTTTGTTACACCCGGTAGATCAGTGGATTTGGCTGGTATGTAAAGGCAGCTTTAGGATCATTGAGGATATCAACAGATATCCACAGGTATCCACTCCTCTTCCCCCAGGACCTATTCACACCTGATGGTGGAACTGTTAGGACTTCGAGATGAGGACTCAACATACCCAAGGTAAAGGCGAATGATACCGCGCACGTTTTGTAAATTATATGAAAAAATATATTAGAAATAACTGTTACTGGCTAAAATTCACTGATGTTACTTTCAATGATTTCAATCAATCAATCAATCAATCAATCAATCAATCAATCAATCAATCAATCAATCAATCAATCAATCAATCAATCAATCAATCAATCAATCAATCAATCAATCAATCAATCAATCAATCAATCAATCAATCAATCAATCAATCAATCAATCAATCAATCAATCAATCAATCAATCAATCAATCAATCAATCAATCAATCAATCAATCAATCAATCAATCAATCAATCAATCAATCAATCAATCAATCAATCAATCAATCAATCAATCAATCAATCAATCAATCAATCAATCAATCAATCAACACTGATCTGCATTTAGGGCAGTCGCCCAGGTGGCAGATTCCCTATCTGTTGCTTTCCTAGCCTTTTCCTAAATGATTTCAAAGAAATTGGAAATTTATTGAACATCTCCCTTGGTAAGTTATTCCAATCCCTAACTCCCCTTCCTATAAATGAATATTTGCCCCAGTTTGTCCTCTTGAATTCCAAATTTATCTTCATATTGTGATCTTTCCTACTTTTATAAACGCCATTCAAACTTATTCGTCTACTAATGTCATTCCACGCCATCTCTCCGCTGACAGCTCGGAACATACCACTTAGTCGAGCAGCTCTTCTTCTTCTGTTATGGAACGAATTTCACTGACATGCAAAGCTATTTTCATAGTTTCATTTTAAAACACTGAAATAACGTTTACCACGGTATCTTCCACCTGTTTGCGAGTTACCGCCCACAATAGAGAGAGATACCATGCGTTAAGAATAGAGTTTAGCGTTCAAACAAACATTTACACCATTCTTAAATGATGTACAGTTGTACTGTTGTGACAATTACATTTGAATGATGATGTATAAAAGTAATAAAAATAATGTATTGCCCTGTATAAATCGTTCTATGTCTACGAAACTCTACTGCGTTTAAGGGACCGTATCGATATATATTATGGTGCCACCATAGCTTTTTGCACTTCTATAGCCACTTTTTAACATTCTGTCAGGATTGTGCCATATTTTGAGCTGTGTGTTTTTACATTTTGGTAGATGTTGAGTTGTTTTGTTACCAGAAAAACACTATCTCGTGCACTTGTAGGAAAATAAGAACACCAGTGCCTGTAATTCGTATACAAAATGCTTAAACATCTTATGACTCTAGCTGAAATGTGCAGCCAAGTCGTTCATTCTTTCCCCCATAGTGCAGAGGTTGCTCTACAAAGTTTATTCAATCAGGAAAGAAAAATCACGAGAACTGAAATCAAACTTCAGACACTCACATCGTCAAGACTTTTCAGGGAACAGTGTTTTTCCTGGTAAGAAAACAACGCAACATCTACCAAAATATACAAACACACAGCTCAAAATATAGCACAACACTGACAGAATGTTGAAAAAGTGACAGATTACCAGTATTCTATAGCGTACGCTGTAAAACCCTCAGCACGGTATCACCTGCCTTTACCTTACATGTACATTGTACAGTCGTTCAAAGAAAATGAGCACATGCATTTTTGTAAGTTAATCTTACGCGCAGGTACACTTTTCTGCGAAAAAATTGAACCTACCCGTATTTAGTTATTGTGCACTGCTGGGCCCGAAAATATGTTACACCTCCAATTGCATGTACATGCCTTCAGATATGTATTCAGTAAGCAAATAAAAAGATTTGGTACGAAACAAAATATAGAATAAAAGTTTCTTGACAAACAAAATAAAGATAGGAATGATCAAAACCACCAAATATACTGAAACAATGAATGTTATTTACGTCGGCTAGCAAGGCATGGGACTTGACATAGGGTGTGTCCGGTCTCTGTCTGAATCGTTACAGAGGAGAGGGCAGCAAGAAATAAGTATAATGGAATTTTTCTTTGTTGAAGAGTTTATTCATAAAGTAAAGGTCAAAATTCAACATCACCTCAGTACAGAAGTTACAGTGAGTGCCCCTCCTTGGATTGGGCTGGTACTGGTACACTAGAGGTTCGTAATGTTCATTTACATCTGCACCATTTTCCGAGAAGGTCTGCAATATCTCGAAATTTCTGGAAAATCTCGAATTTCTGGAAGATCTTGAAGACCTAGGAGCACTTGTAGAGATGGACACGACACTGCACTGGTGTTCAAAATGTACTTGTTAAGGCATTCGATCTCTGTACAAACAAAGTTATTATTAATAATGATTTAAAATAGATCAAAGGTAATAATAGAATGTCCCTAAAGTCTGACGGCACTTGATAATTATGATAGAATGTCACTGAAGTTGAAGTTCACATAGTCAATAGTACTAGATCGAATTAAATATGGAATTGAACTGAACTTGTAATGTTAATTGAGATTGAGTCTGTGAGATATCAGTCACTTAAGAAATAAATAAATAGATCACTTTATCACAGTCAAATATTAATAATGTCGTAGAAAATAAAGTATTTCACTTGTGATTATTTCAAATTCACACAGTTCTATTTCGAAGTAATCATCTATATACCAGGTGGCTCACGGATGCCGTACTTTCTACTTATAAATGTCCCGCATGCATAAGTGATGTGTGGGGTGTCTACCAACTGATTTTTAACAGGGGAACTACTGCCAGCGGGCAGGTTACGTTAGAATATGAAGAGATAAGAAACAGAGTCACACTCGCAGCATGTTACTCAGCGCTGCCGGTCGAATGTACCCCTTGCATTAGTAAACATCGTTTTCGATCGCATAGTTCTAGGCTGGTGTATGCTACAGCCGCACTATATATGCTGTCTGCATATCTGCAGTAGCTAGTGTGATCAGCAGCGGTGAATACATAGACATTATTTTAAGCTGGACAATCTGGTCGGAATGCAACAGAAGCTCCAAACAGACGTACGCCTTCTATACACATATTTCACTGAACAGTATTCGTATATAAAATAGGAGTTTTGTCTGTACATTGCTCAGAATTTAAAAAGGATGGTATTTCTGTATCAGTCGTGCCCACAGTAACAAGGAAATGCCATTTTTACTTTTCGGTAATTTCTATCTGTCTGTCTGTCTGTCTGTATGTATGCATGTACACACATCACCAGAAAACGGCTGGGGAGAATTGAATGAAAATCGTTATACAAAGTCGGGTAATAATTCGCTGCAATCTTGGCTATACATAATTTTATTAAAGCTGAGTGAAATGGTAGTTTAGGGGAATCCCTAAAATTTAATTCTCAAATATTTATGTTATTAGCGGTCATATCTTAATGAAAATCGGTATACAAAGTCGGGAAATAAGTCGCTATAATCTAGGCCATAAATAATATTACTCACGCTGAGTGAAATGGTAGTTTAGGCGAAGGCCTAAAATTTAATTTTCAAATATTTGTTATTAATGGTCGTATCTTAACGAAAATCGGCGGGGAAAGTCGAGGAATAAGTCGCTGCAATCTAGGCCATAAATAATTGTATTCACTCTGAAAAATGGTAGTTTAGGGGAAGGCCTACAATTGAATTCTCAAATTTTTATGCTATTAGTGGTCCTATCTCAATGAAAATCGGTATGCAAAGTCGGGGAATAAGTCGCTATAATCTATATTCACATTGAATTAAATGGTAGTTTAGGGGTAGGCCTAAAATTTAATTCTCAAATAATTATATTAGTGTCGTATCGATAAATACTACATATCTAAAGTTTATTATATTTCCGATCATTTGTGTCTTATACATTGTTACCATACTGGCTATGATCAGAGATATTCATGAATTTGGATTTTTGTTACTAAGGCCTTATCAGAGTTGAGTCACGAGAAAATGGGTAGACAGGATTTAATGAAAATCGGTATGTGAATTCGGAGAATAAGGAACTACAGTCTAAGCTAAAAATAATTTTATAAGACGCCCTAAGATCACAAAGTCGAAAGAAAACTAATTGTAAAGGCCTACAATATAGAAAGCTCTTAAAATGATCAACAATATCATTACATTGACCATTGTTTGTTGTGATGTCCTTTGTCTTCTGTTGCCACTCATCTCCGATATATAGGATTACTGCTGCGTACCGAGTATTATTTTGAAATTCGCCTTACGTCGCACTGACACAGTTAGGTCTTATGGCGACGATGGGATAGGAAAGGGCTATGAGTGGGAAGGAAGCGGCTTTGGCCTTAATTAAGTATAGCCCTAACATTTGTCTGGTGTGAAAATGGGAATCCATGGAATATCATATTCAAGGCTGTCAACAGTGGGATTCGAATCCACTATCTCCCGGATTCAAGCTCACAGCTGCGCGCCCCTAATCACACGGACAAATCGCCCAGTCGTACAAGTGTAACCGTCTGCCTAAATATTTTCGGGAAATAGCTGGGGAGTTAGGCAACTTTCTTCTCACCATTCCTCTGGTTCATAAATTTTCCGATACTACTGGAGTTACATGACCATACTGGCATGTCACCTGATACCCCAGGTAATGTACTTAGTATCTCAGGTACAGCAAGTAATATTCATAAGTTTTGAAGGAAATATTACCATGCATTTCAATACTGTATAATAGTCATAGGCTGATTCAGGAAGTAATATCACAATTGTATTTGTCACTGGGTTGGTCATCCAAAGTAAATCCAGTGACACACACATGAGCAGAAGATTCTTGTTGATGACTCGCTGTTAGTCACTAGCAACTGAGTGTACTGTAATCTCGGGGTACGCCTTGAACTTTGCTCGCTATTTCATTATAAAAGAGCCTGTGTCCCAGGCTCATCAGCTTCACTTAATCATCATCTCGCTGTAAGGTAGGACTCTGCTAGTCCGTCACCAAGAATCGAACTCTGCATTAACATCAGCATTGAGAGTAGATTATCAGCAACTGTTTAACTTATTCAATCTTCAATAAAAGTCAAGTTATTTTAAACCTGCTACCAACAAGTCTAGTTATTTCTGAAAGAGTAGCCTACAGCAAGCGGTAACGAATTCGAGACCTTAGTGGTTTAACATTAACACTGTTTGAAGGTTCTACGTTCGAGGTATAAACCACTAAAACTTAACTCTGGTACGTAACACACTGGTTCATCATAGCATTCGAGCTATTCACTCCCTATTCTGAGGCACTAATTGGAATGAAAAGTGTGCATATTTAATGGAATAATGGCAGAGAAGTGTTCGCGGCTGTCTGCGGCCTGGTCATTCCAGCTCTGGGACTTTGGACTGATAGATCGACACTGGAGTTCTCTTCGTTAAAAGTGAGAAAATGTGCATTTCATTAGATCCAGTATTTTATATGATAATATTGCTTTTAATCGCTACATTCCTACTGACGTTTTTATAATGACCTATATTGACTTCAGTTAGGAAAACCACAAAGTCAGTCAGTCTGAGAATCCCGTAGCGAAGCACGGGTACCTTAGCTAGTTTGTAATAAACTGTAACTAAAGAATCTTAATTTGTGAATTTAGTCCCGTTCATAATAAAATAATGTTGAAATAAAAACACAGTTTCTTCTAGAACTGTCCTGAGTTCGATGCAAGTCCTATTCTAAAAAGTAAGAAGTGTCTTTCGCACGTTATCTACATCATTTTATTGAATCAAAGATTTGAGACTAAGTTCTACCAAGAATTTGATCACTGGGAAAAATCAAAGTTCGTTGGCACAAGTCACTTGGTATAGTAAACGTACAGTTCAAAGAAATATTCTATCATCTAGGTAAAGTAGACGTCCACCGTGACGTTTTACTACCATAAAAAATTCTATCATTTGTTAAATTTAAACACTGAATTATGTACTAGGTGACGTTTCACTGTCAGAAATGTTCTATCGCTTGTTAATTTTAAACACATAATTATGCACAGGTTGACGTTTCACTGTCAGAAAATTTTTATCGCCTTTAGAATTGAAATACTGGGTTATGTTAAATCACTTTGTAAGGAAACGTACAGTTTGACGTTTCACTGTCCATAAACATTCTATCACTAGTTAAATTCAGACACCAGCGGTCGCTTGGTAGGCCAAGGCCCTTCATGGGCTGTAGTGCCATGCTTTCTTTTTGGTAAAGTAGAATCGTACTCGTGAGAGAAAATACAAGTTCAAACCACACTGGTCACAGAACTAATCACCTGAAATACACACGTCTTGGCTTGTAGTGAAACTTATATTATCACTCGCAAACGATGCTGAAATTTTCTAAGTCTGATCGAAGTGTTGTAGAGTTAGAGTCTTGTCACGCGGACTTAAACTCTCGTCGAGGATCGAACTGGAGAATTACATTACGGCGGGGGAGAACAACCAACAGCTGACCGACCGGCCTCGACTGTGGCACAAAGTAGACTGATTTTACAGCAAATATGCTTGCCTTTTTATGGAGGATCTCGGAGAATTGAGGCTATTCTAACACATTCAATATCTCCCTTAATCTTTGACATATTTCTTTCAAATTTGGAAATAATGATCACAAAAAACTGGGCTATACGATGACGTAGTTCATTTTCCCGTGCGTTAATTCATTGTGACGTCACAAGCTCCACGTCGCTCACAGCTGGCTTGCTTGCAGGCTGCCGGATGTGCTCGCTTGGAGCGAAATATGACTTTGTATATCGGGGACTCTATCTCAACAATTCCTGGTACAATACAAAGAATAAGCCACGACTTTCGTACCGAGCTTCCAAGTCCAATTTATCACTGCAACAGGACAGAATTCTACTAGGCAAATTATTTTGTTCTTGTTATCATAGATACTTTCACAGGCCGAACTTATAGACATGATATAGGTTTTTGGGCTTATGCCGTGTCAAGAACATAAGGTGAAATTCTTTATGTTTCACAGAGAACTTTCAGAAGAAAATCTCGACTGTTCACGAGAAAGGCTTCTCAGACAATGTGGATTGAATGTAGACGTTATAATAGAAGTGGAAGTGGTGCGCTCATTCATCACCAGATGGTTCACCGGACGCGGTACAGTGCTAGCGTTCGAAGCGGACGCTGACGAAACGATCAGAATCAGTCTGAGAGGGTCACGTAACATACCAGGTGTTCACACATATGAAAGTATGACATTGACACAAGCCTGGAATGAAACATCTGGCGATGAGAAACGCACGAATTTGGAACACACCTAAACGAAATTACCACAGTGAAGGGATTGGGAAGGGAACTACCTACGTAAATACTTAATGGCTGGCAACCACGTATTACTTAATTGATAGACAGTGTCCCTGTTGAAATTGTTAGGATGTCTACATATTTACACAGTTTCCCGTATAATCCTGGACCTATAGTGCCTAGTGTGGGTAAGAGCACCAGCATCTTGGAACACATCATGACCCGACGATAGAGCGTGCTCAGCTACTGCTGATTTGTCTGGCTGGTTGAGACAAATATTTCGTTCATGTTCCTTGATACGAGTACCAATGGACCGGCATATTTGGCCAATGTATACCTTACCGCAAGAATAGGGAATTTCGTATACCCCAGGATGTAGAAGTGGGGACAATTTGTACTTGGTTTTACCCCCCCCCCCCCATGGCGCAACAGCCGCGAAGGGCGACCGCTGTTCATCCCGAAGGCCTGCAGATTACGAAGTGTCATGTGGTAAGCACGATGGATCCTCTCGGCCGTTATTCTTGGCTTTCGAGACCGGGGTCGCCATCTCACCGTCAGATAGCTCCTCAATTGTAATCCCGTAGGCTGAGTGGACCTCGAACCAGCCCTCAGATGGAGGTAAAAATCCCTGACTTGGCCGGGAATCGAACCCGGGGCCGCCACGTGACAGGCGGATGCGTTGGTACCTACATCGCGGGGCAGAACAATAATCGGACCTAGTAAATTCATTTCACTGAATTCGAGAGTTGAATGTCGTATCAGCATTTGTAAATTTGTACACAGCGAGAAAATAAAATTACAAAAATATGATTTATAAAGCCTACATTCCTAAGATATTCGTACATTCGTCGTTCCTCTAGAATCCATCTTGCAAAAGTAATCTTCAATGTAGACTTAACGTACACATTAAACACTACCAGATGACGCGACTGACCTAGACGAACAATGGCTGCCATAAAAATAAAATTCAGGAAACTCAATCGTCTAAAAATTACCAGTGTTTTGCCCAGATTGCGGCATGGGCTCATCAGTTGATTACCGCATCTTTTCCAGGAAAATGACTGGCTAGCATGCCGGTAGCCCATGCCGCAATCTGGGCGAAACACTGGTAATTTTTGACGATTTTCTTGTATTTTATTTTTAGCTATCTCAATCGGAAGCCATATTTTAGCAATGGCTGCCATGGTTACAATGGTATCAGGAAAGTGATGACACTAATTCTAGCCCAGGAACATATCCATGCTAAAATCCAATAATGCAAGAGCATTAATTTATTATTTACTACTGTTTAACATCAGTGATTTGTGGTTGGGGTCGCTGTCATGACATTCTGCTTCGTGAACCACGGGCAACGGCTGAGTGGTCCTGAGACTGGGGGTACCAGTTGCTATGGTATATCAGTGGGCAGCTGAGTCGTGGTCTTTTTTGTGCTCAGGCAGCTATGACTATACAGTCCATTCGTAGTCTCTGACTCGTTATAGGAGAGATTATCTCTGGGACTATGTGTAAGTAAAGTAACATTCCATTTCACAGAAATTACCAAGCTCAGAAAATTTTAAGCTTTCCTCGGTCCGTGACGGAGTCCCATTTCCAATTAACTGGCCAGGGACTCATTTGAAACAACTTCGCGAACAAAATGGAATTCGATCGGGGAGCTATCGATATCAACGGAGCAAAGAAAGAAAGAAAAGTAGAATTGACTGAGTCACCAAACAGGATGCATCTGGATGTGAGAATTCATGATAATAGGGATACCGCAGATACCGAGGAGGAGATTATAAAGTGTTTTAACAGGTTTAAAAAGGGCAAGGGCAGAGTGTAGGGTGAAATTGTTCATCAATAAAGCTATTGCACGCAACATAGTTTCTGTCTGTTAAGTTCTTAGGTGAACGAATGATGTAGATAGAATTAGTGGTTGCAGGGATTAGGAAGACAATAATCTAGGTCTATTCACCACTCGAGTGTAAAGCACTTAGTAGTGTCGTTGCCAGGGTCTACAGCAAGGACAGGATAGTGATAAGGGGCGATTTTAATGCGAGAATTTGAAGTAGAACTAAAGTTTATGAGAAAGTGATGAAAACGTGTAGGGAAACTATGGATGCTAATAAGAACAAGAAGCGATCACTGGCCTTCTGTGCTAGCATGGGATTAACATTTGCGTATTTTTTAATTAAAACAAGGCTATTTACCGTTATTACTGGTATTCGCATTTCAATATGCTTGCTTCCCTATCTTGGAACTGATAAATGACATGATCACTCACCAGAGAAGTCATACAGATGATCAGACTTCATATTAACTGTTAACCAAAACATTCCAAGCCTTTAAACAACAACAAAAAATGTGTTTGGAGGTGGAATTTGAAACGCCACTGTCAAGATGAATAAATTCATCGTGTAGTTTCTTTTAACGTGGCATGCACTGTATGTGAATTAATTTGGTATGTGAGTTTTGGCCTTCATATTTTCAATACAGAGTACATATGTCTGTAAGCTCATACATTGATATTTATGCTTATGTATACTGTATATCGAATCTCGTACATTTATCTATTGAAAGTTTTATCCCCAGTAGTTGAATAAACCTCAACACGCGCAACAAATATATGAAAAAACGATCTTGATTAAAATATCTAGACCCGCGACGGTTTTGAAATAATGAATTGAAATTAATTTCAGTTATACTATGGGAATACTGTGAGCTCTCTTTTACCATAACTTCTCTTCAGAGCCTGTGTATCCTTTTCGTTGAAATGTTTTCCCATTACATAAAAGTGCTGGACATTGTATCAGCAAAGAGAAAGATAAAGAAAGAGAAAGAAAGAGAGAGAGTAAGATAGAGAACAAGAACTCTTTCTCACGACAGACACCACAAGAAGAATGTAGACCATAGCCCAGAATTTCAGTAAATGTGAAACTTTCGAAACTTTCTCGCTGCCACCTACTGCGATGTGAGCGTCCTAGGAGCAATGTCATATCCACGGTGCGCATGCAACACCTCGTAACCCACAAAATGCCAAATTGAGATTTTAGCGGGAATATTTTCTGCGTTTGTTACGCCTCCCTCCCACAAAACCTCGTAAGCCGCTGAAGAGGTATAACGTAAGCCACATGCAACTTACATCCTAATACGTGCAATCAAATACAGTAGAGACAATAAGCGACACTCAGCGAGATATCGAGGGACAGCTATTAGAGTTCTCTCTAGCGGATTGACCTGAGAACTACTGATTCTGTCATAAGAGCACGTGTGAAGTTTTTGGTGTTATTTATGCGTTTTCAGTGAGTTGAAATAATTAAATAGTAGCGTGAGTCATTCCTTGATATCTCCTCTCAACATGAGGGGAAAGGTATGTGCTGTGTTTGGCTGCAGTAGGCCTAACTATGAAGTAGATAAGAATGCGCGGTCTTTCTTCCGTTTCCCTCGTGACAAGAAAATGTAAGTAATATTGTGTTTGCATATATATTCTTCCAGTGACAAAGAGATTTTTATAGTACTTCATAATCTTTTGACCTGCTCCACCCATATTTTAACTGGCTTAAAATATAATACGCATATTTTATTGTATAGTGCAGCAGTTAACCTTCAATACCGATGTGTTGTTGTAGGTGTGATCTGTGGGTTAGATTTAATTCAGGAAAATACATATGCATACGAGTGTGGCTGGTTATGTTGCAAGTTACCCCATTTGGAATGCCGTAATGCGTTGTCAAGCACTGAAGAAAATATGGGTGATTTAAGAAATGTACATATTTTGTTGAAACAATGTGATGATGAAAATTTGCTTTACCCTAATGTAATGGCATTATGTCAAGTATTGCTTATGGGGAAAGTTTGAATGTTTTTGAGACTAAATTTATAGATTTTCTTTCTGTTAGTAGGCTTCAAGTTAAAAGGAAAATTGTCCAGCTCTTAAATGTAAATTCATTGAATCATGTGTGTAAGGAATGTGCCGATATTTTTGTTGGCAAGTGTTTTAATATGATGATACAGTGCTTTTAAATGAGAAAAAAGAAAAATCTAGCCGTGAACGTTCAGGCAGGAATTCCAAAGCTAAAAAGGTAATGTATAAATGAAATAATAACCTGTTAAATAATTCTTCATTCATTTAACCAGAATTGCTTTAGTAACTTTGAAGTTAATATCTTAGTACCGGTAACACTTTCTTTCTAGACGTAATTTGTTTATCCATTTCCGTATATACATTTCTACTGATATTTGAATTTAGCGCGAATTTTCAGGTCAAGTCACTAGGAGCACCACTTGCGACTTGTCTCCCATGTTAACAAGGCTAAATCCGGAAGTGTCGCGTATTGTCTCTACTGTATTTGGTGCAATGCAATTCCCCGTATCCCAATAAGCGTGGGTTACGAGTTATCGTCGATCGACATTTGTCGCGCTCAGGTAAGCAGATCGCAAATCTCGTAACCATTATTGTCGCTAATAGTGATTATTTAGTTTGCTAAGTGGAGTGTTCATTTTTAATGTGTTCCTGAGCATTCTGTGTAATTGCTATTCAAACAGAGACGTACAAGGGGCTTGTGATTAATTAAGAACGTACGTCGTCTTAGTTTTACTAGCATGTATCGAAACATTAGAAAATGAATAACATCTATCATCCGTCCTTTCATGCACCGAGTTCGTTAAGTATTGAAATAGAAGTGCGTGTTTAGAACAATGTGAGATTATTCGAACTCACGATTATGATGTTTGTCTGTTAGCTCTAATGTCAGAGTAACATAAGTTATTTCTTACGCTTATTCAATATGAGCGCGGTTTTAAATTCAAGCGTATTTAATTTTCTACTTCTAGGTGCCGATTGATACTGTAATCTGAATATGGATTCAGAGGAATGGCCTAGTGATTGTACAGTTAGTGACGAAGAAACTGAAGAGCTATATCAAAAGTTTTGTGAACAAAATCTATATTTTCAAAATAAATACAGGAAATCAGACAAGGTTCCACTAGATCAGCCGCTAGACGTCGGGAAGAAATCTTCATCAAAACCGCGTGTGGAAGAGGGAGTATTGAATGAACCTATGGAATTATCTCCTGAACAGCTATCAACCCCAGATTAAGATTGTGCGCTTACTGACAATGATTCTTTAATAAATGTTACTGGTGAATCTTCAAATGGAAACTGGTTTCCAGGTGGTGATGATGAGAATAACGTAATTATTCCAAGGACTTTTGGTAAGCGGGAGAAGAATTAAAAACTACGGATGCAGGGTAAACCCTATGTCGGGTTTACTCACCCCCTGGAATGCAAAAATGCTGTCCGAAATGTTAACAGGTCAAAGAGGGAACTAGGGGCACGGTGTCAATCTGCATATTGTAGGAAATCACCAGCAAAAATGTGACACAAAATGTGATGAAACTAGGGAACGTATTTTTCGTAAATTCTGGTCGGATATGACATCGGAACAGAGAAAGCTTTACGTAATGTGCGGCGTATTGAACCATAACGAAGATATACAGAAAACATCTCCAGAATAAATAATACCTTTTTGTATCACCTAACTGTCCGGCTCCATGGCTAAATGGTTAGCGTGCTGGCCTTTGGCCACAGGGGTCCCGGGTTCGATTCCCGGCAGAGTCGGGAATTTTAACCTTAATTGGTTAATTTCCCTGGCACGGGGACTGGGTGTATGTGTCGTCTTCATCATCATTTCATCCTCATCACGACGCGCAGGTCACCTCCGGGTGTCAAATCAACAGACCTGCATCTGGCGAGCCGAACTTGTCCTCGGACACTCCCGGCACTAAAAGCCATACGCCATTTCATTTTTTATCACCTAACTGTTGATAATGAGCTTATTCCGGTGTGCCAAACTATGTTCTTCGCCACTCATAGACTGAGGGAATTTTCAGTCCTCGACCGTGTGAGAAAGGGTCAGCAATGTATGTGTGACTCAACAGACTCAGAACCAGGCAAGGAAAAAATCTCTGCCCAGAAGAGGAGGTAGAAACCGCATATGTTTTTATTTATTATTTGTCTAAATTACCACCATATTATGCCAGAAAAGAAAGCTCTAAATTGTATTTGGGACAATATGTCACAACTCTACAGTATGTACTGCATTGAATGTGGGACGTCTGGGAAGAAGCCTGTCACCAGGAAGAAATATGTAGCAATATTTAACGAAAATAAATTCTAAGTTCACAAACTTAATAAGGACAGATATAAAGTGTGTGTGAAGTACGAAGTCGGAAATTTGAGTGAAAGTGACTGGAAGGAGCATATCATAAGGAAAGATAGAGCTCGGTGGGAGAAAGAACTTGACAAAGGAATGGCTAAAGACAATCAAGTGGTGGTCTTCACGATGGATTTGCAGGCTGTAAAAATTGCACCGAGTCTTGCAGCAAGTGCTACGTTTTACAAAACTAAA
Source organism: Anabrus simplex (assembly GCF_040414725.1). Classification (NCBI taxonomy): domain Eukaryota; kingdom Metazoa; phylum Arthropoda; class Insecta; order Orthoptera; family Tettigoniidae; genus Anabrus; species Anabrus simplex. The sequence continues at coordinate 1,155,923,516 of NC_090265.1, read as the reverse complement.
CTCTACGTCGAAAACTTCACTGTCTATAATTTACAGAGCCTCATACCATGTGTTACTGGTTTTCTGAAGTCGATGCTCACTTCAGTGCTTCCACCTTCGTTACTCAGACGTACTGCGGTGAATCAAAAGAAATCATTCTTAAATCTCAAGTTCGTTTTATGGAGTAGTTTCTATGTATCTATACACCGTGCCCATTTTTCAGGTATCATAGCATCAGCCCGGGAAAGGACAAGGTGACACAGATCAGGTTCCTCACGTACCGTCCTTCTGGTGAGATATGTTACAAGCTCAGTTTCGATGACGACTGGGTTATTCTTCCCCAAAAAATCACTTCGGTGGAGAAGTGTGAACATTCCCTCCTTCAAAAAGGAAGGAGGAAGATCAGTGCTTAGAAATTTCAGCAACTCCAGGAAGTAAAAACAGTCCTTCCGAAGGACTGTCATCGTTACTATCAATTGCTACCTCATGAAGCCAATTAAAAGAAGTGCTTTTATGTAGGAAGCTTTTCAGTGGAAGATTAATAATAATCCGTGAGTGGTGTTAATAATGTCACAAGACCTCAGAAAGAAGATATTACAATTTCCTTTGTTTTGCTGCACTTTGTTGCATTGTTTAGAATTATCGTATAGCCTATAATAGCATTGTCACGTTGTAAATATATTAGCAGTAACATTTATACTACATTGTGATTAGTAGAAGTTTTATGCCTAATGTTCAATTAAAATCATTTTTTCTTTATAGGAATTAAAGGGTCAATACTTGTTTGGTTTTCATTAAAATGTTTTTTATAACTTACTACTCGCATTTTTTATGTTCAGAAAGGTTATTTCCCAGTACATTGTAACGCACTAAATGATAATTATGAAGCGCTGCGTAACCTCGTAAGCCGCGATTCGGGAAACTAGCACCCATAACAAAAGCTCGTAACCCACATAAGTATTAAACGATGAATAGGAATACTTTACGGTACGAACTGATCGTTACTGACCCGAACTTTAAACAACATATCGGAAGTGCATTGGCAAATATAACAAAATCGGTAAGTTTTTGTGCCTCTTGTAAAATTGCATTTTTTGGGTTACGACGTGTCGCACGCACACCTTCGATATACTAGTGTTCTATGTTTTAAATATGGCGGTAACTGTTGCAGCATCTTAACGACTCCCTAGTCGATTCGGTAAAGGTCCTGGAAGAAAGTGGGCTCGATTCTCCACCAGAAAGTCAAATATTATAAACGTGATTTCCGCTTCTGGAACTGCACGTGGCCCAGATGTGTTGCGTTTATGGCCACTTACTTTTGAGGCCAGTGTTAGTTTTGCACCCGACTTCTTGAAATGTGGACATCAGGACCATACCAGGCTACCTGCTACATGATTCACCACTCTATATGTATTATTGTGTTTGCGATTTCCACGGTTAATCTTGGGTGTTAGACGATTCAGCCTGCCTCCACGTTTTGCTTATTGCCTTGCTGACAAACTCATTACAAACATTCTTCGTTCATATTCAGCTGGTGAGCGCAGTGTTATGGAATTCATCAAGAACAAATCTGGAGAGACTTCTCTTCTAAGTTGAAAAGGAAAACCTCAGACGAGAAATACACATGGCTTTGCATCAACGATAAGAATTCTAAGTGTACAGATAAAATAGCCACAAAACGAAATGACATACATTTTTATAGTAATCACTCCTGTGTGCAGGACTCAGCTAAAGTAGACGCAGTGAAGGCTGTGTTCACTGTATAGAAACGTGTCCCTGAAGAAGACTGTTTACAGAAAATCTATAAAGAAGAATGCAAGTCTACCTATAACAAAGTAACAAAGGTAAATGTTTTAATACAAAACCTGCACTAACATAAACATTGTTATTTTATAAATGCAAATAGACCTTGGTGTAAATAATATAGCTTGAATAAAGAGTGAGTACAATTTATTGCCAGTTGTTGCAAGGGGGGTAATGGCCGCAATATCAATGTACTGTAAAACACAGCTTTTCCTTCCCTCTCCCAAACCATTCCTGGAAGACAGGTACTGGCTGCAAAATCTACGTAAATCCTGATCCGCCACCATGGAAACGACTCAATGCGGCTCTGAGATTCACTCAACCTTCACTTTTACCAAAAATAATTACTAGGTTAACTCCTGGGCCGGACGTACGACTAACCAATCCTACTCAGTACCGACGTGACAGATGGTGGAAAGCTTTTCTTTCCACTCGTCCTAGGGTCTTCACGGCCTGTACGAAGAGGCCTTTCCTTCTCTACGAACTCTTCCATGAAGTACGAAGGGAATAGTGTTATTACTCCGTGGTCGTTAGTGGGTTAGCCGCCAGTTAGCGCTGTGAGCGATGCTGGTGATTGTCAAACAGGTGTTTGTATCCCCCGATAGATAAGTTAGTACACGAGATGTAGGCGTGAAGTATGTTTAACCGTGTTTTTTCTCTTTGTCGAAAGAATACAGTATGTATTATCCTTGTGCATCATATCAAGCAGTGGGAGTATTTTAAGTGTTTGTTAAATAATAATTATACTGTTATATACTGGGTTGTAGATCGCAATACAATAAAATACCCGGCGCTAGGCATTTCTTCAGGCCAACATAATAAAAGTATCTCATTACTTGAAGTGTGGATTCTTCTTCAGGGCAAAGGACATTCGAAGATACTTTTAAGCTGGGAAATATGCTACGTCTGCTCGCAAAATTTCAAAAGTAGTGAACACCTAATGGTGAGCATATTGTTTTAATCCAGTTTTGTATATCATCTCCTGCATGCATAAACCCCTTAAAATGGTTTTCTTGTTTAACAATGACCACTATTGCTGTAAAATAAATAACAAAGCAAACTAGTGGACCTATCTGAAGTTCTTTGATATCTTCTAAGGTATCTCAACGAGGCGGTGCATGGTGAAAAGGCTGGAAGGGAAGGGGGAGCACATTGCAACGTACGGGATAACGAGGTACAAATTCTTGCGCATGGGTAAAGAGTGTATCTCACTGACAGAAACATTCGGTAGGCAGATAAATATAACACTACCCAACGAGATGGCCGTGCTGTTAGGGTCACGTAGCAGTGAGAATGCATTCCAGAGATGTTGGGTTCGAATTCCACTATCGGCAGTTCCCATGATTTTCTGTGGTTACCCATTCTCATACAGGCAAATAATGAAACTGTACCTTAATTAAGGCCACAGCCGCTCTCTTCCCAATCCTAAACCTTTCCCATCATTGCGTCGCCGAAAACGTTCGATGTGTTAGTGCGACGTTAAACCAGTAGAAAAACATATCACACCAGTGTGTAGAGGTAAAAAAGTGGTTACCTCACAATCTCAAGAACGAATGTGCTCTTCAGACTTGAATAGTGTTGCAACACCAAATTCAGCTGCTTAAACAGGGCCATGCTCGAATTTTGGGTACCCTGGACACCAATACCATTAAAAATGAACCTATTCTCATAATATACTGTATTTAGGAACGTAAACGTACTTTGAAGCAGAATGTCTTGTTCTATTCCGTTCGAGTCGTTCTGAACCAGCTACTGTTCGTAATTTCCATTTTCTAGTGTATTCCTTTCTCGAGGGCTTTCAGGGAAAATTAGGGGGTGGTGGGAAATGTTGATTATGCCTTCTTGATGAGAAAGTTCGTAAATATTCGTGAAAATACCATGAGGGTTACTTTGATTCTGTGATGATTTCATCATTCAGCACGTATGCATAGGAGGTTCTGGTGCGAGGTCGCGTGAGACATCTTTTAGCAATTGTGTTCCTTTTATAATTGTCTCTATTTTCAAGATACAGATATGAAAAGAAAAGTGTAGTTTGAAAGAGAAAAGGCCCTAAGAAAATTTTAGCGGAAGTTCAGTCGGAGTACTGGATCTCAAAATATACGGTAATATGTAAATTGGTCTTGAAACTCAGATAGCAACGTATTATTGCCATTTAATTTAAAAATGCCAACGATATTTATACCACTCCCATTGGTTAATTTTATAAAAAATATTCTATTGCAAAGTTGATCGAAATTGATGTACGTCAGTTTATTGTTTCAGATGTCATTTTATTGTTAACCGCGATGCATTAAATACGTATAAAATACTTTTATTGCACCTTGCTTCAGATATCACAGAACTCTATTTAATAAAGTTTACATCAAGGAAAAAAAGTAAAATATGTTAGTTACTTTAATATAACATTTGACTTTTGTTTCTTTAGTTGTGATGGATTTTTCACTTAAAGGTTTGCGACTATGCCCTAAGTATGAAGCCTCCCATATTGTTTCCTGACATTTGAATTTAACTAAATATGAGATGGGAACTACCTAACGGCCCAATTTAATGTATTCGAAACTATAAATTGTATATATTGTAAAACAGATACACCATTTTTGTCCGAGATGTAGCTTTGGTTCCATTGTGACACATAAGTTACCATCAGCCCTAGGATACTGAAAAGTTTTCATAATATTGATATTTTCCCAACTCAGAAGCTAACAATGAGAGATATAATATTTTAGGTTTGAGCTTGTGCCTGAGAAAGATGTAACAGGATACGTCGTGTTAATGTAGCACATTTGTTGAGCGACAAGCAGTTGGTTATTTTTAATGTTGACATTCGACGCTCCGTCACTCTTTATATAAGTCATATTACACATGAGCTACTATGTGGACGGTTACAATAACTGAGCGATTAAGAACTGCTGGAAAATATATTTTCATGGAACTTTTCAATATATTCTTTTAAGGAACAAAAATATAATACTGTAGTTTGTCCCGTTTCTTGTCCTTCCTGACATACAAATCGAGTCCTCCTACCACGTCATAAATTTTGCCTTGTTGAATTTTGTGGAAAATTATTAGAGAAAAGAATGATAGTAGTGTTGTTCTTGAGGGTCAGTCTGATAAACACTCGGCCTGTTGTCCGGAATAGTTATTAACATTACAAGAGCCGAAATTTCGGTTTTACATATGATTTGAGAGGGCTCGGACGGAAGATCGAAACGAGTATTGTACGTGAAACACTTTTGCCCGTGTAACATTTTATTTTATAACTTACCATCTTAAACTTATTTTTATTTAAGTAATATCAAGATGAGAATATTATTTTATATTGGTTTAAAAGCCCGCAATGCTAGGTTCAGGGCCACCATCCATCAAATAATCGATATTACTCCAGATTATTACACTCAGTTCAGGATCAACTTGTCACATGACGCAGTGAAACCATCTAGTAAGAGTCTAGGTAACTGTTTTACATGAACTGAAATATTTTGGGCTTTCTTTTATGTTGGTACAAGTTGAGTGCAATAAATATCTACAGTAGCGTAAAGTTCCACGTTCCATATTATTTTGAAGAATTAAAAGATACGGAATTCGTAACATTAGGAAATTGCAGTTCCCTTTGGATTTTTGTGTGAAAGCAAACATATGGTGACAGGTCAAGAACAGAGGACTAGGCGAGTTGGTAGCACATTAAGGCTCGTGTAACTGCAAGCTTACATTCGGGGGATAGTAGTTCGAAACCCATTGATAGCAGGCCTGACTTTCCATGGTTTACCATATTAATACCAAACAAATTTCGGAATAGCATCTAAATTAACGCCACGGTCGCTACCTTCACAGTCCTAGACTTTTTCTATCCCAGAATCACTGAAAATCTATATTAGTGTGACGATAAAGACCAAGCAATAAAATAAGAAAGGGTATATGATCCAGAAGTTAACAAAAGATTATAATAAGATAGGTCCTAAGGCGACGATGGGATAGGAAAGGGCTAGGAGCGCGAAGGATGCAGCCGTGGCCTTAATTAAGGTACAGCTAAGTGTGCAAGTGGGAAACCGCGGAAAGCTATCTTCAGGGATGCCTACAGTGGTGTTAGAACCCACTATCTCCTGAATGAATGTTCACAGCTGCGCGCTCCTAACCGCACTGCCAGGTACACCTGAGTTTAATTTTAAGAACATCCCCATCATTGACGGATACTTTAGGATAAGTTTGATGCGTTTTTAAATCATAGAGACATTAAGTGGCTATCTCCACTAAGTGAGGCTAAACATAATACCTTGGAATTAAAAAAAAAAACATTTTCCCATAAATTTTATCTCAGTTTATTAATTGTGGTATTTTAATTAATTCACCATTTACATTACAAAATAATTAGTTCTTGAATTCTCATAACAAAGGCTCGACCTCTTTGAAGAAACTACATCTTAGTATTTGCTGAAGAACACCCTAGAGGAGCATTTGAAGGTACACCTGGGTTTAATTTTAAGAACATCCCCATCATTGACGGATACCTTAGGATAAGTTTGATGCGTTTTGAAGTACTGGCGAGGCGAGAAAGTATCTCATCCCGCACTGGTGAAGCTACTGATTCTCCTGTAATAGAAATGAACAAGTTAACTTCATTATAACTTATTTTTATCCCGTTTCTGCTTCCATGCGACGTATATCCATACTGGAAAGCAACGATTAAAATTTTATTACATTTTGTGAAAAAAAAGAGAACGATTACAAAAAAATTGCAAAAAAGTATTACACGTAATTCGATTACTTTTACTCAGTTATTTTCCATCTCTCATTTTCATTAATGTTAGAATTTTCGTTTAAACTGTAAGAGTATTACAGTGTTATAATTGATTCAAAAATAATTGAAACATGCAATTTTACTTCGCCATTTTGCAGAAAATAATAACAGATGTGGTCAAATACTTTACTTTTTTCTTATTATGAACCTATTTGAGTCACACTATGCCATACTGGACAATGAACCCGTCGTGTGATGTTCTGGATAAGGTCAAGTAGTAGCATGTTAAACAATTATTATTAACAACAAATAAATTAAAATAGGTAGATGTTTAGGCTATTGTGTCTGCTTACAATAATATTACAACGAAAATAAATTAAAACATAAGTTACAGAATAACACGTCAACAAAAAATACAAGGAACAATTCCATAAAAACAAATTGCAGAACTACAACGAATGATATCGTAACAAGGAATTACATAATAGCGAAAGGAGAATCTGTCTGTTCAGTCTTCAGCTCGGAAGCTCATTGGATCATCAAATATCACTACCATAGGTCATAAGGAAACCGCAAAGACTGATGGCAGTGCTATAATTAGGTGTAATTAGGCATAATGAGGAGTGAGGTAGTTTGCTATTGCTTTCCTCACGGTAGAAGAATAAAGTAGGTATGTGGTGTGATTCAGTTTTGGCGTATGAACGGCACCTCATTAGTCGAAATTATTCGGCAACTTGTTGAGGTGTATAGTACAAGCGGCGTGTTGCTGCACGACAACGCCAGGCCGACCACGCACAGCAAACAGCATGCGTGAATTTTTACGGCGCTTCCTGTGAGAGATTCTGACCATCCTCCCTGAAGTTCTGACCCTGTATCCAGTGAATTCCATGTCTTCGGACAGTTGAAGGAGCACCATGCTGATAAGCGGTTCAGTGACGATACAGCCGTTCAGTGTGCCGTCATGGTGTGGCTTGAGGTACTGGACCCAGAGTTCTTCCAGGCCAGCATCGATGCTTTGATGTAGCGTTGGAATAAGTGCTTGGGCAAGAATGGTGACTATTTTGAATTTCTGTTTCTGTGTATCCTTGTATTTGCCAGTAAAATAAAGTTTCTCAATACGGGCTATTTTTACCATATTTTTTAAAGCTACCTTGTAATATGAGAATAATGTTTTAATACGCTTGGATTAAATTTTTACGCTCTAAATAAATTAATATTCATTGTTTTGTATGACGGTACGTTCAGTGCCTGAAAATATTCAAGTGTAGGACTAAATCAACTCGTTCAGCTAATTCTTATCATGGACACTAATTTGACACCTGAGTAAGAAAGGAATACAGCAGTAAAACTGAGAATAGTGCACTCTTCTGGGCACATCACACCATATTCCCTCCCATCGTCACACGGGTAGTTGTTAAAATATTAAGAACTAACAATTGTGTAGTTTTACGTGACATTATTTCGTGATTAAAGCCATGGAACTCATTTTACGTTGAATATACCTATAAGTACACGGAATTCAATTCAAAATCCTACATGCATAAGCCGGATTTCGAAACACAGTTACTTTGCGAGAAGACAGTGAATGGCGATGACTAAATTTCTCTACATATGACAAATGCCCTGAAGTTATATTCATATTTGGTAAATGTAGTGTAAGAACGGACAATGATTAGGTTAATAACTTGCATGCTTACCAGATGATGAATGCTATTTAAATTATGTACTAGGGTAGTTCCATGTCATTCAATGTACGGACACTGGAGTTTCTAAAGCTGTCTCCGATTTTACTTCAAACTAAACAGCTTGTCCAGCAAATTCTTATTATATCCAGCTGCTTGGTGGGAGAAGCGAATAATCGTAAATAAAGTAGTTTGTTGAACGTTCAGACTCATTCATACCACAGTTTTATCGACTGGCTGAGTTTGGTATGATTTACGGACAGAGATGGATTATATAGGGATTATTACCTGTGATTAAATGATAAATAAAGTATGTTTGAGTTTACAATACATCTAGTATTGAACCCATAATTCTACGATGAAAAATAATTCCAAATATTTATTTCAACTACAAACGACTTTTTTGAGAGTAGCCATGTTTTTTTCAAGAGCCTCGATATCTCGTGGGAACGAACTTACCGTAACAAGCGAGCCGCGAGCTCGTGAAATGCCGGGATACTTCGGTTGATCTCGAGTAATGAATAATTTATCAATTTCGAAAAATCCTTCATAACGAGAGACTTTGGCAACATTGTAAATCCAGGAATAAAGGATCTAAATTATTAATAAACCTTACGTGGAGATAGAACCCCCAGGGTAAAGATAAATGCAGTTAAGCCTGGAGGAAAGATGGCGTCCTACTCGCGGATTTGCGACACGTGCCGAGGTCTTTTTTCATGAAGAAAGGCCGCAAAATTACATGTCAGAAATAATTCATTACGCCCCTTGCAAGTATGGGAAAAATATAAAATTAACACCATAATGAATTATAAGTCTGACTGAATTTATGGAATAAATTTCCAGAAAATTGGTCCAGTGGATGCGGAATTAGCAGATTGCAAAACTGAGGTTCGTGGAGAGGGTGGCGCCCCTCCAGAAGGTATATAAGAAACCCACCTATTTTACACACTTTGTCTGAAGGTCCGGATGGTGAAACCCACGCCACTCGTCTGCAAGAAAGTGCGGGGTTTAGTTCTCAAAATAACTTGTCATATATATTCGTGTCAATGGTTCAAGTAGAATAGTAAATGGAAGGTGATAGAAATTTTCCTGAGCTTCCGCCGATGAAAACTGTGAAGGCTTAGATAATATGTTTAAAATACGTAGCTGAGTTTCTCTCCGTATTACACTTGTGTGTGTTTCATTTTTGTCAAAGGGAGTCTGGAGACTAGCCGGTGAGGGCTGATTTTTTGTTATCTATTTGAAACACCTGGACAGCAGTAGAGTTACAAAAGCAGAGTCCTGGGAAACAGTGGCAGTCACAGGTTGAGAAGGGTGTTCGTCGCACGTTAAACGCGAAGAAGGTGCGGTATTTGCGGTGTTTGCGGTGTTAGTCGATACCAAGTGTAAAATCTGCGTAGTTTAAATTATATATGTAATAAGATGATATCCATTGCAGCCATGGAAGGCTAAATAAGAGGGAAACTGGCTAAATGTGGCAAGAATCTCCAGGATGACGACGATTACAGGTCTGTGACTATATTTCATTAATGTTATAGTATAGAATTTGTTTGTCCCAATAAATTTTCCAATGCGTGTGTCGAATTAATAGTTAATAATGATCAGGTGAATGTGTTACATTTCTGGTCGTCGCGTGAAACTCTTCAGGGCTGTAAAATTCACGTCGAGAAACTATAAAATGCGAAGTTTAAATAATGTGTAAATATTCTTTGAGATAGTGTTCAGATTGAGTAAAGTTAGAAAGGTGACAAGGATAATGTAGTCGTGGTGAATGCCGTAATTGCGAATATCGTATGAGTTCAGAAAATGTTTGTCGGAAAGATAATAATAATAATAATAATAATAATAATAATAATAATAATAATAATAATAATAATAATAACCATGGGATAACATTTTTCTATGTGAAAAGTGTATTTAACAGATATGTTCAATAAGATTTACGTTCGTCTCGAAATCCAGTGAAGTCTGATAAAGTTATGTTTTTTCGTGGGAAGGTAATTTTGTGACATCGTGTATGTCGGTGATATAGGGAATCACGGTGTGTTATTGTATTCTTGAGGTCCGAAAGTGGTAGTAAAAGTGAATGAAAAGGATTTTTATAAAGTTGTTCGTCAAGGGAGTATTGAGGTGAAAAGTTGTGAAACAGGAAGAAATGGATTGTGCCGCAATGATATATAGAGAGAATAGTTGTGTAGATGTTGAGGGCAGAGGAAGCCTGTATTTAATGAGTAATGCCGCCGTGATAGGCGATGAAGATGAATTTTTGAGACAGGCTATATTTGTTGATGGCGAATATTTTTTGAGACAGGCTGTACATAACATATGATATTTATGAGGCAGGCTGTAGTGAAATTCCGCTAACAATCCGGAACAACTTACCGGGTGAAGGTTGGTTCGAAATGAGTACTTTGTGATGCACATTAAGATTTCAAGTCAAGATCTCCCAGTGGAAAACAATTCTGTAGAAGATTGTAGCTCTTGGCAGTTAAGTCCAAGTGACGAGTTTATGTAAAGGCATCATAATGAATATTATATTATACGACCTCAAGGGTAGAAGAGCATTCTGAATACACGGTTGGTGTTATTTGACTATTATAACAAATTTCCACACAGTAAATTTCATATATTATGACGATAATTTATCATTAAATCGGAATCATTCTGGGTTGAGATATTGGACGTTATTAAAGCGATAGTTTGGCTGTGTAGATTCATTGAATTTCGCTGCACTGGATAGTTTATGTTTGGAATAGTGAGATGGTAGGCGATTTTTGGGCTTCAACCTAGAATTACAGTGTTGATTTTTGCGGTAGTGATGATTACTGTTTTGGCGATATTCACGTAATGTTAGACGTGTGCTGAAATTCCTCATTATTTTTCCAAACTTCATTGCGTATGTCGAGATCGTGTTTGAGTTGTGGATTGCTTGCCACGTGTTATTCCTTTTCAATTTCACGTTTATTAACAAGATAGGGACTTAGCCGCATTTCCCGACTTGCGTTCATTCATTTGCAAGATTCGTTTCATTGTGTGCTATACTTTCGACAAGGTTTCCAGCTAAAATATCAAAGAGTGTGTTTGCAGTTACGATTTCGCCTGACATTCTAGAGGAAGCGTAGACAGCACAGTTTCCGCTCGGCAACAGATTTAGGACGTCACATGTTATCATAGGAGTATACTGCTGATAAGACGTCCTAATTTACGCTCAACGATAGATTTAGGAAGGTGTGTGTGTTCATAGAGGTTAGTGTTAGGATGTGTAGACATTATGTAGGCCCGACGATAGGTTTAAGGTGTCGTCTGTATATACTCGTCTTAGATGCGGTGTTTTTGCGAAGTGACTTGAGCATGGTAGTGTCTGCAGTAGTGTATGCAATGCGAAGATTGTTAGCTAAGTGATATTGAGGCCATGTTTCGACAGCCCTTACCAGCTGGAAGGTGTTTACCTGAGATTATGGAACCACTAGTGGCCTGAACGTGAGGTTTGTCCAATATTGGGTACTGAGCTAACGGTGATTGAGTATTTACTGCGGTTTTCCACGCGTGTTTGAGTTCATTGAACAGTGTTTTATTTTAGTTACGGCCTTAATTGTTTTGTCGTTCAGACGTCCGATTGCTTTGTTAGTGTGCGTGTTGACACTTAGTTTATATATGTGAAACTTGAGTTACGCATGCGGGTTCGATTCGTCAGCCGGGAATATATTTTATTTTCCATTTTTGTCGTTCATTCATTTTTGTGATAGTTGACTGTGGTCGATCAATAACTCTGTAGTTAGTTTGTTGGGACAAACAATAAGTAAATGGATCTGTCATGGTAGTCGTTGTTGTAAAGGAAATAATTCCTAGATTTATGATTTTAATTTTACCATGTGGACTTGTAATTTTATTAAGCTTAACGTAACCGTTTATAACCTGAAAGTTGGTTTCATAAGAATATTTTTCAGGTGATTTACCACTTTTTATTTAACTTCAGTGTTTGGCATTTCTTCTAAATGCGTGATGAATAAGTGTTTCCTGCATTTCGCAGTTTTGTTCCTTCAGAACGATGTAACGTAAGATCCTCTCTGATCGAGTTGTTGTTGGTTCCTTCTCAACAGCTGTTTGGATGATGCACGTTCCAGCATCGGAATTATTCTATAACTTATGGGTGTCACGAGATGGCAATACATGGTGGAATTTTATTTTCAATGATGAATGCTGCTGTTAACTTGTAGTGAACACCATGCTTTCCAGTAGTATTTCGCAACTTATCCAAAGCAACTGATAGTCAATTTGGTTTGATTAAGCGTCCATTCGGCGGGTGTTCCCATATAAGACAGGGTATTTGACTGGTGGATAACCTTAATTAAGAGTGAATCTGGAATTCTACTTGTTGAAGGTCAGATTTTCCACGGATCGTGTGGATTACTTCTCAGTTATCGTTTGGATCAATAGGTGCCCGATTTTCAGGTTTTTCATTTTTCTCGTTTTCGCTGTCCACTAATCTGTGATATTTATACTTTTCTCCGAAGAAAATTCTTCGATACTGTAACTAATAAAACTAACGCCTTGCAATGTGACTGCGTTTGAAACATTAAATAATTGACTTTTTGATCAATGATTTTATATACATACATTTTTTTTGTATTTAATTGATTCAAGAAAAGTTAGTAAGCACATATTTGCTCCTCATTTCAAGTAGTTAACGCTCTTCTGAACCCCATCGTTTGGTTAAGATCGTGACCGAAATATTCCCGCTACGACCCCAAGATTTAAGAGTTCGATATTGCTCTACTGCAGCAGCTGTGGCCGACCAACGATGGAATGGTAAGTTGAAGGGTTCAGTATAGAGAGGAATAGAGCTACTAAATTTTAGAAGACTCCACCCTTTAGTGTTTTATTCTAAATTAGTTTTTGCATCCTCCTTGGTAAGAATCTTTCCTTGCTAGTGGTTTATCTATATTATTTCTTTACAAAGTTTCCATTAGGATAATGATCTACCAATGTATGAACTCAATATTAAACGAATTTTTAGGTAGACTTAAGAGTATGAATACATGTAAAATCTGAGGAACATGTGTATTTTGAAATACTACCACCTAATTCACAAACGAACATTTTGTGTATTGTTTAAATGTACATGTCCTCCTCTGTGGTGTAGTGGTTAGCGTGATTAGCTGCCAAACCCGTAGGTCCGGGTTCGATTCCCGGCTTTGCCACGAAATTTGAAAAGTGGTACGAGGGCTGGAACGGGGTCAACTCAGCCTCGGGAGGTCAACTGAGTAGAGGTGGGTTCGATTCCCACCTCAGCCAACCTCGAAGTGATTTTCCGTGGTTTCCCACTTCTCCTCCACTACCTCACTTAAGGCCACGGCCGCTTCCGTCCCTCTTCCTTGCCTGTCCCATCCAATCTTCCTATCCCTCCACAAGGCCCCTGTTCAGCATAGCAGGTGAGGTCGCCAGGGCGAGGTACTGGTCATTCTCCCCAGTTGTATCCCCGACCCAAAGTCTGAAGCTCCAGGACACTGCCCTTGAGGCAGTAGAGGTGGGATCCCTCGCTAAGTCCGAGGGAAAAGCCAACCCTGGAGGGCAAACAGATTAAGATAGACAGATTAAATGTAAAAACATAATAAAATAAATATTTCGAAATATGAAATCCGCTAATAATAATAATAATAATAATAATAATAATAATAATAATAATAATAATAGTTGGCCGTGCGGTTAGGGGCGCGCGGCTGGGAGCTTGGATCCGGGAGATAGTGGGGTAGAATCCCACTGTCGGCAACCCTGAAGATGGTTTTCCGTGGTTTCCCATTTTCACACCAGGCAAATGCTGGGACTGTACCTTTATTAAGGCCACGGCCGCTTCCTTCCAACTCCTAGGCCTTTCCTTACCCATCGTCGCTATAAGACCTATCTGTGTCGGTGCGACGTAAAGCCACTAGCAATAATAATAATAATAATAATAATAATAATAATAATAATAATAATAATAATAATAATAATAAATTATTATAATATAATTATAATTTTATTATTATATTTTAAATATATAAGGAATTGTTTTTGAAATTTTCCTGTTTTTGTTTGTTTGCTTATATTATGCCAGTAGTGGGTGTCTTAAATCGTCTTCTCCTCCTTCAACCTTATTAGTCCTATGTTGCAGGGTAGATGGTGCGGAATCTTGTCCTTCATTTCATTCGGTCCATCATCCTTCATGAGATACTGCTCTTGCACGTCTGGGGTGACGTCTGTCATTCTCCTTCTTGGTCTATCTCCTTTTCTTTTCCCCAATGACATCGTGGCTATTAACCTCTTTCTCAAGTAATTAGCATATCTCGTCATTTAGCTACCGCACCATCTTAATCGAGAAACATGTACTTTCGTGCTGATATGTATTAGTCGGAAATTATCTCTCGGCGTACAGTAACTTGGTTATTCGGTCTACTTTGTCCTTCACTGAGTGAGCTGACCGTGCGGTTAGGGGCGCGCATCTGTGAGCTTGCATTCGGGAGATAGTGGCCCAAAGTTTCATCAAGCGGAGATATTTGAGGGGGCAGGCAGGTCTACTAAAGCGTCATTAGCAATTTTAAAAAGAGGGTGTGACACTCGTATAGGTTTGGCCATTAAAATTTGTGTCGCAAAGGACCTTGAAAGATGTTTGTAATTTTTACAATTACGATTAAGGTAAGGAATAAGTGGGGCTTTATCTTAATTATTACCAAAGTCGCTTCCTTCGCACTCCTAGTTCTTTCTATCCCATCCCCGCCATATGACCTATCTGTATCGGTGCGACGTAAATCAGAGTGGGAAACAAATCCTCCAATATTTCGTTCCGTAATGTAAATACACCAATTTTAGTAATGACCGAACAATAAGAATATTCTAGTCAAATGTTAGTCCTATCCCATCAAATTCTATATAAAATAGGTCTAATGGATGGTGAACTCTATTACGTTCAGTATAACACATTACTATATCTTAATCATGGAGTTACTGGGTTACACACACAGAGCTTACGATAAGTCTATACCTCTTAGCAGATTTTTTTACGCATATTACCTGCTGAATATCATTTTGTGTGGCTATTGCTAGCTTGGTGCAGTCATTGTAACGACGAGGGTAGGTGCTATTTGCCGTGTGTGGTAAACTGCGCATTAATGTGATAGAGGATAGTGTTGTATGAGTTGCAGGGATGATGGACAGTACGAGCACCCAATTCTCGAGCCAATGGAATTAATCATCTAAGATAAAATGCCCGACACGTCCAGGAATCGAACCTGGGGCTCTCTGAACCGAAGGCCACTATACTGACAATTCATTCCAAGGAGAGAGACACATGTTAAATTAAAGAAACATATACCGTGGGGTTATAGAGGTGATAGATCGTCGGATAATTACACACACACACAGTATGGAGGGTAGATGATCACAATTATCATAGTTCCTCTGTGGACGAGGACTGATGATAAACTTTCCCTTGAATCAGAGCACCTGAACGTCGTCGTAGATGATTCAATAACACAAGTATATCGATCGAGAAATACACAGGTGATTGAGGAAAGTTCATTTCTGTTTTTTCCCACAGTAACTTTGGAACGTTAGTGCGAGGTATCCCTTGTGGTCAGGAGTATCGGCCATTTGGCAGCAAGCCACGTCCACTTGAGAGCGCACCAGCTCACGTTTCCAGTCTACGGCAATGATTTTTTCCTGGTCAAGTGAGGGACCTAGACACTACGAAATAATGCAGTTTCTCATCAATGGAGTTAATAGCCGTGCTGTCTAACTGGATGAAGATACTATCATAGAATGCAGCTGTGGTTTTCTTTCTGAATCATTTGCATGTAGGCCTATTTCATTAATGGGGCTAACTACTTACAATCCATGCTTTTCAGTGTTGGCTTGTAGAGAGAATGTAAAAAAAAAAAAAATCTCCAGTCAGTTGAGCACGAGCAAACTGGAATCAGAGATAAAGATTTTTGCGAATGATATCGTCTTGTGGGTGTAGGAGGTAGAATAACGTCCAAGGTATCCCCTGCCTGTCGTAGGAAGGGACTAAAAGGGCAGAGACCGTATTGCTACAGATGTAATTGGTGAAATATCGGTATTGTTTCGGTATTTGCCATTACCGCTGTAGAAGACCGTACATCGTTAATACCGGTATTATCTATAATAATAAAAGGACGTGTCTGTCTGTCTGTCTGTCTGTCTGTCTGTGTGCGCGATGCCCAGCCAAATCTACAGCACACATAGATCTGAAAGTTTTAACATAGGTAGATTGAAGGGGGTTCTAATGCACCTTGAAGCCAGATTTTTCATTTTCGCTTTCGTTGGTGAGTTATTAAACACCATCGGAAAACTTCTTGTGTTGGAATATGGCAATCCAACGGGCTGTCACCAAGATTAAATGCATAGACTCACTGTTGCTAGGCAAGGCAACGTACATGAAATCGGCAATACAAGTCAAGGAGCCATGAAAAAAAAAAAAAAAAAAAAAAAAAAAAAAAAAAAAAAAGAAAAAAAAAAGAAATGGCGTATGGCTTTTAGTGCCGGGAGAGTCCGAGGACAAGTTCGCCTCGCCAGATGCAGGTCTTTTGATTTGACACTCGTAGGCGACCTGCGCGTCGTGATGAGGATGAAATAATGATGAAGACGACACGTACACCCAGCCTCCGTGCCAGCGAAATTAACCAATTATGGTTAAAATTCCTGACCCTAACGAGAATCGAACCCGGGAACCCTATAACAAAAGGCCAGCACGCTAAAACTTTAGCCATGGAGCCGGATAGGAGCCATTTTAAGTCCATGGTGTAGGAAGTCATTTTCATTTCCAGACACGAGGAGCCATATTCTTTTTTGCTAGTTGCTTTACGTCGCAACTGACACAGATAGGTCTTATGGCGACGATGGGACAGGGAAGGGCTAGGAGTGGGAAGGAAGCGGCCGTGGCCTTAATTAAGGTACAGCCCCAGCATTTTCCTGGTGTGAAAATGGGAAATCACGGAAAACCATTTTCAGGGTTGCCGACAGTGGGGTTCTAACCTACTATCTTCCGAATACTGGATACTGGCCGCACTTAAGCGACTACAGCTATCGAGCTCGGTGGAGCCAACACCACCTAGATATAAGGCCTGTGCATGGTGTCGAGATTAAAAGGAAAATGGCGGACTGTTGAGGCAATGCCTTGTGAAAGTGATCCGTAATTTTGTCATACAAAATACAACAATGGTCTACAAATGTTGTGTGCCTAATTGTAGGGGAAACTACAGTGCCAATAGCAAAGTACAGATTTTTAGATTTCCGAAAGATGAAGATCTAAAAAAGAAATGGATATGTGCAATAAAGCGCGAGAATTTCGTTCCAACGAAGTATTCGGTGGTAAGTAACTAGATAGCCTACTAGGTTATGCATTTTTTATTCGCAAATATTTTATTTCATAGTGTGTTAATATATTCATATAATCAAGAGATGGTAGTATAAGATATCTGAAAAAATGGCTATTAGGTTAGACGGGATCTAACCTCTAACATGCATGGTGAAATTCGTTCAGGTTAGGTTAACTGATTGTCTGTAGTTGCAGGTTTGTGAATTACATTTTAATCCATCCGAAATAAGGAAACATACTGAATTCCACTGTGAGGATGGACAGCTTATAACTCTACCACTGAAGGTTCCACGACTTATCCCCAGTGCTGTTCCTTCACTTTTGCCAAATTGCCCAGCGTACGGTATTTGAGTATTTCAAAAACGTATCGAGAAGGTCCTGAAGAGAAGAGAAGAGAAGAGAAGAAGAAGAGAAAATGAAAATATCCAGGCAGCAATCGAGGAGAGTGAAGTAGAATATAATTTATACAAGAATAGAATAACGTTTTCTAATTTCACTGACCTGAAAGACAAGTTAAATAATCTGAATGTAGGTGAATCATGGGACATACTTCACAAAGGTGTAAATATAGTAATAGTTAAAATTGTGTTGAACCCTGAACCTGAAATAATTAGTTCTATAGTTATCAATGAAACTTTGGAGTTAAGTGTATACTATAAGAACATAAAATTAGACAGCATTGGTTACTTTCATTTCCCACAGTCTGTAAAGGACTTGGATGAAATTTCAGTGCTTCTTGAAAAAGTTGACACGCTAAGTTCTGAGGTTCACAGTGCAAACAGCACTAATGACATTTTAGGTTTAGCAGCATATCTTTTGAAACAAGTCAGCATGTTAGAACCGAGACTAAAAGGCCCACCTGAATTCATGATTGAACAGATTGCACTTTGGTCACACGAGAGGAGGAGTTATAGTCCTTCCTTTCTGATTTTATCTTCAATATTGCAGTCCATTTCACCCCATTGCTATGCAAACCTCAGACATCTCAGTTTATTGTATCTGCCTCATCCATGTACCACCAGGAGGCTTTCTTCTTCTTTAAAAGTAGATCCTAGAATAGGACAGCACGATAACAATTTCCTGAAGTATATAAGGGATAAATTTTCTGGCAATTATAGTGATAAGTTCATTGTGCTTATGATGGATGAAATTCTTGTTAAACCATTAATGGACTATAAAGGTGGTAATGTTGTTGGCAAAGCATTCAATGATGAGCAGTTAGCAACAGGTGCTTATTGTTTTATGGTTTCAAGTTTGTTATCTGATTTTAAGGAAGTAGCTCACATATTACCTGTAAAATCAATTACTGGAGAATATTTGCATGGTGTACTAAGAAAAGTTATTGTAGGATTAGAGGAAACAGGGTTTAAAGTTGTTTGTGTTGTTAGTGATAATAGTTCTGTAAACAGAAAATGCATGCAAATATTTTCACCTGAAAATGAATTGAAATGTGTTTATCCGCATCCTGCTGATGAGAGCAGACCACTTTTCTTTGTGTTTGATAGTGTTCACTTGCTCAAATGTGTTCGCAATAACTGGTTAAATCGAAAGGATGAGAATATGTGCATGAACTTCCCTGATTTTGAAGATAACAGTGCAGTACAGTGTGCTTCTTTTCTTACAATTAAGAAATTATATGATCTTGAGCATGAAAAGTTCATAAAATATGGTTATGGTCTGTCTCTCAAAGCATTAAGTCCTTCATCATTTGAAAGGCATAATGTAAAATTAGCTCTGCAAGTGTTCAATGACAATGTTATAGAAGGGCTGAAAGTGTTAGGTGAAAAGTGTATGCTACCATATTATAAAGAAACAGCCTCATAAATATCAAAATAATAATAGATTGGTGGGCTGTTTTCAATGTCAAAACACCAGGTAAAGGGGTAAGGCTCAACAACAGCTTAATGTGTCCAGTCTCTTCGAATTCAGGGGAAGGGCTTCAATATTTGAAGAAATTCCTACAATGGCTAGTAAAGTGGAGAGATCTAGGTGGAAAAGGTTCATTATCATCTGAAACAATGGCTGCTTTGATATTGACAACTGAAGGATTGTTGATGTTGATAGAATATTGTTTGTCAAAACTTAATTTTGCATATGTCCTATTAGGAAAATTTCAAACAGACATATTAGAGGACAGGTTTGGGAAATATAGGCAGCTTGCAGGAGGGCAGTACAATATTTCTGTGAGGCAGTTGTTTGAAGTTGAAAAGAAGTTAAGGTTACTGTCATCACTGACTCTAAAGATAAGATCAAACGCATTTGGGGAGATTGAAGTAGATGAGTTCTCTGATCCGCCTCCTGAATCCTCTGCCTTTTTGGATTTTGATAATTCATTGTGTAAGAGCATAGCTGTACATATAAGTTTACACGATATTGAAAACTGTAACAATGGCATGCCAATTTTAGTCTATTTAGCAGGTTATTGTTACTATAGTGTCTCAAAATATTTGAAATGTGAACACTGTAAAGGAATTCTTGTTACTGAGGACTTCATTGATGCTGATGATGAGGGATATAATCTAATTAGAAATAAGAGTAGGGGTAGGCTTTTGTTCCCTGAAATGTTTGTTATCAATGTAATAATACATAATTATCTGGTAGTAACAAAACTATGTACAGATTTTGAAACAGAGTTTCCTCATAGGGAGGTTGCATGTGAGAGTACAATGAAAGTTATTCATGATAAATAACTTTTGTGGGAGCCAGATATATGCAATAACAGACATACATCAGAATGTGTTTGTAGAAAACTGGTATGGACTTCAACAAACATTCTTTTGATTAATTATTGTAAGAAAAAAAGTTCCATGTCAAAGAATGTATTGACGAGGAAGAAACGTGTTATTTGTCAACAGGACTGAATTTCATGCAAATCTGCATTTATGTAAATGTTGTTGCTTTTAATTTTTTTGTGGGTGGGGGGACAAAATAAAACATTTATTATGAATTTCGGTATTCTGCCATTCTCTTAATTCTTGAACCTCACTTGAGTTTCAGCATTATTTAGAAACCTTGTGTATCAACTATCCCTAATTTTTTCTTGAAGTTTCTTGAAGGTGTAAGTGACTTTTATATGAAAGAATGAGGGTTTGGGGTAATTACAGTATTTTGAGATTCAAGTAGCCAGATGAATTAAAACATATGGTAAGATGCCATAGTGACATTATGGTGATTGCCTCTATTGTCAGCCATCTTGGTTTCGTGCTCAGGCCTTATACACTGACTGACAGAGCAAATGCAACACCAAGAAGGAGTGGTCAGAAGTTTATGCCAATTGCAGGGTAGACTGACGTCACTGAGGTATGCTCATGATGTGAAATGCGCTGCTGTGCTGCGCGCGTAGCGAACGATAAATGGGACACGGCGTTGGCGAATGGCCCACTTCGTACCGTGATTTTTCAGCCGACAGTCATTGTAGAACGTGTTGTCGTATGCCACAGGACAGGTGTATAGCTAAGAATGCCAGGCCGCCGTCAACGGAGACATTTCCAGCAGCCAGACGACTTTACGAGGGGTATGGTGATCGGGCTGAGAAGGGCAGGTTGGTCGCTTCGTCAAATCGCAGCCGATACCCATATGGATGTGTCCACGGTGCAGCGCCTGTGGCGAAGATGGTTGGCGCAGGGACATGTGGCACGTGCGAGGGGTCCAGGCGCAGCCCGAGTGACGTCAGCACGCGAGGATCGGCGCATCCGCCGCCAAGCGGTGGCAGCCCTGCACGCCACGTCAACCGCCATTTTTCAGCATGTGCAAGACACCCTGGCTGTTCCAATATCGACCAGAACAATTTCCCGTCGATTGGTTGAAGGAGGCCTGCACTCCCGGCGTCCGCTCAGAAGACTACCATTGACTCCACAGCATAGACGTGCACGCCTGGCATGGTGCCGGGCTAGAGCGACTTGGATGAGGGAATGGCGGAACGTCGTGTTCTCCGATGAGTCACGCTTCTGTTCTGTCAGTGATAGTCACCGCAGACGAGTGTGGCGTCGGCGTGGAGAAAGGTCAAATCCGGCAGTAACTGTGGAGCGCCCTACCGCTAGACAACGCGGCATCATGGTTTGGGGCGCTATTGCGTATGATTCCACGTCACCTCTAGTGCGTATTCAAGGCACGTTAAATGCCCACCGCTACGTGCAGCATGTGCTGCGGCCGGTGGCACTCCCGTACCTTCAGGGGCTGCCCAATGCTCTGTTTCAGCAGGATAATGCCCGCCCACACACTGCTCGCATCTCCCAACAGGCTCTACGAAGTGTACAGATGCTTCCGTGGCCAGCGTACTCTCCGGATCTCTCACCAATCGAACACGTGTGGGATCTCATTGGACGCCGTTTGCAAACTCTGCCCCAGCCTCGTACGGACGACCAACTGTGGCAAATGGTTGACAGAGAATGGAGAACCATCCCTCAGGACACCATCCGCACTCTTATTGACTCTGTACCTCGACGTGTTTCTGCGTGCATCGCCGCTCGCGGTGGTCCTACATCCTACTGAGTCGATGCCGTGCGCATTGTGTAACCTGCATATCGGTTTGAAATAAACATCAATTATTCGTCCGTGCCGTCTCTGTTTTTTCCCCAACTTTCATCCCTTTCGAACCACTCCTCCTTGGTGTTGCATTTGCTCTGTCAGTCAGTGTATCTAGGTGGTGTTGGTGGAGCCATATTCAGTCAGTCCGTGATATCTGGAAGTGTTTGTCTGTACGTATGCAAGGCGCAGCCAAATCCACGGAACGGAGAAATAATCTAAATATGTGTTTTCATGACATGAAAAATATAGGTAACCAAACGCGAATTTTCTCTGAATCTACCGTACACAGAATCTGGAGAAGTTGCTGTGTTCTGGAATATAGTATTTGTGGTCTTTGCGAAAGCGTAAAAGGTGAAAATGATGCATGATAAACGGTATGGTAAATAAATAAATAAATAAATAAATAAATAAATAAATAAATAATAAAAGGGTTAAAATACAAGAGAAAGATCAAGACATGAGCAGTGCAAAAGAGGGGCAGAGGATACCGTAGACATATCTTACGCCCCAACCAACGGGCACGTGTTGTTGCACAGATACTATCAGAAGGGAACAAGATTTACAGACATAAGTAACGAAAAGCGTAACATCTAAGGAACTGCAGCAAGAAGAAAATTCACAAATTAGAGCACTATTTAAAAGGCTGAGGTGTTTCGCATTGAACTGCTCCTACGTGTTATTACCAAACCACAACAATGAACCAGTTAGAGACAGGCAAAATTGAGAGTAACCTCTCTCTCAGAAACTGGAAGTGGGAATTAAATGAAACATATCTTCTTGTAGTGCATTCAACGAGCGCCTGGCCTAATTGTACCTAATTGTACGAACGTTCGCCATGTTTCCAGTGTCACATAAGCACGGAGGCGTGGCTCTCGAATGACGAGAAATGTTGAAAATACTCATTATAGTATCACTGGTGCAAAATTGAAGACCATTAGCTGAAAGCGTAGAGCATTAATAATAATAGATTTTGAATACCGCCACTTCATCCATGTTGCGGCGCGAGGCCAACATCACGATCAGCTGATTGTAGGGTAGTTCGAAAGGTGTGTAAGGGGAATCGTCATACAGTGTGATACGAACTGGTCATGAAATCGGATCAAGAGCGTTACCCTGCTTGATTGTTGTGGTTAAGCGTAAATTACAATAAAAATCCGTCGACATAAATGAGTATTTATGACGGAAATCCTTAAAACGAAAGGAACCTACGATAGGTTACAACCTCATTCTTCCAACCGAGCAATTTCTCCGTGCGGTTAGGGTCGCGCAGCTGTGAGCTTGCATTGGGGAGATAGTGGGTTCGAGTCCCACCGACGACAGCTCTGAAGATGGTTTTCCGTGGTTTTCCATTTTCACACCAGGCAAATAATGGTGGGATTGTAGCTTAATTAAGGCCACGACCGCTACCTTCCTAATCCTAGCCCTATACATCCCTCCGTTGCCGAAACCTTCGAAGTGTTAGTGCGACATTAAAAAAATCTCATTCTGATAATACTTTTATACTATTGCATCCCCATAAGTACCACTATAATTGTTTAACGTAATGATTTATAATAATGTAGGGGGCATATCATTTTTTCCTATTACCTTATCATGACGTTCAATCGCTACGTACAATCTCCCTATCAACTGATCATATGTTCTCGCTCAGACTCGCTTTCTTTTGACAATTCCAAACATGACTGTCCTTTATGAACTTGCTGATGTCAGATATACATTCCTTCTATGTGTATGCGTATGTGTGTGATATGCAGAGATCTGACATTATTAACACAGGTAGATGGAAGGAGGTCCAAATGCACCTCGAAGCCGGATTTTTAATTTCCGAAAACGTGTGTTGGGTTATGCTAATCCAACGTGCTGCCATCAGGATTAAGTGCATAGATTCACCGTCGCTAGGCAACGTACATAAGATAATCAATCAATCAATCAATCAATCAATCAATCAATCAATCAATCAATCAATCAATCAATCAATCAATCAATCAATCAATCAATCAATCAATCAATCAATCAATCAATCAATCAATCAATCAATCAATCAATCAATCAATCAATCAATCAATCAATCAATCAATCAATCAATCAATCAATCAATCAATCAATCAATCAATCAATCAATCAATCAATCAATCAATCAATCAATCAATCAATCAATCAATCCTGATCTGTATTTAGGGCAGGCGCCCAGGTGGCAGATTCCCTATCTGTTGTTTTCCTAGCCTTTTCTTAAATGATTTTAATGACATTGGAAATTTATTGAACACCTCCCTTGGTAAGTTATTCCAATCCCTAACTCCCCTTTCTATAAGTGAATATTTGCCCCAATTTGTCCTCTTGTATTCCAACCAGCGGCGGCGCGTGGATAAAGCGTCTGGGGGTTCACTGCTGTCGAAAATAACGTGTTGAGATTTATTGTTACTTGATGTTTACGCAGATGTAAAATAGAGACATTGCTGATTAGAAACGCGACTTTCCTTTGAAGGGACACAGCTACAACTCGAAGAAGTTACCAAAACAATGAAGATGAAAGACAGAGAATATGAGGTGCAATTACTTAAAGCAGATCCAATTTCCTCTGATTTTGGAGACGTTGCTTGCGTACAAGTAACTTCTTCAAGAACGTGTTAGACGGACTACTGTTGCTTATGTATTGACGTATTTTGCTGCTTACTTTTCATAAAACACGTATTAATAATGAAAAGCTCCAGGGGCTCTCAACTTGGGAGCGTGGGTTGGCGACCACGGGGCCCTTAGCTGAGTCCTGGCATTGCTTCCACTTACTTGCACCAGGCCTCTCACTTTCATCTTTCCTATCTTACCTCCCTTCATCAACTCTTGTTATTTTACGACCCCGACGGTATTAGAGCACTCGAGGCCCAGGGAGTGTTTCATTTTCACACCCTTCGTGGCCTTTGCCTTTCTTTGGCCGACACCTTCATTTTCGAAGTGTAGGATCCCTTCCATTTTTTCTCTATGCTTAGTGTTATATAGAGGATGGTTGCCTAGTTGTACTTCCTCTTAAAACAATAATCACCATCACCACTTACTAATGAAACGTTTCATTAATTACATAAACTTAGGCTATGTACGCCTATTGATGCTATGCAAAACGTAGTTACCAAAATATTCTGGCTCATTGCGGTTAATTACATCAGAATTGCAAAATTGTCAAATTAAAACCCCTCCAAAACCTACCATATAAGGCAAACTTAAACCGCGCGCTCTGACAGTCCTTCGGCTAATTTCGGAACTGCTCGATGTAACTCGTGTCTGTCGCTGGCCCAGTCACCAGCGATTCCTGGGCTATGTTTTCCCTGCTCCTCACAGCCCCTCGCCATGTTCACCCTCCTTACGTCTCACGGCCCCGCTCCTGCAGTCCTGAAATTGAACCTCTTCGCTGGTTCCGAAGAGCAACAGAGTGCTGATGACAAAATACCGCTACGCGCGTGGATATACAGAGCTTATTAAAGGAATAGGCTGTAATAAACCATTTTACATAGACTTATCTAGGTATTTCTAGGGGGTTCACTGAACCACTGAACATATAGAACGCACCGCCACTGATTCCAACTTTATCTTCATATTGTGTTTTCTACTTTTAAAGACGCCACTCAAACTTATTCGTCTACTAATGTCATTCCACGCCATTTCTCCGCTGACACCTCGGAACATACCTCTCAGTCGAGCAGCTCGTCTCCTTTCTCCCAGTTCTTCCCAGCCCAAACTTTGCAACATTTTTGTAACGCTACTCTTTTGTCGGAAATCACCCATACACTGGAACCATATTCGAGTCGGGGGTCTTACCAGAGGCTTATAAGCCCTCTCTTTTACATCCTTACTACAACCCCTAAACACCCTCAGAACCATGTGCAGAGATCTGTATCCTTTATTTACAATCCGATTTATGTGATTACCCCAATGAAGATCTTTCCTTAGATTAATACCTAGGTACTTACAATGATTCCCAAAGGGAACTTTCACCCCATCAACGCTGTAAAAAATGAAAGGACTTTTCCTATTTGTGAAACTCACAACCTGACTTTTATCCCCGTTTATCATCATACCATTGCCTACTGTCCATCTCACAACATTATCGAGGTCATTTTGCAGTTGCTCACAATCTTGTAACTCGTTTATTACTCTATAGAGAAAAACATCATCCGCAAAAAACCATTACCTCTGATTCCACTCCTTTATTCATATCATTTATATATAAGAAAACGTAATGGTCCAATAATACTGCCTTGAGGAATTCTCCTCTTTATTATTACAGGGTCAGATAAAGCTTCGCCTACTCTAACTCTCTGAGGTCTATTTTCTAGAAATATAGCAACACATTCAGTCACTCTTTTGTCTAGTCCAATTGCACAGATTAGGGAATCCGATAAACTTGTAAATGAAACAGTTACAAGCAACATTTTATTCACATCCTTGAGGTAACGTATTGTCATGGGCTTCCAGCGCGCACCGTACTTAAAGCTGAACGTCTGTTCAGTACTCGATCAACAGCCTGAATACGAGGATGCGCCATCCCTTCCTATAATACGATCAGACTTCGGACCCTTAACTCAACATAGACAAAATAATTTAAATCGAATACCAGTGTCTCTACAATAATAATAATAATAATAATAATAATAATAATAATAATAATAATAATAATAATAATAATAATAATAATAATAAACCTAAGACGACAGAATGTGAGTTCGGGAATACAAAACAGCAACAAATGGATCGTTCAAATACTTAGGATGTGTATTCCTCCAGGATGGTTGCATACTAAGTGAAACTGAATCCAGGTGCTGTTAAGCTTACAGAGTGCGTTCGCAGTTACAATCAATGGTATTCTATAAGAAAGAAGTTAGTTTTCGGATGAAACTCTATATTCAGACCGTTACTGTAAGGGAGTGATAGCAGGGTGCAATAGGAATATCTTATTCGTAAGTTAGAAGTAACAGACGTGTACGTAGCGAGAATGATTGTTGGTACACACAGGTAGGAACAATGGCAGGATGCTACTCGAAATGAGGAGATAAAGGCTAAGTTTGGAATAAGCTCGATTGATCGATGGATGAAGCTGTACATACAAGCCGGCTTCAGTGGCGGGGCAATGCGGGTCGAAGGGAGGAGAGTACAGTAGAATATCTAGGGAAATTACGAAATCAGCTATGGAAGGTTGGAGAAGTAGAGGGAGAAGAAGGTTGCGATGGTTAGACTTAGTTTTTAATGATTTAATGATGAGATTAGTGGCACTAAACGTGCCACAGAGCTAGAAGAAAATAGAGGACTATCAAGACACTTATTTAATACACAGACTGAATGCTGAAACGCCAAGCAGCCCTTTTCCCTTTTGCCCTTTTGTTCTTTAGCTGTTTAGCCCTTTTTCCCTTTTGCCCTTTAGCTCTTCCAAGTTCAGCTCTGAGCCCTAGACCATAACTCATCTCCTTTAGTCCTTTAGTCCTTTTGTCTATGATGATGATGATGAGGAGTAGGAAGAGTAGGAAGTCTAAGTCTACGAGGAGGAGGAGGAATGACTCTGCAGTCGCTCAGCTTCGAGCCCCAAAGATGCTTCCCAATGTTACACCCTTATCAAGAAAGCATATTAAGCCTTACACCAGCTCCCTTAATACAATGTGTGTAGCCACCCTCTTGTTCCATGCTCAGCTCCAAAAGCCCCTGGACCATGTCTCACCTTGTCTAGTTAGGTTAAGCCTGGGGTCGAATCTCTAGCCAGAGTGTAGGGAATAGCAGTAGGATAGGTTACGCCTGGTCAGAGTAAGGTTATTTTTGCTTTACGTCGCACCGACACAGGTAGGTCTTATGGCGACGATGGGATAGGAAAGGCCTAGGAGTGGGAAGGAAGCGGCCGTGGCCTTAATTAAGGTACAGCCCTAGCATTTGCCTGGTGTGAAAATGGGAAACCACGGAAAACCATCTTCAGGGTTGCCGACAGTGGGGCTCGAACCCACTATCTCCCGGATGTAAGCTCACGACTGCGCGTCTCTAACCACACGGCCAACTCACCCGGTGAGAGTAAGGTTAAATCTGCACTTTTAGCCAGGGTGTAGGGAAGGGAAATCGGTTAGGTTCACGCCTGGTTTGCGTAAAATTTAACCTGCACTTTTAGCCAGGGTGTAGGGAAGGGCAACCGGTTAGGTTAAAGCTTGGTCAGCGTGGGTTTAAGCCTGCACAGGTCAGCGCGAATTTAAGCCTGGACAATTAGCTAGGGTGTAAAGTTATGTCCGAGCTGGTGTAGGAAAGAACAGTCGGTTAGGTTACCACCTGGTCAGCGTAAGGTTAAGCCTGCACTTTTATGTGGTTAGTCCGGGTATCGAACTTAAATTCTGTTAAGTTAAGCTTGCACTCTTATGCGCTTAGCCTGGGAGGTTAGGTTAGGTTAACGTGGTCAGCGTCAATTTAGGCCTGCACTTTCATGTAGTTAGCCCGGGTATCCAACTTGAAGTTTGTTATGTTATGCTTACACTAGTATACCGTTAGCCCGGGTGTTGAACTTTGAGTCTCTTAGGTTAAGCTTATACTACTAGGCTTCGAACTAGGGTCTGTACGGTTAACGCCCTCAGGTATGGGATCGAACCCGGGGTCTGTAAGGTTAAGCCTAGACACGTAGCCAGCGTTACGTGATGTGAGGTTAAGGGCGCGCTCTTAGCTGGCAGTCCGCACCGCACTGTGACGTCACCCACCGGATCAGGCCTGGTCCAGGGGCCTGAGGTGGAGGCGGCGGCTGGAGCATCCAAAAGTAACTACTGATTCCGGCCAGGTATGGGATTTTTACCTGGATATGAGGGCTGGTTCGAGGTCCATTCAGGTTACGTGATTGCCGTTAAGAGCTACCGGACGGTGAAGTAGCTGCCCCATTCTACAAAGCCAAGAAAATTGACCGAGAGTTTTAGGCGTGCTGACCACGAGTCATCTCGTAATCTGCAGGTCTTAGCGCTTAGCATTATGTGCTCGTTGAAGTTTGGCAGAAAGTGATGTGCTGAGGTTGTTGTAAATTATGTCACAGTATTCAAAGGTAGGCATTATATGAGAGTAGGTATTTGATTCCATCCGTGACCATTAATGTTTCCAAATAGGCTATACATAGACGTACAACATTTGACTCCACTGAGTAGTAGAATCTTTCAGTAAAAGACGGAAACCACTCTAAGAAACTGGACGTCATATACAGTAATTAGCCTTTGTCAGCTCTGTCTGTAACTTCGTCCTAAATGATTTTTGCTTTAGGTGACTTGATAGAGTACAGAGCCGGGTCGTTTGCACGTCGCATATAATCGGACACGATGCCAAGCTAGAATAGAGTCACTGCTATTTGTATCTAGAATTCGAATGGCCGCAAGTTTTGATACAGTTCTGATTCGCTCCTCTAGCTCAGGATGAAGTTGCAATACAGAGTGCATTGACAATACTGTTTAAAATAGTTTGTTGTGGAAAATAACTTTTAATCTTTAACACTACACGATATCAATTCTAGAGGAAAGGAATTAATACTTCAATTTATTTTAATATTGGTACTAGTTTATGCCTATTAATATTAGGTCATTATGAGCCATGAAAATTATAAACTTTGAAGCAATGTAATAGTCAGAAATTGTTATGAGCTGTTGCTCTAATGTCGCGATATTAACTGCATGAATGAGGAGCTGTTCTCTCTCTGCATGAAGGTTTTGTAAAATTGAATGATATTGTGTGAATACAAGGATCTCCTCCAGCGTGGTTCAAAGTATGCTGAAGATGAGCTGGTGAATATTCCTAACTCATCTACTTCATGAATATCAATTAGGTGCTGTTTATTGCATTAATGGAAATTTTCATTACATGCCGTAAGTCCGCCTGGTTGCCTCTGGTCTTTATGGTCTGATATGGTGGTTAGAAGGTTTGAGTCCAATGGTGACAAAAAGAAATATCCACCAGAATCTTACCCGGCAGGGTAGGAGAGATAGTGGTATAACTTTTCTAATCACTATGCTGCGTGTCAAAAGCCTGGGTTCAATTCAAACCTCTCTGTAGTGTTCATATGGACTGAGGGCATATGATGCTGTTGATGGTGACGTGTCAGTGTTCAGTCTGCAAGCTTCCTACAATGTAATCAGTGCCTCGAAAACCCTCTAATTGCACCTAGGACTGTGATCTCGTGTTCTTCTACACCTCTTTATCTAGTACAATTATTAAACATTCAGTGTAACCATTGTCATCCAGGTCACATTCTGCTTCTCTTATCTCCAATAACCAATTCTGCTATGTTTCCAAGTAAATTAACTTCGCTTAACATGACGCATCGTTAGATATACGGGTCGTATGAACAGTTTCATTCATCAAGTTTATGTTTAACCTGAAAAGTTAGTAATCTTGTAGTTTCACATTACTCCAGTTATACGAGCACTCCGAATTGCTCCCCCAGCTGGTGGGGTGGTAGTGTCGGCAGTGTTCCCTGCCTGTCGTAAGGGGAGAATGAAAGCGGAACCCTTAGGAGCTCACATCTGGAGAGAGTGGATTTTCGATCAAGGGGCCCTCAGCTGAGCCTAGAATTGCTTCCTTTTACTTTGCCGATTTCCTCACCTTCTTTGGTCGGTTCTGGTTTCCTTCAGACTCTTACGGTATTAGGTTTGCGAGACCGGAGTCTTTCATTTTCATGCTCTTCTTGCCTTATCCTTCCTTTAAACGAGACTGTGTTTTTCGGAGGGTCGGTCATCTTCTATGTATTCCTCACATTAGTGTTAAAGGGAGGGTGGTTTACCAATTTTACTTGCTGTTAAAACAATATTCACCACTCCGAATTACTGGGACATGAAATTTTAATAAAAAATATCTCACATGTATTCGAAGAATCGAACTGAGGTCACCATGATCAGAGCCAATGACAAAAGTTAGTACCGTAGCCTTATGTCAGTGCACTGTACAGTAGTTAATGCAGATCTTCTCTAATGGAACACATTAATGAATAATATATCCCTCGACCAAACAGACTTCTTGAGCAAGGGTGTTGCTGTGGGGGTAGCTTTGAAAGGCGTGTGTTTCACGGACATGTCGATCAATTATCAAAACACCACTAACAAGCTGCCGTAGGCTGGGAATAACGACGAGGTTAATGGTGTTTACCAACAAGCTTGTCTCTATGGTTCAGGGAATATCTTATCTGTCAGGTCTTCTCTAACACACACTAGGGAATTGTAGAGTAGGATTCAAATGAGCAGTATTTACAAGGTAACTGTTGTTTGAAGAGGAGCTCGAGCGATCAGTAATCATAACGTTAGAGGAGGCGTATTTAACGTGGAAATCAGAAAGTGGTGGTGGCGATTGATTATTGTTTAAAGAAAAAGTACAGTTTACTGGAGGGTAAACAGATGATGATGATAATAATAAAGATCATCATCACCATCATATGGCCTCAGCTATCGTATGCAAGCGAGTCACCAGAGATATTTTACATGCCGACATCGTACAACATGGAATGTCGAATGCTCTTTTACCCACCCTTCAAAAAAACCGACTACCTCCGCCGGGTTTGAACCCGCTGTCTTAGGATCCGCAGGCCGACACGCTACCACTGATCTACATAGGCAGTTTAACAGTGCTGTTACAGTGCTGTTACTTACAATATTGTAAGTGTGTGGTGTTTACAACGTTATTGCTAAAAATAATCCTTAACAATCTAAAACTGTGAGATAGTCAAAGTGGCACGACGTACTTACCGCACTGAACTTGAGTTTCACAGGCTTTTAGGATGTTTTTCTGGGAGTGGTAGGGTTTCCCTACAAATCTTTGGAATTTCCTCCTACTACGTTTCGATTTGTAAACATTCATCGCCCTTCCTTTCCTTTATTCATTCGCTCTTCGTCTCCGGGTGAAAGTTTACTCACGCGTCTTCTACCATGTTCCAATAATCACAACGTTGTTGCTTCGAACTGGCGGGAAACAATAACACTTAAGTCAAGGTAACACGTTTACCAACCTGAAACTATCAAAACAAGCAATCTGCAAAACATGTCGCTTACAACGTTGTTGGAGGGAACCATTCAGTTCTATTTTTTTTATTTTTTTATTTTTTTGCTAGTTGCTTTACGTCGCACCGACACAGATAGGTCTTATGGCGACGATGGGACAGGAAAGGGCTAGGAGTGGGAAGGAAACGGCCGTGGCCTTAATTAAGGCACAGCCCCAGCATTTGCCTGGTGTGAAAATGGGGAAACCACGGAAAACCATTTTCAGGGCTGCCGACAGTGGGGTCCGAACCTACTATCTCCCGAATACTGGATACTGGCCGCACTTAAGCGACTGCAGCTATCGTGCTCGGTCATTCACTTCTAGAATACTCGTAATAATGTACTGGAATGTATACTAATCATGCCACAGAAAACGATTTAAATGCCAGTTTTATATGCATTGCCTCGAATGGTGGTAGTTTATTTAACTATTCACTTCACCAGACACATACTCCAGTAATGGTACCGATGACGCATTAAGTGAAGACCAGGGAACGGCCTCTTCTATATTAAAACCACTCGATTTACTTATTACGAGCACAGCGAGCAGCAACCTTGGTCGTAAACAGAATCTGAGTGTACTTCGCCATCCAATTACTGGCCTCATTTCTAAGCACAGGTCACAAACAAACAAACTGCCTAATGTCACCTTCTCGTATCAGATATTTGGAACATTGGAGCAACTCGATGCTTTAATCAATAGTGATACACGACTCCCTTGCTTTGAGGACAGAAGCACTCTTCAGCCGGACTTGTTTACAGTGAGTTTTACTTTTATTAATGCTGCAGGTACAAACTTCGATCACTCTACCCTACCATAAAATGAGCATTTCAAAGTAGAGTAACACAGAAGAGAAAAAACAAGGGCAAGTCCATTACGTACCTGGTGTCAGTCGTTAACAGTAAAAAAGTAGAGGTCACAAAATGAGCAGCTGTGGACATACTAGAGCAGGGATGGCAAACCTTTTCCGACTCGTGCGCTAATCAAAGTCTGATTTACTATTTTCGGTCGCCGAATGTTGGTGATGGTAATTACTGCGTTAAGAGGAAGTAGTATGACATCTCTTATTTTCCTTTCAAAACTGTCACGAAACCCCTTCCTTCACTTCCAACTTAGAAATTAGGTATCAAAAATAATATTTCCGGAAGAAAACCATTACTTAATTTCGCCGATTGAGAATTTTCAAGAATTCAAACTATTTAGGCAAGCCTTGTAGTAATCCAACTAACACTGAGCCGTGCTGTTATAGTCGCGCAGTTGTGAGCTTGCATTCGGGAAATAATGAGTTCGAATCCCAACGCCGGCAGCCCTGAAGATGGTTTTCCGTGGTTTCTCATTTTCACACCGGGCAACTACTGGGGGTTGTACCTCAGTTAAGGTCACGGCCACTATCTTTACAATCCTAGCACTTTCCCATCCCCGTCGCCGGAAACCTTCGATGTGTTAGAGCGACGTTAAAACAAATCTAAATAGCGAACCAACTGCCATATTGGGGCGAAACGCCGATATTTTCATGGTGGAAAAGGCCTAACGAAATTGAATATTTACAATCGGTGAAATTAAGTTACGATTTCATCTGGGTAATTAATTATCGATATAAAAGCCAAAGGCAGTCATTTATACAAGTGGAGGTATGCTGCGTCACTGCATTGTCCTGCAAAGGAGGCCTGCAGTGGTGCCTCAACGGCGCATTAGCAGCCAGTTTCTTGGAAAGTTGTGGCAATCCAATTGAGAAGCAGGCTGCCAAATATTCTGCAAATACCACATATATTATACTCGTATTTTTAAAAATAGGTCAATTTCAAGAATGAGAAATGATCGTTTTATCCAAACAAAATTTGTGAACAATATCATTATTATCCCTAGAAGTAATAGTATACATTTTGTATTAAAATACAATGTTTGAAATACACTAAAGAAGTAAATTTCCAATGGATTTCAAGTGAAATGTTTACTTTATTACGCTTACAAGGGACACCCTTGCCAATCAATCACTACTGATCTGCATTTAGGGCAGTCGCCCAGGTGGCAGATTCCCTATCTATTTCTTTTTTTTTTTTTGCTAGTTGCTTTACGTTGCACCGATACAGACAGGTCTTATGGCGACGATGGGACAGGGAATGGCTGGGAGTGGAAAGGAAGCGGCCGTGGCCTTAATTAAGGTACAGCCCCAGAATTTGCCTGGGGTGAAAATAGGAAACCACGGAAAACCATCTTCAGGGCTGCCGACAGTGGGGTTCGAACCTACTATCTCCCGAATACTGGATACTGGCCGCACTTAAGCGACTGCAGCTATCGAGCTCGGTCCTGTCTGTTGTTTTCCTAGCCTTTTCTTAAACGATTGCAAAGAAATTGGAAATATATTGAACATCTCCCTTGGTAAGTTTTTCCAATCCCTAACTCTCCTTCCTATAAACTAATATTTGTCCCAATTTGTCCTCTTGAATTCCAACTTAATCTTCATATTGTGATCTTTCCTACTTTTAAAGACACCACTCAAACTTATTCGTCTACTGATGTCTTCAACTCCATCTGTCCACTGACAGCTCGGAACATACCACTTAGTCGAGCAGCTCTTCTCCTTTCTCCCAAGTCTTCCCAGCCCAAATTTTGCAACATTTTTGTAACGCTACTCTTTTGTCGGAAATCACCCAGAACAAATCGAGCTGCTTTTCTTTGGATCTTTTCCAGTTCTTGAATCAAGTAATCCTGGTGAGGGTCCCATACACTGGAACCATACTCTAGTCGGGGTCTTACCAGAGACTTATATGCCCGTCGAATGCTCTGAACCCCACGATAATATGCTTTGAAAATTGACCGTTCGTCACAAAACCAGTGGTCTGGATTTTTTTCATGCAGTACTCAGCAGTTGCCTGCTAGCGCTATTAGACAGTGGTATGTTGTACTTACATTGACAAGTACATTATATCTGCAGTACGAGTGCGTATATAGAGTACTCGGTTGCGGGTCACAGTGAAAACTATGTGCATTGACATCATGAGGAGAATTAATCGGAATGTTGTTAAAATATTACAAAGTAGCGACATGCTGAATATGGATACGCAATCGGACTCGCGGATATGGAGTTCGCGAATATGTTATATAACCAAACCAAACCCCACGGCACTTAACGCCCTTGAAAGGGCCTTGGCCTGCCTAGCGACCGCTGCTCAGCCCGAAGGCCTGCAAATTACGAGGGGTCGTGAGGTCAGCACGAAGCATCCTCTCGGCCGTTATTCTGGGCTTTCGAGACCGGGGCCGCCATCTCACCGTCAGATAGCTCCTCAATTCTAATCACGTAGGCTGAGTGGACCTCGAACCAGCCCTCAGGTCGAGAGAAAATTCCCTGACCTGGCCGGGAATCGAACCCGGGGCCTCCAGACGAGAGGCAGGTACGCTACCCCTACACCATGGGGCCGGCGAATATGTTATATACCTAGCATAAAAATCTGTATACCTAAATACAATTGTAATGACCGTGTGTCTGTACATTGACTAATTGGCGAAATTTCCGTACAGTTATCCGTTTCAGGTGTAATAATGACCATCTGCATATCTTTTAGCTTTAGTGTGTGTTTGTCTATTTGTCTATAACTTGACAACTACTGGATATATTTCTACCAAACTTCATATTTAGAATCCACCTGTCCTTGGGTAGGTTTTAGTTCTAGTATTGTTTCTGAATCCCTGAACTGAGTGGGGGTTTATACGAAACCGAAACCGTGATTTTGCACTCCCACAAAACACAACCAAACTTAATGGGAATCTATCTACCTTAATGGAAATAAATTTCTAAACATGTTTTCTCATGTGCATCATTTCTATACGAGGATTAATAAGGGAGATATCATTAGCGGACCGTTATTCGATACAAGTCCCACCGGTCTTAATTCAAGAGCCGGAGCGTGTAAAGCGTATTTCTTATAACTTGAAAACTACAAAGATATTCCAACCAAACTTTATAATTAGCATCCACCTGTCCAAAGGTAGGTTTTAAGGTCCATACCCTTTCAAATTCCCAGAATGGACTGGGAGTTTATAGGGAACCGAAACAGTTATTTTCTCTCCCACAATATATACAAGACCAACATGACTGGAATTCGACCAACCTTGATGGAAATCCATTTTTAAACTTTTCTTCTCATGTGCATTTTTTCTACAGGAGGATTACTAAGGGAGATATCATGAACGATCGGTTTTGCGTGTTAATTCCAGTGGACCTAGCCCAAAAAGTGTTGTACGTGGAGGAGATTCCTTATACATATAATCGTAACGACCGTGTGTCTGTGCATTGATTACTTTGGCGAAATTTCGTACTGTTATCCGTTTAAGGGGTAATAATGACCTTGTGCATATTTTTAGCTATAGTTTCCTGAAAGTTGTAAATTTCAACCCCCTCGGTCAAAATTAAGATTACAGCACAATCTGCCAGACCAGCCAGAAATTTAAAATTAGGCAAAATTATACTTTTTAACCTTTAATCGATGGAAAGATTCCAAGATATTTAAATATTTCAGTAATCCCCAAAAATATCGGAATATTGAGGCAATTTTAATGTCGGTGCAGGCCTCCGTTTCGAGGTATTTCGCAGCTAAACGGGAAATCGTATCGCAAAACGGATGGCGCACTCTCAATTCAATTTGGAGCGATCTACAACGTTAGTCCTATGACGTTTCGGCGCATCTCTATTCTTTATAAGCTCTATTTCTCGATTATACCTACATTTTTCTCTTTGTATACGTATAATTCGTAGTTCGAATCACTTATATGAAAGAATAATCTAATTCTACACGAACATTGGCCCACCCAGTATCCATACGTCAGCCAAATTTTATGTTTCTAGCTGTCACATTAGTACCCCAGGGGGCACTGTGAGAAAACCTTAATCAAATTTAAACCTATTCAACGTTTCTAACTCAATTTTACCCATAAGAAGGTGAGACGGGAGAAAATATCTTAAGACCAGCCATTTAGACCGCTAAATGAAGCGTCCTATGGTACAATCCTTTTGTCGATATGATGTATCGTTTAGCAGCAGTTAATCTGTAAATGTTTTCAATATTGTAAACATGCATATACTTCGTTTGTCGATCTATATATTGAAGTCTATTTGTAGCGACGTAGAAAGGGTGTGTTTGCCATTATAATTAATATTTTACATCGATAGTGACTCTCAGCAGGAGAGCGTCTGCTATTGTAATCATTACTCTCCAGTTCGACTTTGACTGGCAGTAGGAATGGGATCCTTCTCCAAGTCCTTTGTAACTAGCATTAGTAAGGAATGATTATCGTTGTAATTAATAATTTCCTTCTCGATTTGACTGGAAGAAGTCAAGAGACCATGCAATTTTTTTCAAAACTCCCCTAACCGATTGTGTTTGGGAGTAAGCAAGTGTGCCCGCCATTATTAACAAATTTACCCATCTAAAATGTGACTGACATTAGGCATAGTGTCCTTGCTATTATAGTAGAAACTCACCGACTCGGTGTGACTGTCATTAAGAAAAGGAGCCTGTCATTATAATGATAACACCACAACTGAGTTTTAACTGGCAGTAGGGAAGGTGCCTGCTATTATAATAAAAACTCCTCAACTGAAATCTGTCTAGAAGTAGAAAATGGCGCCTGCTATTGTAACGAAAACTCCCCAAATCGATTGTGACAGCGCAGTAGGTAATGGGGCCTCCCATTATAATGAAAACTTACCTACTCGATTGTGAATGGCAGTAGGCAAGTGAGCCTATCGTCATCATCACAGCTACGCAACTCGCACTTCACACTGGAAACAACGTATGGGAACCTACCCCTGCTGTTTCTGGATAACGCTAAGAGACGTGCAATTCAAAAGAAATCTTATTCACTGCGTGCACAGTAATTTACTTCGATATCTGTATACAATGTAGAATACCGTAGCGAAGCACAGGTACATTTGCTAGTGCAGAAATATAATGAGGAAGGCACAGATGTGCATAGCGTCACGGAAGATATATATACTGATTTTGAAGGGGAGGAAGAGCCTGCACCTAAAGGTGGGTGCCCAAGCAGTACACGACTTTCATCTCCTAAGTAACAGGAACCATCAAGTCAAAGTGAGTACGAACTGCCTCCACCCAAAAAAGTCGAGGCCCATTGTACTGTATTAGATAGTACTGGAGAACTTTTGTGAAGACCATTGCAATCGTGGCTTCAACCATTACTACTAATACTAAAATGTTTTATTCCTCCCCTTAAGGGGGAGACGGGTCTCTTAGACAGTGACGCCATCTCTCAGGCCGGGAGATTTGTTACGGTGATGGAGATGCTCGGAGAAGGTGAGGGGGTTGGCGGCCGTGGCCTGTACTAGGAACTGTCCCGGCATTCGCCTTAGTGCAGGAGAATGGAAAACCACCGAAAACCATTCTCAGGACAGCCGACGGTTGGGGCCAGCCGTGAGGTCCAGCCCTGCCCCGTCTCCCGAATGCAGAGGCGTAGAGCCACGGTAGAACTGTGGCCACCCCTCCTCTGCTCGGTTGGCCGGTCAGAGTGGGACCACGAACCAGCCATGGCCACTTATGGGCCGAGACCCACTTTGTGTCTACCGATCTGGCTTCAACATATAGCAAAATAATGAGGCACTGTAAATGCATCACATATAAAATAAATTAAAAGTCAATTCTAAATTGTGCGGCTATCAAGCAACGAGCAGCAGCTCACTTCAAAGGAAACAGACTGTCACAATTAAAACCTTTAAAAGAGCATGTAATTTCACAACTTGATAAATCACAGACGACCAGGCGAGTTGGCCATGCGCGTAGAGGCGCGCGGCTGTGAGCTTGCATTCGGGAGATACTAGGTTCGAATCCCACTATCGACAGCCCTGAAGATGGTTTTCCGTGGTTTCCCATTTTCACACCATGCAAATGCTGGGGCTGTACCTTAATTAAGGCCACGGCCGCTTCCTTCCAACTCCTAGGCCTTTCCTATCCCATCGTCGCCATAAGACCTATCTGTGTCGGTGCGACGTAAAGCCCCTAGCAAAAAAAAAAAAAAATCACAGACGTATTGATCTGCAGATCACTATTGGTATATGCAATTGTATGCACTAGAAGCATTTAAAATAGTTGTTCTGGACAACTTCAAAGCTTTGATTACTTTTGTGTTATAGTTTGTCTTAATATAAGTTCATTACAACCTCTCCTAAATCCACCATAGTAAAATAAGTTAAAGGCGAGTTTCATCAACAATTTAAATCTTAAGGTTCAATATGGCAAATCATCCAGTCATATCCCACCTCTACCGCCTCAAGGGCAGTGTCCTGGAGCTTCAGACTCTTGGTCGGGGATACAACTGGGGAGTATGACCAGTACCTCGCCCAGGCGGCCTCACCTGCTATGCTGAACAGGGGCCTTGTGGAGGGATGGGAAGATTGGAATGGATAGGCAAGGAAGAGGGAAGGAAGCGGCCGTGGCCTTAAGTTAGGTACCATCCAGGCATTCGTCTGGAGGAGAAGTGGGAAACCACGTAAAACCACTTCGAGGATGGCTGAGGTGGGAATCGAACCCACCTCTACTCAGTTGACCTCCCGAGGCTGAGTGGACCCCGTTCCAGCCCTCGTACCACTTTTCAAATTTCGTGGCAGAGCCGGGAATCGAACCCGGGCCTCCGGGGGTGGCAGCTAATCACTCTAACCACTACACCACAGAGGCGGACCTTTATTATTATTATTATTATTATTATTATTATTATTATTATTATTATTATTATTATAACAACATAATTATTTTCCCTCTCAGTATTCAGATAAGGCATTTCAGCTGCTTCAAAATCGCAGTGGCCGGCCCCGTGGTGTAAGGTAGTGTGCCTGCCTCTTATCCGGCGGCCCCGGGTTTGATTGCCGGCCAGGTCAGGGATTTTTACTCTGGATCTGAGCACTTGTTCGAGGTCCACACAACCTACGTGATTACAACGAGGAGCTATCTCAGTATTTTCAGTGAGTCACCTGGACGATTAAATAAACATATGTTTATTTCAACATTTGCAACATTCACTGCATGAAGTATGGTATTGACGATTTCTATTTGTTTCCCTCACTCTGCGAGTACTGCTGGTTCTTCGTAGTTTAGAGTATCGTGATTTATTTAATTCTGGTATTCATCAATGTCCTCAAAGCCACATGTTTGTGCCCAGTAATGGACATTTCTCCTTTCTGTTGCTTTAATGTTTAATTTGTAGGCAATAATTCGGTAAGCCGGTATAATTGCTTCCTGAGTAGACTATCAATTTTACCGAGCTGCATGTATACAGTTCTCTGACAAACTTCATTTAAATGTTTCGCATAGCAGCTTCGGATTTCAGGAGATCCGAAGATGAATATTTGGGTGAAAAGGCTTCGTAACGCGGTGGGAATTTTATATGAGGCAGATTCTTGTAATTGTTGTGCCCATTGTTGATCATAATAGGCTAAACCACAAGCTAAGCAAACTTGTTTATATGTCTCATATCGGATGCCATTTACAATTCGAAGAATTTCAAAACATTTTTGAGTCTTTTACATAAATCCAAAGAAAAGCAGCTCGATTTGTTTTGGGCGATTTTCGACAAAAGAGTAGCGTTACAAGAATGTTGCAAAGTTTGGGAGAAAGGAGTCGAGCTGCTCGACTAAGTGGCATGTTCCGAGCTGTTAATGGAGAGATCGCGTGGAATGACATCAGTAGACGAATATGTTTGAGTGATGTCTTTAAAAGTAGGAAAGATTACAATATGAAGATAAAGCTGGAATTGAAGAGGACAAATTGGGGCAAATATTCGTTTATAGGTAGGGGAGTTAGGGATTAGAATAACTTACCAAGGGAGATGTTCAATAAATTTCCAATTTCTTTGCTATCATTTAAGAAAAGGCTAGGAAAACAACAGATAGGGAATCTGCCACCTGGGCGAGTGTCCTAAATGCATATCAGTAGTGATCGATTGCTTGCTTGATTGATTGGTTGGTTGATTGATTGATTGGTGATAAAGCAACAATCGCAAGTGATATATTTACGGCTGTGCTACATATTTCACACTGTGAATCCTACCAAAGACTCGTAGCCGGTGAAACTCTGCATCCATTCACTCAATATTCCAATCCATCTGGAGTGTTTGGGCACCTGCCAGTAATAATAATATGGTTCAGATTCAAAATGTCCATTCACTTTTCAGGCTCTTCTTGACTGCGCGATGAACGTATGTCTTGAATAGATACAGGATTGGTCGAAAGTCAATTATAATATTTTCCCTTCCAGAAGAATTCACCGGGAAATTCTCACTTGAATGTTCAAGCTCTTCTTGACATTGCGAAGTTTGGAATTTAATAATAATGTTATTGGCTTCACGTCCCAAACAACTTTTACAGTTTTCAGGGACACAGAGGAGTCGGAATTTTGTCCCGCAGGAGTTCTTTTACGTGCCAGTAAATCTCCCGATACGAGGCTAATGTATTTGAGCGCCTTCAAATACTACCGGACTGAGCCGGGATAGAACCTGCCTAGTTGGGGTCAGAAGGCCAGCGCCTCATCCGTCTGAGCCACTCAGCCCGACAATTTGGAAATAATAATTCCTTAGTTTTCGTGAATGTCCTGTAGGCTTACTAATACCTTGTTTAAACATACACACTTTTAGAGAAAAGGCTAATTCGTAAGATTAATTTGTTTCCATTAGAAACGAGGGGGTAGTGAGATATACAATTAATCGGAGATAGTGTCGAATCCATAGTTTTCGGGGCCTCTGAGATGTATAGTGACACTCCGGATTTTTTGAAGCTCATGTTCAGAACCCTTTGGAGTAGGGGTGAGGGGGATTGAGACACAAAAATAATCGAATATATATATACATATATATAATGTCGAATCAATAATTTTCGGGACTACTGGAGCGATTTGAACCACACTTGGTACGCTTATGACTTACTATCAGGAGATAAACCGCGTGGGGGCAATATATTAAAATAATAAAAAATATGCTGGATCGATACTTTTTGGAGTCGCTGAAATGAATATTGACACACCGGATATCGTCCAAGTTGAGCCCCGATCGGCAGGGGCGTGAAAAGGGGTGAAGAAAAGAAAATGTTCAAATGTCTGAGATTATGGATGATTGTGTATGTTCCAGCATAGGCGTCGACTAAACTTGATACAGATATTACCTGCTATCTGGAAAAAATACTGATGGGAAAAGACACCCCGAGAAACTCTAGGGAATTGGCCGAAATATAAGTATAACTAGAAACGACCGATATTAGTGTTAAATGCATATTTTTCTGGACTACGGGAGAGATTTCAAACAAGCTTCGTACGCTTATGACTTACTATCAGGAGACAAAATGCGAGGAGGTATGGTAACGCTAGCA
Source organism: Anabrus simplex (assembly GCF_040414725.1). Taxonomy (NCBI): domain Eukaryota; kingdom Metazoa; phylum Arthropoda; class Insecta; order Orthoptera; family Tettigoniidae; genus Anabrus; species Anabrus simplex. The sequence continues at coordinate 1,155,881,049 of NC_090265.1, read as the reverse complement.
CCCCTTGGGGTAGGGTGGGAGGGGATGAGATGTAAAATAATCGAAAATAGTGTCTAATCCATAGTTTCCGGTGTCGCTGAGAAGAAGAGTGACACTTCGGAAGTCGTTAAAGTTCATGTTCAGCCACCATCGGCATGAAGATGAGCAGGGGTGGAAAAGAAAATGTCCAAAATGACCGAAAGTACGGATGTATGTGTGTTTCTTGCAGCATAGCCCTCATACAAAATTGTTACACATATGGTTTACTATCTGAAAAAATACCGTTGGGTAAACACTCCTAGCACTCCTAGCGGAGGTGGTGAAATGTAAAAACAAAAAATAAATAAAACCGAAAATGACTGATATTAATGACATACAGTTATCACATTTTCTTTTTGAAAGAATCAAATACTTCCCAGTCAATTCGAGCTTCCATAAGGACTAAGTTTTACTCGAAAATTAAATAATCTAAAACTTGAAATCAGACACATCTACATAACTCTAAAACTACATAATAGATTGTGAAAATCAATATCCCAGAAAGGAATTCCATACAAATTCACTTCAAACAGAACTAACTGGTAATACAAATCTTAAAGGTAAACATTCAGAAACCAACCGGGCAACGCCGGGTACAACAGCTAGTACACTATATATGTGATTTTCATCCTTAGTAATGTCACTGCATGCAGCCATGTCAGAGAGTATACACTTCCTCTGATCGTGGAAGAATACTATTCTCTGCTAGATACTCTTTGATTCTCTGACCTTCCTCAGCTTCTCAATATACTCAACAGATGGCAGAACGTTGCTGCTAAGAGAAAATAGTCGACGTACGTACAGACGGGAAGGTATCAAGTCGACTAGTCTTCTGTATGACCATCGTTAAAACGCAGAGGCAAACCCCTGAAAATGTGGGTATCCACTTACCCGAATCAGTATTCAGTCACAGCGAAATGTATGTTACACTATCTCGAACAAGATCATTTGAAACTATTAAGATCCAGATACGCCCGAATGGCTGAAGCGCAGTGAATATTGAATGAAAAGAGGTATTATAAAGTGCATTACGAATGAATCAAATATTATGTACCGGTATTAAATGTTCATAAAACCATTGAAAAGGGCAAGCAAAACAATATGACTAGGACAGATATATTAAGATGAGTTATCTGACCTATTTATAACGAATGTTACGGAACAGCATGGGTCCAATAATAATAATAATAATAATAATAATAATAATAATAATAATAATAATAATAATAATAATAATAATAATAATAATAATAATAATAATAATAATAATAATCTCTACTTATTTAAGAGATATGTATTTATATGTACTTATAATGTATCCTTGTTTTGCCATACGAAATAATAATAATAATAATAATAATAATAATAATAATAATAATAATAATAATAATAAACACCGGGCGAGTTGGCCGTGCGTGTAGAGGCGCGCGGCTGTGAGATTGCATCCGGGAGATAGTAGGTTCGAATCCCACTATCGGCAGCCCTGAAAATGGTTTTCCGTGGTTTCCCATTTTCACACCAGGCAAATGCTGGGCCGCTTCCTTCCAACTTCTAGGCCTTTCCTATCCCATCGTCGCCATAAGACCTATCTGTGTCGGTGCGACGTAAAGCCCCTAGCAAAATAATAATAATAATAATAATAATAATAATAATAATAATAATAATAATAATAATAATAATAATAATAATAATAATAATCGTTATAATTTAGCATGGCTATTGGTAGCTTAATTCAGCATTTCTAAGACAGACCTTCCAATGAAGAAAGACGGATTTTGCGAGGTGTGTGAAACTACATGTTAGGGCTGTTGTGGGTTGTATTGAGTGCAGCGTTTGAGCTGTTATAGACGTAAGGACAGCTCAGCCACGAGTCGAGAGAATTAACTATTCATGATAAATATCTCACGGTCTGACTTGGAATAAAACCCAGGACCCCGAAGTCTGGCGCCAATGAGCTGGACACAGGCAATATTCGACACGTAACCTATCTAAATCAATATCAAGGAATCTTTTGCGTAAAATTATTTCTAATCCACCGTAAACAAGTCACAATGCATTAATTAATATCACCAATTAAATATGTCCGACTCGTTGGCTGAACGGTCAGCGTACTGGCCTTCGGTTCAGAGGGTCCCGGGTTCGATTTCCGGCCGGGTCGGGGATTTTAACCTTAATTGGTTAATTCCAATGGCACGGGGGCTGGGTGTATGTGTTGTCGTCATCATCATTTCATCCTCATCACGACGCGTAGGTCGCCTACGGGAGTCAAATAGAAAGACCTGTACCTGGCGAGCCGAACCCGGCCTGGGATATCCCGCTACTAAAAGCCATACGACATTTCATTTCATCAAGTAAATATAATTTAATGTTTTTGTATAAATTGTAGATAATTCAGTAACATTTTTTTAAAAATTTTAGTGTCCTGTAGGAAGGAATCAGCTCCCGGACGAAACTATCTCTACATTTACGGGAGTGAAAGCTGGGCGAACTCAGGATATCATATACATAAATTAGAAGTAACACATCAGAATAGCGAGAATGATTGCTGGAGCAAACTGGTGGCAACAATGATAGGAGCGTGCTCGAGATGAGGAGAAATGTTAGGAATGAACTCGATGGATGAAGCTGTACGCATAAACCGACTTCGGTGTTGTGGTCATGAAGGAGGATAGGTTACCAAGGAGAATGATGGACTCTGTTATGGAGGGTAAGAAGAGTAGAGAGAGACCAAGACGGTCAGTTTCTAACGATTTGAAGTTAAGAGGTATAGAAGTAAACGAGGCCACAGAACTAGTTACAAATAGAGGATTGTGGCGGCGGTTAGTAAATTTATAGAGGCTTGCGGACTGAACACTGACAGGCACAAATGTCTATAATGAAGATGGATGCTATATATGTATTTTAAATGCTTCCTTAAATTCAAGGTTGCCTCTCCACAGAGATTACCAAATTCAATACAAAATTAAAAGCACGTACACAAACAATAAATTAGATAAGAAATCAGTTTACGTTATCATTGGGTAGAATATTTACAGGTAATCAATGCCTGCCAGTGTAACTGAGTTCCTGGGATTTCTTTTGCTATACAATCAGCAAATTTAAATTCAGTTTTAATATATAATTAATTTATTTGTAAGTCCATACAGTTAGAGTTTTCACCAAAACTTCACGAGCTGTCTGAGCAGTTTGGGTCGTGTAGTTATTTGCTTGCATTCGCGAAATAGTGGGCTCGAACCTCACTGTCAGCAGGTCTGAAGATGATTTTCTGTAGTTTTCCCCCTTTTTTTTACATCAGGTAAATGTGACGGACAAATGTTTAGGTTGTAAAATTACGAAGGTTACGGTCACTTCTTTCCTAATCCTAGCTCTTTCCTATCACATTCTCGCAAAAAACAAAAATACAAAAAAAAAAAAAAAAAAAAAAAAAAACACTTCTGTACTGAGCGAATGGCTGCGAGGTTTGGGTCGCGTAGCAGTCAGCTTGCACTTGGGAGATGGTGGTTTGAATCTCACTGCAGCATCTCTGGTTTCCCATGGTTCCCCATATTCACGCCAGGTTGTACCTTCCTTCCTTCCCATAGTCGCCGTGAGACCTGTCTGCGCCGGTGGGATATAACACAAACAGTAATAAAAAGATCGTTCTGAGGTGGATGAAGTTGAACCAATAGGATTTCTTTTATTACTGTGCTCCTTACCATACATTTCTTGTCTCTCCTGGTCTTACAGACTGGCAGAACTGACCAATTAATTGACTAAATTCACTTTATATTGAGTAACTATCTGATTTTCGGGGTGCAAGGTGAAGTATAATTTGTGCGTACTGTATAACTGCATACAAACAACCCGTTGAAATAATCATTTATACGTAAAATATAATTTTATTGGTCTGTTAAGCTAAAATCAGTGATGAGTTGCGCGGGCGTGTATTCCTTGTTTTGCTCAAGGCGCATGCCCTCGAGTCTTGGTGTCGTGTAGTGGTCTAGTGCAAATCGCTGTCAGTACCTCGCAGCCCGGCCGTCAGATCGGGCGCATTTCCCAGTGGGCTCGCAAGAGTTGTATGACACACGTGCTGTAGCGTAGTGCGAGAGCGTCTTCGCTGTGCTGCGCGTCAGAACTAGTCATTGCCAGGCAAAAGCGAAATTAATTTATGAAATGGTTGGCAAAACTATAATCTTCCCATGCTCAAAATAAAAATACAGTTTATAATAATGTCGAGAAAATTGAATGTATTAATTTATATAGTGAAAGAACGGCTAGAATAGGTGGTAATGTAGACTGCAAATGAATACTAAGATACTTCTAACATAGGGTACATAAATCCTCCACAGTTCTTCCCACATATTCCAACTAATAACAAAATTATGTTATATTCATTTTATCGTTATAAGTTTTTAATGAATTTAAATCAGTTATTAACAAATATAACTTTATCTTGTGAATTTTGAAGTGAAGTGCAATGAGTTTTGCTGTATTTACAAACAGCATAGACAACAAATGCATTTTTGACAGAACAAGCATGATTTTTGACTGTAAACTAAGGTCAGTGTAAGTGACTGTGCTTTCAAATCCCACAATGAAGACATTCTTACACCACCTTCTTTTCTCCTGTTTCGCTGTCAGTCTAGTCTCTACGAGTGAGTACTTCTTAAACTCTCTCTCTCTCTCTTTAGTTGTTAGTTTTCAGTGTTAATATTTGGAGTAGTTGGTACATTACGACATAATATTGTAAAATTTACATAATTATAAAAATATGAAGATGGCTAAACTCATGAATTTTCCAGCATTAGAATGAGGCTTACGTACAACAATAATTAAAACCTGTCATCATAGAGGAGCTAAGATGACATTATTGAATATTATTCGCCTTTCCAGTTTAAAACATTCTAGTTACACTTGAATTGTTCGTTAAAATATTCTGTTATTATTATTAACAACAAATTTATTAGAATTGGGAGATACCGGGCGAGTTGGCCGTGTGGTTAGGAGCGCGCGGCTGTGAGCTTGCATCCGGGAGATAGTGGAGTAGGTTCGAATCCCACTGTCGGCAGCCCTGAAGATAGTTTTCCGTGGTTTCCTATTTTCACACCAGGAAAATTCTGGGGATGTACCTTAATTAAGGCCACGGCCGCTTCCTTCCAACTACTAGGCCTATCCCATCGTCGTCATAAGACCTATCTGTGTCGGTCCAACATAAAGCCACCAGCAAAAAGAAAAAAAAGAATTGGGAGACACCCCGATGGCAGTGCTTGCTTACATCAATATATGGAAACATACTGTAAAACATTACGAAACATTACATGAAACACTAGATGTTAGAAGAAATTGTATCAAAACAAGACATTTGGTGATAAAGAAAGAGAAAGAAAGTAATACACGAAAAGGAGGAACAAGTATATGCTTCCTCCTTTCCTTCCCTTTCACAATTATCTGGACTAAGCCAAATTTTACAGCCAGTTGCACTTTCTGTCACCAAATCTACGTTGAGAGTGTATTCTCCATTGCGTGTTTCTGTGGTAGTTAATGTGTGTAGATTGATGGTTAGTGGTATGATGTGTTTTGTGTAGAAGTTTAGAGTCGGACGAGCAACAAAAATATATGAACATTCTCTGTCTAGTGAACAAATCATCTTATAGGTATAATTTCCAATAGTTTTGAATTTCTGCAAGTAATTTGTTGGAATATTCCTTTCAGTAATGAAATAAAATATAATAATATTTTGTAATTAATACGTTAAATTTTAAAAGTGTATGGAAGGATAACATAACTAATAACACACTCAACCATAACGGTATTCGTTTATATCTGTATGTTTGTCTGTGAGGTCATCAGCCCAGAGGCTGGTTGGATCCTTACATAGCACCACCGAATGTTATGTGGTTATAAAGAACAACCGATGGTGGCACCAAATTGAGGCATACTAGGCAAGACGGTGTGTGAGGTAGTTTGCCAATTCTTTCCTCACTGGGCCAGAAAGTGCTATTGCAGCAGGTCTGACCTGATGAGCAACACCTTTCGTAACACTCAGACGCACTGGTCGTGCTCCGAATGCCATTACTCAGCACTGCCATACCCCAGCAACTACCATACTGTAACAGCCATGGATGAGACAGGGACTTTGGTGGAAGCTAAATTTTGCTCTGGCCTGTTCGGAGAAACTGAAACAAAAGTACTGCATCCATCAAGAAAAGGCAGTAAGCAGCATTTATATATATATTACCTTTACATAGTAGTGTTATTGGTTTTACGTTCCACTAACTACATTTTCGGTTTTCGAAGACGTCGAGGTGCCGGAGTTTTGTCCCGCAGGAGTTCTTTAACGTGCCCGTAAATCTACCAACACGAGTGCTGACGTATTTGAGCACCTTCAAATATCACTGGACTGAGCCGGGATCGAACCTGCCAAGTTCCTTTAAGCAGTTACATTTGTAGAGATGTTATCGTAAGTTTAATATTTAAAAAAAATCCTCTAGGCATTCAACCATTTCACACATCTTGGTTTGAATGAAAATTTACTGAAAACGCAATAAATGTTTACGTTTTTGCTAGTATTACATTAATGAGCATGAGGTACCGCGACAAACAGCCCTGTGGACATTGTGTATAAGAATCCTACTTTTGTCTGGGAATCAGTTCTCTTTGGGTGTTTGCTCTGATGAGTGAATTTAGAATTAATGAAAAGGTATAACTGCGAAGAAATTGAATGTAGTGTTTTTGAGAGAAACGTTAACAGAATCTACCTATGCTCTTCTTCTTCTTCTTTGTCATTTTACCCTCCGGGGTCGGTTTTTCCCTCAGACAGCGAGGGAACCCACCTCTACCGCCTCAAGGGCAGTGTCCTGGAGCTTCAGAGGATGGGTCGGGGATACAACTGGGGAGGATGACCAGTACCTCGCCCAGGCGTCCTCACCTGCTATGCTGAACAGGGGCCTTGCGGGGGGGGGGGATTGGAAGGGATGGACAAGGAAGAGGGAAGGAAGCGGCCGTGGCCTTAAGTTAGGTACCATCGCGGCATTTGCCTGGAGGAGAAGTGGGAAACCAGGGAAAACCACTTTCAAAATGGCTGAGGTGGGAATCGAACCCACCTCTACTCAGTTGATCTCCCAAGGCTAAATGGACACCGTTCCAGCCCTCGTACCACTTTTAATATGTCGATGCAGAGCCGGGAATCGAACTTGGGCCTCCGGGGGTGGCAGCTAATCACACTAACCACTACACCACAAAGGTGGACCTATCTATACTCGCAAGTGAAATAATTTAAAGCAATTGCATGAATCGTCGACGATATGATTAGAATTAAATTAGTAAATAATGGCCACACAGAGCTACCAATACGGTTAATATTTTTAAATTATCCAATTAATTAATTGTATTTACTTTATATTTCATGTGTTCAAGAACGGTGAGGTGATTAGTCTCATCTATGAAGACCAACGGAATGTTTTAGGTCAAATGCGATATCTTCAACTTTATTGAAATATTCGTTAGTGTGTGAATATTGTCTGACAATTGTTTAATAATAATAATAATAATAATAATAATAATAATAATAATAATAATAATAATAATAATAATAATAATAATAATCCTGGATTTACGTCCAACTTTTACCTTTACGGATTTCGGAGACGCCGATGTGTCGGAATGTAATCCGAAGGAATTCTTTTACGTACTGGTCAATCTTCCAAGACGAGGCTGTCCTATTTATCCACATTCAAATAGACTGAGCCGGAATTGCACTCACCCACTTGGGAACAGAAAACCAGCTCTATGCCTTCTGGGCTAATTAGCCCGGCACAATAGTTTTCCGTTCTAGCTATTAATTCAGATAGATTTTCGGAGACTCGGGGATAGCAGAAGTTTAGGACTCTGAAGGTAGTGGCCATGGCCTTAATTAAAGTACACGGAAAACCCTCTTTAGGGTTGCGGGCTGTGGATTTAAAACCTATCATTTCCGGAAAGTGTAATAACCTGGTGATAATGTTGAGGTGTCCATAATATAAACTATTTAGGACCTAACAAGCTGTACTGTTACTCGAAATAAGGCCTCAGTCCATTACTTAAATATGGAAAAGATTGTTCAAATATTTTTGTCAGAATGGCTGCTGTTATCACCGTATTTTAGACCTCAGATTGACAGATGCGTAGTTCTCTTGTTTCATATAATCCTCGCAGTCTTTAGTATGCTATTAGTTTTACGTCACACCGGCACCGACTGGTCTTATGGCGACGACGGGATAGGATTGGAATGGAAGCGATCATTGCCGTAATTACGGTACAACCGTATGAAATAGGAAACTACAAAAGACTACCTTAACGGTTGCCTACATGGGGATTCGACCCCACTATCTTCCGAATGCAAACTGACAGCTACGTGACCCAAACCACGAAGCCAACTCGCTAGGTCGTCCTACAGTCTTTGTAATTCAGCGATCTAAAAATACTGTCGTAGCTATGCCGAAACTTAGAACACATTGTATTTCAGAATATATAATTCTTACTACAAATCTTAATTTTTATAATTGAACACTTTATACAAGTCTTCTTTCACCTAAATGATTTGCTAACTAATTGTAATTCTTCGATGCCATATCGCAGTATAATTCAATTGTATTTTGTTTTCGAATCATACGTGACATTAGCTTAATAAATTGCGTCAACTCTCTCAATGCAGGGATTTATACAACTGGTGTCTTAAGTGCCGATGACCTAGATGTTAGGCCTCTTTAAACAACAACAGGTGTCTTGAGTGCCACAGGTTATGACGGACGTCGCAGGTGTTTCAGTGAAATTTGATTTTGGGATACAATACAATCTAAACGTTCATAATTATATTTTGAAGTTGAAGAAATGTTCAAAGAAATCTAAAGGATTTTCTGAAGGTATAAGTTCGTTTTATATGTTGCATACTCGAGGTGAGAGAACATTAGAATGTCTATTTTCTCTATTCTCTGATCGTTAAGGGTTGCCTTCTTCGTTGTCGATTTCCATTTGTGCCGATCCAGGGCATTTGCAAATGCATGTAATAATAATAATAATAATAATAATAATAATAATAATAATAATAATAATAATAATAATAATAATAATATTGTTACTTAGCTGAACGGTCAACTCCACGGTCTTAGGTTCAAAGGGTCTCGGGTTCGATTTCTAGCCAGGCCAGGGATTTCAACCTCGTCAGGTTAATTATTATGTCTCAGAGACTGGATATATAGCACACAACACGCCACATTACCAATCACCACAGAAGCACGTAATCGTGAGTACATCTCTCCATATAGGGTTGGCGTCAGGAAGAGCATACGGTTGTTAAACTAGGCCATATGCACATGTAGTGCTGACCAAAAATAAGTTGAAAATGTAATGAATAATAATAACTTTCAGACTCCTTGGTTGAATGGTCAGCGTTGAGACCTTCGGTTCAGAGGGTCCCGAGTTCGAATCCCGGCCGTGTCTGGGATACTAATCCCGTTTGATTAATTCTTCTGGCTCGGCGACTGGGTGTTTGTGTTTATTCCAACACTTTCCTCTTCATATTCAGACAACACACTACACTACCAACCACGGCAGAAACACGCAATAGTGATTACATCCTTCCATATAGGGTTGAGGTCAGGAAGGGCATCCGGCCATAAAACAAGGCCAATTCCATATGTGCAACATAGTCCGCACCCGCGATTCCACAGGTGTGAGAAAAGTGGTATAATAATAATAATAATAATAATAATAATAATAATAATAATAATAATAATAATAATAATAATAATAATAATAGCAAAGTCACCTCCGTACAGGCCATGAAGGCCCTTGGAGGAGTGGAAGGTAAAGGTTTCCACCATTGTTGACCTCGGCACGTGATGGAGTAGAGTGGTTAACTCTACGCTCGGTCGCTTTTGCCCCCAGGAATTAACCCTTTTACTCATTTTTGGTGTAGGCTGAGTGAACCTCAGAAACCATATGCAGCTCCGGAAGTGGAAATCTTGTTTTTTAAATACGACGTCCTGAAGGGGATTCGAACCCACGTCCTTCCGGGCGAACCGAGCACGCCTTTACCGTCTCGGCCAGACACCCCCTATAATAATAATAATAATAATAATAATAATAATAATAATAATAATAATAATAATAATAATAATAATAATAATAATAATTGTTACCGAGTTTTGTGGTAGTTATACGTGAAAGAAGGTGCGGGGTGGTGAACAGGTCTCAAGCTACTAAAGTAAAATTAATTTAAAATTTAACAAGGTTATATTTTATTTTCAAAACAAAGAAATAACAAGCATGGCAGGTACAAAGTAGCAAGTCCAAAGGGTAGTTACAATATTTACAGGATTTGGGCTTCGCGCCCTGACTTCACAATGCTAGGGCAATCAGCTCAGTTTTACCCCAAACACAAGTTTCAACAGAGGGGCAGAAAACCCCATTCATACCTAGGAGCCCTTGCTCCAAATTACACTGAAAAGCCTCCACGAGGCATACAATACTCAATTTTCAAAAGAGCCACTCGCTCTCAAATTTAAGCCTCTCCCAGGCCACACCAAACTCCACCTTCAAGCTGTCCTCAACGGACATAAAAACAGGGGTAAAATACCCAATCTACTGAGGTCTATTAAATGAAAAGAAGGTTAATTAAATGACCTCTAAAATAACAATTTGAGAGGAGGCGAACTTGCACTCCTAATACACTTTGATTAAGACCTACTTGGCACTAGGCCGTTAATACAAGGGCTAATCCCATACTAAAGAGGTGACTTAAGAAGAGAACAATTTGTTTTACGTTAACGAAGAATAGGTTGAGAAAAATAAGTTCACCTCAAAACAATATGAGTGGGAGCTCGAGAGGGTTAGCACTCTCTATCCCAGTATGTAGCTTTAAAAGAGAATATATGAAAAGAGTAATTACATTTAGGAAAAGGTTACATGGTGGAACGCTTCGAACCCGCCCCGAGAGTTAAACTGCTGAGCTAGCAAAGAAAGAAGTTATTAATCGGCCATTACCTTGTTGTTGACCGCTGCCGAGGAAAGAGGCGCTTCCCGCCTCCTGCTATGTACTTAATACACTGAAAGATGGAACAGAAGTGGCCCGGAGACCCTAAAATCAGCAGTTTATATACTCTCGCGGAAGGTTCTAGGCGTTAGGGGAATGAGAACACCCTCCCACGAGGATTTTATTGGTTCATCAATAAACGCCCTACACAATACTAAGAAGAAACACATAATTGGTGGAAAATTAATTTAAGAAATTCGGGATAGGCTAGATTTAAAACAAGGGGAAAGGAGGGGTTAATATTGCCAACTTAACCAATGACTGAAAGAAATTTAGCAAAGAACAAACATTTGAAATAAAAATTTCTCCAACAAAATAGTTCTTTGACTCCGCACTAGGGTGCACTATTGTTGATCTTCAGTAGTGTCCTCTAGAAGAGAAAGTTCACACTTCTTACTTCAAGCGAAACAAAAACACATCAAAAATGACACAGTTCAAAAACTCAAAATTTTCCACGTGGTGACATCTTCTGAGAAGGTAGCGAATTAATAGCGTAGATAAAGTTCAGACTTCCTCCAGCAGAGGAGTTTCAACTGGCGCAAATTTTAAATTAGCGGCGTGGAGGTGTACCGCCCGGTACAGACCTCCCCCCCCCCCCAAAAGTACCTCCAGGGGTGACACATGAAATCTGTTTGAAACAAGGTCCAAGTTATGCTGTGGATATGAAGATTGATTGCAGAAGCATTTATAAGATTTTCTTAATTTGGTTTGATTCAGTTTCAAAATTTTGTTGTTGCAGGTGAAGTAAAGTCTTTATATTTGTAGAAGTTGAATTTCTGAAGATAAACTTTTAATACTTAGAGATGAAGAAAAATTTTGCAATTGCCACCAAATATTGCTGTTGAATTCCCAAGTGTAGTCATTGCTTATCATAACTGTCCATGTAGTTGATGTTGATTAAGTTGAATGGCCAGACCGGCCGTTGCAGCTTGCGTCCAAAGGGAGGCCGCTCGGACCCCTCAAGTACCCTGAGATACCGCTCGCCCGCACTATGAGGGGAGCAGAGGTGTTGAAACACGCCGCGCCCGCGGTGAACATATACAGGCTGCGGGCAAGTAGCAGGTCGTGCGCCGCGCATTAGCCTTGGCCGGGAGGAGAGCTCCGGCTCGCCGTGCACTTGACGTCCTCGCTGGAGAAGAGGGGACCCGTCCTCTGCCCCAGTTGCTGCACGGCTCCGCGCGGCTGCGGGGGCACTGAAACATTAAAGCTAGGCGGCAGAATTGTGTTGGACCATCATGTTTCTTTTGAGGGCACCGGCATGTAGAGAGATTGAGGGGCCAGCGGCGTGCAGATATCCATGGCATTTCATCTAAGCCAGCCACTGAGTGTAGTGGAGCAGGAGACGGGAGCGTGGTAATGGCCGAGGCAAGGACAGGATGGCAGTTTAACAAATCGGGGGAGGTTTCACACAAATGCTTACATATAAAACAAAATATTATAGAAGGGGCAGAATGCCTAGAAATTGAAAACTCAAAAAAAAAATATATATATATAACCTTCATATCCCCTTTCACAATAATATGAAGCAAGTTAACACAGAAATTACACCGGTTTCACCTGGGACAGGTGAACTCTAAATATCCTCTCGGTGGCTGGATTACTTACTAACAACGTAACCGGCGTAAGGAAATCGAGAATAATGCATGGCCCATGAAATCTGGGGGCAAGCTTGCCCGCGGGAACAAAGTTCTTGACCATCACCTGGTCACCTACCTTCAAAGTGGTGGGTCTCCGTCCACGATCATACCTTTCCCTAACCTTTTCATGAGATACCTTAAGATTGGCTTTAGCCTTCTTCCAAAGATCTTTAATATTATCCGGATCTATTGTCTCGGGTAGAATGTCACTCAGAGACCAGAGGTTAGAGAGCGGCGTATTGGGAACAAACTTGAACATCAAGGAAGCTGGAGTAAATTTATGTGATTCATGAACCGCCGAATTCAAAGCAAAAGCTAACCAATGCAGGGACGTGTCCCACCTGGAATGATCTTCATGATGATAGGCAATAAGTGCGGACCTGAGATTACGATTAACCCGTTCAGCCAGAGATGGTTGAGGGTAATAAGCAGAAGTAGTTACATGAGAGATGGATAAGTCAAAACAGAATTTACGAAAAAGATTTGATGTAAACGCCTTAGCATTATCGGACACAATATATTGGCACGGACCAAAAGAAGCAAAAATAGAATTTAGGCAAGTAATGGTGGACTGAGCGGTAGCCAGCTTAGTCGGAAATAACCAAGAAAATCTGGTAAAACCATCTACGCATACAAAGATGAACTTGTTAGCATTACCCTTTGACTGGGGGAAGGGTCCTACATAATCAATGTACAGGCGTTCCATGGGGCGCGACGCTTGATGGGAAGACAAAAGGCCTACCTTGGTGGACATGGTTGGTTTACTAATCAAACAGGATTTACAAGCCTTTACTAGTTCACGGATTTCACCATCCATACCTTTCCAGATGAACATTTCACGAATCTATTCACGGGTTTTAAAGATTCCAAGATGCCCTCCTAATGGGGTCTCATGATAATACTTGAAGATCATAGGTACAAGAACAGCTGGAACGACAAATTTCATCATCTTGTCATGCCTCGATGGGCAACATAAAACACCATTCCTCAGAACATAAGGGACAACATGTTCCCCAGAAGAAAGGGTTTACATTATCGGAGCCAGCGTCGGATCTTCACGTTGGTATTTCTCGATATCCCTAAAGAGCATGGGTGCATCAGTTAAGATGGCATTAACATCAGATGGTGTGGACTCGGGAGGTGATGAACTGTCGACCGGTTCATGGTTCTCAACGTCGTTTGAAAACATACGGCTGAGTCCATCAGCGACACTATTTTCGGTACCTCTGATATGTCTAACATCAAACTGGAGGGCCGAAATACGGATGGCCCAGCGGGCTATACGACCAGTACGACGCGGCCTACCTAAGACCCAGCTTAATGCTTGATTATCTGTCTCCAGGTCGAATTTAACATGTTCCAGATAGAGACGGAACTTCTCTAAGGCGAATAAGACTGCCAAACCTTCGAGCTCATATATGGAATACTTGGCTTCTTGAGCCGACAATGTCCTAGATGCAATGGGGCGATGGGTCGCCTCCCTAGTTCAGTCTCTTGAAGAAGGACTGCCGCTACTGCTGACGACGACGCGTCGGTTTGGACGATGAATTTCTTCGAGAAATCAGGCATAGCAAGTACAGGGGCATTACAAAGAGCTAATTTAAGGTCTTCGAAAGCGGCTTGTTGAGAAGGTCCCCACTCAAATTTGATGCCTTTCCTACGAAGAAGGTTTAAGGGCGCCGCTCTATTAGCGAAGTTAGGAATGAACTTCCTGAAGAAATTCACCATACCAATGAACCTGGCGATACCTTTAATGTCCTTGGGAGGTTTAAAATCACGGATGGCCTGTGTTCTAGAATGATCGACGGCTACACCATCAGGTGACACAATATGCCCTAGGAAAGACATAGAGGGCTTAGCGAAGGCAACCTTGGACAACTTAACAGTTAACCCAGCCTTACGAAGGCGATCGAGAACTTCTCGCAGATGATCTAGATGCTCTTCAAAAGTCTCTGAAAATACGACGACATCATCCAAGTAGTGATATAAGTACTCAAATTTGATGTCGGAGAAGATCCTATCTAGTAGCCTAGTGAGTACAGCTGCTCCCGTGGGGAGCCCGAAAGGCACGCGGTTGTATTCGTATAAGTTCCAGTCCGTGGCAAACGCTGTAAGATGTTTAGACTCTTCGGCAAGGGGAATTTGATTATAGGCCTGATTCAAGTCCAAGATAGTAAAGAACTTGGCCTTACGAAACCATGAAAAACAAGAATGAAGGTCAGGAAGGGGCACAGATTGCAACACCACCTTCCGATTGAGAGCCCTATAATCAATGACAGGCCTGAAGCCTCCTTGGGGTTTCGGAACTAGAAAAATAGGCGAAGAATACGCCGACTTAGAGGGCCTAATAATACCATCCTTCAACATCTGATCGATAATTTCTTTCAGAGCCTTCATTTTAGGTGGAGATAGCCTATACGGTGGAAAACGGACAGGAATCGAATCCGTGACCTCAATTTTATATTCGATCAGGTCAGTAACACCAAGAGTATCAGAAAACACCTCTGGAAACGACTGACACAGCTTACGAATACTATCAGCCTGCTCCTCAGGTAGATGTCTAAGGTCTAACAACATCTCATCCTGGGTAGGCGAAATAGAAGAACATGATGCAGAATTACACTTTAATAGAGGGATATGACAATTAGAGGCAAATTTGAAAGTGCAAGACCTACTCTGAAGATCGAGCACAAGACCAGTGTGAGAAATAAAGTCCGCTCCCAATATAATGGGGCAAGACAAGAGCTTGGCCACAAACAATTTAACTTTCCATGTGAATTTAAAAATACGAATTTTGACCAATAAGGAACCTAGAATTTCTAATGGGGATGAATTAGCCGAAACATATTGAACAGGAGATGAGACATAGTCAGGTAGTTTACAAACAGATTTCAATTTAGAATACCATTCAGCCGAAATAATCGAACAAACACTGCCTGAATCTAAGAGAGCAGTTATAGGCTCGTTATTTAACTCAATCTTAAGAAAAGGAACAGGTGCGGGGAAATCCGCCGCAATCCTAAGACACTCTTTGGGACCTTCAAAAGATAAATTTGAAAATTGCTCGTTCCCTGAATTTACAACCTGTTTACCAGGGGCTGAGTCTCGGGAAGATGGATTAGTCGACTCAGCCGATGCCACTAGTCACTTTTTATTATTGGCATAGGTAGAATTTGCACCAGAAGTTGAGCAGGAGTGGGTGCTATTCGAGTTTGGGCAATTCTTGGCAATATGTGAGAAAGCCCCACATTTAAAACAGCCTTGTGCTGAACCAGCTCCGTTATTTGCCCTACTAGACTTGATCAGTGGACACTTATTGCGCAGATGGTCAGGCGACCCACAAGCATAACATTTACGGGGTGTGACTGGTCGGCGAGGTGGAGGCCGAGTATTACTAAACGAAGGAGGGGGTTCTTTTGCCACACGCAAAGAATCGGCGTACCTAACTCCTTCCGCTGAGACGGCCAACGCTTCAAGTTCAGAGAAAGTTTGCGGGCACGCCGCGAAAAACAAGTATGACCTATAAGATGGTGAAATGCCTTCTACAATAGCCTGTACAATCTGATCTTCAGGAAAATGAAGGGCAAACACCCTAGTATAAAACTTAATGTCTTGTATGAAATCAGCCAAGTTCTCATCCAATCGCTGTACACGATAATAGTACTTCTGAATCAGAGAAGACCTCGCGCGGGCGGGAATAAAATTTGCAAGCAAGTGTGCATGAAAATCTTCAATAGATGACTGTTCGGCTATGGCTCTTACTATTTTGTCAGAAAGAATACCAATTGCATAAGGATAGATGATTTGCAAAATTTGACATGGAGAAAGAGAAAACACAAGGGCATGATCCTGAAATTCAACAAGAAATCTTAAAAATGAAATTACTTCACTGGTGGTATTAACCGAAAACTTAAGATACCTCTGAGCAACATTGCCAATGGATGAGGCAAGCTGCTAAACCCGGGTGACATAGTAGGTAAAGGTTTCAATGGCAAGGTAGTTAATTCAGAGCGGATGTTACTCAACGATGCACGGCGTTCAGACTCGTTGTCCAATGGGGCAGAGATAGTTTGGGCAGCGATGGTTTTCCTATTTACTTCTCCCTTAGGAGGTTCTTCCTCACTACCTACATTCACTATGGTGGGTTGATCAGATTTGGGAGGAACTTCCCCAGTTAACAATTAAGTGACCTTGCTAGATAATTCAGAAATATTTTCCAGGAGCGTACTAGCTTCCTTCCTCTGAACGTCATTCAGTTTTAGAGACAACAGATCGTTAACTCTATTTGAAAAGTGATATAGCCTGGCTTGCACACGCTTAATTTGATTAGGAGAAGGATCATTTTCATCAAAAAAACTAACTACAGATGCTAGCCCAGTAATATTCTCGACGATCGTGGAAAGAGAGTCGTCAACTTCTTTCTCTCCCAGTGTGGGGATGGAAATGGGCAAATCAAGGGACTCTCTAAGCTTATTTGTGTCTACTGCAACCGTGCCTCCAGATTGCACATTTCTAATAGTCAATTCGTAAATCAACTCCTCCTTGCGCAAATAGTTAAGATGGAGAACATCGCGAGGGCCGGGCATGATGACAGAACAATTTTGAAAAACTCAAAAATTCCAGCAACTGAGAAAATGGTTAGGGTTCGGAACAAACAATGTTTAGCCGTCAAAAGGGGCTAAATTGAGACCCATTCAACCACGCTCTGCTACCACTTGTTACCGAGTTTTGTGGTAGTTATACGTGAAAGAAGGTGCGGGGTGGTGAACAGGTCTCAAGCTACTAAAGTAAAATTAATTTAAAATTTAACAAGGTTATATTTTATTTTCAAAACAAAGAAATAACAAGCATGGCAGGTACAAAGTAGCAAGTCCAAAGGGTAGTTACAATATTTACAGGATTTGGGCTTCGCGCCCTGACTTCACAATGCTAGGGCAATCAGCTCAGTTTTACCCCAAACACAAGTTTCAACAGAGGGGCAGAAAACCCCATTCATACCTAGGAGCCCTTGCTCCAAATTACACTGAAAAGCCTCCACGAGGCATACAATACTCAATTTTCAAAAGAGCCACTCGCTCTCAAATTTAAGCCTCTCCCAGGCCACACCAAACTCCACCTTCAAGCTGTCCTCAACGGACATAAAAACAGGGGTAAAATACCCAATCTACTGAGGTCTATTAAATGAAAAGAAGGTTAATTAAATGACCTCTAAAATAACAATTTGAGAGGAGGCGAACTTGCACTCCTAATACACTTTGATTAAGACCTACTTGGCACTAGGCCGTTAATACAAGGGCTAATCCCATACTAAAGAGGTGACTTAAGAAGAGAACAATTTGTTTTACGTTAACGAAGAATAGGTTGAGAAAAATAAGTTCACCTCAAAACAATATGAGTGGGAGCTCGAGAGGGTTAGCACTCTCTATCCCAGTATGTAGCTTTAAAAGAGAATATATGAAAAGAGTAGTTACATTTAGGAAAAGGTTACATGGTGGAACGCTTCGAACCCGCCCCGAGAGTTAAACTGCTGAGCTAGCAAAGAAAGAAGTTATTAATCGGCCATTACCTTGTTGTTGACCGCTGCCGAGGAAAGGGGCGCTTCCCGCCTCCTGCTATGTACTTAATACACTGAAAGATGGAACAGAAGTGGCCCGGAGACCCTAAAATCAGCAGTTTATATACTCTCGCGGAAGGTTCTAGGCGTTAGGGGAATGAGAACACCCTCCCACGAGGATTTTATTGGTTCATCAATAAACCCCCTACACAATACTAAGAAGAAACACATAATTGGTGGAAAATTAATTTAAGAAATTCGGGATAGGCTAGATTTAAAACAAGGGGAAAGGAGGGGTTAATATTGCCAACTTAACCAATGACTGAAAGAAATTTAGCAAAGAACAAACATTTGAAATAAAAATTTCTCCAACAAAATAGTTCTTTGACTCCGCACTAGGGTGCACTATTGTTGATCTTCAGTAGTGTCCTCTAGAAGAGAAAGTTCACACTTCTTACTTCAAGCGAAACAAAAACACATCAAAAATGACACAGTTCAAAAACTCAAAATTTTCCACGTGGTGACATCTTCTGAGAAGGTAGCGAATTAATAGCGTAGATAAAGTTCAGACTTCCTCCAGCAGAGGAGTTTCAACTGGCGCAAATTTTAAATTAGCGGCGTGGAGGTGTACCGCCCGGTACAATAATAATAATAATAATAATAATAATAATAATAATAATAATAATAATAATAATAATAATAATAATAATAATAATAATAATAATAATAATAATAATAACTGCATAATATATATAACGCCGGAATTCGTGTTCTTGAAATTGAGAGATTCCGGATAATTATAATTTAGACCGCAATGCCGAGTGAGCCGGCTATGTGTTATGTATTACGTGGTTTCGATCCTTGAGTCCTTGGGATGGGTTCCTGTGGTTTACCAGGTAACTGCTAGGACTAAACTTTAACTATGTAAATGCGACGTTAAACAGGGCAGTAAATAAATATTGGTCTGCAAGTATCTGAACATCTTCCCATCGTACCAACGGGCTAGGATTTAAGTGACTGTACTGCCCCGTGTTTACATCAGCTCCGCTCTGTTACTGAATGCTGATGATGATGATGCTTGTAGTTTAAAGGGGCCTAACATCTAAGGTCATCGGCCCGGTTACTAAATGTGTTGGCGGAGCGAATATTAAATAGTCGTAGAACAACACATATCTTGGAGACCGGAGTGGAAACGACGTTAATATACTGTAGATCTGACTCGTTATTACGACTCACTGTTTCAATATATTTTCTAATGGTTTAACGTCGCACTAACGTTTTGAAGTTTAGCGTGACCTTAATTAAGGTTTGAAATGGGTTTGAAAATGGGAAACTATGTAAAACCATCATGAGGACTGCCGAAATTGGAGTTCCAACCCACCATCTCCCGAATGCAATCTCATGGCTACGCGGCCCGACCCATGAACCCATCTCGCTCGGATATATAATTTCGGTTTGATCTTCTATACACAGTTTCCCACTTACACGATTTTTTTAATTTCGTGTGGCTGTTTCTAGCCGAGTGCAGCTCTTGTAAGGCAGACCCTCCGATGAGGGTGGGCGGCATATGCCATGCATAGGTAACTGCGTGTTATTGTGGTGGAGGATAGTGTTATGTGTAGTGTGTGAGTTGCAAGGACGTTGGGGACAGCACAAACACCCAGCCCCCGGGCCATTGGAATTAACCAATGAAGGTTAAAATCCCGACCCGGCCGGGAATCGAATCCGGGACCCTCTGAACCGAAGGCCACTACGCTAGCCATTCTGCCAACGAGTCGGACAGCTTATACAATGAAGAGTGTGTTCTGATGAGTACATGAACGCTGTGTACAAGGAGAACATAATTTATATCAACCTCTTCCTGTGTGCTCATTGGAAACCAGAAGGCACACATTATTGAATCAAAGAACACATCATGAGAGATATATCAGATATATTCGAGACTATATCCTCTGAAAAATAAATACCTACATACTCCATTGCGTTACCATCAATTAGTTTATAAACACACCTACGATACGCCTTTCACATGTTTTAGAATTGACTTGAATGCATAACTGAAATAGAATTTCTGTCTTCTTTAAACTTGCAATCATTGTTCATAGGGAGATATCTGTCTTTAAAAACTGGTTTCAACGACGAACCAATTGACCAATTCCTTCCTTCAAAGGGAAAGTATTTCTTTGCAGGTAAAGCGCAGGCTACACTATGGGAAGAATATCCTTTGAGAAATTTTACTGGGGCAGGAACAATCATATTTTTTATTCCCAGCAGGCCTATTGTGGATCGTAAAATTCGCATCAAAAGTTTACGGGCTATGTTGTAGTTATTGAAACATACACAGGGTTCTTGAAAGGATAGATTCCTTCCTTGCGTTCTTGGAATGTTGGATATGACAGAGAATCATAGGCCTTATATTTAAGCATAATTATTATCACTTGAAGAGGTATATGGCTCTACGAAGTAAAATCTCACGACTATTAAAGGGACCGCACTCCATGCTGAAGATTTTTGTTTTTTACAATTGGCTTAACGTTGCGCTGAAACAGATAGGTCTCATGGCGACGTGATGATAGGAAATGTCTAGGAGTGGGAAGGAAGCGGCCGTGGCCTTAATTAAGGTACATCCGCCATTTGCCTGGTGTGAAAATGGGAAACCACGGAAAACCGTCTTCACGGATACCGACAGTGGAGTTCGAGCCCACTATCTGCCGAATGCAAGCTCACAGCTGTGCGCCCCTAACCGCACGGCAAACTCGCCTCGGTAAGATTTTATGACGGGATCGGTTGACAGGACTTCAGCATTTGTAAATTCACAGCCACATTAAGGAATTTCTGTGCAGGACACAGTTCTTGTACTCAAGCGTTCTTGAAAATGGATAATAATAATAATAATAATAATAATAATAATAATAATAATAATAATAATAATAATAATAATAATTTATGTATATTCAACACCCGTCGATTTACCATTTAAAATATGTAGCATTGGAATCGTTCTTTCGAAGTTGTCCTACTTTAGAGTGCCAGTAAATCCACTAATACCTCCTTCAGCACAACTAGAATCGACCAGCTGCAATGTTGTATGCGCGTAGCAACTGCCTACTCACTCGGCGTACAGTTGCTCATTCGATCGACTTTGTCCTTCACTGAGTGAGTTTCTTCAGATATTACGTGTTAAGGAACAAACTTAGCAAGCTTTATATACTTTCCAATCGTCGAAGAAGCTTTATCTCCTGAAAAGATGGAATATACGTTAGGTACCTTTGATGTCACGCCTTCATTAACTTGAAAACGATGGTGACGAACTGAAACGTATAATTTGTATGCAATTAGTCCTTTACATCCATTTGGTATAAAGAGCAACAGTTTTAACTCCGTATGCAATATTGATATTATATACTTAGGACATATTTTGAGGTTTTTGTTACACATTTATGTACATATTAATTTTTTTTTGGTAAAATATCACTTATAATTCCGGACTCTGGTGATAACCAATTCTGTATTCAGTTATTTTCTAATTATACAACCTGGATGTTCTATAATTGTGCCCGCAATTCTGTATCCAATTATTTACAGATGATGCAGCCTGGATGTATTGAAACTGTATCTGTACCAGGCATGAAAAACATTGTCTTCATAGCCAAGCGTGAACAATGTATAGAATGATTGTACTGCCATATCGGATAGATTAGTTTAGCCCCTATAAGGGCCAGGGCCAGGGTCAATGAAAATGATCCTTTGAGGAGAAGTGTCCTTGTGAACTTGCCCCAACCGGTTCCGACAGGGAACCGAAGAACTGATCACCATAGAAATACCGACACCATGTTCTCTTTAAAAGGTTCTTCCTGTCTCCTGCTTTCTTTAGCGTAAGAAGTATGTAGTTATGCACCAAGTTACATCAGTGTAGCATTGCATTCGACTGTTAAGTTACTTGGTGGCTAATAATTCTAATTGGACATCGTTGTTTCAGAATATTTTTCGTATGGAGTCAATGCTCACTCACCAGTTGTTTTGTTGGGGAACTAACTTTTACTTGAAGAGCTTAGCAGATCTTTAAAAATCTTACCTATCTATGGAGTAGAAATTCATTTCATACACACTTATAATCACTGGTAACGCATGCACCCACATATCCAATGTTAATCTGAAACCAGCAGACAGTAGGGAGCTTGCATTGGGGAGATGGTGGGTTCGAACCCCACTGTCGACAGCCATGAAGATGATTTTCTGTGGTTTTCCATCTTCATACCAGGCAAATACGGGTCTAGATCTTCATATTTTTTTGCTAGTGGCTTTACGTCGCACCGACACAGATTGGTCTTATGGCGGCGGTGGGACAGGAAAGCCCTGGGAATGTGAAGGAAGTGGCCGTAGCTTTAATTAAGGTACAGCCAATATCTCCCGGATGCGAGCTCACAGCTGCGCGATCCTAACCGCACGGCCAACTCGCCCAGTTATACCTTCATTAAGGCCACGGTCGCTTACTTCCCAATCCTAGCCCTGTCCTATGCCATCGTCAACATAAGACCTATCTGTGTTGGTACAACGTGAATCAAATACAGTACTCTGACCGTTCACCGTTATGCCATGGAGATGTTAGGAGGTCTGGCTAATTATATATGCCGTTTTCCGCAACATCCTGTGACATATAACGCAGTAGTTAGCATTCTGTATGCTTAACCGGGGTATGATCCGCGACGCGCCAGTCCGGAAGGAGCATTTTTCCTACGCTGTGACGAGAAGAAGACAGCGCAGTATTGTAAACCTTGAAACCGCGCTCTCTTTCCGAGCGAGTGAGAAGAGATGATAACGCTACGCACGGAGATGGAAGTTTTTTGAGACAGGGCCAAATTAAGGTGTGTTAACCGTTGAAAAATAAATGCCCACTATAAATTCAACACCGCATTCATTAGTACCACTTCACCATAATTTACGAAAAAGAGGAAGAAGAAGAATACTTCTATATGAGATAATTTTTCTAAATTTATAAATCAGGTCTCATTCGAGCACATGTATTTTCTGCTGACTGTCAATGCATATAAACACAATACTTTAAATATGGATCAGTAATGACGCCTATCATACAGTAGTACGCAGATCAAAGGCGACTACTGAAATCTGACAACATGTGGAAAAAAGTGGGAGATATTGCATGATGAAACATGACGCATGATTTTCCAAAAGGACGCTTTGGAAATTATGAATAACCTACTGATCGCTTTGGTTTCACAGATGTTCAGTAGAAAGTAGAGGTCATGAGCTTTAATTCGATTATTATCACGTCGTTCAAAAACTTCGATTACCGGACCGTCATTTCCAACAGGGACATATTTCACTTCCCCCCTGACCATTTTTCCGGAGATTATAAATATAGCCTGGACCGAGACACTGTATCTCATTCTCATCCGTGTAGCTGCAGTGGTAACACGTTACTTAATTGTCGTCTGTATAGTGGCAGCCCAACATATCAGAAGCGGACTTGGATATCAGTTACTTGGATATCAGTGTATCAAGTGTTGTGCCATTGAAGAAACACATCAATGTGATTTAATATTTTTACGGAATAAGCCGTGTGGTACAAGTTAATGTACATAATTGCCGAATAGAAGCCTTAATTTGGCATTTCAACATCACAATCGTCGAAGATAGTTAATTATGACTTATGGTGCAATCACCAACGGAGGGCAAACGCTTCAGGTTATGTAGCGTGGCGAGACAGTTAATTAATATATGCAGGGGCTAATTATCATCGCTCTTGAGCATTTAAGAACGAGTGACATTTAGCAAAGATTAAATAACTGTTGTTGACAAAATTAATATTCGCATCCTCCAGGGACATTCGTTGTGATAGTCTGTGTGACGGTCAGGGAATGAACAGTGATTTTTACAAACATATCACTACTTATGTTAATCTCTTTGAACTTAAGAGTGGATCTTGTTACAAGTAGGCCCCCTTTGAAAGTGCATAAAACAGTATTTGATAACTCATTCTCCATTTTTCTGTATGTTCGTGAGTGGTCGTCGAACCCAAGACTCGGAGCCTGCAAGGGTCGCGCCTCAGTGCCTGCAATAAGCTTTACAAGGATCGTCCCGAAATTCAACTGAGAAAACAGCAGTTCGAGTCATGGATCGTCGTATGAAGAAGAACCAAGGACTACTAGGAACAATAATATTCATCATGTTCGTGTAAAGATCTAAGATGTATCCTAGATGACAGCAAGCCTTACTCACCAAATGTTAAGTACATACTTTAATATACCCTAAACACGAGAGATGCATGCCAGTAATAATAATATTTGTAAATATTATAATGTCATAATTAAATATTAAATATGTAGGAAATATTATGTGCGTATGACTGGGAAAGATTTATTATTATTAGTTAGGATCATCAAGTGATTTTTAAGATAATCATTGATATTTAACAAAATTCATTTGCATGAATTATTATATAGACTTCAAAGTTCTTAGCTTATATGAACTATCTTTGGGAAGAACGGCAAGTTAGCTAGATTTATATTTCTTCGTCTGGTAAAGATCTTCAGAGTAGTTTGGATATAAACGATACTTTGAGTTTCGGGTATTTGTAATCCCGGATAATATTAGATAATCATTGGAGTTGATCCAACTCGAGGTGTAATTAATTTATAATTATATATGAAATTGTGAGAATAAAATAACCTGAAATAATGGGGTTTTCTCTGTGAATTAAATGAATGTGAGAATAAAATAACCTGAAATAATGGGGTTTTCTCTGTGAATTAAATGAACGGATTGAGATACGATGCCAAGACACGAGAGGGCGAAGCTGTAACATGTTTTGTTGTTGGAGTGATAAGGAAGAATAAATAATTATAGCTGTTGTGAGATATAAAATTGGGCTGAATATATAGCCAGATAACGAGTAATAAGAAATAATGGCTTTCAAGTGAGTGCATACTTGACAATGAGCCGAGATGATATGTAAGAGAAATGAAAGGGAGAGTGACGGATGATTTATGGTATCCACAACCCAGGACTAGTCACAGCTGTTATTGTGATGAACAGGTATATGCTGGTCGACCGTAGGCCGAGCAAACTTTGCAGTCTCTAGCAAAGCGATGGTAATGGGCCAAGCTCTTTTCATTTACCAAAGTAATCTCAATCCTATTCTAATTATACGTTGCAAATAACACGGATAATTTCCGGATTTTGTGAAGGATAGATCCCTTCTCGTGCTAAGCATTAATTTAGCCTCTGATTGGAGTCCAAAAATTTTTACCTTGGAAGCCGAAGCCAGTTGGTTCGAATGATGTTGGAGCGAAGATTTAACCAGATATTATGGCTTGGTTAAGCCATATCTTCAAGATGTGTTGTGTAAATATATTCGATATTTTTTATATAAATGTTTCTGTGTGTTTTATTATTTCCCAAAATATGGTTATGGGTTTGATTCCATCTTTGACTGATTTTCTTTAAATATATGATTTGTTAGGTAAACCCAGGATACTCATATATATGTTCAGAGTGTATGTTCATCGTAAGTGTTCAATGTAAATATACATTTGTCGTGGTCAAATGGATCACATGTTCGATACTCGGCAATGCAATCTCGTGTGTATATCAGATGTGCTTATATTGTGTTATAATTTCTTTTCTTTTCTCCAAATCATGACCGGTAGACAAAGGATACTATTTAATATCCATTTATGACTAACACATGAAGGATATCTGGTTCTTACCCAGGAGTCTCGAGTTCGATCCTCGGTACCGGAACCATATTTAATATCCATTTGTGACGAGTGTTTAACAAATAAATTCAATATCCATTTTTTTAAATATCATGTATCAGTGTATGTTGATCGAATGAATTGGTGTACATCAAGAATTAATTATGCCAAGACAATTTCAAGAAAAGAAGGCATATAATGTATATAATGGTATCAGTTTAATTGTTTCTTTTACTCATATGTTGAGATACAACATTAGTTGTGTGGTTCATATCAGTATAATAAATATGTTTAGAATATATACTTGAACGGAGATTCTTCTCATTTAGCAATATTAGCATATCCCTCTCATATTATAGAATCCTACTTTCATTATTTTAGATAGTGCCTATTTTATTTCTTTATCGGACATTCCATTACCCATATTGCTCTACGAATTCAGCCGGTGATCTTATGAAAGTAGGGAGGATGAGACTTCAAGCCTGGTAAGTGACTTCTGGCGGTTCTCATCGAAATGCTCCATCTGTACATCTGTTTGTGAAACCAAATTAAGTAATATTGCCTTGATATACCTAATGTAAGCCTTATTTTTATTGCCCAATTTTTGGGGCCAGTTTCATTTTGTCGCCCGATGTGTTCAGAGCTGGTTCATACTTAATTTGGTGCGACGACTAAAGCCCTAACGGTTGCAGTACCCCAGTAAAAAATTTCCCCACAAACTACTCTTATGTTCCGTGACGCCGAAGTACTCCAATGCTTGTCCCACAGAAGTTCCTCTACGAACCAGTAAATCTACCGACACGAATCTAGTGTATTTGGGCACCTTCAAATACCACCGAATTGAGCAGGGACCGTACCTGCCAACTTGAGTTCAAGAGGTCACCGCTCTGCTGTCTGAGTTACTCAGTCTGGCTAGAGAGAGCTCAGACCTACATCTCGCTACCCGAGCTACGCAGGCTGGCGAGCCTAGTATTGATGGCATTTACTTGTTTCAGGCTCTTCTATATTACTTTTCGTATTCAACCTCCCTTACTCGGTACTCATTCTCTTCAAATCCCGGCACAATTATATCCGTTATCTTATCTTCGATTCGATTCAATCAATCAATCAATCAATCAATCAATCAATCAATCAATCAATCAATCAATCAATCAATCAATCAATCAATCAATCAATCAATCAATCAATCAATCAATCAATCAATCAATCAATCAATCAATCAATCAATCAATCAATCAATCAATCAATCAATCAATCAATCAATCAATCAATCAATCAATCAATCAATCAATCAATCAATCAATCAATCAATCAATCAATCAATCAATCAATCAATCAATCAATCAATCAATCAATCATTACTGATCTGCATTTAGGGTAGTCGCCCAGGTGGCAGATTCCCTACCTCTTGTTTTCCTAGCCTTTTTCTTAAATTATTGCAAAGAAATTGGAAATTTATTGAACATCTCCCTTGGTAAGTTATTCCAATCCCTAACTACCCCTCCCTATAAACAAATATATGCCCCAATTTTCCCTCTTGAATTCCAACTTTATCTTCATATTGTGATCTTTCCTATTTTTAAAGACACCACTCAGACTTATTCGTCTACTGATGTCATTTCACGCCATCTCTCCACTGACAGCTCGGAACATACCACTTAGTCGACCGGCTCGTCTCCTTTCTCCCAAGCCTTCCCAGCCCAAACTTTGCAACATTTTTGTAACGCTACTCTTTCGTCGGAAATCACCAGAACAAATCGAGCTGCTTTTCTTTGGATTTTTTCCAGTTCTTGAATCAAGTAATCCTGGTGAACGTCCCATACGCTGGAACCATACTCAAGTTGGGGTCTTACCAGAGACTTATATGCTCTCTCCTTTACATCCTCACTACAATCCCTAAATAACCTCATAACCATGTGCGGAGATCTGTACCCTTTATTTACAATCATATTCATGTGATTACCCCAACGAAGATCTTTCCTTATATTAATACCTAGGTACTTAATATGATCCCCAAAAGGAACTTTCAGCCCATCAACGCAGTAATAAAAATTGAGAACACTCTTCCTATTTGTGAAACTCACAACCTGATTGTTAACCCCGTTTACCATCTTACCATTGCCTGCTGTCCATCTCACAACATTATCGAGGTCATTTTGCAGTTGCTCACAATCTTAACTTATTTATTACTCTGTACAGAATAACATCGTCTGCAAAAAGCCTTATTCCTGATTCCACTTCTTTACACATACCATTGATATATATAAGAAAACATAAAGGTCCAATAATACTACCTTGAGGAATTCCCCTTTTAATTATTACAGGGTCAGATAAAGCTCCGCCTACTCTTATTCGCTGAGATCTATTTTCTAGAAATATAGCCACTTATTCGGTCACTCTTTTGTCAAGTCCAATTGCACTCATTTTTGCCAGTAGTCTCCCATGATCTACCCTATCAAATGCCTTAGTCGGATCAATCGCGAAACAGTCCATTTGACCTCCTGAATCTAGGATATCTGCTGTATCTTGCTGGAAGATCTTGCTACAAGTTGAGCTTCTGAAAATTCCCCGACACCTCGGAGAGCAAGAGTGTCGGCTAAGGAAAGGATGCTCTCTAAATGATCGGGAGATAAAGATTCCTAGCCCTTTGTAATATCATCTGGAGCAACAAGAGTTAATCAAGAGAAGTCATTCAGGATATTTGTAACTGGGGGAAACAGGAACAAGTTAATAGAACCAGTATATCAGAATTAGATGGGCACCTGTAATTTTCAACACGCTAACAAGTTTTAAGTTCAAGATTACCTCTAGCTAAAATTGATTTATATTCGTACCTCTTTTTCCTCATTTATTACAAATGATTTTACTGAATGTTAACATCGGCAAAGGTTTGAATATTTAAGCCAGTTGATTCTAATAGTTAATTTAATGTGCGATATGTATGATGTAATTGAATTATGGGAACATTTAATTTTAAGACCATAATCTCTGTTTTGAGAAAGCCTCTAAAATATAATATAATTGAACGTGTAAATGAGAAATAAAAATATAACTCAATTAATCATGCATTAAATTGACGTAAACTAATGAAACAACTACCTGGAAATAATATCATTAGTGATACGCACTGGCAGTATATTATGTCGTAGGATTATGTTCAGTTATCACTATATTGTAATATGCGTAATCTTTTCATTAGAGCAACAGATACTGACTGAGCTCGATAGCTGCAGTCGCTTAAGTGCGGCCAGTATCCAGTATTCGGGAGATAGTAGGTTCAAAACCCACTGTCGGCAGCCCTGAAAATGGTTTTCCGTGGTTTCCCATTTTCACACCAGGCAAATGCTGGGGCTGTACCTTAATTAAGGCCACGGCCGCTTCCCTCCCACTCCTAGGCCTTTCCCGTCCCATCGTCGCCATAAGACCTATCTGTGTCGGTGCGTCGTAAAGCAACTTGCAAAAAAACAAAAAACAAAAAAACAGATACTGAATAATGGGGCATCGACCAAGTATATACTGAACCTATCATGTCAGTTCATTTTAAACCGAAAATTCATCATTTTAATGTACATAATCTGATTCTATATAAGTGCCGCACCAGGTAATAATGCCGAGATGTACGACGGATGGTGAACCCTTTGAGGGCGATGATAAATGGATGATTATGAAATACTGATTACTCGGCGATGGTTATTATGATGGTCGCTGTTATAAGGACATCAGCAGCGTGATTAATATCCCCTGATGGCATGTTTTATTTATGGGGATTTGTTTTAGAATTTGCTTTACGTCGCACCGAGACAGATAGGTCTCACGGCGACGATGGGATAGGAAAGAGCTAGCAGTGGAAAGGAAGCGGCCGTGGTCTTAATTAAGGTACAGTTCTAGCATTTGCGTTATGAAAAAATGAGAAACCACAGAAATCCACCTTCAGGGCCACTCCCTCGGTTTATGGGGTTGATTATATAAAGGTATGGCAGTAGGAACTGGAAGATTCTTAATATTTAGACGAGTAAGGTAGTGTAACAGTGAGTCTGCATTCGGATGACGTTTGGTTCTATTCTCACTGTTGGTGTCCATGAACATGATTTTAAAATTTCACTCCATGCAAAAGTCAATTTTGTGGCTTAATTAATGTGTCTGGTTTTAAGGTCCGCCATCTACTTTCACAGTTTTCGGAGACGCCAAGGCACCTAACCTCTGTCCCACAGCAGTAGATTTACCGTCTGAGCCACTCAGGCCGACAAAATGTTAATTAAGGCCCCAGGTGCTACCTTCCTAGCTCTTGCCTTTCCCACCGTCGTTGAAAATCAGTACAGTTAGTGCAAAGTAAATCCACTTTAAACAATTCTCTGAATATGAGAAACTTGTGATTAAGCTAGGCTCAGAAGTGGAGAACAGGAGACAAGTAACATTTGGAGTCTACCCCTGAATCCTTGAAGAAGGGGAAATCATATCGATCTCTGAAATCACGAAGGATAGCCATTTCTTGAATTCGCCAGCCGTCAGCTCCCACTGGTATGTTCAGTGTCAACCAAGGTGCAGTATAAAGTAAGTTCTGACGATATCCATGCCTTGAGGGAAAGTAATGAAGAGTCTTGTCTAATTGATAGTTAACTGAATAAGCTACGAGAAGAGATGTAGTATGTAGACTAGTAAAATTATACTTTTTCCTTGGATATAATAATAATAATAATAATAATAATAATAATAATAATAATAATAATAATAATAATAATAAAGCAGTAATAATAATGTTGCTAGACTGAGTAACTCAGACGGTTGAGGCGCTGCCCTTCTGACCCCAACTTGGCAGGTTCGATCCTGCCTTAGTCCGCTGGTATTTGAAGGTGCTCAAATACGTCAGCCTCGTGTCAGTAGATTTACTGGCACGTAATTAGCGAGTAGGCACAGATCCCGAAACATGGTCCGCATCTCATTCGTCAAGTTCAAATTATAGTGAAATTAGAATATGATTAAAAGAGGTGAGTGATCTCCGTCTACACTGGCGGGAAAAAATATTCAAACCCCAAGAAGGGGTTTAAACGAACCTTGGTAGGCGTGCTTATACATCTGAAAGATGTCGTTGATTCAAATTTCCCGAAGATCGCATTAGCGCAGCGCTAGTAGCGGCTCTATGACTTTGCACATCAGGTTTGCTTTAAATGCGGACTGTATTGTGCGAGAGCAATAGTTACTTGTGAGATTGGACGGAGTGACTGTGAGAGGGTTCAAGAATGCCTTTACGATGACCAAGAGGCCTGTATCGATAGCTCACTGCGGTTGAACGGGGCCGTATAATAGGGCTACGTGAAGGTGGATTAGGCCTATCCTTCCGCGCTATTGAAGAACAAAAGGGAAGACCGCCGTATTCGGCGTCTGCAGCAGCAATATTTGAGAGGCAGTTGGCACCACATTGATACAACGAACAGTTCGAAATCGGTTACTTGAAGGACAACTCCGAGCCAGACGCCCTGAGGCGTGCATTCTACTTACCTCAAATCACCGCCGTCTGCGACTTCAGTGGTGTCAAGCCAGAGCTTATTGGAGGCTGGAGTGGAGGTCCGTTGTGATTTCCGACAGAAACCGGTTCTGCCTTGGTGCCAGTGATGGCCGTGTGTTAGAAGGAGGCCAGGTGAGCGCCTTTATTCCACCTGTTTGTGGCGTCGACACACTGGACCTATACCGAGAGTTCTGGTCTGGGGAGCAATTTCCTATAACAGCAGGAGCACTCTCGTGATTACTCCATGAAACCTGACTGCAGATGTGTACGTCCGTATGGCGATTCGACCTGTTGGGCTGCATTCACGAACAGCATTCCCGGAGGTGTTTTCTAACAGGATAATGCACTCCCCCATGCCGCTGTTATAACCCAACGTGCTCTACAGACTGTCGACATGTTGCCTTGGCCTGCTCGATCCGCCGATGTATCCCCAATCGAGCACGTATGGGACATCATTGGACGACAACTCCAGCGTCATCGACAACCGGCATTAACCGTCTCTGTATTGACCGACCAAGTGCAACAGTCATGGAACTCCATCCCACAAACTGACATCCGGCACATGTACGACACATTGCATGCACTTTTGCATGCGTGCATTCAACAATCAGGCCATTACACCGGTTATTAATGGACCAACATGGCACACTTGCGAAGGCTTTCCTCGTGAGGATATTAACCTGTAGTCTTGCACCTTTAATCAATTACATACACTGACTGACAGAGCAAATGCAACACCAAGAAGGAGTGGTCAGAACTTTATGCCAATTGCAGGGTAGACTGACGTCACTGAGGTATGCTCATGATGTGAAATGCGCCGCTGTGCTGCGTACGTAGCGAACGATAAATGGGACACGGCGTTGGCGAATGGCCCACTTCGTACCGTGATTTCTCAGCCGACAGTCATTGTAGAACGTGTTGTCGTGTGCCACAGGACACGTGTATAGCTAAGAATGCCAGGCCGCCGTCAACGGAGGCATTTCCAGCAGACAGACGACTTTACGAGGGGTATGGTGATCGGGCTGAAAAGGGCAGGTTGGTCGCTTCGTCAAATCGCAGCCGATACCCATAGGGATGTGTCCACGGTGCAGCGCCTGTGGCGAAGATGGTTGGCGCAGGGACATGTGGCACGTGCGAGGGGTCCAGGCGCAGCCCGAGTGACGTCAGCACGCGAGAATCAGCGCATCCGCCGCCAAGCGGTGGCAGCCCCGCACGCCACGTCAACCGCCATTCTTCAGCATGTGCAAGACACCCTGGCTGTTCCAATATCGACCAGAACAATTTCCCGTCGATTGGTTGAAGGAGGCCTGCACTCCCGGCGTCCGCTCAGAAGACTACCATTGACTCCACAGCATAGACGTGCACGCCTGGCATGGTGCCGGGCTAGAGCGACTTGGATGAGGGAATGGCGGAACGTCGTGTTCTCCGATGAGTCACGCTTCTGTTCTGTCAGTGATAGTCACCGCAGACGAGTGTGGCGTCGGCGTGGAGAAAGGTCAAATCCGGCAGTAACTGTGGAGCGCCCTACCGCTAGACAACGCGGCATCATGGTTTGGGGCGCTATTGCGTATGATTCCACGTCCACGTCACCTCTAGTGCGTATTTAATGCACGTTAAATGCCCACCGCTACGTGCAGCATGTGCTGCGGCCGGTGGAACTGCCGTACCTTCAGGGGCTACCCAATGCTCTGTTTCAGCAGGATAATGCCCGCCCACACACTGCTCGCATCTCCCAACAGGCTCTACGAGGTGTACAGATGCTTCCGTGGCTAGCGTACTCTCCGGATCTCTCACCAATCGAACACGTGTGGGATCTCATTGGACGCCGTTTGCAAACTCTGCCCCAGCCTCGTACGGACGACCAACTGTGGCAAATGGTTGACAGGGAATGGAGAACCATCGCTCAGGACACCATCCGCACTCTTATTGACTCTGTACCTCGACGTGTTTCTGCGTGCATCGCCGCTCGCTGTGGTCCTACATCCTACTGAGTCGACGCCGTGCGCATTGTGTAACCTGCATATCGGTTTGAAATAAACATCAATTATTCGTCCGTGCCGTCTCTGTTTTTTCCCCAACTTTCATCCCTTTCGAACCACTCCTTCTTGGTGTTGCATTTGCTCTGTCAGTCAGTGTATATTGCGAAAATTTCTGTATTCTACATTTCTTATTTCATGGTGTATGGATATTTTCCCCCGCCAGCGTATATCATGGTGAAGCGAATTAAACATTCTACAACTTATTAATCACACACGTGTTAAGTTGTCTTCGATATCAATACTGATCTGCATTTAGGGCAGTCGCCCAGATGGCAGATGCCCTATCTGTTGTTTTCATAGCCTTTTCTTAAATGATTGCAAAGGAATTGGAAATTTATTGAACATCTCCCTTGGTAAGTTATTTTAATCCCTAACTCCCCTTCCTATAAATTAATATTTGCTCCAATTTGTCCTCTCGAATTCCAACTTTACCTTCATATTGTGATCTTTCCAACTTTTATAGAAGCCACTCAAACGTATTCGTCTACTAATGCCATTCCACGCCATTTTTCCGCTGGCAGCTCGGAACATACCACTTAGTCGTGTAGCTCGTCTTCTTTCTCCCACTTCTTCCCAGCGCAAACTTTGCAACATTTTTGTAACGCTACTCTATTGTCGGAAATCACCCAGAACAAATCGAGCTGCTTTTCTTTGGATTTTGTCCAGTTCTTGAATCAAGTAATCCTGGTAAGGGTCCCATACACTGGAACCATACTCTAGTTGCGGTCCTACCAGAGACTTATATGCCCTCTCCTTTACATCCTTACTACAACCCCTAAATACCCTCACAACCATGTGCAGAGATCTGTACCCTTTATTTACAATCCCATTTATGTGATTCCAGATACTTATCATGATCGCCTCAACGCAGTAATTAAAACTGAGAGGACTTTTCCTCTTTGTGAAACTCACAACATGACTTTTAACCCCGTTTATCACCATGTCATTGCATGCTGTCCATCTCACAACAATATCGAGGTCATTTTGCAGTTGCTCACAATCTTGAAACTTATTTATTACTCCGTAAAAAAAGAACATCATCCGCAAGAAGCCGTACCTCTGATTCCACTTGTTTACTCATATCATTTATATATATAAGAAAACATAAAAGTCCAAAAATACCGCTTAAGGAATTCCCCTCTTAATTATTACAGGGTCAGATAAAGCTTCGCCTACTCTAATTCTCTGAGATCTATTTTTTGGAAATATAGCCGTCCATTCTATCACTCTTTTATCTAGTTAAATTGCACTCATTTTTGCCAGTAGTCTCCCATGATAAACCCTAAATACCTTACATAGGCCAATCGCGATACAGTGCATTTGACCTCCTGAATCCAAGATATCTGTTATATCTTGCTAGAATCCTACAAGTTGAAATTCAGTGGAATAACCTTTCCTAAAACCAAACTGCTTTCTATCGAACCAGTTATTAATTTCGCAAACATGTCTAATATAATCAGAGAGAATGCCTTCCCAAAGCTTACATGCAACGCATGTCAAACTTACTGGCCTGTGATTTTCTTGCATTATCATCGGAGGTGAATGTTTCTACACGCAGCCGAAGTAATAGTTTACTGCCACTTTTCTTTTTCGTGCAAGTTTTTTGTAAACGCTCGAATGATTTTTTTTTTGGTAGCGGTTTAACATTATTCTTATGGATGGTTTTCGGTGACGTAAG
Source organism: Anabrus simplex (assembly GCF_040414725.1). Lineage (NCBI taxonomy): Eukaryota > Metazoa > Arthropoda > Insecta > Orthoptera > Tettigoniidae > Anabrus > Anabrus simplex. Next base: position 1,155,845,852 of record NC_090265.1, on the reverse strand, counting down.
AATGGGAAGGGGCTAGGATTGGTAAGGTTGCGACTTCAATTGAGGTACATCGCTGGCATTTGATTGGTGTGAAATTGGAAAGCCATGGAAAGTCATCTTCAGTGCTCCCGACGGTGCTATTCAAACCCACTATATACCAAATGTAAACTCACTGCTACAGGACGCGAACCGCGCGGCCAACTTTTTCGGCGTTCAATATTAACAGATCAAATATATTTTGGCAATGTTACCCACATGACGTGTCGTAAGGATCAAATTTTGTCAATAATAATAACTGTTAAGAGGTATCTGTGGAACGCAGAGGGGTTAAAGAAGGTGCCGGGGTGAATGGGTCTAACTAAAATATAAAGTTAATTTAAAACTTTAAACAAAGGTTATATTTCTTTAGAATTTCAAAAATCAACAAATAACAACGTAAAGGTACAATTAGCAATTTAGAAACAAGTCAAGGAAAATACCATATAGTGAATTCTACAAGTCCTGGGCTTCAAGCCCCTCGCTTTACGCTTCCTGAGCTCTCAGCTCAAATCAAATCATAAGTTCTTTCACTTCGCACTAGGGTGCATGATCATAGTTTTTAGTGGTGTCATCTGTGGAAGAATGTCCAAACTTCTTGATGAATGTCAAACAAAACAAGTAGAAATTCACTCAGGTTAGGAAACTGCGCAATAACAAAATTACTCAATATTTAGGTGGTGACATCTTCTGATCAATGTTCCAAGTTGGTGTAGTTTCAGTTTCACTGTTTCACCAAAAGAGGAGTTCCTTTAGGCGCTAATTTGAATGCGCGGGGTTGGGGTGTACCTCCCGGTACAATAATAATGATGATGATAATAATAATAATAATAATAATAATAATAATAATAATAATAAGAATAAGAATAATAATAACTCTGTCTATGCTTTCTAGATGAATTGAAGGGAATAGTTCTCTGCTCCTTCCGACCTTCACTATCGGCGTTCACTCGAATGCTGATTATGTGTTCTTATATGGCTGAAGAACCATAATCTTTTGCCACTAATCTCCTTGTTCTTATAAAGCCAGCCTGTCACTTCTTTCTCTGATTTTCTCGTTATCTTCTACGATCTCTTTTATCGGACTCGTACCTTCGTCGCTGTTGTTCTCAATGTTGGGCGCCCCATGGGCAATACGTGGCCACATAGGCCGAGCAGATCCTGGATCCTCCCAGTTACCGATGTCACTTCAGAACTTTATCATATTAGATGTTGGAACGCCCTTGACTTGTTTTACCGTCGTTTCCTGTATACATAATTACATTGTCCATCCCTTGAAAGGCGAGTGTTAGGCGTGCGGGAGACGTGATCGACCCAGTAATAAATAATGTCGTGTGGTCTTCGGAGAGGCTTTGGTACAGGTCGTTCGAGTTGACTCCATGGGAGACCTGCATGTCTGAGAAATCTTATGTTGAAGGCGGCACAAGCAGCTAGTACCTGAGCCGAAGGAAGTAACCATCCGAGCCCAGGACCAACTAGACTACAGGTCAGCATGCTAGCCAGTTAGACACTGAGCTTTTGGTCCAGTGAAATTGATACTTGACAATCATTGTATCAATGCTTGTAGTATTACTTCTTCCAAGGCACTGACGTTTGATTGACAGTCCTGTAATTTTACAGCAAGTGTTCTTCTCAGTCAGCGTCTTGTATTATTTTTTCCAAACATTTTTAGTGCCTTGTGTAAACATTCCAAGTCTGGCATAATCACCTGCGTATTAGAGTTCAAAGTCTGAGATTGAGGGTACCTTGTTCTTGCCTCTCAGTCTGCGAAGACGAAGTAATCTGTCATAAAATCTATATACTATTTCCACGTTCGGAGAAAGTCTTCAGTCAGCAAGATACAGTAAGTGTGGGTATTGCTCTGGCACTGCAAACACATAGCTCGGTTCGGATATTGACATGGTGCTTGTCGAAGAACCTTGTAAGGGGACGAGCATACGCCGCACTAGCGAATGTCTGGCGATACTCTACTTCAGTGCCTAACTTGGAACTTTTCGAGAGTTAGTTGCCTAGATAAGGAAAGTGTTCAGTATTGTACAGGTTATCGCCACTGACCACGATTTAATGCGTTGGCTTGTTGGAGTTTGATGCAAGTAAGTTAAGAACTTCAGTTCACTTAATGTTAAGTTTCAACCCGATACTCGTATATGTTTGGTTAAGTGCATTCAAAATAGTTTGTAAATCTTCCCCTGTATTGGCTAGAACAACATTATCATCTGCGTATTAGAGTTCAAAGTCAGAATGAAGGTACTTTGGTCTTGCCTTTTATTCTGCGAAAATGAAATAATCTGTCATAAAATCTATACACTATTTCCACTTCCGAAGAAAGTCTTCCATCACGAAGATGCAGTCTAGTCTCTATGAACAGAGGGAATGAAGTCGGAGTGGTTAGAACGTATACCTCCTTCACAGCGTTGTGATCTGAAATGTCCCCCAGGTCTGATGTTGCTGTCATCAGAAGCATTCATATTTTCGTGTAGAGTCAAAGTATTTGGGTACATTTGTACGGGCACCCAACTAAAGCTAGGTCGTTCGAAAGAGCTTGTCAGTTTACGGAGTCGAATGCTCTCACAGGATCTATAAACACCATGTGATTAGCTGGATTAAAGAATTTCTCTTGCATTTGTCTAGCCTTCCAATACACATGAACAGTATACATAACGTAAGGATAATAAAAACCAGTTATCACCGTGCTCTAGAAGTAGTGGCTTTTCATTCGGTTGACCTTGATTCGATTCCGGACTCTGCCACGAACTGAAGACTAGTTTGGGTGTCCGAAACAGGACACCCCTCGCCTCCAAGAGCACAGCTGAGAAGAAAAGCAGGTTAGAAATCCTCTGTCCATTGTCACTCACTTATTTCTTCGTAGTATTCCACCTCAACTCCAGGTGACATACTTTCAATACTAGGACCTGTTAATTGCCAGCCATCGTAGGGGTAACGTGCCTGTCTCTGTAGAGGATACGGTTTCAATTTCCAGCCAGCCCAGATATATTAATTCTGGATCGAGTGCTGGAACCGGGCTCACTCAGCCTCATGGGACCAAGTGAGCTGCTGTCTGACACTGGAGTTATGAAAGCTAAAAAATACAACTGAGGATATCATTACCATGACCACTTATATATCTCCAGTATCTGCAGATCGTCTGATGGACAGCAGTCGTCTTGCGGGGCCAAGGCACTAATGGACTGTTGCGACATAGGTTTGTTTGTTTGTTTGTTTGTTAGATTTTAGGTCCAGTTAATGAAAAATCACCACGCTATACAGACACTACAGCTACACAGGATATCAGACGGACTTCACACGTAATAAGTACACGGTACCGTCAACTTTCATACGAAACAACGGCAGCAACTAGTGGTAAATTAATCTTGATGCCGGCATGTATTCTCTGCCGATGAAGAACTGTGTGCGGCCTTTCCATTTCCTCGATTATAATTTTACTTTCAGTACCATTGAGCACGATTATATACAGAGCTTGACGAAGAAAAGAGAAGCTCGAGAGATGAAATAATTCTAAAATGTTCGTGGGATATTTCATCTCTTTTGTCTCTCCCCCTCTCTCAATTCAGTTCGTGTTCACAAGCTAAAACTTTAGTAGTAAACATCTTATCTGCATGGTTACTGTCCTCATATACATGTACTTGTAAATAGCATTATCCGCCTCTGTGGTGTAATGTTTAGCGTGATTAGCTGACAGCCCCCGAGGCTCGGGTTCGATTCCTGGCTCTGCCAAAAATATGAAGAGTGGTACGAGGGCTGAGACGGAGTCCACTGAGCCTTGGAAGGTCAACTGAGTAGAGGTGGGTTCGATTCCCACCTCAGCCATCCTCGAAGTGGTTTTCCGTGGTTTCCCACTTCTCTCCTCCAGGCAAATGGCGGCATGGTACCCAACTTAAGGCCACAGCCACGTCCTTCCCTCTTCCTTGTCTATCCCTTCCAACCTTACCATCCCGCCGGTAAGGCCCCTGTTCAACCTAGCAGGCGAGACCGCCTGGGCGAGGTATTGGTCCTCCTCACCAGTTATATCACCGACTCAAAGTATCACGTTCCAGGACACTGCCCTTGAGGCGGTAGAGGTGGGATCCCTCGCTGAGACTGAGGGAGAAACCAACTCTGGAGTGTAAACAGATTAAGTAAGAAAGAAAGAAAGAAAGAAAGAAAGAAAGAAAGAAAGAAAGTGTACTGAAGTGCTAAGAAAATTTAAAATTCCTATAACTTCTCTTTCGTTCTCCACTTCTGGGCTGATGACTTGGAAGTCAGAAATAATAATTATTATTGATTGACTGATTGATTGTAGGTACAAAAATCTTGGAGCGATGGCAGGAGACTACTAGTTAAAGACTAAGGAATGAATTTGATGAATGAAGCTGTACGTATAAAGCGCCTTCGGTCGTGGAGTCAATTGAGGCGAATGAAGGAGAATAGGTTTCCAATGAGAATGATGGAGTCGGCCTTGGAGTATATGAGGAGTAGAGGCAGATCAAGGTGACGATGGTTAGACACGGTTTTTAATGATTCAGTGATTATAGGTGTGGAACTAAACGAAGCCACAGAGCTAGCTGGAAATAGAGGGTTGTGTAAACCAGTAGTTAATTCACAGGGGCTTGAAGACTGAATGCTGAAAGGCGTAAAAGTCTATAATAGAGATGTGTAGTTGTTGTAATCTGCAAGCGAAAAGGAAGGTTGTGTAGTAAGCGAGTGCTGGCATGGGGATCGCTATTCAGCGATGGCGGGCGGCGATGTCATTGGCACGGATGAGGAAGGCTCGTCCAGTGCGCTGTGGAATACAGTACCAGACAGCAGACGGGGGCTCTTCTTCGATCGCAGCCTCGCTAGTGGCGATGCTGTTGGTCATTGGAAGCGTGGAAGTGAACCCTGGATCTACCAAAAAATGAACCCATCTACGAGATTCCTTTTCGTTCTCCACTTCTGGGCTGATGACTTGGAAGGCAGAAATATTAATTATTATTGATTGAAGAAGATCTTGGACGGTCAGTACACGATACTTGAAATGTGGGAACATATGGATTAAGCAGGGAATGGAGAGAGAAGTCACTAGAAGGCAGAAAACGTTCCTATTTCATCCGGAAAAGACCAGGCGTTCTGGACTCATCACCCAAATAAGGATGAACCAATTACTGGTCGGTGATCGGAAGTGTGAATCAGCTGGAGGAGATGGACAGCGCTAAAAGTACGATGGCCGATGAGGAATGCGACCGCATGGGCCAGCTAAGCTCAGCAAACCAATCAGCTAGAATCGCGCAATAGGAGGAAGAGCGGAAGGCTGAGGAACATGCTGACTCGAAGTCCGACTACGGATTCGAACTCTGAATCCTTGGCAAATATCACGCATTGGCTGCGATTAGTATCATGTAGCCAGGCGACGAAGAGTAGGTCTCGTAACTCTATACTAATGGAATAATGTAGTTTATCGCTTCTAAACCGATCTTGTATGTTACAAGTTCTGAACTCGAATGTGTACGTAGATAGGTTCATCTTGCAGTAAACGCCAGAGTGTGCCAAAGAATCATGTCTATCTTAGGCTCAGATAGTTGTAACCATTTCCTACGCGTAGAGTGTGTACCTATTACTTGGTTGAATGAGTTCAGTACAATGTTTCAGGTGATATTATCAATGTATTTGTGCGTAGTCGGTGTTTACGCGGCAATGTTTATTATGCCTATTTATTATAACTTCTTCTTCTTCTTCTTCTTAATATTAATATGTTTACCCTCCAAGGTCGATTTTCCTCGGACTCAGCGAGGGATCCCACTTCTAACGCCTCAAGGGCAGTGTCCTGGAGCTGCAGACTATGGGTCGGGGGATACAACTGGGGAGAATGACCAGTACCTTGCCCAGGGGCCTTGTGGAGGGATTGGAAAATTAGAAGGGACGGGCAAGGAAAAAGGAAGGAAGCGGCCGTGGCCTTAAGTTAGGTACCATCTCGGCATTTGCCTGGAGGAGAAGTGGGAAACCACGGAAAACATTTCGGGGATGGCTGAGGTGGGAATTGAACCCACCTCTATTCAGTTGACCTTCCAAGGCTGAGTGGACCCCGTTCCAGCCCTCGTACCACTTTTCAAATTTCGTGGCCGAGCCGGAAATCGAACCCGGGCCTCCGGGGGGGGGGGGTAGCAGCTAATTACGCTAACCACTACACCACAGAGGCGGATTATTATAACTTTCTTAGAAGAATATGTGAGACTTCAGAAAAGTCAAGTCTTCGTAAAGGATGCTAGGCGAGTACGAAATTAAAATTTAAAAAAGGCATGATTGAACTCTCCAGCGGTAGTATACATGGCGTAAGCTATCACATCTGCTGTGCAACATCTGCGTGCCATATATTATAAAAAACTGTGAAAAATACGATTCTATAAATTTCGATGTGATGAGACTGTACAAAATGGCGGTGAACTGACATGTCCGTACTTGGTTCCTACCTATCACGTTTCCTATGATACCGCGACGGCCCTTTTCTATCAAAAGAAAACGGCTTCTTGGTCCAATTAGGTGCGCAGTTCTCTACCGACAGCTATAGGAATGGCTACGGTTTGTACAGTACAGTAACATTTCGTAAAAATGACTAAAATATTTGTCTGCGCTCTATGTAAAATGGTACAGTGTATTTTGAGATGGGCCTCACTTACTGCCTCTTGTACCGTTTTGCATTGCTCGAGGAAGTCTATATTGGGCTAACTGCACATACAGTTACTGTAACATGTAGCACGAAATGGAAATAAACGACATTTAAATTCTAGCTGGTTGCATATGTTCGGGAAAAATAGGGGTAGCTGTACCACCCGGTACTTTGATTCGGTAGTGGCATGGGGATAAAATGGGGAACCGGGCATACATAACAGAAGCAGGGGAGGAATGTTATAGATTTGGTGCCAAGTTCAAAGAAAGCGTTGCCGATGATTAGGAGCATGAAGGTCCAGGACTGGACAGTTACATCATTTACCAATTATCATTAGAACAGAATGTAGAGAGAGTAGTGCCTCAACAAACTGCACGAGCAAATTTAAAGATATGTTAATTGCTAAATACAGGTGGAAAGAGGAGCTAGGGAGAGATTTTATGAATTATTATTAAGGGGAAACATGTTCAATAGTGAAAATTGGAATAAACTTAATGACTGAGAATAACCAAAGGGATTGGACAGTAAACCTATTACAAAACACTATTGAAATGGCGGCAGAGAAGATGTGGGTAAAGGGGGTGACGAGGATAGTAGGCAAAGGATGATGGTTGTAGACATAACAAGTGCGAAGTAATGAGAGCATCAAACGCATATAGGAAACATGGAGGAGACAATAAAATAATAGAATTCCGCACTAAAAGGAACGCAGAGAATTGTTGTATGTAACAAAATCTGAATGGTAGAGGCAAAGGGTTGATGAACTTAATAGATATTCCAGATGAGTGTATGAAAATGTGGGGTGCAATTAAGCGGATATGCGGAGAGCAGAAAGCAGTTCGGCAAACTGAAATAAGTCATGCTGAATGGGTGAAATACGATAGGGAATTATTGGGTGGTGAAGACAGGTGGAGATCGAAGCCTAACCTTACTAGATACTTTAAGTAAAATATACACAAATGAGCTGGCAAAATATTGGGAGGACTGGGATGTAATGTGCCTACATTAGATAAGGAAATATCGATGGAAGAAGCAAGAGAGGTTAGAGGAATCTAGGAAAGTGAAATCAGGAGCTATTTCGGGATCACTAACGATTTTTGGATGCAAGTGGCGAAGAATAGGTATATTCTAATAAAATATTGAAACCAATCGAGTTGGCCTTGCAATTAGGAGCGCGCAGCTGTGAGGTTTCATTCGAGAAATAGTGGGTTTGAACTCCACTGTCGGCAGCCCTGAATATGGTTTTCCTTGATTTCCCATTTTCACACCAGGCAAATGCTTAATTAAGGCCATAACCACTTCCTTCCCACTCCTAGCCCTTTCCTATCTCATCGTCGGCGTAAAACTTATCTGTGTTGGTGTGACGCAAAGCAGCTTGTAACTATATATGTAGCGAATGGAGTGAATTTCAAAAATCTTGGGAAGATGGAGTAATTTTCCCGACCTCTGAGCAGAAAGGAGATAAATCAAACCCAATAGTTACAGAGGCCTTATATTTCTACATACGTTAATAAATACGCACATATGTGTTGACAAACAGGATTATGAAGTGGGTGGAGGGGTTTCGATCCTGAAGAGACTCCAGTCAGGCTTCAGAGAAATGATGAGAACAACTGACAATATATTTGTGGTAAGAACAATGGTGGGAAAATATGTAATGAAAAAAGGAAAAGTGAGAAAAATTGTACTTGTTATTGACTTGAAAGAAGCATTTGATTCGGTGAATAGATGGATTGTCATGGCAAAGATGGGAAGAACAGTGGTGTCTCCTAAGATGCTCAGAGCGTTTGAAATATATTCAGAAGGTAAGAGGGGTTAGTAATTGGGAAAATATTCTCAAAAGGAGGGACGAAACAGGAATGCAAGTCATCCCCCATCTGTTTTTAATGTTCATGAATAATATATTTCAATCGAAAGGCTTCGAGTCGGGAATTATCTAAGTATTAAGAATCAGGATATTACGAGTCTCATTTTTGCGGATGACATCCTCCTACTCATACTGACTCCTGGCAGCATACAGGGTAGTATATATGAAGTGTTAAATTACTGTAAAGATTGGAATTTAAAATTTAATGCCAAACACTGATTAAGGAGTGACTTAATGTATTTAACGTATTGGTTAAATCCAACGTGTCGGGCTGAGTGGCTCAGACGGTTGAGGCGTTGGCCTTCTGACCCCAACTTGGCAGGTTCGATCCTGGCTCAGTCCGGTGGTATTTGAAGACGCTCGAATACGTCAATCTCGTGTCGGTAGATTTACTGGCACGTCAAAGGACTCCTGAGGGACTAAATTCCGGCACCTCGGCGTCTCCGAAAACCGTAGAAGTAGTTAGTGGAACGAAAAGCCAATAACATTATTATTGTTATTATTAAATGTAGGGTATTGTACCAAGAAGAGATCTGGGGAGTTGAAGAACAAGTTTCCACACCCGATGTGATTATTATTAAATTTGCTAAAATGATTATGGGATTGCCAAGCTGTACTGCAGACTATGGAGTAAGAATTATGTGAATTGATGTAAGTCACAGGGATATATTGTTAACAAGATAATTAAGTATTGGCTAAGCCAGACACCAAATGAAAATACAAAATCAAGGGTATTGGGTGGATGAGGTACGGAACGTTTCGAAAATGGTAGGAATGGGATACTACTAGGAAAGTGATTGTATAGAACACCAAATAATATGTAAAAATGTAGTTGTAATGTTTATGGAAATTGGACAGCTGCAAATTGCCTCACAGCACAAAGATAAGAGGGCATAAGGCGAAGGTTCGAATGTGATTGGAAGAATGAGGACAAACGTAGATAATTAAGCAAAAAGGGGAATGAGGGGTATAATATGGTAGTTGAAAGGGATACATACAAATAAAGCATACAGACAAAATAGAAATGCAAATAACTGTTTACTCTGTTCTAAATACACTGACTGACAGAGCAAATGCAACACCAAGAAGGAGTGGTCAGAACTTTATGCCAATTGCAGGGTAGACTGACGTCACTGAGGTATGCTCATGATGTGAAATGCGCCGCTGTGCTGCGCACGTAGCGAACGATAAATGGGACACGGCGTTGGCGAATGGCCCACTTCGTACCGTGATTTCTCAGCCGACAGTCATTGTAGAACGTGTTGTCGTGTGCCACAGGAGACGTGTATAGCTAAGAATGCCAGGCCGCCGTCAACGGAGGCATTTCTAGCAGACAGACGACTTTACGAGGGGTATGGTGATCGGGCTGAGAAGGGCAGGTTGGTCGCTTCGTCAAATCGCAGCCGATACCCATAGGGATGTGTCCACGGTGCAGCGCCTGTGGCGAAGATGGTTGGCGCAGGGACATGTGGCACGTGCGAGGGGTCCAGGCGCAGCCCGAGTGACGTCAGCACGCGAGGATCGGCGCATCCGCCGCCAAGCGGTGGCAGCCCCGCACGCCACGTCAACCGCCATTCTTCAGCATGTGCAAGACACCCTGGCTGTTCCAATATCGACCAGAACAATTTCCCGTCGATTGATTGAAGGAGGCCTGCACTCCCGGCGTCCGCTCAAAAGACTACCATTGACTCCACAGCATAGACGTGCACGCCTGGCATGGTGCCGGGCTAGAGCGACTTGGATGAGGGAATGGCGGAACGTCGTGTTCTCCGATGAGTCACGCTTCTGTTCTGTCAGTGATAGTCACCGCAGACGAGTGTGGCGTCGGCGTGGAGAAAGGTCAAATCCGGCAGTAACTGTGGAGCGCCCTACCGCTAGACAACGCGGCATCATGGTTTGGGGCGCTATTGCGTATGATTCCACGTCCACGTCACCTCTAGTGCGTATTCAAGGCACGTTAAATGCCCACCGCTACGTGCAGCATGTGCTGCGGCCGGTGGCACTCCCGTACCTTCAGGGGCTGCCCAATGCTCTGTTTCAGCAGGATAATGCCCGCCCACACACTGCTCGCATCTCCCAACAGGCTCTACGAGGTGTACAGATGCTTCCGTGGCCAGCGTACTCTCCGGATCTCTCACCAATCGAACACGTGTGGGATCTCATTGGACGCCGTTTGCAAACTCTGCCCCAGCCTCGTACGGACGACCAACTGTGGCAAATGGTTGACAGAGAATGGAGAACCATCCCTCAGGACACCATCCGCACTCTTATTGACTCTGTACCTCGACGTGTTTCTGCGTGCATCGCCGCTCGCGGTGGTCCTACATCCTACTGAGTCGATGCCGTGCGCATTGTGTAACCTGCATATCGGTTTGAAATAAACATCAATTATTCATCCGTGCCGTCTCTGTTTTTTCCCCAACTTTCATCCCTTTCGAACCACTCCTCCTTGGTGTTGCATTGTCACTGTCAGTCAGTGTAAATGGGGTTTGCACATCTTTTAAAATTATCTTCAAAAATAGGGGAAGCACGAAAGGAATTTATAGATGAGGATTGTATGAGGAAAATTGAAAACGAAACTCAGCTATATACGATTGTATTGAACACAGAGTGGATACACCCGGGAAGAACTGTAAAATTATTCAATATTATTGAGGGTATGCGGGGAAGTAAACCGATGGAATAAAAATAATTGATGCATGCTACTTAGAAAAAGAAATTTTCCCAAGGCAATCCAGACAGTATAACTTTATCTTGGGCAATTAGATACGTAGTTTATAGTTATAGCATATAATTAAAAAATCACCGTCGTATTCTACCGAGTTTTGCATGTTTCTTGACGGTTTAACACCAATATCATTTCGGGTGTCGAACGTGGTATTGGGGGACTGATGATGACTACTGTGGTGACCTTCACTTTTGGGGGTCACGTTTCCGGGGTAGCTGATTGACCTCTATACCATATCCGAAAAGTTTGATTTCTTTAGAACAATGCGTTTAATACTCCTTTCAGGCTATTCCTTCTCTGCTCAATTTCTGATCACCTACAAGTGTAAAATTTTGGTTATTACCCTAACGCTGTTTTCCTGACACTTTCTTCTTTGTTTGTCTTTCTAATGCACGTTTTTCAACTAGGCCATATCTCTTTACAAATAAAAAGTACTTTTTATTTGCAAATGATAACCGTCAATACGAGGAGCCTCCGTGGCTCAGACGGCAGCGCGTCGGCCTCTCACTGCTGGATACCGTGGTTCAAATCCCGGTCATTCCATGTGAGATTTGTGATGGATAAAGCGGAGGCGGGACAGGTTTTTCTCCGGGTACTCCGGTTTTCCCTGTCATCTTTCATTCCAGCAATACTCTCCATTCTCATTTCGTAGCATCTATCAGTCATTAATATATCACTTTGGGAGTGGCGACCCCATCGTAATAACAGCCAAAATATGATTCATTCATTACATCCTTGACCCGGTCACTGACTGGAAAACAGGTTGTAGGTTTTCATTTTTCATTTTCAACCGTCAATACGGAAATAGATTTAAAACATGCAACTACGCTATATGGTATAATTTTTTTTGTTAAAATTGCCTGTATCAAAAGAAAAGATTACGTTGCAATAAACAATACCCTCTCCCTAATGGATGGATTCAGATATTATGGGAGAAAATGAAGATGTATGTATATAATAATTATAACTTCCTGTTGCTACTTCTTGAAAACATTGAGTTTGCAGGCTTCTGTGAATTAACTGTGCGCGTCCAGAATCTTCCATCTGCCGCTAGCTCTGTGGGCTTCTTCAGTTTCACACCAGATTACTTCTAGAAATGTATAAATTAAAAGCTTACAACTGTTGTGAAAAAAAAAAAAGAAAGAAATTTATGAGTTGATGCGCACTGAGTGCAAAGTTGCCTGTGGGGGTTAAAGTTCGGCTGACACAGAAGGCAAAATAGTACTAGCAAACGCAGGCTTTAACGACAGAAGAATAATTCTTTCATCAAGGAAATTAAAAATAGAACCAAAAATTATTTATTTTATGAACTCATCCATAGGATATATATTTTCTTTGAACTTGTGGGGCCGAGCTGAGTGGTTCAGACGGTTGAGGCGGTGGCATTGTGACTTCACCTTGGCAGGTTCGATCCTGGCTCAGTCCGGTGGTATTTGAAGGCGCTGAAATACGTCAGCCTCCTGTCAGTAGATTTACTGGCACGTATAAGAACTCCTGAGGGACTAAATTCCGGCACCTCGGCGTCTCCGAAAACCGTAAAAGTAGTTAGTGGGACGTACGGTAAAGCCAATAACATTCTTCTTCTTCTTCATCTTCTTAGATGTTTACGGCCATTAGAGATCACAATAAGCAATTTGTTTGCAACCCAGTATCGTTGTATTCTCCCTCTAGCAGCCTGTCTCCTTTCTACTGTCCACCCGCTGTTCTGCCGTTCTTCTTCACGAAAGTCCTTAGTTACTAATTAGTTATTACTCTGGTGTCAGTACTTGGATCTGTTAGCAATATCTTCACGATTTAGTCTAATTAAAAAAAAATATATTTCCTGACCTCCCTAAACCACATATCACTTGTGCTAGGTCTATTATCGAATATGGTAAAAAATTTCTTAGTCAAACGCTTGTCTTCCATTTTAAGTAGGTTGCCATACAATTTGAATCGTCGTTTCTTGATTCATTCCATCAGCCGTTCGGTTTTCTAATAAAGTTCCTCTCATCCTCGCAACCTGTATTGTCCAGGCATTATCAATTTTACGATTTTGCTTTGCGTCGCACCGACACAGATAGCTCTTAAGGCGACGATGGGATAGGAAAGACCTAGAAATGAGAAGGGAGAGACCGTGGCCTTAATTAAGGCACAGCCCCAGAATTTTCTTGGTGTGAAAATGGGAAACCATGGAGAACCATCTTCAGGGCTGCCGATAGTGGGGTTTGAACCCACTGTCTCCCGGATGCAAGCTCACAGCTGCGCGCCGCTAATCGTACAGCGAATTCGCCTGGTGGTCCCATTATCTTTCAAAGGACCTTCCTTTCAAACTTCTCAGCTTCACTCAGACTAACCTTTCCAGTAATTGTCAGTATAGGAAATAGTACTTCAATAGCCTCATTTAAGCGGCCTTGTCGAGATTTTCTCTTAAATACCTGAACAGCTTGTATGATTGTTAGAGTGAACGAGAGCAAGTATGATCTACAGTAACGCTATTGTTAGGTTAAAATGTAAATAGAGAATATTAATCAGCAGTCTAAGTACCCGTTCTTCGTTCGGATGTATGAGCAAGGATTAAAGTGGTTAAAGTCAGGTGGGCCACAAATATAGACTTGTGTCTTACAACACGCTTTCGTAGACAATATTTACGACGTTCTCACGGGTACATAAATAAATAGGCAATGCTCCGTCGACATTCGAGAGCACGCTACGTAAAGCTCACAGTGACTGAAGCACTGGTTACCTAGATAATGACGCGAAATTAAATGTGAATTATAAAGCTACTAAATATTAATCCTAAACCTACACACTATAGAGAAATATGGGGTATACGATATACATATAATATGATGACGATGATGATATTGAAAGTGGCTGAATAAGTGAACTACCACCCACGGCAGTTCACAAAAATGGATAAGCACGCTTAGCACTCTCAACAAGCACTCCAAACCTTTTCGTAAAATGGTGCGCTCATCCTTCATCTGGTCTTTAAGAAGCGAATAACGACTTGACACGCGAATTGAGTAGCCTATTCATTAATGAAGGTGATCGCAGCCATAAAGACATGAGAGCTGAATTTTACCGAAAACCGATAGAGTTAGGAAGAAAATACGTACAGTATGATGTTTTTTGTAGAAAATTTAGTTTGAAGGCCCCATAGTGCACTTCATTTTGCAATAAGGTCAACAGCTTACTCGTTATTTTAATCGATATAGGGTAAAAATTTCATTTGAGACATAGAAAAGTCAAAGTCATCTCCGCAGAGTCCATTAAGGCCCTTGGAGGGGTTGAAGGTAAAGGCTTCCACAATCCGTAACCTCGGCAGTTGATGGGGTAGAGTGGTCAGCTCTAAGTCCGGCCGCCTTTGCCCCCAGGAATTAACCTGGTACTCATTTTTGGTGTAGGCTGAGTGAACCTCAGGACCATGTGCTCCTCCAGAAGTAGAAATCTTGTTTCTTAAATTTTTTGACGTCCTGACGGGGAATCGAGCCCACGTCCTTCTGGATGAACCGAGCACGCCTTTACCGCCTCGGCCAGGCAACAAACAAGCAAACCGCATGGTCCGGATGGCCTTGGCCTACCAAGCGACCGCTGCGCAGTCCGAAGGCCTGCATATTATGAGGTGCCCTGTGGTCAGCATGCCGAATCCTCTCGGAAATTTAACCGTATCCCTGTAAAATTCCCCACTAATTACAAAAGGTGAAATAGATGAAAATCAAAAGTATCCCTTGCGTTATTCGAGATTTCAATTCATATCCTTATCAAATTTCAGCTCAATCGATCGAATAGTTTTCGAGCCTAACCGGAACAAACAAACAAACAAACAAACAAACAAACAAATCTCATTTTTATTAATAGTATAGATTACTGTAACATAATGAAAATGAAAATCTAAACCTGTTTTCCAGTCATTGACCGGGTCAGGGATGGAATGAATGAAGCCCCATCTTGCGGCGAGGATAGGAATTGTGTCGGCTGCCGAGGCCTGTCGCACTCATTTGGGGCAATGATTAATGACTGACAGTTGAAATGAAATGATATTGAAGAGTGTTGCTAGAATGAAAGATGACAGGGAAAACCGGAGTACCCGAAAAAAATCCTGTCCCGCCTCTGCTTTGTCCAGCACAAATCTCACATGGAGTGACCGGGATTTGAACCACGAAACCCAGCGGCGAGAGGCCGACGCGCTGCCGCCTGAGCCACGGAGGCTTCATTATTGTAACATAATCACTATTATAATAATACTACTTTAGCTACAGTAGTAGTATTATTATTATTTTAAACCGGGCTGAGTAGTTCGGACGGTAGAGCATTGGCCTTCCGAGCCCACCTTGGCAAGTTAATCCTGGCTCAGTCCGGTGGTATTTGAAGGTGTCCGTAGATTTACTGGCATGTAAAACAACTCCTCAGGGACAACCTTTCGGCACCTCGGCATCTCAGGAAAACGTAAAATCTAAGACACGAAAATTATCATTACTTTAAATAATTTGTACATACTATTTACAGTCTTATACGTATAATAACTTTCGAAGCATGTCACCGTGTGTGTGTGCTGTACATTTGGGTTAAGTGTAGGAGAGGGTCGTGCGCCCTAATTTCACCACATACAAAGGCATAACATGAATACATTGCTATGTGCAGTCCGCGTGGTGTTGGTCTAGCATGCCTGCCTCGTACTCGGAGGCCCCGAGTTCAATTCTCGGCAGTTCAAGGATTTCAATTCTGTACTGAGAGCTAGAATAGGGTTCACTCATCTTCGTGAGAGTTATCGAGGAGAAATATGATACGAAAGACAGTGGACCTGGTCTTGAAAGCCCGACAATGCCACTGAGGATGTCGTAAGTTGACCACGTGGCACTTCCAAATGTGTAGGGCACCATAGTGCTGAAGGTGGTGGTGATAATTGTTTTAAGAGGAACTGCAGCTCGGCAACGATCCTTAAAACTTCTTCTTCTTCTTTTTAATCTGTTTACCTTCCAGGGTCGGTTTTTCCCTCGGGCTCAGCGAGGGATCCCACCTCTACCGCCTCAAGGGCAGTGTCCTGGAGCTTCAGACTCTGAGTCGGGGGATACAACTGGGGAGGATGACCAGTACCTCGCTCAGGTGGCCTCACCTGCTATGCTGAACAGGGGCCTTGCGGGGGATGGGAAGATTGGAAGGGATAGACAAGGAAGAGGGAAGGAAGCGGCCGTGTCCTTAAGTTAGGTGCCATCCCAGCATTTGCCTGGAGGAGAAGTGGGAAACCACGAAAAACCACTTCGACGATGGCTGAGGTGGGAATTGAATCCACCTCTACTCAGTTCACCTCCCAAGGCTCAGTAGACCCCGTTCCGGCCCTCGTACCACTTTTCAAATTTCGTGGCAGAGCCGGGAATCGAACCCCGGCCTCCGGGGGTGGCAGCTAATCACACTAACCACTACACCACAGACGCGGACCTTTCTTAACACTAACGAGAGGAAAGTAGTAGAGCTTCATCCTGGAACCTGGCAGAAGTGGAAGAAATACCAGCCGCAGCTAGGACCCTATTGCTGCTAACCCCGCTCGCAGGTTGAGAGTCACTGAGTTCCGTTTTAGTCACCTCTTACAATAGGCAGGAGATACCGTGGATACATTATACTGCCCACCCACATGAGTCCGCAGTCCACCTGATTGGACATCAGTTGCCTTGGCAGACCAAGAACCTTGATGGGCTACATATACCACAGGATTAATAAATACCAAAATATAGGAAGAAAAAAACCAGTTTTGTCATTTAGAGTTATTATTGTAACATATTAAAAAGCAACTGAGTTTGCAGTTTTATACGACTGTTGATTTTGTTTCTGACCCAGTAATCTCACTACGGACAGAAGGTTAATACGGACCACATAGAATTCTGAGTTTCTCTCATTACACACCAGTATATCATCAGGCTGTAGCCAGGTGTCCGCTACTTTACAGAGGGTAGTTTCAACTCTGCTATATCTAGTTAGAGATGATTTATGTTGCTGGGAGAATACTTTATGGCTTACAATATTGGGTTACTCTATGCCACCTGTCGGCAGGCAACAAAATTAACAAAGCTTTTCTCTTGTTAAATTATCAGTGGAGACTACAGGGTAACCCAGCTAATTGCGGCACGGGCGCTGTAAAAGTAGAATGTGCCAGAGGGGATATTGCTGTACATATCAGAAACACCTCTCATGAGGATTAACTCCTGCCCCTTGGTGTAATCTGCTACGTAAATTATGAAGCAAGCCCCAGTGTTGCAAAATTCGTGATAATTCTCAATGTTGCCCCCTTTTTTAGACGGCTTCGCTTGCCGGTGTGGATCCTTGGCTGAATTATCATCTTACTGGCTTGCAGTTCAGAGCACCCAAGTTCGATTCCGCCTTGATTGGAGTTTTAACTGCCTCTGGCTTGGGAACTGCGTTTTTGTGTTCGTCTTAATACACTTCTCTTCATTTAATTACAACACAACACTCCACACTACCAGGCACCACTTAAAACCTAATATTTTTCAAATTATTTCTTTGCTAGTGAATGTACCGCCGCATGAACTTAGATAAGTTTTCGGTGACGATTGGATAGGAAAAGTCTAGGGCTGGGGAGGAAGCGACCGTGGTCTCAGTTAAAAGCCCCCAGTAGTGAATACACTCCTCTATATGGGGGCATCAGGACGGACGTCCAACAGTAAAAAAGTGACCTAATCCTCATCTAATGCGATTTCATTCCATTGGGAGAGAAACCAGGAAGAATAAGAATAAAGAATAAGAATAAAGCCCTGGTCTTCTGACCCCATCTTGGCTCAGTCTTGTGGTGTTTGAAGGTGCTCAAATGCGTCAGCCTCGTGGCAGAAAATATAGAGGCACGTAAACTAATTCCTGCAGGACTAAATTCCGGAACTTTGGCGTCTCCGAAAATCGTCAAAGTAGTTAGCGGGACGTAGACATATAAAATTGAAACATTAGAAGGAGAAGAAAAAGGCTTTACTTGTCAGCAGTTGCCTGTTCTCAGACTCCACCGTTGTCTACCTCTTCATTGATCTTTCTTGATATTTCTTCTTTCTCTGGGTTTAGCAATAGAACTTGTACACCTTGTTATGGGTTTCATTTTACATCTTCTTCCAGGCGGGACCAATTAAGAACTTGCAGTGACCATCATTGTTGCTCCATCCTTCGAATATGCCCATTCTAGCTTAAGGGTTTGTGTCGGACGGGGTCTCCCTCGGAGCCATCACCTCGATCGCACCACTGACATCTTGCCACTTGTGGTTTCTCTACTCGGTCCGGTTGAAATATGAACAACGAAGAGATAACAACGCTCACGTGTCTGTAACTGTTAGAAAGAAAAATAGAACCGGCGATTCTGGATATATCCTTATCTAAAGACAGGGGCGTAGCCGGGAGAGGGGTGTCACTGGAGGTTAGAAACACCTCACAAGGAATTTTTAGAAGATAAAATAAACCGAAACCGACATTAAACAATGCACTAAATAAATATTCAGAGACATAATTGTAGAACCAAGAGATCTGTAATTCACTTGTTTCTTGCTAGTGGCTTTACGTCTCACCGACAGACATAGGTCTTATAGCGACGATGAGATAGGAAGGGCCTAGGAGTTGGAAGGAAGCGGTCGTGGCATTAATTAAGGGACAGCCACTGATCTCTATACATGTACCGCTGATGGCAGCTCTCCGCTGCAGGAGAAAGTACGCCAAGTTGAGCGCGCGGTCCGCCATGTTGGTGTACCCATCCTAGAGCTCTCCTTATGGGGAAGCAATGATAACATAACCAATTTTAAATCGCAATTAATGCGCATTGGAATAATTAAAAATATAGGGACATGTTCACTCAAAGCATAAGGACACTGGGAACACCGACACGTCATTCCGAAGTCAATAAATCTCCGAGCAATAAAAATGAGTGTATAATAACGGCCGACAAATATTAACTTAGGTGCTGAATACGTGCAGTTAGCGATCGGTAACACAATACGAGTGAAAAACAGTTTCTGGAAACATTGCTGTAAATTTTATACATGTATGCCACGAAATTACAGTTACTCCCTTAAATATTTGGTCACTCTGATTTTTCACACACTTTTATTGGGTAGTTATTCTTACACTATAATGATAACGTATAATAGAACGAATCATGTAGGAAAACATAATAAAACCTTATACAAACAATGTGATGTAAGTCAAACTCTTCTGACAGTTATTAGTACACCCTTTGACGAACATTAAATGCAAGCAATAATCCCAGTGCCGCCTCAAAAATGTTCGGCCACTACATAAAAAGCAACATAAACTCACATAATTATCGTCGCCATAAGACCTATCTGTGTCGGTGCGACGTAAAGCCCCTAGCAAAAAAAATCGCATAATTCACAACACTGTTACACACTCAGTATTTGTAGGTCCACCTTGATGTTTTAGGACCTATTCCAGTCGATTCGACATACTGGCGATAACTTTCTTGATATAATCAGGGCTTAATGCCGCTCATTCTTGTAGCAGTCTCCTCTTCAAGTCTGTGATGGAACTTGGCCGCCGCAATTGCAGAGCTGCCTTCATTCGACTCCACACATTCTCGATGAGGTTCAGATCGGGTGATTGTGGTGGTTTCAAAACCTTCGGGCAGTTGAACAGCAGTCACTCCCTGACGAGTTACGACTTGTGCTTGGGGTCGTTATTCTGGTAGAATTGGAAAGTACGCTGTATACCAAATTGTTCCGCAAATTGTTCGCAAATTGAGGATAGCCAAGTAGCCCTTTTATGTCAAAATATGTTCAATGAAACTCAGTGCACCAACACCGTTCAATGCAACACATCCCTATACCATTGCGCTTCCTCCACCATTTTTTACCGTTGCTTATAAATTGCTTGTTCTCAGTTCCTAGTGAGGTTTCCGCCACACCAATTGCTCTCCATAGGATCCGAAGACGTTGAACTTTGACTCCTCAACAAATGATACATCCTCCCACCAAGCACTGGGCTTGCTTACGTAGGTTTTTGCGAACTCCAGCCGCTTGTTTTTACTTACCGCACTAATGTATGGTTTCCTACCAGTTCTTCTCCGAAGAAACTCATTCCTTCGCAGTGCTCTTCGCACGGTTTCAGTACCCACTTTCTTTCCACACTCCTCTGAAACAACTGCTGCCAGTTTCGGGGCACTAATTTTCGGATTTCGTTTCCCATTTCGAAGCACAAACCGCTCAGCCTTCTTGGTCTGCCTGTCTGGGGAAATGAATATAATCTGTCTTCATTTTTGAATCGCCTTATTATATCTCCAATTTATTGTTGTTTTGCTTATGTTAAGCATCTGTGATATCTTTCTATGCGATTTACCTCGAGTATGATGGAATATCAAGAACTAGCGTTCTTCAAACGTGGTATTGTGTTGTCTTTTGCACCCCATTTAATACCAGTCCGCAACACTGCAGAAAATAATTTCGGCACGACATGTCTTACAGCACCGCACTACTGAACTGAACGTTTTGCGACGCTATCTGCCCTGTCTCTGTCAATGAACACAACGGCAATCCCGCCCTTTCGCGCTGACCGAATATATTTGAGGCGTATCATTTCACCCATGTGCACCATGTCCTTTCTTTTACAATATAGTGTACATCAATGTTCCGTGATTCTTCTTCGGCCTAAGTAAACACATGTAGTTCCATTACTTGGACACATTTGGTTTCAATTTCTGTTCATGGTTGCGTTATTGTCATCACTTTTTTCGCGGATTTTATCAGTGGCCGAATATTTATGGGAGTGACTGTATGCATTCTTAAGGGGAGGTATGACTGAATTTTTTGTATTTTGAGCCAAAAACTCGGTTTTTCATTTTAGTCATACAAAAATAGCCCTATTCTTCCTCTTTCAGATAATGTTTTTGTTTTAGTAATTCCGGCTTGTTTAAAGCTTGTAGAAGCCATTTAATATGAGCCCGCAAGACATTTAAAAGCCCAGAACCACACCTACTTCTCCTGTAACGGCATAATGATAGTTTACTGTGTGTTTTTCGCTGGATATTCAAGTATTTCGCGGCGTATTTGCCGTAGAAGTACACTTCGGTATGCTGACAGTCACTTGTTTACTACGTGTTCAATACAATTACGTTACGTTACGAAATATTGTAATTTGAACTGACGGAGGGAATATTGTACCTCCTCCAAATAGTATTCAATTTATATCTGCCACACATGTATACTTTGATAGCTTAAATATATTATGTATTTGTATTATTTACATTTAGGAATTCGTAGTGTTAATCGTAGTAGTGCAAGCATGGCTCCCTTGTTTGTTTATATTTTACTAACATGCAGAAGTTACATGTGGTTGCAATTCAGAGAGTAAAATATCTAAACTAGTGACTTTTCATTGATGTATTTCATCTTAATTCCTTTGTAAATGCGTGGGGTATTGCAATAAAACAGCACAGAACACCCGTGGAACTACAATCAGGAGACCTGGCGTCACTGAACTAAGCATAAACAAAGCAAGCGCGCTCCTCGTGGTCTCCTGCAACGTGCGCTCGCTGCCATCTTACTACGCCAGACATCTTCTATTCGACTTACTGCTACCCAAGCTACCAGCCATCCATGTATAAAGATCAGTGTGGACAGTGGTGTGAAAATTGCAAACCACAGAAAACCATCTTCAGAGCTGCCGACAGTGGGATTCAAACCCACTATCTCCCGGATGCAAGCTCACAATCGCGCCCCTAATCGCACGGCCAACTCACCCGGTTAACTTGTTCAGTTTCCTTATAATGAAAAGTCATGAATGCACATTCGTTGTGTTCTACCATCATTTTGTCTCTACAATACCCCTCCCCCTCAGTCAGCCAATCCTGACTACGCTACTGTTTAAAGGAGAAAACTGTCTCATGTTTGTTCTGTGGATGTATCAAAGAACAACTACTTTTAGTTTAATATTTGATTAAGATATTTACCAGTCCAGCTAACTGAATGGTCAGCGAAATGGCCTTCGATTTAGAGGGCTGTGGGTGTGATTTCCGGCTGGGTTGGGGATTTGAACTAAGTATGGTTAATTTTTCTAGCTCGTATTAATGCACATTTCTTCATCTACAGTACACACAACACTCCACACCACCAACCCCCATAAAAAAACTCATGAATGAATACATCCCTCCATATGGGACTGGCGTCAGGAAGGGCAGCCGGCTCTAAAACTGAACGAAATCCATACCGAAGTGCTGACCCCAAAAATTTTGGAAAAAAGCTGAAATATGGGCCAAGGATAGGACATTATAAAGACCATCTGAAATCCATTACAATAATCTGTTTGATGATAGGTGCCAAAGGGACCATACTGCATTTCTTTGAGAATTTCTGCAAACAACTTGGATTTCGGAAGGCTTTCGTGATAGCCATTGCTACAGCTGTACTAAGAGACACCACTCTTCTCCGCCCCCCCTTTTTTTTTGCTGTGATATCATCACTCACTGCCTCGGTTACTAGCATTTTCCGAAGTTGAGACTGTTGAATTATGTTCTATAATAATCTAATTTAACGGTACTTGTTTTGAAGTAAACTCGTGTCCTCATATGGAGGTGGTGCAGCTCTTTTCACGCACAACTCAAATGGATGTGAGCTGCTTGTGCCATTTTAACCATTTACCAGCCCGCATTCCATTCTTAAATCTCTGGCAGTTTCGGGAATCGAATCCGGTCCTCCGAGAATGGCAACTAACAGTGCTAACCGGTATACTACGGAGGCGGACAGTATGAATGTGGAAGATGCTATGGGAGGTGCTGACAATCGGGGCATGACCCATGCATCTGGATTCTATGAAAGATGCTACACCTAGGGTTAGTTGTATTTAAATAGCGTTCTCTGGAGCTGTGAGAAAAGCTATTTCCTAGTAATTCTCTTTAAAGTAACTTGCTATTTATAGTTTTACTATAAACATAGAGGTTGCGTTGATGGACTTAATGTTTACGGAGAAATGCACGGTACTATTATTTGACTTAAGAGTACAAAAATTTGAGGAAAACTAGTGTCATATAGATTTGAAAACCGCGGGGGTCGAAAAGTTGCTGCTATTGTTTCATTTAGAGTAAGAGGACCCATAGTCATCATCCCTGGGTATTTGCCGCATACGTGAATTCTATATGAAAATCCTTGTTCGGTTTGTTCTGACTTAATGTCCGAATCCTTCGCTGAATGGTCAGCGTTGAGGCCTTCAGTTCACAGGGTTCCAGGTTCGATTCTCTGCTGGGTCGGGGATTTCAAATATGTCTGATTAATTCTTCTGGCTTGGCGACTGACTGTTAGTGTTTGTCCCAACACTCTCCTCTTCATACTCAGACAACAGACCACTCTACCAATCACCACAGAAACGTGCAAAAGTAAATATATCTCGCCGAATAGGTTTGGTGTCAGGAAGGGCATCCGGCCGTAAAGCAGGGATAAGTCCATATGTGGGGGACAGTTCGCATCCGCGACCCCATAGGTGCGGGGAAATTGAAAGAAGAATAAGAATAAGAAGAAGATGAATAATAAGGAAAAGAAGACTTGATGTACGCCCTCTGTTCAATACTACATGGAATGTGAATTAACTCTGCAGGTAACGAATTTGGATATTTAGGTTATAAATGGATTTGAAATATTACAATATCTATGTACAGTGTCCTATTTCCCTCTTCCCTCAAAACAGAACTCCGAACATTGAAAACTAGTTCATTACCAGGAAGTTTGCAATTCTGTGTGGCGTGTAGTGAATTTTGATTTGAATACCTCAGGCTATGACAGTTGCTAGAACTAACTTATGAAAATTATTTTTTTCATTATACAGAATTCTCTCACAAGCAGACTGCAATTATTCGCCTAGTGGAAAATAAATGTATCGTACTGACAGGATTACAGGGACTCTTCAATTTTCCTACCACAGTTATGTTAAATCTGGGGATGGAGAGTTGAATTGGATAGGAGAGAATGCAGGACTGGTTATCTGAGAAGGTGAAGCCTTTATGAAGTAATAATGTTGCCATGGCTAGAACTGCGACGTCTTGTCCCATTTGCAAGTATTTAATTCTGATCCAAGACTGGTTCTGAGTGAGAGGTAACATGGTACAGGAGAAAGGTGGACTAAAATTCTTCCGCTAGAAGTGGATTTCCGTGGATTTACACGATAGTACGTACATATCAGCTCTGGCCTATTTCTCCCTATTCTTAACCACAATCATCAATCATACGCCAGTATTTTCGTCCTTCTATCCTTCTTTCTGGCCTTTTCCCAAGTGGATTTCCGTGGTTTTACACGATAGTACGTACGTATCAGCTCTGGCCTATTTCTCCCTATTCTTAACCACAATCATCAATCATACGCCAGTATTTTTCTCCTTCTATCCTTCTTTCTGGCCTTTTCCCAAATGGATTTCCGTGGTTTTACACGATAGTACGTACGTATCAGCTCTGGTCTATTTCTCCCTATTCTGGCCTTTTTCCAATCACATGGTGTCAGCAATTAATGTACATTAACCCATTTTTACGGCTGAACACAGGACCCTCAGACCCGGAGGTCGTTACGCTGATCATTCAACCAAGGAGACGGACATCAACATATACACCAGTACGGACACCCTTCCTGCCGCCAATGCTATGCGCAGGGATGTACCGTACATTCAAGAGATGGAATGGCCAGCAGTGATTCTCGACCTTAATCTCCTCAAGCATGTGTGGGATAGGCTTTACCGAAGTGTTCGTGGGCGTCCTGTTCCACCACAGACTTTCCAAGACCATGAACAGCCTCTCATTGATGAATGGGACCTGATACAGGAACATGACCTCCGTCGACTTATACAGAGCATGCCACGTAGGTGCCAAGCTGTGATAAATGGTCGGGGAGACCATACACCGCAACGTGACCTCCGTCGACTTATACAGAGCATGCCACGTAGGTGCCAATCTGTGATAAATGGTCGCGGAGACCATACACCACAACGTGACCTCCGTCGACTTATACAGAGCATGCCACGTAGGTGCCAAGCTGTGATAAATGGTCGGGGAGACCATACACCGCAACGTGACCTCCGTCGACTTATACGGAGCATGCCACGTAGGTGCCAAGCTGTGATAAATGGTCGCGGAGACCATACACCGCAACGTGACCTCCGTCGACTTATACGGAGCATGCCACGTAGGTGCCAAGCTGTGATGAATGGTCGCGGAGACCATACACCAAAACGTGACCTCCGTCGACGTATACGGAGCATGCCACGTAGGTGCCAAGCTGTTATATGGTCGCGGAGACCATACACCGCAACGTGACCTCCGTCGACTTATACGGAGCATGCCACGTAAGTGCCAAGCTGTTAAATGGTCGCGGAGACCATACACCGCAACGTGACCTCCGTCGACTTATACGGAGCATGCCACGTAAGTGCCAAGCTGTTAAATGGTCGCGGAGACCATACACCGCAACGTGACCTCCGTCGACGTATACGGAGCATGCCACGTAAGTGCCAAGCTGTTAAATGGTCGCGGAGACCATACACCGCAACGTGACCTCCGTCGACTTATACGGAGCATGCCACGTAAGTGCCAAGCTGTTAAATGGTCGCGGAGACCATACACCGCAACGTGACCTCCGTCGACTTATACGGAGCATGCCACGTAAGTGCCAAGCTGTTAAATGGTCGCGGAGACCATACACCGCAACGTGACCTCCGTCGACTTATACGGAGCATGCCACGTAAGTGCCAAGCTGTTAAATGGTCGCGGAGACCATACACCGCAACGTGACCTCCGTCGACTTATACGGAGCATGCCACGTAAGTGCCAAGCTGTTATATGGTCGCGGAGACCATACACCGCAACGTGACCTCCGTCGACTTATACGGAGCATGCCACGTAAGTGCCAAGCTGTTAAATGGTCGCGGAGACCATACACCGCAACGTGACCTCCGTCGACTTATACGGAGCATGCCACGTAGGTGCCAAGCTGTGATAAATGGTCGTGGAGGCCATACACCATACTGAAGCTCTCGAACTGTGATAAATATCCACCCTAGAGGACTTTTGTCACTTTGTTTCCGCCCCTATCTGGACATTCCTGTTTGTGTTCTGAAAATGAACGCGAATCCATTGACGTTCTTTTGTATACTTCAACGGTAAAGAATAAATGTTAAGTTGGTAATATACTTGGGTGTGGGGTATTGTTTTGTGTAGCAAGGCGTACGTTCAAAAACATGTTCCCCTAATTTTTCTGAACTGGGTTTCATCTTTTCCCACCAGAGAAGTTATCTGTTTCACGGATTCTCGGTTAAGTGTAATACATCCTTATTGTACTTCTTTAAAGATACACATGAACATAGAATTATATCGATCACGAGCAAGAGTTACTTAAAAACTTATTTGTTTGAATTAAAAAAGACAAGCCTTGTTGTTTTGTGTTCCAAGGAAAACGATGCAGATTTGGTGTTGGATACAGTGTTGTACCACAGGGACGTAAACTGGCACCAATCTTATTCGATTTGTACGCAGACGACAGAACACTTCTTAACAATACGTTTTATGAGCCTT
The DNA here is from genome assembly GCF_040414725.1 of Anabrus simplex. Classification (NCBI taxonomy): domain Eukaryota; kingdom Metazoa; phylum Arthropoda; class Insecta; order Orthoptera; family Tettigoniidae; genus Anabrus; species Anabrus simplex. The sequence goes on along the minus strand of NC_090265.1, from coordinate 1,155,819,081 downwards.
TTTGTCCCAACTTCTTCCCGATACCGTGAAAAATAAAGGAAATATCGAGCCATTTGTAAGTCGAAATCCAAGAGAGTTGCTATGTAATCGTACCAGAACATTTTAAATGCTTTGTAAATCTCTCTGTATTTTTTAATTATAAACCTGATACTTGATTTTTATACTAGAAGCAAGATATTAAGTGTGAAAAAGATGAAAATAAACTGGGCCAGAGCGAGCTAAAGGCGAGTAAGTCACCACAAGCCGCTGACAGGCAGAGGATGTCGACCAACTTGCCTAAGAATGTCAGCAACAACCTGAGGGGTTGACAAGAAATATGATCAAAGTGATAGTTACTTCAACGACGTGTACAACAGGTAGTTTTCCAAATCGTAAAAATAGCAAAATGTCTGTTAAACGCTATAAATGCGAAAAACTCAAATCAACTCAAAATGTGTGATGTCTATCTTCGAAAAAAAAAGAATATAAAAATATATTTCATTTAACGGTACTAAACTCGAAAAATTGTTTTAATGTCTAAGACAATACCAATGTCATGTGTTTAACGTCACATCAATTTCTATGGATTGTTTAGATTCTCCGTAATGCTGAAAATTTCCCTGCGGAGCTTTTGACTTGTTGGAAGAGTCTGAGACATTTAAGGACTCTAAAAATGGCGAACGACTGAGTCTAAATTCGATCTTGCAACCTTGGACAGAGAAAGCGTATGCCAAGCAACTGTGTTCCGTGAATCGTTCTAAATACAAAGGAGCCATGCTGAAACTTTCTTCAAGATACAAACAAACATGACGCTGCTTTAACACATGGCAGAAGATATTCTCAGGGAAATATCTATTGTAATAAACAAGATAAACAAATGATTGAAATTATGTCATTTCGTGAGAGGTTTTCTGCATCTTCCGTTGAGTATTCGATTCCTGTAAGTCATAAGCTGTATCACTGCGGGCAGATGAATGCAACTTCGAAGTAGTTCCTCATCTGGATCAGTGGTAGTCGGATCCCAGGATTCCCGGTCAAACGCGGCAGAGGTATTCGAATATTTGAAGGATGGTAAAAAAGAGCATTCGGAACTCCATGTCATACGATGTCGTCATGTAAAATTACCATAGATCGCCCATCCATTTCCCTGCCATCTGGTAGATTAAAATGGAAAGTCGTAATAGACACACATACTACCTAAATATTGTCAAATAAAAATGCCTGTACTCTGTAGCGAAGGCTATATGGTAATAATAATACTAACAGACTGTTCATTTATATTTGTCAGTATCCATATTCATTTTCAGTACAGTACAATGGAGATGTGAATCACTTTTCAACAAACATTATTTTATGTTTGGATAAAGAGAGTGATTCATTAATAACGCATTAACATTTTAATTCATAACTAATGCCAATACAAAGAAATTCCAGGAAAGTCGGATCATCATTCCCAGTTGATGTTTACCCTATTTACACAGTTTTACAGAGTAAGTACATTTTTTAAAATTTTTAAAAAATGCCTGAGTGCACTTAGCAGTTATCGTTTGAGGGATATCAATCAATCAATCAATCAATCAATCAATCAATCAATCAATCAATCAATCAATCAATCAATCAATCAATCAATCAATCAATCAATCAATCAATCAATCAATCAATCAATCAATCAATCAATCAATCAATCAATCAATCAATCAATCAATCAATCAATCAATCAATCAATCAATCAATCAATCAATCAATCAATCAATCAATCAATCAATCAATCAATCAATCAATCAATCAATCAATCAATTGAAAAACGGTTTGCTTTTTCACTCTGTCAGTGTACACTTCCTTCCCTGAGAACAAGTTTCCACTTTCATTTTATGATGTAGTTTGACCCCCAGGATTTGCGAGTTCGATCACAGTGCTGTCGTGTGGCGGGTACACATTTTTGAGACAATATACAGTGTGAATAGTAACTTACATAAAATGTGCCGACATGCCATAGTAAGTGCATGAATTGTTCCTTAAACTACACATATGGAATGGTCAACAGTTTACTCGTGCTAGACGAATTTCATATGAATGCAAGTAAACCAGACAGGGTTTATGCCATGCGATATTTGAATATTCAGCGCATTTAAGGCTGGTATGGAGGCGTTAAGTGAGGCAACGAACTGCTATAGGTAAATAAATCGAAGGGCTTGTCTTGGGTTTTATGGCAGTTGATTATTATGTAAGTACACGGGTCACAGATAGTTGTCATTGCTGGTATTAAGAGAGAAAAGAAGTGGTACTCTGCTCAGAATTATAACGTCCCTTAAGTAGAATAATGAGAATACTATTATTTATTTATTTATTTATTTATTTATTTATTTATTTATTTATTTATTTATTTATTTATTTATTTATTTATTTATTTATTTATTTATTTATTTATTTATTTATTTATTTATTTATTTATTTATTTATTTATTTATTTATTTATTTATTTATTTATTTATTTATTTATTTATTTATTTATTTATTTATTTATTTATTTATTTATTTATTTATTTATTTATTTATTTATTTATTTATTTGTGTCTTTATTAAGTGGCGAAGTTAGGGCTCTTGGCCCTCTCTTACACTTTACCACATACATTTTTTATTTTTACATTATTAATCTAAAATATCATTATAATCAATTACTGTTATTGAGATATGTAAGTCAGATAAGGAATTACAATAATACAATTAATTAAGGTTACTACTGATGAAAAATTGTAGGATAAATAGAGAGTGGATAATAACAAAAAAGAAAATATATCAACTTATAACCTAAAGAATATGTCTACAACTAGCTTAAAGGAAAACTTATTCAAATATAAGACTAAAATAAATTAACTAGTATGTTACGATCTGAGTGTACTAAAATCGATGTTACTATGTACTACAATGTAACGTTACTTAACAATAATTTTTAAAATATGAAGTGACAGAAACATGAAAATAAACCATTATAGGGAGGTACACTGTAGTATGAATGTGTGAAATATTAGAAACACTCTAGTCAGAGGTAGTCTGAGTGATTATTCTTGTTACTACAGTATCAATTCTCTCATCCTTTTACTTGAACACGATTTATTTCACTGGGCAATGGAGCTGGGATCTACATTACATCCACACTACTTAAGACCCGCACAGGAATTAGACAGAACTATTGGTGGTGATTATTGTTTTAATCCTTGGCGATTGTATATGTTTATTTTAAGGGTAGCGCGTGATAACGGCAACACTTAAGCTCTTAGCAACTTCTACTCAAGATCACGTTTGTAAAGTAGCAGCTTATGTTCTCTGGAATGTGGGGCGTATTGCTTAGTGACACATCCACTGCGTTCTTACAACAGTGGCTGCAGTTTGAATCCCGAACAATGCATATGGGATTCTTGAAAGGGAGTGTCATGTTTCCGTGATTCAGATTCCACTGGGAACTGGAGGTCCCGCAGATATGTTATGAATACGATCTCAACAATCACGTAAAACCTCAAACTTGTTTGGAATATATTTTTCATGTCGGAACGAGGAGGCACTGAACGGAAAGCCATACGCTAGCCACACGCTCAGAATATTACAGCTGAATTTGTTGAGCAGAGTAACAGACAGAATGAGAAAATACGAAGAGAAGCAACCACTTTTTCTCGAAAACCTTTTTAGTGAAACTAGATCTTCAGCGAGGTGTTTGTTTTGCGGGCTGTACAGAGAGTAAAAATAAACAAGAGAAGCATAGCTAAAATTCTACATTTCGAGTATTAATGCAAACATGAGTAGTATTTTCTTCATTTCAAGGTTGGTATCAAAACGTTTTAGCCTTACGAAGAGATATCAAAACACCCATACTTTTCTAGAAAAATAAATACGAGCAGAGTTGCGCACTGAGCCAATGTTATTCAACTTCCAATAGTTATGGGCAAATGCCACGAGTTAATTATCCCATTTTGGGTGGAATTGACTTTAAATGCAGAGACCACGAGAATTGTTACTAGCGATATTTTGTTATTATTAATATTTTTGAAGTAAAGTACCATAATATTTGCGCTATTAAGATTAAGATACTTCTTACTGGATGGGTCACGTTGATTATCAGTAAAAGTGGAGTCTAAATACATGACATAGCATTCTTGTTGTTTGGCATAATCCATGTGTTATTTTAATTGCAACAGAACATAAACAATCAGATGTTGAAGAGTGGCTAAATATCATTAAAAAAGGGGTCTCTAAAATGTGGAACAATTAAAGTGGAACAGACATTGCGAATGATAAAGCTCGTAGGCGAATGTATCATTACAAAACCAGGATCGGTATCTCAAAATTTAAATTCCCTGCCAACTAACATTTTGCTTTACAGGGATTCGTATCTCACAATAAGCCGTACCACCAAGACTGTACGTGGATGGTGTCAATTGTAGAAATACTATTATATGATTTCCATTCGCTAAAGGATCTGAGCTTATGGACGAACTGCACCACAAATATTGGAACTTTCCAGAATGGAGGAAGGTGTTGCTCAGTGCAGACGCCATCCGCTAGTAGTACGATTGTACGCAGTACCTCTGGACGAAACTACATAGAAATACGACCATATTCACAACGTCAGTTCATTTGGTCGGCTAAAATAATAATCGGAGGACTGCTCCATGGCTCCCTGTCTAGCTCATGATAATGTCAAAATATTCTCGACGCCGTCGTTAGGACCTAAAAGCTTGAGACTAAAGATTACTTCGTTCTAACTTACGCGGCAAAACAAATGACACTGAAATATTTAATCGCTGTCGTACATAACTATTGGAAGTTGAATAACATTGGCTCGGTGCGCAACTCTGCTCGTATTTATTTTTCTAGAAAAGTATGGTTGTTTCGATATCTCTTCGTAAGGCTAAAACGTTTTGATACCAACCTTGAATGTGTGTCACTCATTTGTAACCATCTGGGGCCATGAAATCCGGTGTGCAGGTAGGGTCTGGTAAAGGAGTTCCACGAGGAATCAGGCGATCTCCAAAGTGTCGTTGCAGAAGGGGAAGTAACTCCCCCAGCTATGTGGGCTGAAATTCCGGTCCTCTGTTTTTGTATTCTGAGCAGCATCCTCGACGAAATAAGGGCCCAATATTTAATGATTGGACATGGCGCATCAAATTGCAACCAGCGCACTATGTAGTAGTTTCTGTATAATGACATCACCCTAAGAAACGAGTTTTTTGTCAGTTGATATAGCCATCAAGATGAGTATGAATTTCAACTGAAAACCATATATTAGCCGCGTTACCTTATTCCTCCATGCGTAAAGTATCATCATTTGGAGTTTTGCTACTGTTTTCTCCCATGATCATATGTTTACTGTTTGGAAAGGCGAGAGAACCTGAGTCGCCAATCTCACAGGTAACAACAATATTTACTCCATGAAAGCTATCTCTAAGGAGGCGGAAGTACACGTAATCCCTGATGTTGATGAACTATTTCCGGCAAAATTTGAAAAAAATGAGAGAATATTTAGAGTTGAAATTAGAACGGCATAACAGTAACATTAAAAGTGATTATCCTGGGCTATTATAAAGTAACAATGAGACCTGTGTTCACTTAAGAACCGCACGTGGCAGTCCATGTTTATTCAAGGCTATCGACACAGCATCCGGGATCCACGCGCAAGGGATTTCAACCAAAACCTACCAGGGAAAAATTTTGTGTCTAACACCAGTGCGATGGCCTGAATTTTTGAAGCAAGACCAGCTCATTTAAAGTGAAGAAATCCTACAGGCTCAGAAAACGAACCTGGTCGCTACAGAATTACTCGGGAAACCAAGGATTGCCTCTTCCGTTATCTCGTGAGGACAGCTCAAGACGGTCTGTGTCAGAATTCGGACTTAGAGATTTTGAGAACTACTCTGAAGTGCGAATCTGCAATATTAGTAAGGAGTACATAATTTTAATTATCAGTACTGTGATCTGTAAACTAAGTGAACATAATGTGAGCAATGTTAATTTCAAAACTTCGACCAGCGTAGAGAGTATTGAAGACTGGAGGTGAATTTTATAACGTGTAGCCAGAGGACACCCTCAGACAGTAACATTTGTTTTATCTGCGAGTAGAAGGGGAGTTGGAGGGAAGACACCTAGTGAAAATAACTGTCTGCGGGCTGTCTGAAATCACGGGCGACGAGACGAGGACATGGGCAGTTAAAGCGTCCGCCATAAAAACTGCCACATAATCCGTGTGCGAATTACCGCGAATCTGTATGAGGGAGCGTTTCTTTCTCTTCTGTGTGAAATAGTAAGCAAGCTGCAAAATAGTTATTGAAAGGAAAAATGTGTGTATCCTTTCAACAGGATAACATGCAGAAATAAATCCCTACGCAGTTGCTGGCAGAGCCATGCAGGGAACTACATCGAAAGATTAGTAAAACGTATATACAGTATTGCTAATTATAATGTTCCGTTATGTTATATTTGCGGCTGAGTAATGGCATTTTCATTTTGTATTAAAGTAGACCTCGTTTTCTGAGGATTCGGTAAACATTTGGACATGTAAAATAATGTATTGTTCATTTGTGTTTCCAAGATCTTGACCAGAGAAAATTAAAGTGGAGAATTTCATAAAAACAACAACAACAATAATAATATTAATAATCATAATAATAGGCCTAATTGTGTCGTGAATTTCTGGTGTACCATTTCTTTGCGAGGTTTAGTTATTAAAATTGTGGATTTTTTCCGGAGTGTAAATTGCCGTGTTTATCGTTATTTTAGAGAAGTTCGTAATATTTTGAGGCGATTGAGTCGTAAGATTTCTGGGCATAGTGCATCTTTTCGGCAGGATTGTGATAGGTATTGTTAGGTGGTGGGAATCAGCTGACTTCAGAGTTAGTAGTGCTCGTCACTTTGAACACAACCTTTGAAGAACATTATTAATAAACTAAATGATTTCAAAAATTGTCTGAAGGCAAGATCGATATTATTAACGAACACGTGAGCGGAATATGTTTGTGATCCTATGCTCTCCAACAATATTAAGTTTTCTTTACCCAAAGAAACGTATCGTCCGACAACGATTCAACGACGATGACGAGTTAATAAGTCAAGACGTGGTTGAAATGAAAAGGCAGACTTCAACGACTCTGGGATACAGAAGCAGCCAGATACACTAAATCGTGTCTAGGCAGTGGCGACAGCAAGGTTTGAAAGTAAAGTATGTACCAGTAATTCATTTACGGAGGAATTTTTGTTAGTTAAACATTATATGAATGAATATTCGGCTTTGTATCTCTAATATCCGGACACTCCTCGTGTGTAGAGCCGCTTAAGGAATGAATTAGCGCATGGTGTTATGTAACTTCCTTACAGGTACATTTTTCTCAGAAACAATGGAGTCTATTGTAGACTATAATATTTGTTGTGGTATACATACGGTTTGTATCTACAAATTAATTACAATTAAGTCTGATACAATATAAGATATAGCAAAGAAAAGCAAAGCCACCTCCGTACAGGCCATGAAGGACCATTGAGGGGTGCAAGGTAAAGGCTTCCACTATCTGTAACCCCAGCACTTGGTGGGGTAGAGTGGTTAGCTCTACTCTCGGCCGCCTTTGTCCCAAGGAATTAACCTGGTACTCATTTTGGTGTAGGATGAGTGAACCTCTGGACCATATGCACCTCTGGAAGTGGAAATCTCGTTTCTCAAATTTTTCGACTTTCTAACGGGGAATCGAACCCACGTCCTTCCGGGTGAACCGAGCATGCCTTTACCGCCTTGGCCAGACAGCCCACAAAATATAAAATGCGGGGAATATACAATAGGCCTACCATGCGCTCATTCTCCTTTTGAGCGATTGTACGTATGGAAATGAGCAAACTAAGCTGATATGGTAGCATAAATTTTACAGGAATGCCTAAGTCGCTTTTGATCTAAAATAGGTTCTCTGTGATGTAATTTAGGATACGCGTGCAGTTTTCCATGTTTCTGGTTGTGACATGTTTTTTCAATGACCTAATTCGTATAGCAAAAAGGCCATGTTCCTCTCTGCACTGGATGAAATATATGTTTATGTCAGGTTTCCTGTATTCGTTGATGTGAGCTATTTTGATCACGCTATGCTTTTCTGTATATTGGCAGTTCGTGACATTGCTGTCGCTGGTCCACATAATATTTCACTTCACTCACTGAACCACTTTGCAGGAGAAAACATATTGTCTGAATTTTAACTAGAAACTCTTCATTTATTACTCTTTCTGTTCATAGATGACGGCTGCTGGAAGCATTTGATACAAAGGTACAACATATATTTTCCTACATTTGTGTGATGAATTTCAACTCCCGCTCAGAGAAGAAATTTTTGTTTCGGTATCACTAGAAGGTGCCATTTTTATGGGGCTACAGATGAGTGCCTGCCTCTTACCCGGAGATTCAGCGTTCGATTCTCAGTCAGTCCGAGAATTTTAATTCTGGATTGAGGGCTGTGACGGTGTTCACTCAGCTGAAGAACTGTCTGATATGAGAGGCGAAAGCCAATCAGTAAGGCTGCAGATGTCTCGCTGACTACATGGCACTCCAATATCTATAGGCTACCTGACTGGACAGTAGTCGTCTTGGCAGGTCAAGGCTTTGGTTTGTTGGTATTGTTTTTATTACTGGAAAGTAATGAATTTATTATTTTAAGGCTGTCTGGGCGAGGAGCACTCTCTTTATCCAAAAGAACGTGGGTTCGATCCTTCTTATGAAGTTTAAACATTTAAAATAGAAACTTCCAGTTTGGGATGGCCAAAATGTCCACAGGGTTCACTCAGCCTACAAGAAAATTAGACACTAAGTTAATTCCTGGAGACAAGGCTGCCGGGCATACAACTAACCACTTGTCTGATTGAGGGTGTGGCCGGTAGAACACATCCAGAGTGTCAGAGAGGTGGCTAAAAGATGGACCAGAGACTTTCAGCTTGGGAGCATAGGTTTGCGACTACGGTTCCCTTAGCTGAGTTTGGCTTTGCTCCCAATTAGTTGTGCCAGTTTCCTCGCTTTTAACTTTCCTATCTAGACTAACACTCGTTGGTGAATTCTCATTCTCTTCCAACCCCTACGATATGAGGTTTGCGAGACCTGGGGATTCTTTCCCTTTCTTTTGCGGATACCTTCATTCTTCGAATTATTATTCGCCTTCCTTTACCCAGCCTGGTACTCTCCGATGCAGGAGTCTAGTTGAGCCTCTACTCTTTTGAGTAATACTTTGGAGAGTATCTTGTACGTCACTGATACAAGGGAAATCCCTCTGTAGTTGTTGAGATCTGATTTGTCGCCTTTTTTGTGTAACGGGTGGGTGATAGCTGAGGTCCAGTCGCTAGGTAACGTTTCTGTCACCCAGATGTTAGATATGATTTCATGGATACTTTGGATTGACTGCTCATCTCCATGTCGCACGATGTCGACATGTAAAAGTATCTAGTGACACATTTGGTGTTTACTCGACAAAATTAATTGAAACTCAGCGACAGACGACCAAGAAAGATTCTGTTTACTCTGCTATCTAGGAGGCTTATAGTAAAACGGAACGTCGAAATTGACGAGCAGGCAGTCACAATGCGTCAAATTAAAATGCCTGTGCATAGTAATGAAACCGGGCGAGTTGTCCGTGCGGTTAGGGGCGCGCAGCTGTGAGCTTGCATCCGGGAGATAGGGGGTTCGAAACCCACTGTCGGCAGCCCTGAAGGTGGTTTTCCGTGGTTTCGCATTTTCACACCAGGCAAATGCTGGGGCTGTACCATAATTAAGGCCGCGGCCACTCCCTTCCCACTCCTAGGCCTTTTCTATCCCATTGTCGCCATAAGACCTATCTGTGTCGGTGCGAGGTAAAGCCATTAACATAGTAATGTAGTTATACTTTCTTCTTATTATTCTTATTATTATCATTAGAGGATGATTGCCCAGTTGTACTTCCTCTTAAAACAATAAACACCACATGTTGTATCCGACTTAGTACAGATGTTACTAATAAACGAAGTCCTTATATTCTACTGTACTCTTGCATAGGCCATTATTGTCTGTAAGGAGTTGTGTCCGTATCTTTGGATGAATGGTTAGTGTACTGCTCTTCAGTTCAGAGCTCTCCGTTAGATTCATGGATTTTAACTGTGCAAAGTTAATTTCTCTGGCTCGGGGACTGGAAGCTAGTGTTCATCGTAGAACACACCAAGCTGACAACCACTATAGAAACACGCAATAGTGAACACATTCCTTCGCATGCAGTTGGCATCAGGAAGGACATCCGTCCGTATCTCTGGGCCAAATCCATGTCAAGTGCCTACTCCAATAAACTGAAGAAAGCAAGGATAAGGTGAAGGAGAAGAAATCTCCATATGGAGATGTATTGGTTTGAATTGGAAGGCCGGTCTGAGTAGCTCAGATGGTGGAACGCTGGCCTTCTGATTCCAAGTTGGCAGGTTTGAGCCTGACTCAGTCCGGTGGTATTTGAAGGTGCTCAAATACGCCAGCCTCGTGTCAGTAGATTTAACGGCACGTAAAAGAACTCATGCGGGAAGAAATGCCGACATCTTGGCGTCTCTGAAAACCGTAAAAGCAGTTAGAGGGACGTAAAACTATTATTATTTAATTGGAGGCCTGAGAAGTTTGCCATTAAAACTAAATCAATTTTCGTGTGATAACAAAGTAGTAATGTTGGTTCTGTGTCACTATGCTCAATAGTAATTTCAGTGTTTAGGAATGGGGCATGTGGTCTAAGGGTTAAATTAAGTACTACGTATCAAATGTGGTGTGTATAAAATTGTTGGGAATCGCGGGATAACATGATATCGTGGAACTCCCCAGTCGTGTCGTGCAGTGGATTTAATAGGTCTGTTACAAAGCTAGGTATTTAAAGAGGTTAGGTTTTTCCATACTACGTTTCGAAGCATTTTCGTATTAAGGATAACTCCATCCATGAGTTAGCGTCTTCTTAGCCGAAGAGCCGAAGCGACGAAGGCATGCTCGGTTCACTTCGATATCTAAGTATCCGATTCTCCATCAACAAGTTGATAATTTTAGAAACTGGCCCTGAGGTTCACTCAGTCTTCTACTAAATTGTATTTGGCATACAGCTATCCACTCTATCCCATTTAGTGTCCAGGTTACCTTCCACTCCTACAAGCGCCTACATGGCCGGTACGAAGATGGGTTTGGGTTTTAGCCATTCGTGAGATCATAAATTGCTGTCTACAAATTGTCATCAAACGTTTACTCGCGAAATCAGAGATATTACGCTGTTTCATTCCAAAGTATTTTTCAATTTCGTGCCCTTCTTATATGACACTCTTTGCTACCGAGTAATATTTTTGACTTCTAACGTCGTTGCCTAAGGAAAAATCTCTTACTATTACTCTTCCATTACCACTAAACCTAACGAATTATAGTCATTTTCTAACCGTTGGGTTGCATTCTCCTTTGATACCCACACAGTGAAAATGCCCAGTTGCTGATTCAACATCTAGCTGTTATCTTGTAATTCGCAAATGGAATTAATGTTATTGCTAACGTTCATCTTGCTGTACAGCGAAAAACTGATACATTTCGGAGTGTTATTGATTAACCTACTGTTCTCAGGGTGTACGGAAATGTCCATTACAGACTGCTAAGGTTTCCAGAAGAGAATGAGTAGATAACGTTTTGAACAGGAACTCATGTCCGTAAAAGTACTACAGGTACAGCAACTACAAATTAAGTGTTTAAATCAGATTGTTAAGTTTAAGTAGAGAAAAATGGTTGAAAATGAAAACCTACAACCTGTTTTCCAGTCATTGACCGGGTCAGGAATGTAATGAAGGAAGCATATATAGGCTGTTAGTACGATGGTGTCGCCACTCCCAAAGTGATATATTAATGACTGATATATGCTATGAAATGAGAATGGAGAGTGTTGCTGGAATGAATGATGACAGGGAAAACCGGAGTACCCGGAGAAAAACCTGCCCCGCCTCCGCTTTGTACAGCACAAATCTCACATGGAGTGACCGGGATTTGAACCACGGTATCCAGCGGTGAGAGGCCGACGCGCTGCCGTCTGAGCCACGGAGGCTCTTGAAGAAAAATGGTTCATGTGGCAAAATGAATATGTTCACTTTTTCATTGACACTGGGCATTGTTACCAAAGCTGTGAATACTGTTTCGTTGGAAATGTAATTAACTAAGTTACAACAAATTAAATTAAGATCACACCATTACCCCGCAAAATCGGGAGATTTAAACACTTGATTTGCAGTGGTTGCACTTGTAGCACGAAATGGATTCCTATTCGAAACGTTATCCAATCAGCAATCCCTAGAAATGTTTAACAGGAATTTCAGAACACTCTGTATTTCTTATTGCAAGGCTATTAGGATAATAGCAGATAAGTCTTCTGAATAAGGTGTTTAATAATCTAGTTGGTATAGGTTTACATGTTAAGTTTCTTGAATAATGTCCTCAGGTATGTGAATCTCCATCATTATTACTTGCATGTAAATATTGTTTGTTTTGGTAATGATTAAGTTTGATGACTTCCACAAATTAAATCTTACCTAGGTCTGTCATATCAAGTTTGTAGGAATCAATTTTAGAGGATTTCATTTTAGATAAATATTAAAATGTGCGTTCGAATCTGCTAAGGCACAAAGGACAGATTGCAGCTTACAGTGATAGATATAACACGGAGAGAGTGAGGGGTGGGTGGGTGTGGGGTTTGATCAAAAGCAACACTTCAATAAGTCGGCCCACGGCAAGTTCATTGAAGCCAGCAATTGAAATTAACTTGCCACTACTACAACGTTGCATGTGCGCGTTTCATCAGCTGTCTACCAGGGAACGTCCGACGATTTCATCTGCAAGGAAGGTTAAAACTTGGTATGAATTAAAAAATTGAAAAGGAAAAGTAACGAAGTAGGTTTCGTGAAAGGAGCAGACTTCACTAGAACAGATTTTACAAGCAGTAGACCTCTTTCGGCATTTGTTTTTGTAGGGGTCATCAATCAATGGACTGGTTTTGATGCTACTCACTGTACCACCCTATCGTGTTCATTCGTACATAGCTAAATGTCCTCAGGAGTTAGTTACAGCTGTCAGTCAATCATCCAGACCACCGCCCTTGCAACTTCCGAAAGGCTTTAGGGAGTATTCATCAAAATTAGCACGCAATACGATCCAGACTACATCATAAATACAGATCAAACTGGGTGTGCATATCGCGAGGACATTAAACGCATTTTAACAAACAAGGATAAAAAAGAGTTCGTCTTCTGATCGGGGACATGGTTAAAGTCTCACATTCAAACGTCACCCAGCGTTGAGAAAACTGCTACCGTAGGTATTTTTATGTGTGCAAGAACCAGCAGGTAAATTTTGCCCAAAGTTTTTGTGAACAATAAAGAAGTTGGAGCTGGATACCGTGGTTCAAATTCCGGTCATTCCATGTGAGATTTGTGCTGGACAAAGCGGAGGTGGGACAGTATTTTTTCCGGGTACTCCGGTTTTCCCTGCCGTCTTTCATTCCAGCAACACTCTGCATTATCATTTCATAGCATTTATCACTCATTAATAAATCACCTTGGGAGTGGCGACCCCATTGTAATAACAGCCTATATATTATGTTTCATTCATACCTCCCTGACCCGGTCAATGACTGGAAAACAGGTTGTAGGTTTTCATTTTCAAAAAAGTTGGAAAAAGACTTTAATATGTATACATATTTAAAAATTTTAACAGAAAAATTAAGAGTCTATTTGAGTACTGCTGTAAAGCCATGCAATGGATTACATAAATTATTGTTGTTACTAAAACAAGCAGTGCACGGTATGATGCAAAACCTAGATGAGGAAAATACTCCAAAGTGTATATTGAAGATAATTCCTCTGATGTACCCGCCATTGTGCCATCTGCGTGATGCGTATTTAGCACAGGTAAAACAGTGTATTTCATGCGTGCAAAATCGTCTATACCTCCTGAAAAAAAAATTACATCATGTGAGGATTATCAAAATACATTGTTTACTTCATAATGAACTATCTGCACCTGTATTCAAGACATGTTACAGTATGCGTGGTACGCTGCAAAACTTGTGACAAACAAACGTGTCTTCTGAAATGTACGCGAAATATGCTTCCCTCACTATTTGTACAGCTGGAAGTGTGGCTTTATAAACATCGGTTTTGTTATACATGCTTGGTGTAATTAATTGTGTTGCTGTTGCTGCTTTTACGATATCTATCAACTAAGTTACAGTTGTGGAAGGATTTAAAATACCAAAAAAAAAAAAAGCTTGTTAATCAGGAAGCCATACTTTCCAGAGTCGATCAAGTTCAATGTAACATAAAATCCTTCCAGTCTGTCAAACACACAATTTTAATAGAAAATATAACACTACAGCATCCTGTAAAATAATAATAATAATAATGTTATTTGTTTTACGTCCCACTAACTACACTTTTACGGTTTTCGGAGACGCCGAGGTGCCGGAATTTAGTCCCGCAGGAGTTCTTTTACGTGCCAGTAAATCTACTGACACGAGGCTGACGTATTTGAGCACCTTCAAATACCACCGGACTGAGCCAGGATCGAACCTGCCAAGTTGGGGTCAGAAGGCCAGCGCCTTAACCGTCTGAGCCACTCAGCCCGGCTGTAAAATAATACAGAGGCATATTTGTATAATAGTGTGTATTTTTGTACAGGATATTGTAGTGTTTTAATTTATATTGAAATTGTGTGTTTGACATACTGGAAGGATTTTATGTTACCTACTACAGTAAGTTCCTCAATCGTCCGTGTGACGCGTATTTCACGCAGGTAAAACAGTTTATTGAATGCCTACAAAATATTCCTTGGCCGAATGGTGAACGTACTGGCCTGCGGTTCAGAGGATTCGATTCTCGACTGGGCTGAAGATTTTAAGTGCATAGGGTCAATTCCCGTGGCTCGGGGACTGGGTATTTGTGTTCGTATTAGTATGCTTTTCTCTTCATCTACTCACAACATACTACATAACCGAGTGAGTTGGTCAGGCGGTTCGGGGCGCATAGTTGTCAGCTTGCATTCGGGTGATAGTAGGTTCGACACCGGGCTGAGTGGCTCAGACATTTGAAGCGCTGGCCTTATGACCCCAACGTGGCAGGTTCGATCCTGGCTCAGTTCGGTGGTATTTGAAGGTGATGAAATACGTCAGCCTCGTGTAGGTAGATTTACTGGCACGTAAAATAACTCCGGCGGGACTAAATTCCGGCACCTCGGCTGCTCCTAAAACCGTAAAAGTGGTTAGTGGGACGTAAAACAAATAACATTATTATTAGTGGGTTCGAACTCCACTGTCGACAGCCCTAAAGAATGTTTCCCGTAGTTTCTCATTTTCAAAAAGGCAAATGCTGGGGCTTATTTAAGGCCACGGCCGCTTCCCTCCCACTTCTATCCCATCGTCACCATGAGAACTATCTGTGTCGGTGTGATGTAAAGTGGATTGTGAACAAATAACGGCGTAAAATGCCTACCGCACAATGGCTATCGTCGAAATAATCCAGTCAGTATGGGTTTGACATTTTATTGTTGACATTTTCCCCCCTGAATTTTTAGCAGATTTACACATGTTCCAGACCATGGCATGCAAAATTATTTTCCACCACATTAGCAGCAGATTTCTGCGGCTGGGGCTGCAGCAGCGAAGAACGCGCCTCACGATTCTCTTCCTTAATTTTGGGACACTCCCTATAAGCCTTTTTGACGTTCGACACGGGTGGTTTTGAATTATATGTAATTCTGACAAGTCACTCTATTCTCCAGAATGCGTTTGCGATAATTCTGTATTGTTTCGATACTTCACGAAATAGAGAATGATTTCGCACTTCTGTGCACCACAGTTTTTTTCATATGTTCACGGATACGAAGCAAATTACAATTTCCACCATGTACTATCACTCCGGAGTCAGGAACTACGCTGTTAGCCGCGCGGCATGTCGTTTTAATACCTCAATACTTTATGCGTTGCCGGGCTGAGTGGCTCAGACGGTTGAGCACTGGCCTTCTGACCCCAACTTGGCGGGTTCGATCCTGGCTCAGACCGGTGGTATTTCAAGGTGCTCAAATACGTCAGCCTCGTGTCGGTAGATTTACTGGCACGTACAAGAACTTCTGAGGGACTGAATTCCGGAATCTCGGCGTCTCCAAAAAGCGTAAAAGTAGTTAGTGGGACGTAAATCCAATAACATTATTATTATTATTACTTTATGCGTTAACATCATACCGAAGTTAGAATGTTGTTGCTTTTATTCTTTGTTGTCCTTTCTACAATGAGCTATTGAACACCCTCATCACACTTGTTAGTCCGATTCTTTGGCTGAATCGTCTGCGTAATGGCCTTCGGTTCAGAGTGACCCGGGTTCGATTCCCGGCCGCATCGGGGACTTTAACCTTCATTGGTTAACTCCAATGGCTTGGGAGCTGGATGTTTGTGCTGTCCCCAACATCCCTGCAACACACACACACCACATATCACACTACTCTCCACCACAAATACACACACAGTTACCTACACATGGCAGATGCCATCCACCTTGTGCCTTAAAAGGGCTGCACTCCGCTAGAAATAACCACACGAAAATGTTATCGCATGTGTTGTCCAGAAGTTATTTCTATTTCAAATTTCATTTTTACAAGTTGTTTTACGTCGCATCGACACACGTAGCCTTATGGCGACCATGTGACAGGAAAGGGCTAGAAGTGGGAAATAAGTGACCGCGACCTTATTTAAGGTACAGCGTCAGCATTTGCCTTGTGTGAAAATGGGAAACCACGAAAAACCATTTCCAGGGTTGCCGACAGTGGGGTTCGAACCCACTATCTCCCAAATACTGGATACTGGCCGTACTTAAGCGACTGCAGCTCTCGAGCTCGGTATTTCAAATTTCAAGATTTTATAGCGCTCACCTTTCCAAGTATGGTTCCGAAAGTATAGACGTATTATATGCCACAATTTTTTCAGTATTTCATTAACGGACTGAAAAGTAACCACTTCGGTCGCATGATTACAGCTGTTATTTATGGCTTGTTTCGATAAGTTCCACATTTCCAACTCGCCTGTCACATCGATGGATGCTGACCCACAACACACCCATGCTAAACGGTCTGCGGTGATGTAGACACCGAAGGAATCATGTGTTATGTGTCAACATTTGTCCACATCGCAGGTGGCTGACGTCCTCTGCTCTAAATAGTCAGGCATTTCATCCGACAATGCGGTCAGGGAGTGAGCAGACCGCCGAGAATAGACAGCGCAGCTCGTAACTCGGGATTTATGTGACACGCTGGCCAATGACCACTGCGCTGCCCATAAGGACCTGCTTCAGTCTCAAATCTCACAACCAGAAGAGGCAGCCAATTCATTAAAATTGCCTGCTGTTGACACTTGCAATTTTTGTTTCAATTGTGTGGTGCACTGGATAATTCTGAGTTGGAAGTTGGAAGATTGAATACTAGCGCAGTAAATCGGCGAGTAAGAGCACTTACGTGCGCGAAACTCATGCAGATAATTTAATGACATAAAGAAGCCTATCGTAATAGGCGACTAAATGCAGGACCTCTGGGGCTTTCAACGTGGGAGCGTGGGATGGATATCAATGGACTCTTGGCTGAATCAGGCAATGGCTCCTTTTACTTATTCCAAGCTCTTCAACACCTTTACTATACTACCTAGCTTGGCTTACGATTGTTCTCTTCTATCTACGGCAGTATTAGGTTTCTGAATCCTAGGGAATCATTTTAAAGATTTGCTTTACGTCGCACTAACACTGATAGGCCATGTTGCGACGATGGGATAGGAAAGGGCTAGGATCGGAAAGGAAGTGACCGTGGCCTTAATTAAGGAACAGCCCCAGCATTTGCCTGGTATGCAAATGTGAAACCTCGGAAAACCATCTTCAGGGCCAGCGGCAGTGGGGTTCGAACCCACTATCTCCCGAATGCACGCTGATAGCTACGTGACCGAAACCACGCAGCTACTCGCTCGCTGGAGTGTATAATTTTCCTGCTCTTTGTAGCCCTTCCCTTTCTCTTGCCGGTACTTGTATTATAGACCACTTCAATACTTTTTTCTCCTGATAAATGTAAGAAAGGAGAGATAGCGTGTGGATGAGGCTGCACCACTCGACCGTAAATTGTGGAATTTTGTTTAGGGTAAGCTGTATTATAAAATAAGATCACCTTTGTAAGGAAACTGGTTTGAATACCGTCCATGCTATAATTAACAGAAAATAAAGGAGCATTGCATTCCCATGCTTCAAAATACTTTGGTTGCAAGGTTAACAATATATCTGCGAATAGATAAAACAGCTTGGTAACCTTAAGTTGTGTACATATGCATTAAGTTAACATCAAAATTTCGAACAAAATTTTCGCTTTGGATCAAATATTCAGAGGAGGAGATGGATGATCATGCTATAAAATAGTCTTCTTGCTTTCAAATGATCGGAAAGCAAAGTTATATTCGCCCACATTGCATATTACAAAACTACATTCACGTCTGGAGGCTAGTTCTGACTCTGTATCTCAGACATCATACTTTCACAGCATTTATCATACCTTCATCAATATAACACAAGATTAAACTGCGTCACTCAATTTTAAAGATTTGAACGGGGCTGTGTGGAGGTCACGAATAGTGGCGTAAAGTATCTACCGTGTGATAGTTGTCATCGAAGTAATCTAGTCAGTATGGGTTTAACACTTTGTTGATAGCATTTTATTTCTTAATTTGCTGTTGCTTCCTTCCCAATCCTTAGCCCTTTTCGGTCCCATTGTCGACATACGACCTATGTGTATCGGTGTGATGTAAAGCAAACTGTAAAGAAAACTTTAATTTAAGCGAATTTACACACGTCCCAGACCGTGAGTTCCAAATCATTTTCCACCACTTTGTGTACCTTATAATAGCGACACAATAATAAAAACCATTTAAATTCATTAGCTATGCTTCTACAGGCCATCTGGATGGGTAGTAGTCGTCATGGCCGACCAAATTCCTTAATAGGCTGAATGTGCCATAGGTTTAAAGATCGATCTTCAATGAAGTGTGTTAGCAGAGTGCGTGGGTAGAAAGGACCATCAGTGTTATTCTGGCACGGTGGCAATCTCGTCACTGACACGGGCTGTGACTGAATTCTGCAAGTAACAAGTTCCAATATTTTGACACTATCATGTGATTGGTAATAATTCCATGGATTCGCTACGTTCGCTTGGCATATCAGGCACTGGAACGAGTTGTGCTCGTTACTAGCTGTTGCTGAATTTGCAGTCATAGTCTGGTCGAGGCATTCCGATCTATCTTTGTCTCACATTTACTTTCAATCAAAGCGTGCCTCCCGTGTTTTGACAATTTTTTGCCTAAAAGCCAGGACCCACTGAAATGTTGGTTGAAAAATCATAATTTTATTCCCAATAACGACGAAGTTAGCGGAAAGGAAACCTTAGCAACATTCGCGACATGTGAACATATTTCATTTAAGATTGACAACTTGACAAGTTTTAGAAGTATTCGCTTGACTTTCTGGAAATTGAAGCAACTGATGTTCTAAACGTAAATTACTCCGGTATCAGTTTGTGATGGTGGACTGCTTGTAGTTCAGATTTCTTCTCCATTTAATTTATACAAATCATTCTTTTTATAAATTCTAAATTTCATGCTACACGTATTGTTCTCTAGTGATTCACAATATTTCTCAATGTTTTAGACTGTGGTCCGATAATTTATGTATCATCATCATCATCATCATCATCATCATAATCATCATCATTGTCGTCGTCGTCGTTCTCGGCTTCGTCGTCATCATCATCTTGTCCCTGAAACCAACTATCTCTTTTAATTGCCAACATATTCTGCTGCAGTTCATTTGCATCATGGAGTTCTTTATGTATGAAAGTTTTGATGGCTCTCTGCCCTTTTCTCCAAGCATTTTCCCTTCCATGATGTTTCAAAAGAAATTCCCATTAGATGAGCAAACAATTTCACCTTTCTTTTCATTTATTTATATGATGATACTTCTCTTATCATTTACTTCTCTCAGTACTAGGGTATTGACTTTTTCTTTTAGTCCAAATTATTCGGTTTAATCGTCTCCCAAACCACACTCAGCTGCTAGCATTTCCTCGTTTCATCAGGGTCCATCTTTGGCTCCCACAGGGTAGTGCATTCTACAATCAAGATTTAACAAACAATTTCCTGGTCTCAAGAGTTAAGTTTTTATTGATTAATTAAATACTTTTATTTTGAAGTGAATTCATAGCTACAGCTATCTTCCTTTTAATCTCCCTCACGCTTCGGTTATCGTTATTCACTTCAGCTAACTGGAATGCAAACTGTTGCTTGGCTGCAACTAACAAATTCAACCTTGGGAATTATTATTACATTACTCCAGACATTTATAAAGTCAGACGTAACAAGCTGTACCTAGATAGTGTCCTATTTCGAATAAGAAGTGGGCTTCACACAAAAATAAACTCACAAACTTTATAATGCTTGAGCACTCTCAAAACCATTCTATCTGACAGGACATGTATTACTGTCTCTCATCTAAATATTACTGAACATGAATTTAAATATTCCTTTAAGAAAGGAATCGTTACAGCTATTATTGGTTACTCTTACGCATAGCATACTTAAGATATTACCACAGCCATTCAATGCTGTTAGCGGGATAAAATAAAAGATGCTGATACTGTTCAACTTTTTGTGATTATCAATCCATACGCGACAATTACTTACGTCATACTGCTGAAGAAAATCTACGTGACTTGAAAATATACCAACGACTAATATAGCATTAAGAGTTTCTCATTACAAAAAAATACAAGCATAAATAAGCTCACCGAACAAAAAATTCACCCTAGTGATCGCACGCAGATGGATCGTTAAGTCTGTACAGACGGTGCAACGAGCGAGTCCCGTGCTCAAACGCACGCACTGCCTCTAAGTGAGCATAAGGCAGTAGCGATCACTGAGACATTGATGTTTCAGTATACATCAACATGGATAGATATAAGGATGTGACAGAATGGCAAAAAGGGGTAATCGTGTTTGGCCGTGCCCCTGGCCATACGGTACGTGAAGTTGCTTCTTTCAGCTAGTACCTGCCATCTCCTTCTTGAAAAATACTCCAATCGCCTGACTATTTCGTACAGGATTAAGAGTATGAAACTGCAGATACACATTATCAACGAGGTCACCAGAATCCAGTTTATCAATCGCACGTTTAACCAACAAAGCTGCACATTTGTTTTCACAGCGGCTAGATTTAAATCATCGAAAACTGTGCAAGATTTAATTGGTTACTTCGAAATTTTTTACGGTAGCCTGAGCACATAAATAAACCTATTTTCTTTTCCATTTGTTGCCATATCATATGTGGTGCGGGGAAGACTTGAGCGAGATACCATAGACTCGAGAGAGTAAATGTATTTATGTACCAGACTTTTTTTTGTATTATATTAATTTTTCTCGCAAAGGATTTATGAATTTGCAATCTCAGCTCGTTCAACATTAAAGATGAGCTGTAATTTCTAGTTTCTTTCATGCCTGGAAAAAGTGTTGCTCCCAACATTTTATACTTGTTTACAACCGGAATCTACCTTGAATTGCAATAGCCTGTGACAGATGGTGAGCATAATGGTAATATGGAAGACTTCGCACGTGCACCTCAAGCCTGATTATATGTATGCAGAATCGCTTTGACCATCAAAAGTTCTTTTGCTTTGATAAATAAAACTATCACATCATATGCGTGTGCACGAAGTAAAAACGTAAATGCGTAAAAACGAAGTTCTCCCCTTGATAATAGATGATGCTTGTTGTTTAAAGGGGCCTAACATCGAAGGTCATCGGCCTCCCTTGATAATAGAGACCAGTAATTTGTATACTAAGCCGACGAATGATTCAAGATTCAAGATACCCGTCTCCCTTAATCTCGAAAATCATAGATTAGGGAGAGGGTATTATTTATTGTAATCGTTTCATAATTTCATAATTTGTGATACATGCCGTATACAAAATTAGAAGGAGTAACTTAAATAACTATTGTGAATTGTGTTAATAATTGGTACATGCTGTAATGGTTTTCTAACTCTCTTACTAAATTTTACAAACATATATATATTTAACTTGAAAAATCTGAATATCTGCATTTAAAATGGAAATTATGAAAATTAACATTCATTAAATAAAATACACACTCGTCGAACCTTGTACTCACACTTACTTGTTACCTGCTTACTTACACATACGTTATTTGAAGGGCGCCAGCTGTCACTCAGTACAGCAATAATAGAATGAGACTCTTGACTATCTCTAGGGTGTGGGGTAATAAGCTTACTTTTGACAACATACCATATAAGTTCTGGGAAAAGGAGATTGGCGTTCGGTTTCCCCATTAATTTTGAGGTTAAGATATTTTACTGTCAATGAAATGAAACTATGAATTCGTTTGATAGAACAATATATATTCTTTAAATAATATATCAAAAAATAGTGAGTCTTGTTGCGATAAAACAGATGAGAATATGAAATTATGACATTGCAACTGACAGAAACTAGGCATGAATTTAGATTCTTCTTGACCGGACATTTAACAATTTATACGAAATATTTCCCTCACTGATTCACTTGACTGTACCTTCAACACTTTTAGTGTAATTACGATGTATTCCTTTGCTCTGGTGTTTACTGTAGATGTGTCACACCTAACGTGGTGATACATCCTTGCGACTGCTTCTTCTCCATATCATCTGACTTCTTTGTAAGTCACTATGGTATGAACTCTTGGCAGGTCCAGGGTTGCCCTCTCTGACTACTTGGTAAGCCTTGCGTCCGCGTCTTCCACTAAGTGACGGACCAACCATTTGGTCTCACTCTCTCAATGACCAATAATGGCTCACTGAGTCTTCACCATCTCTCGTTCACTGGCCAACTAAGGCCTCTTGATCTAGTAGACTTGTTCACTGTACTGCATCCGTATAACTAATGACTGACGCTACAATGTGCATCCACCTTATATAGACGTAGGTTGACACAGCTACGTAATCTCCAGAAATAACAATGACATACTCCCACCTACGCGACAAATATTACATACAGTGGTGAAATAGCCCCGCGGCGATGACACCGTGCGCGCATATTCTAAATAAATACGATGACATAGCCAAGGCGCGGCGATGACTTGGCAGAATCTCCACTGGTGTAGCAATCTAACAACGTCACTTCCAATCTCTGATATATACAACAATTCTCACTGTACAGGTATTGAGTGTTATACTACACATACGTATATATGTATACATCTAAGTGCAATCTTGCAAGCAACAGGCAATTGCAAAATTGAATAAAACGGATAATTACAATAATAGTACAATATCACAGATAACATAATAATAATACTGACATAATAATAATAATAATAATAATAATAATAATAATAATAATAATAATAATACAGATAAAATCATACAATAATAAAAATACAGATAGCATCTTGTAACGGGATTTGAACCGTTACAATTCGCCTCCCTCATAAATAAATCGAAGAACAAAGAATCGATTGATTTATGAACAACATAATATAAATATAACACTGACACAGATAAACACTTTAAATGAGTATACAACAATAATTTTCTTTTTCAGCATCCATACATTTTATCAAATATCACAAATATGAGAATTCTTCTCGCATATGGTTATCGCAGATAACTGTCCAATGTCCTGTTCTCAGTTTTGTCACACAGTACATGACAATGTAGCACTTATTCTTCCAATGCACCAATACGACACTTGGTTCACACACTAATCGCAGATGTTAGTTTTATTTTGCCAGTTTCTTACAAAATTTAATCATCTTACTCTTATTTCAACAAATCTCACGTGAAATTCTTCTTTACATATACGTATAATACTACAAATACCGACAATATCCCCTTCCTGATCTTTTAAGGAATATGCACACTTCCCGATACGGTTCACAATAGTGAAATACCCCTGATACAAAATAATAACTTCAACATATTTCCCGCCTCTGCAGATGATGAAATGGAACTCTGAGTAGCACTCCGTCACGCAAACTGAATCAATTTTGCCCTCATTGACTTACATATATCAATAAATCACATCCTTCTTGGCAACAATAATTAAAGGTCCAATACTATGGCTACAAGATGGTTCAATTATTCCGTAATCCAGCATAATGTTTATTTGTTCTTAGACTTCACTAGCATTTTTAAGTTGAATGGGGTACTTACCTCCCACAAACGATCAATGGTCATTTACTACAAATTTATGTTCATATACGTGTTCTTCCTCACTTACCACTTAATACATCTCGATGCTTACCTAACATCGAACACAATTACTCCTCCTGTAATTCACTCAAATTACCTCACGTCACTGCCTCATACCGACGATCCCTCAGATCCTGGTCGTATAGACACGTAACACACCCAACAAAACATTTCCTCTCACTAGGAACAACTTCACTTACCTCTCATATATTTCAAAGAACACACGTCACCAACACACTTACCTCAGACCATCATAATTAACAAGTACTTCTTTGCCAGTTCCCTCACAGAACAAACACACACTACCTAAATTAAAGTCTACTCTACTTCCATGATTTGCAACCAAGTCAGCTCCTAAAATCGCTGGATACACAAGATCTGGTACAACAAGGCGTGGCTGAAACTTACAATTATTTTTACTTATGATTGGTACCGCTATTATTTTATTTACTCACTTTGACTCACCCAACGGCTGTTATAAGATCTGATAGTACCTTCACTTACCTTCTTCATATCACAATTTCCATCATCGGAGTTACTACCTCACTACTTACATCATATTCTCGGTATAACAAGTACTTACATCACTTTAACAGATCACGTCTTACGTCTAACTTACTGCTACTATTAATTACTTCATTATCTACGACTACGGCACTACTTAATTATCTCACTTAACATTACTTAGGTCACAATCACACTACTCTTAACTCTACTTTCACTACATAACTACTTATACTAAATACCAGTTCATCTACTACCTTCAGCCTGTCTACTTAACTTACCCGATTCCCTGTGAATCTGAAATACTCTGGCTCGATAACGACACCTGGATAACATTCATATTCAGACTATCATAATCCCTTTGATAACTCAAATCCGTACGCCTCCCATCTTCCCATTCTCTCTGATTACTCCTCTGACCCTCTCTTTCACAACTCAAATACATACGCCTCCCATCTTCCGATTCTCTCTGATTACTCTTCTGACCTTCTCTCTCATAACTCAAATACATACGCCTCCCATCTTCCGATTCTCTCTGATTACTCTTCTGACCTTCTCTCTCATAACTCAAATACATACGCCTCCCATCTTCCGATTCTCTCTGATTACTCTTCCGACCACTATCACCTTCAACACAACTATTAATCCTCTGCGGATCATGATTACCCCTTCTCTGATACACGGCTAACATTTTTCCCCTTCTCTCTACAATATTACTTTCCTCAGACATCATGCGTTCTCTCTCACGCGCGCGCCCTTCCACACATTCCTTCCAAAGCCTGTCAATGAAATTTTCTCTAAATTCTCCCAAATTAGACATATTATCCCAGTACACTCGAAACCATATTCTACTTTCACCAATAAAAACATTAGACAAAATCTCCAACACGTATTCCCATTCAATAACATTATTCCTCAACTTACTTGCAAATCTTTTCTCAACTACTTTTACAAACTCTATAGGATTAAACTGTTTTCCAGAAAACCCAGTTAAATCACGATCCCTACTGAACAAACCACTCGCTACTATCACGTCTAAACCTGTCTTACCTCTACCTTTCTGCCGTATCACTTCCTGGCAGTTTACAACTTCTTCTTCTTCTTCTTCTTCTTCTTCTTCTTCTTCTTCTTCTTCTTCCGCTGCTCTCTCAGAATTCTCTTCCCCTATTCTCACTTCTTCCTTCAATTCTTCCTCTCTTTCTCTTACCTGCTGTGATAGCGTTTCCTGTTCGTTCCGTAGTTCAGTGACCTCTACAAGTTTGCTTTCGACTTGCTCATTTCTACTAATCTGTTCCCCCATCTCTTCCCCAACTGCATTGCAAATCTTGTCCAATCTTTTCTCGACTACCTCATGAATTTCATCCCGATTACTCGAAATTTTATCACTTAATTCTACGATATTCTCTGTACATATTTCTTTGACTTGCTCGGTCTGAATATGAAGACTGCTCCGATTCAACTTCATTTCATCTTCAATTTCTACGCACTCTTCATTTGACTTACTTTCTAACTTACATGTTGACTTAGATGTTTGATTATTTATCTCTAATATCTTAGAATCTATTTTACTAATGGTCACTTTAAAATTTTCTTTATAACTGGAAATTAATTCTTCCATCTGTCTATTCCTATTTTCGATACTTCTATTAATCATTTCTTCCATTTTGCTACAGCTACCAATCAGTTCTTCCATTTGTTTATTATTATTTTCATTACTAGTATCAATCTTTTCTTCCATTTTGCTACAGCTACCAATCACTTCTTCAATTTGTTTCTTATTATTTTCATTACTAGTATCAATCTTTTCCTCCTTCCGTTTCTGAATATTTCCACTACTAGTATCAATCTTTTCCTCCATATGTTCCATATGTTTCTTGAGCCCGGTCATTTCGGCCATGAACAAATTAAAAAAATCTTGGTTCATTCCCCCCGCGATTTCTTTTTGAGTTTCAGTGTGCTTCTCAATTTCTGCACTTTCCTGAATTTCCTCAGAAGGTTCCATCGTATTCACCTGCTCCCTACTCTGAATTTCACCTTGGATGTCCGCAGAAGCAATGACCTCGTCGTCACATGACTTGTTATTGTCTTCCTTGTCCATCTTTGGTTCACTAGTGATAGTACGCGATCTCAAATTAATTTCCCTCTTCAAATCCCTTGACATATCCCCAAAATACAAATATATATCACAAAATTATAGTCCTGACATTTACCGGTAATAATTTCCGTTGGCTTAAATGCGCACACTCCTCCCAAAATGAACCTATGATATGCTGTCATTCAGAACAAATTCTGAATTTATTCGAGTCCCACGTTGCGTCGACACTTTGTAATTTTCCTAACTCTCTTACTAAATTTTACAAACATATATATATTTAACTTGAAAAATCTGAATATCTGCATTTAAAATGGAAATTATGAAAATTAACATTCATTAAATAAAATACACACTCGTCGAACCTTGTACTCACACTTACTTGTTACCTGCTTACTTACACATACGTTATTTGAAGGGCGCCAGCTGTCACTCAGTACAGCAATAATAGAATGAGACTCTTGACTATCTCTAGGGTGTGGGGTAATAAGCTTACTTTTGACAACATACCATATAAGTTCTGGGAAAAGGAGATTGGCGTTCGGTTTCCCCATTAATTTTGAGGTTAAGATATTTTACTGTCAATGAAATGAAACTATGAATTCGTTTGATAGAACAATATATATTCTTTAAATAATATATCAAAACATAGTGAGTCTTGTTGCGATAAAACAGATGAGAATATGAAATTATGACATTGCAACTGACAGAAACTAGGCATGAATTTAGATTCTTCTTGACCGGACATTTAACAATTTATACGAAATATTTCCCTCACTGATTCACTTGACTGTACCTTCAACACTTTTAGTGTAATTACGATGTATTCCTTTGCTCTGGTGTTTACTGTAGATGTGTCACACCTAACGTGGTGATACATCCTTGCGACTGCTTCTTCTCCATATCATCTGACTTCTTTGTAAGTCACTATGGTATGAACTCTTGGCAGGTCCAGGGTTGCCCTCTCTGACTACTTGGTAAGCCTTGCGTCCGCGTCTTCCACTAAGTGACGGACCAACCATTTGGTCTCACTCTCTCAATGACCAATAATGGCTCACTGAGTCTTCACCATCTCTCGTTCACTGGCCAACTAAGGCCTCTTGATCTAGTAGACTTGTTCACTGTACTGCATCCGTATAACTAATGACTGACGCTACAATGTGCATCCACCTTATATAGACGTAGGTTGACACAGCTACGTAATCTCCAGAAATAACAATGACATACTCCCACCTACGCGACAAATATTACATACAGTGGTGAAATAGCCCCGCGGCGATGACACCGTGCGCGCATATTCTAAATAAATACGATGACATAGCCAAGGCGCGGCGATGACTTGGCAGAATCTCCACTGGTGTAGCAATCTAACAACGTCACTTCCAATCTCTGATATATACAACAATTCTCACTGTACAGGTATTGAGTGTTCTACTACACATACGTATATATGTATACATCTAAGTGCAATCTTGCAAGCAACAGGCAATTGCAAAATTGAATAAAACGGATAATTACAATAATAGTACAATATCACAGATAACATAATAATAATACTGACATAATAATAATAATAATAATAATAATAATAATAATAATAATAATAATAATAATAATAATACAGATAAAATCATACAATAATAAAAATACAGATAGCATCTTGTAACGGGATTTGAACCGTTACAATGCGATGAATGTTCATATAAAGCAGGTGCTTAGAGATTGAACAGAGAAAGAATAATATAAACTGAATGTTGGAGTTCCATTCATATATAGCATTATAGCAGAAAAAACCAAAACATCTATTTATTGTGATATCTTTTCAGATTATCAAAGATAATATTGCCTTTGCAGGCTGTTAAGAAAAGAGAGAAAGCGGAAATTATTACTCGACAATACATGAAACTAGTAGAACTACTGTAACGATGTAGTTCCATGCTATCCCTTAAGCCTATGTACCTAATGGCTCTAGACTTCAACGGAGTTATATTATCTAGGTTACCTTAGGCACAATTCAGTTCCTGGCTGACATGTATCACATCCTTTCCTTCCTTCAGTTTCCTGCTCCACCTTCCCCTAATAATGTTAAATAATTTTGCAATTCTATCCGGATGCATCCATTCTCTGTTCAATAACTTTACAATTGTATACAACTGATTTTCGTTCTCAATTTTCTTTACATCCTCATCGTCTATGAATTTTTCTCGTATTTACTTTGTCATAGGGAAATCTTTTACAAGGTGTGCCCATCCCATCTCTTCAGAGCATATTAAACATTTATTTTCATCCCTGTTCCTTCTATATGCTTTATTTTTATGTATCCCCATTAACCACCATATTATACCCCTCATTCTCTCTTTTGTTATAAACTCTACATTTATTCTCATTCTCTCAATTTATATTACAAAATTCTTCTAATGACATCTTACTCCTACATTGTGCATCAATGTCTTGTTTTTCAATATCCTTAATTCTTAGAACTATTTTTTTTTACATATTTTCCACTTCTCTATACATTCTTTTTCCCATGACATCCCATTCCAATCGTTTCTAAAATATTACGTACCCCATCCACCCAGTATCCTTGGTTCTGATGTTTCATTTGGTGTTGATATGCTATCTGTAAAATTTCGCCCCCTTCTCGCAACTTCATTCTCAACCAATACTTTATTATCCTTTTAATAATGTCCACTCGCAGACTTATATCTTTGCACATCATTCTCACTCCACAATTAGCTGTACAGCTGGGTAGACCCATAATTATTTTCCCAAATCTACTCGTAATTGTATCAAGTGAATTAACCCTTTCTTCAACTCCCCAAATTTCCGCTCCGTACAACACTCTAGATTTAACTACTGCATTAAAAACATTTTTATACACTCTGTAGTCTGTGTTGGGCATCTTATTCTCCAGTATGCTAATGGTTGACAGTGCACTCATGCCTTTTAGCTTTGATTTTTTATTTGCTCTGACCATTTTCCATTTCCACTTAAAATCATACCCAAGTAAGCCGACGAATGAGATGGCTCAATTACGAAAACAAAAGGACCATTGATAAAAGAACTTCATCAGAGATATGATAGGAGATAAAAACCCGTTCATCATTACCCTGAAAAACTCTGATTTGTACAGTCTTATAATAACAATGTTATTGGCTTTACGTCCAACTAACTACATTTTTGGCTTTCGGAATGTAACAGTCTCAGTCAAACTTGTAGGAAACATAAAGTGATATAATGCTCTATGAATATAATCATTCCCAACTGTATCAAAGACTTTATTAAGATCAATGTTATAAGAAAGCAGCGTTGGGGTTTAGGTCAATTGAACAATAAAAAGTAATAGCTCGGAAGGAAAGAATGTTACGTAGATTAGATTTTCAAGCTTTGTCACAGGTTTATCCAAGTCCGATCAAACTCATACTTGGTAAGTTTTAATTACTCGATACAAATTGAATGTTGTCCTTTTCGGTTTCTTCTCCACAATACTGAGACGGCTGAGAGTTAGTATTTTCCTCACGTGTTGTTACTGCGGATTATTTTATATATCTTCATCGTTTTCTTTGTATTGAGACTGCCTTCACAGACAAGTTCCATTTATATTAAAACGTGAAATATGCGAATAACCTAAAGAAGAAAATGTTTTACATGAGCATAGAAATTTAATTTTAAGCTGCAGTATATAACATCACACCTCCATGAGGGAATATACTAAATGCATCCTTCACTACGAGACACAAAACTAAAGTACAGTTGATAAAATAACTTCATCACAGGTATCATAGGAGACAAAAGCCCGTTCATCATTACCCTTAAAAACGCTGAATTGTACAGTATTATAATAACAATGTTATTGGCTTTACGTCCCATACTACTGTTTAGAGACGTTATTAACAGACTGTTGTTCTATGGTATTATATTTGAGAATAAAACATGTTTTCTACAGTACAAATATACTATAGAACTTTTGACTTATTTTATATTATTCATCAGTCGGCATATGTGATCAAGACCTGTCACTTTGGAACAGGGTCGGGGTAACTGGATTTTAAAAATGAAAATCTCCTCAATTCATCATATTTTTCGGCATATTTATCAGCCACATTTAATAGAATGAAATCTCTGTTACGTAATGATGCTCTCAATTTAAAAATGCGACAGCGCAAGATAAAATGCTATGTGGTTTCACGTCCTGGATAATCTTCTCAGGCCACATTACCTTCCATGACGAGTTGTATAGGGCAGATGTGACTGATTCCCAAGCAGGATGGAGTACTTCCTCGTTGACTCTGCTCTGTGGTGTCCATACATGGATTGTAAAACAGCTCTTAGTTAAGAAGTAGGAAGCCTTCGAAATGTGGCTACAAAAATCATTTTAAAAATGCCTGGGTTCATCATGTAAGCAACCAGCTGGTTTTACGACGGACACACAGTAAAAGAATGATAGCTTCTTCACGGCATATATTTTGTGGCTAGAAATACAAGGTTCTACAACTTAAATGAGAGGTCAAGATTGAAGGGCAAAGAAGAAGAGCGAGAAATTGAACATGTTGCCTAAGAAATATTAATGAACTGACTGGTATACAGATACAGAGCACTGAGCAATTGCACCGTGTTGCAGAAGACCGAAAAGCATTAGTTGTGGTGATCGCCAACGCACATAAAAGAGGAAGAAATCATGCCTAGCCGTCAATATTCCATCTCTTGGCATTCTAATTCTTCGACAATGAACCTCAGGGATATGTGTAACAAGTGGCGGCTGCTCTCACAGAAGGTTGGTGACACCATGGAGTAATGTTTCTCGTATCAGAGTTGCCGTGTCGTGGATATCGAGCCACTGTCGGAGGTTTCACGTCCTGGATAATCTTCTCAGGCCACATCACCTTCCATGACGAGTTGTCTCGGGCAGATGTGACTGATTCCCCACCAGGATGGAGTACTTCCTCGTTGACGACCCTTGAGATCAACCTGGTACTCTTGATAATACTTGTAAAACTATTACCACGTAGCCCAACAAACGCTTTGAAATTAAAGCATATTGCCTGTAATCAAGACCTCCTATTCGAAACTCCCTGACATGTCGTAAAATATTACGTTAGCCGTGCTGCTGTATGGTGTCGAAGTTTGGATACGGAAAGCTAACTGCAGGCCTTTGAAATGTGGATCTATCTCGAAAACCATCTTCAAGGCTGCCGACAGTGGGGTTCGAACCCACTATCTCCCTGCGAGCTCACAGCTGCGCGCTCCTAACCGCACGGCCAACTCGCCCGCTATTTAAGAGATTATAAGGGTAACATTGTCTTTACAACGTCATGTCAAGTTAGTTTCATGTTAATAACATCATGTTTTATTTTAACAACATGTGCAGTCAAAGTGTGAGGTGAGAAGATAGATTTCAGGAAAGTTGGGACATTTTAATTACTACATCTAGTAGTAGTTTCTTTTTATGATAGATTTATTAGAATGTGTTGGACGTAGGACAGTTTGTATGAATCTTCACTAATTACACTCCGTAGTGGTGTAACCAATCACTATTATATTTTATTAAACTAGTTGTACATAGGATGTGATATAACTTAGTGATTATTCAAAGTTTGTATATATTGTCAGTTTATTATTAAATAACTGACGGAAAGGAGTTGTTCTTATAATGAGTGTTTTTTTTTTTACATTTTTAGTAGTTGGGTTTATTTCGGGTAGGACTTTGTGGGGTCAGTCATTTTATTTTTCCTTGCGTTTTCAGGTCATAGAAGGTTTTGACTGTCGTGTACTTACACGTTTATTGTCAGATAGTGTTGTGTAAATTTCTGTTACTTTGAATTCCGTATTTCCTAGTTGAGTGCCAGTTGTACTCTCTAGAAGTGAAACTAATGTATTTAATAGGACTCCACATGCGATCTAATTTTTTTTCGAGCTGGTTTCTTTTGATTTACGCAACATTTAAGGCGATATAAATGAGTATGCAACCGGGGAATTAACAATTGTATTTATTAACCCAAAACAAACCACTTGCTTGTCATTTCAATATTAACTTTTCTGGACTAAAATCACGTGTTCATTTAAACCCCCGCCGGTGGGGGAGGTACAATGCACCCACGGTATCTCCTGCCTGTCGTAGGAGGTGACTAAAAGGACCCCCAGCGTGGGTTGGTGACCACGGGACCATTAACTGAGTCCTGGAATTGCTTCCACTTACTTGTACTACGCTCCTCACTTCCATCTGTCCTAGCAGACCTCTTTTGGTCGACTCCTGTTATTTTCCGACCCCAACAGTATTAGTTGTCGAGGCCTAGGGAGTTCATTATTTTTACGCCCTTCGTGGCCCTTGCCTTTCATTGGCCAATTTCTTCATTTTTCGTAGTGTCGGACCCCTTCCATTTATTTTTCTCTGGTTAGTGTTATGGGGATGGTTGCCTAATCGTACTTCCTCTTAAAACAATCACCACCACCACCACCACCACCACCACCACCACCACCACCACCACCACCACCACCACCACCACCACCACCACCGTGCTCATTTAAACATTTTCACTTAATTATTTAGAGTTAACCTGAAATTTAATTATTAAATTTATTAAATTTATTTAATTAAACTTTATTTGGTCAGACCCCTTGGCTGAATGGTCAGCGTTGAGGCGTTCGATTCATAGATTCCCGGATTCGATTCTCGGCCGGGTTGGGGACTTTAATCTCGTCTGATTCATTCTTCTTGCTCGGGGACTGGTTGTTTCTCTATGTCCGAACACTCTCCTCTTCACATTCATACAACACACCACAGAACACGCAATACATCCATGCACTTAGGGTTGCGTCAGGAAGGGCATCCGACCGTAAAAGAGGGCAAAATCCACAGGTGCGACACAGTTCAGACCTATGCACCACAGGTGTGGGAAAAGCGGGGGATGCAGAATTACATTTTATTTGAGATTAACTTAGTTTTTCGTTTACTTGTTCACTTAAAGATTTAGTTCATGTGCATATTTAAGCATTTGATTTTAAACTTATTGACGATGTCAGTTATATTCAAATGGTGCAAATACTCTTTTATTTTTCTCAATTATTTAAACTAAATTTTGAGCGCCATGCTTTGTAATTAAGCACATTTGACTTCATCAAATGTTGACTGAAAATCTACGACTGGTCCAAGTTAAACTGGAGGTTATTTCGTTTCAGTGAAGGGTCCATTCGGTGCTTATCCGGTTCCCTGCATTAGTATTAAATCAGCTGACACATTATATTAAAAAAAAGTTCGGGGCTAGGTTACGAGAGACTAAACATTCATGAAGAGAACAAATTAATCTATGATAAATCAGTCATCAACGATCTGAATTTGGTTCTGACGCCCACGTAGTCACTTGAAACCAGATTTTAGGTTTCAGTTTTTTATTAACGGTGGTTTTGAGGCAAGAAGGCAGTGGGAGCTGCTTTTATTTGCTACTTGTTTAACGTCGCGCTAACACATCGAAACATTTCGGCGACGGAGGAATGGGAAAGGGAAGGTAGCGACCGTGGCCTGAAATGAGGTAAACCCCCAACAAATCCTTGGTGTGAAAATGAAAACCACGGAAAGCCATCTTCACGGCAGCCGACGGTGGGATTCGAACTCACTGTCTTCCGAATGTGAGCTCACAGTTGTGCGACCATAACCGGATGGCCAACTCGCTCGGAAGGAGTGATTTATATGGAAGCAAATGCACTTATTTTTCATTCATTACCTGTTAAGTATCAGTCTTGTTGTTTGCTTTCTTTGCTTTCACATAGCTTAAACTTGTATATATTTTCTTTCCATGTTTTCTTTATTCTTAATAAATTTGTATCAGAACATTCCTCATATTTTATTCCAAATGTTTATATCTTACTTCGTGCCCCGTCGATTATTCGACGAAGCGACTAGAAGAACGGAAGAAACGTCCTGAGATACGTAAGAGTCTGTAAGTATTTGCCTCCGCTGCATCCGTGCCAAGAGAAGATTTTCAGTTAAAGGGTACAATATATCCAAGCACACTTCCTGTTTTTCACCTTTTCAGCTTAACTACAGTTATATCAGTTCAATGCGAAACCACGTTTTCCTAAGAATTTACTTGGAGAAAGTCACGCTCATAACGTCGCTGCGCCAATTTCTGTTCTGGGCTACGCTTTCCTAACAATGTTCATTTTATGCGTACACCCGCACTTGAGTGTACTTCCCAGGACTTTCCTGGCCATGATTTAACCCTGGATCACCGCTCCCCATTGGTACACAAGTATGCTGAGTTACAACGTCCCAGAAAATGGCTGTAGGTATATGTAGAGAATTAACATATAAATACAAGAAATGCCTCACTTAATTAAACAACCCGTACATTTACATCATGGTACTAGAAATTAATTACGGCATAATAACAACAATGCTGTATATATTATCATATAATTAAATATTTCACATAAATAATATAAAACATACATTGCCGTGCGTGTAACATGGTACATATTACCATGTGTTTTTTAACTTGCAAGCTAATTTATGATGGACGTGTACTGTTGGAACTGTTGTGTGAAACGAGTAAGTTCCTACATGTTCAATTAACAACAGGATTGACTGACTTTTCCCCTATTTTAAAGTTCCCGTCTCGTTTTATTCTATTCTCTACAGACTGTATTGGCTTTGAAATTTTATTGTGGACTTGTTTTGGTCAGGAGTTGATTGGGCTCATTAAACGGACAACCAGCACGCTGTCATAGATGAACGTTTTCATCGACCGTGGGTATTATGATGCTAAATAACAATTCTGTGCAGAATAATTAAAACAAATATCTCAATAAATACTTGTGTAGCACAATAAATTAAGAGACCTGAGTGACTCTAATAATGCGAATTTTGTACGAATATTTTGTATAAAAATATTTAGAGCAGGTATCATAGTGGATTAGGGTAATAAAATGCAGGGTTAATTAGCTGGAAAAATTTAATAAACATAATTTAAAGACCTAAAATAATTCAAACGAGAGTTAATGTGAGTGCAGCCTACACGTGACACAAATTTATATTTATTTTTCTCTGGTCGGTTAACCAGTGCACTAAGCGCTCTGCTTCTGCCTCTAAATATTAGCACTGAAAAACGAGAACGGGAACACACATACTATACAGGGTGGAAGGTAACAGATGCATCAAAGTAATACAAGTAATAAAGCTTGAAGTGAGGATCACAGGATTGCAAGTTTCATATATGTACCTTGCACCGCTATGCTATGATATCACAATGAAATCAGCGATATAGCCTAAAGGTTTATGGCCCGCAACGTAAGAGGATGGAATGAACAAACACCTGGCAACACTTATCAAAACAAATGCGTATAAGTTATTTGTCGTGTATCTTGATGAATTTAGCAGTAGAAAATTCAAAACTTATGACTTGAATGGTAGCAAAGAACATATGGCAACGCAGGTATGATGAAGGGAACAAGCAAAGTCGGAAGCCACAATGAGAGCGGAGTGACCTGTGATGTAAAGTTTACTACCCGGACGTGACTAGTGTGTACCTAGTGAAATCATACCGCTTTACAATGGCAGAGTTCACATCGAGTGAATATTTAGACATGATTTGAATATACGGAGAAGCAGGATGGACGTAAGACGTTAATATCAATAATTTCAACAGATCTGCATTTAGGACTTTCGCCCAGGTGGCAGATTGCCTATTAATTATTTACCCACTATTTTCTTAAATTATTTCAAAGACGTTGGACATTTTTCGAATGTCTCCCTTGGTAAATCATTCCAATCCCTAATTCCTCTTCCTGTTAGCGAATATTTACCCCAACCTGTCCTCTTGAATTCCAATTCATATCATCGTATGAGTGGAGGCTCCGTGGCTCAGACGGCAGGGCGTCAGCCTCTCACCGCTGGATACCGTGGTTCAAATCCCGGTCACCCCATGTGCGATTTGTGCTGGACAAAGCGGAGGCGGGACAGGTTTTTTTCCGGATACTCCGGTTTTCCCTGTCATTTTTCATTCCAGAAACACTCTCCAATATCATTTCATAGCATCTATCAGTCATTAATAAATAACTTTGGGAGTGGCGACCCCATCGTACTAATAGCCTATATCTGCTTCATTCATTACGTCCCTGACCCAGTCAATGACTGGAAAACAGGTTTAGGTTTTCATTTTCATCATATTATGAATTTTTTTACTTCAAAAACTCCATTCGCGCACATTCGTCTACTGATGTCTTTCCACACCATCTCTATACTAACAGCTCGGAATATATCGCTTAGTCGAGTAGCTCATCTTCTCACTCCCTAAACTTTCCAACCCAAAGTCTGCAACATTTTTGTAGAACTAAATTCGTATCCTTCTCCCGAGGTGGCGCAGCCCTTTTCAGACACTGCCCCTATTGGAGGCGAGTTACATATAGGTGTACGTACCAGCCCTACTGCTTTCCAGAAGGGCAAAGGAAGTATACTTATGATTTAAAGGACAGATGAGTGGCAGAGGATGATGTCTATGTTACCCGATGACCTCTCAGGCTGGATGTTCTCACCTTTCACATCTAGTTTAGTCCTAAGCAATGCAGAAAGATAAACTGGTGTTGTGAAGAACCGCGGCTGCCTATGTTTTGTCAACACTTCATTTCGTCCTTACCAGTGAGAGGTCTTATATCCTAGTCCATAGTATGACCTCTCTAGGTCAATAGCTTCACTTCATCCTCGTCTCTCCTAGTGAGAGGTTGTCTATCCTAGTGTACAGACTGACCTCTCTAGATCAATAGCTTCATTTCATCCTCGTCTCTCCTAGTGAGAGGTTGTCTATCCTAGTGCACAGACTGACCTCTCTAGGTCAATAGCTTCACTTCATCCACGTCTCTCCTAGTGAGAGGTTGTCTATCCTCGTGCACAGACTAACCTCTCTAGGTCAATAGCTTCACTTCACCTTCGTCTCTCCTAGTGAGAGGTTGTCTATCCTAGTGCACAGACTAACCTCTCTAGGTCAATAGCTTCACTTAATTCTCGTCTCTCCTAGTGAGAGGTTGTCTATCCTAGTGCACAGACTGACCTCTCTAGATCAATAGCTTCATTTCATCCTCGTCTCTCCTAGTGAGAGGTTGTCTATCCTAGTGCAAGACTAACCTCTCTAGGTCAATAGCTTCACTTAATTCTCGTCTCTCCTAGTGACAGGTTGTCTATCCTAGTGCACAGACTGACCTCTCTAGGTCAATAGCTTCACTTCATCCTCGTCTCTCCTAGTGAGAGGTTGTCTATCCTAGTGCACAGACTGACCTCTCTAGATCAATAGCTTCACTTCATCTTCGTCTCTCCTAGTGAGAGGTTGTTTATCCCAGTACATATACTGACCTCTTTAGGTCAATAGCTTCACTTCATCCTCGTCTCTTCTAGTGACAGGTTGTCTATCCTAGTGCTATTTTTTTCCTAGTTGCTTTACGTCGCACCGACAGAGATAGGTCTTTTGGCGACGATGGGACAGGAAAGGGCTAGGAGTGGGAAGGAAGTGGCCGTGGCCTTAATTAAGGTACAGCCCCAGAATTTGCCTGGTGTGAAAATGGGAAACCACGGAAAACCATTTTCAGGGCTGCCGACAGTGGGATTCTAACCTACTATCTCCCGAATACTGGATACTGGCCGCACTTAGCGACTGCAGCTATCGAGCTCGGTCTATCCTAGTGCACAGACTGACCTCTCTAAGTCAATAGCTTCACTTCATCCTCGTCTCTCCTAGTGAGAGGTTGTCTGTCCTAGTGCACAGACTGACCTCTCTAAGTCAATAGCTTCACTTCATCCTCGTCTCTCCTAGTGACAGGTTGTCTATCCTAGTGCACAGACTGACGTCTCTAGGTCAATAGCTTCACTTCATTCTCGTCTCTCCTAGTGAGAGGTTGTCTATCCCAGTACACAAACTGACCTCCCTAGGTCAATAGCTTCACTTCATCCTCGTCTCTCCTAGTGAGAGGTTGTCTATCCCAGTACACAGACTGACCTCCCTAGGTCAATAGCTTCACTTCATCCTCGTCTCTCCTAGTGAGAGGTTGTCTATCCTAGTGCACAGACTGACCTCTCTAGGTCAATAGCTTCACTTCATTCTCGTCTCTCCTAGTGAGAGGTTGTCTATCCTAGCACGTTGAGTGCCGAGCCGATTGTAGCACACTATTCCACTGGTGCCAGGCATGTTTTTGAATTGCATTCCGCTGGTGCCAAAGCAATTGTGCGCGTTGTAGTCTGTTTATATAATCTTGGGATGCATTTATATGATGTACTAAGTAAATTTTATCTCACCATACCATGGTCATGTGTGACGCCATATGGTGTCACATCAATTTTTAGGAAAGATAAAATATAGCGTGACGCCATATGGTGTCACAGAATTATTTGTCATGGAATGTGCAATACGAATTTCAAATACGGGATATTTATTTGCTAATTCAAATTAGCGCAATATTTATGAAAACCTAGTAAAATGCAAAACAAGTACTCATATTACATTACATATTGTTGTGAACAGTTTTCTGATAACTGTAAACAATGAAAATATGCGTCTCGGCACGCCCGAGTTCTTGTTACTCGTAATTCTTCAAACCTTATTGGCATCGTTGTTCAAACATCGTCCTTTGTACACTTGTTTCATGTGCTATTTTCATAATTACGTTTTGCACATCTGATCGGGAAGTTAAGGGGAACGCGCTAACTACACGCTTCCTGGCTGCTAGCGCAGCTCGATGCAGTCCGGTTGGTTCACGTCCGCTGCTTCGCTCCTCCCTACCTCTCCGCCATACCCCGATACTCCCGCGGCACTTCTAATTTTATGACTACTTATTTGTTCAATTTTGGCGTTTAAACTTGCGCTGGGTACATGCAGTTTTCACCTTAGCATTCTACTGCCTCCCACGAATATTCCTACCAAATTTCAACCGAATCCGAGTGTAACACATGTATGTGTTCCCTCGTAAGGTTATTACCAATATCTTCCATTTCTTATATTTTTGCACAACTATATAAACTGAGTGATAATACGTACGTAAACGAGGAATATACAATGCCTGGCGCGCTTTCACCTGTGACAATGACCACTGGCCAGTCAGTGACTTCGGAAGAATACTGTGGCGCCACATGGTGGCATAGAGTAAAAATACATAGCTGGAATAGACCCTGAAGTTCGCCCTTCACGTAGTACCAATTTTACGCGCATAGATGTCACAGCTGATTATCTACGGTGCATCACCTGAAACTCAACTGTGCCGCCATATGGCGTCACGCAAACTCTGATTTCAAGAACGGTGTGCCGCCATATGGCGTCACGCCATCTCGGATTTGAAGACCACCGTGACGCCATATGGCGGCACGTAGCACCCAACGTGC
Source organism: Anabrus simplex (assembly GCF_040414725.1). Classification (NCBI taxonomy): domain Eukaryota; kingdom Metazoa; phylum Arthropoda; class Insecta; order Orthoptera; family Tettigoniidae; genus Anabrus; species Anabrus simplex. The sequence goes on along the minus strand of NC_090265.1, from coordinate 1,155,778,821 downwards.
TAGTGCACAGACTGACCTCTCTAGGTCAACAGATTCACTTCATTCTCGTCTTTTCTATTGGGAGGTTGTCTATCCTAGTGTACAAACGGACCTCTCTAGGTCAACATATTCACATCATTATCGTCTCTCATAGTGAGAGGTTGTCTATCCTAGTACTCAGACTACCGGGCGAGTTGGCCGTGCGCGTAGAGGCGCACGGCTGTGAGCTTGCATCCGGAAGATAGTAGGTTCGAATCCCGCTATCGGCAGCCTTGAAAATGGTTTTCCGTGGTTTCCCATTTCCACACCAGGCAAATGCTGGGGCTGTACCTTAATTAAGGCCACGGCCGCTTCCTTCCAACTCCTAGGCCTTTCCTATCCCATCGTCGCAATAAGACCTATCTGTGTCGGTGCGACGTAAAGCCCATAGCAAAAAAACAAAAAAACAACAAAAAGTACTCAGACTGACCTGTCTAGGTCAACAGATTCACTTCATGCTCGTTTCTCCTAGTGACAGGTTGTCTATCCTAGTACACAGGCTGACCTGTAGGTCAACAGATTTACTTCATACTCGTTTCTTCTAGTGAAAGGCTGTCTATGCTAGTACACAGGCTGACATCTAGGTCAACAGATTTACTTCATACTCGTTTCTTCTAGTAAGAGGCTATCTATCCTAGTGCACAGACTGACCTCTCTAGGTCAACAGATTCACTTCGTTCTCGTCTTTCCTATTGGGAGGTAGTCTATCCTAGTGTACAAACGGACCTCTCTAGGTCAACATATTCACATCATTATCGTCTCTCATAGCGAGAGGTTGTCTATCCTAGTACTCAGACTGACCTGTCTAGGTCAACAGATTCACTTCATACTCGTTTCTTCTAGTGAAAGGCTGTCTATGCTAGTACACAGGCTGACCTCTAGGTCAACAGATTTACTTCATACTCGTTTCTTCTAGTGAAAGGCTGTCTATGCTAGTACACAGGCTGACATCTAGGTCAACAGATTTACTTCATACTCGTTTCTTCTAGTGAAAGGCTGTCTATCCTAGTACACAGGCTGACATCCAGGTCAACAGATTCACTTCATACTCGTTTCTTCTAGTGAAATGCTGTCTATCCTAGTACACAGGCTGACATCTAGGTCAACAGATTCACTTCATACTCGTTTCTTCTAGTGAAAGGCTGTCTATGCTAGTACACAGGCTGACGTCTAGGTCAACAGATTCACTTCATACTCGTTTCTCCTAGTGACAGGCTGTCTATCCTAGTACACAGGCTGACATCTAGGTCAACAGATTCACTTCATACTCGTTTCTCCTAGTGACAGGCTGTCTATGCTAGTGCACAGGCTGACATCCAGGTCAACAGATTCACTTCATACTCGTTCCTTCTAGTGAAAGGCTGTCTATGCTAGTACACAGGCTGACATCTAGGTCAACAGATTCACTTCATACTCGTTTCTTCTAGTGAAAGGCTGTCTATGCTAGTACACAGGCTGACATCTAGTTCAACAGATTCACTTCATACTCGTTTCTTCTAGTGAAAGGCTGTCTATGCTAGTACACAGGCTGACGTCTAGGTCAAAAGATTCACTTCATACTCGTTCCTTCTAGCGAGAGATCGTCTTGAACAGCTACACAGAAAATAGCTGACATTGGAAACGTCATGCCCAGGCGTGAAGCTGGTGGGCCTGGACGTGATCTTCGTGCGGTGAACCGCATATTAGAACTTAATGCAGAGAGCCCCGTCAGGATTACTCGCCAAATCACGGCAGGTAGAAGTGTCCCACTGGACGTAAATTAAGGGAAGACTGGCCCTAGTCGCAGCGATGGACTGAGCGTTTGTGCCTTGTCGGCTGGCAGGGAAGAAGTCCCGATCTAACCACCTTAGATTCCTTCTTTTGGGGGGGTACATGAAATCAAAGGCGTATCGCAGAGAAGTGGAAATCCCGCAAGAACTCTGAGAACGTTTCTTGGGAGCTGCACCGAACATTAGTAAAAACCACGATGTACTGAGGCGGGTTCAAGAGAATTTTCTCCGGAGGTGGCGAGCATGTATTACGGCCAATGGTGGACATTTCGAACTCCTGCTATAACAACGTGCACCGTTTCCCACGACCAATCTGGTCAAGTGTGTCTCTCTCAAAAGTCCGCTGTTCCTTAATGTTTACATTTGCTATGAAAAAGGTAAACTACGCTCAGAATTTTACCTGACCTTGTACTTTTGTGATCATAATCGAAGGGACCTCTATTTTTATGGGGAATCCGATCCATATGACGTGATATTTCCTTTCGTAAATCCCATGCGCATTGGCAGGGAATGAAACCAGACTACCAAGGTGAGAAGCGAGCAGCGATGCAACTCGGATTGTTACATTCCATATTATCGGGTTCAGGGGATGTAGGAGTCTTGGTAGTTTTACGGTCGGATGCCCTTCTTGACGCCAACCATTACAGGAGAAGCTGTGTGTTAAAGAAATGGTGTGAGTGTCGTGTCTCGTTGTGTACTGCGTACAAGTGTTGAAGGCGGTAGAAACACTCAGTCCCCGAGCCATAGTAATGTAGTTGTTATGCAATAATCCCTGGCATAGAGGAGAATCGAAACTGAGGCCTCAAGGACAGAAGGCTATGCAGACGGACTGTTGTGTTCACATTATGGTATTTATTAATGGGCTGGTCAACCCGAGCAGCAAGGTGCAGTTGTCAGAGGCATGTTATTTCGGCGAGTGTGGTGCAATTGGATGGTGAGTAGACTGAATCCCACTGCCAGCGGTCTTGAAGATAGTGTTCCATGGTTTCCATTTTCAATTTCAGGGTACAAATAAGGGGCAGGAATCATCATCAATAGAATAGTCCAATTTACACTTAATGTCATATTACCGAGTGAGTTGCCCGTATGGTTAGGGGCGCGTAGCTGTGAGTTTGTATTCGGGTGACAGTGGGTTCGAACTTTACTGTCGGCAGGTCTGAAGATGGTTTTCAGTGGTTTACCATTTTCACACCAGGCAAATGCTGGAGTTGTACTTTAATTAAGGCCACGGCCGCTTCCTTCCCACTTCTAGCCCATCGTAAAATTGTAAAAGAGTAAAAACAAAAATATATAACGCTGAGTTCGGGTTTTTACAAATGTAGCCACCCATTCAACCACTTTTTGTTTAGCCCAATAGCCCTCATTTTCGACAGTATTTTCCTATGATATAGGGCAGCAGCGATACAGTCCATTTGAGCTCATGACTTATGACAACACTACCAACGTAAGAACCGAAGTTTTCTCTACAAATGCGCCCATAATACTATTCCGACCCGCAATAGCTGGACAAACACAGCAAACAACTCGGCTGTCACTGGTTCACGCAACTTCTCATTGCGAGTTGATGAAACCGTACCCAAGAGTGAAGAACTGTTTCTCATTGCTTTGCTCATCAGAATAAAGAGGAATGCAGAGCAAACAACTCCTCACTGCTAGTTGATAACATGGTAACCAAGAGTGAAGAACTCTTTCTCATTGCTTTGCTCATCAGAATAAAGAGGAATGCAGAGCAAACAACTCCTCACTGCTAGTTGATAACATGGTAACCAAGAGTGAAGAACTACTTTTTCTTACTTTGTTCATCAAAAGAAAGAGAAAGATATGAAATCCCACGAACATTTGGTAAGCACAAGAGACTGATGGCCATGATATCCATAGCACATAGATAAAACAAAAATGAAGGTCAATACCGATTCTAGAGGAATTCTTTGGAATTCCTGGTGTAAAGGTTTGAGACATTAAGTTGTGTCGACAACGAAGACAATGATGTACTTTTAATAGCTAAACAAGTGTGAAGTCTAGGCAGCCATACTTCTTATGACAATACCACCAATAACTCTTCACTGCCGGTGGAAGACATGGTAACCAGGAGTGAAGAACCGCTTCTTCTTGCGTTGTTCATCAAAAGGAAGAGAAATACAGGGTAAGAACAATGCATCCTATGGTATCAGCACGATTAGAGAAAGACATCTAACGTACCGAGCTATGCGCGGACAAAAATACATTTTTCAACCTCTTCTGCATGTCTAAACCATTGTTTGATAAACATTTAAGTTTCAAAAGCAACTTATTTCCATGGGTTTACGCGTATTATCAACGAAAGTTGTAGCTAAACTTTTTGTTCACAACTTTTTCAATTCCACAGATCGTGTGGAGGATACAATGCGCAGTGGTAAGAAGTGCAGGCTACCTATGGCCACCGTGTGAAAACCCTCATTCCAGACAATGCCGTAAATCCACTGGCAACAACCCCGAGTTGCGGCAACTAGTTGCATAAGCGACCAACTGACGGTAACTAAACTATACTTACCACGTATAAAAGCTCTCAATTAAAATAATGCGCTGGTGTAGGGTTTGATAGTCGATATCAACTCCAAGTTACCTCTTATGATAGTGGCATAAATGGTGCTGACTAGTGCAGGGTTGATTAAGACATATCTGTAATAATATGAGATCCAGTGTTGAATGTAAATCTCCCAGACGTCGCTATCAGCTCGATGACGTTTTCGTAATAGATGAGTCCACGAAGGTCCTCATTAACGAGATTAATGCACGCAATCAATTGCTGTCCGTGGGATGAAACTAGGATGATGAATTTAACCTTTGAGTTAAGGGATTGCATATAAATCTTGCAATACTTTAGTCTTCGTAATTTACCTGTGAACAACGTTATTAGGCACGCGAGATCTTCCTTAACTCACAATTATAGATCCACTGATTTCAGCATATTGACAAAGTGGGCACGTCGGAATGTATCTGAAGACTCAGCTGAAAAGTGAATTTAAAATATCTTTTTCAAACTCTTTCTCTCTCTCTCTCGCTCTCTCTCTCTCTCTCTCTCTCTCTCTCTCTCTATCTCTCACACACACACAGACACACACACACACACACACATACACACACAAACACACAGTTTAAACCAGACATATAACAGGATGTTACTGGTATTAATTTCATGTCAGTATCCTTTCCTATCCTACCTCTAGTAAATTATATTCACATCAATACGGAAACATTAATAATAATAATAATAATAATAATAATAATAATAATAATAATAATAATAATAATAATAATAATAATAATAATAATTGTTACCGAGTTTTTGTGGTAGTTATGCGTGAAAGAAGGTGCGGGGTGGTGAACAGGTCTCAAGCTACTAAAGTAAAATTAATTTAAAATTTAACAAGGTTATATTTTCTTTTTGAAACAAAGAAATAACAAGCACGGCAGGTACAAAGTAGCAAGTCCAAAAGGGTAGTTACAATATTTACAGGATTTGGGCTTCGCGCCCTGACTTCACAATGCTAGGGCAATCAGCTCAGTTTTACCCCAAACACTAGCTTCAACAGAGGGGCAGAAAACCCCATTCATGCCTAGGAGCCCTTGCTCCAATTTACACTGAAAAGCCTCCACGAGGCATACAACACTCAATTTTCAAAAGAGCCACTCGCTCTCACATTTAAGCCTCTCCCAGACCACACCAAACTCCACCTTCAAGTTGTCCTCAACGGACGTAGACACAGGGGTAAAATACCCAACCTACTGAGGTCAATTAAATGAAAAGGGGCAATTACATGACCTCTAAAATAACAATTTGAGAGGAGGCGATCTGCACTCCTAATACACTTGTTTTTAAAACCTAATCTGGCTCTAGGCCACTAATGCAAGGGCTAATCCCATACTACAGAGGTGACTTTAGAAAAGAGCAATTTGTTTACGTTAACGAAGAATAGGTTGAGAAAATAAGTTCACCTCAAAACAATGTGAGTGGGAGCTCGAGAGGGTTAGCACTCTCTATCCCAATATGCAGCTTTAAAAGAGAATAGATGAAAAGATTGGTTACATTTTAGGAAAAGGTTACATGGTGGAAACGCTTCGAACCCGCTCCGAGAGTTAAACTGCCAACCTAGCAAGAAAAGAAGTTATTAAGAGGCCATTACCTGGTGTTGAACAGCTGGAGAAGAAAGAGGCGCTTCCCGCCTCCTGCTATGTACTTAATACACTGAAAGATGGAACAGAAGTGGCCCGGAGACTCTAAAATCAGCAGTTTAAATACTCTCGCGGAAGGTTCTAGGCGTTAGGGGAATGAGAACACCCTCCCACGAGGATTTTATTGGTTCATCAATAAACCCCCTACACAATACTAAGAAGAAACACATAATTGGTGGAAAATTAATTTAAGAAATTCGGGATAGGCTAGATTTAAAACAAGGGGAAAGGAGGGGTTAATATTGCCAACTTAACCAATGACTGAAAGAAATTTAGCAAAGAACAAACATTTGAAATAAAAATTTCTCCAACAAAATAGTTTTTTGACTCCGCACTAGGGTGCACTATTGTTGATCTTCAGTAGTGTCCTCTAGAAGAGAAAGTTCACACTTCTTACTTCAAGCGAAACAAAAACACATCAAAAATGACACAGTTCAAAAACTCAAAATTTTCCACGTGGTGACATCTTCTGAGAAGGTAAAGAATTAATAGCGTAGATAAAGTTCAGACTTCCTCCAGCAGAGGAGTTTCAACTGGCGCAATTTTTAAATTAGCGGCGTGGAGGTGTACCGCCCGGTACAGACCTCCCCCCCCAAAAGTACCTCCCGGGGTGACACATGAAATCTGTTTGAAACAAGGTCCAAGTTATGCTGTGGATATGAAGATTGATTGCAGAAGCATTTATAAGATTTTCTTAATTTGGTTTGATTCAGTTTCAAAATTTTGTTGTTGCACGTGAAGTAAAGTCTTTATATTTGTAGAAGTTGAATCTCTGAAGATAAACTTTTAATACTTAGAGGTAAAGAAAAATTTTGCAATTGCCACCAAATATTGCTGTTGAATTCCCAAGTGTAGTCATTGCTTATCGTAACTGTCCATGTAGTTGATGTTGATTAAGTTGAATGGCCAGACCGGCCGTTGCACCTTGCGTCCCAAGGGAGGCCACTCGGACCCCTCAAGTACCCTGAGATACCGCTCGCCCGCACTATGAGGGGAGCAGAGGTGTTGAAACACGCCGCGCCCGCGGTGAACATATACAGGCTGCGGGCAAGTAGCAGGTCGTGCGCCGCGCATCAGCCTTGGCCGGGAGGAGAGCTCCGGCTCGCCGTGCACCTGACGTACTCGCTGGAGAAGAGGGGGCCCGTCCTCTGCCCCAGTTGCTGTACGGCGCCGCGTGGCTGCGGGGGCACTGAAACATTAAAGCTAGGCGGCAGAATTGTGTTGGACCATCATCTTTTTGAGGGCACAGGCTTGGTGAAGAGGTTGAGGGGTCAGCGGCGAGCAGATGTCCATGGCATTTAATATAATCAAGCCACAGTGTGTATTGGAGCAGGAGACGGGAGCGTGGTAATGGCCGAGGCAAGGACAGGATGGCAGTTTAACAAATCGGGGGAGGTTTCACACAAATGCTTACATATAAAACAAAATATTATAGAAGGGGCAGAATGCCTAGAAATTGAAAACTCAAAAAAAATATAACCTTCATATCCCCTTTCACGATAATATGAAGCAAGTTAACACAGAAATTACACCGGTTTCACCTGTGACAGGTGAACCCTAAATATCCTCTCGGTGGCTGGATTGCTTAATAACAACGTAACCGGCGTAAGGAAATCGAGAATAATGCATGGCCCCTGAAATCTGGGGGCAAGCTTGCCCGCGGGAACAAAGTTCTTGACCATCACCTGGTCACCTACCTTCAAAGTGGTGGGTCTCCGTCCACGATCATACCTTTCCCTAACCTTTTCATGAGATACCTTAAGATTGGCTTTAGCCTTCTTCCAAAGATCTTTAATATTATCCGGATCTATTGTCTCGGGTAGAATGTCACTCAGAGACCAGAGGTTAGAGAGCGGCGAGTAGGGAACAAACTTGAACATAAAAGAAGCTGGAGTGAATTTATGGGATTCATGAACCGCCGAATTCAAAGCAAAAGCTAACCAATGCAGGGACGTGTCCCACCTGGAATGATCTTCATGATGATAGGCAATAAGTGCGGACCTGAGATTACGATTAACCCGTTCAGCCAGAGATGGTTGAGGGTAATAAGCAGAAGTAGTTACATGAGAGATGGATAAGTCAAAACAGAATTTACGAAAAAGATTTGATGTAAACGCCTTAGCGTTATCAGACACAATATATTGGCACGGACCAAAAGAAGCAAAAATAGAATTTAGGCAAGTAATGGTGGACTGAGCTGTAGCCAGCTTAGTCGGAAATAACCAAGAAAATCTGGTAAAACCATCTACGCATACAAAGATGAACTTGTTAGCATTACCCTTTGACTGGGGGAAGGGTCCTACATAATCAATGTACAGGCGTTCCATGGGGCGCGACGCTTGATGGGAAGACAAAAGGCCTACCTTGGTGGACATGGTTGGTTTACTAATCAAACAGGATTTACAAGCCTTTACTAGTTCACGGATTTCACCGTCCATACCTTTCCAGATGAACATTTCACGAATCTTTTCACGGGTTTTAAAGATTCCAAGATGCCCTCCTAATGGGGTCTCATGATAATACTTGAAGATCATAGGTACAAGAACAGCTGGAACGACAACTTTCATCATCTTATCATGCCTCGATGGGCAACATAGAACACCATTCCTCAGAACATAAGGGACAACATGTTCCCCAGAAGAAAGGGTTTCCATTATCGGAGCCAGCGTCGGATCTTCATGTTGGTATTTCTCGATATCCCTAAAGAGCATGGGGGCATCCGTTAAGATGGCATTAATATCAGATGGTGTTGACTCGGGAGGTGATGAACTGTCGACCGGTTCATGGTTCTCAACGTCGTTTGAAAACATACGGCTGAGTCCATCAGCGACAATATTTTCGGTACCTCTGATATGTCTAACATCAAACTGGAAGGCAGAAATACGGATGGCCCAGCGGGCTATACGACCAGTACGACGCGGCCTACCTAAGGCTTGATTATCTGTCTCCAGGTCGAATTTAACATGTTCCAGATAGAGACGGAACTTCTCTAAGGCGAATAAGACTGCCAAACCTTCGAGCTCATAGATGGAATACTTGGCTTCTTGAGCCGACAAAGTCCTGGATGCATAGGCGATGGGTCGCCTCCCTAGTTCAGTCTCTTGAAGAAGGACTGCAGCTACTGCTGACGACGACGCGTCAGTTTGGACGATGAATTTCTTCGAGAAATCAGGCATAGCAAGTACAGGGGCATTACAGAGAGCCAATTTAAGATCTTCAAAAGCGGCTTGTTGAGAAGGTCCCCACTCGAATTTGATGCCTTTCCTACGAAGAAGGTTTAAGGGCGCCGCTCTATTAGCAAAGTTAGGAATGAACTTTCTGAAGAAATTCACCATACCAATAAACCTGGCGATGCTTTTAATGTCCTTGGGAGGTTTAAAATCACGGATGGCCTGTGTTCTCGAATGATCGACTGCTACACCATCAGGTGACACAATATGCCCTAGGAATGACATAGAGGGCTTAGCAAAGGCAACCTTGGACAACTTGACAGTTAACCCAGCCTTACGAAGGCGATTGAGAACTTCTCGCAGATGATCTAGATGTTCTTCGAAGGTTTCCGAAAATACGACGACATCATCCAAGTAGTGGTACAAGTATTCAAATTTGATGTCGGAGAAGACCCTATCTAGCAGCCTAGTGAGTACAGCTGCTCCCATGGGGAGCCCGAAAGGCACGCGGTTGTATTCATATAAATTCCAGTCCGTGGCAAACGCTGTAAGGTGTTTAGACTCTTCGGCAAGGGGAATTTGATTATAGGCCTGATTCAAGTCCAAGATAGTAAAGAACTTGGCCTTACGAAACCATGAAAAACAAGAATGAAGGTCAGGAAGGGGCACAGATTGCAACACCACCTTCCGATTGAGAGCCCTATAATCAATGACAGGCCTGAAGCCTCCTTGGGGTTTCGGAACTAGAAAAATAGGTGAAGAATACGCCGACTTAGAGGGCCTAATAATACCATCCTTCAACATCTGATCGATAATTTCTTTCAGAGCCTTCATTTTAGGTGGAGATAGCCTATACGGTGGAAAACGGACAGGAATCGAATCCGTGACCTCAATTTTGTATTCGATCAGGTCAGTAACACCAAGAGTATCAGAAAACACCTCTGGAAACGACTGGCACAGCTTACGAATACTATCAGCCTGCTCCTCAGGTAGATGTCTAAGGTCTAACAACATCTCATCCTGGGTAGGCGAAATAGAAGAACATGATGCAGAATTACACTTTAATAGAGGGATGCTACAATTAGAGGCAAATTTGAAAGTGCAAGACCTACTCTGAAGATCGAGCACAAGACCAGTGTGAAAAATAAAGTGCGCTCCCAATATAATGGGGCAAGACAAGAGCTTGGCCACAAACAATTTAACTTTCCATGTGAATTTAAAAATACGAATTTTGACCAATAAGGAACCTAGAATTTCTACTGGGGATGAATTAGCCGAAACATATTGAACAGGAGATGAGACATAGTCAGGTAGTTTACAAATAGATTTCAATTTAGAATACCATTCAGCCGAAATAATCGAACAAACACTGCCTGAATCTAAGAGAGCTGTTATAGGCTCGTTATTTAGCTCAATCTTAAGAAAAGGAACAGGTGCGGGGAAATCCGCCGCAATCCTAAGACACTCTTTGGGACCTTCAAAAGATAAATTTGAAAATTGCTCGTTCCCTGAATTTACAACCTGTTTACCAGGGGCTGAGTCTCGGGAAGATGGACTAGTCGACTCAGCCGATGCCACTAGTTACCTTTTATTATTGGCATAGGTGGAATTTGCACCAGAAGTTGAGCATGGAGGGGGTGCTATTCGAGTTTGGGCAATTCTTGGCAATATGTGAGAAAGCCCCACATTTAAAACAGCCTTGTGATGAACCAGCCCCATTACTTGTCCCACTCGACTTGATCAGTGGACACTTATTGCGCAGGTGGTCAGGCGACCCACAAGCATAACATTTACGAGGGGTGACTGATCGGCGAGGTGGAGGCCGAGTATTACTAAAGGAAGGCGGGGGTTCTTTCGCTACACGCAAAGAATCGGCGTATCTAACTCCTTCCGCTGAGACGGCCAATGCTTCAAGTTCCGAGAAAGTTTGCGGGCACGCCGCAAAACACAAATATGACCTGTAGGGTGGTGAAATCCCTTCCACAATAGCTTGTACAATCTGATCCTCAGGGAAATGAAGAGCAAACACCCTAGTATAAAACTTAATATCTTGGATGAAGTCTGCCAAGTTTTCATCCAAGCGCTGTACCCGATAATAGTACTTCTGAATAAGGGAGGACCTGGTCCTCGCAGGGATGAAGTTAGCTAGCAAGTGGGCATGGAAATCCTCAATAGATGATTGCTCGGCAATGGCTCTTACGATTTTATCGGAGAGAATACCAATAGCATGCGGATAGATAATTTGCAAAATTTGACATGGAGAAAGAGAAAAAACAAGGGCATGATCCTGAAATTCAACTAGAAATCTTAAAAATGAAATTACGTCACTGGTGGTATTAACGGAAAACTTAGAGATACCTCTGAGCAACATTGCCAAGGGATGAGGCAAGCTACTAAACCCGGGTGACATAGTAGGTAAAGGTTTCAATGGCAAGGTAGTTAATTCAGAACGTACATTATTTAATGAGTTACGGCGTTCAGACTCGTCCAATGGGGCAGAGGTTGTTTGAGCAGCAATGGTTTTCCTATTGACTTCTCCCTTATGAGGCTCTTCCTCGCTACCTACATTCACCGTGACGGGTTGATCAGTTTTGGGAGGAACCTCCCCAGTTAACAATTGAGTGACCTTGCTAGATAATTCAGACATATTTTCAAGCAGCGTACTAGCTTCCTTCTTCTGAACGTCATTCAACTTTAGAGACAACAGATCGTTAACTCTATTTGAAAAATGAAACAGCCTAGCTTGCACACGCTTAATTTGATTAGGAGAAGGATCATTTTCATCAAAAAAACTAACTACAGAAGCTAGCCCAGTAATATTCTCCGTGATCGTGGAAAGAGAGTCGTCAATTTCTTTCTCTCCCAAGGTGGGGATGGAAATGGGCAAATCAAGGGACTCTCTAAGCTTATTGGTGTCTACTGCAACCGTGCCTCCAGATTGCACATTTCTAATAGTTAACTCATATATAAACTCCTCTTTGCGCAAATAGTTAAGATGGAGAACATCGCGAGGGTCGGGCATGATGACAGAACAATTTTGAAAAAATCAAAAAAAAATTCCAGCAACTGAGAAAATTGTTAGAGTTCGGAACAAAATAATGTTTAGCCGTCAAAAGGGGCTAAAATGAGACCCATTCAACCACGCTCTGCTACCACTTGTTACCGAGTTCTTGTGGTAGTTATGCGTGAAAGAAGGTGCGGGGTGGTGAACAGGTCTCAAGCTACTAAAGTAAAATTAATTTAAAATTTAACAAGGTTATATTTTCTTTTTGAAACAAAGAAATAACAAGCACGGCAGGTACAAAGTAGCAAGTCCAAAAGGGTAGTTACAATATTTACAGGATTTGGGCTTCGCGCCCTGACTTCACAATGCTAGGGCAATCAGCTCAGTTTTACCCCAAACACAAGCTTCAACAGAGGGGCAGAAAACCCCATTCATGCCTAGGAGCCCTTGCTCCAATTTACACTGAAAAGCCTCCACGAGGCATACAACACTCAATTTTCAAAAGAGCCACTCGCTCTCACATTTAAGCCTCTCCCAGGCCACACCAAACTCCACCTTCAAGTTGTCCTCAACGGACGTAGACACAGGGGTAAAATACCCAACCTACTGAGGTCAATTAAATGAAAAGGGGCAATTACATGACCTCTAAAATAACAATTTGAGAGGAGGCGATCTGCACTCCTAATACACTTGTTTTTAAAACCTAATCTGGCTCTAGGCCACTAATGCAAGGGCTAATCCCATACTACAGAGGTGACTTTAGAAAAGAGCAATTTGTTTACGTTAACGAAGAATAGGTTGAGAAAATAAGTTCACCTCAAAACAATGTGAGTGGGAGCTCGAGAGGGTTAGCACTCTCTATCCCAATATGCAGCTTTAAAAGAGAATAGATGAAAAGCTTGGTTACATTTTAGGAAAAGGTTACATGGTGGAAACGCTTCGAACCCGCTCCGAGAGTTAAACTGCCAACCTAGCAAGAAAAGAAGTTATTAAGAGGCCATTACCTGGTGTTGAACAGCTGGAGAAGAAAGAGGCGCTTCCCGCCTCCTGCTATGTACTTAATACACTGAAAGATGGAACAGAAGTGGCCCGGAGACTCTAAAATCAGCAGTTTAAATACTCTCGCGGAAGGTTCTAGGCGTTAGGGGAATGAGAACACCCTCCCACGAGGATTTTATTGGTTCATCAATAAACCCCCTACACAATACTAAGAAGAAACACATAATTGGTGGAAAATTAATTTAAGAAATTCGGGATAGGCTAGATTTAAAACAAGGGGAAAGGAGGGGTTAATATTGCCAACTTAACCAATGACTGAAAGAAATTTAGCAAAGAACAAACATTTGAAATAAAAATTTCTCCAACAAAATAGTTTTTTGACTCCGCACTAGGGTGCACTATTGTTGATCTTCAGTAGTGTCCTCTAGAAGAGAAAGTTCACACTTCTTACTTCAAGCGAAACAAAAACACATCAAAAATGACACAGTTCAAAAACTCAAAATTTTCCACGTGGTGACATCTTCTGAGAAGGTAAAGAATTAATAGCGTAGATAAAGTTCAGACTTCCTCCAGCAGAGGAGTTTCAACTGGCGCAATTTTTAAATTAGCGGCGTGGAGGTGTACCGCCCGGTACAGACCTCCCCCCCCAAAAGTACCTCCCGGGGTGACACATGAAATCTGTTTGAAACAAGGTCCAAGTTATGCTGTGGATATGAAGATTGATTGCAGAAGCATTTATAAGATTTTCTTAATTTGGTTTGATTCAGTTTCAAAATTTTGTTGTTGCACGTGAAGTAAAGTCTTTATATTTGTAGAAGTTGAATCTCTGAAGATAAACTTTTAATACTTAGAGGTAAAGAAAAATTTTGCAATTGCCACCAAATATTGCTGTTGAATTCCCAAGTGTAGTCATTGCTTATCGTAACTGTCCATGTAGTTGATGTTGATTAAGTTGAATGGCCAGACCGGCCGTTGCACCTTGCGTCCCAAGGGAGGCCACTCGGACCCCTCAAGTACCCTGAGATACCGCTCGCCCGCACTATGAGGGGAGCAGAGGTGTTGAAACACGCCGCGCCCGCGGTGAACATATACAGGCTGCGGGCAAGTAGCAGGTCGTGCGCCGCGCATCAGCCTTGGCCGGGAGGAGAGCTCCGGCTCGCCGTGCACCTGACGTACTCGCTGGAGAAGAGGGGGCCCGTCCTCTGCCCCAGTTGCTGTACGGCGCCGCGTGGCTGCGGGGGCACTGAAACATTAAAGCTAGGCGGCAGAATTGTGTTGGACCATCATCTTTTTGAGGGCACAGGCTTGGTGAAGAGGTTGAGGGGTCAGCGGCGAGCAGATGTCCATGGCATTTAATATAATCAAGCCACAGTGTGTATTGGAGCAGGAGACGGGAGCGTGGTAATGGCCGAGGCAAGGACAGGATGGCAGTTTAACAAATCGGGGGAGGTTTCACACAAATGCTTACATATAAAACAAAATATTATAGAAGGGGCAGAATGCCTAGAAATTGAAAACTCAAAAAAAATATAACCTTCATATCCCCTTTCACGATAATATGAAGCAAGTTAACACAGAAATTACACCGGTTTCACCTGTGACAGGTGAACCCTAAATATCCTCTCGGTGGCTGGATTGCTTAATAACAACGTAACCGGCGTAAGGAAATCGAGAATAATGCATGGCCCCTGAAATCTGGGGGCAAGCTTGCCCGCGGGAACAAAGTTCTTGACCATCACCTGGTCACCTACCTTCAAAGTGGTGGGTCTCCGTCCACGATCATACCTTTCCCTAACCTTTTCATGAGATACCTTAAGATTGGCTTTAGCCTTCTTCCAAAGATCTTTAATATTATCCGGATCTATTGTCTCGGGTAGAATGTCACTCAGAGACCAGAGGTTAGAGAGCGGCGAGTAGGGAACAAACTTGAACATAAAAGAAGCTGGAGTGAATTTATGGGATTCATGAACCGCCGAATTCAAAGCAAAAGCTAACCAATGCAGGGACGTGTCCCACCTGGAATGATCTTCATGATGATAGGCAATAAGTGCGGACCTGAGATTACGATTAACCCGTTCAGCCAGAGATGGTTGAGGGTAATAAGCAGAAGTAGTTACATGAGAGATGGATAAGTCAAAACAGAATTTACGAAAAAGATTTGATGTAAACGCCTTAGCGTTATCAGACACAATATATTGGCACGGACCAAAAGAAGCAAAAATAGAATTTAGGCAAGTAATGGTGGACTGAGCTGTAGCCAGCTTAGTCGGAAATAACCAAGAAAATCTGGTAAAACCATCTACGCATACAAAGATGAACTTGTTAGCATTACCCTTTGACTGGGGGAAGGGTCCTACATAATCAATGTACAGGCGTTCCATGGGGCGCGACGCTTGATGGGAAGACAAAAGGCCTACCTTGGTGGACATGGTTGGTTTACTAATCAAACAGGATTTACAAGCCTTTACTAGTTCACGGATTTCACCGTCCATACCTTTCCAGATGAACATTTCACGAATCTTTTCACGGGTTTTAAAGATTCCAAGATGCCCTCCTAATGGGGTCTCATGATAATACTTGAAGATCATAGGTACAAGAACAGCTGGAACGACAACTTTCATCATCTTATCATGCCTCGATGGGCAACATAGAACACCATTCCTCAGAACATAAGGGACAACATGTTCCCCAGAAGAAAGGGTTTCCATTATCGGAGCCAGCGTCGGATCTTCATGTTGGTATTTCTCGATATCCCTAAAGAGCATGGGGGCATCCGTTAAGATGGCATTAATATCAGATGGTGTTGACTCGGGAGGTGATGAACTGTCGACCGGTTCATGGTTCTCAACGTCGTTTGAAAACATACGGCTGAGTCCATCAGCGACAATATTTTCGGTACCTCTGATATGTCTAACATCAAACTGGAAGGCAGAAATACGGATGGCCCAGCGGGCTATACGACCAGTACGACGCGGCCTACCTAAGGCTTGATTATCTGTCTCCAGGTCGAATTTAACATGTTCCAGATAGAGACGGAACTTCTCTAAGGCGAATAAGACTGCCAAACCTTCGAGCTCATAGATGGAATACTTGGCTTCTCTAGACTGCGGAGGAGGCTATTATGACGCACAATGTTTGGTAAAATATTTGTCGTAAAATCATACTCTAAGCACTCGCTTCTTTCTTTTATGTTTTATGCCCCAGGCCAGGGGTATTAATCATTTCATCATCATCATCATCTGTTTACCCTCCAGGTTCGGTTTTTCCCTCGGACTCAGCGAGGGATCCCACCTCTACCGCCTCAAGGGCAGTGTCCTGGAGCTTCAGACTCTTGGTCGTGGGATACAACTGGGGAGAATGACCAGTACCTCGCCCAGGCGTCCTCACCTGCTATGCTGAACAGGGGCCTTGTGGAGGGAGGGTAAGATCGGATGGGATAGGCAAGGAAGAGGGAAGGAAGCGGCCGTGGCCTTAAGTTAGGTACCATCCCGGCATTCGCCTGGAGGAGAAGTGGGAAACCACGGAAAACCACTTCGAGGATGGCTGAAGTGGGAATCGAACCCACCTCTACTCACTTGACCTCCCGAGGCTGAGTGGACCCCGTTCCAGCCCTCGTACCACTTTTCAAATTTCGTGGCAGTGCCGGGAATCGAACCCGGACCTCCGGGGATGGCAGCTAATCACGCTAACCACTACATCACAGAGGTGGACATAAATCAATTACAATTTAAAAAACTTAACCCGACCGAGAATCGATCGCTGGACCGCCGGGTGACAGGCGCACGCGTTGCCCCTTACACCGCGGAGCTAAACTCGGTGGAGTCAATATTGGCGATTATATAAAAGTATACTGGCAGATTATTATTACCACTACAATTATCGTCATCATTATCATCATCATCACCAAAATTAGACCTACAACATAAACACTAACGATGATAAAATCCCGAAACATTATTTAATGTTTGCTGGCTAATAATCATCTTGTATTCATCGTATCACGAGTTACCAAGGGAGAAATGTGGAATTTTAATTCCAAGTAGTTCGGACAATAGTTGATAGATGGCGTTACTGCATCAGTGGAGTCGACACTGGAGTCAGGAGTATCGGTTTCAGAGGTAGCAGTCTCGACTCTTCGCGACTCCGTTCGCAGCCCATTCCTAGCTGGTGGGATTGTCATCAGAAGTATGGCTGCCTAGCGAGGCGTGCGTGGTCGAGGCGTACTGTGATTGAGGCGTACAGAGAAATTCCCCTGTGTCCGAGACGTACAGATAGAAAACTTTGATAACAACTTCGCTGGGTCCACGCAGACGACCACATTTTATAAACGGCATCGTCCGTTCACCTGCCTTGGTAAACAGTTCAGTATAAAATGAGTGATATGATGACAAAAATAAAACGGGACAACCATTCATGATTAGTATATGTTTAACGTATGGTTTTCAGTGCCGAGTGTGGCCGAGAACATATTCGGCTCACCTGGTGCAGGGCTTTCTATTTGCGTCTTCCCCTCCAGGATTTTTAATCCGAATGTGTGTTCCGTCAATAGTCCCAATGACCTAGAACGAATTTATAATGATGATTACAACTGATGGGGTGAAACCCGGTGTTGGCACATATTCTCCTGTACTAAGCCTGAGTAAAAAGTGAAGTTATTTCGAGAATTCTAACTTCCACCCACTGATACAGTGGGCAAATATAAGTATAAAATTTCCTTACGGTATGGTACAATACATTCAACGATATCAGTCTCCAAGCCTATCTCCTGCTGATATAAATTGTAACCGAGAGAGTTGGCCGTGCGGTTAGGGGCACGCAGCTGTGAGCTTGCATCCGGGAGATAGTGGGTTCGAACCCCACTATCGGCAGACCTGAAGATGTTTTTCCATGGTTTCCCATTTCACACCAGGCAAATGGTGGGGTTGTACCTTCATGAAGGCCACGGCCGCTTCCTTCCTAATCATAGCCTTTCCTATTCCATCGTCGCCGTCAACGGAGGCATTTCCAGCAGACAGACGACTTTACGAGGGGTATGGTGATCGGGCTGAGAAGGGCAGGTTGGTCGCTTCGTCAAATCGCAGCCGATACCCATAGGGATGTGTCCACGGTGCAGCGCCTGTGGCGAAGATGGTTGGCGCAGGGACATGTGGCACGTGCAAGGGGTCCAGGTGCAGCCCGAGTGACGTCAGCACGCGAGGATCGGCGCATCCGCCGCCAAGCGGTGGCAACCCCGCACGCCACGTCAACCGCCATTCTTCAGCATGTGCAAGACACCCTGGCTGTTCCAATATCGACCAGAACAATTTCCCGTCGATTGGTTGAAGGAGGCCTGCACTCCCGGCGTCCGCTCAGAAGACTACCATTGACTCCACAGCATAGACGTGCACGCCTGGCATGGTGCCGGGCTAGAGCGACTTGGATGAGGGAATGGCGGAACGTCGTGTTCTCCGATGAGTAACGCTTCTGTTCTGTCAGTGATAGTCACCGCAGACGAGTGTGGCGTCGGCGTGGAGAAAGGTCAAATCCGGCAGTAACTGTGGAGCGCCCTACCGCTAGACAACGCGGCATCATGGTTTGGGGCGCTATTGCGTATGATTCCACGTCACCTCTAGTGCGTATTCAAGGCACGTTAAATGCCCACCGCTACGTGCAGTATGTGCTGCGGCCGGTGGCACTCCCGTACCTTCAGGGGCTGCCCAATGCTCTGTTTCAGCAGGATAATGGCCGCCCACACACTGCTCGCATCTCCCAACAGGCTCTACGAGGTGTACAGATGCTTCCGTGGCCAGCGTACTCTCCGGATCTCTCACCAATCGAACACGTGTGGGATCTCATTGGACGCCGTTTGCAAACTCTGCCCCAGCCTCGTACGGACGACCAAGTGTGGCAAATGGTTGACAGTGAATGGAGAACCATCCCTCAGGACACCATCCGCACTCTTATTGACTCTGTACCTCGACGTGTTTCTGCGTGCATCGCCGCTCGCGGTGGTCCTACATCCTACTGAGTCGATGCCGTGCGCATTGTGTAACCTGCATATCGGTTTGAAATAAACATCAATTATTCGTCCGTGCCGTCTCTGTTTTTTTCCCTAACTTTCATCCCTTTCGAACCACTCTTCCTTGGTGTTGCATTGTCACTGTCAGTCAGTGTATATGCCGCGAACATGATATAAACATATTTCTTTCTTTCTTTTCCTGCGGCTCTTCAAATCATGGTGAACCTTGGCCTCAACGAGCTTCCACCATCTGACATGATCACAGCTCTCCAGTTACCAAAACCTAGCTCCCGTAGGTCTTCCACATCGAACTCGATCACAGTTCTCCAGATACTGCAACCTAGCTCCTGTAGGTCTTCCACCATCTGACTCGATCACAGTTCTCCAGATACTGCGACCTAGCTCCTGTAGGTCTTCCACCATCTGGGTCGTTCACAGTCCTCCAGATACGACAACCTAGCCCCTGTAGGTCTTCCACCATCTGACTCGATCACAGTTCTCCAGATACGACAACCTAGCTCCTGCAGGTCTTCCACCATCTGACTCGATCACAGTTCTCCAGATACTGCGAACTAGCTCATGTAGGTCTTCCACCATCTGAGTCAATCACAGTCCTCCAGATACGACAACCTAGCTTCTGTAGGTCTTCCACCATCTGACTCGATCACAGTTCTCCAGATACGACAACCTAGCTACTGTAGGTCTTCCACCATCTGACCCGATCACAGTTCTCCAGTTACTGCGACCTAGCTCATGTACGTCTTCCACCATCTGAGTCAATCACAGTCCTCCAGATACGACAACCTAGCTCCTGTAGGTCTTCCACCATCTGACTCGATCACAGTTCTCCAGTTACTGCGATCTAGCTCCTGTAGGTCTTCCACCATCTGACTCGATCACAGTACTCCAGATACGACAACCTAGCTCCTGTAGGTCTTCCACCATCTGACTCGATCACATTTCTCCAGATACGACAATCTAGCTCCTTTAAGTCTTCCACCACCTGACTCGATCACAGTTCTTCAGGTACAGCAACCTAGCTCCTGTAAGTCTTCCACCATCTGACTCGATCACACTTCTCCAGATACGAAAACTTAGCTCCTGTAGGTCTTCCACCATCTGACTCGATCACAGTTCTCTAGATACGACAACCTTGCTATTGTAGGTCTTCCACCACTCCATTAAGTCATTGTGTTTCGGGTCGATCTCTTGAAATAGCCTCTAGAATTACCTAACAGAGTTTCTCCAGATTTCCTCATCCTCATTACATGTTCAGCCCACTTCAGCCCACCTAATCCTCTTATGATTCGTGTTACTGATGTATCAGAATAGGTAGAGTACATTTCCGCAGTTATTTAACTATCTCCATCGTTCATTGTCGCACACTGGATCGACTATCTTCTCAGGACCTTTGTCTCAAAAGTGTCTATCATCTGAATGCCTACTTTGGTTAAAGGTCATGTTTTGTGTGAGGGATATATATGGGAGTTTTTCGGCTGAGGGTCCTTGACCGAAATAAACCTACTAAGACAAAAGCCAGAATCAATATACAGTACGTATCAATCAATAAAATTTACACTGATGACTTTTGAAGGATGGTAGTCATTTTGTATATTTTCAGGACGATCTGTTTCACAAAATATAGTTTTTCACCTGTTGGAAATGTTCATGGCTGAGTGGATTAAGGAAAGTATAAAAGCTTTCGGAATATTATTTTCCGTCCTTTGACATAACCTAAAAAACATCGTTCTTGACTATGGAACGAAGTTGAGAAATCCTCTTAAAATGCAACGGAACTCCTCTGTATCTAGTTAACTTAATTAGCTTGTAGTATTTCTGCTACTGGTAAGGGGAGAGCGATGGGGGGTGAGTGAAGAATGCTCTCTCGGGTTCACGATTTATCGAGCTGCCGCTAACCACAGCACTGTTATTAGCATATTCATCTTATTCGCTAGCAACCAAAAGCTCGCAACAAGACTTTGTTGATCACAATAGATACGGGAAACTTCAGACATTAACTTCATCTAAACGAGTGTTTAACCCGACGGAGCTCTTGTTAAATTTCTTGTTAAGTTTCATGACCGATTCTTTCAATTTTTTTTCCGTCACTAAACCTCATTGAAAAAAGTATGAAGTTCCACTTATGGTGAAGGGTATGGTCAATATTAAATAATATGATTTCGTACGAAACACGCAAATCACTTGTGTACATACATACATATCGAGTGAGTGGGCTTTGCGGCATAGGTTGAGTGACAGTAAGCTTGTGATCGGAAGATGGTGAGTTCGAAACTAACCGTCAACTGTCTTCAGTAGTTTTCCATTTTCACACCGGAGCTGTATCTTCTGAGGTGCAATCTTCCAATTCCCAGCGCTTTCCCATATCAACGTCGTCAAAATCTCGTTTGCGTTAGTGGGACATGAGGAAAAAGTTAAAACCATATTCAAATATCATGGGTAGAATATATTTAGTCCTATTTGACTTTATCATGTACAGTGCTGTGTATAACTTTTATAATACTTAGGCGCGCACTGGGTGAGTTAGCCGTGTGGTTAGGGGTGCGCAGCTGTGAGTTTGCATTCGGGAGATATTGAGTTTGAACCGCACTGTCGGCAACCCTGAGGATGGTTTCCCGCAGTTTACCATTTTCACACCAGGGGCTGTGCCTTAATTAAAGCCACGGCCTCTTCCTTCCGACTCCTAGGCCTTTCCTATCGCATCGTCACCATAATACCAAGCTGTAAAGCAAACTGTAAAAAAAAAAAGAAAAAGAATTAAATACTTAGGCGCTCTCTCATGGAACGCTGTGTTTAAGGAGACTTAATTCTTACGTGTTACTAAGGTGACATGGAACTGGAAGGACTAAATGTCTACTCTATTGTCTGGACAGCTGTTTCTATTTCTTGACGTATGCAGTTTAATTACATTTCTTTCTCGACACAAGCTGTAGCAACGTGTAGCTTCTATTGAAGACTAGGTCTCATTTTTTACTTTGGCAGTATGAAAGCTGCTGAAGTACGAACATGGCCGGTGCTGATTAATGTCCAGGGGCAGATCCACAGAGTGTAGGTGTGTGTGTGTGGATGGGGAATATGCCCCCCACCCAGCGGTCAGATGAAGAAACGAAATACCGAGCTCGATAGCTGCAATCGCTTAAGAGCGGCCAGTATCCAGTAATCAGGAGATAGTGGGTTTGAGCCCCATTGTCGGCGGTCCTGGAGATGGTTTTCCGTGGTTTTCCATTTTCACACCAGGCAAATGCCGGGGCTGTACCTTAATTAAGACCACGGCCGCTTCCTTCCAATTCCTAGGCCTATCCTATCCCATCGTCGCCATAAGACCTATCTGTGTCGGTGCGGCGTAAAGCAAATAACAAAAGAAACGAAAAATTAAAATTTACTGAAATTAAACAAATAAAATATGCCATCAGCGTCTACGGTGTAGCTATTGTGAACTCTATTGAATGTACAGTTTACTTAGAAACAGGGCACACATTGTGGCGTTGTAAAATGAAATAACAACAGACAGGTCTGTCGCCAGTTCAGCATAAATGGCAGGAGTTACCCTCTTCAGTTGACAGTACTGACAATTTGACCTTGAGGAGGAGGGAAGAGAGAGAGAGAGAGAGCAAATGTATAAAGCTCCACCCCCTAGTCAGAAAGCGCGGTGAATGATGGTAGAAACACCACCCAATCCTAAGAGACATAGCGAGAGCTACCATCATAATTACAGTAGCTGCGCTCCATGGTTTTCGTTCCGCCGTTTGGACCTACATAAACTGAAGAGTACTCCTGTGATACCATCAGCTCTTATTACCATTGGCATACTGCAAGTTGTAAAATGGTAAGTATAAAGTGTAAATTGCTTACATTAATGTGACAACGGCGTTATATTGTAGCCATTGTTGTTTCCTACTTTTTACTGATGTTTTTCTGTTTCCTCTGGGTTTTACATAATCATACATGAAAGGAAGAAATAGTATTTTTCCAATAGCCTGTCTACTGCAGGGGGTTACAAGCACATGATCGACGATGGTTTTCTTTTTACGCCGGGGTTACTAAATCGGTTTCAAGCAAAGCATGCGTGTGATTGATGGGGTCTCAAGCCCATAACTCCAACCACTTCACCAGAAGGCGGTCAGTTAATACCTAAATCAATGTCGATTGAATTTCATGAACACGAATAGATCTGAGTTTTAGAAAATATCTGTTGTGAGGCCCTCTTAATCTTTTTAATCCCTAAATAGATTTTCAAAACGCCGCCCCTCTCATAACATATTAGCCTAAGTAAGAGAAGCTACCCATGGCACCCCGCATCTCGTAGCTTCTCCCTGCTCATCCTTCCCTTTAGTCGGTTCTACGGTATTTCTTGTTTCTAGGCAGTGGCAGCTTATTTATAGCGTGCTGACTTCTTACCTAAGTGACCATGGATTGCAGTGCATGCGACGTCCGGCTCCATGGCTAAATGGTTAGCGTGCTGGCCTTTGATCACAGGGGTCCCGGGTTCGATTCCCGGCAGGGTCGTGAATATTAACCATCATTTGTTAATTTCGCTGGCACGGGGGCTGGGTGTATGTGTCGTCTTCATCATCATTTCATCCTCATCATGACGCGCAGGTCGCCTACGGGAGTCAAATCAAAAGACCTGCATCTGGCGAGCCGAACATGTCCTTGGACACTCCCGGCACTAAAAGCCATACGCCATTTCATTTTTCAGTGCATGCGACATTATTTTTGCTACGTGTTTAATGTCGAATTAACAATTGCAACCCCGAGGGGATAATTAATGAATAAATGGAAAATTTGTTTTGAACTCACGATCAGCGTTAAAGGCAGATGTATAACCGTTTTAGCTACGAAGAGTCCACCAGAGTGGAATGAAGATAAATACTGAAATTTGGAAAATCAGATCACACTTCAAAATTAAATTAATTAACACCTTACTTTGGCAATACATAGTAGGCGTATTTTGATTTTATTCTGTACTATTAAGCTCCTGTTAAATGATTCTTAAAATTTAAATCTATAAAACAATAATATATTCGAAAGTTAATTTGAGATACAGCGGAATCGTGCAGTCACTAAGGATACGCCTGAGACCTGGCGCCACTTCAATCAGGCGGCGTTAACTCTTGCTCGAGCGTCTAAAAGCGTGTCATCGTTAGTTGTCACATGGGTCTAACCCTTCGAGGTACCATGCCTAAAACGTTATTTTGAGATGTTTAGTGAACGATCTGCATAGAAATAGTGAATTATAGACACAGTATACAGGATGAACAAAAAATGCCGCAATTGGAGGTCGGCATGCGATTCCTCATCCCATTGCAAGACAAATCGGATCTGGTGCTGTTGGAAAACATTTCGAAAGCGAGAAGCTGGCAACACTGTCACATCCTGCAGCGCATCGGAATGTAATAGAGAAATGTGCATCATCCCGCTCTACCGTACCCGCCGTCACAGCTCACTGAGTAGACTGCTGGGTTATCAAACTCACATGCACCATGAAGCTACGGCTCGAATCTACGTCAGGGTTCTATTTTGTGCGTGTGTGTGACGTCAGGTCCCTAGTTTCCGTCGTGTAACTGCGTTTGTAAGCATGACATCCTGTTTTCACATGACAATAGTCGAACATATGACAGTGTGATCCATTCAACTGAATGCATGAGTCGACTAACCACGCAGTGCACAACCGTAACTGGTCTTGTCAAGTACATGTAGGGCGGCTTCCTGATGAAGTACACAAACGGTGAATACGTCGATATGCTTTTAGTGTTGGATGCATCCGATAACCAAGCTTCCGCTGCTGCTCGTGAGTATGCAGCTCGGTATCCTCAAAGGCGCCATCCCGATAATTATATTTTTCGTCACCTTGAGTAACGCCTGCTAGGAACCGGTAATCTTCGTCCACAAGTAGTGGACAGAGGTCATCCAAGGACTAGACGTACTCCACAAACAGAGTACGACATTCTTGAAGCCGTTCACCAATCACCACGGCGAAGTACCTGTGATATTGCAAGGCAGTTCCAGGTATCTCAAACACTGGTTGTTGACGTGTTGCACGACGAAAAACTGCATCCATATCATTACACGTTAATTCAACACCAGCGGCCAGAAGACCGCATTCAACGAGTACAGTTCTGTGAATGGCTTTTGCAACAAGTTGAAGATAACAAACATTTCATAAAGAGTGTGATATGGAGTGAAGAATGTAGCTTCACTCGGTAAGGTATTTTCAACCACCCCAAAACCATTATTGGTCTGACTACAACCCACATGTCACCCATGAACGTGGCTTTCAGGCACGCTTTGGCATAAACCTGTGGGCTGGAATCGTAGGAGGAGTGCTTTTAGACCCTTACCTATTGCCGGACAAGTTGAATGCGCCCCGCTATCGTACGTTTCTGGGCAATACTTTGCCTGACGCTTTAGAAAACGTTCCACTTGGTGTTCGGCGGCTGCTATGGTTTCAGCATGATGGTGCACCGCCACATTTTGGAATGACTGTGCGCAACTGGTTAAATGAAGCGTTTCCAGGGAAATGGATTGGTCGTGGAGGTCCAATGTTCTGGCCTTCACGTTCACCGGATCTTAATCCACTAGATTTTTATTTGTGGGGACACTTAAAGGAACATGTTTATAGTACTCCACCCATGGATGTACAAGACCTAATAGCCGGTGTGCATGCTGCATCGGCAATGGTGGATGCAGGTGTGTTGCGTAGGGTCAGGCAAAGTATGCTCTAGCTAGTGGCGAAGTGTTTGCAAATGCAAGGTGATCACTTTGATCATCTGCTGTGAAGTGAACGTTGCTCGTAAATGTACGTACATGCTCTGTGAAGATAAGACTGGACGTCACACGTACACTATGGGATTATTGTGCGAAGCACAGTGGGCAATCCAGTGTAGCCTACCTACTGTATTGTATTGTATTGTGTGTCCTTCTACCGCATTGGATAGAGACGATGTTACTGTATCCACTATTATGTTCTACGTATTGGCTTTATTTGTGCCATGGACGAAACAAAGTGGTCGTTTACGTCTGTAAGAAGTTCATGTTATGTTTGAATGTTTAAGTAAAGGTAACTCTAAAGGTAAGACAGAACGTATTGGATTGCATAGTGGAGGTGTACAATGGATACGATTTGATATATTAACTGAAGAAAATTGGCGCGAACGCGACTCGAACATCGGTCCGTCCGTACAACCGGCATTTATGGCATTACCTCGTCTTACTGAGCTAATGAGACAGCTCCTGCAGAGCGCCGTGTTCATGCAACCTGTGTTTGGCCACGATGCACGCCGTTACAGCGTTGCCAGAGCCTCGCTTCTTAACTCTCATTTCTATTAAACCTATCGGTGGGACTAGGTTTTGCAAGATAAACTTTTGTCGTGAATTTCGACGAGGAACCGTATGCCGACCTCCACGTTCGGCATTTTTTGTTCACCCTGTATACCCTTAAACGAGCAGTATAATTTTCCTGAAATCCTGCGAATTTGTTACTTTTAACGTACATAGGGACATATATGTCCCAATCAATTTTTCGGAAACGGGGATGTTTCCTTCAAAAACCTTTATTTCATAATTTAAGTTGGTCCCGAATAGACAAATATATCATAAAATGCCAAGAATGTATGGAACTGTTTACTTGTGTACTTCAAAGAGAGGTAACGGAACGCAGATATTTTCTGTAGTGGGATATTATAAACCAACACTGTCCCACTTGTCTGAGTGCCGCACTCCACTTATTTTGATTTTGCGAGGTTTAGCCGCAATCCATACCGGCATACAGTCCGAACGCCAGACGTGATAGTATGTGGTATTGTTGGGTATCGTTTTCGATCTCGCCTACTACGTATTGAGGGTAATAACTCGTACATCTGGGAGGCCGCCTCTGTGGTGTAGTGGTTAGTGTGATTAGCTGCCACCCCCCAGAGGCCCGGGTTCGATTCCTGGCTCTGCCACGAAATTTGAAAAGTTGTACGAGGGCTGGAACGGGTTCCACTCAGCCTCGCGAGGTCAACTGAGTAGAGGGGGGTTCGATTCCCTCCTCAGCCATCCTGGAAGTGGTTTTCCTTGGTTTCCCACTTCTCCTCCAGGCAAATGGCGGGATGGTACTTAACGTAAGGCCACGGCCGCTTCCTTCCCTCTTCCTTGTCTATCCCTTCCAAACTTCCCATCCCCCATAAGGCCCCTGTTCAGTACAGCAGGTGAGGCCACCTGGGCGAGGTACTAGTCATCCTCCCAGTTGTATCTCCAGACCCCAGAGTCTGAAGCTCCAGGACACTGTCCTTGAGGCGGTAGAGGTGGGATCCCTCGCTGAGTCCGAGGGAAGAACCGACCCTGGAGTGTAAACAGATTACGAACGAACATCTGGGGGGTTGTAGAGACAGATGTCATATACTTCATTCAGAATAGTTTTGACGCTGTATTCTAGCTAGAGTACATGTTGCCAGTAATGTTCAAGCTTCCTTCGAAGCAAAACAGATACGGCTTCTTCCGTAGCCTGCTTGTTTGTCAGACATGTCACCCAGTGAATTCTAGCCCATCAAAGACTTCTAGTAATGAACTTTGGATTCGGAGAGAAGCAGCCTGGTAGAATTACCCAGGAAGACATCCAAAGCCCCTTAGATTCAGCGCCACGACATATACAGCTCTGAGACTCCAATTAAAACCCTGAAAATAATGCCAACTTGGAATAACTTACTCCTGCCCTTCCGTCCATAGTCATGCAGAACCAATAGCCTTCTAATCTATACAGGGAAATGTCCCGTTACAAGTCAATAGAAGTGAATGTTACCGATCAGTGACTACAGTTCAGTGCTCGTCCAGGGAGAATTCTCCGTTAAACCAGCGCTGCACATCTCACTGCGCAAGACTAGCCAACGCTGAGATGGGTTCTGGCGAGAACCAGGCCAAATATCCAGTGCTGCCGGCTGTCTTACGTTTAGTGTTGCATTGTACAGTACTGAGTTATGGATGTTAAGCTTCTCTGTGCTGCAACAGCGCGTTCGGAGTCTTCTCCTTCATACTCACCCTGCTCGCTCCGTCACACCAGACGACGGAACTAGCCCTCATATCGCTTGACTTACAGGGTCTTACTTAAATTTGTTGTTCTCTAGCAACTCTCATTGCAGCTTATGGAGGTTACACACAATATTTTCATGTGTTTTACTTCGAAGATGTAATTATTCACTTATATCAGTAAT
The DNA here is from genome assembly GCF_040414725.1 of Anabrus simplex. Taxonomy (NCBI): domain Eukaryota; kingdom Metazoa; phylum Arthropoda; class Insecta; order Orthoptera; family Tettigoniidae; genus Anabrus; species Anabrus simplex. Next base: position 1,155,750,445 of record NC_090265.1, on the reverse strand, counting down.
ATGGAGAACCAGCGATATTACCTACTTTGCACTGGATTTATTGTAAATATAAAACTTTGCTTTCTTTTGCATGGCAGAAACATTCTTTCATTCTAGGATGTCCGGATAAGCACCACGATGATGTTCACATGATTTCTTTCTCTTTTACATCATATTTTCTCTTGCTTGCTCAGCCATATACTCGACCTTGCTCTCATTACAATCATTAGTCGGTGTTATAAAATTCGCCATTTAGAGACGTTGTTTTGTAAGCTCACTGTAACCTCTGAGATACACTTGTATGTGCCGTACAATAAATAAGAAAGCGAGGAGAAAAGTCACCTACTGTCTCCGCTAATAGCCATGATGTAGTGACGAACTGCTACCCCATCAAAAAACGCACATTTCATGTCCATACTTAAATAATGGATTCTTACATTTCTTTCGACACCAAATACGTAAAATTCTTTACGTTTAATCAACAGATCAAAGCAAGGGGCATAGTAGCCAGCTGTCTCATCTTAACATATTGTGACGGTGTCCGCCATGCTGATTCCGAGTCGAGAGGAGCAAGCTGGTGTAGCCTGGCCCACGAGTGAGTGACGTCACATTCGTTGGTCGCTGCCTGCGCGTTCACTCCAGGAAGTGGGGGCTTTTAGTGGGATGTGCTGCACTCTCTGCTGTCTCGCTGGGAGCCTCTGGCTATTACCTGAAACACTGAGGCGATTGGGGCCGAGAGGTTTCTGGGCGTATCCGGTTTCCGGGTTTACCACTGACCCCAGTATTTATGATGGGTCAGAGGAGTCTGAGTGAGACCCTCCTGCCTGTTCAACCTATTTATCTCCGACATGCCTAAACCTCCGAAGGCTAAAACCTACTTATATGCTGACGACACGGCGATCTCTGCGGTCTCATGGCAGGCCCCCAGAGTAGAAACCTACCTTCAGGACAGCCTCATCCTTCTCGAACCTTGGTTAGAAAAGTGGAGAATCAAAATCAACGTTACTAAGAGTCACGCTACTCTCTTCACTAAGCGAAATTCGAGACTTGAGGGCGGTCTGGACTTCTTCGGCGAAGTCATCCGATGGTCCCCAACCTCAAAGTACCTAGGGGTAACCCTAGATCTAGGATTGACGTTTCGTCAGCATATAGCTCAAATTTAGGCTATCGCCCACACTAGGGTATCACAATTATTCCCCCTACTTAACGCTAATAATAGCCTCTCCACAGAAAACAGACTCCTACTGTTTGTCACTATGATTAGGCCGCTACTCGAGTATGCCTGTCCAATATGGGGCATTGCCGCCAACAGCAATCTGTATAAGGTGCAAGTTGTCCAGAACAGGGTACTTCGCCTTATCACAGGGGCTGACCGGCACACGAGGAATACTGACATTCATGACGAATGTAAAATCACCACGCTCGAGGAAAGACGGAGGCTCATGGCTAGCAAGCTGTGCAAGCGGCTACCCAATGCAAGCAACCCGCTTATCAACCAGCTAGGCAACTACGAGCGATGGCCTCAAGCACAATAGGCCAAAGGTCATCCTGTTTAACCCGCGCTTAGCGCCAGGCCACACACTGGCCAGCCATCACCTCACGTCAAATCGAACCCATACTCCGCACACAATTAAAGCAAGCAGGGGAAGTCACACATTAAGATAGGGCTCTCAAAACCAGTATCGGTTGACAGGCCACAAGAATAGGGTGGGTGGTGGTGGTGGTCTGAGTGAGAATGCAGAGTGCAGTCAGTTCAGCCTGAGAGTGGGTGCTGTTGAGGAGTGCCGCTGAGGACAGTGACAGTTCGAGCTGAGGTTCAACCTGAGTTGTGTCAGTCTCTGTGAGTGTTCTGTTCGTGGAATTGCGTGTTCGTCCTGTTTGTCTGTCGTCGAGGTGTTGAGTCTGTCAGTTCAGCTGCTGTGAAGTGAACTTTGTTTCTGGTGCAGCATGGGAAAGTTCGACGTGGGATTGAAGACTGTTGGGAGTGAACGTACAGTGTACGTCGAACGGGATTATGAGACGTTTGTACGCGGGCTGTGAACTGAGTGGCTGTGATAGCGACAGCGAGACCAACTGATTTAGACTGTAAGTGTCAGTTGTAGAAGAGTGTGTAGTGTGGCTGTTATAGGTTGTGTCAGGGTGAATAACTAGTGTGATTGAACGATGAGAGCGTGATTATGTGCCCGTGTGGTTGTGAAAGTAATTATTAGAATAGTTAATAAATCTTAGACTGTAAAGAAACAAGAAAGTTAAGAGAGAAATATATGGTAGGAAAGGATATAAAGTAAAATCGAAAATGAACGTGAATTTTACACCATTGCTAAATTACTGAACAGAGAATGGAAGGCACCAGGAAAAACAGCAGCAACACTGTGTAATATTATAAGAGGAATGTGGAAAAATAAATTAAAAGCGGATGAAAACATAGAATATTCATGCAGTTGATAATAAAGGTGAGTCAATAAATAAGTCACAAACATGTGTGTGCCTTATACCATTTGACATTACGCGCGCAAGTTTTGCCAATAGATGGCAGCATATCTATGGTTGTCGTACGATGTCTCGCAGGCACTCACTCAGTCACAGGCTGTTAGTGCACGATGGCAAATGTGTTGCATGACTGTACACGAGAAGAACAGCGTGCAGTTGTGCGTTTTTTGTGGGCCAAAGGACTGTCCACAAAAGAACTGCATCGCGAAATGCATCCCGTCTATGGTGAAAACTGTTTCTCACGGAAAGCTGTGTTCAATTGGATCCAGAAGTTTAACCATGGAAGGAAAATAATCAGAGTCGGGGAGCGTCTTGGTCCTGGTCATTGGGAACTCTTGGAACATCCACCGTACAGTCCTGACTTAGCCCCCAGTGATTTTCATCTGCTTGGGCCCCTAAAAAAATCATTTGGGTGGCCGTCATTTTGATACAGATGATGCCGCATTGGCTGCGACAGCAACGAAAGGACTTCTTTGTTGCTGGCTTTCAAGGACTTGTAAAGAGATGGGATAAGTGCCTGAATGTACAGGGTGAACATGTGGAAAATTGCAATAAATGTCAGGAAGTTACTTTGATTACTTTTGCCTCACTTCAGTATAGCGACTTATTTATTGACTCGCCTTCGATGGAGGTATCCTAGAATCTATGACTTTGTTAAAGTCTAGGAAGTACCTCAAATCTTAAGTTTATATGATGTATGCTGTAACTTTTTAAAATACTGTATATTGTAAAAAAACATACTGCATGTATTATATCATGATTACAATAAACGAATACTCTTCCCAGTTGGTGGTCATCCGTGACTGGGAGAGAAAAGTATTTTATTCATTCGTTCATAAATTCATCAATTCATTCACTCATTCATTCATTCATAATAAATCTTAGAGTAAACGCTACCAGTTGTGTGCCCATTCACCCATACGCCATACGTTACAACATGCTCTATCACAAAGCAGAGAAAGCCATGCTAAGAAATATAAGTACCAACCTGCATAAAAATGAACCATTATAGCAATCTGTTACCTATTAACAAACAAACCCCATGGCGCTACATCCCTGATGGGCTTTGGATTACCAAGCGACTACTAAGACCGAAGGCCTTCAGATTACGAGGTAACGCGTAGTCAGCGCGACGAATCACCTCGGCTGTTATTATTGGATTTCAAGGTCGCGGACGCTACCTCGTCATTAGGTAGCTTTTCAATTGTTCTTACGTAGGCTGAGTAGATCTCGAAGTAGCCCCCATATCCAGTAAAAATGCCTCACCAAGTCGGAAATCGAACCCGGGCCCTTCCGGTAAAAGGTAAGCTCACTACCTTTAGACCAATTGGCAGGTATTAACCCTAACAAGCAGCGTAATAAAGAACTATCATAGCATCCTGCGATTTATTACTCGGAAACATTGCCCATTTTTCTTAAAAATTAAAAATTAAAAAATGTTTCTTAGCTCTTACTTATGACCTAAGGGGAACCTTCGTGCAAAATTTCTCTCTCATTGACTCGGAGGCTCGAAAAGTATCGTGATGAGTGTGAGAGAAGTGTTTCTCACCCAGTCCCTTACAATCCTCCATACACACACAGGGAGGTTATGGGCCCGGATCCCACTGATATCCGGTTGGCCGTTTTTTTCTTAACATCTCTTCAATATGTACTACTGTATATGTATTGAATGCGACCTAATAAGTTGAAAGTTTATTTCGAGTACAATACGGTCGTAAAAATTAAATATTCATTAACTTGGCCCACAACGGGCGACTTGCACGCACTCTACAGCGTCGTCGCAGTAGTGCGAGACCTGTAGCTTAGAACTTTTCCAACAGAACAAATATCACTACCATAGCTGAACTGGTAGCACAACTGACGCGAAAACGTAAGGTTGTTGGTTCCGATCCCACTGATGTCTGGTTGGCCATTTTTTCTTAACATCTCTTCAATACATGCTACATGTACACAGTGCTACCTAATTTGAAAGTTTATTTCGAGAACAGAAAATGGTCTTGTTCTCGTTGACGTTAAACCATACAATGCGCTTTTTATAAGATTGGAGAATTCAAAATCAGGATTTGAACTAATAACTTTCTTCAGGTCCGCCTCTGTGGTGTAGTGGTTAGCGTGATTAGCTGCCACCCCTGGAGGCCCGGGTTCGATTCCCGGCTCTGCCACGAAAATTTGAAAAGTGGTATGAGGGCTGGAACGGGGTCCACTCAGCCTCGGGAGGTCAACTGAGTAGAGGTGGGTTCGATTCCCACCTCAGCCATCCTGGAAGTGGTTTTCCGTGGTTTCCCACTTCTTCTCCAGGCGAATGCCGGGATGGTACCTAACATAAGACCACGGCCGCTTCCTTCCATCTTCCTTGGCTATCCCTTCCAATCTTCCCATCCCTCCACAAGGCCCCTGTTCAGCATAGCAGGTGAGGCCGCCTGGGCGAGGTACTGGTCATTCTCCCCAGTTGTATCCCCGACCAAGAGTCTGAAGCTCCAGGACACTGCCCTTGAGGCGGTAGAGGTGGGATCCCTCGCTGTGTCCGAGGGAAAAACCGACCCTGGATGGTAAACAGATGATGATGATGATGATGATGATGATGATGATGATGATGAACTTTCTTCAGGTTATCTTTATCTGCCACAGCTTCTTCTCCGTGCGGTGGTTGCAAACATATTTGACTGTATTCAACAACTGCTAACGATCTGAAAAGGGGGTAAAACTGTAGCTTCCGACTTAGTTATTGCAGCAGGGAATTTGCCAAAGTTTGGTTTTATATATCAAGTTAAGGAAACGGACAACTTTTGTTTCTTTGTTGATTAGTGTAATATTATTTTTACGTCCCACAAACTACTTTTCTAGTCCGACCTCGCGGTGTAGGGGGCATCGCGTCCGCCTGGCACCCGGCGGCCCCGGATTCGATTCCCGGCTGGGTCAGGGTTTTTTAATTGTAATGATTAATATTCCTGGCCTGGATACTGGGTGTTTGTGACGTCCTTAATCTTCCTTTGCTCACGCACAACATTTCTCATTACCGCTATTCCAATTACACGCAGCTTCATACAATATGGGCAAATAGGGGCAAAAGATCCACATGGGTCGACGCCCCGAACAAATAGCATTAAAAAAAAAACTACTTTTCCAGCTTTTGGGTATATCGGATAAGCGGATTTGTCTCGTAGAAGTCATTTTACGGTAAAGCTACAGACACGAGTCTGTTAAGACCTTTAAACACCATCGGACTAAGCCAGAATCGAAGGGGCTACAGACCCACAAAGGTCGTCGCCTCGAACAAACAGCATTTTTGATATTATAAAGCCAGAATCGAACCTGGCAACTTGAGCTGAGAAGGCCAGCACTCTACAACTGAGCTTCCCACCCCGGCATGGGCCACCCAGATAGTACGCTTAATAAGAACAGTTGGTACGGTGCTGTGCGCCAGACATAACAAGATGGATTATTTGAACCAATGAATGACAAATGTATTTGATATATGGAAACGCCGAATGTGATGCAGCCGAAGCAAGGCGTCTATCTGTACGTGGATCGTTTCCCCAATAAGCATCTTTAGCACGCGAAAGGTCGCACCCGCGGCAATTTGCCGCACTTTTTAAATATTTGTTAATAATTTCGTTGCTAGCCGCTGTAGGGCTTAGGGCGCTCGTTTCATCCCACCCCTCCCTCTTTAACGCCTGACTTTGATTATCGTTAGTGTATTGCCTGCTGCGTTCCGGAGTAGTTTAAGTTTTCTTTCACTCTCACATCTGCCGCGGCAAACTGCCTTCGAGCGACCCCTCGCGTTGTGTATTCTTACATGACTGCATTTCCAAGAAAGTTTCTTAAGTAAAGTTCATGAGGTTTATGGTGGCTTTCAGTGAAGTGTGGCGCTGTAGTTTTATCTTGAATTGTGACCAAATCATTCACTGAAATGTACAAATGGAAACGTTGCGGCAATTTACTCACTCGCGACCTCTCGCGCTCCTTAAAAACTCTCGTAACTTTACCAGATTTTGCGACAAAATTCATTAATATTTTTAAATTGAGAAAATATTGTTACTGGGTAATTATGTTAGTACTAGTCAAAAGGAAGTTACACAGGGTACATATTTATATTTTAATCATAGCATTCACCGCCAAAGGAAAATAGCAAATATGAAGCGTGGAGCAATTTGCCTTCGCGCGACCTCTCGCGTGTTAAGACAAGAAAGCATCCCAGCGACTACACAAACTACTGCGAGACACAGGATTGTTTCAAGGACGAGTGAAAGACGAGTGCAAACAGGTTATTGCCCGAACTTCTCCCGTCGAAAAGCGTGTTTTGCAGTACCTTGAAGAAAACATAAAACTATGCAAGATGGCTGCTAACGAATTCCGCAGACACCTGGTACGTTTGAAACCGTCTCTACTATTATTGCAGTATAAATGCGGTTAAATGGGATGAATATTGACATAGAATTCTCTCTTTATTTTAATGGCTTCTATACGTTGGTGAGGTAGATCCCGCTCTCTGTAGATGTATTTCAATATCATAAGCATAAGCGCTTGTTTTCTTCATCCAGATGGACATCATTTTGTGTTTATTTAATCTCTGTGTGCCTGTAATCGGTTTTTTAAATGATGATGTGATTGATTTTATGTCTGTGTTCATTTTCTTCAAAACTCACCACTCATCCAATTAATTCGAAAATTCATCACTTGTTGTTTTGCTGAAAATTCCAAGTTATGTATGACATTAACATCGATCGTCGTGTGTTTTTGTTATAAATGATCGTAACTTAATTTACTTACAGCGTAACAGGCAAAGTCATTTTTAATTCATACTTAGGTTTAAAATGGGAATATTTATAGTTTTATTGCACAAAACAACATAATATTTGTATAACATTGTTCAGATAGTTCAATGTGTTGCACTGAATATTCGTCAAGAGATCATTTGTAAGACATAACATTATGTTCAGCTGTAATTGGTTGACTTTGTCTTGTTTCTCCTTTCACACAGCATGCGAAGAGGCTGAGAACGGATTCCTATAGAGCGAGCTGTAAAGTGATGGCAGAAAACACAGAAGTAGCAATTAGGAAGCCATTAGCACTAAGCGAACAGCAATCATGTGGGGTGACTACAAGGAGTCTGACAAGGTTAAAGAAGTTGCTTTCCTGTTCCTACCTATCTTCTTCAAGGGGAACCGCAAAATACAGTATATCATAACGTCAAGCTCTGATGATGGGACATTATCTTTAACCTTATTAAACATTGATACCTACCTCCACAGATGTGTGTTTGAACCTTTACCATGGAGCGAGACAAAAGCTTCGGTCTCCAACCACTACAGATTGACCGAGAAGAGGACTTTACATATATTCTGAACTCCACCATTAGACGTGCGGTCGACTCCAGTCAGCGACCAGAGGTAGACACGTAGAGGCGAGCCATCTATAAACCAACCATCAGTTACTTCAAAGAATCATACAAAATCTCCTATAACAGGGTTGTAGGATTTTCATCCGAGTAAGGGGAACCATATCAAAATTCTTAGTTGAGTTTTTCGAAAATGTGGGCATTCCCAAGAATCTATACTGTGATTTAGCCGTCTTGGCCATGACAGACTCCGTCCGAACTGTTAGAGGTCATCTCTATAGGATTAACTCCAGAAAACTCTTCATGGTTGAACATACATTCAATATTTAAGTGTTATGGTATACTTGTCAGATTTAGGCAGCCTATCATTTGTAGGAAATACAAATAAATAATATACGTTGGATTTTTTTTGCTAGTGGCTTTACGTCGCATCGACACAGATAGTTCTTATGGCGACGATGGGATAGGAAAGGGCTAGGAGTTGGAAGGAAGTGGCCATGGCCTTAATTAAATTAAGTACAGCCCCAGGATTTAACTGGTGTGAAAATGGGAAACCACGGAAAAACATCTTCAGGGCTGTCGGCACTGGGATTTGAACCCACTATCTCCCGGATGCAAGCTCACAGCTGCGTGCCCTTAGCCGCACGGCCTTTTGTTTATTTTTTATTTTTCGGGGGGGGGGGGGAGGGGGAGGGGGCAGAAGCCCGCTCCCCCGCGTGTCAATCGTCCTATTCTACATTGCCTCCGACATGCTATTAGTTCTAAGAAGAGAAAGATAGCAGGGAGGAGTGGGAGTGTGATACTACAGGAGTATCTACCTGTCCCCATGCTCAGCACGCTACCAGGCCAGGTGTGGTGATGGATATCAAATAGCGGTGTAATCGGGAGATAAGGGTCAGGACAAAACCGCACAGGTGGAAAGAGAAAGATGCCTACATGTAAAACCTGACATTTTGTAGATAGCACATGCAAGGATGTGGACTGGACTTTTCCAGGTTGTGTTAGCGAGGAGTATGTATCATGCACAAGTCATGTCCATTTTCCTGCCATATTTGTTTATTATGGGGGATCAGCCTTCTTGGCACTGCGGGATTCCATGAGCGGGTCCAATGGCATCTGGGCTTTGGGACTACAGGAAAAGTCCCATTGTCCAGCTGCCACTGTTCCCTGGTGCCAAGCCTCCGTTTGCGGAGAAAGGATAAGCCAAGCCTGCTGTGTAGCTGGGGCTAACGTCTTCGTAAACGTCTTCTTCTCTTATCCCTTGGGTGGGTCCCATTATTGTGGTGGTAGTCACTCATGTCACTTCTAATCTTAAGATAAACCTAAACATATGAGAACATACACACATGCTTGATATTATAATGATTACTGTACACTAAGTTTGAGTGCTAGCTCGGGGTTCCGCTCTCTTGTCGCTGCTGCCAATCTTATGTGAATGCTGTCCGTGTGCGCTTCTTGAGGGTTATGTCGTTTGTTTTTCCCTCGCGTTACTGAAACATATTTATAGAAATACAAGGACATGGAAAACATATTATATACAGTTTATGTACAATTTAAGTACAGTTTTTTTGTGTGAGTGATGTTTGAGTGATCTTCGTTTGAATATTTTTAGTGAGGTGGACGCCTTAGAAGGAGTTGGAGGAGCCCATTATCTTCTATTCCTGTGGCTGAATAGTATTTGTTTTGGCGTGGGGTACTTTTTGTGTTGGTCTGGGTCGTACTTTCCAATACTCCTGATTAAGGGATTGATCCTTGGTGTACATTCGAAGCGTTTGCTTTCTAATGTGGTGTCTTATAGAGCGAGTGTTTGTTATAGTGCGTAGGTCTCTTCTTGCTGTTCCGTAAGGGAGTTTCGCCGCTGCTCGCAGACATTTGTTTTGTATGCACTCGAGGCTGTTGATGTTGGTTTTGGCCGTGTATCCCCATGCTGGGGCAGCATACATGACGATTGACCTGATTAAGGCTTTGTACATGTTGACTGATACCTTTGTGTTTATGATGGATTTACTTTTTAGTATGGGGTACAGTTTGACAAGCCGTATGTGGACTTTTCGCCTTAAGTCTCTTACATTATGTAACATCGTTAGCTGACCGCACGGCCAACACGCCCGGTATATTTATAGGGAAACCTGCTGAACTGGAAAATCCTGCACAACACTTTTAACAAAACTCATTGATGACTGGCAGTTCTCTTTGGAGTAGGCGGATGTCTCACAAACAGAATGTGTGATCCTGGCCTGGAACAAGTCTTTTGACCATACTTCTGTTAAAATTTAACAACTTCGGCATTCAGGGTAAACTGGTTGAACACAATTTATCGTGTACGGAGGAGCCAAATCAGACCAAACCACAATTACTTCTGGAATAACTGAGGGTAGTGTGATAGGGCCTCTTCTCTACATGACTTACCAGATTGTGTACATTCGACGATGGCAGAGTAGGCCGATGACACATTCATTGACAGAGCCACGAAAAATATTGATGATATGGTACAATTACAATCGGATACTGGACGATGTAGCTTTGTGGTGTGATGTAAATAAAATGTGTATAAATGTTAAAAAAGTATGACTACTAAGTAGACCTACAAAATCACTAAAGAATCAGGTTACTCTATGTGGAAATCAGCTACCGCTTTCCAACTCCATCAGACTACTCGGTATTCATATAACGAACAATCAGAAATGAAATAATCACGTGGAGGAAGTGAGGTGTAAGATATAGGGAGCACTAGGTTTTGTTAAAACCCTATGAACGGCATATATTTCCCTGGCGCGGCCCATGCTACTCTATGGTCTTCCTTCCTGCACCCGACAATAGAAAATATGGAAAACTAGAAGGTGTCCAGCACCGAGAAGACCGCATAATAAACACTATCCCTTTAAACTCAGCCACCAGTGAGCTCAATTGTGTACACACACCGACGTAGCCTCATAGATAACACAAACCGCCTGCAGCTTAATTACCGCTCTGTTAAGAGAAGCCAAGGAATTACTATTTTTCACCCCGCCACGCCAGAATAACCTCATATTTAAGTGGTTTTTACGCACGTAGTGCTCGGCTATGGAACCTTCTACCACCAGGAGTAAAAATTATTTTCTCTTCTTCACTTCCTCCGTGCATTAAAGAAAATGTATATATAAACATAAACTCATATGTGGTGCATGCAAGTTGTATACATCAGTATTTCAAGAATGATGTGCGTAAGTACAGTTAATATGTATGTGCGTTCGTGTGGCATTGGTTATGAACTAGTTGAACCCTTGGTGGTCCATAAAGGATACCTACGTTCCTTAGCTATCATCAATTAGCATGAGATCAGTCTCTTGGGTCGTTACGGGCTCTTCGTCACTTGCTGATGTAAGGGCGGGTTTCATTTTATCTACTGTAGCTACTTTTTATGTTTATTAAAGACATAACGAGGACAATTTTATAAATCATCATATAATTTGAACTCATCTTGTCCAATCAACGCAACAATAATTACAATGCAGAGGAGAGTTATACTGGTTTGAGACTTTGACTTAACTTCCTGGTGGGAATCCTTACTAGAAATCATTGTCTCAAGTTAAGAATGAAGAAAAGAAAGTCTGGAAATCCTAAAATTTGGCTTCCATGTGAGACTGCATGTACCATCATAATGATTCGTGATGGTCTAGCCCTCGTAACACGAAATCTGGGCTCTGGGTATAATTAAGGCAATCCAATCGGTGTGTGCCACAGAGTGGTTGTACGGCATGGACCCTTAATTGAATCGATGTGACCTGTGACTATGTCGTGGACCGACATCTAACCTTCTAATTTACTTTAAAGTCATTGTGGATGATGGCCGCAAGGAAAATGATGCCATAGTTGCATATGGCCTTAATCTAAGTCACCGAGGTTGGTGACCCCATGACGATTCAAGTTTATAAGCTGAAGGCTAAACACAATTAAGTTACGTGGGTTGATGACCAAGGTTTTCACTTTAATCACAGCACATTTTATGCTCAATCAATCAAAGTCAAATAATACAACAACAACAATGCACATAATACTTTGTGGCCGTAAAATCCATTATCTTCGGACGTATCCCCTTAAGCTTTACGTTAATACGAACTTTCCCAGCAAAATAAACTAAGATTTCCAGAATACACCTTCAAGTTATTTACTTGGCTTTATTTCCCAAATACGGTTTCCCCTGAGTTTAATAATTTAATAAATTGAAACGATTTTATAAATCCTAATTAACAACAAATTCTATCTCCGCGGACGAATGGTTTCTTTAACAAGTCCCTACTCAAATTTTGACGTATTTACTTATGATTCCTTTATAACATGTATCGTCGTTTGTTATCGTACAGCTGGAAGAAAATTTACATCATTTATTTCCAGTATTATATCTTGTTTCATGACATCACACTATAAGTTTAATCTAACACTAGCAATTATTAACACTTGGATACCCTAATTATTAAGTACTAAAAATCTGCATAAGTAATTCGCCGTAAAATGTAAGCCAAAATACTATGTCATATCCCGTCATGACATTTTCATATAGCTTTGTTCACCCCTCAAAAATAAATCAATAACTATTACCAACACTCTATTTTTGGACACCCTGGAATTGGCTGACTTCGCTCATTATAGTCTAACTTCGTGGTTTCAAATATACATTCAGATCTCGGTTAAACAAGTTAATATTATCTAATAACCTACACGCTACTCCTGGATGAACATTTAAACTAGTTTCCGCACATTTGCGATCTCCATTTTAAAGAATACAATCTAATTTTTAACACGTAACAGGCAGCACAAATACCGTTATCTCCGAGCGGCGAACCATCGATCAGCTGGCGGTATCGGACACAAGCGACCCTCCTTGGCATAGCTTTGAAAGAAATCACCTGTCCTATGTTCACCCTTAACTGGTCTTGAAAGAATGAAATCTTCGACTTCGCAAATCAAATTATAAATACAATATTCCTGGCCCAAACAGATATGCACATAGATTTACTTTTAAAATGTCATTCAATAATTATACACGTTACGAATTTACACTTACGTGGATTCTCTCACACTTTTTCATCTCAAACATTATACAAATATCTTCCTCGGGTCAGAATCTCCCGGCATCATTACAAGCTTCCAATTACCTGATTTACAAATCCTACCTCAACTCATACGAAAAATCTCAATGACAAAAAGAATGGAATAATAATCCTTAGAATCCACGACGCATAATTACTCACAATACTTTAATAATTAACAACTGCGCATAACATTTTAAAACGGGATTTTCACAAAATTGACTGACAAACGTTACTGTTATTTATTGTCAATCAGACACAGTTTAAACGGACATAGAAATAGCAGTACCCTTCATGACAAATATTCACCGATCTGCATTTCTCAACATGACAGCGCCTACACTCGACTGAAACTGGGTAAGCACGGATATCTTGCACCACCTTGGTCATAATCAGACAGAAATATTTTACGTCAGATAAAACATCTTGACACCACCAAATGCAGGGAATAAATTCACGCAAACGACGATCTACTTTGGACGTTATATCGCTTCGTAATTCTCATTATTGACTGTTTATAACACATTACACGGTACTCGTAATAATTTATAAAATTTATCCAAGCGTAAAGAAGGAAAACGAATGACCTTCCGTCATATTTCTGACATTCAGGAAACAAATGGGTGACCAAACTGTGTCATAAATACCCATTACAAATACATATAAGTGTGATATCATAAAACAGATACGAAGGTGGTGAGATTGGCATTCCACCTACCTTGGCTGCACGTCAGCTTCCATACTGGCTCACCAGCAACCCTCCGATATTTATTTAGCCATTTTGACAATTTTGGCTTCATATTTGGTTTTATTAATGTTTCTTTCCTGAAAAATAAAGCACAAAAAAGAAATGCCCTTCACTCGGTGTTTTCGCAAATCGAACTCGAACATTTGGGACTGTCGCCCACACACGAAATACTTTCTTTTTTACGACACAATATTATTATAATTTCACTACTACCACTTCGGTACCTTGACGGCCGTTTTTACATCAGATTTAATACTGCGATGAACAACTATCTCCACTTGGAGACAACCGTCAGCCACATCGGCCAAAAATCTAAGTTTCGCTGGACTTAGTCTATTTCTCGCCGATCAATTGACTCAACAGTATAACCCTCTCTCGCGAGCTTTAATGATACAATGTAGGGTGATTTCAAGATGGCGTCTCCTTTTATTTATAGGTTCCGTCCCCTCTCTGAGGCATTTTTCTTGCCGTCAAGAAAATCTGCGTACTTTTTCCGACTTTGTGGAAATGTATTTAAAACAGTTTTTGCTCTAACCAAGTACTCGCTAGCTTGCTAGTAACATTGTTCATGTACATTTAAAATTATCTCGTACCACATTAACTGGTTAAATGACCTCATTTGATCGGCACTATCGGCACGTGGCGTGGGTTAAATAGAAACACGCGTCTTTCATGAAATATTCACGGAAATGGCTTAGCAATCTCAAATCTGTCATACTAAAGACCAATTGTCTTACAGATAATTACAGGACATTCATTATACTACGTTCACTGCTAATTCCTTTTATTAAATATACTTCTTTAACCAACACTTTCTTCTGTATCCATCCACCTTCGACACGTGCGGATGACGACACATCTCATAGCGTGGGAAAGAAAATAGCAACCTTCCTGACTCGTGTCGCCTCTGCGATATAAATATATATTCGAGCTTCTCATTACGATTGACATGGGTCTCATGTGGTAACTTTAAGACTCAACATTCTTGGGACACAAAGGTGATGGGTTCATAGTATGGGCTCCGAAGAATGTGCAAGTTACACAGAGTTATGAGTGAGTGTACGAATGGCTGAGTCTGGTTACTCTTAATATGTATAGCATAAATTAAGATATTAATTAAGAGTACAGTGTTTGGAGTGTAAATATGCACACTTAAAATTGTCTATACATCTGTGTATATTTAGTATAACAAACCAAACCCCATGGCACTACAGCCCTTGAAAGGCCTTGGCTTACCAAGCGACCGCTGCTCAGCCCGAAGGCCTGAATATTACAAGGTGTCGTGTGGTCAGCACGACGAATCCTCTCGGCCGTTATTCTTGGCTTTCTAGTCCGGGGTCGCTACCTCACCATCAGATACCGGTAGCTCCTCAATTCTAATCCCGTAGGCTGAGTGGACCTCGTACCAGCCCTCAGATCCAGGTAAAAGTCCCTGACCTGGCCGGGAATCGAACCCGGGGTCTCCGGGTAAGAGGCAGGCACGCTACCCCTACACCACGAGGACGGCCGTATATTTAGTATTGCACCCATAAGACGAGCTATGGAAAGGGCACAGTATAGTTTATGTAAACGTACGTAGGTGGGGATGGAAGCACTTCCGTGTATGTGGGGCTTGCCGATTCTCCATCTACCACCCTTGGACTGTACATCTACATTTTAATGATAATAATAATAACAATAATAATGAACAAACTAGTATCATTACATCCAAGAAAATGTTTTTACAAACAACTTCAAGGCACAACTGTAAATTACATGAATGACTGAAATATAATCACATGCCCGTGATAATGGAGCACATAGAGTATATCCAACAGAAATAAACAAGTCGTGCTATATTTATTACGTGACTATCCACTTTTCACTGTTCCCTTGACTCTCGTCGCAGAGACAGCACATTTATAACTCACTCCTACAAATGTATGCCACATCGCAGTGCTCCGAAGACAGTCCATTATTCACCACAAGAATAAACTGATATACATGAGGAAATAATGTGAATTGAAATCTTTCCTAATCCTACTGATACTTTCCAAATGAATTGGTAGTGTACTTATAACATCTTCAGTCTGAGTGTTTCCAGTGTGATGCCTGTCATTTAGGTATGGAGATAAACAATGGCCCTGTCAGATTATCTCCTAGTGGCTTCTGGGAGGAATCAAGCCATCAATAATCCATTGTCATGTCCTCCCATAGTAGAACAGACATCAGAACGCTGTCAATCTAAACGTCACTCACACTGATCTTCTCACCGTAGCAGATCCTTTTCATGTGTTACTTCACGTGTAGACAAGAAACAGCCTGATTAAAAAGTCCAATTTTCTTTACGTGAACATCGATGATCATTGAATGGAGCCGCTGAAGTCGTTAAAGGAAAGGGAAGTGGCATTGTAGTAAATTTGAAAATATTTTATATCTGAAAATTTGTGCTGAATTCAGCACTCTAGGGTCAGTTGCTTTAACCAATTCCACTAAGACGGCTTATGCTGTACAGTTGTAACCTTCCTTTCTTTATGGGGGTGCGATGTAAGTATACTAAGTGCAACTGAGAACAAAACGATGATCAGCTTTGCAAGATGTAGTACTGTACAGTCACAACTTCTCGTGGCGCACTGTGTTCTCAGATGCATACCGTTGATGTACATAGGCAGAAGATAAATACAGAGGATGCCAATTACATGTATACACATTTCAAGTTAAAGAAAGCTATGTTAACACAACGAAGCTGAATTCACACAAATAAAAAATGATGAGCAATTAATCATCGTAGACTTTTCCAGTTACAACAGTTGCTCAATGTGCCAACCATCTGCGTCGATAAACTTCTGAGTACGTTCAACTACTGATCGAGCAATGTTTGCTAAACTGTCCGTTACAATTTTTTTCCGTAGCGCTGCCAATGTAACTGGTTTTCTACCGTACACAAGATCCGTGTGTCCCATATATAGAACTCCAGCGGAGTTAGATCCGGAGAACGCGATGAAAACTCAATAGAACCTCTTAGTCCTATCCAGTGCCCTGGAATATTGTCATCAGGGTACGCACAGACATCTCAGTGGTAAAGTAGTGGTGTACTATCCTGTTGGAAGTAAAATCCCTAATTTATATAGAGTCTGTGAAAGGCGGGTGTGCGTATCATATTCAGGTACACATGGCCTGTTAATGTTTCTTAAAATAATGTCCAATTAGACACTTAGATAACAACCCACGCCAAACATTATTTCCAGGTAAATTAACACCATTCTCCACCAAAACATGTGGATTGTTTTCACACCAGTAGACGCAGTAAAGCATGGTTACGTCCTCATTCACTTGCGTGTGCTTCTGGCCGAATAAGATCAGCACAACAAATGGTGTATCTTATTTAGGGTAAGTTAATTTATTTTCTATTATGCAGACGGCTATGTTGAAAGACCTTAAGATTCGCCGCAGTAATGCACAACTTCTCGTCTGAGGTTACCACTAAAAGATAAAAAGCTAACTAGAAGTGGGAGAGTGAAAACTGGTATCCTATCAAAGCAATCTATGTTTAGAACAATTTTGAGAGCGCTTTATGTAGGAACGACAGGAGACGTTTGCCGCCGAAGGAAATATTGAAAATCTACAAGTTTCCACCCCATGTACGAAGAAAACTATCACAGCAGAAGACCCCCCCCCAAGAAACGATTATTAAAGAAACAGCCAGTGTCTCTCAAACTGAAGCCCCAATCTTTTAGATTAGCCATGAAATCTTTTATTTTAATTGAATGAGATGATTACAGACTACTTGATGATATTCTGAAAATATATGGAATACATTTCAATTTTCCCTTTGTATCTATTTTTCAGCATATCCTAGATGGGTATGATCATACAGTGAACAGAAATGATATGTAGAAGAGGAAATATAAAAATGATGCTTGGTGAATCAACTGTGAAATGCTTTACAATTAATGAAAATAAATAGTTGTTTCCTTTTGGGGTATGGTTTGGTTTTTAATGTATCCTTGCGTGGCAGTGAACATATCTACGATGGATAATCTTTTGTGCTAATTCACAACAGTATTCATTTTCGAATGCTGACCCAAGGAAGAGACTTTGTTGTGTATTTGATGTTGCACGTATGTCGAAGCTGACACGCAATTTAATTGCAGATAAAAACATTCTTATCACATGCAGCAGTGGTGAGGATGATATTAAAGCGAAATGCTCAACACAGTTCATGTCTGCAGAGAGTTCCGGTCCCGCCACACGTCTCAAGGAACTGACTGAACACTCTGGCTCGATGGGTACGAGTATTATCACCGACTGGTGCAAAGCCCTCGCCCACGGTGACAGCAAATCCTGTAACTACAGACTGGACCAGTCATGTTACCCTTGTACTTCAACCAAATATGATCCCTCACACAACATGATCGAAACCCCTTGCTACTGATGGCGGTCCAGGATGAAGGGCTCGTTCCATCTCTCACCAGATCATCTCCAGACTCTAATGCTCCTGTTGTGAGGGTGCAAGGTTGAGATGACAGCATCAGTAACGAGCGTACGTTTCATCTGTTCCTGACACCATGGGCGAGCTGCTCTATGGTGTGGTTTAAGAGAACCTTTGAGTACAGGCCTCCTTGATATTAGTCCTTCGATGTGCAGCCAAATTTGCACTGTTTGATCTGACACATTCTGTTTGAATGTTCAAATATTCATGTGTTAAGTACACTTGTTAGCTCTAGAGCGCAGCATCAGCCAGGCAGCTTGGCATGCTGGGAGTAGACTTCCGGCAAGGTTATGAGGAAGATATGGCGTGACATTCAACAAACATGTGATTGGAGGAATCTAACTCCACATCCATGTAGATCAAGGCATATTGTACATAGAGTTTATATCAAGGGCTGTAATTAATGTTCACTGTGCACATAGCGTGTTATTTACATTATATTTCATGCGTATGGTTATTTTTGATCCGAGTGATTTTCAACCAGCCAGCCTCATGCATGGCAAACCTTATACTGTTCACTTCACCAGTAAATCACAAAAACAAAACGTATTCACTCCGGTGGGCGCCGAAGATCCTGGTGGAACGAAGTGGCAGTAGCAGTGGACCTACGACATGCTGAAAGCAACAAATACCGATCCTCTCTGTGAGTTGTTTTGTGTCGGAGTGTCGTGCATTGTCGATCAGCAACCTCCTGAGTCTCTCTGAACTTTTTCTGTACTCTGGAGAAATCGCTCTGACTCACTCCAACACGGGCGGAGACATCCACTTGTCGCCATATTTCATGAAGTAATGTCACAATTGAAACGTGGTCTGTAGCAGATATGGGTGTCCTTGTCTACGCGTGCTGCTTATACACCGCCAAATTTACATATGATGTTAAACTTACCGACACTACAAAAGCCTCCTCTCAGATAAATATCGATCCTGATCTGGATGTTGCTTCACTATGAGTCTCTGACATTAGCCTAAAGTGCATACTGTAAACGTGTTTGAAGTACCGCGACGTATAGCCTACCGTGTAAAATCGTAATATGTGTTGTTTTTTAGCACTGTATTTCAAATATTAATGAACCTTTGAAATCAGTAACTAGATGTTGCTAGATTTAAGTTCCTTATTTCTACGGTCCCTCGGGTTGTGACCACAGCTGCAGTCCCAGGATCTCACCAAGAAGAATAACCAAACACAAAGAGTAGTGTATAATGTAATCTATTTTTCAAGTCCTCCAATATCCAGTCCGTCTAATAGCCAGGACTAAAATCTACGTCGTGAGCATCGAGCTATATTTCAATGCTCTTTTATACCATCAGGAGGCGTGACCAAGAACAGGGTCTATCAGGGGATTGATGTTAAGTCTCTTAATAATTCAGTAGAGTAAAATGGTTACGTAGTCATGGGACATGTATTCGGGACTGGTCACGCCTCCTCACAAACAACTTAATTTTCTATTTACATGAGTTTACACTTTATGAAGTCACTCCGCAAGATAGTATGACTCGTAAGTGTCCCTTTGTACATATCTTAGGTCAGACCTTTATAGACAGTTACGGTACAATCATTTTAACTTATAAAGGTCATCGTCTGAGAAAACATCACTTTTGTGGTGACCAGTCATAAATATCTTAATCTAGTGTGCATTGATCTTGATTTAGAAAGGATCACATGAGTAATGAGAAAACAGTATAGCCTGGTGCCGGAGTTCCGGTGGCCTTACTTGTGAACATCTTAGAACTGCTATGCAGTCTCTTCGGTGGCTGGATGAGAGGCTAGAGTGGTTATGACCATTGGGGAATATAACTCAAACGCTTGAGTGATATTTTTAAGGATGTAATATTATACAGGAGGCCGTGAAGTATTCAAATTTATCCTAGGCAACTTGCATGCAGAAGTCACTTGAAACTGATATGTTAAGGGAACAACATTCGACCGTAAAAGTGGCTTAATGCACATGTAGTACCAACCCAAGTGATGAAGAAAAGGCTAGAAAGAAGTAGAGGTAGAGGAGAGACTTGCTGGAACGTGATAGCCGATTAGCATAGTCACTGGCTTCTCACCAAGGCAGCCACCATTCGAAATCCAGACAATGCATGTGGGGAACTTTGAAAGCGAAGTCACGCCCCTATGGTTCATATTCCACATACAACTGAGGGTAAAACTACACGCTTGCTTTCTGTTTTGCTTCTGATTTGCTTTCCGGGAATTAATAAATCACCATGCGAGACTGACATTAATTATTTTATATGTCAGTGTACAGGAAGCTGTCAGACTTTCTCATATAAGCCAGTGATGCGAGTCTTAACATCAAAGTTATCTAACGGATAGGAGAAGAAAGGAGAATAAACAATTGTTGATTCAGAATTATTATCAGCTTTTAGACTGCAGTGACTGATCTTTGAACTACATCGTGAAGGTGGCATCAACGTCTCCAGCAAAGAGGTCGTGAACAGGAAGTTCTTTGGACATGTTCGCTGCCTCGAAAAAAGAATTTTCCTTCAAATACTTCCATTTGCGCAAATATTAATTGAAATCTATTCTGGGTTAGAACCTTGTTTCTTTTTTAAACTGATAAAAAACTGCGGTCGGTGTAAAAATAGCAAATTATGATTAAACTAGAATCTCAAAATTAGACGGAGTTGAAAACGATCTAACCTCTAGGGTTTTAAACCACAATACAGCTATTTTCTCGTCAGGTACTCTATCACTTGCGCTGCAGAGACTAGGGGCTCTCAGTTTGAGTTTAGTGTGGAGATCCCGGTTGTCCTAGCTGAGACTGGCTTTACTTCCATTTACTTGTGGTCTTCTTAGTTTCGTTCCTTCCTGCACGACCTACACTCCTCAACTTCTGTTACCTTTGACAGTACTAGGCGTGTGAGGACTATGAAATATATCGTCATCTTTCTCTTTCTTTTGTTGATGTATTTGTTCTTCGAAGAGGGAGCTTCTTCCACGTTCTTTTCATGATATTGTATAATACTTTCGTTATGTATCGTGAATAGAATATGTCTCGAATATACGGACCCCATTAGACTGTTGATCTAATTGAGAATGTACTGTGTGTATGTCCAACCCTTGTCCAGTTTCTCTACGGGGTCGGATATGAAGCGAGATGGATCTTCGTAGCGAGTTCTGACGAACGGATGCCCTTCCTGAAGTCATCCTCATCAGAGAAGTTAATGAGATTAAATGGATAATGTGTTATATTATCTAACTGAGGATGTTCAAAGAAAATATTCTTAAACATGATTATTACATAACGTTTAGTTATTATTCCCACTGCAAATCGAACACCCTAATACCAACTCAAAGCTGTTATTGTGAGTAAATTGTTACACAGAATAAATAGATTCTGAATCGCCTTCATAAAATGAAATGAGGATAGTGACATCAAAGAAAAAATATAATGTATGTTCTTAAAGTAACTTAATAGATTCCTGAATATATTATGCATACCTAAAATAGGCCTAAGGTCAAAAACCCTCCAATATAAAAAATTATAACTCAGTTTAATCCATTGCATCGTCCTAAAACATACATGTCGGAAAGCTAGTTCTCTACATCCTGTGAGACTGTCTTGTGAAATAACGCCTTGATATTTATTCGATTGACTTCAAATAATATCAAGATTATTTCCTTTTCCTCTATCACTTTATTCTCTAATTCGTTTCTATCATTGGTTATTGTTTCATATTGTAAAATTATACTTGTTATCAGTAGATATTCGAACAGTAGTAAGCATTATAATTGGGGAAAGTTGTAATGCTCAAAACAACGCTTAAATAAATAAATAAATAAATAAATAAATAAATAAATAAATAAATAAATAAATAAATAAATTCTAAATTCAAAGATAAATATTGCTTGAAGTTTTAATTTTACGATAGTGTGTTTCTTTATATCCTTCGCCCTTATTTCCAGTTACTGCTGTATAATTGTACATCATATGGAACATCCGATTTCCCTCTAGTTGCGTCTCAACTTTGCCTTCTCTTTCAGCCCGTCTGCTTCTTCGTGTACTACAAGGCAAAAAGCACTGCTGTACCAACAGTAGTAGAATTATGTTATATGAACTTGTACCAAGATATCTTCACATGTATGATGAGCCTATTGGTGGAACTTGTCTGACACCATCCACCGTGGCTTATAACAGTGGCTTATCAAGACAGAGAGCTAATAATTTTAGAGAACTGCCCTCAGGGGAGGGAAGGGCCGACTACGGGATGATCTGCCAACCACGAGGGTCAGTAACAGTAAAACAGAACCCTCGCAAGGAAATTACGGCGGAGCCCTGGTACAGTCCACGACAATACGCAGGAGCACTTCATTGAAGAGATGGGAAATATCCATCGACGATCAATTTACTTCTACCGAACAGAATATAAGGAAAAATGTACACCAGATACCACATCTGAAATGAGTCATCTATTGCAAATCCGGTCATATTTGAATGGCCAAACATTTCAGGAAACTAAAAGTCTTATAAAATCTGTTAAATGAGTTTTAAAACATGTTTTATTAGCTTATCGATTTGTAGAGAGTCTTTTAATGAACGCGACATAATACTGTACAGTTATTTGGAATAATTTAATTTCAAAATATGGCTGGTTTTGCAATAAATACTTGGGGATCATCGTGTTTTCAACAAACTGAAGCAGTCTAAAATCCAAAAAGTTGTTTATTTAATAAAGAAACTGCAAGAAATCAATACAGCGAAAACATCCGAAGGGTATTTTTGCTCAGAATGAATCCAAATTGAAGATTGCTAAGATACACACTGTGGTCTCATTCCTGATTTTCTGGTCTGTCATTTTCTTTGTAGAAGAGTACTATCAATGAATAATTTGTAACACTTTAACACTTCTACATTTCGCCACTGAGTCCCAAAATTAATTATTTACATATTTATAAAGTAACTTCACAATTACAAGCTACTGTGGATAAGACATATGACAATTCACAGCCCAATATCCAAAGCATCTATCCATGAAAGTGAAGCTGGCAAAGCACTGAGGAAGTCTGTCCAGTTCCCACGATAGGCTCGTAAGTTGCACTCACGCACTATATGTTGGATTGTATGAGCAGGGGCACCACAATCACACTGGGAGGATGTAATCTTTCCCCACTTGAACAAGGAGTAGGCACAGACTCCATGCCCAGAACGGATCCTATTCAGTGTACTCTGCGTTTTTCTTGAACATTCAGCCCCCGAGGGACTAAAATCTTTCATGATGCTGAATAGTGGCCAGTGCTGGGGGTCAGTTTTTGAACTCCAATCTTCCTTCCACTGTGCAGTGGGGCAGAAACTGCTTGCAGATAGCATCTGGGCACACCGGATCGGTGCATATCTTGATTTAAGCAGATTCATTTCAACGGCAGGAATGCCATCATGAATAGGCAGCATGGAGTTCCTTAGAATTTTATTACATTCCCTTATAAGCGCTTGTGTCCTGCGAAGGGAAGGTAGCATGATATTACTGAGCACAGAGAGCCAGTAAGGAGGTGTGGATCTTATTAAACCTGAGATCATTCTCATTGTGTTGTTCATCTAGGTGTCTACAAGCTTCACATGACTAATGTTGAGCCAAACTGGACAACAATACTGAGCTGCAGAGAAGACTAGGATTAGTGCAGAACACCTCAAGGTTGTGGCAGAGGCACCCCAAGTTG
This sequence comes from Anabrus simplex, assembly GCF_040414725.1. Taxonomy (NCBI): domain Eukaryota; kingdom Metazoa; phylum Arthropoda; class Insecta; order Orthoptera; family Tettigoniidae; genus Anabrus; species Anabrus simplex. The sequence continues at coordinate 1,155,726,688 of NC_090265.1, read as the reverse complement.
TTCCACAAAGCCTCTTTAAGATGTTGTTCCGGCTCTTTATTTTCGCTGCAGGGTTTGAGTGGAGAGAGTCCGGTCAAGCAATACACACAGATATTTAGCAAACCTCTTATGTCTGAGAACTTTTCCTTCGAAAGGTATTTGGAGAGTACATTGCGCCATTTTGTGATTTAAGTGAAGCTGATTCGTCCACGCCGTGCCCCTGGATAGGTTTTTGAATCTCAAATACTGAACTGAACGTAAGCACTTGGCTGCCAGACTATCTTTATAAGATCTCTTGGAAAATTTATACATGCAGATTACACCAATTCAAACTACTGTTCCCAATGGATTTTTTCAGAGCTCCACGACAAAGAAACTGGAAAATGGCATCAAAATCTCTCAAGTTAATTTTGAAGGCACCAGTCGATGTAAATGTGAAGATATCTCCAGAATGCTCCAGAATAACAAAATTGACAGATTACTCCTCCAGGAAACTCACGTAGCCAGTGAGGAGGAACTCAAGAAGAGAGGCAGAATTTATGACTATGATGTAATTGGAGCGACCTATGATAGTGTGTACGAGTAGCAACATATGCTCGTAAAATAATGCAAATAGTAATTCTTAATCACTGTGCCTTACTTTCTCTTGCAATGTTGTTATGACTTCTCTCTCAGGAACACCCCCTAATTTGTTCATACCACTTCGAGAGTGTTCCAAGATGTGAGACACACAAATTAAACTACTTTCTTAACAAGCTGCAAGCTCGGGGGTAGTAAAAGTGCAGTGTTAGTGTAAATGCTCGCAATTCTGAATATTTACTAGGAAAACTTTCACTTTGAGCTTTAGCCAACTGTCTATTTAGGAACTTATTGAGAGCAGCAGCCTTAGCAAGAATTAGAGATTTCAGTTCCCCTTCCTTCTTGCTTCTTCTGAGAGTTTGTCGCAAGGCTTTAATTTTCTTCAACAGTTGTGCTTCTCTTTCTTGTGTACCCTGAAGTCTTCTTTTATATTCACTTTTGGTGGTTGGAGGAACCGAGGACTCATCTCCACTGGCAGCAACTGTCTCAGGTCTTTCCTTGGGAGGAGCACGAGCATTAGTGTTTCAAAATCAAAGAAATACTTGTGTAATTATGATTTCATAAATAGTAGCCGATTATAATACATTAATTTTATGTCATATGTCATATACATTGATTTTATATTAGTAGAAGTTTCACTACTATGCCCAACTTACATTCTGTAGGTAAGAAGGGAATGCTTCAAAAATAGTAGGTACTGCATTCTCTTTCAAAACAACTTTATTCGTGGACCGATCAAACAATTCCGGTTTGAAATGTGCTGAACATATTCTGGTGTAAGGGAGAAGGTATCCAATTTTCCCTTTTAATGGCCTTAATCCACTCTGCTCTCCTTTCTTCATGAAGTGGAAACCTGAGGACAATTGACAATAAACAACAAGTCTAACCTAAAAATTCTCACGAAGTGTGGACGGTGCTTCTGAGACACCGAAATACCAGCACATTAATAATGGAGGTAATATAATATACTGTACTACATATTACAGGCCATAGAATCATAACTGTGAAATGCCATTCCAAGAATATTTGTGGTTTTCCGATTCGTGCAACGCTACGCACAAGACGACATTGTGAGAGCTATAATATTAACTAAATACTAGTATCTCTTTCACATTTTAGCGTGTCGTACAGTGTTTGCGTGTGAAAATTCCCGCAGTTACAATTTGCATTCACCGTATTCATTTCAATGAGTTGTGATAGATTTGACTACCAAAAAACAACATGCGTTCTCGCGCCTATTTACGACGACGCCCCCTATGTAGAGCACTGTCAATGAGCTTCACTCTCAGAGTTCCAAGGCATCTGCCTGTATTCTGTACTTCCTGAAATCTCTGCAGCCTTACCAACTGTGTTAAAGATTACTAGATGAATCGATGTTCCTAACGAGAACTGGACTATCATTTGAGACATCCCTGACGAGAAAATAAGGCAGTTCACGGGTGCACCAACAGTGGCACATGAAGTTATAGGTGGAAAAGGACCGAAAATAGTCTGTCAGCTCTCTTAAAAGGACGTAACTATCATATATATATCGTCACTAGGGAAGACGGAACATACAATTTGTGGTAGAGATGAAGAAAAGTAATATTGAAATCCGTTGCGAACGTGGTGCAGGGGTAGCATCCGATTCCAGTTTCAATTCCCTGCTAATGCAAGGATTTGAATTCTAGACTGAGGACTGGAATAGGGCTCACCCAGCCATCTGAGACCAACTTGGCAGTTGTCTGATGTGAGAAGCAGAGGACCAGGTTATGAATGCCAAGTAGTATCGCTGAGGATGTCGTTACGCTGACCACATTCATTACAAAACCTGCAAGCCATCCGGCTGGACAGCAAATCATTTCGTTTACCAGGATATTCAATGAGATAGATAGACAGATTGGTAACATGTTTATTCGTGGTGCACTTAACCACTGCATTTACACTGTACAGCTTGTTAATTACAATTACATGATAGTAATAAAGACTACACAGCATGACAAAATTACATAATGTAATAGGCTTATACTAATAGCAACAAAAAAGAAAGGATATGGTAATAAAGAAAGGATGATAAACAACTACTTACAGAATGTACAATGTGGTAATTTGATCATGATTATGATAAAAATAACAATAGTAATAATATGAACAATAAATCATAATAGGAACCTATAACTAGTAATGCTAGTCTCATTCTCGAGACCTCCCAGGTCGTTTGACCTTAGCACGCGATGCCTGCCCTGCGACCTAGCGCGGCACACAGTTTTCTCCTTGCTCCATCTGCGCAACTCTCGGCTGTGAAATGTGCCATTATTTCAGGGAGAAAGTTGGGGGTAGGGTGGGAGGACATTCCTTTAACCCTTTGGCACTTTGAAGTTTTTTAAACACTAGACGTCTTGAGACAATCTACATAAAGGCGTCCCTTTGTAATAGCACAAGCTGCTGCCAGATGAATATCAATTGCCGTTTGGCATGTGTTCGTATCCTATATGTGCTACTGTCACGCCTTATCATTTCATGGGAGTAGAGATTCGCTCTCTAACAGACGTACCGAGGGATAGCGTGAACAATTTTAGGAAGTAGCACCAGATACGTACCCACACGGCAAAGGAAACTTGGGCAAACTGTATGCCTCTTTGTAATGGAGAGAATCCTTATTATTGCCTGCTTTGCACGAAAGAATAAATACTCGTAGCCGAGCAAACACTTGTGTATAATATAAATGTTCATGGCCATCTTCATCTATATGATTCAGTAGCCATTATAATATTTGTACATGATAATACCGAGAGGGAATGTGTTTATAACATTTTAATATTTCCTTTTGCAGGATACCGAGCTCGATAGCTGCAGTCGCTTAAGTGCGGTCAGTATCCAGTAATCGGGAGATAGTGGGTTCGAACCCCACTGTCGGCAGCCCTGAAGATGGTTTTCCGTGGTTTCCCGTTTTCACACCAGGCAAATGCTGGGGCCGTACCTTAATTAAGGCCACGACCGCTTTCTTCCCATCCCTAGGCCTTTCTTATTCCATCGTCGCCATAAGACCTTTCTGTGTCGGTGCGACGTAAAACAAATAGCCTTTGCAGGATGATAATTATACGTTTTATGCAACTTGAATATCTGCCTGGAAGAGAATCATATTGATGGTGTCATGCAACAGGAACCAAGTCTCAAAGATATCTGGATGTTCATGTTTTTACGTCTTTAACGTAAAGAATAATCGTTCGTTGGTCTAAATAATTTGAATGGCATTTATCCTATGTCATAGCTGTAACCTCTGAACTATTAAATTTCCATATATATGTTGGTATTTTTAACTTTGCAACAAGGATCAAAAACATAGAGAATTCAATAGCGAAAGGTAAAACTTATGCATGTAGAGCAACAATAGTTTATCTAGCTCTGATATAAATAAATAGGTCTAGGAAAGTCATTGTCGATGTCCATTTTTATGAGAAAAACCTTCGACGGTCCAGTTCAAGATGGTAATAAAAAATAAAAGCGGTAGAAGGCCGTCATCGGCATTCCTTACGAGAACATTGCGACGATTCTTTGAAAAGTAGGCTCTGTAAAATTTCCCCTCAAATGGAATGTAGTGAATATTCCACTCGAATGGAATGCTGTTAATATTCCGCTCAATTGGAATGTTGCCTGCGGGCTTTCCCATATTCTGGTCCTGCAGCAGACCTGCATATGACTTACTGTTCTGGAACCCTTCGTGTACAGGAGATCTCAGTTAAATTTTGATGGAAACAGAAGGAAAACTGCATACCGAAAGTTGGATGAAAGAATCGAGAACACAGTAAAGAGGTACGGAGGTACAGGAAACGTTAGAGAGTGTCTCAAAGCGATCTCATTCTTACAAAAAATGGAATAAACTCGATGAAACGTAGTTCCATCCCTTGACGTATAACATCTTTGGTCTGACTGTACTGTCCATTTTGTAAATAAAGTTTAACTGACTTCGAGATAACTCTTCCTAGTAAGAAAGTAATGACGAAGATTTTATAAACTGATTTTAAACACGCCTAAATATTTGAAACATATTTCAATTATTTTAATAATAATAATAATAATAATAATAATGTTATTGTTTTTACGTCACGCTAGCTACATTTTGACGGTTTTTGGAGACGCCGAGGTGCCGGAATTTTGTCCCACCGGAGATGTTTTACGTGCCAGTAAATCTACCAACACGAAGCTGACATATTTGATCACCTTCGAATACCACCGGACTGAGCCACGATCGAATCTGCCAAGTTGGGGTCAGAAGGCCAGCGCCTCAACCGTCTGAGTTACTCAGCCCGATTTCAATTATTTAACTACACCAAAGCCCAATAAAAGTGTGATGGGGAACCTTCGGGACAACGTGTGAGCGGATATTTCACTGAGCGGAACTATCACGATACCGTTGCGACAACTATGGCCCAATGGAAAACTCGCTTTCACCGCAAAGCTAGAAGACATTAAAATCTCTTATGAATCTCGTATAATCTGATTCCGGTAGCTTCTACAACGATTTATTTGGAAGCAGTGACGTGATGGAAGATATAAAATTCAGTTGCCATTATATTAATATTTGTACATGAGAATACCAGGAGGGAATGTGTTTATAACATTTAAATATTTCCTATTCCAGGATGGTAATTATACGTTTTATGCAAGTTGAATATCTGTCTGGAAGATACTTTGATGACGAAGAAGGTTAATTAGTATTCAGTGCAAAGAACACAGATCACGAAAGAAATCTGGTACCTGATAATCGTGTATGAACACTCCACGTTAATATATACTGACTTTTTCGAAATATTGTGGAAAGAATATTGCATAGTTGTGGAAGCATACATTTTGTGTCACTTCTCTAATATTACGTATATTTGAAAGCAATTAATTACTGTACGTCTGGTGATACCGGGAGTAAGGAAAGTAAAGAACCAATCATCAGATGCCAACTTTAGAAACAAGGAAGCAATGTGGAATAAGAAACCAGGGCGAATTTCTGTTAATATAACAACATTGTGTTAACCGTGGTGAAAAAACTCACTGCATGTAGTAATTGTTTTAATGTAAGCCTAGTCTGTGAGTGTAAATTAATTATTTCCTGTCGTGCTGAGTGGCTCAGATGGTTAAGGCGCAGGCTTTCTGAGCCCAAGTTGGCAGGTTTCGATCCTGGCTCAGTCCGATGGTACTTGAAGGTGCTCAAATACGTCAGCTCATTGTCAGTAGATTTACCGGCGAGTAAAGGAATTCCTTCCGGACAAAATTCCAGCTCCTCGGCGCCTCCTAACACCGTAAAAGTAGTTAGAGGGGCGTAAAGCAATAGCATTATTAATTATTTCCTAAGAGGTTTTATGGTCATCACCGTGATTACCTGTCGCTCCTGTACAATTTATTTTGTAAGTGTTCACTAAAGTTTTTTACTTAGAAGTTTGGTACCTTGTTGCATAACATCGTCCAAATATAGAACTATATCTAAGAACAACATTTCTAAATGGATGGAAAAACCTGCTGAAGTAAAAGATATATCAAAAATATGTCATAAAAAGCAAAGACGAAGGGGTGGGAGGACGGATGGGAGGAATATAAATGAAAAATTAATATCAAGTGCAATGGAAGAAGATGAATAAAGACACAAGATTAAAGTCAAGACGGAGATAAAGAGAGATGAAGTCAAATCGGAAGGTGAGGGGAGGTTAACACAAAGGAGATTGAAGAGACGGGAGTAAAAAGGATGAAAGACATAATTTAGTGAACCATCTAAAAATGAAGGAGAGAACAAATTTGGAGAAAAACGAAAGGAAATTGGAAATGTGAAGGACTCGCTACCAGATATTGCTTGATAGTCAGTATACCTGTTAAAATTATTAAGAATTTTACGTATTTTTATCGCTTCCTAGAGTGTTCGTGGGTAGGTAAGAGCTCCATCATCTTAGACATCATAATCCGATGATAGGGCGTGCTCAGCTAATGCTGACTAATCTGCCTGGGTGAAATGAATATTTCCTTGATGTTCCTTGATGCATGTGTTGCCAATGTATTACCGCAAGCAGACCTATAGGGAATTTGGTTCACCCCACACTATAATAGTGTGGACATTTGTCCTTGATTTTACATACTCAGTGACCATTTTTTGTCTCGGTTCCAAACATAGTTTGTATATTGTGCTTGTGGAGAAACTTAAAAATTTGGCTATGGTACTATCTATAATAATAAAATGAAGTGACTGCCTATCTGCGCGCGATGCCAAGACAAATCTGTCGCACGCAGAGATCTGACATTTTTAACATAGATAGGTGGAAGGCGGTCCGAATGCACCTCGAAGCCGTTTTTTTTAATTTTTGCTTTTTGTTTGTGAGTTATGAACGAAAAGCCGTCGGAAAACGTGTGTTGAGATATGAGAATCCAGTGCTGTCACCAAGATTAAATAGGTTGTATAGGTTCACTGTCGTTAAGCAACATATATAATATAGGTAATAAAAGTCAAGGAGCCATTTTAATTCCACGGTGTAGGGAATCATTTTCGGTCCCAGAAACTAAGAGCCATATTCAGTTGCCAGTATCCGGAAGTGTTTGTCGTGTATATGTGTGAGATGCACAGCCAAATGTACAGCACGCTGAGATCTGAAATTTTTATCAAAGGCCTATTGTTCGATGAACCTGTTGTCATTAATTATTTATATTACTTTTAATAATTGTAATCATTTATTTATTTATTTATTTATTTATTTATTTATTTATTTCTTATTTAATTTATTTTTAATCGATTTATTTATTATTTATTTTTATTTGCTTATATTTTATTTACCCGATATTCCCTTCACTTCATGAATGAATGATTAGGAGTACTCCCATCCCCTAGTTCCGGATTATCCGGAATTAAGGGAGAGAGCATTCTTTTATTGCAATTTGTTCAATTTTGATAAATGCATTACATTTTTGCATTTCCCTCTTATATTTGTTTAACTATACTAAATAATATTTGTTTTGTCCTAGACGTTAGCAATGCTATATTGTCTAGGACAACATGTATCTTTCCTTAGCTTATTTATAAACTTAAGGCAATAATGATCATTATCAAACAAACAATATAACAGCTCGCCTCACGACAAACTAACAAATAGCACACACTTCTACTTCGCAGAAGAAATATTTTAAATAACTGTACATACCTACTTTCCAGCAGATACTGCATATTGTGTCAAACCTTTTCAGGCAAGACACAAAAGCGCCTTCACATGCATTTAAAGAACCTTTTCTGGTATATCACCCTATTCCAATGCTTGCTTTAATGTCACCACCATGTATCTTACCATTACTATTTTTTGACACGAGTAGTTGTTAACAGTAACAATACTTTTAGTTAGTGCTAACCTCTTTTCATTTCCTTCTGCCACATACTTCTTAAAATACAAAAACACTTTGCTATTCGTGCTATTCGTCCTATTCTTCGTTTAACAATTTAGCTATTGTATAAAATTCCTTCTCTGTTTCTACTTTTAATTTATATTCATCACCAAAATATTTAATACTAAGTGCAACAGTTCTCCTACATACTCTCAATAGATGAGCCTCTTCCATTATTTCTCCACAGAATAAACAATGATTTTCATTATGTTTCTCTCTCAGCCCCTTATTTTTAATTCCACGGTGTAGGAAACCATTTTCGATCCCAGACATGAAGAACCACATTCATTTTCCAGGATCCGCAAGTGTTTGTGTTTATGTGTGAGATGCCCAGCCAAATGTACAGCACGCTGAGGTCTGAAATTCTTTATCATCTGTCTAGCATACTTTTCACTTTCGACACCCAATAATTATCATTTAGGTGTTTCATCTGGTGTTGGTATGCTAGGTTCAATATTCCCCTCCCTTCTTCCCTTCTTAATTTTAACCAATATTTTACTACTTTCCTGCTTATATCTGCTTGGATGCTGATATTTTCACATAGTCTTCTAGTTCCACTATTTGCTGTGCATTTTGGTAGACCCATTATTATTTTACAGAATTTGTTACTTATTACATCTAGTTTTTTTTGTCTACGTCGATACCCCATATTTCTGCACCATACAGTGTTCTTGATATCACAAGAGTATTAAAAATATTTTTGTGTAGCTTGTATTCCATATTTGGCATCTTCCTTTCTAAAGACCTTATACTTGATAGGGCGGCCAGTCCTTTCAATTTGGCACGTCTTATTTGTTCCTTCAACATTCCGTTCGATGTTATTATGATTCCTAGATATTCTAATTTATTTACAACTTCTAATTCTACACCTTCCAACCACCAGCGCCCTTCGTTTCCCTTTAAATTTATTTCCTCCTTTACAAAACATTACTTTTGTTTTCTTGATATTTATTTTCAAATCCCATGTACTGCAGTATTCGGCCGTTTTCTTAAGACTGTTTTGCATACCGACTGTTGTTAGTGAAAGCAGAAGGATGTCCCTGCGAAAACTAGGCCAGGAATTTCTTTGTTATTTAATCAGATGCTTGCCTTATCCTCCTTCCCCTGACAGTCAATTACATCATTAATACAAAGTAAAAACAATATTTGAGATAATTTACATCCTTGCTTAAGTCCGATATTCGAGTGTATCATAACTACCTTTAGATCCTCCTTAACTTTAATCGAGCATCTCACTTATGCATATAATTCTTCTATGGATTTAATCATATTATTTGACATCCCTGTTCCAGCCAGCTTCGCAATGACAGCCCGTCTGCTAACCGAATCAAGAGATTTTTGCAGATCTATTGCTGCAATATATAATCTACCTCCTTTCCACCTTATGAATCTATTATTTTAATTATAAATATATTATCTGTAGTTCTCATTCCTTTCCTAAATCCTGACTGGTACACTGAGAGTTTAGAGTAATCTTCTGCCCATTTCATAATTCTTTTTGCTAAAATGCCGGTGTAAATCTTACTGAGTGTAACCAATAAGGCGATACCCCTATAGTTACTCGTGTTCGATCTTTCCCGTTTCTTTTATATATCGGGCAAATTACTCCTTGCCAACATCTTGGAATTTTTCTGCCATCACAGATTTTGTTAAATATCTTAGTTAATATTTCTAGCATCTGGCTGTTATTCCCTAACTCTTTCCAGAATTCATACGTAATTCCATTGACAGCACCTGATTTTCCTCCCTTCCCTTTTTTCAATGTGTCTAATACCTCTTCTGTGGTTATTGTATCGTCTAGTACAGGCAGAGTAAACCCCATAAGTCTCAGTATACCAGTTCCAGTTTTCTTCCTTTCCCATGTGTCTTTACCCCCTAACAACCCCTTAATACACCTTAACTACTCCTCATCGCGTATGCTTACTTGATTACTGTTTCTATAATCTTTGCATATTGTACAAATTCTTTTCCTTACTTTCTTAGTTTCATTTTTTTACAACACTGGCATAATAATTTTGTCTCTTTGGCCTGCCAGTTCCTTTTATTTTCGTTCATTAAATCCTTGTATTCCTTCCACTTTTTACAAAAATCTGCTCGTAAATCCCTATATCCCTCATTTCAGTAGATTTTAATGACTTCATCACTTGATTTTTCTTTTCTTTACACTCATAAGTACACCATACGTTTATATTCCCTTCTCTTACAACCATTTTTTATCAGCTACTTCTATTGATATTTCAACCATTCTTATTGCTTCAACTATGTTATTATCTTCTACCATATCCTCAGTACATATCTTCAAAATTTCAAACGTTTTCCCTCTATAGTAGTCCCTAAATTCGTCTCTATGTTCGTCACTCCACCTGTACTTTACTAATTTTCTTTGTACATAGTTAAAATCCTGTTTTTCTTCTTGTTTACCTTCGTCTCTCAGTAATCGGATAGTAACTGAGAAATGATGAGACGCTGTCCAATTTTTTACCTGAATGTCCTTAACATAATTTAAAGCTCCCCCTAGATGACAACACCAAGTCTATAACACTCCCTCTTGACTCGACTATGTATGTTAAGTTACCTAATTCGTCCCCAACCAGCCCCCATTCAAAATGTACAATTCCTCTACCGCGCACATTTCCAGCAATTTCTCTCCACTTTTGTTACATTCTTTGTCTTTACTTCTCCTTCCTTCTATTCATATTTCATGGATTTCTCTGACTTATAACGGACTCTTTACGCCAAACCTTGCGTTGAATTCACCCATTATAATTACTGTATTCCCGATTCTTCATTTTCGAATTTAATCTGGTTTACAACATCAATAAGATCTTCTAAGAAGTTTTCTTCTCAAACGGGAACCCCAGTTGGTGGTTGTAAGAAAAACCTTTGAAAATCTCTCTCCCACTCTGATTTATTTCCTTCATTTTTACTCAAATCATTTCCTCACATTCCGATTCCCATAGCTCTACCTGAATCCATATTTCATTCTTTACGATCACTGATATCCCTCACGGGTAACACCCTTTCAGGCTCTTTTTAGATTTCGTTCTACTCCAGACCTTAAAACCCGGTATTTGCACATTGTATCCCCCCGGCAACCAAGTCTCTACCATCCCAATAATCTCACTATCTCACATTAGATCTTTAACTTCATCATTTCCCACGACCCAGTCTAGTTATTTGTTCTTGGATATATCTGCTGTCGCCAAGGCCCTACTTCTCGTCATTCGTGTCTTTTCTAACTGTATAATGGATCCAGTTGGGGGAGCTATTTCCTCTTCCAATCCCCTGGATTCCTCAGACCTTGTCAACCCTTTTTTTTTAGCCCAAATGTCTTTCAAATTTAACGCTGGCTTACGTTTCTTTTCTTCTTTTCTCCCTGGGTTGTCTTGCGTCCCAAGGACCCCGTCTTCTTCTTGAGTTGATTTCCTGTGTTGGTGATGCCTGGTTTCGAGTTCTGAGTCATCCAGTTCACTGTCCGTGCTTTGTTGATTGCCACACACAGCTGTTGACTCAGACTACCCCTACTCTCGTCACTCACTTGTCCGCTGGCCTCCCGTATAGTTGACATATCAGCGCAATGCTCCAGTTCGCGTAGCTGACTAGCAGACCATGTCCTACTCCAAGAATCGCCCGCTGTTTTAAGTGTGTTTCCACGGATAAATGCTTTTAGACACGAATGCCGCGCCTTCCCTTGATGAAAACGTAATGTTAGCATATTTTCCATTTCTCCTCGATCTAATTCTTTTTTAATCCATATTTTTGTTCCCTTCAAGCTCTTCACACTCTCCAACACTTTTTGGGCCTTCAAACTTGATACCATACATACTTTCACTGGTCTTCTTCCCTTATTCCTCCCTAATCTAAAGACACAATCGATATCACTCTCATTACATTCGACCTTCAAATTCTTCCTGATTAAGGAAAGTATTCTGTCTAACATACTATCAAAGTTCTCTTTTTCTGTTTCTACCTGTTCGTACATTATTATGTTTCTCTTCCTATCTCCATTCCCTCGTATCCTTTCCTTTTCTTCGAGGTTCCTTAGCCTTTTTCTAGAACCAGGACTTTATTCTTCATTTCATCTAACTCGTTCTTGTTCTGCAGTATGCTCTCTTTGATATCCTTAAGTTATGTTTGTATGAAGGTCTTCAAATCCTTAAATTCATTCTTTTGTTCCATTAGCATTTCCTTGGTATTCTCCGCTCGGCATTCTCGTATGACCTCTTGAGCTTCTCAATATCTTCCCATGGCAGCCCAGTGCCTGGATTTAATTCCATCCTACCGGGAAAATACCGTTTGCGTGATGTTGAATCTATTTTTCACCATTTCAGTTGATTTCACTTTCCACCTTCCCTACCACCTGCCTATAGCACATAATGTATTGATCAATTGAAACTCCCATGTTAGCACACTCCTACACATTTTACTCGCTCAGCACACCACGTCCTTTCACCTCGCAAGCTGAATTGCCACTGATATTCATTTCATTCACTAACAATGTTGGGGAATACGAGGATTTCACTATACCAGCAATGAAACGTGAACCGTATTTTATTTCAACTAACTCAAAATTATATTGTAATATTTTACTTAGAACAAACATATTAAATAAGAGAGATAAACAAGGGATTTTAAACCGAGTGAGTTGGCCTTGTGGTTAGGGGCGCGCAGCTTTGAGCTTGCATTCGAGAGATAGTGGGTTCGAACTCCACTCTCGGCAACCCTGAAGATGGTTTTCCGTGGTTTTCCATTTCCATGCCGGGCAAATGCTGGGGCTGTACCTTAATTAAGCCCATGGCCGCTTCCTTCGAACTTTCAGCCCTTTTCTATATCATCGTCGCCATAAAATCTATATGTGTCGGTGCGACGTAAAGAGGAATGGTAATACATATTGGTCAAGGTGCCATTCTAAGTCCATAACATACGTAGCCATTTTTTTTCGTCCGTGATATCCGGAATTATTTGCCTGTGTGTCTGTGTGCGATGCCCAGCGAAATCTATGGCACGCATAGATATGAAAATTTTAATGTACGTGGGCATAGTATTTCACCGATCACGCATGGCTGTGTCAAAGAACACTTCTTGCTCCTAGAAATTAAACAACTTTTACAAGAATTACTCGGTGTTCAACAGACTTATAAGTCGATCTATACGACAGTAATGGGCCGATAAACTAGATGTTTGGCCCCTTTAAACAACAAGCATCATCATCATCATCATCATCATCATCATCATCATCATCATCATCATCATGTCTGCCTCCGTAGTGTAACGGGTAATGTTATTAGCTACCGCTCTCGGGGGTCCGAGTTCGATTCCCGGTACTGGCAGAAATTTAAGAGTGGCAGGAGAGCTGGTATGTGGTTCAAATGGTACATGCAGCTCTCCTCCACTGGGGGTGTGCCTGAAAAGAGCTGCACCACCTCGGGATGAGGACGCGAGTTTACTTAACTTTTTATCATCATCATCATCAACAACAACAACAACAACAACAACAACAACAACAACAACGACATGCAATAGAGATGAGGCTGTCAACTATACGACAGAGATTTTCAACAACTTGGAGTCAAGTCACCTGGAGTACCCTCGAACATCTACGAGTGGACGATTGTTGCATCGATTATCCTTCTCAGGTATATGAATCATCGTTCCCTCTGCAACGGAACACGACTCTCAATCATGAAACTGATTCCAAATGTTGTTGAAGCCACCATTATGACTGGACATGCGGTGGGCGAAGTAGTATTCATTCATCGGATTCAGATCATCCCTGCGGATATATCGTTTCAATTTAGACGTCTGCAATTTTCCATTTGTTTCAGTTTCTCTCTGTGTATCAAAAAGGCACAAGGACAATCGCTTAAAGTTTTAGGACTCGATCTTCGGAAGCGGTGCTTCTCCCATGGTCAACTGTACGTGGGTTGTTCAAGAGTTGAAAAGGCGAACAAACTATATAACTTAGCTCCAAATGGAAGGAGGCTTAATATAATTTATTTGGAAGCTCTATAAAGAAGAATTAGTTTTTAAATATACTATGATCTTTTATGTTGTTGTTGAGTCATCAGTCCATAGACTGGTTTGATGCAGATCTCCATGCCAGCCTATCCCGTGATAACCTTTTCATTTCTACATAACTGCTGCAACCAATATCTGCTCTAATCTTGTTGTCATATTCATACCTTGGTCTACCCCTACCGTTCTTATCGCCTACACTTCTTTCAAAAACCAACTGAACAAGTCCTGGGTGTCTTAAGATGTGTCCTATCATTCTATCTCTTCTTCTCGTCAAATTTAGCCAAATCGATCTCCTCTCATCAATTCGATTCGGTATCTCTTCATTCGTGATTCGATCTATCCATCTCACCTTCAGCATTTTTCTGTAAAACCACATTTCAAAAGCTTCTATTCTCTTTCTTTCTGAACTAGTTATCGTTCATGTTTCACTTCCATACAATGCTACGCTACAGATGAAAGTTTTCAGAAACATTTTTCTAATTCCTATATGAATATTTGAAGTGAGCAAATTTCTTTTCTTAAGAAAGCTCTTCCTTGCTTGTGCTAGTCTGCATTTTATATCCTCCTTACTTCTGCCATCGTTAGTTATTTCATTACCCATTGCTTTAATTTATTTGTACCATCCACCAATCCGGTATCTTAAGCACTGAAAGTAACAATATAATTCAAAATAAAATGATGTATTTAATGTAATTTATGTAAAAACGATGCGTGTTAATAAATCAGTTTTTCTTTGGCTTTTAAAGAAACGGTTTAGACACATCTAACGCGGTTGAATTAATGAGCACGGGCGAAGCCGCGGCACATACAGGTATATATAAAGGAGGTAGGCAGTTCCCTTCATTTCTTCATTCTCTAAGGTTTGGTAAGACCACAGTTTGAGTATGATTCCACTGTACAGAGCCCTAGTCAGGATTACTTGATTCGAGAATTGGAAAAAGTCCAGAGGATAGCAACATGACTTGTTCTGGATGACTTCCGCCATAATAGTAGTGTTATGTAAACGTTTGAAAGTCTGGGCTGGTAAGACTGGGAAGTAAGGGGATGAGTTGCTCGATTAAGCGGTATGTTTCCAGGTGTCAGTGAAGAGGCGTGGATGACATTAGTTAACGAATAATCATGAATTAAGATTTTAAAAGTAGGAAAGATTATAATATGTGGATAAAGTTAGAATTTGAGAGGACAAATTGGGGCAAATTTTAGTATGGTATATAGGAAGAGGAATTAGGGAATGGAATAATATTTCACGGGAGACGTTTTACAAACTTCCAACGTTTTTTGGAACCATTTAGGAAAAGAATAGTTAAACAACTGATATAGAATATGCCACCTTGGTGGCAGCCCTAAATTCAGATCACCGGGCGAGTTGGCCGTGCGCGTAGAGGCGCGCGGCTGTGAGCTTGCATCCGGGAGATAGTAGGTTCGAATCCCACTATCGGCAGCCCTGAAAATGGTTTTCCGTGGTTTCCCATTTTCACACCAGGCAAATGCTGGGGCTGTACCTTAATTAAGGCCACGGCCGCTTCCTTCCAACTCCTAGACCTATCCCATCGTCGCCATAAGACCTATCTGTGTCGGTGCGACGTAAAGCAACTAGCAAAAAAAAAAAAAAAAAAGAAATATTCAGATCAGGTGTGATTGATTGACGGATTGTTCTTCTCTCCGAGGTGAGGGGCTGCCTGGCCGAGGCGGTAAAGGCGTGCTTGGTTCGCCCGGAAGGACGTGGGTTCGAATCCCCGTCAGGAAGTCGTAAAATTTAAGAAACGAGATTTCCACTTCCGGAGGTGCATATGGCCCTGAGGTTCACTCAGCCTACACCAAAAATGAGTACCAGGTTAATTCCTGGGGGCAAAGGCGGCCGGGCGTAGAGCTAACCACTCTACCCCATCACGCGCCGAGGTTAACAATGGTGGAAGCCTTTACCTTCCACTCCTCCAAGGGCCTTCATGGCCTGTACGGAGGTGACTTTGCTTTGCTTTGCTTTCTTCTCTCCGAGGTGAAGGTGTCCATAAATCTCTTGTAACATTACGGTGACATTGAAACACGAAATGAATAAATGGTGAAAAAATTAAATATAAAAAAGGAAATTGGGTGCCACCTGAAAAATATTTACAGGAATAACTGACTCTGTACTCGTAGAGCATAAGAGAACTCCTTCTTCCAAGGCAACGGTCATCAGACGGACGAGGCTCCAAAATTGCTTGATTACCTTACCTACTATTATTTAACCCTGAAAATAAATTTGGGTAGTATGCCAGGGTTTTACTTACTCCACCAAGTTTCACCACATGAATTTACTCCCGAAACAAAATAAAAACAAAACAAAGACCAACAATTATCATCACGTGATGAGACCAACTCGTTTTGCCGCTTACAAAAATAAACATTTACAAAAAAGAAAGAAAAAGAAAAAAAAAGTTGTACATCGTGCTGAAGGCCATACTTCAAATTTTTGGTATCCTACGTATAATACGACCCCCCCATTATTAACCTTATATATATTAGCAAAACAGCACCATCACCGTGGAATATATTTACTCCGGGTTATAACTGTATTTTCAAACAAACCCAGTCACCTCACTATACTCTGTTAATCAAACAACTTCACTATGTAAAAAAAAAATCGGTGGACCAGATGCAAGACAAATGGCACGTGAAAACAATCAAAGAACGACCAAGCGCTGAACAATTGGCCTAAAATTTATTCTAGCAATAATCAGTGCTGTGCACAACATATTTCCAGATTACACCTACAGTATAAAACACTACCCACAGCGTGCGTTTCCTCGGAGACGAATAATCCAGAGACTGACTTACAAAAAACACTATGTAGCGTCTTCCACCGACTGCTCACCGGGAACTTATAATTACCGAGTAATGCACTCGTTATCACTCTGTGATGGTATAGTAATGCAATCGTAAAGAACTCATACAACAGGCTTCGTAATGGTGAAAGGATGATAAACATAAAGCTGAAAATTACACGCCAGTCAGTTTGACATGCATTACATGTAAGGTCTGAGAAAACATTCTTTCTGTTTATATTAGACATGTTTGCGAAATTAATAACTGGTTCGATAGAAGGCAGTTCGGGTTTAAGAAAGGTTATTCCACTGAAGCTCAACTTGTAGGTTTCCAGAAAGATATAGCAGATATCTTGGATTCAAGAAGTCAAAAGGACTGCATCGCGATTGACCTGTCTACGGCATTTGATAGGGTGGATCATGGGAGACTAATGGAAGAATTGAGTGCAATTGGACTAGACAAAACAGTAACTGAATGGGTGGCTATATTTCTAGAAAATAGATCTCAGAGAATTAGAGTAGACGAAGCTCTATCTGACCCTGTAATAATTAACAGGGAAATTCCTCAAGGCAGTATTATTGAACCTCTATGTTTCCTTATATATATAAATGATATGAGTAAAGAAGTGCAATCGGAGACAAGGCTTTTTTTCGGATGATGTTATTATGTATAGAGTAATAAATTAGTTAAAATATTGTGAGCAACTGCAAAATGACCTCACTAATGTTGTGAGATGGACAACAGGCAATGGTATGTTGATAAACTGGGGTAAAAGTTAGGTAGTGAGTTTTAGAAATAGGAAAAGTCCTCTCAATTTTAATTACTGCATTGATGGAGTGAAAGTTCCTTATGAGGATCACAGTAAGTACATAGGCGTCAAGACAACGAAAGATCTTCATTTAGGTAGTCACATAAATGGGGCTGTAAATAAAGGGTACAGATCTCTGCACATGGTTATGAGGGTGTTAAGGGGTTGTAGTAAGGATGTAAAGGAGAGGGCACATACTGTATGTCTCTGGTAAGACCCCAACTAGAGTATGGTTCCAGTATATGGGGCTCTCACCAGGATTACTTGATTCAAGAACTGGAAATAATCCAAAGAAAAACAGCTCAATTTGTTCTGGGTGATTTCCGACAAAAGAGTAGCGTTACAAAAATGTTCCGAAGTTCGGGCTGGGAAGAATTGGGAGAAAGAAAACGAGCTGCTCGACTAAGTGGTATGTTCCGAGCTGTCAGTGGAGAGATGGCGTGGAATGACATTAGTAGAGGAATACGTTTGAGTGGTGTATTTACAGGTAGGAAAGATCACAATATGAAGATCAAGTTGGAATTCAAGAGGACAAATTGGGGCAAATATTCGTTTATAGGGAGGCGAGTTAGGGATTGGAATAACTTACCGAGAAAGATACTCAATAAATTTCCAATTTGTTGAAATCATTCAAGAAAAGGCTAGGAAAACAACAGATAGGGAATCCGCCACCTGGGCGACTGCCCTAAATGCAGATCAGTAGTGATTGATTGAACTGACTGATGATAATCGTCATCAACAGCAACCGCAATAGTCATGAACATTAATAGTAATAAGCTCGTTGCACACGTATACTGTATATAGCCTTGCTCCACGTAGCTGTCATATCTGCAGAAGTCCACTGGAAGCAAATCTCCGACTGCATCATCTTCAAGCGGCTCGTGGTCAACGCAACCTCGTTCGAAATCGTAGCTTTTGGATTGGTTACCGAGCTGACGATCCGCAAATAGTGATCCTGCACATGATGAATTACCATCTTCAGCATGCACTTCCCAGCCGTACCCCGGATTTCTAAACCACTTGTTGCAACACTGCAATCTTCACTACTACGCCATGTGCATAGACTCTTACCCAATCAGAAATTTATACAAAATGTAATAATGCACATGTACAATATTTACTAACTACAAATTATTATAATCTTAATTTAACAAACTCACATGATATTCACTACTTTATATTACAAATTATTTTACGAAAATTTCCTAAGTTAAAAACAGGGATCGTACTTTTGTACGGTTACACTGTACAACAATGTAGGCTACGTAGCTATTACTCTCGAAGGCGATTTTGAATGTTTCCATCCCTTTCTGAATAGTTGATGGTTCACAAATGTTCGTTTCGTCCTTGTGGTGAGTGTCATGAGAATACCCTGCTTTTGTGCTGGATAAATGGAATGGCGTATGGCTTTTAGTGCCGGGAGTGTCCGAAGAAAAGTTCGGCTCGCCAGGTATTTGATCCCGTAGGTGACCTGCGCGTCGTGATGAGGATGAAATGATGAAGACGACACATAAACCCAGCCCCCATGCCAGCGAAACTAACCAATGATGGTTAAAATTCCCGACCCTTCCGGGAATCGAAGCCGGGACCCCTGTGACCAAAGGCCAGCACGCTGACCATTTAGCCATAGAGCCGGACTTTGTGCTGGATTCTGCATAGATATAGGAAATTGTTTGTATAGGCTTGACAGTGTGACGTAGGAAGCCGTCTGAATAAACACGAAAGATTATCACCGAATGGAACCGATGGCGCTAGAGCCCTGATGGGCCTTGGCCTACAAAGCGACCACTGTTCAACCCGAAGGCCTGGAGGAAGGAGACGCGTGGCCAACACGAACATAATTCTCTCAGTCTTTATCTTTCTTTTTCTAGATCGGGCCCGCAATCTTATAGCCAGAAAGCTTCTCATTTAGCCTAAGTGAACCGCGAACCAGCCCTCAGATCCAGGTAAAAATCTCTGACCTCGATGAGAGTCGATCCTAAGGCCTCGGAGTAGGCTCGCTGCCCTTAAACCGGCAAAATATTATCATATCTACAGTAAGAAACATGTATTTCTTAAAATTAATTGCAAGGCTTTTCATAGTCCAGCATATGTCGGCTTGTTCCTTAAATATTTTACGATAGTCTGAACGATATATGGCAGACAGCAACAAAAAAGAAACAGATCTATATTAAAACTGTATGTCAATCCGAACGCTAAAAATTTTCTTCTTTGTTATTGGTTTTACATCCCACCAACACAAATAGGTCTTACATGATGGTGTGATAGGACAAGAAAGGGAATGTCCATGGCCTTAATTAAAGTACATCGCCAGCATTTGCTGGTGTGAAATTGGTAAACCGCGGAAAACCATAATCAGGGATTCCAACAGTAGGGCTCGAATTCATAATCTCTCGAATTCAAACTAACAGCTATGTGACCCGAACACTGCAGCCGAGACACTTGCTACTCAAAGTAAGATATGGAAGTGAAAATGAACGAACATCAACAGCCTGTTTTCAGTCATTCGACCGGGTCAGGAATGGAATAAATGAAGCCCCATCTAGCACCTGGGTTAGAAAATGTTTCGGCTACCGAAGCCTGTCATACTCCTATGGGGCACTGATTAATGACTGACAGATGAAGTGAAATGACATTGTAGAGTGCTGCTAGAATGGAAGATGACAGGAAAAACCAGAGTACTCGGGAGAAAAACCTCTACCACCTCCGCTTTGTCCATCATAAATCTCACAGGGAGTGACCGGGATTTGAACCATGGAACGCAGGTGAGAGGCCGGTGCCCTGCCACCTGAGCCACGGAAGCTCTGGATATGGAAATACAGTAAGTTAATAAAATTAATGGATAGCAATACGGAAAGTAGTCCTTTGGCACTAATTTGTTGCATAGGTGTAGACTGACATGGTGGTATCTAGGTTGTATATTTCTGTAGTACAAGAATTAGAACAGCGTGAACGATAAGTATACAACCACTTGCTCGGCTCTTGATGCTGCATGAAAGGCACGTTATCCAACGCTGTTGAGGAGGATAGTGGTCCCTGCGAACAACAGATGTTCTCAAAGCATAAAGCCGATTGTATGTGGACTTAGTATTTACCACGTTCTCCAGGAGAATTCTACGACCGAATTGACAGCATGCGCATTGGTTCTAGTTATTTGCTCCAGATCTAGGAAATATGTTAGGAAAATGTTTGATTTCCCTTATTTCTGTCTAAGGACTTCAAAGCAGGTGTACATTCGCAGCCACATATTGGCATTAAAATTCCATGGGGAATAACATTTTTTGGTGAAAGAGAATCATTCTTCCTCTATAAGGTTAACAACCCTTATTTGTTAACTAGGGGGACGGAACTTTGTAGACAGTGTGTCACCGCTAGTCAGTGTCTTGAAAAGGCGTGTCGGACCAACTGACGAGCCCAGTGGTACGCTGTAGGTGAAACACACACACACATCGCCTAATTACCCAATGTACACTTCTAGGATAATCTGAGAGCGGGATTTAAATTTATTTTTCTTGTAACGTCTTATCTTTGCTCCATACCTGACTGGTCAGCATCTTTGATTTCGGGGCTCATGACCCCCGTGTTCAATTCCCGATTCGATCGAAGAATTTTTATTGTGAACACATAATTTTCTTGGTTCAAGGACTAAATAATTGTCTCTGCTATCTCCAACATTCTAGCAACTTACGATACTAACATACAGTTTCCTTTACACGGTGGATTACTCTCCTGCTGCACCAAGCCGGTAATAGCCATACGTAATTATGCGTATATTATAGATGACATACATCTCCGTAATGTAACTGCTAATGCTATTACCTGCCGTATTCGGGGGTTGTGGTTAAATACACGCCCTATCAGAGATTTAATATCGGCAGGGAAATGTAAATGCGAGGATAAGAATGTAATTCATGAGGATATTAGTGAACTCCCTTCTGACATCTCAACTAGAACTTAAAACCTTCGTGATAGAACTGGGAATTGAACCTGCTTCAGCATGGGGGAAATCTATTATGCTAATCCTGACGACATAGTGACGACTGACATGAAATATTGAGGTACGTTCTTTTTTTGGCAGAAGAAGTGCATGTGTTTGGAATGCCGTGTTTTGCTGATCCCAGCTCTGACCTGTAATATCAGTGGAGCGTACATGAATTACCTTAACGACTGAGTGCTTACAGCTGACCTCACATAATTCTGTCTGGCCCTCGGCCGGCTGCACTCTCCTCACACTTCCCCCAGCCCGGCGTTAATTGTAGCACCTCGTTACTCTTTCTCATTTTCCTTTCTCAGTAAGCGCTCTTTGCAGTATCAACATTTCAAGCTCACGAAGTAAGTGAGCAGTTGTCTTCTCAGTTCTGACAAAAAGAGTAAGGTACTCTCTACAATATGTCTATGTTTCAGAAACAATTCAATCATGCTTTGAATCCTTCATTTCTAAGCGTTGAACATCTTTCTTCTCTGTAAGTTTTCATTGCCCCCTATGTGGTAGCAATAGATTTTGTTATTCGGGTGGCAGAATAACTATGGCAGAGATAAGGAGAATATAAAATTTGACTAACCAGTACAAGGAAAATAAATTTGTTATCTGATACATACATTTGCTTGAATATAGATTGCATTATTTTCCTTGCTTGTGGTTGATGGTTCAATTGGTTTACAGCTTTCCAATTTTGACTATAACCTAAAAGCTCGGATAATAATACCGAAAAGGCTGCCGTGAAAGCCTAAGCTATTCTAATAGATTTTCATGTCAGAAAGGTGGTATTGAGAACGTTTGTGTAGAGCGTGGCATTGTGTGGAAATGAAATATGGGCAATGAGTGGTGCATAAGTCCGCCTCTGTGGTGTAGTGGTTAGTGTGATTAGCTGCCACGCCCGGAGGCCCGCGTTCGATTTCCGGCTCTGCCACGAAATTTGAAAAGTGGTACGAGGGCTGGAACGTGGTCCACTCAGCCTCCGGAGGTCAACTAAGTACAGGTGGGTTCGATTCCCACCTCAGCCATACTCGAAGTGGTTTTCCGTACTTTCTCACTTTTCCTCCAGGCAAGTGCCGAGATGGTACCTAACTTAGACCACGGCCGCTTCCTTCCCTCTTCCTTGTCTATCCCCTCTAATCTTCCCATCCCCCACCAAGGTCCCTGTTCAGCATAACATGTAAGGCCGCCTGGGCGAGGTACTGATCATCCTCCGCAGTTGTATTCCCGACCCAATGTCTCACGCTCCAGGACACTGCCCGTGAGGCGGTAGAGGTGGAATCCCTCGCTGAGTCTGAGGGAAAAACCAACCCTGTAGGGTAAACAAATTAAGAGAGAGAGAGAGAGAGAGAGAGAGAGAGAGAGAGAGAGAGAGAGAGAGAGTGGTGCATAAAATAAGAGGAAAATAAAGAAAGAATGTAGAATGAAATTCCTTGAAGTGTGGTGTTACTGAAAAATCTTGTTGGTTAGATAGGTAGAGCGGATCACAATTGAACAGGTAAAAGAACCAAGTTGTGAAGGGAGAAAGTTTCAGCAGTTTGACCGAAGGAAGAGACCGACTGATAAGGCACATCTTGAGACGTACAGGACAAATCGACTAGGTATTTGAGGAAAAGTGTACGAGGTAGGAATGATGCGGGTGGGCCAACATGCGAATATGACTAACAGGTTAGTGTACAGTGAGTACCTAATATAAGTATTAATAAACTATATATATATTGTAATATAACTTTCATTGAAAGAAAACTCATTCTTTCACACTTACACAGGAAAAAGTGCATCTACTAGTCATTTTGACAGTATCTTATGTCTTTATAACTAAACAAAATAAACATGACTTTCTCACTGCAAGGAAGTTAATCATAAATTGTCAACTTTTTGTACAATAGGTCTTAAAATTACTGTGATATTTACATTAGTATTTTGTAAACGTTCCACTTGCATTCACTATGGTCTGAAGCCTTCTCGGTACAGTATGGTGCCTGTAAGTTTCGTTTTCGTTCCTTAATCAACGTGAGATCATTTTTCTTTCAAATTTTTAATGAGGTATCCCTTGATGAACATCGTCTCCTTGCAAAGGCCTCTCCAAAACGTTTCTGGTGATGATGAAGATGTTGGCAGCTGCTCGTGAACACTATAAAGCAACCATTCATTCGTTATACGGGTTATATGCTTGGGGTCACTGTCCTGTTAAAAAATAAAACGACTTTAAGTACCTACGTTTTAAACACTATTTTGCAAAATTCTCGCAGAGTATGATTCCATACCTTCTGTCATTTAAGTTACTCTCAGTAACAATCAGTTCTCCAACACCATGACATGTCCTACCTTATGTTTGGCGGTTGGCACTATGTCCTTGGAATAAAGTTCTTCGTTTGGCTTACGCCACCCCAGCACTCGCCCGCCTGACCCAAAGATATAGAAATTGATCTCATCAGAAAACACAACCTTCTTCCAGTCCGGCTCCATGGATAAACGGTTAGCATGGTCACCTTAGGTCCAACGGATCTTGGGTTCGATTCCCAACTGGGTTACATATTTTAACTGTCCTTAGTTAATTCATATGGGTCCGGGCTGGGTGTTTGTGTCATCTTCAGCCTCATTCATATTAGGTATGTTCCCATCCTCGCAGACACGCACGTCGTCTATACGGCGTCAAGTGGAATGACCACATGCCATTATTATTATTATTATTATTATTATTATTATTATTATTATTATTATTATTATTATTATTATTATTATTATTATTATTATTTCATTTTAGCCATCTATGAGCTGCGACTTCTTCTTGTTATTATTATTATTATTATTATTATTATTATTATTATTATTATTGTAACACTTTTTTACAGAATCCTTATGGTTTGTTGAGATACGAACGCGTAATTCTAGTATTTTAACCCCATTTTGCGTGCTAATGAACGGCTTCTTTCTTGCTGCTCGGGTTTCGTAGCCAGTTTTATGAATGTAGTTTCTTACTCTCTGCGTTGTCAAATCCTTGTACGTTCATGTCTTCAGCCAGTACTCGGGCACTAACTCGCGAGTTCTTGTGCATTTGTTGCACTATACGACGACTGAATTTATCACGCCAAACAATGCCGTACATAGAACAAAAACATGTTTCTTTAATAGCATTACTGCAGAATAGGTATAGTTTCAAAACGATGTGTATGAATTACTATTTTACCCGCTATAGTTGTAGAAAGCAATAATTACGTACAGATGAGGTTAGTATAAATAAGGAAGAATGACAGACTGCATCAATCTGGCATATAGAACAACATACAGTGTACGTACAGACATAATTTATGAACAGTAACAGATTTGAGTAAGGGACATCATCACATCAAAATGTTTACAGATGGAACAAGAATACTTCCAAGGGCTCACAATTTACAGTCCACGTGAGTCTGAGGTTGCATCTACTTATTTAAACCATGATTTTATCTTTCATTCTTAATGTTTGACTGCTCTGTTTCGACGCAACAGCATTATTGGATTCCCTCGCCTTAGGTGACCATTACTTTTCAGTTTCTCACGGTCCTAGCTGTCTTTCTTACTATATATTCTGCGAGGGTTGAAGATATTTAACTACAGCATAGCGATGATAACCACCTTACCGTTGTCCCTTAATCTGAATCAAGAGCAACGACTTACAATAGGTGCATGAATTACCAAAATAATTCTAGCCGACTCTATGATCATGATATGAGAGCGATTAACATTTCTGAAATGAGGAAGACTCGAGATTTTTCTTATTCTCACTCAAATTATTCCACAAACCTTCTCCTTAAGGCGTATTCCTGCTATTAATCTTCTACAGAGAGGACATCCAATAGGTATGTAGATAGCATGTGCATACATTGTAAGTTTTTCCTATAATGACAATATTTACAGTCCCTATCAGGACAAGATCAAACTACGTACTTTTTAAACGAGACCCTAAGTTATTTGAGTCCTTTTCATGGGTTGAATGTAAAATTTTGTCAACAGATGCTTTGATGAAAGTTAAGATCTGCATTAGTTTCCAATTTCATACATTATTAACTCTTACGATAACGAAACTGAACGCCCCTAGCGCTGCCACACCTTACTGGTGAGACTAGCAATAAATTGCGAGTAATCTGTCGCCTCAACGTCCTATGTTTGGTGCGGTAACTTTTCCATTCCTCTCCCTGTATGAAATAATATGGAATTATATGGTTTTAACCATTTATGGTAACACTTTTTATGTAGGTAAATTTCGTTTAATAGGATAAGTTGTTTTATACCTTTTATACGTTTTACCGGGTGGTTCACCAGCCCCTTATTTCTTCGGAGGTAGGTGACCCAACTAACGCGGATATCATAGTCATCCGAAAAACATTTGTACCTGCCCCTTTACAGCCTTAGTACAACTATACCGTTTATATCATTCTCGCAAATATGGGGGAAATTATCAGCGGCAGTGTTGTTTCTATTATTTAAATAATTAATGTGTAAAACGATCACAGCTGCGTTTAACACTATCTTACGTTTGGACAAGAAGTATCTATAAGGACTACAACGTGCTAACTATGCAGAACGGCTCGCTGTAGCTAAGGTGGCATCACTGCTATTGTATCTGCTAAGCTGTCTGGTAGTAGTTTCGATTCACAGGCTGGTATACCTTTGTTTCAATTAACGCCGTTTACAGTGACGAATATGGCACATGTCATTCTGTTCCAGGAGCGAATTTTTATTTGGTCCTGAACAGGACCGCTTTTATCCGATGTTACGTAACCAGGTTGGACTGAGACATGATGGTCTTTAGATAGGTAGTAGGGTACCCTTTATATTCAGTGTACCGAGCTAGATAGCTGCAGTCGCTTAAGTGCGGCCAGTATCCAGTAATCGGGAGATAGTGGGTTCGAGCCCCACTGTCGGCAGCCCTGAAGATGGTTTTCCGTGGTTTCCCATTTTCACACCAGGCAAATGCCGGGGCTGTACCTTAATTAAGTCCACGGCTGCTTCCTTCCACTTCCGAGGCCTTTCCTATCCCATCGTCGCCATAAGACATATCTGTGTCGGTGTGACGTAAAGCAAATAGCAAAAAAATATATATATTCAGTGTAAAAAGCTTTCGAAATGTTGACCAACTTGGTTGATGCAGATTTCAGCACGACGTTTTTAAAGATATTCTTGCACGCTGTAATATATCAGGTGTAACAGCTTGGCATGCCTGAGTGATCAGTTACCGAAGGTGACCAGGATCTTCAGGATCCTGTGACCCCACAGGGAAAAGTCAAGTGTCGTTAGATCGGGTGATCTGGCGTCCCAGTGAACGAGTCCACCCTTTCCTATCCATTTATTTGGATATGAAGCATGAAGATGGTTCCGGATGACTACTGATCCGTGAGGTGGACCCCCGTCCTGTTGAACACCACATTCGTAATCGCTCGCGCAGTGGCATGTTCTCCAGCAACTGTGGGAGTTCATTTTGAAGAAAAGAAAGTTAGCGTGCTCCCGCTAGATGTCCGTCGAGAATATGGTTCGATGAGGTAGCCACAACATATCCCACATCAGACATTTACTCCCCACTGCACTTGAAATGCACCCTGTCTTACCCCATGGAGATTCTCCGCGGTACAATAGTGCATTTTGTGCCGATTCAGGACGCCATTGTTGTGAAATAGTGATTCGTCTGAAAACAGGACTCTTGAAAAGAAAAAAGCTGTATTATTGGTCACCCTGCGTAATGCCCACTGACGAAATGTTACTCTAGCATCGAAATCACATCCGTAGAGCTGCTGGTGTGGTATGGGTGAAATTTATTGTTATGCAGTATACGCATGACTGATGACCGGCTGATGTTTGTTAAGCAAGTGTCAGAGTACTAACATGAGGGTTAATAAGGGCAGCGTCCAAAACAGCCTCTTCATTTGGACCAGACGTTACCGGAGCATCTCTAACGGAAGTTACCGTTCCAAGCGTCCCAGTTGACCACAATCTTCGTTCAAGGTTTCGGAACGTAGTCGTAGTCGGTAGTCTTCTCTCAGGAAAACTCATTGGCTGAATGGTCAGCGTACTGGCCTTCGGTTCATAGGATCCCGGGTTCGATTCCCGGCCGGGTTGTGAATTTTAATCACTTCTGATTAATTCTTCTGGCTCGGAGACTAGGTGTTTGTGTCCATCCCAACACTTTCCTCTTCATATTCACACAACACACTACACTAACAACCACCACAGAAACACGCAATAGTGATT
This sequence comes from Anabrus simplex, assembly GCF_040414725.1. Taxonomy (NCBI): domain Eukaryota; kingdom Metazoa; phylum Arthropoda; class Insecta; order Orthoptera; family Tettigoniidae; genus Anabrus; species Anabrus simplex. Next base: position 1,155,698,909 of record NC_090265.1, on the reverse strand, counting down.
ACAGCCCTCCATATAGGGTTGTGTTAGGAAGGGCGTCCGGCCGTAAAACGGGGCCAAATCCACACGTACGACGCAGTTCGCACCTGCGACCCCACAGGCGTAGGGAAAACGGTAGGAAAAGAAGAAAAGTCTTCTGTCAGGGAAACGCACGTGATAGAGACGTTGCGACTGGACAGCGTTCTCCCTTGTTTCCCCATAAATGAGCAACATATCAACGTACTCGTCACTGGAATATATCGTGAGTGAATGAATACTTGCTATGATGTGACCTGGTTAGTGTGCATAAACATTGCATGTCCCTTACAATAGGTCATGATCCGTCGGTAAAGAAAATGCATGAGGTAGGAATCGAACTACTGCATTACCGATATTCAGAAACCTTGTGTCACCGGCCCCTAACCGACTCACCCATAAATACAACTTACAAGACGCTCGCTAAAGGATTATTACAGAAATAGGCCATTCGACATCGAAAGTTAATATCCGTGTCCAAGTCTTCAACAATGCTTTACAGTGTTCATTTAACTTTTTACCATTACGGAGCACGTGGCATACCTATTAATTCGACCGTATATTCTCCCTAAATTAGCTGTGATGTGACCTCGTAGGTGTGGATTATTATTTGTGTTTGTTGGACTCGGGAGGTTGTGGATTCGAATCCCATACTGGCCGTCCTGAAAATGGTTTCCTCTCGGTTTCCCGTTTTCACAACCATCAAATGCCGTTACGGTATCTTAGTAAAAGAACAAGGCCGATTTTCTTCCCAATCCTTCCCCCACCCATCCTTAAGAGAAGGACGCCAAATGAGAGTGCATGCCTTAAAACGAACAGGAGAAATATATTAATTATTATTGTATCCCCGCTGAAATGAAGCACCTCTGTCGTTCAAAAAAAAAAATTGCGTTACGGTGGATTCTCATACACCTTGTGCTCCAGCCCTTAACCGATTCAGCCACGAATTCAACATATATACACAGTGAATTGTACTTGAAGTATGGCCGTTCCATCTCGAAAGTCAATATCCGTGTCAAAGTCTTCAATGGTGTATTACAGTGTTCATTTAACTTCTTTACATTACAGAACACGTGGCATGACCTATTAATTCGATCGTATTACGGGCACCTGTTTTATTTCAAGGCGCAATAAATCACATGTTTGCAGAATGGTATTTGGCGCGGAATAGTGCAGAGTAGTTTATCCTTTGCTAGTTATTTGGAGTTCATAAAACTATATTATAGGTGTCTTAAGGATATACGCGTTATTTGGGTTGCCTATCTCCGAAGAAATAAGGGGCTGGTGAACCAGCCGGTATACTTTTTATAACATTATGTAAAACTCGCTGTGGTACCTGTCGTTGATGGGACAATCATACAGAACGTGAAAAATGATCTAACTCCTCCGCTACTTTCCGACAATGTTCAGGCAGGCTGTTTTACTCGGGTCACAGCAGTAATCGTACTGCATCTATCGGAGATGGGTGGCAGCAGTAGAGCCAAATCACATCACATCATTGGTCACTGTAATATTATTGTTGAGAGTTTTATGAGCTTTCGATATGGTAGATATTATTTTAGTTTCCTTCCGACTCTGTGATATACGGCATCTAACGTAAAGGGAATCCTTCTTTTATTACTCTCTATTGTCTTATTTCTTCAAGCGTTCGTTCATTTACGAGTTTATTCTCACTTTCTTTATAATTACATTCACAATTTCTCTTGTCGATATGGATCGATGGCCACATGATGTTACACCTTAAAACAATTATGACAAAATTGATCGATAGTTAACACGATTGAACAATAGGTACGGTAAAACTGTATAAGACATAAATGATCGGAAATTGTCTTTCTTATTTGTTGTTTTCTTTTTCGACAGGACCAAAAACATTGGTATATAAAAATTACATTTTGGGTGCCTTCCCATTAAGCTTTCCTAAAATTATTTGTAGCCTAGAATATAGTGCCTTATTCCCTGACTTAACATACCAATTTTCATTAAATTCGTTCACCTATTTTTTCGTAATTCGGCGTTGATATGGAATGGATTAGCAACAAAAATTGGAATTCATGAATATCTCTGTTATCACAGCCGATAAGGTAAAAAGGTATAAGACGCAAATGATCGGAAATGCAATGGTATTATATAGATATTTATAGATAGGACCGCTAATGACATAGATATTTGAGAATTAAGTTGTAGGCCTTCCCCTAAACTACCATTTCACTCAGCGTGAATAAAATTATTTACAGCTTAGATTGTACTGCCTCATTCCCCGACTTTGCGTACTGATTTTCATTAAATTCTCTTCTACCATTTTATTGTGATTCGCGTACATACATACATACATACATACATACATACATACATACATACATACATACATACATACATACATACATACATACATAGATACATACATACATACATACATACATACATACATACATACATACATACATACATACATACATACATACATACATACATACATACATACATACATACATACATACATACATACATACATAGATACATACATACATACATACATACATACATACATACATACATACATACATACATACATACATACATACATACATACATACATACATACATACATGTGGAAGATTCCCAATCAATCGTCTGCCTAGACTTCCCTTAAATAATTTAAAAGAATGTGGATATTTATCGAACACTTCCCTTGAAAAATTTTTCCAGCCCCTAACTGCTCTCCTTATACACGAAAATTTACCCAAATTTGTCCTCTTGAATTCGAATTTTATCTTCACATTATGATATTTCCTGCTTTTAAGATTACCGGTCAAACTTATTCGCCTATTAATGTCATTTCACACCATCTCTCCACTGATAGCTCGTCTCCTTATTGCCAGGTCTTCCAAGTCCAAAGTTTGCAACATCTTCGTGACATGACTCTTTCGTCGGAAGTCACTCAGAACAATCCGTGTTGATTTTCTTTGGATTTTTTTTTTCAATTCTCTTCTTCTTAATCTGTTTACCCTCCAGGGTCAGTTCTTCCCTCGGACTCAGCGAGGGATCCTTATTCTACCGCCTCAAGGGCAGTGTCCTGGAGCTTCAGACTCTGCGTTGGGGATACAATTCGGGAGAATGACCAGTACCTCGCCCAGGCGGCTGCACCTGCTATGCTGAACAGGTTCCTTGTCGAGGGGATGGGAAGATTGGAAGGGATAGACAAGGATGAGGAAAGGAAGCGGCCGTAGCCTTAAGTTAGGTACCATCACGGCATTTGCCTGGAGGAGAAGTCGGAACCCACGGAAAACTACTTCCAGGATGGCTGAGGTGGGAATCGAACCCACCTCTACTCAGTTGACCTTCCGAGGCTGAGTGAACCCCGTTCCAGCTCTCGTACCACTTTTCAAATTTCGTGACAGAGCCGGGAATCGGACCCGGCCCTCCGGGGGTGGCAGCTGATCACACTAACCACTACACCACAGAGGCGGACTTTTCCAATTCTCAAATACTGTAATCCTGGTGAGGGTCCCATACACTGGAACCATTTCTAATTATGGTCTTACAAGTGACTTACATGCTCCCCACTTTTCATCCCTTATACAACCCCTAAATACCCCCAGAACCATACGAAGAGATCTATAATCTTTATTTGCAATCGCGTTTATGTGGTTCCCCGAATGAAGATCTTTCCTTATATTAACGCCTAAGTTGGTACTTAGAGTGATCCCCATTAGGTACTTTCACCCAATCTAAACAGCAATTACCGAGCTCGATAGCTGCAGTCGCTTAAGGGCGACCAGTATCCAGTAATCGGGAGATAGTGGGTTCGAGTCCCACTGTCGACAGCCCTGAAGATGGTTTTCCATGGTTTCCCATTTTCACACCAGGCAAATGCCGGGGATGTACCTTAATTCAGGCCACGGGCAATTCCTTTCATTTCCTAGGCCTTTCCTACCCCATCGTTGCCATAAGACCTATCTGTGTCGGTGCGACGTAAAGCAAATAGTAATAAACAGCAATTAAAATTCAGTGAGTCTTTCCACTTAGTGAAACTCTCAAACTGACTTTTCACCCCGTTTACCATGGTACCATTGTCTGCTCTCCATGCCATAAATTCATTGAGGTGTTTTTTGCAGTCACTTACAATACTGTATCTTATTTACTACTCTATACAGAATAACATCATCCGCAAAAAGCCTCATCTCTGATTCCAGCTCTCATGTAATTTATATGTAAAAAAAAAATATTAAGGTCCAATAATAGTGTCATAAGGATCTGATTTCTTAATCATTACAAGATCAGAGAATGCTTCACCTTTTTTAATTCTCTGGGTTCCATTTCGTAGAAATATATCCACCCATTCAGTCACTCGTTTACCCAGTCCAATTGCACTGATTTTTGTCAGTAATCTCTCATGATCTACGCTCGTAAAAGCCTTGGATAAGTCAATAGCGATACAGTCCATTTGACTTCCTGAATCTAAGATATCTCCTCTATCTTGCTGAAATCCTACAAGTTGAGGCTTCTATCAAATCATTTAGTTGAACCAAGCAAATGTAATATTAGGCACCATGTTACAAAAAAACATGTACAGCGAAGTCCATAAATATATACAAACCTTTCCAAAGCCTGTCGAATAGAATGGAACACTAGGAAAGAGTAAAAGAAAAGCCTATGTACATATGGGTATTCTAATGGACACTGCATTATTCATTCAGTACACATTTTTTATGAAGATGGATGGTAAAGAGCAGGACTTGCAAGAGGGTGACCGACCATGGCCTTAATTACGGAACTATCCCGGCAATTGCGTTGTGTGAGGATGGAAAACCACGGTAAATAATTTTCAAGGCAGGCGGTGGGGTTCAAAACCATCATCACCTGAATACAAGCTTACATTTGTGCGAGCCGTATCACGTAGCCAGCACACTTGGTAACTGAAGGGTACATTGCCTGATAAGGTACGATTAAGATTGCACTTGGTGATGAAGAGTAAATAGAAATTATTCATACGAGATGTACCTAGTTATCTATGTAATCTCAAACTAAATATGCTTGTCTAAATATTCATATATGCACTGTATTTTATATTTCGCAGCCTGGGGCAGATGATCTAGATGCTAAGCTTCCTAAATTGAAAATAAAATCAATCTGTATCACAGTCCACTATTTCCTCCTCCTTAATTCTCATACAATCAGAGATAGGATTACATGCTCTAATAGAACTCCAGTATATCACCAATATCGTAGTTGGGATGATAGAACGATCAGGCATGGGAGGCAGAATTGTTCTTGATCGGAGTTTACAATTATTTTATAGATTGTGACGAATCGATGGTAGTACATTCGTTTCCGAACTCACCCCAGCCGAATTCTGGTATAATATCATCTTTTTGCTATTTTGTTTTACGTCGCACCGACACAGATAGGTCTTAATGGTGACGATGGTAGAGGAGAGGTCTAGGAATGGGAAGGAGGTGGCCGTGGCTTTAATTAATGTACAGCCCCAGCATTCGCCTGGTGTGAAAATGGGAAACCACGGGATATTATTAAACTAATCTGGGACCATATACTGCTCTCTACATCAGCATAAGAAAGATTTATTCGCAAAAATGTAACACAATAGAAGAATAAAAGCCATGAAACTGGGTTTCTTATACACGTCTGAGTTTCTTTTATACCTTCAACTTAGCTATCTGGAAGTTTCACGTGTTGTCACATGTTATTAATCACGTCGCTAGGATCGACCGATAGAGGGGGAGGGGAGGGGGTTACGGTTAACAAAATAATGAAGGTGCTTGTGCGTGTGAGTGTCATAAGGACACTGATACAAGTAAATTAGGTTAATATTCAGATTGCAGTGCCGGTACATTACAAAATCTTACATCAAAATACAGAACAAGAACAATATGATCAAAGTGAATAGTTTTATGACGAATGGTACGTTTAGATTACAATATAAAATCCAACTTTCGGGGCTTCTTAGAAAATAGATTCAAGAAATCTGTTGGTTTTACACTTCATTCCCTATGAAAATTCAAAAGAGCCTTTTCAGTCGACTTTCACTTGTGTAAGGGTGGGGAGGAGGGGGTGTATAACCCCAGTGAATTCCCTAGCTACGCCCCTGCAAGTTATGAATCCTTTGCCATTGATTGCTGATCAGGTGGTTGCACCGAAGACGTACATGCCTAATAACATCTCTTGATGAACGGGAAGAGCCCTCATCATTTCGTATCCATTTGAAGTTAAAAATTAATTTACGCTGTCTAGAGCTAATATTGAAATAATATAAACGAATATACGCTATATAAAGAATTCGGAGGCATATCTGCTAAGACTGATATTCGTGTTAGTCACGTAACGTATGTGTAACGTACAATAAAATCTGTTCTCTTAAATGCTGACCTCGAAAGTCCTTGTTTATCTCAGAACGAACGGATTTACCAAATAATGTTTACAAATTACGTAAATATATTTTTAACTTTTATTTACAGTATTTATGGTATGTTTTCTTTAACATGGAGAGCCTCTGGACATGAATGAATCTTACTGTTCTGTCCGGCCATGCGTTTTGTTTACATACAATTGAAACTTTTCTTTTTACAAGTTGCTTTACGTCGCACCGACACTGATAGGTCTTATCGCGACGATGGGATATGAAAGAGCCAGGAGTGGGAAGGAAGCGTCCGTGCCTTAATTAATGTATAGCGCGAGCATTTGCCTGGTGTGAAAATGGAAAACCCACGGAAACCATCTTCAGGGTTGCCGACAGTCGGGTTCGAACCCACCATATCCCGAATGCAAGCTCACAGCTGCGCGTTGCTATCTGATCGACAAACTCGCTCGTTAATTGAAACTTCAAACTGGATCCTGAAGTACTACTGATGATCTGACAATTAAGTGAATTTAACTGAGTTTTTTTTTGTAAGGGGCTTTACGTCGCACGACACAGGTAGGTCTTATGGCAACGATGGGATAGGAAAGGCCTAGGAGTTGGAAGGAAGCAGCCGTGGCCTTAATTAAGGTACAGCCCCAGCATTTGCCTGGTGTGAAAATGGGAATCCACGGAAAACCATATTCAGGGCTGCCGATAGTGGGATTCGAACCTACTATCTCCCGGATGCAAGCTCACAGCCGCGCGCCTCTACGCGCACGGCCAACTCGCCCGGTATTTAATTTAGTATATGGTTACTTTAACATAAGAATATTATATTAATTTGTTTAATTTTTGTTACATATATACTCGACTTCAACGCTACAGGGGCCGTCTTATCAAAGGAACTTGTTGAACAGCATAGACCACCTTTTCTTATCTTGCGTTTCTCTTATCAGTGTTGCAGTATCGTCGAAGTCGAACCACTCTCAGAGGTTCAGCACCTATGTCCACGTCTCCCTTGCATTTTGCGTTCTGAGAGCGTTTGTAACAGTCTGTATTTGTCGTTTCGGAAAATCTGACAGAAATAGACGGCTTCCCTCTAAGTTAAGTGATCGATGCACTAAATATGTAACTTTAGTTAGTATTTTCCATATGTTAATTTTTAATACCTAAAGAATATTTTGTCTTCTTACATGAAGTTGCCGCAGGAGGATTCAGCCAAGGATAGGTTAGAAAGACATAACGAAAGAAATGTGATATTCTCCCTCCAAAGAAAAGAAGAAAAGCAAGCTATCTGTGCTACAAAGATATGAAAGATGATTGAGAATGGGAGTGTTCTTAGAAAGAGCGCGTAAAATACATTAAGGAGAGCGAATAGTTGACATCGAGTAAGGCAACGTTGATCAATTGCAGATGTTCTCTCCTTTTATGAAACCATTATTATTTAGGTAGTGCACATCAATTCATTTCATGTTTAATGTGATTAATTTTGTGAAAAGTTTTAGTATTGTCTGTATTAATGAAATTTGGGTTCATTTTTTTTTTGCTATTTTGCTTAACGTCGCACCGACACAGATATGTCTTATGGCGATGATGGGATAGGAATGGTCTAGGAAGTGGAAGGAAGCGGCGGTGGCCTTAATTAAGGTACAGCCCCCGCATTTGCCTGGTGTGAAAATGGGAAACCACGGAAAACCATCTTCAGGGCTGCCGACAGTGGGGCTTGAACCCACTATCTCCCGATTACTGGATACTGGCCGCACTTAAGCGACTGCAGCTATCGAGCTCGGTTCAATTTTAAATTGGTTAAATTGTGCAAACAGGAAAATGGTCAATTCTTCCATTTCAATTCGTCCCAGTTTTAGAGAATAATGTATATAGCAAGTTTCATTACGAATTTTGAAATGGAACTTCTTTAGTAACTGCTACTTGGGCGTGGCCCCCAGGAGTGCTCGTTAGTATCGTTGAGTAAATTTATGTTATTATATTCCCACATGTAGTATGTGGTAATACATGATGATATAATATACTCACCGTACATTGTGCATCTTAGTTTTACGAGGATTGTGGTCCTCAGCCTGTGAGTAAAACGTTTACTGATAACATCTGTTTTAAATCTGTGTGTCCTAACAATTAATAATGTTAATAATTTTACGCCTCACTATCTACGTTTTCGGTTTTTGGAGTGCTAAAAATTAATTAGAAGTATGATTACCCTTACTTTGAAGAGACTTTCTTCGATTTTATTTAATCATTAATATTTCATAACCTAATCATGGAATAGTTAATTCTGATTTCTACTCTTTTCTAACTCCGAACAATCGATGTTAATCTACCGCAGGTGCATATTATTTGTCTCTTTAATATGTATAAGCTGCCGTAAAATTCCCAGAGTTAAATTAGTTAGGAGAACACTTTTCCTTCGTGTTAGTTGTGATGAACAGTAATGAGGTATCAAATATTCAGCACGTGCCTCTCCCGTGAACGGAGACTTCAATGCACGTAGTGTGCATCTTCTCGCTTGTTTATACAGGTTTAGTTTGTTTAAAGCACAGTGATGTGATCTACGTGTCTACTTTTATACGTAAGTTATGCGTAGACATCACGTTAAAAGTCAAACGAAACAGTGCCCATGGTACTGTAGTTCTCGTGAGCTTTCAACTTACTGAGAGGATGTCAAACTGATCATAGCCAGACGACCGAATTTTACCAGGAATTCAAACTAGAGGAGCAAGACTTCACATTTCAAAATATCGCACATACACGAACAGGGATTCAAATCATGGCTCCCTTGATGAGAAGACAGTAAGCGTGACAATGAAAATATCAGTTCTGGCATCAGATAGTTCCTCTATTACCTGGTAATATTACAAATATCTTTCCAAATAACTTTACCTCTCTTAAATTCAAAACAGGATCGTCAAACATGGGAACTCTTTCTGATAAACTGTCAAATGATAGAATAATTAATAAAGTACACATGTTATATTCCGCTTGCAAACAATACTAAATTACTTACAAAATAGAAAATTGTGCACCTTCGGAAATGTGCTCTTGGCTGCGTATGCACGTTTGTAACAAAATGCTCACCTCACTAAAAAGAATCTTTTGGACAATACACACGTTTTTGTTGTTGATGGAGTGAGGAAGTGATAGTGGTGATTATTTTTTTAAGGAGAAGTACAACTGGGCAATCTAGTATTGAATTAGGAAGACTTTTTACCTCTTTTAGGTATTAAACCATTCAATCCTCTTCAAATTCCCCTTCTTAATACCACAATCCTCTCTTAACAAATTATCAAAGAAAAAATGGGGCAGTTACAACCATTCGGAGAATGAGGGTATCGTCAAAAGAAAGTGAAGAACAATTGCAGGGCCTCTCAAACGCCCAAAATCTCACGCGTGCACACAGCGGCTTAGAGTTCCTGTGCACAGTGCATCGGCCCCGCTCGGTTCGGTTCGGCTCGGACCAACGCTTCGTCTCTGGGCTACTGGGCTAAGCTGGGCTCAACTCGGCTCAACTCAGCTCGGATTTGGAGCGCTACGGAGCAAGTGAGGAAGAGGGAGACAGGGGGAACGAGCGAGTCAGGCGTGGGGAAAGAGAGAGACAGCGCTATTGCTCCAAATCGAGGAGTCGGGATCTGCACACTAGTCAAACAAGCGAAGTCGTCTTTTGCACCGTGCACAGTGCATGTACCAGGCGCATGCACCCTCAGAGGCCTTGCATTAAGGGGTGAAAATGAAAGACAGATTAGGCACTGGAAATCTAATACCGTCACTCCTGGAGGAGGACAAGTGTTGACCAAGGTAGGTTGGTTAGGATAGGATAAATGAAAGTGAGGAGCATGCCACAAGTAAGCATGCCAAAATTATTTAGGGGTCTATGGTCGCCAACCTATGCTCCTAAGTTTAGAGCCCCCTGGTGCCTCTTAAGACAGATAGGAGATATTGTGGATGTTACTTACCATCTCCCAGCTACAAGACCTGTTCTGTTTTGCATATTAGTTCAAATGACTGAGGACCGGAGAAACGGTTGTTCTCAAGAGTGTTACATGAAACATGGAAGCCACAGTAGCACCCACTTTGTATAAGGCATAATCAAAACTGTTTCCGTTTGAGGGCGTTGCTGTAGCGGACATGTAACGTAGCGCGACTCCGATGCGGGTATATAAGCACGGACATATAGGCAAAGAGATTAGTGTGGCAGTCGTGTCGTGCGATAAATGCGGCCACGTGAACTACAGCGACGTAATTACCAAATGCGTCCAAACAGGACCAACGTGCTGTTATTCTGTTCTTGGCTGCCGAAGGACAAACACCGGTGGACATCCATCGAAGAATGAAGACTGTGTATGGGGAAGAATGTCTGTCGAAAACCACCGTTATGGAATGGTGCACCAAGTTCCGTGCGGGTTGTGTTTCGACACAAGACGCCGGTCGTTCTGAGAGGCCAGCCTCATACATTACAGACAACAACATGCGGGCAGTGGATGAGACGATTTTGGTAGACCGGCACATAACCTAATCTCTCTCCCCATGCGATCCTCACGCCTTCGAGCCCCTCAAGAAGGCCTTGAAGGGTCACACTTCCTGTCGCACGAGGATGTGCAGCAGGCGGTTACGGACTTCTTCACACAGCAGGACACGGTGTTTTACCACGCTGTCTCGCGCTGTGATGCAGTTTTGCTTTGCTGTACCCAGTCACACACGTCGTCGCCTAATGCAAACCGATTCTAACGAATGTCTTTTTTTCAGCTCTATCATGGGGCTATAATCACTTTATGCGTTATGAAGGCCCGTTGCCAGAAAGTGAGGTGCGCCAGAAAGTCAAACTGCCCGGGCATGTTATCGAACACCTTTATCTTTCTTCATGACAACGCTCACCCCCACACTGCCAGCTCTGTGAGGATTACACTTCAGAGATTTTGGTGAAATTCTAGAAGCCAGATCTCTCCTCATGACATTTTTACATCTTTGGAGTCCTGAAGAACGGTATTCGTGGACTTCGGTTTGCAGCGGTCAACTGCATATGTGACTGGGTACGGATGTGGTTCCGTCGACAACCTGCCAGCTATTTTAAGAATGGGATTGACCGTATCATTACGAAATATGATAAATGTCTTAACAGTTCTGATGGTTGCTTTTCAGGTGAAAAATGCTCTAATCTATTTTTTGACAGGTGATCAGTTTTCATTTGACTGTCCCTGATATCAGTGGGATGCGATGACCCTCGAGACTAGTGAAGCACTGTAGTAAAGTGAAGAGTAACTAACTGGATACCCAACCCACTATAATAATAATAATAATAATAATAATAATAATAATAATAATAATAATAATAATAATAATAATAATAATAATAATTGTACCAGGCGGTACACCTCCACGCCGCTAATTCAAATATTGCGCCAGTTGAAACTCCTCTACAGGAGAAAGCCTGAAATTTAACAAACTGTATTAACTCAACGGTTTCTCGGAAGATGTCACTACTGTAAATTTGATAATTTTGAAGTGTTCTGAACTGTGTCTATTTCGATTTGTGTTTGTTTGCTCCGTATCAAGAAGTTGAGACATTCTCTAACAGATGTCTCTACCAAAAACTATGATAACGCACTCTGGTGTAAAGGAATGCACTTTTTTGAAGAAACCTTGTATCCATAAGTTTGTTCTTTGTTAAATTTCTTTCTTTCATCTTTTTGGGTTGGCAATATTGATCTCTGTTTCCGCCAGTTTTGAATTCAGCCAATCCCGAATTTTCTAATTTAATTTTCCTCCAATCCTAGGTTTCTTGTTCATGCTGTGTGTAACTTTTGATGTTAGCCCATAAAGGGAAGGGGTGTGGCGCTTTTATTTCATGAAAGGTCTCGAAGCTTCCTTGTGGGTATAAAACTGCTGAGGTTCATGGCTCGTCGCCACTCCATCGACATCTTGCTTAGTGTGTGAATATGTAGCGGGGGGCGGGAAGCGCCCCTTTCTTCGGGCAGCACTTCATCAACAAGGTAATGGCCGTTTAATAACTTTATTTCTGGCTAGCTGAGCAGTTTAACCCATGGGGCAGGTTCGAAACTTTTCTCATGTAACCTACCTTTAAAATGTAAAAGACATCTGGTAAAAATTCTGTCTCTTTAACTACAAATTGGGATAGAGAGTGCCTAACCCTCTCGAGCTCCCACTCATATTGTTTTGAGGTGACTACGTTTTCATAACCGATTTTCTTCTTTTCTCAATGTAATAAAGTTTTCTTATACGAGTCACCTCCTTAGTATGGGATTGGCCCTTGTGTAAGCGGCCTAGTGCCAAGTAGGTTTTAAAAGTGTATTAGGAGTGCAAGCTACGCCTCCAGTCAATTTGGAATTTTGGGCCATGTAATTAACCTGTTCCTTTTCTGAGTAGGCCCAGTAGGTTGGGTACATGATAACCCTGTGTAAAATTGTAAGTTGTGCCTGCAGGCAAGTGATGCCTTAAATAGGCATGAGTAACTGAGAGCCGGTTCGCTCGTTTCGAATTAGGTTTTGAGTGCCTCTTGAAGGCCGGAATGTATTAGGTGAGAGCAAGTGCTCTTTGATTTCAGGGGAATTCTGCCCCAGGTGGTCTGGTTGAATATTGGTAAAGTGGAGTTTGGAGCTCATTAATTATTCACCCGGGGCTTGAACCCCAGCAAATGTAATTTATTAACTTGTTTTCCTGCTAATTGGTACCTGTTACTCTGTTGTTGTTATTTGTTGATTTTGAAACGAAAATATAACCTTTGTTAAAGTTTTAAATTAACTTTCATTTGGTAGTTGAGACCTATTCCAGCCCGCACCTTCTTTCACCTCTGCTGTTCCACAGATACCTCGGAATAATAATAATAATAATAATAATAATAATAATAATAATAATAATAATAATAATAATAATAATAATAATTTAAGACACGTCCGTGCAGTGTAATGCCACAATTTTAGGATATATCTATTTAAAAATGAGGTGAAAAGTAAGTTAAAACTGCCTACACTAAAAATACGGGAGGCGATAAAGCTATTTTCACGTGAATCCATTTTTAACATTTGCTTAAAAATCTTCTAACTGAGATGATAGCATGGCCCTTGCACTCACACAAGGTTACTGTGGGTGTAGAATATCCTATCTCCTGCTGATATCCAATATATATATATTTTACAATTGGCTTTACGTCGCACCGACACAATTCTTATGAAGACGATGGGATAGGAAAGGGCTAAGAGTGGGTAGGAAACAGCCGTGGCCTTAATTGATGTACAGTTCCAGCATTTGCCTGGTGCGAAAATGGGAAACCACGGAAAACCATCTTCAGGGCTGATGGGGTTCGAACCCACTATCTCCCGAATACTGCATACTGGCCACACTTAAGCGACTGCAGCTATCAAATTCGGTGATATCCAATATATAGATGACATTTAATCACAGAATGTTCACCTCTATGCTGTCTGGCGCTATGGCCGAGCAGTTAGGGTGTTGGCCTTCTGAGTGAAAGGACCCGGGTTCGTTTCCCTCTGGGCCAGGGAATTTTACCTTCAATGGTAGATTCTCATCGTTCGGGGACTTCTTTGTGACGTCATGAACACCTTTTCTCACATCTAAAATTCACACACAGCACGAAACACTTCTTTCCATCACAGTTACACGCAGAATATTCGCTAGAATATGCAGCCCACCCTCTTCGAGGGTCTGCCTTATAAAAACTCTACCAGCCTGGGAGAGCCACATGAAGTTATTTACATCCATGCATTTTTAATGTTTAAATCGTCTTCTAAACATAATAAAAATGTGAACTGACCTAACGTTAACGAGTCTGGAAGTCCATACGCCTTTCTTTGCCGGCATAGAAGCAGACAGTTATGTCAAAGAAAGTTCCACATTGTCTGATTTTCTCCAACAGTCGAGATTCAATTGATATTACTGGTTAATCTTTTTCCCCCGTCGTGTTCCTCGAATGAGATTGTATTCTTTTAAGAGCAGAAAAGTATCGCTCCACCGAAGCTGTAGACACAGGAATTGTGCATATTAATTGTACAAGAGGGGAAGATTGGGGGAAACATGACGACAAAGCAGGATAACTATTTATCAGCTTAGCCAATTCAAAACAGTCCTTGTTCTGGTGGAATTCACTGCTGCCATATAGCACTATTAATTCGTTTTTCATCCGGATGCTATCAAAATGCTTGCCATATGATTTCAACATACTTGTGAATTCATTTTTAGGAAACATTTCGCTGTAGTCCTGAAATTTGTCTTTGTAAATAAGACGTAGAAGGTGCAAATTAGAATGATCTTGGAATCAGGTTTGGAGATGAGAACCAATATTTTCAAACATTTCAAAGAAGATTCGCCTGAAATTTATATTTCTTCTTTCAGAAGGATCTCCTACATCAGAAACAGTTTGCTGGTATATTTCGTCAAAACTTTCTCTGAGATTCGCAACGTGATGCTGAGTTTCAGTGATTTTCTGCCTAGAGTTTCGGAAGAAAGTTGAATAAAACACCTGTGAAAACAAATGTTTTTTTGTCGAGGATTAACTAAAGTATAATCCGCATCCGCGGATATTGCAACTATTTATTTATATTACACCCAAGCTATTGAAACGAATAGATCTCGTAACATAATACATTAGGCCTGATACTTGGTAACAGACCCCACCCCACAGTGACAGGTTTTGACGGAGTTCCTCATGCAACAACAACTACTAACATATTGAGCAGTTCTCTTTCGGAACCTTTGTTCCCTCCCTCCACTGACTACGTGGAGGAGCCAGTTGAGTTTAGGTCAGATTTGCTGTTTTTTGGGTCAAGGCACTTTAAATATCATCATTCTCCCATACTAATATCATGGGTCATCTCAACACAAGCAAAGTCCGACTCGTTGGCTGAATGGTCAGCGTACTGGCCTTGTTCAGAGGGTCCCGGGTTCGATTCCCGGCCGGTTCGAGGATTTTAACCTTCATTGGTTAATTCCAATGGCCCGGGGGCTGGGTGTTTGTGCTGTCCTCAACATCCCTGCAACTCACACACCACACATAACACTATCCTCCACCACAATAACACGCAGTTACCTACTAATGGCAGATGCCGCCCACCCTCATCGGTCCCCCTGTTGGTGGGGGCGGTAGAATAACACCTACGGTATCCCCTGCCAGTCGTAAGAGGCGACTAAAAGGGGCCCCAGGGGCTCTGAACTTTGGAGCGTAGGTGGGCGACCACGGGGCCCTCAGCTGAGTCCTGGCATTGCTTCCACTTACTTGTGTCAGTCTCCTCACTTTCATCTATCCTATCCGACCTCTCTTGGTCAACTCTTGTTCTTTTTCGACCCCGACGCTATTAGGTTTGCGAGGGCTAGGGAGTCTTTATTTTTCACGCCCTTCGTGGCCCTTGTCGGATCCCTTCCATTTTTCTCTCTGATTAGTGTTTTACAGAGGATGGTTGCCTAGTTGTACTTCCTCTTAAAACAATAATCACCACCACCACCACCCTCATCGGAGGGTCTGCCTTACAAGGGCTGCACTCGGCTAGAAATAGACACACGAAATAAAAAAAAAACACAAGCAAAAATAACTGCATGAAATGTTGAGATTTATCGAGTATACCTGAGAGAAAAATCGTTAAATATTATTTAGAATATCAGCACTGCCATGCAGTTTGTATCCGCCAAGACGCTAACTTCGCGGATATCTGCATCCCTGCTGGGCTCTATCCTAAAGCGATGCACGTATTTTAGCATACAGTATTGCTCATTATTAAATGCTATTGTTAACTGTGTAGTTCCCCTTCAGACAATCTTGGAGGATTTTACAAAATTGGCCCATCCATTTCACCTACAATTCTTCCGACGTGCGAGCGAAGTAGGTTGCATGCTCAAAATGCTCTTTATACACGTTCAAGTGCAAATTACTGGCAGACCACCTCAATTACGAAGAAAATGGATAGGAATATTTTATTTAATTCCAGATCTTCTATGCATGTCTCAACACTTTTTTACACAGGATTATTATTTTGACGGATGAATGAACACTAACTTCCTGCAGCCTCATTGTTTACGCGAAGGTCATGACATCGTGTGTTTCGTGAAGCAATAATGCTCAAAGATATCTTAATGTGTATGTTTTTTCTGAAAATATTGTTAAATTTGTTGACTTATCTTTTAAAGACCAGATAAAAGTACTAAGACACCTACTGCCCAACACTTTTCCCACTCATGACTCAATCATGATTAAGTGCCTTCCATATTCTCCCTGTGTTAGTGATGGCCTGCATTAAGGTCTGAATCACTCGTAACTACGGTCTGGTTACTCGAGGAAATTGCGCTCGGTGTCTGACTTCTATTACAACCAGCATGCAAGTAATTAACTTCCCCAAGGGAGACACAAGTTTCCAGTCTTGTGATGAGTAAGGTGAAGTGTTGAAGATGATTAAGGCAATTTAAAGAAGGAGTGAGGGCAGCTAATTGGCTTATACAAGCAAAGCTCCTTTACTGGACTGCACTAGAGCTTTGTGCTCTACTATAATGAATAATGGGCCTCATTAAAACCCTACATTTTTGTCAATGATGATGTGGCATTGCAAAGTGAAATACTTTGAACAATAGGATACTTCAAACTCCTTCCATTTTTTAAACATATAAATTAACTGATTATCTTGAAGGGGCAAGACAATGGGATTATCGGTCTTAACACTGGGTAACATCCAGTATAGTAATGAGCGAGAATGGTGATCTTTCCTACACACAGTAATATCAAAGTAAGCGGATAGAACTACACAAGCGCATGGTACTAGCTGTCAATAAAATATGAAGCCTGCCCTCAAAGCAAGTTGTGTATCAAACATGGCAACTTTACAGTAATGAAAAGAAAGGGGTACTCTTTATATAATGGAAGTCTAGGATTAATTATTTCTGTAAATACAACTTACACTTTTTCCTTCTTAGTTAAATAATATATTTGTGTATAAATGGTATCATAGAAGTATCACAGTGAGAAGACTTGCAAACTCCCTGGAAGGAAGTTGTATACCACCAGGTGGTTAGAACTTTGTATATCACATCATGATAATGACGATGATGTTTTTTGTTTAAAGGGGACTAACATCTAAGGTCATCGGTACCATCATGAGTTCTGTATTACTTTTGTATTTAAATACATGCCAACTTGAAATATACATTATTTGTAAAAAATATAGTACAGTAGAGTCTTGTTAATCCGAACTAATTGGGACCGGAGTCTGTTCGGATTACGAAATTTTCGGATTAACCGGGAAATATTTTTGAAGAATAATGTTATTGTTTTTACGTCTCGCTAAAATACTTTTACGGTTTCCGAAGACGCCTAGGTGCCGGGATTTTCTCCCACAGGAGTTCTTTTGCGTGCCAGTAAATCTACTTAAACGAGGCTGACGTATTTGAGCACTTTCAAATACCACCGGACTGAGCCAGGATCGAACCTGCCAAGTTGGGGTCAGAAGGCCAGCGACTTAACTGCCTGAGGAAAATAGTTTCTACAAGACAATAGAGTGCAGTACATACTGTAATTTGAAATGTCCATTCTTTGGCAGTTACATTAATAAAATCTATATATATAAAATAACTTGTCCTGACTGACTGACTGACTGATTCATCATCGCCGAGCCCAACTACTGGACATAAAGAAATGAAATTTTGGAGATATATTGATATTAAGATGTAGGTGCTCGCTAAGAGAGGATTTTTGGATATTCCTTCGCTAAGGGGCTGAAAAGGGGGGTGAAATTTTAAAATGAGTGTATCTATATCTCAAAACTTTAAACGTTTACAGATATAAAAATTGGTATTTAGAATCTTCTTTAAAAATAACGAAACACGATTTTTTTTGTTTTCAGAAAATCAAAATAGGAGGGGTGAAAAAGGGTGAAAATTGGGAAAAATGGATTGAATGCCTTTAATCAGGATACCGGTACTTATATCTCAGAAACTGAAGATATTACAAACCTGAAAATTGGTACTTTTGATCTCTTTTAAAAATATTTTTTTATTTTTGGAAAATCCAATTAATGGGAGGGTGAAAACGGGGTGAATTTTTATAATGAGTGAATATATATCTCCAAACTTTTACAGTTTGCAGATGTAAAAATTGGTATTTACAATCTTCATTAAAAATAAATAAACACGTATTTTCTTTGTTTTAGGAAAATCGCAATAGGAGGAGTGAAAAGGGGTTGAATGCCTTTAATGATGCTACTTATATCTCAGAAACTGAAGATATTACAGACCTGAAAATTGGTGTTTCGGATCTCCTTTAAAAATAAAGAAACACGTATTTTTTTGTTTCTGGAAAATCCAATTAAGGGGGGGGGTAAAAAATGGTAATATTTTAAAATGAGTGTATCTATATCTCAAAACTTTTAAAGGTTATAGATATGAAAATTGGTAT
This sequence comes from Anabrus simplex, assembly GCF_040414725.1. NCBI lineage: Eukaryota > Metazoa > Arthropoda > Insecta > Orthoptera > Tettigoniidae > Anabrus > Anabrus simplex. The sequence continues at coordinate 1,155,680,124 of NC_090265.1, read as the reverse complement.
TTAGAATCTCCTTTAAAAATAAAGAAACACGTATATTTTGTTTTCGGAAAATCCTAATAGGAAGGGTAGAAAAGGTTGAAAAGGGGGTCCAATGCGTTTCATGAGTCTACTTATATTTCAGAACCTGAAGATATTACAGACCTGAAAATTGGTGTTTGGGATCTCCTTTAAAAATAAAGAAACACGAATTTTTTGTTTTTGGAAAATCCAATTAATGGGGGGGGGGTGAAAAGGGTGTGATTTTTTAAAATGAGTGTATCTATATTTCAAAACTTTTAAAGTTTATACATGTAAAAATTGGTATTTCGAATCTCCATTAAAAATAAAGAAAGACGTATTCTTTTGTTTTCGGAAAATCCCAATAGGAAGTGTGTAAAAGGGTGAATAATGGGTTGAATGCCTTTAATGAGGCTACTTATATTTTAGAACCTGAAGATATTACAGACCTGAAAATTGGTATTTGGGATCTATTTAAAAGTAAAGAAACACGTATATGTTCGTTTTTTGAAAATCCAAATATTGGGGGGGGGGGGGTGTAAAAGGGGGTGAATTTTTTAAAATGAGTGTGTCTACATCTTAAAACTTTAAAATTTACAGACGTAAAAATTGGTAGTTAGAATCTCCTCTAAAAATAAAGGAACATGTATTTTTTGGTTTCCTGTAAATCCAAATAGGAGGGGTGTAAAAGGGTGAAAAATGGGTTGAATGCCTTTAATGAGGATACATATATCTCAGAAACGAAAGATATTACAGAACTGATAATTTGTATATAGGACCTCCTTTAAGAATAAAGAAACACGTATTTTTTTAGTTTTTGGAAAATCCAATTAATGGCGGTTAAACAGGAGTGACAAATTGGAGTGAATTTTTTGAAAGACAATATCTGCAGAATATCTTGGAAACGTAAAATGTTACAGGCCTAAAACGTGGGTGTTTGGAATCTCCTGTAAATGTAAAGAAACATAGGTGATTTGTTTTTGGAAACTCCACTTAAGGGGAACTAAAAAGGGGTGAAATTTTAAAATGAGAATTTTTACAGTATATCTAAAAAGACATGTTACAGAAGTGAAAAATGGTATTTTTTATCTCTATTAAACATAAAGAAACGTGTATTTTTAGTTTTCGGAAATACCACTTGGGAGGAGGGTGGGGGGTAAAAGTGACTGAAAATGGTGTTGAATTATTTTAATTAGGCTACTGATATCTCAAAAATGAAGATGTTACAGACTTACAGACGTGAAATTTGATATTTGCAATCTGCTTTAAAAATAAAGAAACACGTATACTCGGAAAATCCAATGAAAGGGGGGGGGGGGTGAAAGAATTGAAAAATTAATTGACTTAATTGTATGAGAATACATACATCTAATAAAAACTAAAGTTGTTACAGACGTGAAAATTCGTATTTGGATCTCCTTTAAAAACAAAGAAAAACGCGTTTTGGGGGGGAAACAATCTTGGAGAGCGAGAGTGTAAAGGAGTTGAATTCCTTTCATGAGGACACGTAAATCGAAACTGAAGAAGTTAGCGTCGTGATAATTGGTATTTAGAAGATCGTTTACTATTAAAGAAACAAGTATTTTTTGCGGGAAAGTTCACTTATGGGGAGGGGTAGTGTGAAATGAAGTGAAAAAAGTAAATTATTTTTATGGGGATACTTATATCTCAAAACTGAAGGTAATAGACGTGAACATTGGTGTTTGGAATCTCCTTTAAACATAGAGAAACAAGCCTTCTTTAAATTTTTTTTGGGAGGGGGGCGTGGCGGTAAATAAATTTAATGGCGATGGGGTGTAGGAGGAGGTGAGACCAATTGATTTTACTGTTCTTAATGTACTTACAAGGATCCTTCGTTGCTCAGGCGGCAGCGCGCCGGCCTCTCACAGCTGGGTTCCGTGGTTCAAATCCCGGTCACTCCATGTGACATTCGTGCTGGACAAAACGGGGGCGGGACAGGCTTTTCTCCGGATACTCCGGTTTTCCCTGTCATCAGTCATTCCAGCAACACATAATAATAATAATAATAATAATAATAATAATAATAATAATAATAATAATAATAATAATAATAATAATAATAATAATAATAATGTTCCGGACCGGCGTCAAATGTGCGGACAGCGCTGGAAACGGCTCCTGGTCGGGTAATGACTAAGAATGCAGTCCGGCTGCGGGTTCAGTGCCGCAAAGGCACCCAATAAGACACCACACCAGATCTCCTGAAGGATTTTATCCATATTAAAAATTACTATAGGAAAAGATGGCAAAGATTTACGGACCTAACTGACCGGGATGAATACCTGAGCCTAGCCCGGGAAGTACGAAATCGATTGCTGGAAAGGAAGATTGGAAAAATGGGAGGAAACGTGCCGTAATCTAATAGAAAACGAGTCAGATCGGAAATTTTGGTGGATTCTCGCAGAAAACGAGTTAGATCGCGAATTTCGGTGGATTATATATCTAAAACAATAAGCATTCAATTATAAATTTCAGCATAATACCGTAGCGAAGCACGGGTATCTTGCTAGTGCTGTATAAAATAAATGCACTCCGCTGCTATGCCCACTGATGTGATGTTTATGAGACGCTGGTTTAACACTGCATCTTCGAGTAGGTTCTAATCACTATGGCAAAAGAAACTATAAGACTTTGTAAAGATGAACGACCAGTGATTGAAGATTTATGATGTGTAATTATGTTTATATTAAGTTATTCTAGTAAAATATGACTAATAAAAAGCAAGTAAATCTTCATTCTATAATATGTTCTTTCATTTCAATGAGGATATTAAAAAAATGAATATTTCAGTTCGGATTAACCTGACTTTCGGATTAACGGGGTTCGGATTAACGGGACTCTAGTGTATTAAGAAATGAACATGTGTACTGCTGTAGTTCAAATGGTTTTCTTTTGCTATTTTGCTGTACGTCACACCGACACAGATATATCTTATGGCGACGATGGGATAGGAAAGGCCTAGGAAGTGAAAGGAAGCGGCCATGGCCTTAACTAAGGTACAGCCCCGGCATTTGTCTGGTGTGAAAATGGGAAACCACGGAAAACCATCTTCTAGTTCAAATGACCTCGAAATACAGACATAGTACTCCTTTTAAAAACAAACTTTGGGACTGCAAACCCGGACCTAAAAGGAAACAAATATTTCAGTAATAAACTAATAGTCCTTAAACAACCAGCTACGTGATATACAACATTCGTCCGTTACCTGTGTTGGATGTTGCTTTTCTTCCATTACACGCCTTGACGTTGGTGTAAAGCTTCTTCCGTTATCCTTCAATCGTTGCGTACGTTGTCCTTCCAGTTCAGTTGATTAATATTTCTCTTTCTGCTCGTATTCTGTATGAACATCGCTCGAGGTGACACACGCAACATTACTAGAATATAGAGTAGCCTTCTGGTGCCAAGGTATTCCTTGGATATTATGCAAGCTTATCCATGAAAATCTCAACTCGTCAAAAGACTGATATACAACGAAGGCAGACTTCATCTTTTAGAGGTGTTTAGATCATTCACAGGATTTAACATATTGAACGATTGAATGGTGAAAGGTATAGCAGTGTACATGCAATGACGATCTTTGCGTGTGTATGCACAATGTTTGGGAGATAAGTAAACATACTTTTATGATTGTTATTGGTAGGGCTCCGAATACTGATGATCTCAAAATAAAACCCTATTTCAAAAATACAGAATGTAGTTAAAAATTTGATGTTTGTAGCTAAGGTAGTATTTAATGATGGCATTAATACATTATATTATTTTCCAGTGAGAAAATGTTCGCTTCTTGCACGTAGAACGTTTTCATACAACTTACTCATGCATACTACCTGAGTCTGCTGTGCAGTGATATACTTTTAACACCTTAAGTGCCACATATGCAGCAAACAAAAATTCCAAAATCCATCCAGGCCATTCTTTCTTTTTTTACTATAGAATAGAGTATAAAATAGTGCATCTTATTACAGAAATGTACCTTTTAGTCATCTTGGGCCAAAATTATAGTCATAACATTGTGTTGAAATTGTGGTGACACATTGGTCTCACGCGGCCACTGACACTAGGCTACCTTCCAGCTGTATAGGCCGTGTGAGACCAATGTGACACCACGTATCCTAGCACAGTTCTCACCTTCCTGACACACTGGTATAGGTCTGTCTCATTAGCTCATGAACTACTAAAGAATAAAAATTTATCTTTGGAACATTGAAAGCTAATCGGAAGTATAATCCAACCGATGTTACTAAAAGGAAGTTAGCAAGAGGAGAGACAAGAGCCCGTGAAAGTAACACTGGTGTGGTTGTTCAGAAATGGCATGATGAAAGAGTCGTGTTAATTTTGACAACTAAACACACTGGTGAGGTGATCACTATTCAGAGGAGGGATGGTGAAGTGAAAAAACCACGGAGTGCTATAGAGTATAACAAATACAAACCGTACATTGATTTATCAGATCATAAACAGAGCTATAGTACTTCCCTGAGACGGAGTAAAATGGTACAGAAAAATAGCTATAGAGATATTGATCAGCACAAGTATAGTAAATGCCATCTATATTTCCAATCAACTTGGGAATGAGAGTATATCTGTTACCCAGTTCAAAGACGACATTGTTGAACAGTTAACAGGTACCGGTATCAAACATTTTCACATTCTCCCACAAGTACCAAAGAAACAGGTATTACCCCACCGACTGGAGGATTTAAGCCGGCAGAGAAGACGCAGATGGAGTAATTGTTATGAAGAGATCCATCAGGAAACAGGCAGGCTATATGCCATGAGGAAGACTCTACAGTCTAAATTCAAATGACCAGCCTGTGAAAATTTCTTCTGTTTGGACTGTTTCTTCAAAATGCACAGATTTGTAGTGTGATTGTGATTGTGAAACACAGTTTGAATCATATTTCTTCAGAAAGTCTTATTTGTTATATTTTAAATTCATGGTAACAATTTGTGGTGTGATTGCGAATGAGACAAAGTTACAAATACTTTTTCTAGAAAGTTCATGTAATCTTTTTGTCATATGTTTTCAATTCGTCTATAGACCCTGGTATGAGACAATGAACAATTAGTACACTATACAGTACAATCTTTTGTTATTTTTACACATGACACGATCAGAAAACAATAAATAATATCATCATTATTTATTTATTGTGGTTGATATATTACAGTGAGGTACAGGCTACGTGGTGCCACATCGAACTCGCAAATGGACAGGCCAAGAATAGATTCATGACGTACTGGCCACCTACTTTCATTTAACATACGTTTACATGTCAAGTGAGATGACAGTATGGCACCACGGGGCCTGAGGCTTTGAGAGTGTCCACAGTGGACTCACGCGGCCCGAATGGCATTCAGCTCTGTGATTCAACGTTGGTCTCACGTAGCACTCAAGGTGTTAAAATTGTTTTTTGCATATTACGCATGCAGAATACGCTCTGAATCTGCACTAAAGTGATGTGTACAGCTGCAGTGAAGTGATGAACTTAGAATCGTTTCTTGTACATTACGCCAGCGTATGTCCTGAAGCCGCAATAAAGTGATGTGTACAGCTGCAGCATAGCGTATGGAAAGAGGAAGTGAGTGTTCTCTCGTACTTAACAGCGTGTGGCGGCAGACTGCGCTAGTGTAGCCATGGCTGCACTGCGCTCTTCAGGTTAGTACAATAAGCGTGCGCGGAAATACACAAAATGTACACGAAAGAAAAACTGTAAGGCATCCACTTGCCAGAATGACCTTCCAATTATTTTCTTTAATGTGCTGTGTGTGTACATTCCAGAAATATTTGAATAGAGGGGGAAGAAAAGACTAGGATAACAACAGATAGGGAATCTGCCACCTGGGCGACTTGCTATCGTCCAAATCAGCGAAATCGTCCCGGATGTTCTCCAAGGTCTTGGACAACTAACGCCTTCGTGAATAAAATCCTTTTGTATTTGTCTTGGATAATGTGAAATGTATAATAGTTTTAAATATATCTTATTCTGAAATGACTTACAAAGTATTTACTGATTTTCAAATCTTTTCTAAGCTATTAAATTAATGACAATCAATTAATTAAAATTGTTGATGACGTTCACAGCTTCATTCATCGGAGCTCTTTGACGCTACCATGCGTGAAAATCTTAAGTGAATGAAATGAATATCTGGTAATATTGAACATTACCCATAAAATAAATAATTGAAACGATAAAAAGTAAAAATAAAATTATTAATGAAGGCATGTTTTGACCTGTAAAACGATTCATCTGAGAATATGTCTCAATTAAAAATTTCAAATCTCTGCTTGCCATAGATTTGGCTGGGCGTCGCACACGTACACACACACAAACAGATCCGGATATTACCTACTGAATATGGCTCCTCGTGTCGGGGACAGAAAATAGCTTCCTGCGCGATTGACTGCAAAATGACCTCGATAATGTTGTGAGCTGGACAGTAAGCAATGGTATAATGATAAACGGGGATAAAAGTCAGGTTGTGAGTTTCACAAATAGGAAAAGTCCTCTCAGTTTTAATTACTGCTTTGATGGGGTGAAAGTTCCCTTTGGGGATCATTGTAAATATGTAGGTATTAATATAAGGAAAGATCTTCATTGGGGTAATCACATAAATATGATTGTAAATAAAGGGCACAGATCTCTGCACATGGTTATGAGAGTATTTAGGGGTTGTAGTAAGGACGTAAAGGAGAGGGCATATAAGTCTCTGGAAAGACCCCAACTAGAGTATGGTTCCAGTGTATGGGAGCCTTACCAGGATTACTTGATTCAGGAACTGGAAAAAATCCAAAGAAAAGCAGCTCGATTTGTTCTGCGCGATTTCCGACAACAGAGTAGCATTACAAAAATGTTGCAAAGTTTGGGCTGGGAAGACTTGGGAGAAAGGCGACGAGCTGATCGACTAAGTGGTATGTTCCGAGCTGTCAGTTGAGAGATGGCGTGGGAGGACATCAGTAGACGAAAAAGTTTGGATGGTGTCTTTAAAAGTAGGAAAGATCACAATATGAAGATAAAGTTGGAATTCAAGAGGACAAACTAGGGCAAATATTCGTTTATAGGAAGGGGAGTTAAGGACTGGAATAACTTACCAAGAGAGATGTTCAATAAATTTCCAATTTCTTTGCAATCATTTAAGAAAAGGCTAGGAAAACAACAGATAGGAAATCTGCCACCTGGGCGACTGCCCTAAATGCAGATCAGTAGTGATTGATTGATTGATTGACTGATTGACTGAAAATGACTCCTTGACTTGTATTGCTTATCTTATGTACGCTGCCTAGAGACAGTGATTCTATGCATTTAATACTGGTGACTACACGATGGATTATTATGATTATTATTGTAATAAACATATTTACGTTGACTTTTCATGCAATGCAACATTTTCCTGTAGGGCCTACTATTGTAAAGATGTGGAAGATTTTGGTACAAACCACACCTCTTAATTCCCTCTGGCTTAACGGCTTGTATTTTGTGAATCGTACACGTTAGCGTTTTATGTATATAGATACTATTACTACTACTACTACTAATAATAATCGTATGGTTTCAACTATCGGATTGCAGACCTGATATGATGCCATCCGGACAGTTCACTTCGTAGTTTCAACATTCGGATTGCCTTGTTGTCTAGTAACGAAATCGGAATATTACTGGGCGGTTCTGTGACTGATTTATTTTTCGGTTGACACTATCTGCACCATCATATATTTTTTAAATGCCATCTACTATACAATAACATGAAGTGCTATGATTTCTGACCATGCTTTAGAAAATACTACTTCAGCCGGAATCGAGCCCGGCAAGTTTAGATCATGAGTTGGAAGCGCTACCACTGACTCACAGGTGTAAAATGTGGAAATGAATACGAGGTTTCTTTAATATATTAAATCATGCTTTTCTGAAATTAAATAAGGAGTGAAAAACAAGACATTTTCCGGATCTTCTGGTCACGAACTAACTCTCGCGAGTTTAGAGCACCTGGAGAGTCATTTCATTCAGTCTTCTCTTGCGACAGGCAGGATATACCATGGGCGAATTGTATACCCTCTGCCACAGGGGATATCGATCATCTGGACACACTGGTCTTACCCGAGTGGTGAGAAATACTTAATGATTTGGTGCTTAACCAATGACTCTTAACAAACAAACAAACAATCAAAAGAACACTCGCTCACAAACACAATGTTCTCTTGTGAACCAAAGTAGAGGACTAAATAGATCCTAGATATAGCATGTAAAAGTGACTTTCTCCCTCCAGGTGGGTATAATTGAATAGCGAAGGGTTGTTCTTCTACTGACTGAGAATCACAACCAAATGTCATCTCTACAAGAGAATGAAAGGCTAAGCTGAGGGGTGTTATCCTTAAATGTCGCTATGCAATTTTCAGCCTCACATATTAAAGAAGGTTGTTTAGAAAAGCGTTTTCCTTTTCTTTTATCTTATTCAAAGTTACAGTAGAGATTGATTTTCTTTAAGAGTTCTCTCTGTAAATGATCGGATAATTACTGATGATTAATATCGTATGAAATATTTGATTTTGAGACTTATGGTCAGATGCAAAACTTCAGTGAAAGCTACCGTGGAGGTTGGGGAAGGTTTTAAAATATTGTTCCTGATGGAATGTTTCTGTTACATTCTAGCATTGACGCTTCTGAATATATATATATCTTTCGTCAGAATGGCGAATCTTCGCTGAGACCTTTTATTGGACAGCGTTTGATCTATTACGGTTCTTCTAATACGGATGTGACTTTTTCTTCTAAGATGCTCACTGCACCTGTCATTCAAATGACTGAATATTATTAAATGTTCAGATGATTTCACTCGTCACAGAGGCTATGGTAATGTTTCACAGTGGACGATGCAAGTCCAGTTATCTGATGTCATGGTCACCTTAACAATTCAAACAAGTATGGAATGTCGCTTAAATTTAACATCAAAAGAGTCAGATCAAAATAAATAGGCATGAAACCTATTTCAAGAAAATAGATACGGATGTAACGTCCTCGTAAAATATCCTATAACTATTCTTCCTAGATAAAATTACGAATGAAAGGCCAAGCAAAAATTATGGACAAAAATATTATAATTTAACCTTCTTAGAAAAATGTTACCGTGAGAGGTATTTATTTGGTTATTATTATTATTATTATTATTATTATTATTATTATTATTATTATTATTATTATTATTATCCACGGGTGTAATTTTAAAGTACAAAATAATATGGTATCAATTTAACTCTGCTTCATATCAGAGGACACAATCTGGAATCAATTAAATATCAACTAAATATTCCCAGTCCGTCTGGGTGTTGTGATTATGACGGTCTTCATAGCCTGTGTCCGAGCATTTATAAGCAGGCATCTGCCTTTCTCTATCACAAAGCGTCTTGTCCCTCTTTATTTCATCTCATATATTCAACGTAGATTCTTATTTTTATTTCTGTCTTATTATTTTCTCGGAGCTTTAGTTATATTCTTTCCATCCTTACTCTTAGACATTGGCTCTCATAACGGCGCGTAACTCGTCGCTTGTTAATCCAGGATTTGTTCACTGGTACCTCAACATAACATTTTCCCCTCTTGCGGGGTTTTATTACTTTCTCATTATGGGACAAAATTTGCTTATTGCTCGATACTTTTATTTATATCAGCCCTCAACTCACTTCTACCCACCCTGTCGGCACTGTATCAATTAACTCAGTGTTGCGTAAACAACTCAAAATGTTTATCAATTATTTCTTAGAAGTTCCCAATTACCTTATTGTCCGCCTCTGCAGCGTGACGGTTAGCACTATTAACTGCCGTCATCGGGGGACCGGGTTCGATTCGCGGTACTGCCGGACATTTAATAACGGTAGGAGGACTGGTATGTGGTTGAAATGGTACATGCAGCTCACCTCCATTTGGGTGTGCCTGAAAAGAGTTGCACCGCATCGGGATGAGGGCACGAGTTTACCGTATGGCTATCAATAACAGATCCTTCCATGTACATCAATATCCTCATATTCTGACGTTATGTTGAAAACTTCGTAAATCCCATAACTTAGAATTGAATAAATAACTTATGTAAATCGCAACCTTATTATTATTATTATTATTATTATTATTATTATTATTATTATTATTATTATTAGGTCTATTATTCCTATTATCTGACTTCACAAAATTTCATAAATATATATTATGACAATTATTATTATCATCGCGACCGTCACTACAAAATTTTCATTCGCAACGAAACATATTATAATTTTACTTCTTATTATTATTCTCATATGACTTAGAAATTAGGGACATGGTAGATATAATCTTAGATTATTGAGCGACACAGTAGATGGCCCAAAATACGAATAAAATGAAATCATACACGTTAAGTAGATAATGACTTAATGCTGGGCCCTCAATAATTCACGACATTCCCTAATTTATGGTACATGACATAACATTAATTTTGTAAAGGTAACTTTAGCTGTCCTTCCTAAACCACAAGATTAAAATTGGCATAATTATATCTATCGGGTGACAGCGTGGTCACGGATATAGTTAATTATTCACAGATCAATTAAAACAACATTTCATTGATCTGCTACTCACATCATCCAAGCTGCGTCATTGAGCTATCCCATGCTGTCCTGGCAGCACCTTCTAGGGTTTAAATTCATCTTAAATATGATCGTTTTCATGGTGAAGATTAGTGTACATACAAATTGACATATTATACATACACTGTTAACACACGCCTTGTTTTTGCACACACGTAACGCCCTTCTTGGAATTAATTCTATGCTCTAATACTAATTGTTAACTTAACACACTTCCAGTGATAATCTCACTCTAATATGTTGCTGTGGCGTTGTCCTACAGTTACATTTCCTATCAGCAGGTCAACTTTGCGGAAAAAGAAGTGGCCCATTAAAATCTCGGTCATCGGAATACTTGTCCTAGCAGGCTGTCTAGCAATTGTTTACAGTCTTCCCCCTTTCGTTCATTGTCCCCTGCCTGTCGGGTTAACGGGATGTTCTTAATGAGCTCAAAGACAGGCTACTGAACTTGAAGACTGATGAATCCACAAGAGGTTGTCATTTACCAAATTGTTCCCTCTATTACCTGCTAAGCCTCTGCAACTCAACTATTTTAAAACAAACCTGGCTATGTATTTATACATTGTCTTACGAGATCGTACGTTGTCCTAGGCAATGGCGCATTATTAAGCTAAGGAAGTCATCTGCTTAGAGCATATCCTCCCCACTGAAAGTGAATAAATATAGTTTATGAGTATTCACTTAAATTTCCAAATAACATTGATGTAAATCCTGAATAATCGGTCGCCTGACGTTCACTCGAAGTCGGTTGGGCATAAAGGAATACTTGAAACGCACACGGCTAATCGTACTGATGCCAAGGTAGACTGACTGGCTGACTGACTGACTGCACACTGACTGTCTGTTGATTGACTGACTAAGGGTTTGGTTCACCTCTCTGTTATAAAGCTTCCGTCCGACTACGTGATTCCAACCCAAACTTCCGGTATTTTACGGAGAATCACAAATTAATCCATGGGCTTCGACAAGTCATTAGCAGGTGTCCGTTGTTCCTACTTTTGCTGGTATCACGGCACGGAGCTGAATGTAGGTGCACGATCTTACTATTTTGTGTAAATCAATTTGCGTGGGATCCATTAAACTAAACATCAGTCATTTGTTTGATGGCGGCACTTCCTTACTTCCGTTTCTATCCATGTCATCAACACGGGATCAGTCGCACCCGATGACTGTATTTCAATTAGGTTGTAATTAATTTAAATGAGTCCACCAAAATGATATACACTCTGATACAGTCATTAGAAGCCCAGTTGACGTGCAACCTTATACAAAATCCCGAGATAGACGAAATATTATCAGGGGGAATTTTTGGCACTTAAAAATGGAGCAATTTGATTGGTTAAGCCATTTTTGTACCGGGTCTAACCCTCTAATTTAAAGGATTTCGGCTATCCTATATCCTTAGTGCACACCTCAGGTTTCTAAAAAGATGCCTGGAAAATTTTGGAAGTTTCGGTCCCCAGGATGTGGCGGCAAATGCTCACTTCTTGCTAAGTGCTTTTATGACATATAACAACCCCCTACTGAGCGTGCTCCAACTCTGCTATGGTGGATTAAATTTTCTATGTCGGTGAGCTGCGACAAGATCTGCAGTTCTTGTTTGAATTGTCAAATGCTGTTTCGTTTCTAAACAAAATTAATGAATTAAATATTCCACCATATTGCCTAAGGTAATTTGTGTGCAATACATCTTCATTATGACAGTTATGCCTTTCAGTGTTCAGTCTTCAAGCCTCTGTGAATATTTTAAACGCCTTCCCAATCCTCTACGTTTAACTAGTTCTGTGGCCTCGCTTAGTTCCATACCGTTTATCATTCAATCATTAGAAACTGAGTTTAACCATCGTCGTCTTGGTCCCCCTCTACTTTTCTTATCCTCATTGACGAGTCCTTTATTCTCCTAGGTAACATACTGTACCTTACTGGTTCATTGGTAAATATAAAAGGTGGGTCACAGAGCGAGAAGGCACGTCTTACCAAATTATTCCTGTCCTCTTCTTACCTGGCTAGATCAGCGGCGAGCCCGCGGACGTTCGTTGACTTGATCAAATAAACTAAAATAAATCTTAAAGATATGATAGGACAGGAATCGCGATTGTGTGAGTGAATGAGAGTAAGAATTTTACAAACTAAACTTTAATGATCGAAAACATAAAAATCGGGTAATATAACATTAATAATCCCATAAATCTATACAAAAAAGAATACAAGTTCACATCAGTATCCAAGAAGTGGCATCATGATCAATAATCTATGCTGAGACCATGGGAACATTACATAAACACTGCATTTTATATCTTGATAAGTTCGAACAGACTTTACACTGTAATCTTCGTAATTAAACGCCCTATTGGACGAGATTAGGAACAGAAATTATTCGCACATAAAGAAATTAAATTTAACATTATTCCCATAACTTCGAGATACCAATACACATGAATATAAATGCATGACTATCTGTTACCCCAAAAGGCACTGAAGTTAACGTGAGCCCGCTCTCATTGTCAAAGGAGGAGTATGAACTCGCAACCTCCAGAAAGCATGCGTGCTATACCTCTATCAAAACAGAATCAAATGACAAACACAGAAAAACCAAGATACGATAAAATAACAGAGACAATCACATATATCACCGCATCTGAAATAAAAATTACAAGGAAATACACTCGTCTTGCGGGCGTGATAAATTAGGCGCCTTTCTTCCTGGAGCACCTTATTTGGGTGATGGCACTGACCTTCCCTGGTGAGAGGGGGAGTGCAAGTCCGCCTGTCCCTCGGGTACAAACAAACATTACGTCAGCTGACGTCTACCATAACACGGCTTAGTTTCCGTCACAACTGGGATCTGTCACGTGGCTAGCAGGCTCCACCTCATGCTCTGAGCTGGGCGAACTTGTCACCCCTTTAATACCGGGCTCTTTATATGCGCTCTCAGCCTTTCATTAATATAACAAAACATTACTCTGACATATGAGTCACTTTCCTCAAATTCATAATTAGGCGTATATGCCGGACCTCTTTTCAGGTCATTCAAATCAAACGGAATATCATCCGTGCATTTCATCTCTTTATACATCTGACCCCGGTTCGTGCCACGTGCAAAGTCATAAGAAAACTCGCCGGAATAATTTGGATAACCCTCTCTAATACAACGTTTAGTACATCTGACCATCAGCTTCTTCAGCACCCGTGAAATTCATGCACATTTATATAGCATGCTGGCCCTATTCTTAGTTTGCCCGGTACTTCCATTCGACTTTGCAAGGCATCTATGTCCTTTATATATTTTAAATATCCTAGCTCCGCGAAACTACATTACAAAATAACCCAAAAAGAACATAACATTAACAGACACTAAATCGAACATAAATCCAACCTGACTCCTTCATTACCATAAACAAATAATACAAAGCTACTACACTTACTACACATGAAAAGTCCTAAGCAAAATTTACATGATTGCCATAAGGGCTTAAGGAAAATTTATTTACAAAGAAATACATGCGAAGGTAACTGTTCCCCTCTCATGCTAATAAATCTGTTCAAATTTATCTTGTCAAAGTGACCTCCTGACCCCCATGCCGTACTCTGTAACTGGACTTAGCCCAACATCACTCTGTCTTCATTCTGGGTCGCTGGTCCTCGGTTCAGCTCCTGGGGTTGATGCATGGCGACGCCGTCTGCTTGACTGAGGAGTGTTGGATGGTCTCATGCTTTTTGGAAGCTCTTTTCATAGTTTCCGTACCTCACTAACTGAAATTAGGGACACAGTTACACGTCCTCTGCCGCACTCCGATCACTCCTATTTCTTTATCGTTCACGTTAGGGCTGAAAGTACAGTCCACCCAGTCGAAAGTTGTTTAACAAAATTCTTAGCGCTTTACAACACACGACTTCTGAGTTGAGGACTATTTATTGTTCCCTTCCTAGTTCGGGTACTAGCTGTATCTTCAAGCTACAACTATTAATTATTTGATTTTACATCCTCTAAAACGGAGTCTTTTTGTAGTTGGCAAAACCACGATGTAGCCTCCTACGTGGTTGACTACCACAACGCAGGACTGAATGAACGAATGATGCCCTCTCCACTTAGTACGCTCTATTTATTAGTCCAGACAGAGACGCCACGCCAGGGGACACACCAAGATACACACTTCACTTTTTTGTGCAAAGAAGAATTTGGTTCCCATTATTGCCCCGCCCACAACGGAAGGCAATGAATATTAATACCACAAATCAATTCTTAGCACTCAGAAAATTATGATAAATTTTCTGTAGTTTTAGTTTCCCAGGATTTTGTCCATAAGCGAAGATATTATCCTCGTTTCATAACTTGCAGGACCTGCTTTCTGCTGCCTTTCTTCTTATCAGGGTGGCACATGTGGTTCCCCTAACAGCATACGAGTCGCTCCATCGTTTACATGCGATTTCCTTGCTCTCAGCGTATCACGCCCGTCCTGGCTTGTTCTGTCCCCTTCGCGCCCTTACCATCGAAGTTGCTTTATGCATACTGCTTCATCCATCGAGTTCATTCAACACTTAGCTTTTATTTCCGCATTCCGAGTACCCTTCAGCCATTGTTCCCATCTGTTTGTACCAGCGATCATTCTCGCTACTTCCATGTCTGCTACTTCTAACTTACAATATATCCTGGGTAAACCCAGCTTTCACTCCGGTAAAGCATATTTGGAGTGAAGAAAAACATAGTTTCGTCCAGGAGCTGACTTCTTTCTTACAGAATACTGCTGATCGCAACTGCGAGTTCACTGCATTAACTCTGCTGCATTTTGATTGAATCTTACTCACTATGCTACTATCCTAGGGGAATAAACATACTGAATACTTGAAATGATCTAACTGTTCCAGTTTTAAATTCCCGACCTGACATTCAGTTCTCAGTTTTCTTCCCTACTGATATATATATATATATTTTTTTGCTAGTTGCTTTACGTCGCACCGACACAGATAGGTCTTATGGCGACGATGGGACAGGGAAGGGCTAGGAGTGGGAGGGAAGCGGCCGTGGCCTTAATTAAGGTTCAGCCCCAGCATTTGCTTGGTGTGAAAATGGGAAACCACGGAAAACCATTTTCAGGGCTGCCGACAGTGGGGTTCGAACCTACTATCTCCCGAATACTGGATACCGGCCGCACTTAAGCGACTGCAAATATCGAGCTCGGTCCTACTGATATCACTTTAGTCCTGGATCGTAATGTTCTTATCATACTACACCTGTTTTCAAGTTCCAGGATATCACATTGCAGGCTTTCAGCACAGTTTGCCATTAAAACCAAGTCGTCGACATTGATCAAACTGCTTACAACATTTTTACCCAACAGAATTCCCCTCAGCCACTTTAAATAAATAAATAAATAAATAAATAAATAAATAAATAAATAAATAAATAAATAAATAAATAAATAAATAAATATAATGACAGTGGTGGTAAAAAAGCAAAGCGTCTCCATACAGGCCATGAAGGCCCTAAAAGGTGTGGAAGGTAAAGATTTCCACTGTCTGTAACTCCGGAACTTGATGGGGTAGAGTGGTTAGCTCTACTTCCGGCCAAGTCTGCCCCCGGGAATTAACCTGGATCTCATTTTTTCTGTATTCTGTTTCAACCTCAGGGCCATGTTCACCTCCGGAAATGGAAATCACTTTTCGTAAAATTTTCAACTTCCTTACGGAGAATCGATCCCACGTCCTTCCGGGTGAATCGAATACGCTTTTAACACCTCAGCCAAGCATGACAATGGTATTTGTGATCATTATTTTGTAAGTACAACCGGGGAATTATCCTCTTACTAATCAGAAGGGAAAGGGAGATGATATTAAAATGAGAATATCGGCAAATGAAAGACTCCCAAGGCCTCAAAAATCTAATAGCATTAGATCGGAGGGGAACAAGAACTGACCAATGGATGTCGGATGGGAGAAGGCTGACTAAGCCGCTCACTCACGTTCACAAGTTGAGAGCCTTTTTCAGTCCCCTCCTATGGCTGGCAAGGGATACCACTGTTATCTAGAAGGGGCATATTAATAATAATAACATTCAGATGGGTTATGGGAGCCAGGAAGACTATGAAATGTAAATACCTTGGGGAGATTGTTACCCCGAATGACAATGAAAAGGAAGCACTGAAGAAGAGAGCAAGGAAGTTGGAATTTGCATTTAAAATGAGCCATGATACTGTATTTACAAATCCAAATCCATCTCCAATCAGGCTAAACCGAGACACTACTGCATAGTAGTCAGACCGGCATACCTTTACGCTGCAGAAACACTAGCAAAAATGGTAGACATGTCAAGGGAGAAAAAGGAAAGGAAGGTCCTCAGAAATATTGTGGGTTCTAAGAAAGTGTCCGAGGGTTTTGTGTTCCACCTGAGGTCAAACCAGAAAGTGTATGTGAGAGTCGAAAAGATCGCCACCGTTATGAAGAAACGAGGGTTAACCTGTTATGGTCACCTGAAGAGAGTGAGCCAGGAGAGACTTGCGCACAAATTATTATCTGGTGAAAGAACCTGTAAAACGGAGGGATATCTCGGCGGAAGAACGGTTGAAAAGCAGCATCAGGTTGAAAATCCTTTGGTTACAATGTAAAGAAAAAACGTATAAGCCTAAGAGAATCAGGTAGCTTGTGTAGCCAAAGTTGGCTGTATCTATGTAAATGAATACATAGGTAAACAAATAAATAATTTTGAAAATAATAATAATAATAATAGATACAGAGGGTCCGCCTCTGTGGTGTAGTGGTTAGTGTGATTAGCTGCCACCTTCGGAGGCCCGGGATCGATTTCCGGCTCTTCCACGAAATTTGAAATTGGTACGAGGGCTGGAACGGGCTCCACTCAGCCTCGGGAGGTCAACTGAGTTGGGTTCGATTCCCACATCAGCCATCCTGGAAGTGGTTGTCCGTGGTTTCCCACTTCTCCGCCAGGCGAATGCAGGGATGGTACCTAACGTAAGACCACGGCCGCTTCCTTCCCTCTTCCAATCTTCCCATCCCCCCACAAGGCCCCTGTTCAGCATGGGAGGTGAGGCCGCCTGGGCGAGGCACTGGTCATCCTCCCCAATTGTATCCCCGACCCAGAGACTGAAGCTCCAGGACACTGCCCTTGAGGCGATAGAGGAGGGATCCCTCGCTGAGTCCGAGGGAAAAGCCAACCCTGTAGGGTAAACAGATTAAGAAACAAAGATACAAAGGGATGATTGTCCCTGCACAACAAAGTGATTCACTTATAATCGATTAACAGTACGACATATGGCGCGTACCAGTGATGTATAAGACGTCCTGATTAGTGAAGATCTGCTGAGACAGGTGAAGTGTGTAATCTTACTGCTACGTCCCACGTACTGTAAGAGGAAATGAGTGACTGGGCGGATATTGCGGGAATAATGAAACTCGCTCCCAAAATGTTTAAAATTCATGGAAGAATGATTGATTATGCAATAAAGAGGGAGGCTTCTCTCTGAAGAGACTTCCGTCCCATTATGGATGGAGGTTAACAAGAATGGCGAAAGATCGATGAAATAACCGAGGTAAACTCTTGGGAACATTGAAATGGCATTATTTTCCGCATACAGAACTAGCATTATAACTGAATAATTTCATCAAGTAGCGGCTATACGTGACAGTAGCATGTGAAGACACGCAAAAACTACTGCAAGTGAAAGTAATAACAATCAGGAGGAGAATTTCCTCGCAGTTTAAAGAAGTTACCCAAATTATGGAAGACATTATTTTAAGACATAAATGCATATTCAAATAAATAATAATAATCATTTTTATGAATAGTTAGCGTTGAGGCCTTAGATTCAGAGGATCCCGGGTTCGATTCACGGCTAGGTAGGGTATTTTAATCGCGTGTGAGTAATTCTCCTGGCTTGGGGACTGGTTGTTTGTGTTTCTCCCAGCACTCTCCTCTCCACATTCAGGCAACACACCACACTACGAACCACCACAGAAGCACGCAATAGTGATTATATCCGTCGACAATAGGGTTGGCGTCAGGAAGAGCATCCATCCGTAAAACAAGGCCAAATCCAGATGTGCGACATAGTTCGCACCCGCGACCCTCACAAAAGTGGTAGAAGAAGAATAGCTTAGATCAGTAATTTCCAAATTGTTGCCCGTTGACCCCTGGGGGGTCGCGACGATAATCCAAGGGGTCACTTTCATATGGTTATCCCTGGCTTTAACAATATGAAGTGAGTAGAATGTGCCTAGAATGTGGGTAATTACGCAACATGGCTTACAGAAGATCAACTGGATCAAATAGCAGAAGTATCTTGTGTATCTCCTTTGAAGACCCTGTACCACAACGTTACGTTTCTGATTGACTTTTGCATTCATAATATTCCCTATACGCTACAATTTCAAGGAAGAAAATATTACGTTTAATGCCTTTCATGACAACATACCTGTGTGAGTCTTCATTTTCTGCTCTCACGCCAATGAAAACGAAGGACAGAAATAAAGCAAATGCAAAGGCTGATCTTCGGTTTGAGTGACTGCGCTTGTAAAACGCTTGGTGTGGTAAACAGCACCATCCGCCCTGTTGTATACAGGGAACTTTATATACAAGGCACAACATAAATTTTTATTTTTTCAACATTTTAATACAATACTAGCAAGATACCCGTGCTTCGCTACGGTATTATACTGAAATTTATTATTGAATGCTTATTGTTTTAGATATATAATCCGCCGAAATTCGCGATCTGACTCGTTTTCTGCGAGAATCCACCAAAATTCCCGATCTGACTCGTTTTTTCTTATTTTACGGCACGTTTCCTCCCATTTTTCAATCTTCCTTTCCAGCAATCGAGTTCGTACTTCCCGGGCTAGGCTCAGGTAATCCTCCCGGTCATTTGGGTACGTAAATCTTTGCCATATTTTCCTATAATCATTTTTAATATGGATAAAATCCTTCAGGAGATCCGGCGTGCTGTTATATTGGGTGCCTTGGCGGCACTGGACCGGCGGCCGGACTGCATTCTTAGTCATTACCCGTCCAGTAGCCGTTTTCAGCGCGGTCCGCATATTTGATGACGGTCCGGAACATTATTATTATTATTATTGTACCGGGCGGTACACCTCTACACCGTTTATTTAAAAGTTGCGCCAGTTGAAACTCCTCTTCTGGAGGAAGGTTGAACTTTATCTATTCTATTAATTCTCTACTTTCTCAGAAGATGTCACCACGTGGAAAATTTTGAGTTTTTGAACTGTGTCACTTTTGATGTGTTTTTGTTTCGCTTGAAGTAAGAAGTGTGAACTTTCTCTTCTAGAGGACACTACTGAAGATCAACAATAGTGCAACCTAGTGCGGAGTCAAAGAACTATTTTGTTGAAGAAATTTTTATTTCAAATGTTTGTTCTTTGCTAAATTTCTTTCTGTTATTGTTTAAGTTGGCTGTATACCCCTCTCTTTCCCCTTGTTTTGCATGTAGCCAATCCCGAATTTCTTAAATTAATTTCTATCCAATCAGATGTATCTTCCCCCAACTTGAATCGATTGCGGGGTCCTATCCAATAAAAACATTGTGGGCGGGTGTTTTCATTCCCCTAACGCCTAAAAACTTCCGCGAGAGTATTTAAACTGCTGATTTTGGGGTCTCCGGGCCACTTCTGTTCCATCTTTCAGTGTATTAAGTACATAGCAGGAGGCGGGAAGCGCCTCTTTCTTCTTCAGCCGTTCAACACCAGGTAATGGCCTATTAATAACTTCTTTTCTTGCTAGGTCGGCAGTTTAACACTCGCGGCGGGTTCGAAGCATTTCCATCATGTAACCTTTTCCTAAAATGTAATTACTCTTTTCATCTTTTTCTTGTAAAGCTACATATTGGGATAGAGAGTGCTAACCCTCTCGAGCTCCCACTCACATTTGTTTTGAGGTGAACTTATTTTCTCAAACTATTCTTCGTTTATGTAATGTAAAGTGTTCTTCTCTAAGTCACCTCTGTAGTATGGGATTAGCCCTTGCGTTAGCGGCCCAGAGCCAGATTAGGTTTTAAAAACAAAGTGTATTAGGAGTGCAAGATCGCCTCCTCTCAAATTGTTATTTTAGAGGTCATGTAATCAACCTTCTTTTCATGTAATAGACCTCCGTAGGTTGGGTATTTTACCCCTGTGAATACGTCCTTAGAGGACAGCTTGAAGGTAGAGTTTGGTGTGGCCTTGTGATAGGCTTACAATTTTGAGAGCGGATCGCTCTTTGAAATTTGTTTCTGTATGCCTCGTGCAGGCTTTATGTGTAATGTTTGGAGCCAGTGCTCCTGGGCATGAATGGGGTTTTCTGCCCCTTGGCTAATTTTTTTTTGGAGTAAGGCGGGGCTGATTGCCCAAGAGTTATGAAGTAAGGGCACTGAGCCCGAATCCAGTAATATTGTACCTACTTTTTTGCTACTCTGTACCTGTTATGATTGTTATCTCTTGTTTTTGAAAAGAAAATATAACCTAGTTAAATTTTAAATTAATTTTACATTGCACGTTAAATTCGTAGCTTGAAACCCATTCACACCCGCACCTTCTTTCACCTCTACCTACCACGGATATCTCCGTAACAAGTGGTAGCAGAGCGTGGTTGAATGGGTCTCAATTTAGCCCCTTTTGACGGCTAAACATTGCTTTGATTCGAACTCTAATAATTTTCTCAGTTGCTGGAATATTTTGAGTTTTTCAAAATTGTTCTGTCATCATGCCCGGCCCTCGCGATGTTCTCCTCCTTAACTACTTGCGCAAAGAGGAGTTGATATACGAGTTAACTATCAGAAATGTACAATCTGGAGGCACGGTTGCAATCGACACCAACAAGCTTAGAGAGTCCCTTGATTTGCCCATTTCCATCCCCAATTTGGGAGAGAAAGAAATTGATGACTCTCTTTCCACGATCGTCGGGAATATTACTGGGCTAGCTTCCGTAGTTAGTTTTTTTGATGAAAATGATCCGTCTCCTAACCAAATTAAGCGTGTGCAAGGCAGATTATATCACTTTTCAAATAGAGTTAATGATCTGTTGTCTCTGAAGGTGAATGACGTTCAGAGGAAGCAAGCTAATACGCTCCTTGAAACTATCTCTGAATTGTCTAGTAAAGTCACTCAATTGTTAACTGGGGAAGTTCCTCCCAAATCTGATCAGCCCACCATAGTGAATGTAAGTAGTGAGGAAGAACCTGCTAAGGGAGAAGGCAATAGGATAACCGTTGCTGCTCAAACTATCTCTGCCCCATTGGACAACGAGTCTGAACGCCGCACATCGTTGAACAATGTACGTGCTGAATTAACTTCCTTGCCATTGAAACCTTTACCTACTATGTCGCCCGGGTTTAGCAGCTTGCCTCATCCATTGGCAATGTTGCTCAGAGGTATATCCAAGTTTTCCGTTAATACCACCAGTGACGTAATTTCATTTTTAAGATTTCTAGTGGAATTTCAGGATCATGCCCTTGTGTTTTCTCTTTCCCCATGTCAAATTTTGCAAATTATCTATCCTTATGCTATTGGGGTTCTCTCAGATAAAATAGTAAGAGCCATAGCTGAACAGTCATCTATCGAAGATTTCCATGCACATCTGCTTGCAAATTTTATTCCTGCCCGCGCGAGGTCATCTCTTATTCAGAAATACTATTATCGGGTACAGCGCTTGGATGAAAACCTGGCAGACTTCATCCAAGATATTAAGTTTTATACTAGGGTGTTTGCTCTCCACTTCCCTGAGGATCAGATCGTGCAAGCTATTATCGAAGGGATTTCACCACCCTACAGGTCATATTTGTGTTTCGCGGCGTGCCCGCAAACCTTCTCTGAACTGGAAGCATTAGCCGTCTCTGCGGAAGGAGTTAGGTATGCCGATTCTTTGCGTGTCGCGAAAGAACCCCCGCCTTCCTTTAGTAACACTCGGCCTCCACCTCGCCGACCAGTCAATCCCCGTAAATGTTATGCTTGCGGGTCGCCTGACCATCTGCGGAATAAGTGTCCTCTGATCAAGTCAAGTAGGGCAAATAATGGAGCTGGTTCATCACAAGGCTGTTTTAAGTGTGGGGCCTTCTCACATATCGCCAAGAATTGCCCAAACTCAAATAGCACCCCCTCCTGCTCAACTTCTGGTGCAAATTCCAGCGTTGCCAATAATAAAAAGTGACTAGTGGCGTCGGCTGAGCCGACTAATCCATCTTCCCGAGACTCAGCCCCTAGTAAACAGGTTGTAAATGCAGAGAACGACCAGCCTTCAAATTCATCTTTTGAATGCCCTAAAGAGTGTCTTAGGATTGCGGCGGATACCCCCGCACCTGTTCCTTTTCTTAAGATTGAGTTAAATAACGAGCCTATAACAGCTCTCTTAGATTCAGGCAGTGTTTGTTCCATTATTTCGGCTGAATGGTATTCTAAATTGAAATCTGTTTGTAAACTACCTGACCATGTCTCAGCTCTTATTCAATATGTTTCGGCTAATTCATCGCCATTAGAAATTCTAGGTTCCGTACTGGTCAAAATTCGTATTTTTAAATTTACATGGAAAATCAAACTGTTTGTGGCTAAGCACTTGTCTTGCCCCATCATATTGGGAGCGGACTTCATTTCTCACACTGGTCTGGTGCTCGATCTCCAGAGTAGGTCGTGCACATTCAAATTTGCGTCCAATTGTAGAATTCCCTTGTTAAAGTGTAATTCTGTATCATGTTCATCTATTTCGCCTACCCAGGATGAGATGTTGTCAGACCTTAGACATCTACCTGAGGAGCAGGCTGATAGTATTCGGAAACTGTGTCAGTCGTTTCCCGAGGTGTTCTCTGATACTCTTGGTGTTACTAACCTTATTGAATACAAAATTGAGGTCACGGATTCGATTCCTGTCCGTTTTCCACCGTATAGGCTATCTCCACCTAAAATGAAGGCTCTGAAAGAAATCATCGATCAGATGTTGAAGGATGGTATTATTAGGCCCTCTAAGTCAGCGTATTCTTCGCCTATTTTTCTAGTCCCGAAACCCCAAGGAGGATTCAGGCCTGTCATTGATTACAGGGCTCTCAATCGGAAGGTGGTGTTGCAATCTGTGCCCCTTCCCGACCTTCATTCTTGCTTTTCATGGTTTCGTAAGGCCAAGTTCTTCACCATCTTGGACTTGAATCAGGCCTATAATCAAATTCCCCTTGCCGAAGAGTCTAAACATCTTACAGCGTTTGCCACGGACTGGAATTTATATGAATACAACCGCGTGCCTTTCGGGCTCCCCACGGGGGCAGCTGTGCTCACTAGGCTACTAGATAGGGTCTTTTCCGACATCAAATTTGAGTACTTATATCACTACTTGGATGATGTCGTCGTATTTTCCGAAACCTTTGAAGAACATCTAGATCATTTGCGAGAAGTTCTCAATCGCCTTCGTAAGGCTGGGTTAACTGTTAAGTTGTCCAAGGTTGCCTTTGCTAAGCCCTCTATGTCATTCCTAGGGCATATTGTGTCACCCGATGGGGTAGCTGTCGATCATTCTAGAACACAGGCCATCCGTGATTTTAAACCTCCTAAGGACATCAAAGGTATCGCTAGATTCATTGGTATGGTGAATTTCTTCAGGAAGTTTATTCCTAACTTCGCTAATAGAGCGGCGCCCTTAAACCTTCTTCGTAGGAAAGGCATCAAATTCGAGTGGGGACCTTCTCAACAAGCCGCTTTCGAAGATCTTAAATTAGCTCTCTGTAATGCCCCTGTACTTGCTATGCCTGATTTCTCGAAGAAATTCATCGTCCAAACCGACGCGTCGTCGTCGGCGGTAGCTGCAGTCCTTCTTCAAGAGACTGAACTAGGGAGGCGCCCCATCGCCTATGCATCTAGGACTCTCTCGGTTCAAGAAGCAAAGTACTCCATATATGAGCTTGAAGGTTTGGCAGTTTTATTTGCCTTAGAAAAGTTCCGTCTCTATCTGGAACATGTCAAATTCGACTTGGAGACAGATAATCAAGCCTTAAGCTGGGTCTTAGGTAGGCCGCGTCGTACTGGTCGTATAGCCCGTTGGGCCATCCGTATTTCTGCCTTCCAATTCGATGTACGACATATCAGAGGTACCGAAAATGTTGTGGCTGATGGACTCAGCCGTATATTTTCAAACGAGGTCGAGACCCATGAACCGGTCGACAGTTCATCACCTTCCGAGTCCATACTATCCGAGGTTAATGCCATCCTAACCGATGCTCCCATGCTCTTTAGGGATATTGAGAAATACCAACGTGAAGAT
Source organism: Anabrus simplex (assembly GCF_040414725.1). NCBI lineage: Eukaryota > Metazoa > Arthropoda > Insecta > Orthoptera > Tettigoniidae > Anabrus > Anabrus simplex. Next base: position 1,155,655,255 of record NC_090265.1, on the reverse strand, counting down.
CCTACGCTGGCTCCGATAATGGAAACCCTTTCTTCTGGGGAACATGTCGTCCCTTATGTTCAGAGGAATGGTGTTTTATGTTGCCCTTCGAGGCATGATAAGTTGATGAAAGTTGTTGTTCCAGCGGTTCTTGTACCTATGATCTTCAAATACTATCATGAGACCCCATTGGGGGGGCATCTTGGAATCTTTAAAACTCGTGAAAAGATTCGTGAAATGTTCATATGGAAAGGTATGGACGGTGAAATTCGGGAACTTGTAAAAGCTTGTAAATCTTGTTTGCTTAGTAAACCCACCATGTCCACCAAGGTAGGCCTTTTGTCTTCGCATCAAGCGTCGCGCCCCATGGAACGCCTGTATATCGATTATGTAGGACCCTTCCCCCAGTCAAAGGGTAATGCTAACAAGTTCATCTTTGTGTGCGTAGATGGCTTTACTAGATTTTCTTGGTTATTTCCGACTAAGCTGGCTACCGCTCAGTCCACCATTACTTGCCTAAATTCTATTTTTGCTTCTTTTGGTCCGTGCCAATACATTGTATCTGATAATGCTAAAGCTTTTACATCAAATCTGTTTCGTAAATTCTGTTTTGACTTGTCCATCTCTCATGTAACTACATCTGCTTATTACCCTCAACCATCTCTGGCTGAACGGGTTAACCGTAATCTCAGGTCCGCACTTATTGCCTATCATCATGAAGATCATTCTAGGTGGGACACGTCCCTGCATTGGTTAGCTTTTGCTTTGAATTCGGCGGTTCATGAATCACACAAATTTACTCCAGCTTCTTTGATGTTCAAGTTTGTTCCCAACTCGCCGCTCTCTAACCTCTGGTCTTTGAATGACATTCTACCCGAGACAATAGATCCGGATAACATTAAAGATCTTTGGAAGAAGGCTAAAGCCAATCTTAAAGTGTCTCATGAAAAGGTTAGGGAAAGGTATGATCGTGGACGGAGACCCACCACTTTGAAGGTAGGTGACCAGGTTATGGTCAAAAATTTTGTTCCCGCGGGCAAGCTTGCCCCCAGATTTCATGGGCCTTGTATCATTCTCGATTTTCTTACGCCGGTTACCTTATTGCTAAGTAATCCAGCCACCGAGAGGATATTTAGAGTTCACCTGTCCCAGGTGAAACCGGTGTAATTTCTGTGTTAACTTGCTTCATATTATTTTGAAAGGATATGAAGGTTATATTTTTTTGAGTTTCACTTTTAAGGCATTCTGCCCCTTCTGTAATATTTTGGTTTTAGATGTAAGCCTTGTGTAAAACCTGCCCCGACCCGTTAAACTGCCATCCTGTTCTTGCCACGGCCATTACCACGCTCCCGTCTCCTGCTCCACCTTACACTGTGGCTTCATAATAGTAAATGCCATGGATATCTACACGCCGCTGGCCCCTCAACCTCTCCACAAGCCTGTACCCTCAAAGAAGATGATAGTCCAACACAATTCTGCCGCCTAGCTTTAATGTTTCAGCGCCCCCGCAGCCGCGCAGCGCCGTGCAGCGACTGGGGAGGGGGATGGGCCCCCTCCTCTCCAGCGAGGACGACATGTGCACGGCGAGCCGGAGCTCTCCTCCCGGCCAAGGCTGATGTGCGGCGCACGACCTGCTACATGCCCGCAGCCTGTATCTGTTCACCGCGGGCGCGGCGTACTTCAACACCTCTGCTCCCCTCATAGTGCGGGCGAGCAGTATCTCAGGGTACTTGAGGGGTCCGAGCGGCCTCCGTTGGACGCAAGCTGCAACGGCCGGTCTGGCCATCCGACTCAATCTACATCAACTACATGGACAGTCACCATAAGCAATAACTACACTTGGGAATTCAACAACAATATTTGGTGGACATTGCAAAATTTTTCTTCACCTTTAAGTATTAAAAGTTTATCTTCAGAAATTCAAATTCTACAAACATAAAGACTTTCATTCACCTGCAACAACAACATTTTGAAACTGAATTAAGAAATCTTGTAAATGCTTCTGCTATCTATCTTCGTATCAACATCATTACTTGGACTTTGTTTCAAACTGATTTCATGTGTCACCCCTGGAGGAACTTTTGGGGGGGGAGGTCTGTACCGGGCGGTACACCTCTACACCGTTTATTTAAAAGTTGCGCCAGTTGAAACTCCTCTTCTGGAGGAAGGTTGAACTTTATCTATTCTATTAATTCTCTACTTTCTCAGAAGATGTCACCACGTGGAAAATTTTGAGTTTTTGAACTGTGTCACTTTTGATGTGTTTTTGTTTCGCTTGAAGTAAGAAGTGTGAACTTTCTCTTCTAGAGGACACTACTGAAGATCAACAATAGTGCAACCTAGTGCGGAGTCAAAGAACTATTTTGTTGAAGAAATTTTTATTTCAAATGTTTGTTCTTTGCTAAATTTCTTTCTGTTATTGTTTAAGTTGGCTGTATACCCCTCTCTTTCCCCTTGTTTTGCATGTAGCCAATCCCGAATTTCTTAAATTAATTTCTATCCAATCAGATGTATCTTCCCCCAACTTGAATCGATTGCGGGGTCCTATCCAATAAAAACATTGTGGGCGGGTGTTTTCATTCCCCTAACGCCTAGAAACTTCCGCGAGAGTATTTAAACTGCTGATTTTGGGGTCTCCGGGCCACTTCTGTTCCATCTTTCAGTGTATTAAGTACATAGCAGGAGGCGGGAAGCGCCTCTTTCTTCTTCAGCCGTTCAACACCAGGTAATGGCCTATTAATAACTTCTTTTCTTGCTTGGTCGGCAGTTTAACACTCGCGGCGGGTTCGAAGCATTTCCATCATGTAACCTTTTCCTAAAATGTAATTACTCTTTTCATCTTTTTCTTGTAAAGCTACATATTGGGATAGAGAGTGCTAACCCTCTCGAGCTCCCACTCACATTTGTTTTGAGGTGAACTTATTTTCTCAAACTATTCTTCGTTTATGTAATGTAAAGTGTTCTTCTCTAAGTCACCTCTGTAGTATGGGATTAGCCATTGCGTTAGCGGCCCAGAGCCAGATTAGGTTTTAAAAACAAAGTGTATTAGGAGTGCAAGATCGCCTCCTCTCAAATTGTTATTTTAGAGGTCATGTAATCAACCTTCTTTTCATGTAATAGACCTCCGTAGGTTGGGTATTTTACCCCTGTGAATACGTCCTTAGAGGACAGCTTGAAGGTAGAGTTTGGTGTGGCCTTGTGATAGGCTTACAATTTTGAGAGCGGATCGCTCTTTGAAATTTGTTTCTGTATGCCTCGTGCAGGCTTTATGTGTAATGTTTGGAGCCAGTGCTCCTGGGCATGAATGGGGTTTTCTGCCCCTTGGCTAATTTTTTTTTGGAGTAAGGCGGGGCTGATTGCCCAAGAGTTATGAAGTAAGGGCACTGAGCCCGAATCCAGTAATATTGTACCTACTTTTTTGCTACTCTGTACCTGTTATGATTGTTATCTCTTGTTTTTGAAAAGAAAATATAACCTAGTTAAATTTTAAATTAATTTTACATTGCACGTTAAATTCGTAGCTTGAAACCCATTCACACCCGCACCTTCTTTCACCTCTACCTACCACGGATATCTCCGTAACAATTATTATTATCATTATTATTTGTTGCTGGAATGGCTGATGACAGGGAAAACCGAAGTATCCGGAGAAAAACTTGTCCCGCCTCCGTTTTGTCCAGCACGAATATCACATGTAGTGACCGGGATTTGAACCACGGAACCCAGCTGTGAGAGGCCGGCGCGCTGCTGCCTGAGCAACGGAGTAACAGTAAAATCAATTGGTCTCACCTCCTTCTACACCCTACCGCCGGTAAGTGTATTTACCCCCCCCCCCCCCAAAAAAAATTAAAATAAGGCTTGTTTCTATATGTTTAAGGGAGATTCCAAACACCAATGTTCACGTCTATTACCTTCAGTTTTGAGATATAAGTATCCCCATAAAAATAATTTACATTCTTCACTTCATTTCACACTACTCCCTTCCCCCCCGCCCCCCTAAGTGAATTTTCCCACAAAAAATACTTGTTTCTTTAATAGTAAAGGATCTTCTAAATACCAATTATCACGACTCTAACTTCTTCAGTTTTTGATTTATGTGTCCTCATGAAAGGAATTCAACTCCTTTACACTCCCGCCCTCCAAGATGGTTTCCCCCCAAAACGCGTTTTTCTTTGTTTTTAAAGGAGATCCAAATACGAATTTTCACGCCTGTAACAACTTTAGTTTTTATTAGATGTATGTATTCTCATACAATTAAGTCAATTAATTTTTCAATTCTTTCATCCCCCCCCCCAACCCTTCATTGGATTTTCCGAGAATACGTGTTTCTTTACTTTTAAAGCAGATTGCAAATATCAAATTTCACGTCTGTAACATCTTCATTTTTGAGATATCAGTAGCCTAATTAAAATAATTCAACACCATTTTCAGTCACTTTAACCCCCACTCCTCCCAAGTGGTATTTCCAAAAACTAAAAATACACGTTTCTTTATGTTTAATAGAGATAAAAAATACCATTTTCACTTCTGTAACATGTTAAGTTTTTTTAGATATACTGTAAAAATTCTCATTTTAAAATTTCACCCCTTTTGAGTTCCCCTTAAGTGGAGTTTCCAAAAACAAATCACCTCTGTTTCTTTACATTTACAGGAGACTCCAAACACCCACTTTTTACGTCTGTAACATTTTACGTTTCCAAGATAATCTGTAGATATAGTCTTTCAAAAAATTCAACCCAATTTGTCACTCCTGTTTAACCGCCATTCATTGAATTTTCCAAAATCTAAAATACGCGTTTCTTTATTTTTAAAGGAGATCCCATATACAAATTTTCAGTTCTGTAATATCCTTCGTTTCTGAGATATATGTATCCTCATTAAAGGCATTCAACCCATTTTTCACCCTTTTACACCCCTCCTATTAGGATTTACAGGAAACAAAAAAATACGTGTTCCTTTATTTTTAGAGGAGATTCTAACTACCAATTTTTACATCTGTAAATTTTAAAGTTTTAAGTTGTAGACACACTCATTTTAAAAAATTCACCCTCCTTTTCACCCCCCATTATTTGGATTTTCAAAAAACGAAATATACGTGTTTCTTTACTTTTAAAGTAGATCCAAAATACAAATGTTCAGGTCTGTAATATCTTCAGGTTCTGAAATATAAGTAGCCCCAATAAAGGCATTCAACCCATTATTCACCCTTTTCCACCCTTCCTATTGGGATTTTCCGAAAACAAAATAATATGTGTTTCTTTATTATTAAAGGAGATTCTAAATACCAATTTTTTCATCTATAAACTTTAAAACTTTTGAGATATAGATGCACTCATTTTAAATATTCACCCCCCTTTTCACCTTCGCATTAATTGGATTTTCCCAAAACGAAAAAATACCTGTTTCTTTATTTTTAAAGTAGATCCCAAATACCAATTTTCGGGTCTGTAATATATTCAGTTTCTAAGATATAAGTATTCTCTTTAAAGGCATTCAACCCATTTTTCACCCCTTTTCACCCCTCCTATTGGGATTTTCCGAAAACAAAAAAATACGTGTTCCTTTATTTTTAATGAAGATTCTAAATACCAATTTTTACATCTCTAAACTTTAAAACTTTTGAGATATAGATGCACTCATTTTAAATATTCACCCCCCTTTTCACCTTCGCATTAATTGGATTTTCCAAAAACAAAAAGTATGTGTTTCTTTATTTTTGAAAGCGATCAAAAGTACCAATTTTGAGGTCTGTAATATCTTCAGTTTCTGAGATATAAGTAGCGTATCCGGATTAAATGCATTCAACCTTTTTTTCACCCTTTTTCACCCCTCCTATTGGGATTGTCTGAAAACAAAAAAATACGTATTTCCTTATTTTTAAAGAAGATTCTAAATACCAATTTTCACATCTGTAAACTTTTAAAGTTTTGAGATATAGACACACTCATTTTAAAATTTCAACCCCCTTTTCACCCCGTTAGCGACGGAATATCAAAAAATCCTCTCTTAGCGAGCACCTACATCTTCATTTCTTTATGTCCAGTAGTTTTGGCTCGGCGATGATGAATCAGTCAGTCAGTCAGTCAGGACAAGCTACTTTATATATATAGATGTACATGAAATAGAACGAAACTTTTCTTGAAGCTTGTGGAGCTGCACACGTTTAATGTTAATATAAGATAGTAGGCTGAGGGCCTGAAGAATATTTACATTGGTACAAATTGAGGGTTCTATATACATTCAATTTTGTCTTGATGAGACAGTCTGTTCAAATGCGAGAATGTTCTTGATAGTCCAAAACTATCGGTCATGTATAATAACAAGTGGAACTTGTAGACAGACTTCGTATTAGCAGAATGCTAACAGGAGACGTATAACTTGCAAGGAACTTGCGTTTATGTTCATCTATAGCAGAATGCTATGATTGAAGTCGGAGCACTGTAGGGGACTTGTGTGAATAGCAGAATGCTTGGATGGGTGCTCGACGTGGCTACGGGATGCAGGATGAATAATGCAATGTCCAGAGGTGAAACCTCACGGCCAGGAATCAGTCCACCTGTTCAGAACACATTTTTAAGAGGGTGCCTCCGTGTCTGACTTGCGGTGTAGTCTGGTCGTTGGACACCGTGGGAGTCCTGGAGAGGCGAGAAACGTTGCTCCTTTTATAGCGCTGGCTGACGTCACAGACGATCACGTCAACGCACTGCAGTCTGCCTCGTGGTCTCTGGAAACATCCATGTCGGGCGGGCTGCGGCGCTTGTAGGCGCGGAGGACACACACAACACTTCCCATTGATCCAATAACTGCACCAAATGAATTTCCTCAAGTAAGTTTCCAAATCCAGACTGTTGTAATTGTTAGCCAAGTGTCACACTGTTTTATAATGTATATGCATATATAACGTATCTTTATTTAAATTAAATTAAATTTTAAAGGAAAGTAAATATTAGTCCTAAATTATACGAATAAAATCAAACATGATAACATTACCAAATTCTGTTTTTTTGCTTACTGAATTCGATTTTATGTTCTGTGGCTAAGGGGGCCTTCCTTGGACATGTGTGAGATATGCTAATGGGGCCTCAGACACAAACATTTTGGGAAACCATGGCTTAGATGTAGACTACATTGGAATTTCAAAGTTTCTCTAACTGCACTAATTTACCTTCTACGAACAATATAACGTATTCATTCGAACTATCCGGAGAGATGTAGCCGTTACGATATTTTAAACTCCTCTCCTATCGCCAAGTTAGTCAGTGACAGAATCTCAAGCAGGATGTTTGTGTCAATAATTATATGTGCAATTCGTCGATGTGAGCTTGTTTGGGAAATAAATAAAGAACTAATATTTTTTTTAAAATCTTGGAATGAAGATAACATATTTAAAACATATTTAATGACACAGAGGTTCTGGTGCCAGAAGAGCTTCTTAATGAGTCAGATGGCGCTGATGGCGACCTCTTATTTAGAATTACGTGCTAATTAGCGGGGTATAATGAGAAGTAAAGAAAAATATTAATATTTTAGGGAATTTCTTTCTTAATTCACGTTGACTTACAGTTCTTCCTTACTGAGAAGAAAGCCGATTCCAATATTTTCTTCGGTTCTTTATTTATTTTATGGAATAGCACTTTACAGAACACGTTAAATCAATACAATTGTTGCTAAGTCCCTTCTTTCTCTCCGCCCATATCTGTTATATTCGTGTCCGTTCCATGGCTAAATAGTTAGCGTGCTGGCCTTTGGTCACAGGGGTCCTGGGTTCAATTCCAGGCAGCGTCGCGAATTTTAACCATAATTGGTTAATTCCGTTGGCACGGGGACTGGGTGTATGTGTCGTCTTTATCATCATATCATCCTCATCACGACGCGCTGGTCGCCTACGGGCGTCAAATCAAAAGACCTGCACCTGGCGAGCCGAACTTGTCCTCGGACACTCCCGGCACTAAAAGCCATACGCCATTTAATTTTTTCTGTTACATTCGTTCTGATCTCTGTTTCCGGAGTTGTTCTACGTCAAGTGGCTGCTTTCTTTATCTCTCTTGTTCATCCCTGAAGATAACTTTTTGAATTTTGTCCCTAAACAACTTCCTATTATGCGTATCCTTAATGTCAATGCTTGCTTCTTTGAGGTCAATTAACGTCTGTGTAAATCATGCTGGTTGTACTTTAAGCTTTATGATTTTATTAAAAATTTGTTTTGTCAGTCTGTTCGAATGTCAGAAAAGGATAATCTTCTTCCAAACATGGTTTGTACTATATTTTTGACATGTACGTAGATTTCATTTTTAGATTGTGGCCTGTTGTATTCTGCTTCTGTTGTCTTTTGGACAAAAATGTTTCTAACCGGTCTTCTTTCTATGTTCATAATTGTGTTTATTTCACCTTTCCGCATTAGTTTTAGTATTTCGGCTCCATAAAGAGCCTAGGGTCTCACCACTGTATTGCAATGTTTCATCTATATTTTGTATTGACGACCACTTGTTCCTCAGGTAGCGTACTCCATGGCACTACAGCCCTTGAAGGGCCTTGGCCTACCGAGCGACCGCTGCTCAGCCTGAAGGCTTGCAGATTACGAGGTGTTGTGTGATCAGCACGACGAATCCTCTCAGCCGTTATTATTGGCTTTCTAGACCGGGGCCACTATCTCACCGTCAGATAGCTCCTCAATCCTAATCACGTACGCTGAGTGGACCTCGAACCAGCACTCAGATCCAGGTAAAAATCCCTGACCTGGTCGGAAATCGAACCCGGGACCTCCGGGTAAGAGGCAAGCACGCTAACCCTACACCACGGGGCCGGCCAGGTAGCGTACAGGATTATATTATTTCTTCTCGTATTTCTTAATCCAATTCTATAGCTATTAAGGAGGTAATGTGTACCCTGACAGTTTAGGGGCTTAGCTGCTGGATTTTCTCCTGGTTGGCTGAGGTTCAAATCCTGGTCGATTCTGGGTCTACACAGCATGTTGGCTACGCAGTTTGAGTCACGGAGCTGTGAACTTGCAATCGGGTGATGGTGGGTTCGAACGCCAATGCCGATAGCCTAGAAGATATTTGGAGGTCTCCAATTTTCACATAGGGCAAATGCTGGAGCTGTACGTTAATTAAGGCCACGGCCATGTCCTATCCCATCTTTGCCATAAGGCCTGCCTATGTTGGTTCGACGTAAAGCAAATAGCAAGATTCCGGGTCAGAATATCCAAGTGAAAAATCACGCGAAATCAGGAAGGACATCCGGACTTATACTCCTCGGCCACCATCGAAATGGGCCAGGATGGAGTTAACTGTCTGTGATATGTTGTAGCATGTTATGGATAATGCAGTGTGAGAGAATAGCGTTCCAAAAATATAAGGAATAATAGAGGTAGGTAAAATTTGTTTTTGAATTTCTAAATAATTGTCATTGGAATGCATAGATTTGTAAAAAAAAATAGAAATGCGGAAAATATGTTTTTATTTTTGACAAACATATTTATAAGTTAAGTAATAGTAGGTAGCCATTCCAAAATATCCTCGGAATTTGACAGTTTGCTCCCTGGTTTATGACCTATCACCCATTTTTTCTTGATTTCCTCGCGTTAGGGACTCAAAAGTCATCGATCATCGTCACTGAAATACTTTGCATGGCCCAAGTCGGGAAATTGCATCCAAACAACCAATCCCATGGCACAACAGCCACGAAGGGCCATGGACTACCAGGTGACCGCTGCTCAGCCCGAAGGCCTGCAGGTTACAAGGTATCGTGTGGTCAGCACGACGAATCTTCTCGGCCATTATTCTTAGCTTCCTAGACCGGGAATTCCATCCAATGTGTTGTAGTTCAGATAGATGTCGATAAAAACGAATTTATTACTTTTGATTTTCCTCAATAATAATATTATTGGTTGTATGTCGCACTAATTACTTTTACAGGTTTTGGTGACGCCGAGGTGCTAGAAGTTTTTCCTTCTCGCGTGGTGGTAACTCTACAGACACAAGGCTGGTGTAATTCAGTACCTTCAAATACTACCGGACAGAGCGGTATTCGAACTCACAGTCACTAAGTTGGGATGAGAAAGCCATCCTCCCACCTTCCCCACCACATCACTCAGTCAGCCTAGTTAACCAAATTTCCATTACGAAATTCCACATCCATATTTGTGAGGAAACAAATAATTATAAAATTAACATGAACATCACAAAGTTCACATTACTGTTCTTATCATTTGAGCCCAGTTAAATAATTACTTTGTTCCAGTGTTTTCATTTTCTCAAATGTCCGGCTCCATGGCTAAATGGTCAGCGTGCTGGCCTTTAGTCACAGGGGTCCCGGGTTCGATTCCCGGCAGAGTCAGGGATTTTAACCATAGTTGGTTAATTTCGCTGGCACGGGGGCTGGGTGTATGTGTCGTCTTCATCATCATTTCATCCTCAACACGACGCGCAGGTCGCCTACGGGCATCAAATCAAAAGACCTGCAACTGGCGACCCGAACATGTCCTCGGACACTCCCGGCACTAAAAGCCATACGCCATTTCATTTCATTTTATTTTCTCAAATGTATATTGTTTCAACAATAATAATCGTATGGCCTCAGCTACCGCATGCAGACATTTCAATTTTACGCCATCTGGCTGTCTGCTCGTCAATTTCGACGTTCCGTTTTGTACTCTAGACCTACTAGATGGCAGATCGAGTAAACCGAAACTCTCTTCAGCGTCTATGGCTGAGATTTAATGAATTTTCCCTGGTAAACACCAAATGTGTAACCAGAGATCTTTTACATGCCGACATCGTACGACATGGAGTGTCGAATGGACTTTCTTCCGCCCTTCAAAAATCCGACTACCTCTGCCGGGTTTGAACCCGCTACCTTGGGATCCGGAGGCCGACACTCTAACACTGATCCACAGAGTCAGTTATTATTACAAGGATTTATTATTTTGTAATATTGTGACATTTTAATTATAATTTGTATAATGGTGTGTACTTAAAGTTTGTTTTAGTATTTTCATAAGGTATGGAATTTATGACGATTCAAACAGAGCAGTAAAACTTAAATAGAGCATACCGCTATGGTTTTACGTACTCTAAATTCTTTCTTAAACCGTTCACCCTCCAGGGTTGGGCTTTCCCTCGGACTCAGCGAGGTATCCCACCTCTATCGCCTCAAGGGCAGTGTCCTGGAGCGTGAGACTTTGGGTCGGGGGATGAACTGGGTAGGAGGACCATTACCTCGCCCAGGCGGCCGTACCTGCTATGTTGAACAGGAGCCTTGTGGGGGGATGGGAAGATCGGAATGGATAGACAATGAAGAGGAACGAAGCGACCGTGGCCTTAAGTTAGGTACCATCCCGGCATTTCCCTGAAAGTGAGGTCGGAAACCACGAAAAACCACTTCGAAGATGGCTGAGGTGGGAATCGAACGCCCTCTACTCAGTTGATCTCCCGAGGCTGAGTGGAACCCCTTTCAGCCCTCGTACCGTTTTCCAAATTTCGTGGCAGAGCTGAGAATCGAACCCGGGTCTCCAGGGGCGGCACTTAATCACACTAACCATCTCACCAGAGAGGCGCACATTCTAAATTACTACACCTAAAAACTGTAGCAATTCACTTCATAATCAAGCCATACAAATCCTGACTTGGTAGACCAATGATCAACAACCCTTAATCCTTAAATATCGAGTTGTATTATTACTCTGTTTTAGGCTTAATTTGTAATACAACAGGAGGGGGCGCCAAATTTAGTTGTGCTCAGGGCGCCGAGTACCCTCTATCTGGGCCTCCCAACAACCCATACTTCACACCAAAGGAAAAAGTCCCAGGATGTGTCATATCCGTGTCTCTTCACATGGTCAAATTTTGGCAAAATGCTCTGCTGTCGTCAACATGATTCAGTGCAACCCTTAATTTACAATCCGACTTACTCATCTGTTTTCAACACACATTTCAAACTGTTTTGTTCTCTTCATACCTGTACACGTTGTAGTTCATGTTTCACTTCTTTACTATGTCATGTTTAACAAAAATATTTCACTATTATATTTAACTTATTTGACGTAAGTTTAATTCTTTTTAATAAACCTTTCTAATTTGGGATATTCAACATTTTATGTCCCCTATACTTTTTTCATGATTGGTTATTCTACTACCAAATAGCAATTTTCAGTACTTTATAATCTGGTATTTTCCACATCACATGACTTTAGTTGACTGCATACCATTACTTCAGTAAACTAGTTTTCGCATTGTACTTCGCAAAGTTTGTGACCATACAGTTCAACAACTTGTACATATCCACTGAAGACTCAGATAAAGGAGTTAGTGGTTATTGTTTTGAGAGAAAGTGTAGCTGGACAATACACACTCTTAACACTAATCAGAAATGAAAGTGGAAGAAGTCCGACCCTTCGAAAAATTAAGATATTAGCCAAGAGGACTGAAGTTTCACGAAGGGCATAACAAATGAAAGACTCCTTAGGCCTCGACACCTAATACCGTGGGGGTCGGAAGGAACAACAGTTGACCAAGGAAGATCGGATAGCTAGATGAAAGTGAGGAACCTGGCACATGTAAGTGGAAACAATGCCAGATAAGCTAGGGGTCCCCTGGTCGCGAACATAACTTCTCGAGCTGAGAGTCCCTGGAGCTCCCTTTTGTATTGCGACAGGCAGGCAGAGGATATCGTGGGTGTATTATACAGCCCCCACCCACAGGGGGTTCTAAAATAATATAACAATATCATCGGTATATAATAACGGTGTAAGAAGCTTGTAGCAAGTCCTTCGAGTTGACGCGAGTGGACGAATTGCTCATCGGTGAGGATGAGGCCCTACCTAGGATGAGATCTGTTGTTGAATTTAGCACACACATATCAACCCCCAATCCAGAGGAATTAACCAATGAAGGTTCCCATCCTGAATAAACGTAAAAATGGGTGTCCAATGGCTACCACTACATTAACAGTCACGCAAAGCCAAACTGCAATACCTTATTTTCCTCCAGCCATGCAATATTCAAAATGTCCACGATTGTCATAGCTAGCTATCCGCCCCGGCTTCGCAGTTATGAATTTAAGGTGAAAGATTACTTTCAACCGAGGACTTAGAGGATTTCATTGTGTACGACATTAGTTGCTTTTTCTCCAGTAGTGAACACTAAAGGATTTCATTTTGATGTAACACGCGAAAGAGACACGTAAAGCTGTCCATGAGGAAAACGTTCTCCACCGAGATCAACTCCATCAGCGTAATTGTCTGACCCTGTGCTTTCTTTATTGTCATGCCGAAGAAGACTCGTTTGAAATCAAAAGGCAAGTATGAAGACCGTTTCTCCTGTGCCACAGCCAGTAACAATAGTAACTCCTATCAAACCGCTTTTCAAAGTTTTTCACTACCAAGCGCGTCCCATTTGCGTTACTTTGGCGACTTTAGATTACATATCTCGAATGCAATGTAGGCCTACTGCAATCTATATTCCCTTTCCGCCTCGGCATGACGATTATCGTAGATTTTATATAGATATCGAAAAATCGCTGGAAAACTATTATTGTATCGTAGCATGTCCATAACAGGTCATTTCCAGTATGTACTTTTCATGTATACTTTCCGAGATATCGTCCTTTTTAATTTGTCGAGTAATATCCATTCTGATATATGGAAATATAACTGACCGGCTTCAGAATGTAGGAGTAGATTGCTAGTCTCTCACTCAAGGTGCATCAAATTACCATGGAAACTTCAAACGCATCCCCCTCCTCCCTCCAATCTCAACTCGACTGTGTAGCCTGCGAAAACAAATGTTCACAGACTGAATGAAGAAACGCCGAGGTGCATCAGATTATCACGGAAAATTCAAACAGACTGTGGAACGAAATATTCACAGACGGAATACAAAAACAGGAGAGGTGAATCGAAAGAATAGCGAAACTCACAACACATCCACTCTTCTCTGAATTCTTAATTCGACAGTTAGCTGCTGCCCAAAGCCGCCGATAACTTTAACTGCGTAGCCAGGGTAAGCTAAAAGGACGCCCGAATAGATTCACTCAAATCGTAAAATTTTCATATTCCTGCAAAGTATGGAAAAATGGAAACGATGCCATCTGCTAAAGTATAGATGAAAATTTTGTACTGTATTTTAATCTGCGACCGCCTCTGTGGTGTAGTGGTTAGCGTGATTCGCTGCCACCCCGGGAGGCCCGGGCTCGATTCCCGGCTCTGCCACGAAATTTGAAAAGTGGTACGAGGGCTGGAACGGGGTCCACTCAGCCTCGGGAGGTCAACTGAGTAGAGGTGGGTTCGATTCCCACCTCAGCCATCCTGGAAGTGGTTTTCCGTGGTTTCCCACTTCTCCTCCAGGCGAATGCCGGGATGGTACCTAACTTAAGGCCACGGCCGCTTCCTTCACTCTTCCTTGCCTATCCCTTCCAATCTTCCCATCCCTCCACAAGGCCCCTGTTCAGCATGGCAGGTGAGGCCGCCTGGGCGAGGTACTGGTCATACTCCCCAGTTGTATCCCCCGACCAAGAGTCTGAAGCTCCAGGACACTGCCCTTGAGGCGGTAGAGGTGGGATCCCTCGCTAAGTCCGAGGGAAAAACCGAACCTGGAGGGTAAACAGATGATGATGATGATGATGATGATGATGATTTTAATCTGCGTTAGTTGCTTGAGGTGAATAACAATTTATTTTGATAAGGATTAAGTGATTCATTTAAAAAAGTAGTTTCTAAATTTGACGTTTCTTTTTGCAAATTGTAACATAAAAACCCTTATAGTGGTCTATGTTTTACAGATAGATACATGGACTTCTTTGTAGAGCTTTTTATGCTGAACAGTTCTTATCCTATTAGGATAGATAAATCTTTCACTGTTTGACATCCGCCTCTGTAGCGTAACGCATAGGACTATTAGCTGCCGTTCTCGATGGCCCGGGTTCTATTTCCGGTACTGTCAGAAATTCAAAAATGGTAGGAGGGCTGGTATATGGTTGAAACGTAATATGCAGCTCATCTTTACTATCAGTGTGCCTGAAAAGAGCTGCATCACCTCAGGATGAGGACACGAATTTACATTATTTTAATAACGATTTAGTCAGCGTAAGCGTAAGCGAGACAGACTCGAGGAATTTATTTTACTCTATGCAGAGATATATTCAATAAAACCAGGAAAATTTACGAATAAGTCCGTATGGTAATGCATTGTGGCGTTCTGAAATGAAATGGCGTATGGATTTTAGGTGCCGGGAGCGTCCGAAGACATGTTCGGCTCGCCAGGTGCAGGTCTTTCGAGTTGACTCCCGTAGGCGACCTGCGCATCGTGATGAGGATGAAATGATGATGAAGACAACACATACACCCAGCCCCCGTGCCATTGGAATTAACCAATTAAGGTTAAAATCCCCGACCCGGCCGGGAATCGAACCCGGGACCCTCTGAACCGAAGGCCAGTACGCTGACTTTTCAGCCAACGAGTCGGACGGCGTTCTGATTACTGTACATATTAGCTTTAAAACTATCGTCAGAGATATGCACGATTTATTGGGCCATCGCTTATCCTATCTCCATATTTCCAAGTATCTTAGTTATTATTGATTATTATTGATGCGAAAAAGTACAGAAAACTGATCACGCAAAGCTCACTTGGAAATTGTGCATTTCCTTCTTTGCCAGACAGCCTTCAATTTTTCTCTCATCGTGGTTCTTCGTTCTTCTGTCCACTTGTCTCTTGTCTTCTTCTTGTGGTTTCTCTCTGACTCCACTTCCCACTTACTGATTTTCGTTCTGTAGCAGGTTCGGTCTGCGATGTTGGCCACTTTGATTCCTGATTTTTCCTGGTCTTGGTGGATTTCTGATGTCCACCTATTTGTTTTGATATTTTCTGTTGCCTCTTGTAGGATACTTGTCAGTCTGTTTTGTGGAAGGTGTTTGATGTCTTCATAAAATTTCAGGCGTCCGTTTCTGATGTCGGCCGTAAGGTTTAAGACCTCCTCGGTTTTTGTATGAAATTCCAGTCGGTACCCTTCGACAGCCCGTTTTGCGCCGAGATTTTTTCTGATGATTTTACGTTCCCCTTTTAGGATCTCTTCGAGTACTGTTTTTCTGTGGAGATCCACTGTTTCACTCGCGTAGAGTATTTCAGGTTTCATCACGGTGTTGTAAAGTTGAATTTTGGTGAGAGGCATTTTTTGCTGTAAATGTTTTGCGTTCGGCCGAGGGCTCTCTTCATTTTCTGGATATGGAACTTGTGGGCCTTCTGTTCTTTTCCTGTTGGTACTACAGTTTCTCCGAGATATCGAAACTCAGGTACTTATTCGATTGTGGCAAATTTCGTGTTCAAATTCTGGAGGTTGCAGTGGATGCATAAGACCTTAGTTTTTGAGAAGGAGATTTGTAGGCCGAATTTTTTTGAGCATTTCTTGAGGGTTTCGATCTGGCCGATTGCCTGTTGTTCGTTTGTTGCGAGTATCGCGAGATCATCTGCAAAAGCGGGACAGGAGATTTTTTTTACATATTTTCTTGTCATACTTAATGGTTGCCAATTTCCTTGAGCTTTTAGAGCTTGTTTCCATTCTCTCATGATTTTGTACAGGACTATGTTAAAGAGTAGTTTAGAAAGTCCCATCTCCTTGCAGGACACCGGTTTTTATCTGAAATTTTTCAGATATATTTCCCATGAATTTTACTTGGGAGGTTGTGTTGGTGATAGTCTGATGATTTTTTGAGTCTTGTTGTCCAGTCCGTATTCACTCAGTGTTTGTGTTTTATTATTATTATTATTATTATTATTATTATTATTATTAATATTAATATTTCTGCTGGCTTTTACGTCACACCGAATGGTATTGTGCACTCAAGAGTGCATGAGACTGATGACCATAAAGTCTCAATCCTTAACGTGATCCAGTATCATAGTCTACTAATGCAGTTGAGTTATTAGAATGAGCTTCACACCGTTGTTATCATTATGACGTGGCAGAGAATATTATTACTGCGATCGAAGAACAGCTGTTCCCAGAAGGGTAATAGACCTCGGGCGATAATTGCACTGATGTAGCGAATAATCCTCGCACTGACATCTAACTTTCAGTTGTTAATAACACATGGCATTCCGTACTGTGACAAGAGTCGCTCCAGTAATTTATAAATGTTATGCTCCAATTCATGAGATAGCTTCCAGGAAGAGCTTTGTTGTTATGAGTAACTGTCATGAAAGCACATCGTACATGACCGAGCGAGTTGGCCGCGTGGTTAGGGGCACGCAGCTACGAGCTTGCATTTGGGAAATAGTGGGTTCGAACCCCACTGTCAGCAGCCCTGAAGATGGTTTTCGGTGGTTTCCCATTTTCGCAACAGACAATTGCTGAGGCTGTACCTTAATTAAGGCAACGGCTGTTTCCTTCCCACTCCTAGTCCTTCCCTGTCCCATCGTCGCTATAAGACCTATTTATCTCGGTGCAACGAAAGTGCGAAAAACTGCCAATGAAAATTTGTTTTCATAGAATGAGAGTATAACATGTTTTCTGCACGCTTCCTAACATAAATGTGACCCTGCTGTTTTTATCAACCAAAACAACAAACCTGATTCAGAGATCACTGTCTTCCGGAAATGTGTATTTACCGTATATCCTTGGGGTGTTCAGAAATGATTGACACTACAAATTTTTCTTCACAGGAACCATTTACTGAATGAACGAACACAGATTATATTACAGATATTCCCCGCCAATGTCTATGCACTTTGTCCATCATTGTAACAGCTTCCATATTTGCGTAGCAAACCATTCTTTGGGGGTATCCTGCCGTCACTTATGGGCAATTACATGCAGTTCTTCATTGGTGGTGAACTCCTTACCCCGCATGGCCTCTTTCGTTGTGTCGAATAGGGCATATTTGCTGGGAGCCAGATCCGGTGAATATGGAGTCTCGTAGAAGAAACATGACTCGTCGACGGTAAACTGACTGTCAAAGAACTCTGCTGGATCTGCATTGCACTGTTGCACAAACTGTTGACATATCTCCACACGCTTCTGCTTATGCGCAATGGTGAGGGAATGGGAACCCATTGTGTGCACACCTTCTTCATCTTCAAATCCTCATGGATGATGGTGTGAAGGGTTCCCCGTGATAGACCTGTTGCCTTCTCTAGTTCATCAAATGTGATTCACCAGCGCCCCATTATCAAGTCAGTGGTACGCTGGCTGTTGTTTTTGTTTGCGTTCAGTTGCTGGATGCCCATTGCTTTTGTGTTTCTCAGCACAGTCCCTGCCGTCTCTGAACTGTGATACCGAACGAAACACGGATATGCGGCTTGGTGCTATTTGCCTATATATGGCTACTAACCTCTTGTGGATGTCTGAAGCAGGCATTCCTTCCCTCCCGAGAAACCACACTGCCCACCGTTGTCCATGCTTGTCTGCTTCCATGTTGTCTTGTCGATGTCCACCAGCGTAAACACGCAAGCCGGAACAAGTGCTGCTGCAATGCGTCACCTATGGGAAGTAGCAACACCATCTGGTGGCGGTAGACAGTAGTTTATCTTCACGCACACAGCGCCACACATTTCGTACTGCTACTTTGCACGAGTTATAGGCGGACAGGCAATCAATACTGAACGTACTACATACAGTATATGCGTATGGTTCATAGTGTGGGTCACTGAAGCCACGTTCTAGTTCGTGAATCATGGGCAACGGCTGACCGGCCAAGTAAGTGGCTTTGAGTGCCGGCATACCAGTCGGGCATCTCGGACGTATTCTCAGTCGTGGCATTCCTTTAAATCAAGTGTATAGGATTGTACAATAGTCCAGAGGTCCTTAACCCTCACCGCGATTGTGTGTAAGTACGGTAACATTCTAACTTCACACACAGTTCACCCAGCACGCTCAGAATGTTTTAAAGTAAGTAAGTATTCGACCTATGGGTGTGATGAAATGCACTTCCACTTAACAGGCTGGAGACTCCTTTGAAAAATCTTGGTGAACGAAGTAGTCGCAGCTTGGTTAGAAGATAAGTGGCCGTTACAGAATGAGCAATTGTATGGACAGCAAAGAAATACATAACTTTATGCATTTTCGAAACAGAAGAATATTGTTACACTGTGGTTAGCTGATGACCGAGGAGATGATATTTGGAATCCTATCATCTGCACAATATATTCATCCTATTTAAAGCAAGAAGATTTTGAAAAAGTCATCTTCTGCGACAGCCTATTTCCCAGAAGGCTATGCCCCAAATTTAATGTGAATAACCTCATTTCGAACAGTACAAAGCTTCTCAAACTGTTAAATAAGATCATTTTCATAGAAACAATAGTGTATGTTTCGCCATATCCTGGCCATCTATATCTTTTTCTGGTTCGCTAACCGAACGAACTGCTTGCCCTCTGTTACTTATGTGTACTGATTGACACGTAAACTTAGCCCAAGGTGATCACAGATATCGCCTTTGTTGTCCTTTGACTTTCGACGTTTGTTGTTGATCTTGCCTATCTAGTTTTCTCCATGGCTCTTCTTCTAAGCTTTTTAATCTTGGTGAAGGGTTATGGCGAGCCACACAATGTTTATACACGCTTGTTTCTACAAGCATTATTTTAATCGTAATGCATTTTTTCTCAAAGGTTTTCAACGTGCTTTTTGAACATATATGTATGGCTTGATTAAGGTCATGCATCTACCTTTCATTTTTCGGTTTTCTTTCTGTTATTTGAAGTTGGCCTTGTGGATCATGTCAGTTTTATATCGCCACTTGGCGTTGTTGTGTCGGCCACTATTTTCTTGCTCTCCGTGGGAATTTATTCATTTGTTGGCCCCTTTTGTTCTTTCTGTTGTTGCCCATGTAACGTTATTTATATCAGCCATGTTCTTCTTTGTGTCACAATTTGGTACGTTAATTTGCGTCTTACTGTAATTGAGTGTCTGTATTGCGGGAATGGGCTCTGTTGCACATTGGATATGTGTTACGTCGATTTTAGTCTACGGTTCATGTGTGGAAGTCTGTTTGTTGTTATTCATGTACCAAATTGCTCTCCGATGTCGCTACTATCTTGTTGTGTATCAAAAGGGCCTGTACATGGACGGTTTGTGCATTTGTTTGGCATTTGAATTGTACTGTATATGAGAGACCTATTGATGATGTGATTTGAGCCTCCGATCTTGCGTGGGTTTGGCCTCGAATATTCGCGTGAGACGTTACTTATGAACCGCACTTCTACATTTCAGGGGTCCTTTTGACCATTATGTTTTATGCGTTCCCTGTTACTTTAACGCCTTTGTAACCTATTGTATGAGTGTTCAAATGTGAGATATGTAGGACGCATATCATATTACCTAGTTGTGTCGTTTGTTCTTATTTTTGCTTTTTTTGGACTTTTTTGTTGTGTATATGTTCCCTTAGCAACGCCTTGTTTATCCGTGATCCCGGGTGCCATGCCTGTGCGCGCCTTCCTTTCCTTAATCTTTGGTTCGGCAATATGTTATCTTTCGTCTTTTTTTTTCTGAGTTCGTTGGAAACTATTGTTGAGTGGCATCCCATTGAATGGCCGTGTATCGCGATCTAAAAAGACTCGTCCTGTTGATATGGATATCTAATAATTTATTTCTTTGGGCTGAGCTCTGCGTTGCGGAATCATTCCATTTTGTTCCCCGGTAACAATTTCTTTTGTTATTTTCTGATTAATTGTAATTTGTGTATGATTGAACCTGTTGGCTGAATCACGTTATGAGAAGGCGCGATGCTATAAGGATAGTGAATAGTTCATTCAGCTCATGTATTGTTTCCATCTGGGCCTGTTTTCATTTTTCTCATTTTATCTCTTCCTGATTTTCGTGTGACCATTTACTATTTCGATTTAATAATTATTTAATAAACTGTTTTGTTTTTATAATCGGCGTTATTATTTTAGGAGTCGGAGGGGTAGCTTTTTAAATTTTAATTTTTTGATTTAATAGGCTCGAGTTCAGTTTGTGACTCGTTTCTAGTCATTTTCGACTCGGTCCACGTGAACATCATAGGTAAGTATGTATGTGCTGCCCGGTTACCTCTGGTTGATTTGAGCTTCCACTGATTCTTTAATTTGTGTTTTCATTTTTAGTTATCTTTCTGTCTGTGTATGTGTTGTTTTTTCCGGCTATTTATTTCTCGGTGCTCATTGTGCCGAGATCTGCCGTGGGCATGCGAGAAGAATAACACAACAACATATCGTATTCGTCGTAGGAAACTACTGGTTCGCATAGTGTGGGGGTGCAATGTAAACATTTCAATTGTCAATTACTAGCGCGGTGCAGCAGTTTTAAGGCAGATGCTCCAATGGAAGTGGGCGGTGACTGCGCCGTGTGAGGGACGCTGCAGAAAATTGTTGTGAGTGGTGAGTAAATTGCAGAAATGTCAGGGACATTGCGAACACCTTTTTCCCGAGCCATGAAAATAAACCGTTTAAGACTGAAGTATCTCCACCCGGCTAGGATTCGAGCTCGAGACCCTGAGAATCGAAGAAAACGCTGTCCACTCACTAATGGAGCTGGGGAACAGAAGTATGACACATATGCAGTGCCTACTAAGTAGTTTCAATCCCAACCAACGTTCTACCGTCGGAGTTTCTGAGCCCGGTGAGTAGGAAGAACGTTTCCATAGTCTATTCTATAGATAGATACTGTCGTAGTAATAACCTGGAAGAAATGGGAAAACTACACAAAAAATCACTCGCAGAATGATCCGAAAGCATGTAAAGTTGGTGAATAATAATAATAATAATAATAATAATAATAATAATAATAATAATAATAATAATAATAATAATAATAATAATAATAATTGTACCTCGAGGGTACACCCGCCCCATTCATTCAAATGAAGCGCCTTGGAAAACGCCTTCAATATAAACTTGCAACTACATGGGCAAGAAGTTTGGACTATTCCTCACAGATATCTCTACCAAACGAACGTATGTTATGCCCTCTAGTGCGAAGAGGAACGATTAAAATTCTAAAGTAATTTGTTATTTTAAGGTTCCCTAAACTGAGTTGATTCGCCTTTGTTTTTTTTGGTGTATCACAGTTGTCAACAATTCGATCTGTTTCTGCCAATTTCAAAATTAACCAATAAGAAATTTTGTATGCGTATTTTTCCACCAACCAGCATTTTCTTCTACATATTATTTAATTATCCAATAAAAAATTTGGCGGGGGGGGGGGTATCAGGCCTTAGTCCAGATCTCTCTCGAACCTCCCTCTCGGGTATAAAAGCTGGCAATTTTTCGAGCCACCGTGTCTTCTTGATCGGCCAGTTTACTGAGTGTGTGCTAATAGTGGAGGCGGAGGCGTCTCGCCCTTCATCGAACAGTCCAGCGCAGTAAGGTAATGGCAACCATTTAATAGGTGATAGACTCTGAAAACTAGCTCGCGGGGAAGGTTTCCTATCTTCAATAATGTAACCTTAAATTTCCAATCTTCTAAAATGTAACTTTCTACTGTATATTTCAAACAAGCCTGAAAGCACTTAGCTTAAATTCGGGAATAGAGAGTGTGGCACTCTGTCGAGTTCCCCATCGACTTGAATTTGAGGTGACTATGTTCTGTAACCGTTTTCTGACTTAGCTTGGTAACTTAAATCTTCCCCATCTAGTCACCTCAGTAGTATAGGATTAGCCTCTGTAACGTCGGGCAGTGAGCCCAACTAGGGTTTTAAACTTCTAAGTGTCAGTGTCAAGGAGTGCAAGTGTCTGCCTCAGCATTATTTTGATTTTTGGGCCATTAACTTTAACCTGTGTTTTTTTTCTTCCCACAAAGGCCCGGTAGAATGAGTATTCGATACTCCTGTGAAACTTAGTTATTTCTGTTAAGTGCTTAGACCGTGAGAGTTAAGACAGTGAATTCTGTTTGTATTGTAAAATGTTGGTCGTGCCTTGAGAGGCCTGAAAGTGTAAATTTTAGTGAGCAAATATGCTCTGGTTGTTGAAGGTTGTCCTGAGAAGGCAGTAAAGGTATAAGCTTTGGAGCGTAGTCTCCTAGATATTCATAGAGCATAGACACTCTTTCTATTTTTTGTAGAAGTGTTATTAAAACTCTGTAAAGGAAAGTGGTAGACCTGTCTCCTTGACTCTTGAGTGTACGGAGCAATAGTGCTCAAGTAATGTTTGTAAAATCGGGATGATTAACTGACAAATTTTGTTGATTTTCTGATTTATCCTACTTTGTATTTAAACTATTGTACCTGAAATCTTGTTCCGTCGCTGAGCGACTTGTTTTGTAAATATGTGGCATTTAAAAGAAAAAGAGAGGAGAAAAGAAATATAACTTAAATTTTAAAGCTTTTAATTAATCTTTTGATTGTGGTAGATAGATCCACTCATGCCCGCACCTCCTTTCACTTCTGTCCACCACAAAGCACGGTAATAATAATAATAGGTAATAATAACAATAACAATAATAATAATAATAATAATAATAATAATAATAATAATAATAATAATAATAATAATAATAATAACTAGAGGACCAGGTAAGATAACTCGTCTTGATATGCCTGCCACAGTCATATTGTTTTACCTGCCCTTTCCAATAGTTTTATGGACATTTAATACCGGTAATGCAGTTCATAACACTGCTTTCCATACAATATTCTCTGTGCTTCGACCATTTGGACGTATCTGGATCTTAACATTTTGAAATGATCTTGCCCGAGATAATTCAACATACAATTGGCCGTGGCTGAATACTGGTAGACTACCCACGTTTTCAAGAGCTTGTCCCTGAGCTTTATTAATGGTCATACAGATGGCTAGTCGACTTGATAACCTTCCCGTCTGTACGTACGTAGACTATTTTCTCCTAGCAGCATGTACGTTATTGGGAATGTTCTGCCATCTGTTGAGTATATTCAGAAGATGGGGAAGATCAGAGAATCAAAGAGTATCTAGCGGAGAATGGTATTCTTCCATCATCACAGGAATTGTATACTCTTTGGCTTCACGGGTAATAATCAAGCACGGCTGCATGGAATCACATTACGAAGAATGAAAATCACACATATCAGAATATTAATGAAAGTGTTAGTCGCTTAGCAACCTGCTAAGTACAGAATATATTGCGGGTTAGGGTAAGCCTTCGCCTGTAATTATTGGAGTGATCATTTAATGAATTTATTTTATGATTACTCAAAGTTGGTTGAACTTAGAGACCTATCAACGTCTCATGATTCACCGGCAGGTGATTCCGGAGAGAATAAAACAGAAATGAAGCAAATCGATCCAGTAGAACGGACGGATGGGTTTGCCAAATCTGTTTTAGTAAACTCTTTTAGTAGGTAAATATAGATAAAATATACTAACATATCGTCAACTCAAAGTAAGATAAGCATTGCTCGCACGGAATAGAAGGATGCATAGTAATTGGGCTCTGATACGCATTACGTTTGAACACATTCATAATTCTTGTTCAAGAACTTGTTCCAACGTTAGACTAAGGCATCCATGACGACATGGAATAACCCTTCATCAGTCCCTGAAGCCACGCCACGACAGCATTGTATTTACATGTTATTGTTGAATAGTTTACCACCCAGGTGCTTCTTCTGCGTTCTGAACGGATGAAAATCACAGGGTGCCATGTCTGGAGTGTAAGGAGGATGGTTCAGATTTCGTCGCCCGGGGACCAACAGTGAATGATGCCAGTTACTCTGACAAACTGCAGTGTTTGCCGGTAGAAAATATCGAATATCTTCAAATATCGAAATTTTCGACGAAGAAAACATCATTGTTATGCGTTCTTGAACTACTTTGTGATAAAATACCTTCGTGGCTATAAATGTCGTGATTAACAAAAATAGAAGCACAAAAGGTCACCTTCCACGAGGTAGTTACTCAGAATATTTGATAAGTACAATCCAGAAGTGATATTCCCCTACAGTTATCAGGATTTGTTCTATCTCATTTTCTGTGTAAAGTGTGGGTTACTGCAGTTGTCCAATGGTTCGGTAATTTTTCATCATTCCAAATTTTTGTCAAGCATTGGTGAAGTGATTCACTAATTGATTCCCCTGCAGTTTTTCCACAACTCGGTAAATGTTTGGTCTTCCCCACAAACTTTATAATTTTTCAGTTTTTTAATGACTTAATTATCTTCATCAAAGCTGGGTGGATCGATATTTACTGGTGGAGTTTTAATGGGCATGTCCGTGTATATATGAAGTAGTTCTATTGGTACTTCACAATTCAATAATTTATTGAATGTGTCTGCTATATTTTGAGTATTATCTTTATTATTATGTGCCATCTTTCCGTTTTTATCTTTTAGCACAAGTGTTGGCGGTTCATATTTTTGAATATATTTACTAAACATTTTATAGTCATCTCTAGAAATGGCATTTCTGTGATGTATTTCTATTTATTGAGTAGTGCTTTTTGATGTTTTCTTTTAATATATCTTAATGTTTTTTTGGGTTAGTTTCTTTGCTTGGTAAATTCTTCATGCGATATCTCTGTTTTCTGACTTTGATGATTTAACCATGCCTGGTGTCTACTTTCAAATGCTTTGTCGCATACCTCATTCCACCACTGATGCTTTCTCTTTCGACTTTGTAAGGCTATTTTGCTCAGCTATATATTTTAGTTTCAGGATGATCTCTTCTAATTTATCTGTTTTATCAATGACTCGAGTTAGTTCTTTATACTGCTCATTGTTTATTAGTTTATGGGGATCATAAACATTTCTCAATTTACATTTTGATTTTGGTTTCTTTACTGGTGTGAATTTAATTTTGATTTTCACCATTTCGTTATGTAATCATTTTCTACACAGACATGATCTAATTGCCATTCTCCTATCCTCCAATCAGGGTGCTTACATGTATTAAGTTTATTAGGTTTTCTCATAAAATAGGTAGATTTTGATATCATATTATGGTTTCTACAAACGTCTACCAAACTTATGCAATTTTTATTGGTCTATTTTTGAGCTGGGCATTTTCCTGTTATATCTCTGTAACTCTTTTCTTTTCCTAATTGTGCATTGAGGTCGCCTATTAAAAATTTGATAGAATTTTTATTAATATTTGTCACTGTTTGATCTAGGAGGTTTCAGAATTCATCCACCTCTTCTCGGGGTTTTCTCACATTGCTTTCATCATTTGTAGGAGCGTGGGCGTTAATTATCGTGTAGATTTTATTCGATGCCTTTATTATAAGCGTCGCGAGTCTTGGGGATTGCGCCTGAAAATCTATTATTGAGTCAATTATATTCAAGTTAACTATGAATCCTGTGCCAAATTGTGGACAATTCCTCATTATTCTTTCTCCAAGGATGCCTTTGTTTACACCTTTGGTATTCCATGGGTTCCTGGTCACAATTCCTCATCTCTTGAATTCTTGATATAAGGATCCCTTGTTTGTATAGTTCATTAGTTAGGATTTTTAATTTTCCGACATGTGCCAGAGAGTTGATATTATATCTTCCTAAACAGTTTATCTTTGATTTAGTCGTTGGTTTGTCTTGGATATTTCCAGATGCTCCGACTCATCTGACTCATCTTTCAAGCGACTGCCCACCATATCCGAATGCAGTCTTCCCTGGCTAGTACCAAGCGGTGGAAATTTACCGAAAGGATTTCCGTCCATTCTTGACTGTCAAAGGCATAGAGCCTTGGATGGAGCAAGCTCCGAGTTGCAACTATTGTTGTGAATCATAGAGGTTACCTCAAAATGTTTTGTCGCTGTCATTTTACGGTTTTGAACGAACCCTCCTCCTTTTGCCGGGCTTGGGACCGGCAACAGCAACTGCTCAACTACTCAATACATCCACTAGGTACTGCAGGCGGAGATATATATACTGGGTATGAAAACTTACAGGGGTAAGCCTTGATACCTGAAAATCTATCAGTAGATTCTTATCTGGCGGCCACGTCAGATTTTATCTCAATAATATCGAGAATATTAGTAAAAGTAGTTGAGGAGTCTGACAGAAAATTACTGTTTGGCCTTTTAAAATAGGCATCATCATCACTACCAAGTAACTGCAGATGATATACATTAGTGATTGTAGGAATTGAGACCGGGTGAGTTGGCCGTGCGGTTAGGGGCGCGCAGCTGTGATCTTGCATCCAGGAGATAGTGGGTTCGAACCCCACTGTCGGAAGCCCTGAAGATGGTTTTCCGTGGTTTCCCATTTTCACACCAGGCAAATGCTGGGGCTTTACCTTAATTAAGGCCACGGCCGCTTCCTTCTCATTCTTATGCCTTCCCTATCCCATCGTCGCCATAAGACCTATCTGTGTCGGTGCGACGTAAAACAAATAGCAAAAAAAGAAAAATTGAGAACTCCAAGTCATGCAGGAGGATAAATCTGGTGCCCATCATGGTGAGGGAGGGGAAGAGTGAATGCACTCAATTCAGCGACGGGGAAAGATCACCATTAATCTAACCATAGAATTAGTAAATAATATACTAAAGGTAGCAGCGGCGCCACCGTCTGCGAGATAATCACTTTAGCGGGTGGATGATGTTGAAATCGCAACTGTTTGGCAAAACGATTACTCCGCCTTATTCATCAATTTAAATAGGGGACTTTTAAAACTGTGTGGATATAGATATGAATTAAAATTCGTATATGTAAACATTCTCTGATACTGCAGTATATTTGCGATGCTTCTCTCCAGTGAAAAAGAAAGCCTAAAAAGCATAAATACAGGAGAAATGCGTGATGAAGGAGGACGGTGTCCAGGTCCAGCTAAGTAATACAAAATCAATTTACTGTTCATATTAAGACTTCTAACAACATACATTTAGAAGGAGGGCATGTATGGAAATGACCAGGACTTTGGTATATGCCCTAATTCTGCCCCAAAACCGAAAATGTTCTCTCTCGTACGAAGAGAATGATCGAGTTTTTAGGCCTAAAAGCATTGGCGAGGTTTTGGGATAAAGTAGACAAAATATTGTCATCGCCGGTTAAGACGTTGGCTTTCTGAGCCCAAGTTGGCA
Organism: Anabrus simplex; assembly: GCF_040414725.1. Classification (NCBI taxonomy): domain Eukaryota; kingdom Metazoa; phylum Arthropoda; class Insecta; order Orthoptera; family Tettigoniidae; genus Anabrus; species Anabrus simplex. The sequence continues at coordinate 1,155,627,323 of NC_090265.1, read as the reverse complement.
GGTTCGAGCGTGGATCAGTCCGGTGATACTAGAAGGTGCTCAAATATGTCAGCCTCTTGTAGATAGATTTACCGGCACATGAAAGAACTCCAGTGGGAAAAAATTCCGACACCACAGTGTCTCCGCAAACCGTGTAAGTAGTTAGTGGGACGTAAAGCCATCATTATAATTATTATTGTCGATGTTTTCTAAACGTGATTACAAGTGTAAATATGACACTCGGTTGTGGTTTCAACCTATTATGGAGTTTTATTTAGCTTTTCGTGAAATGTATGATATGCTTTAGGAATTTAATTTGTAAAATGATTTCCGTTAAGGGGAAGAGAGAATGGTAATTTATATGATTGAAGAGAACTGAAAATTTCTTACAATATTGTTTACAATTTGCTTTACATCAACCCGACACAGGTAGGTCTAATGGCGACGATGGCATAGTAAACGACTAGGAGTGGGAAGAAAGCGGTCGTTGGCTATTTAAGGTACAGACCCAGGATTTGCTTGGTGTGAAAATGGGAAAACACCGAAAACCATCTTTGGGGCTGCCGACAATGGGGGTTTGAACCCACTATTTCCCAAAAACAAGCCCTAACCACACGGCTAGCTCACTCGGTTTATAATTTATATGACATTTAAAGGAATAATAATATTGACAAAAGTAAAGGACTCACGGTGTTGCACATCTTCTTGTGTGTGTCCTCCGCATCACAAGCTCTGCGCCTACAAGCTCCGCAACCCGCCGCAGCGCCGGAGTTTCTAGCAGCTAAGAGGTGTCTTCTCTGCGCCATGGCACGCTCACCGATGACGTCAGCCAGCGATAGATAAGGAGCTTCGTTCCGAGCCTCTCCAGGACTACCCCAATGTTCGACGACCAGACCACACCGCAAGTCAGACACGGAGGCATTCCTCTTAAAAACGTGTTTTGAACAGGTGGACAAATTGCTGGCCGTGAGGTCTCACCTCTGAACATTGCCTCATTATCCTGATCCCCGTAGCCACGTCGAGCCCCGAGTATAGCATTCTGCTACTCCCTTTAGTCCTCACCAGTGCTCCGACATACACCTTAGCATTCTGCTATTTGAATAAATTAATGCAAGTTCCTTGCAAGTATAAATCTAGTACCAGCATTCTGCCTCTCTCTACAAGTTACGCTTGTAATTTCACAGAAGATAGTTTTCGACTATCAGGACAATTTATTAGTGAAACAGACTATCTCCTCAAGATAGAACTAAGTGTATATAGAACTCTCGTATTGTATAATTGTACATATGCAACAGACATTCAATTTAAGATTTAATTTCAACATTAACTGCGTGCATTCAAACAAGTTTCAAGAAGAATTCAGTTTTATTTCATATATATTGTATCAAATCATTGAAACAATAAACTTTATGTTGTGTCACTGTATACCAAGTTCCTTGTATACAACACATCTGCTCTCTAAATTCTAAAATCTGGTAAGGTATGAATGGGGACGAAGGGAAAGCAACACCCTGTATATACAGAAAATATATTCAGTTGCTTTTAATACTGTAAATACACACAAAAAGTGAAAAACTGAGCTCAATTCCAGGCTATCAGGCACATCTTTTCTTATTTTCTGTTTGTATCAATTTGCTTTACGTCGCATCGACAAAGATAGGTGTTCACATGACAATAAGTGTCACGCAAATTATTATTTTATACGCACGGAAATGAATTTTAAGGAAACATACGGGTGAAATGATACGCCATTACCATTTATGAACCTCTCTATGCAGCCATAAGTTGCACAGGAGACTGGCATTATCCTTCAGAGGAGAGTTTACCTCGATTTATCGGGAAGCTCCAGTAGTGACAGTGCCAAACAACCCAGCTTTTGCCAAACAGCGTGCTTGCTCAACTTGGCACGCGATTGCAGCGCCAGTGCTACCTCTAGTGTATTATTTACTAACTTTATGAATCTAACTCAACAAGCAGCGTGGTAGCACTCAGTCTTGTTGGCAATTGAAATCCTGGATATATTCTGATAAGTGTGGAGTTAGCCAAATAGATATCACTGACAGTGAACACAAACAAACAGTTTTACAAAAATTTGTAACCTTTCGGCAAGGAAGACATGGGAGTAATGGGACGAGCTGTTCGACTAAGTGGTATGTTTCAAGCTGTCAGTGGAGACATGGTGTGGAATGACATTCGCTGACGAATAAGCCGAGTGGATTTTTTAAAAGTAGGAAAGATGAACTTGATTTCAAGTTCGAATTCAAGAGGGAAATTTGGGGCAAATATTCATTTATAGGAAGAGGTGTTAGGGATTGGTATAATTTACCAAGGAGATGTTCGATGACTTTCCAGCTTCTTTGGAATCATTTGAGAAATGACTAGGTTAACAACTTATAGGGAATGTGCCAACTGGGCGACAGCCCTAAGAGCAGTTCAGTCATAAATGATAAAAAATACTGCAAGATGGAAACGAGCCGTAGACGTAGAGAAGAGAAGACAAAAAATGAAAAGAAAAGATAATCACCATTGACGAAGCACCAAAATGTTTCCTCATCTGGACACATACTGATTATTCATGTTCTCAGACAGACAAGTATTATGTCGTCTCTGGACATAACCCGTCATCTTCTAGGTGCCGTTCGAAAAACAGCCCACAACTAATCGTTAGACTGAAAGTATGGTCACGAAGCATTTAGCGCTTGTACATGTCCACCCAGAATGATTTTTTGCGAAGTCATTTTCGTAGAAAAGAGCTAGTTGTTATATTGATTCCAGCTTACACGACGTGTTGCAGTCACCTTTGGGCTTGAAAGAAATACGTTTCATTCATGTTTCTCAACCTCAGCAGTGGTCCCAATCTGCCTTCGTTTGAATTAGGTCATCAGTAGAATGGAAATTCTGAGGAAAAGACTAGATCTGTCTGGGTGCCAATTTCAAAATTCCGATTTGCTGCCATCTATAAGCTAAGTGATATTGTTTTGAAGGGTTCCTACGGCTAATTTTGGGTGGCGTCAGAGTGTACTACGTCTGAAAGTTATAGTTACCGACCGAGTTCAAACCCATGATCTTGGAGTCGTGAGTCAATCATTCTGTCTCTGATCCAGGGAGTCAGCTATAAGAGTATTTATTTATTTTTATTTTCGTTGGCCTATGGCTTTTAGTGCCGGAAGTGTTCGAGTACATTTTCGGCTTGTCTAGTGCAGGTCATTGTATACGATACCCACGAGTGACCTGCGCATCTTGGTGTGTGATGATGATACTCTCATGAGGTAGGGAGTGGATGACGTCCGGCGTCGGCACATAGTCTAGCATACAGTAGGAGAGCTGACTAGAGTTGAAGGCACAACGTAAAAATTCAAGCACAATTATTAGCCCAAGTTGCGTCAATAGAGAAGACTTTGATTTATAATGCTGAAGCCACACGATGTAACAATAATAAAGTCCGACTCATTGGCTGAATGATCAGCGTTGAGGCCTTCGGTTCAGAGGGTCCCGAGTTCGATTCCCGGCAGAGTTGGAGACTTTAATCGTCTCTGATTAATTCTTCTGGCCCGGGGACTGGGTGCTTGTGTTTGTCCCCACACATTCCTCTTCATATTCAGACAACACACTACATTACCAACCACCACAGAAACCCTCCATACAGAGTTGGCGTCAGGAAGGGCATCAGACCGTAAAACAGGGACAAATCCACATGTGAGATACAGTTCGCACTTGCGACTCCACACATGTGGGATGAGGGGTAATAATAATAATAATAATAATAATAATAATAATAATAATAATAATAATAATAATAATAATAATAAAGCCAACTTGTAGGTTTACGTGTCTGATGATGTCGTGGTCATTGCCACGGGACCTGCTGTTTTACGTGTAATTTAAACCACAGAAACGTGACTTTCCTTTTCGATAATCCCACATGTAGCGGGCGGAATTTAAACCTCAGCCAGCCACCTTGGTGAGAATCTAGAAATAATGCTACTGGCCTACCACAATAGTCTTCCTTCAAATCGCTTAAAATTATTATTATCATTATTATTATTCTTTTCGTAATTTGGCCATCTATGGACCGCGTAAACCTGAAGGCACGTTGGTTTTTCTTCCCAAAACCTCTCCATTCTTTTGCTTCTCATCTCTCTCTCCTCTTCGGAAATGATTAGTTTGGGTCTCAATTTTAGAGGTTTCTCTTCAAATAATTTTAGACTGTCGACTCTTCTTCTATTGTGGATCATCTGCAGTGCAATTCTACTTCTTCCGCATCCTTCTTGACATCTTCTACCCACATGGAGGTGACCTTCAACCCCATGATGTAGTTGAAGGTTCGTTTAGACAGCCGTTTTTCATCTATTCTTACTAGGTGCCCGCAGAATTTCAGCCTTCGTTTCGACATTGTGTCCATGATCTTTTCGGTGTACTTGTAGAGCTCATCATTTTTCCTCTTCTTCAGTAAGACTACTGGTCCCAGAATTTTCCGCAGAATCTTCCTTTCCTTCTTTTCGAGTTCTTGCAGCTCACCTTTTTATTTGCTTAAAGTCAGGCACTCTGAAGCGTACTATACTGCCAGTTTGATTACTAAGTTATACAGTTGGATTTTTGCCTTATATTATAAGATATTGCCCGTTTGTTATACCGGTACCGGTTTTGTGTTAGTTTGTAGGCCAAATGTAATTGTCTGGCTCTTGCCTTGTTTGCCTCTTTATCCAGTCCGCTGAGTTGGATCCATTCACCCAGGTATTTGAACTTCTCTGTCCTTTTTATCTTGCCATGTTTTACTTCCATGTACCTCTCCCTTTGGTACTTTTCTCCATATATTCAGTCTTTTCATAAGAGACTTTAAGATCTACTTTTTCGACGATTTCATGCAGGCTCTTCAGCATCTTTCGAGCATCTTCTCGGTTTTTGGTTAAGATGGCAAGGTCATCTGCAAAAGCTAAACTCTTGATTTCTAGGTCCTGTCCTTTCTTCTCCAGGTGTATTCGACTTAGTCCTTTCAATTTCAAAGCTTCATCCCAGGTTTTCATTATTTTCTTCAGTACGATAATGAATTTCATGAGGGGATAATCCGTCTCCTTGTCTGACTCCTGTCGTTATTTCAAACGGAGCAGAGATTTCTCCTAGGAACTTTACTTTGGAGATGGTGTCTGTCAGTGTTAGTTTGATTATTTCTCTCATTTTGTTGTCAATTCCAGACTCCTGTAAGGTTTGTCTATCAATCGAGTTGTATGCTTTTATGAAGTCAACACAGATGACCATGGTGTTCCGGCTCCTTAACGTTCTTGTTCTCAGAATGCTTTTAAGGTCGAACATCTGTCCTGCGCACGATTGCGCTTCTCGGAAACCAGCTTGGTATTCTCCAATGAGGTGATCAGCTTGATCTTTAACTCTATTCAGCAGCGCTTTAGAGAGTATCTTATAGGCGATTGGAAGTAGAGAGATCCCTCTGTAGTTATTCGGGTCCGTTCGGTTGTTATTAATATCATCAATTACTTTATTTCATTTACTTAGGGCAAATTTCGATGTATTCTGTAATTTCAAGATTCGTGGTGCCTATCGTATTTCCATGCACGAATAATTCGAATTACAAATATTAGGAAAAAAACAAGATAAAGAAAAAACAAAGAACACTCATGGTCCACTTGGGACAACAGAGAGTTCTGTTCTGTTTCTTCTGCGTTGAGGAGTATCCTCTTTAAGTGTGCGCACCCAGTATAGTGCCATTCTCTCTTTTTCCCGCTTAGATTTTCTTCGATGTTGGAGGCATGGCCACAAATCAGGCGTCCTCCCTCCAGAGCGGCACCATGCGGTGAGGGAGCGCGGGATGATTTATAATGGTGTGTGGTCTGGACCGGGATTCAGGCTGAGAAGAGCAAATCTACATGGGTCTATACTCATTGTTCCTAACTTTCTCATCCTGATACACATGTCAGCTGAGCTGCAACAGTTAGTAAGAGTTGCCATTTATTCTCGTTATGTTTCCTGCTGTATTCTCTCTTCAAAACTAAATCGCTCACACTTTTTATTTTATTCTTAATATTTTATTTTATTCATTCTTCTCTGTGCTATAGAAAATGTTGAAATATACAACTTACTGTCTTATATATGTATACTTCCTTGTAGCTATTGCTCACCTGGTGCAGCCCTTGTAAGACAAACCCTCCGATAGGGACGGGTGGCATCTACCCTGTATAGGAAACTGCGAGTTAATGTGGTGGAAGATAGTGTTGCGTGTGATTCGTGATTTGTGGGGATGTTCGGAACTGTACAAATACCCATTCCCCGAGCAGGGGACACATTTTTTAAGGTTAAAAGTATCCGAGCCGGCTGGGAATCGAACCTGGAGTCCTCTGCATGGAAGGCGACTATGCTGACCACTCACCTAAAGAGCTTACTGTCCTATGTTCGGGTGAAGGACAGACAGGCTCTCTGAAACCTAGACACATTATCAAGTATTCTAACCCCTCGGCTATATACTTGGAGACAAAACATGACGGCCTCAGTACCTGGAAACGGGCTGGAAGCCAACAATCAATAACACCCTGCACCTAGCTGAGTTAACGAGTTCTAAGTAATCCTTGTTTGATATGGAGAGGTTGCCTAACCAATTTCTTCAGTCTTTACTCTTTATTCGCGCCTAGTGATCTTTATTATTATTATTATTATTATTATTATTATTATTATTATTATTATTATTATTATTATTATTATTATTATTATTATTATTATTATTATTTTTTGCTTGCTTTACGTCGCACCGACACAGATATGTCTTACGGCGGCGATGGGATAGGAAAGGTCTAGGAATTGGAAGGTAGCGGCCGTGGCTAGTGGGGCTCGAACCCACGATCTCCCGATTACTGGATACTGGCCGCACTTAAGCGACTGCAGCTATCGAGCTCGGTAGTGATCCTTTTAGCATTAGCAATAGTAGTATAAAAATACCGTAATAAATAAATAAATAAATAAATAAATAAATAAATAAATAAATAAATAAATAAATAAATAAATAAATAAATAAATAAATTTAGATCGAAATGTCAAATATTGAAGTCCATTAAACTGTTTATTTTTGCTCTGGCTCTTTTGGTGTTGTTTTTACACTATGCACGCCTCTGTTAGCCGAATAGATGGCATTGCCAGTTAAATAATTTCGTTTGACTATTTCCAGCCGAGTGCCATGTAAGATAGACCCTCCGATGAGAGTGGGCGGCATCTGCAATCTGTAGGTAACTGCGTGTTATTGTGGTGGAGGATAGTACTATGTGTGATGTGTGAGTTGCAGGGATGTTGGAGACAGCACAAACACCTAGTCCCCGAGCCAAGGGAATTAACCCTTTAAGGTTAAACCCGGGACCCTGCGGCCAAAGGATAGCACGCTAACAATTTACCCATGGAGCGGGACAAAACTCGTGTCCTCATCCTGTTGCGGTGCAGCTCTTTTTTTCAGGCACACCACGAATAGAGGTGAGCCGCATGTACCATTTTAACCATATGCCAGCCCTCCTGCTATTATTAAATTTCTAGCAGTACCGGGAATCGAACCCGGACCCCCGAGGACGGCAGCTAATAACACTAGCGTTACGCTACGGAGAAGGACACATTGACACTTAACACAAACAAACAGTGTTACGAAGATGTTGCAATCTTTGGGCAAGGAAGCGTTGGGAGTACGGGGATGCACTACCCGACTACGCGGTATGTTGTGAAATGACATTCGCTGACGAATAAGCGTGAGCGGATTGTGTAGGCATTTAGTAAATTCACTCAGGCTTGCAGACTATACGCTAAAAGACATAATAGTCTATAATGAAGTTGTATGTATGCATGGATACTATGCAAATGGTGGAGTTATACCTTATTGAGACTACAATAACTATATACCATCCCAGTCCTACCCCTATACTACCCAGCGTCACTGGAAGCCTAAAAAAAAGACATAAATAAAGAAAATTACCTTTAGTAGTATAACAACAGCCGCTTCTGTGGTGTAGTGGTTAGTGTGATTAGCTGGTACCCCCGGAGGCTCGGGTTCGATTCCCGGCTTTGCCACGAAATTTGAAACTTAGTACAAAAGCTGGAACGAGGTCCACTCAGCCTCGGTAGGTAAACTGAGTATAGAGGGGGGGGGGGGGGTTCGATTCCAACCTCAGCCATCCTCGAAGTGCTTTTCCGTGGTTTCCCACTTCTTCTCCAGGCCAATGACGGTGTGGTACAAAATTTAAGGTCTCAGCCGTTTCCTTCCCTCTTCCTTGTCTATTCCTTCCGATCTTCCCATCCCTCCCAAAAAGCCCCTGTTCACCATAGGAAATGAGGCCGCCTGTGCGAGGTACTTGTCCTTCTCTCTAGTTGTTGACCCCGACGCATAGTCTCACGCTCCAGGACACTGCCCTTGAGATGGTAGAGGTGGGATCCCTCGCTGAGTCCGAGGGAAATACCAACCCTGGAGAGTAAACGAATTTAGAAGAAAAAAGAAAAAAAAAAAGAAAATGGAGCTCGGCATTTAATGATCTCTACTATTTAATGAATAACTAGAAAATTAAGTAATGATGATAAAAGCGAGTAAATATGAAATCAATTAAACACATACGTATCAAGTATTTCATTTAGTTACGTCATGGTCTGGCTGTAACCGATTCACAGAAGAAAATCTTCAGACCTAGTGAGTTGGCCGTGCGGTTAGGGGCGCGCAGCTACAAGTTGCATACGGGAGACAGTGGCTTCGAACCCCACTTTCGGCAGCCCTGAAGATGGTTTTCCGTGGTTTCCTATTTTCACACCAGCGCTGCTCAGCCCGAAGGCCTGCAGATTACGAGGTGTCGTGTGGTCAGCACGACGAATCCTCTCGGCCGTTATTCTTGGCTTTCGAGACCGGAGACGCTATCTCACAGTCAGATAGCTCCTCAATTCTAATCACGTAGGCTGAGTGGACCTCGATCCAGCCCTCAGGTCCAGGTAAAAATCCCTGACCTGGCCGGGAATCGAACCCGAGGCCTCCGCTACCCCTCCACCGCGGGGCCGGCAGCCGGTGTGCTTGGAGTGTACAAATAAAGTGTGTAAAACGTGCATGGAAGATGTGTGATAACCTTGAGAAAAGAAAAGTTGACTGTAAACTTTGAAACTGTAAACGCAAGAGCGTCACAAATGGCTTGAGGGTTCATGTATTGCCTGTTGAAAGTAGTGTTTTAAACATTTCTAGTTTTTGCTTTAAACATATCCCAGTTCAGTTTTTATTTCATTTAATAATTAAATGGATAGTACTCCGCTAATTTCATTCCATGACGAACATTAATACTTATTGAATTTCGATAGATACGTATGTATACACTCATGTATTTCCAACTAGAAGTTGCTACGGCATTGAGAATTTTTTATTTTATAATTAAAATAATCCATATATTGCATCTCTGCTTCTGAAATCAAACAAAGGAGTATAATATAACATCACTAGTTATTTTTTACATCCATTGTTTTATTACCGTGCCAACAACAATACTAAATACAACAGCGGTATCTGAGAGCGCACGTCTGTGGTTGAGGGTTCATGAATGTTATTTTTACCAGCGATTCATCCATACTGAATTCACAGCAGCATTCAACACTTGAGTACAAAGTTGCAAGTTACTACAAGATCCAGACTGTGTACTTCTCGAAAGACGATATTAAGGACGATGAGTTTCTCGTCTGGAAAGTATGTCAATGTTGTTCACGAACGATCACAAGTTATAGTGGCATTCGGCTTTGTACTCAGAGGTTATACTTACGTCATCTAGTTCTATACTGCCGATGGTGATACCATTATAACATCGAAATTAATCAACGTTGAATGCGATCAGTACTTGTGTAATTCACCTTATGCTCTTAATAACTTTACAAGTTAACTGAGACTCAGGACATCTAATCAGCTATCTGTCTGCTTAGCTGCGCAGAAACCTTTTCTTTCATACCTGCAGTACCTAATTCCATGAAAGAAAGGAAGTAATAGTTCAAATATGCCAAATAAAATAGACTAATCTAATCTAATCCTAGTTGTTAGTCATACAATGTAATTCAATCATCAATATTTCAATCAACAATCATCAATGATCTGCACTTAGCGCGGTCGCCTGGAGGCAGATTCCTTCTCAGTTGTTTACCAAACAGTTTTTAAAAGTGTTCAAAGAGCATAGAAATGTATCATACACTTCTTTTGATAAATTATTCCAATCCCTTAATCCTCGTCCTATTTGCCTGATATGTCCTCTTAAATTCCAACTTTATTTTCATGTTATGATCGTTCTCATGTTTCAATTCTCCGCACAAGCTTATTCGTCTACTAATGTCATTCCATGCCATCTCTCCGCTGACAGCTTTAAACATACTACTTAGTCGAACAGCTCCTCTCCTCACTCCCTAGTTTTCCCAACCCAAACTTTGCAAAATTTTCGTAACACTACTCTTTTGTCGGAAATCGCCCAGAACAAAACGTGCTTTCCTTTGGATCTTTCCCAGTTCTCGTATCAAGTATACCTGGTGTGAGTTCCATAGACTGAAAGCATACTCTGACTGGGGTATTACCAGAGACTTAAACGCCCTCTCCTTCACATCCTTACTACCACCCTTAAATACTCTAATAACCATATGAAGAGATCTGTATTCCTTCTTTACAACTTCGTTAATGTGTTTATCCCAATGAATATGATTCCGTACATTAACACCTAGGTACATACAGTACAGTGATCCCCATGAGGTACTATCACCTCATCAACACAGTAATGAAAATTGAAAGCTCCTCTTGGTAAAATTTTCAACCTGACTTTCCATCCCGTTGATCATCATACCAATGTTTGCTCTCCATCTCAGAACATTGTCAAGTATTTTTCTTGAAGTCGCTTACAGTACTTCAACTTACTTATTACTCTGTACTGCATAAGACTTAATTTATTGTAAATCCAGTTCTTTATTCATAACATTTGTGTTCATAAGAGAACATAAAGGTCCAATACTATTTCCTTGCAGGACCCCACATTAATCGTTATAGCAGGGCCTCTCAAACGCCCAAAATCTCACGCGTGCAGACAGCGGCGCAGAGTTCCTGTGCACAGTGCATCGGTCCCGCTTGGCTCGGCTCGGACCAACGCTTCGTCTCTGGGCTACATGGTAAAGTTCGGCTCAACTCGGCTCGGATTTGGAGTGCTACGGTGCATGTGAGGAAGAGGGAGACAGGCGGAGCGAGCGAGACGGGCGTGGGGAAAGAGAGATACAGCGCTGTTGCTCCAAATCGAGGAGTGGGAGGGACTGCACTCTGGTCAACCAAGCGAAGTCGTCTTTTGCACCGTGCACAGTGCATGCACCAGGCGCATGCACCCTGAGAGGCACTGCGTTAGAGAATCAGATAATACCTCACCTATTCTATTTAAATACTCCGAATTGTTTTTTCCAGACATTTTGCCACCCATACAACCACTCTTTTGTTTAGTTCAATGGTTTACATTTACGTCAGTAGTCTCCCCTGATCTACCCTATCAAAAGTCTTGGATAGGTCAATAACGATACAATCCGTTTCACCTCCTGGATCTAAAATATCTGCTACAGCTTTCAGGAATCCTACAAATTGAGCATAACTGGAATTACCTACTTAACCAAAACTGCCTTCTATCAAACCAATCAGTAATTTCATAAAATTATCTAAGATTCAGAAGTAATGCTTTGCCAGAGCTTACGAGAAACACATAACAAACTGATTGGCCCTTATTTCAAGAAATCATCTCAATCCCAGCAGCTATTCTAGCTTCAAACTTTTATATCTTTTCGTAATTCTATTTATTATCAGAGGTAAATTTCAGTAATTCGCCAGTAATACTCTATTTGAACATTATCCTTATACCCAACTACCTTTACATACTGGTGGATGATTACTTCTGCCTTCTGTAAGTCCTCACTTATTCACTCACCTTGCTCATTAATCATCCCTGGAATGTCCTTCCTGGAACCTATTTCTGTCTTAATGTACCAATAAATATCCTTCGTTTGTTCCCTAAAATTATGGCTGCCAATAATATTTGCTATCATGTTATCCTTATCCGACTTTTTGCTAAATTCAACTTTCCAGTAAGTTCCTTCAATCTCTCCTTACTTCCTTACATCTGCAGGCATGAATCGTACTAACTGATAAAATAACTACACTGCAATTATTCTACTTAGACGTATTATAGTTATAAAATACCAGTAATAAGAGGCTAATTATGTACCCCTGTGGGTGGGGGCGGTAGAGCAACACCCACGGTATATCCTGCCTGTCGTAAGAGACGACTAAAAGGGACACGGGGGACTCTGAACTTGGGAGTGTGGATTGGCGACCACAGGACCCTTGGCTGAGTCCTAGTATTGCTTCCACGTACTTGTGCCGGGCTCCTTACTTTCATCTATCGTCTACCACCTCCCTTGGTGGGCTCTTGTTTTTTTCTGACCCCGAAGATATTACATATGAAGTTCTAGGGTGTTTTTTTTATTTTCACGCCCTTCGTAACCCTTGTCTTTCTTAGGCCGATACCTTCATTTCCCAAGGTTTCGGATCCCTTCCCTCTGATTAGTGTTATGTAGAGGGTGGTTGCCTAGTTGCACTTCCCCTTAAAACAATAATCACCACCACCGAAAGCTAACTACACTAATACGTTTATATAGGCGGATTAACATTAATATTTTTTGATATATTTCTTTTTGACCTGTTACAAGGATCTCGGCGACGCAATGATGAGAAAGGGCTAGGTTTCGCCTTAATTAATATATATAATTTTCCTGGTGTGAAAATGGGAATCCACGGACAACCATCTTCAGGGCTGTGGATGGCTTTCTGTCATTCGAATTCCCTTCCGAGTTAACATTTGGTTAACTGGGATCACCCGCTACTGTAACGTTCCTTTCTGTGTCGTTCCCCACAAATACTTCGCATCAGCGTTAGCACCAGATCTGTATACCCCCAAAACGACAAGTTTCCTATTACCTGTAGAGAGAAGTCTTACACCTAGAATTTCATGTTTCTCATCCTTAACGTTTTCGCACGTTACAAAACCTTCTTTCATCGGTATGAATACTTCCCCTCCTATCTTTCCCATCCTACCTCTGCGATAAACACCCCACTTCTGTGAGAGAATTTCTATATCCACAATATCACTTCTCAACCATGATTCAGTTCCTATTACAATATCTATTAAATTAATTCTATAGATTTCATTACAATACTTCTCTAGTTTAACACTATCACTTTTTTTGTTAAGAAGGAAGCCATACTTTCGAATGTCGACATAGTCAAATGAGACATAAAAATGTTTCCAGTCTGTGAAACACACAAAATTTCGATACAAATGATAACACTGTAAACATACCTGTAAAAAATACATACTATTATACAACGAATGACATGTTTTGTTCTATAAGAACATCCTCAGATTCTATGAAATCACTTAGTCATGCGTATATATGTTCAGTATTCTTTACCTTGGGTAAACTTGTCATTGATAGAGAATTAAGTGATAATATGAACAAATATTAACAAATAATGATATAGTTTTACAGGTATGTTTATAGTGTTATTGTTTATATTGAAATTTTGTGTGTTTGACAGATTGGAAAGATTTTATGTCTCATTTAACAATTTTGTCATCTTTATTCCACTTCCTGCGTCCTTTATTGTCATCATCGCTCACTAGTCTACTCCGTATCCCTGAGTATACCTCCCTATAACTCTTCTAAACAAATCCCCTAGGTCAGGGATGGCGGTCCTATGACACGCGTTCTACTAGGTGACACTTGAACACGACTTCTGTGGCACGTCAGACAACATACTAATATATTTTAATGTTTTTAACATGTAATAAATAGGTATAAAATCTAGCAACATTGCATATTTTAACATTACAATTTCATAAAGGAGTAGGTCTCAATTAATTCTATGGTCATATTTTTGAATTAGCTTAAAGCAAAACTGCTTCTTAAAATGTATGTTTAAAAAACATGTAATTTTCAGTGATGTCTACAAAATAAAGTAATGAAATATTCAGTCGAATGGATTTATATGTAATGCAATCTAGTACTTAAATGCAGTTATGTGGGGTTTCGTTATGATTATGATGGCACACTAGACGGAAAAATGTAACAAACAAGACCTATCATTTAAAGTTAAAAACTTCATGATTGTTCCGTATTGAATAGAGAAATAAGAAGATGTACAATATTATAGGGAAGGATCCACCTTTCAATACTCCGTAGTAAAAAGTAGTTACAACCTGTTTATTGGGACCGGTTTCAACACATTTCAAGTGTCATCATCAGCCAATTAGCGAAGATCTTAAAACAACTAATATATTGAACACAGGCAAAATATTAACATTGTATCATATCGTAGCAATTCAGTTAATGTTCAAAACACAATAATCACAGTGATTAGTTGTTTTAAGATCTTCGCTAATTGGCTGATGATGATACTTGAAATGTGTTGAAACCGGTCCCAATAAACAGGTTGTAACTACTTTTTACTACGGAGTATTGAAAGGTGGATCCTTCACTATAATATTGTACATCTTCTTAAACAAGACCTAGATTGACAAGCTAGTTGGTAAAGGTTTGCCATCCCTACCCTAGACCATTTGTACCATTGCGGTTCAAGTGATGGCCATCTGAACGTAGATCCCTACTCCCACTCACCCATTTGGATCTACAAATCTCACTCCCAATTTTCCACAGACCCACTCCATAGTCTCATTTAAATCCACAATCACTTTCAGTGTCCCTCCTATAGAGTATTCTACTGATAACAACATCTGCTTCTTTAAACGTCTCCCGTGCTATCGTAACCAGATGCCGCACATCCCCAAGTATGTTAGTACCTACTCCTGCTTGCCTTGTGTTGTTGGTATCAACGTACGAATTATCACCTCCTCCTAACCCTCCTCATTCCCTTCTAATTTCTTAACATCTGCCTTAAACGAATTTCTGGATAACATTCTACCCTGATTCCATTTCCTCCACACACTTTCCCAACATGCTTAACAATTGAATCAACCATGACAAAGCATCAACCCCACCTACTTCATTAGATCTTCTCCTGTCTTAGTCTCCCTTAACTTCCGGAGTGCAGAACCTACTTCCTCCCTATCACGATCCTGTTCGATCTCTTTCAACTTATCCTCCACTCTACGTTTTCCTTTCATACTTGTCCCTTTCTTCTTGCATCGCTCCTCCTCTGTAACACTTCTCTGCTCCCCACATACCCTGTGCTGTTCTACCGGTAGTGACTCATACCGATTCCTCGCCAACACGTCCCCTGAACTCACTTCGTGATGAGTTCCTTTAGTTCTCATTTTCCTTTCCTTTAAAACATTAGTCAACCTGTCCTCCACAAATTATCTCGCTTTTTTTCTCCTGTCTTTTGCCTACATACCGTGTCCCCTACATTGATTGAGGGAGACCTCATTCATTTCTGTCCTCCGTTTCAAGCCTAATTATGTCCTTCAAACTCGCTACATCTTCCCTCATCTTCCTCACACCCAGAGGCCCTACACCTGCCTCCATCAGCTATTCTTTTATTTCATCAAGGAAGTGTGAAGTAATGTGCAAATATCAACAGAAGTAAAATAGCGTATTCTATGAATAGAAATACATATTAGTATGTCAGAGGAAGGAAATAGTGTGTACTACACAAAGATTTTTAAAAAAATTTTTACAACTTGATTTACGTCGCACCGTCACAGATAGATCTTATGGCAACGATGGGGTAGGGAAGGGCTAGGAATGGGAAGGGAGCGGCCGTGGTATTAATTAAGGTACAGCCCCAGCATTTTCTTGGTGTGAAAATGGTAAAGCATGGAAAACCCTCTTCAGGGGTTTGAAACTACTATCTCCCGTATGCAAGCTCACAGCTCCGCGCCCTTAACCACGCGGCTAACTCGCCCGGTACTGTACCAGGGACAATTAGGCATGAGGTTTGTCAAAGGGGTTTCGGGTTCTTATGGAGTGGTACACAGAAGGGTATGCGAAATGATGGTATATTATTATTTAATAACATTTATTCTTTTCATTGAACTCGAAAGGTTGATTCCTTATCATTTTTCTTGATAATGATTTCTATACCGAAAATGGCTAGCTTTAGTTGAAGTTATCGAATGTAACGTATTTATAATGCACATAGACTTTTTAAAATGATGAACTTTTCTCCAAGTCTTTAGAATTCTTCTTAAATGAAAATAAATTATATCTTAAGGTAACAAATTCTTCTGATAATGTCTCTCTTGAAATAAGTTCATTTAGTGAACGGAAATAAATACAATATCTTATCACTTGTAACATAAATTCTGTTTTTGAGTTTATTGCACTCGAGACGCAAATCTATACTTATAGTTTACCTAAATTTAACACTAAGATTCGCAAAATTGTGAAAGTAGAAAATAAAGTTTGTCTTGTAAAATTCAATCTTGACCTTTAAACAATTGCGTTAGACCCAAATGATTGTAGTTCAAGTTTATAGTATTCGTCGAGCTACCCACTCCTAAGCCACTGATTTTACTGTTCCACGAATAAAAAGTTAGTCTGGTGGAACTACAAAGGTTTAGCACTTATATCACCTGTATTACTGGAACACTGGACTGGATTGGAAAGCATGTAGTTCAGTGAACCGCACGTTGAGTTCACTGTAATCGGATGTCGTGATGTCCGCCATGGTACCACGTTTGATTCCTTCGTCAAACCACAATCCGATGTCCCTCGTTGACAGGTGTAGATAATTGCGATAGGCACTCGTCAGGATTTATCGTATTAAAATATACTTGTAGAACACGAAAAAGTCCAACTCACTATCATTAACTTCGAGAGTGCCCTATTTTAATATGGCACATTATTTAGGATAGTGCACACGAGTGGGGTATTTCATCACAGGTAGAATATTTTAAGATTCTTGTACTAGAAATCATTTGTCCGTAATACGCCTACGTCTATCGTCCGTAATCATTATCACTCAGATATCACAGTATATTTATAGCACAGTTCAATTTTCCGTAAATCATGTCACTCGGAAATTACATAGTTCATTAGGAATAATTATGAGTGTCCTTATTTGGGAACGAAGTCAGATTTATAAGTAGTGTCACTAGGAACAGAGTTTGTTAACGAAATTATATTTCACAAATGTCGTTGCAAAAATCAAATTTGCCTTCACGTAATTTTATAAGTGTCTGGACGCAATAATAGAGTCTACTCATGAAGAGGTATTGTAAGTCTCGTAATATTTAGAAGTATTAACACACGCCAATAAAGTTCATTCGTGAATACAACAGTCTCTAAAATTCAAAGTTTGAATGTGGAAGAAAGAAAGATTGTAACTCAATGACTCACACTCGCCACGAATGTATCACCGTTCCACAGTCTTTAAATGTACACGTTAAATTACGATTGCGACCAGTGTATTTTAGAGGGCTAAGTAGTCTGTAATTTTCTAAGAAGTGTTCTTAATTCACACGTGATCGTTAGTATTAAAAAGCTTTAAGTAACTTCTTCTCACTGACGTCTTAAACTGTGGTTAGAAACATGAAGTTGATAACTATAACCACAATAAATCACTGTTCTATTGAAAAGCTTCTAAGTGAATTTACAAGTCTATATTCAATCGAAAAATGTCTAAGTGTCGTATCATTCACTGAATTCACACAAGTCTGTTTCGAAGATCCTTCGCGTACCGTACTAAGTTCGAGTGTCGAGTATAAATTCTTTACCTGAAATTTTAAAATGTTTGAATAAAGGCCATATTTAAGATCAATTTTAGATTAGCTGATAAATACGCTACAGCTGTGAGTGTTGAACTTGAACTACAACTGACCCTGTCAATGCCACTCTCCTTTTATATCCACTAGCCGGGCAATCACCTGTGCCTTGTGGAAAATTGCATTCCTATCTCACTGAATATTTTCCAATTCCATGGGTCGATATTCACCATAGTTACAGGAGTTTACGTTTAAACTATGGGCTACAAGGTGATGTAGTTTTTAAATTGAAATTCCAACGTGATTAGATTTTAGAAAATGTTCTGGAAATTTCTAGATCACCACGCACTGTTCACGTGCTATTACGTCACCAGTGACGTGGAACAGGTGATGTGTACTGCATGCTGAATGCTTGGCCGTGCCGTGCCGATGAGAACCTAAACTTAGGCCATTCCGTTACAATTGTCGGATTTTAGAATTTATGTTCCAAGTGACCAATGGTTCCTGGTGCAGTACACAAAGATTCCCCGAAAATAATGCAAGCAAGATACTGATAAAATAACTGCACTACAATTAGGCCTGTCCTAATTATAACTTACTAGGTATAACAGGTTAACTATGGAAATGTGTAGTTAAACTAAATATGGACACACAGGGTGCAACAAAAATGTAAGGCAGGACACACTCCTCACACGTAGACGAATAAATTATGTTATATGAACATGGGTCCAGAAAGGCTTTCTTTCCATGTTACACCCCATTTACTTCAACTCATAAATTATGGGAACCATGGACTGTTGGTTACGTCTGGTGACGGTGTCATTATCGTAGGTGCACTGTTGGTGTTTTATTTTACATGTCCCTGTTGCCATGCGACCTATGTCAATGCTTATTTAAAGATAACATCGACCGTTCCAGTGATCAGTGCAACCTTGGCAAACATGTATCAAAGCTCACGGAGGGCTTATTGAACATCTCCTGTGAGAAAGAGTTGCATGCGGTATGCTGGTACGTTCTGTTCTTGTGTGTTTTCCATGATTAATGAGTTAGAGACAATGAGGTGTTACATGGGAACAAAGCGTTTCCGGGCCCACATTCATAGAACATAATTTCTTCACTTATGCATGAATAATGTGTCCTGCAATTTGTGCCGTACATTTTTGTTACACCCTGTATAGGGTGGCGTACTACTTCCGTAGTAAAGTACTCTTGAGGTCAGCATTCGGCGACTTCCATACGAGAGTAAATTATTCCAAAGTATTTTAGTCCTTTCAAATACTCCTGGACTAAATTATAAACAAGTAAATAAAGCACAAATAGAGGTTAGAATTTACTCCCACGTCATGCAAGGAGTAAGCTACGATTAGACTTGTTCACTGATTAGAATAACGTGTCGTATACCAGAGGAAGACGTTTCAAACGTGTTTATGGATTACTTAGACTATATTGACGATCTCGGAGAAGGAAACGACAGAAATGTAATTGTGCGTACAGTGCGTGAAAGGCGAATTCGTATGACATGTACACAGAGAGAGACTTTAAGGAACGTTTTGGTCTTAGCAAGGGATTCTTTGCTTTCCTTCTAAATATACTTGGAGATCATTTACAACAAAATTCAGACCGGAATTAAGCTATATATCCCAAATTACAGTTGCTGTGTGTGCCTTGCTAGTATTTCGTACTGGAACATTTCAATTACTTGCCGGTGATCTAATTAACGTTCACCGCATGACTGCTGGCCGTATCTTTCATGGCGAGGTTAGATCACTATTGATGTTAAGAGGGAGGTACATAAATATGCCTGAAAATGATGATGAATGTTCGGAAAATAAAAGTAAATTCTTCACGTTGTCGGCTTTCCCACACATCGTGGGTCCAATTGACTGCATGCATATTCCCATTTTGTGCCCTCCCGTTGACAACGGTGAAGTTTTCAGAAATAGGAAGGGGTATTTTTCTATTATTTGTGATGCAAGTATGAAAATCATGAATATTGTTTGTCGATGGCCTGGCCCACGAATTTGGGATAATAGTGCTGTTGCAGCGAACTTAGGGCATGGTTTATATAATGGAATGTTAGTGGGAGATAAGGGTGATGCCTGTACAATATTCCTCATGACACCGTTCCTAGAACCAAATACACCTGCTGCACCAGTACAACACTGTTCATGCAGAAATCCGCAATGCTGTGGAACGCACTTTTGGAGTGAAAAAAAAAAAAAAAGATTACAAGTCCTTGAAAAGAAAATGCGCTTCACGCCTTCATCATGCGGCTACGCAATAGCAGGTACGTCCGTCCTCCACAAATTCGCTCTGGATGTACGCGATCTGTACGAAGAAACCACCGCCAGTTTTAATTTTTTTCCCACGTGTCCATGACTTTCTGATTTTTAGACTTCGCTTTTAAGTCCTTCCACAGAATTGTACGTTGCTCTTGACTGTATCTTCCACCCTTCGAAGCATTGAATTCTTTTGTCACGACTTTCCATGCATTCCTTTTCTTATGTCTTTAGTTGTGTTTCGTACAGTCTATATCCTATGCATAGATCTTCATTATCTCTACTAACATGCATTTATCTTTTCCGCTTACCGTACGTTTTTCCCCACTTCCTATCACACATAACATTTTTAAAGATTTTTTTAAAGAAAACATGCAAACACAACACCACTCCAGGTGTAACGAATAGAGTAAATTGCACTTCAGCTCTCCGAAGTTACTTCCGGAGTAAATAATTCCCGTAGTAGTTTACTTCTGTAGTATGGACTTATTTAGTAGATGCTATTTCCGAAGTAATTTACTCCAAGATGGTGCACGCCACCCATAGAGTAGACAGGGTTTTTATTATTACATTTATTTTTTCATTACGACTACTACGCACAAACAGAAAAAGTAAGCAACATACTATATAATAAGGGTAGCTACACTATAATTATAAACTGCACTTGAGCCTATCCTAAATAGAATAGGTTAACTAAAACAATAAAAATCTAGAAAGAAAAAAATTCATGTAGAGATTTCTTCTTCTACTACACAAATCTTAAGCAAATAATTAAGCAAATAATAAAATAACTACACTTGTTATTCTTCTGCTTCATCTATTACTGCTTTTCTCACACCTATGGGGTCGTGGGTGCGAACTGTGTTGCACATGCTGATTTGACCCTGTTTTTCGGCCGTATACCCTTCCTGACGCCAACTCAATATGAAGAGATGTAATGACTATTGCGTGTTTCTGTGGTGGTTGGTAGTCTAGTGTGTTGCCTGATTTTGAAGAGGAGAGGTTTGGGATAAACGACATATACACCCAGTCACCGAGCCACACATTCACTGTTTGTTCCGTGGTACAAGTATAGATCAAACATCCCCTATTCATGAGAAGCATTTATTATGTAAACCTGTACTACGCTGAAGAGAGAGTCGAGTGAGGACCAATAAATTATCTGATCATTTCGTGGACAGCCTCAGTGCACTGCAATCTACTTCCGAACAATACATCTAAAAACGCCGAGTAAACCTTTTCTATTGTCATGCGCTTAACCACTTTTGTGACCATAAAGTATATTAATGGTAATCCCAGCCTATCTGCTGATTATCCCAAGCAATAAATTAAGAGTTTATCTAATATGTTCGCCAATTGTGAGTGTAAAACCAGAAGAATGACTTATGGGAAGCGGACAAACAAAGGAAGAATATCATAAAAGAGCTCGTAAACGCAGTGTTACAGTTGAACTTTATTCGCAATAATTTGGTCTTTTAGTGGCCATCAATGAGACAGCGCAACGAGCCGAGATAAGCTCATCAAAGATTTATTGGAGACTCAGATTTCTTACCGGGGCATCAAACACTGGCCAGAGAAAACTCCCCGTGGCACATATAGCCCATTAGGCATCTAGGGTTGCCAAGGCGGCTGCTGCCCAGCCAGATAGCCAGCAGATATTAAAGGAGACAAACAGAAAATAATTCTATCTAATTATCAACGTGTTGAATGACAGTTAAACTTTCAGTAATTCTTTCCGAACACTACGACGGAAGAGACGTCCACCTCATTAACAATGTGAGAAATGACTTAAATATTTTATAGTTTCTTCCAGAAAACATACTAGAAAATAATTTTAGCTCATTACCTGTATGGGAATGACTTACACTTTTAATAATTTCTTCCGGATAACTTTTCAGGAAAGGAGTCTACCTCGTTATCAGTCTGAGGATTGCCGGTTAAACTTGCAGTCGCTTATACTGGATAGTCTTTGTAGGAAAGTAACCTACTTCGTTATCAGTGTAAGGGAATGGCTGTTAAGCTTTCAATAGTTTCTTCCAGATAACATGTTAGGAAAGGTGTCAACTTCATTATCAGTGTGGGGAACATGGGCGGTGCGTGATATTGTTATAGTGTTGCACAACTCCTAATAATTTTACACTTCATTTGTCGTCTTTTCTTCCAATTTGTTAGTTAAATTAACCTCGCACATATTATTAAATATGTTAAAATCAACCTTCTTTGGTCGTTTGATATACTAATACTTGGTAATTGATCAATAGATGCTGCCGGCTTCGAATCAAACTCAGGGGGTTTGCTTTTCAACGGCAACACGCAAGTGATAAGCATCAGGTACCACGCTCGCCGGTATCAGTCCCTGGGTGTTGCACAGGACCAGCAAACCCCCTATCGAGTAATAACTCCGTTAGATTGCACCACTCTCCGGAGATGACTTCATGCCGGCTTTCTCTCCTCTCGTAATGGTAATTTCTTTTCCACGCTATTAGGGTACGCCATACCGGTCCACACACAATAACATTTTGCATCAATGAAAAGGTAGGAAGAAAATTTTCAATTCAAGTGAGGTAAGACTGTAGTTATACAGCGTAATTAGCCTCTTATTTCCTGTGTTTTAATTGCCGGGTATATTTCAGTATTAATAAGAATGTAGTACATTATTAAACGTTAATAGTGTTTCCTGATATTTCTGTAACTTTCTGATATAAGTCGCCACTGGTGGGAAATGACTGTTAACAGTTCATTAGTTTCTTACGAATAATATGCTAGGAAAAGTGATCTGATTATCAGTGTGAGGAATGACAATTGTACTTTAAATCATTTCTCACGCACAATATATCAGGAAAGGATTCTATCTCATCATCAGTGCAGTAGATTAATATTAAACTTCTAG
Organism: Anabrus simplex; assembly: GCF_040414725.1. Classification (NCBI taxonomy): domain Eukaryota; kingdom Metazoa; phylum Arthropoda; class Insecta; order Orthoptera; family Tettigoniidae; genus Anabrus; species Anabrus simplex. The sequence goes on along the minus strand of NC_090265.1, from coordinate 1,155,604,449 downwards.
TCGACTTTTAATATGTCGAGGTAGGCTGTATGTTTCATTAACAGTTCTGGATTTCAGTTCCCTATGAGTAGAAACAGAGTGATGGAGTGTTCTTTATGTTCTTTGTTGATCAAACTTTGAAGCAATCATTATTTTTCAGTGTGAAGGTAATGGAATAACGATGGGGTGCGTAAACTTGGCTTCATATACATATTTTATGGAATACCTAATACTAGCTCTGGGAGAAGGTAAGGTGGGTTGGGAGACAGTGGGGTTTAGCTTAATAATTCATGAACGAGGCTTAGGTTCTCTGCAAAACCAAACCCCGTCTACCTGTTCCTCATTCGCCACGTAATGAAGAAAGACAGTGTTCATCAACCGTTTAGTGTCCCTCTAGACTTCTCATCTCTCTACAGATCATAGATTTACTACAGCCCTAGGGCTCTTATGAGGTAATATATTCCAAGTACATTATAACCTCAGAGGTCCATTGCTCCTGAGTAATCCATCCACTTTCATAGCTGGGGGAATTGTTGGGCTCGTATAAGTAATATTCTCAGCATTTGCTTACGAAACGTTCAAAGCAGTATCCGCGAAGTCTTCCATACCTACTCGGGAAAGAGTCTTTTACTGTTCGTAAATTCAGTATAAGGTCAAACAGAATTGTCAGCCCTAAAGGCTGGTCACCTGTGTCCAAGAGTTTAACCTCGTACTACTGAAGGTTGGGCGAATTTCAAGGGCCTTTTGACCTTCCGGCCCTGCGGAGTATTGGTAGTGAGCCTGCATCTTACCCACAGGTTCGAATCCCGGTCAGGTCAGTTATTTTTGCCTGTAAATGAGGGCATATTCGAGGTACACATCTCTGCCACGTTATACCTTTCAGTGGATGATCCATGAAGACCACGAACAACAAAGGTGAAAGATTACAGCCATCTCTAATCCCCTGCGAATACCTTGAACCACGAACTCACTCTGCCATCAATTCTTACTGCAGCCCAATTCTCAGCATAAATGCCTTGTATTGCTTTCAATAATCTACCCTTAATCCCACAATCCCTCATTATGGCTAATATATTTATTGCCCTCTGTACTCCGTAAGATGTCTTCTTTAGATCTACTAACATAAATGTCCATTCCTCTCTTACCATATTTTCGATTACCTGGAGCATTTTGAAATTCTGATCCTGACATCTCCTCTGCGGTCTGAAACCACACTAGTTTTTTCATACCCTCAAAAACTGATAGCACCCTGTCTTCCAAAATGCCGATGTACACCGCGCCTGCTATACTGATTAATACCAGGCGAATTGGCCGTGCGGTTAGGGGCACGCGGCTGTGAGTTTGCATTCGGGAGATAGTGGGTTCGAATCCCTCTGTCGGCAGCCCTGAAGATGGATTCCCGTGGTTTCCTATTTTCACACCAGTGCTGGGGCTGTACCTTAATTAAAGCCATGGTCTCTTCCTTCCAACTCCTAGGCCTTTCCTCTCCCATCGTCGCCATAAGACCTATCTGGTGTCGGTGCGACGTGATGCCACCAGCATCTTTACGCACTTAGCTAAAGGTGCACATTCGGGATTTTTCTTGAAACTTTCAGCCTCCTGACACTTTGAGTGAGGATAGGATTTTTTTTTTGTTTTCAGTTTAAATGATCCTGAAAAGACGGTTAGGCTACAACTTTAGAATTATGGTCGGCAATACTAGGAAATTTACTGCACAATTCACATTTCGTAATTCTTTCTTCATAGCGTTGCCACGGTAGTAATTCAAGCCAGAATTGCTGAAATTTCCGTTTGCCTGGCAATTGAAATTTCAACTATTTTCAATGTTTGACTTATCATTGTCTTGAACACCATAAATTTCACACTGGTCATTGTTGTCATGGACACTACAATCGACACTTCCATCATGTGCTTTCTCACATTCACTCTCCTCTGTATCACTTTGTTTTACATTTACGGGCCTGCTTACGAAGAAATCAGAAAAAGTGCACTGTTTTTTACTCGCATCAGTCAATTTCTGCGGCTTTGTTCGTTTCATTTCGCCAATTTTCTCAAGTACAGCACAGAAATGTAAAACACGTAAGGTACTACAGTAAGACACCAGCGTTAAATGGCTTCCGAGTTCGCGTGCTTCGATGTCTGATGCAATGCAGCCAATTTTCCACCACCGCACACGAATGAAAACAACCGTATTTCTAAAGTGCAAACCGTTCAATACAAAAATGCTGTAATTAAATTTAAAGTACAAATAATGTTCAGTGTAACTACAAGAATTGATAAACCGTCATTCCGTATGTTTAAAATGCAAAGAATGAATCCCACGGGAATTTATCAGCACTGCTTTGGCGGCAATAGTTTAGGAATAGCTAATCACTTTTGTTCTCGCGCCTGACATTCAGGAGCCGTCATCGGCTAAAATCGCTCATTATCGTCGTGGCAGGATATTTACACACACACCCTCCCTCTGCTTGACCTTTTCAAAACTAAGGTTTTCACTTTCCTCGAGCTCAGTGTATTGCGGAGTATTGTGAACATAATCATAGGTCCACGCTCACAATGCCACTGCGTGCCCAGTTTATAATCAGTTCTAACGCTGCTTCGTACACATGCATTATTTCTAACATCTTAAACAGAAAATAACTGGCTAATATTATTAAAAAGGTGTACATCTACTTACCAATATTCACATTATCATATCGTTATGATGGAAGCCCATATAGTATTTTAGATGCAGAAGTTACATGTAAATATTACTGCTTCACTTGAATGTTTCACCTTAAAATGACGATTCAATTTTCTATAATTAAAGCATGTAGAACACATGTTAAGCACACCAAGTTACTCACGATTACTTTAGAATGAAATAATACACTAGCTTCATTAATAATTTCACTCAAGAATTCTCAAAAATGAAATAAAGTCCTTGTTTTAACAAACTTCATCTGACTACCGCAAGCTACAGATTGAGAGAAAGCATATTTTTGCGCGGGATACTTGGGGAAAGCATACACTACAAGAAAGAAAAGAAAGAGTAGTCTGTCTAGAATTAAAGGATGTACCGGTAGAACAACATACTGGGCACACGAAATTATTCATGACTCTTTTATAATTCAATAATACAGTAACTTAATTAATCATTTCATTCCCAGATTGTCAAAGAATCAAAGGTGAGCAGAACTTGTGATGACATGATGCGATCGGCTCTATGAGCCGAGTAACAACGAATATAGCTGATAACGGCTCACGAGTGTCAGTCGCTAGACGGAAGTTTGCTAGTCACGGGAATGAAGGCGGTAATATGGTGTTTGTGGAATTATTTAACGTCGTAGCTCTCTGTATTTCTCCACAACTCTGGTCTGAGCCTTGCACTCGGCTGCCGATAACTGATCATCTGTAATGGAACTCGAATTGTTATATTCTACTTGTTTGACGGGTTACAACGATGTCTCTCATGATCGCGAAGCAACTCTCGCGCAGAACTGAAACGTCAAGTTCCAAAAGAACGAACCGCCAATTACAGAATTCCAAGACTGCCAAAAGCAGTGAACATGTTTATTGCCGATATTAGAATATATGAGCTACAGTAAACACGCGAAACTCTATAAGTTACTACTTGTTACTATACAAAGTGGTGGTGGGGACGTACATTAAGGGAACTCCGGATTTCGGAAAATACATTTTCAAAACGTAATTTGAAGATTCAGGCCCCAGATAAAAAAAATTTCAGGCGCCATGGCGACTGGGCGCCCGGTATTTTTCGATCACTGGTTATAGTTCTGGTGCCCCTACCCTCCCATGCGTTGCGGTGAACAGTCTTATGCTTGGAGATTGTATTCGTAAATGCTAATCCCACACTAGCAATGAAGTCCAGTAAACACTTCAAATTCCTATTATCTTCCATTTCTTCCCCACATTTACTCATCACCTTCTAATATCCTTCAGTATCATTTCCAACTTTCGAGCTCAAATCGCACATTAACACTATACTGCCTTTGCATAAAACTTGTGAATTTAATCTTTCTTTGCACCCTTACATCTTCCCTTACTGAAATACTATTAATTCCTGACACATCCAGACTCGTCCTCTTTGCTTACTCAGCCAGTTCTACTTTATTTCTACCATAAGCCCCATTAATGCTGATAGTTGCCCATCAAATTCCATTTCGTTCGCCAAGTTGTTTTTAGGGAGTCCCTCGCCTGACAAATGGAAGTTGGACTCCGTTACTCTCAAAGGTCCGAGGCTTGCTTAACATATTCTGACCGAGCGAGTTGGCCCTGCGGTTACGGTCACGTAGCTGTGAGCTTGCGTCCAGGATATGGTGGGTTCAAATCCCACCGTCCCTCCGATCTCCGTAGTGCACAAACCACTCACCTCAAACTTTTTTCTCGGCCGGGTGGCCCACATCTCTAATCGCAGCCCAGCCGAGCTCAAAAAAGCACAAATAGGCAGACGCCTAGTTGGCAGTCGCCTCCCCAATACCATGCCCTATGTACTCCTCCCCTGGGTAGATCTCTCTATCCCAGAGATAGAAATACAGCAAGGACTACAAACACAGTATGCCCAAGTTGTAAAATCCTTTCGTGTAATAGATGGCCGAACGAAGAGACCTTCAGAGCACATCTTGCTACAAGTCATGACCGACCAAGAAGTGCACCGCCTAATACTGCAGGGAGTCAACCTCAGGAACTACAACTACGTGGTAATAACACCGCCACAGAACATCCTAGACCAACTTCAAGCCAAACCTGAATTAATTCCCATCCTCCATGAGCCTCCAATAAAGACAAAACCATTGCCACTCTCCCTCCCTATCACAACCACTACCACAACCATCATAACCACTACCAGCACCCATGCCACAACCACAACCGCCACCAGCACACCCTGCCACTCCTTCCCGGTCATGACATCAACCCTCCCCCGCCTTCCCATCTACCAACCCCCCAGTCCACAGCAAACAACGTCCGAAATAACTCTGCAGGACTATACCGCTGACCAGGTAACACCATCCGAACAAGAGTACTACACCGACCGAGCAACGCCGACCGAGCAGCCACCATCTCCCATGTCCATCCACAGCTGTGTACTGCGTGGCATCAACCCGGACATCCCTACAAGAGCCATCATTCAGGAACTCCGCACTGCAGGCATCCCAGTGAAGAAGGCCATAAGGATCCGAAACAACCATGGCCCTACCTATATGGTCCGCCTGCAACTACCATCGGAACGAGATGTACAACAACTCATCAACAACGGAGCACAAATCTACGGAGAACATCACCGAGTGGAACCCTCCTTTTCACCACCCCCATCCACCCGCCAACCATCAGCCACTATGCATCCCCGCCCCCGGCCACCCCCCACACAAATTCCACCATATCACCAAGCTCTCCCACCTCTCCCCCACTCCAGCCCCTACCAGCCGCCCACACCCTCACTGGATCTCCTCCACTTCCTCATCCTGTCTCTTCACAACTGTACCACCACTCTTCATCTCCTAACCTCACACCTGCTCCCAACCATGGTCATCCCACCATACCCACAGTCAAACCTAATCCCAAATCACATATACTAAAATTGTAACCCCTAGTATAACACCAAAATTGTAAATCAAATGTAAATATGAAACACCATTGTATCTATGTATAACCATTGTATCCAAAAATGTAAATATGAAACACTATTGTAACACCATTGTATCTAACCTAATAAAAAGCACAAGAGCAGATACTGCACACTTAGCCAAGAGGCCAAACTCCTTCACATCTCCAAATCCCAAAGCTACTTCCCTCTTAACTTCAAACCCCATCAAATCCCTAAACCCCGCCAAATCTCCTGGCCAGAGAGAAGGCGTAACCTTCTAGGTGGCCCGCCCCTCCCCTTCGGGGAGGGGAATGAAAACATCCCCCTTGGTCCTTGGTCCCACCGTCGGCAGTCCTGAAGATTGTTTTCCGTGATTTCCCATCTTCACACCATTCCCATCCTCGCGTCGCCGAAAACCTTCGATGTGTTTGACGTTAAACCACTAGCAAAAATAAATAAATAAATAAATAAATAAATAAATAAATAAATAAATAAATAAATAAATAAATAAATAAATAACATTCTTAGCGCTGTAAATCCTGCGTACACATTGTTGCAGTGAGAATCTCTCCTGAAACGGGTTAGGGAAAATCACTGAATTATATAAACGTAGCCGTCTGAGCGCAAGGGTGGTCATGACTCAGAACATGTCCGAGATGCCCACTCCTATTTCATAGTACCGGATATCCCGACTCTTGCGACCACTTATTAGGCCACTCAGCCGCTGTTCATGGTTCACGGAGTAGTATGTGACCACAGTAACCCATACTAGGAACCATAATTTTATATAGGAAATTAAATTCTAAATCCTTTATGTAGTTTATAATCCTTTTGTTTGCAGACTAACAATTTACCCATTAATTTCGTTTTTATCAGGCACAGCGCACGTGAAAGCAAAACAAAAAAAATGCGTATAAACAGTTTAAAATATTAAATTCAATTCTATGTACACTAGGTAAGCTCAATTTTCATTAACAGGACCTACTAACCGTTTAGTTTGCGTTCTCACTTTTAAGGCTCCCATTCGTACATTTTCTTCTAACTTGCTTCACACACATTGTCTCGTTAAGACCGAGTGCAATAGTAAGTAGTCTCAAAATGTCTGAATTCTAGATGACAGATAATAATAATAATAATAATAATAATAATAATAATAATAATAATAATAATATTTCCTTTACGTCCCACTAACTACTTTTACGGTTTTCGGAGACGCCGAGGTGCCGGAATTTATTCCCGCAGGAGTTCTTTTACGTGCCAGTAAATCTACCGACACGAGGCTGACATATTTGAGCACCTTCAAATATCACCGGACTGAGCCAGGATCGAACCTGCCAATTTGGGGTCAGAGGCCAGCGCCTCAACCGTCTGAGCCACTCAGCCCGGCAAAAAAAAAAAGTGAATTTACATTGTATGTTGTCATGGCCGTGTTGCCTATGTGTAGATGGTTCCATAAATGGTCATAATTTGGAAGTGTAACTTAAGTTTTGATTCGTCCTCGTAGCTGTATTACCCGACCCTGCTCGGGTACTTTATCGACAGTTTACATTAGATATTTTATTACCTGTTAATTATGTTAGAACCAATTTTTTGTAGATTTCTTTATTGAAACGTTGCCTAATATTTTAAGAACTATTTTGTAGATTAAGAGTTATTTTTATGTGTTTAATTTCATATTCGCTATACAGATTATTTTTTCTCGGTAATTAAACTAATCTCGATCAGTTCTTACATTTTCTTCATCACCGCTCCTCACCATGCCTATATAATTGAACTGGTATTGAAATGGCATCCAGGGTGTCACAATACATCTGAGCAGCCGCGGAAAGTATGAATTCGACCCCAATATTGGTCGTTTTCGATTTCTAGGGGTGTCTTACCCCTCCAGTATCTTTTCGAGATAATGATTTGTATTTGTACGAATTTTGATTGAGAGGTATTCAGTAAGGTACTGTACACACATCTTGTAATTTTGATCATTTTCCCTTTCACATCTTTTACTTTAGTATTTGTATTACCTATTTGAAATGATTTTTGTGAGTTTTCTTAATTGTGATGTTCATTGATAAGTAATGAATTCTTTGTAGATTTTACGTTTTAGTTTGGGATTATTTATTTTTGCATTAAAGTATCTCCTAGTGGCGACCCAGATTGTATGGGCGTTAGCCTACTTGATCCTTTCAAACAAATAATAAAAATAAGTTATAACGTAATGTTACGTGTCGCATTTTAGACATAATTTACATGATTCGAACTGTCACTGGGACAGTCACCAATCAGATAAAGGACCCCGAAAAGTGTGTACTCAACACGAATCTTGGCCAATTTGAACATTTTATTTTTCACCCTTCCTGAATCACCATGCCGATGAGTGCTGAACTTGGACTTCATGGACATTCGATGTGTCACTCTTCATCTCAGTGACCACAAAAACTATGACCTTCAACTTAAAGGTATCCGGAGTGTCAGTATTCATCAAAGTGACCCCGAAAGTTTTGGAATCGACAGTAATGTTTGTCATTTTCTATTAATTTCGGGGATGTTTCTACTTTGTTGCAGTATCCCGTAAACTACGGCTCATGGAGGTCCGTGTCCCAACACTGGTCGATGTACGAGACTCAAATGCCACCTTGGAATGTCGTTTCGAGCTGGGAGCTGGCCAAGGGCTCTATTCCGTGAAATGGTACAAGGACGATCTGGAGTTCTTTCGGTATATGCCGGACAACAGACCACCCGAGTGGTCATTTCCGGTATCAGGAGTGACGTTACAGGTATGTACAATAGTGAAAATACAGTACAAACAATTAAATTGAAGGCCACGTAGGTAATATAAGGCTCCTCATATCGATGCAGGAAGGTAAGTCAAAAGATATTTCGAGAAAGCTACCGAAGTTATTCAAGCAATTGTCATAGCTTAAAATGTGGGTCTTCTTTCCTTGATGATAATCCTGTTCATTGAACACCTCTGATTAAGGGTTAAATGTTTGTTCTCCCGTATTATTTCATCAATGGCATTAACTAAGGCGTCTGATGTTAAAGAACGGCCATTGCACTCTTCATCTGCTCACAGTCCTTCGAGCCTCAGCAAATTCACAGAGCCAGTTCCATGCTTACTGGGTAGACGTAACTTTCTTTCCGTACATAGACGCTATCCTCTTGTGAATATTGACAGGAACCATGAATTTACCCGCGGGAAACGGACCTTCTCCCACGACCACTCATTTGGAGCCTTCGTCATTTTGTAACTGTCACTGTTCCAACGTTCTGGTTTACTGACTTGCACGCCTGTGAGTACAAATTATCGGGTACAGCGAACTCTGTTCCTTTGTTTCTAAACAGCTTAACTGAAACCATCTGATAGTTCTTTCACCTCAGCTCTTTCCATTTTATGTATAGGATCTCTCCTTTTATGAGTCGATTCCATCATACCCAACCTTGTTCCTTTCATGGATGCAGCTGTCTCCCTGTTGCCCTTCATCATCTATTTTTCATCTTTTCTTAAGTGCTAGGCTGAGTGGCTTAGATAGAAAACAGGATTTCTGAGCCCAAGTTCGTGGGACCGATCTCAGCTCAGACTGGTGGTACTTGAAGGTTAGCCTTGTTTGGTAGGTTGTAAAAGATCTACGGAAATCCATTTCTGCACTTCCTGGACTTCAGCCTCTCCAAAATCTGTAAAACTGCCAAACATTATCATTGTTGCTTTCCTTTATTTCCTCGTTCATGAACTCCATCGGTTTCCAATCTCATCATCCTGCTGGGGATTAGTGGTAGAGTTCATACCCGGCAGAGTTATTCTAATTTTTGAAGGGCGGAAATACGTCAGTTCGATACTCCATGTCTTACATTGTCGGCCTTTAAATTATCTTTGATGATCCATTTGGTGTTTACCCGTCAAAATTAATCAAAATTCAACTACTGACACCGAAGAGAGATTTGGTTTATCCTATCCTCTAGTAGGCTTAGAGTAAAATGGAACGTCGAAACTCATGAGCAGGCAGCCAGATGGCGCCAAGTTAGAAATGTCTGCACGCGATGTTTGAGACTGCACAGTTATTCTTTTCTTCCCGTTATGGCCTTATAGGGACCACGTGCGAATTTCATTTCCTCAGCCTTTGAAGTCTCCCCTTCCTTTCTTTCCAGTACTCTTTCTTCGCTGAGTTTCTCCTTCTTATATTATTATTTTTATTATTATGATCTATCATTATTACACACTGTACTTATGTTCCCCACTCATTAGGTCTACATCTTCATACCATCTCAGTCTTGACTTTTGTGATTCTGTCAGTTTCAGTGATCCTCTGATGAATCAATTCCTGTGCCTCGTTAAACATTTTATCCGTCATAACATTTTCAATCTGGCAACAGGCAGATTTCTTGTGTGCTAAATCATCAGAGGGGCTGTTTCTCTTTCACTCAATAGAACTGATCTGACAACAGTGATTTTGACGTTCTTTATGGTTGTGATGGGCATTTTGTTATCAGAGGACTCATAACATTTCTCACAAATATCTCATTCGAGAAAGGACTTAGATTCTTAATTCTCGCTCCACTGTTCTGCTTCATTTCACAGAAACAAGTTATCTGAAGTGTTCGCTTCCAGATGTTCCAGTTTACCTTACCATATCCCAGTTCATTTACACACAGACACTCGGTCTTCCCTCAGCTAACCTTTAAACTTCTGCTCTCCACGGATTCACACCATTCTTCTAATTTCTGCTTTGCCTCATTCTTAGATCTGGAACATATGTAGGACGATATCATCTGCGTGCACAATGCTCCATGCTGCGCTCATTCTGGCCTGTTCTGTCACAGTAGCCTTCACTATGTTAAAAAGGAGAACGCTTAAGTCCGAACATTGATGGGTTCATGACTACCATGTCAAGTCTTTCCCGTTTTATTTTAAAGTAGAAAAACCCTTACTGCTTTGCAGCACAGCGAATGTTATTATTATTATTATTATTATTATTATTATTATTATTATTATTATTATTATTATTATTATTATTATCATCATCATCATCATCATCATCATCATCTGTTTACCCTCCAGGTTCGGTTTTTCCCTCGGACTTAGCGAGGGATCCCACCTCTCCCCCCTCAAGGGCAGTGTCCTGGAACTTCAGACTCTTGGTCGAGGGATACAACTGGGGAGAATGACCAGTACCTCGCCTAGGCGGCCTCACCTGCTATGCTGAACAGGGGCCTTGCGGGGGATGGGGAAGATTGGAAGGGATAGACAAGGAAGAGGGAAGGAAGCGGCCGTAGCCCTAAGTTAGGTACCATCCCGGCATTTGCCTGGAGGAGAAGTGAGAAACCACGGAAAACCACTTTCAGGATGGCTGAGGTGGGAATGGAACCCACCTCTACTCAGTTGACTTCCCGAGGCTGAGTGGACCCTGTTCCAGCCCTCGTACCACTTTTCAAATTTCGTGGCAGAGCCGGGAATCGAACTCGGACCTCCGGGGGTGGCAGCTAATCACGCTAATCACTACACCACAGAGGCGACCATTATTATTATTATTATTATTATTATTATTATTATTATTATTATTATTATTATCATCATTTTACCTCTCGTCTTCCGAATGGTCAACGTAGTGGCCTTCGGCTCACCTTAATACACACCTTCATTTACGCATAACACTTTGCACTACCAACTACCACAGAAACACGCAGTAATACACTCCTACTGAAAGGGTTGCCGTCAGAAAGGGCACCTGGCCATAAAAATGTGCCAAATTCACACCCGACAGGAACATTGTTATTCCTTTTTCCATAGCACTTTAACGCCCTGTTAACGTCATGTTTTCGGCGAAGATTTGACAGGAAAAGTTTGACAGGAAGGAAGCGACGACTGAATCAATTAAGGCACAGCCCTAGGATTTACCTGTTGTAAAAACGGGGTTACCGACGATGGTGTCAAAAGCTATCTCTCTAAATCAAGCTTACAGGTACACTACCCGTACCCCTAATATTACTATTTGAGCATACCCTCCTGTGTAACACCTTTCTCGACATCTGTGATCATAGGTATAGGGTAGATCTTAGCACAGTCAAGTGAAATTTAATAGTGCTTAAATGCAGGAGACCAGTGCTAGTAGTACGTTTGAAGGCAAAATACTGGCACTTAGGGGTTATTTTCAGTTGATAGTTGGTGAAATGACGTTCAGTACGTAGTTATATTTTATATCTACTCTGCATTCTATGGCGAGCCTGTGATGTGTGATAGTTGTTAACAGCGCGATGATGCAGTAATGGTTTTTTAATGACTAATACATTATATTATCAACCCTATACCAACATATCCACAAATTAATTATAGCGTGGCTATGAAAACTTTACACTCTCGTTTACTGCGCACATATGGAAACTGATCGAAGAGTAGCAAATGTGTGTAGACATTGGCGGACACTACCTGCAATGTAATCTGTATTTATTTTGTTTCAAACAATGGTTTATCTTTCTTTCTTTCTTTCTTAATCTGCTTATCCTCCAGGGTTGGTTTTTCCCTCGGACTCAGCGAGGGATCCCACCTCTACCACCCCAAAGGGCAGTCTCCTGGAGCTTCAGACTCTGGGCCTGGGGATACAACTGGGGAGAATGACCAGTACCTCGCCCAGGCGGCCTCACATCCTATGCTGAACAGGGGCCTTGGCGGGGGATGGGAAGAGTGGAAGGGATAGACAAGGAAGAGGGAAGGAAGTGGCCGTGGCCTTAAGTTAGGTACCATCCCGGCATTTGCCTGGAGGAGAAGTGGGAAACCACGGGAAACCACTTCCAGGATGGCTGAGGTGAGAATCGAACCCACCTCTACTCAGTTGACCTCCCGAGGCTGAGTGCACCCCGTTTCAGCCCTCGTACCACTTTTCAAATTTCGTGACAGTGTCGGGAATCGAACCCGGGCCTCCGGGGGTGGCAGCTAATCACACTAAAAATGGTTTATGAGAATTGAGAACATAATATATACAGTGTGATTCAGCAGCCCCTTCCAATATCGTTTGCTGCAGCCCAATTAACTTGCAGGTGTACTGTATGGTACTAATGTTCAGTGAGCACATTTTGAACACGATTCTGAATCATAGCAAAATGTTATATCATCCGTTTGCAAAACATGACGCCTTGAAATCATGTAGCGACGTCCTTTTACCATGTATCTATGTTAATATTTCGTGCCTCGTGAAAGGGTGTAACGAAGAGGGGAATCATCATCATCATCATCATCATATGTTTACCCTCCAGGTTCGGTTTTTCCCTCGGACTTAGCGAGGGATCCCACCTCTACCGCCTCAAGGGCAGTGTCCTGGAGCTTCAGACTCTTGGTCGCGGGATACAACTGGGGAGTGTGACCAGTACATCGCCCAGGCGGCCTCACCTGCTATGCTGAACAGGGGCCTTGTGGAGGGATGGGAAGATTGGAAGGGATAGGCAAGGAAGAGGGAAGGAAGCGGCCGCGGCCTTAAGTTAGGTACCATCCCGGCATTCGCCTGGAGGAGAAGTGGGAAACCACGGAAAACCACTTCCAGGATGGCTGAGGCGGGAATCGAACCCACCTCTACTCAGTTGACCTCCCGAGGCTGAGTAGACCCCGTTCCAGCCCTCGTACCACTTTTCAAATTTCGTGGCAGAGCCGGGAATCGAACCCGGGCCTCCGGAGGTGGCAGCTAATCACGCTAACCACTACACCACAGAGGCGGACAGAGGGGAATCATCATCATCATCATCATCTGTTTACCCTCCAGGTTCGGTTTTTCCCTCGGACTTAGCGATGGATCCCACCTCTACCGCCTCAAGGGCAGTGTCCTGGAGCTTCAGACTCTTGGTCGGGGGATACAGCTGGGGAGTATGACCAGTACCTCGCCCAGGCGGCCTCACCTGCTATGCTGAACAGGGGCCTTGTGGAGGGATGGGAAGATTGGAAGGTATAGGCAAGGAAGAGGAAGGAAGCGGCCGTGGCCTTAAGTTAGGTACCATCCCGGCATTCGCCTGGAGGAGAAGTGGGAAACCACGGAAAACCACTTCCAGGATGGCTGAGGTGGGAATCGAACCCACCTCTACTCAGTTGACCTCCCGAGGCTGAGTGGACCCCGTTCCAGCCCTCGTACCACTTTTCAAATTTCGTGGCAGAGCCGGGAATCGAACCCGGGCCTCCGGGGGTGGCAGCTAATCACGCTAACCACTACACCACAGAGGCGGACCAGAGGGGAATCGATGCATTAAAATTTGGTAACAGTGCAGTAATTAATGTCTTAACCACAGAACCGGATGGCGTATGTACGCTGCTCTCGTCGTACTACCAGCATGTTTCCAGCAGTGTAGCGTAGCGGATGTGGTTTGGCGCTCGCCTAGCAACCGACGGAATGTGTCGGTGGCGGTTCGAATCGTGCATCCTTCAAATATTTTTTCATCGGTATGATGTTTGAATACGTAAACACAGGCCCACATTTGCCACATTCAAACAGTAGAATGGCGCTGTTATTCATCTTGTGCCCTGCGCATACTCCGCTGGTTAGGGCCTGAATATACTGTAATCTCTGCTGTCATTCGGCATGTTTTCCACAGAGGGATACGTTGACGTGCTCTTCATTTATGGGGAAGCAAGACAACACCCGTGCAGGCACTACGTCAGTACCAGGAACGGTATCCCGACAGGCGACACCCGGCTGCTACGACATTCCGCCATGTTGAAAGACGCCTAAGGAAAAGAGGCGTGATTTCCAACGAGCCACCAGTCCGCGATAGGCCCGTTACATCGGATGAAACAGAAGAGGGCGTTATGGAGGCAGCTCGTAGTAATCCACACATCAGTACAAGAGCGACTGCACAACAGGTGAACCCAGCCGCCATCCGTCTGGCGAATAGTGCATGAACATATTTTTTACAAGCTTTTTATAAATGGCACACCGACACAGATAGGTCTTATGGTGACGATAGGATTGGAAAGGGTAAGGAGTGGGAAAGGAATGGCGTGGACTTTCTTCAGGTATAGTCCCAGCATTTGTATGGTGTGAAAATGGGAAACCAAGGAAAACCATCTTTAGGGCTGCCAACAGTGGGGTTCGAACACACTATCTCCCGAATACTGGTTACTGGCCTCACTTAAGCGACTGCAGCTATCGAGCTCGGTGAACACAAATTTCACTCACACCATTTTGAGCTACACCTAAAGCTTCATGGGCAGCATTTCGAAGCTCCAATGGAGTTCTGTAAGTGGCTATTGTGCAGACTGACAATGATGCAGCATTCGTATCGCATATCTTGTTCTCGGACGAATCGCGCTTCCACAATAATGGGAACGTCAATCGCCACAACATGGACTGTTGGAGTCCCGACGATCCTCATTGGGTGCGACAGGCGGCCTATCAAGTACGATGGTGAGTGAGTATTTGGTGTGGAATCATAGGGGATTGGACCTTTTTTCTTTCAGGGCCATTCGACGGGCCTACGCTACCTGCACATTTTGCGTCAGGAACTCCCACTGCTGCTAGAGGTTGTGCCCTTGCACGATCGTTTGACGATGCGATTGCAAAAGGATGGAGCTCCACCACATTCGACTTTGCCCGTTCGTAACCTTCTGAACAAGGAACTACCAGCGAAATAGATAGGACGAGGAGGCTCTGTTCCTTGGCCCACCAAATCATGGGATTTAACGCCGTTAGACTTCTTCTTGTGGCGACATTTGAGGAAAGTCGTTTACACTCAAGCACCGGAATACCCCGACAAGTTCCGGCAACTGATCACGGACGCTTGCCGAGCAATTACACCTGGAATGCTTCAGCGCGCAAGACGATCTATTGGACACCGGGCCCGAATGTGCATAAACCAAAACGGTCATCACATCGAGCATTTCCTGTGATTAAACATTGTCAGGGCAGTTGTGTTCCTATTATTTCCGGTCTGTATGTGTCCGGCCTCCTAACAAATCGGCCCTTCCTAAGGCCACAAACACATTCACTCACACACAATTTGCGTGAAAGCGGGTATTGAACTTACATCGCGTGCTGTACGTATTAGAAAAATATTTCAAAATTTTGTAATCATTGTCCCGGGCTCGAACCTCCCACCTAACATGCAAGCCCGCTCCGCCACACCTTTACGAGCTAGACTACGGTTCCGTACAACGCATTGGGCAGCTTATGGCTGTCACATTATCAGTTTAGTGTTTCGCCGGCGTATCAGTTTCATATGATCTAGAAGGCACGCATATGTCTTCCAGTGTTTAATACGTGTATAACATTACGGCGCCCTATCATGGTGAGGCGGTAAATACCAAGATATCCGGTTGTGTTGTCTAAGCATACCGGCAGGGCAGATATTCTCAGGATGGAATGAATACCGTATTGTTGGTTGAATAAAACTACAATGGAATGGGCAGCTGAACCACGCTGTATAGTACCAATCACGTTGGAACGTCACAATTAATACAGATGTGCAGATTCAACTATTCATAATGAATTAAACCCTTTCTTATAAACGTAGAGTTACTATCGTGATGTTACGACGGTAAGTTTGCATCTTACCTGGAGACCCGTTGATCGATCCTCAGCTCGTGAAAGATAATTCTAGAGTGAGGGTTCAAATAGGATCACTCTGGCTAGTGCGATCAACCAAGTATCTGTTTGACATTGGAGGCAGTGGGGACTGTTATGCCAAGCAATCGGCTGAAGATGTCGTCAGACCGATCACCCGATACTTCAGTATCTACAGGCTATCCCATTGGACAGCAGCTAGACAGAAAAAGGCTCTTATTGGGCTGTTTGTACCACGAAGTGTGATTTAATCTGCTTATAGGTATGGCAAAAAATAGATTTTTGTTGATAAAATAAAGAAATAGAACTGATAAAAGTGGTCATCTTTCTTAGATATCCTGAAGGTACATCATGTCTGAATGTGAGATTATTATAACTCACCGGAACAAGTTAGTAGTGCTGGTTGCTGATTTTAAAGGAATAGCATAGAAAAGAAAATTGAAGGAGCATGGAGGTGACTTAGGCGTCACAAACATCACACTATTAGGGACGGAAGAGAGCAAAAGTTGAGCTAGGAAATTCGGATAGTAAATGATAAGGGCCTGGTACAATTAAGTGGAAGCAAACTGAATTGGACTGGATTCCAGTCCATTTGCCATCCGCGCTCGTGAAAGGCTTATAATTCTAGAGTGAGGGAAGCTCCTGAAAGTTTTTTTGATATTTGTTTTACGTCGCACCGACGCAGATAGGTCTTATGGCGACGATGGTACAGGAAAGGCCTAGGAATGGGAAGGAAGCGGCCGTGACCTTAATTAAGGTACAGCCCCAGCATTTGCCTGGTGTGAAAATGGGAAACCAGGGAAATCTATCTTCAGGGCTGCCGACAGTGGGATTCGAACCCACTATCTCCCGGATGCGAGTTTACAGCTGCGCGCCCGTAACCAGAAGGCCAACTCGCCCAGACTGAAAGGGTTATAAAGGAGGACTCTAATGCTGTCAATTTAAATATAAGTTGGGCAGCAACACAAACCAGTGTTAGGAGGGTTATTTTATGTCATGTCAATTGTGTTGTAGCTCTTTGTATATATAATCCCGTTGCTTACACGAAATTATGAGAGTACTGTAGCCCTTATAACAATGCAGAATGTCTCACTGGTTTCTTTTTTTTGCTAGGGGCTTTACGTCGCGCCGACACAGATAGGTCTTATGGCGACGATGGGATAGGAAAGGCCTAGGAGTTGGAAGGAAGCGGCCGTGGCCTTCATTAAGGTACAGCCCCAGCATTTGCCTGGTGTGAAAATGGGAAACCACGGAAGAACATTTTCAGGGCTGTTGATAGTGGGATTCGAACCTACTATCTCCCGGATGCAAGCTCACTGGTTTCGTTATAAACTCAAATCGTTTTCAAAACTGCTAGGGACCCAAAAAAAAATGTTTATACATTGAAAACATTAAAGATTATAATAAATGTTGAGTCAAATACCACTCATTGACTGAGTTATCGCCATATCTCAGATACCCGTAGTATAGAATTTAAAATTTCACACAGTAGTTGGCCTTATATCATAGGTGCGCATAAAGAAAAGGGATTGAAATAGGGGTTAAATCCTCGAAAAGTAAAATATTCATTCCGCCAAAACCATTTCCATACAAATATTTAATCGTTGTAGCAGAGATATTGAGGTATTTACTTGTACTAATGGGATTTAGATGTAGATTTTACCAAGAATTATTCCATTTCAGGTGGTCTCCTCGAGTTTTAACTTTATTCAAAGTCATCTTCAGCCTATAAATACAACAGATATAACATGCTTCGTTACATAAATACAGACTCTATATGTTAGTCGTACGAAGTAAAGTGCGTATACTGTAAACATGTAAAACATAAAATAAGAAATATATTTAAAAATCGCTGGACAAACCTTTTGTGTGAACGTTGGACAAACACAAATTACAGACAAATGAGAATTGGGTACCGGAAATAATGCAAGTTAAGTGGTAGAACTGCACCATTTATAATTAAAAGTGTAAAGGGAAAGAAGTTTGTTCGTTCATACATACCTCTTGTTATTTTTTCTGGGCACACTTTCGTATTTGTATAATTTCTAAAGAGTTCAATATGGAGCCCATGGTTTCAATGCAAAGAATATTGAGATTTTGATTCCGATTGTAAAAATATTGTTTATTAAGAGGTATTTGGAGAATTGTGACTCTGCGGGCTTATATAGTTTCTATGATCTGATATGTTGTTTCGTTATGATTTTAAAGTTTCGTCCTGTCTGACCGACGAAATCGGCACTGGAGTCACCGCACTGTAATTTGTATACACCGTTTTAATTTTTGTAACTGTTGGTATCCTCAGTTTTCAATAATTTGAGAAATGGAACTACATTTAAACTCTATGGAATAACACTGTCTTTGTAGCAGAGTTCAAAGGATTTCAGAAACTCGACCGTATTTCAAAATGTTAAGAAGATATAACGCTATTTCTTATGGCATAATCTATACGTGGTAGCAGGTTGACGAAACAGATCCTAACACAAGTTTAGAATCTCAGACCTAGATGAGCGGGATAACAGAAGAAAAAGCCCTAGACAGACGCATTTTTAAACAAAAATGCAGGATTGGAGGATACCTCAGATGAGGTCAAACAAACGAAACGACATCCCTGGTCAAAGGACATGAGAAATGCTTATATTAAGAGAATGAAGGACATGTGAGCAAGGATACGTGAAAATGGTTGGAAAACTAAATAAACATGGTCCAATGAGGCCGTAACGATGTAATAATAATAATAATAATAATAATAATAATAATAATAATAATAAGGTCCGCCTCTGTGGTGTAGTGGTTAGCGTGATTAGCTGCCACCCCCGGAGGCCCGGGTTCGATTCCCGGCTCTGCCACGAAATTTGAAAAGTGGTACGAGGGCTGGAACGGGGTCCACTCAGCCTCGGGAGGTCAACTGAGTAGAGGTGGGTTCGATTCCCACCTCAGCCATCCTGGAAGTGGTTTTCTGTGGTTTCCCACTTCTCCTCCAGGCGAATGCCGGGATGGTACCTAACTTAAGGCCACGGCCGCTTCCTTCCCTCTTCCTTGTCTATCCCTTCCAATCTTCCCATCCCTCCACAAGGCCCCTGTTCAGCATAGCAGGTGAGGCCGCCTGGGCGAGGTACTGGTCATACTCCCCAGTTGTATCCCCCGACCAAGAGTCTGAAGCTCCAGGACACTGCCTTGGAGGTGGTAAAGGTGGAATCCCTCGCTCAGTCCGAGGGAAAAACCTAACCTGGAGGGTAAACAGATGATGATGATAATAATAATAATAATAATAATAATAATAATAATAATAATAATAATAATAATAATAATAATAATAATAATAATAACGTTGTTTGTTTCGCGTCCCTTAATAATGACGCCATTGAACATGAAGCTCATTGGGAACCTTAGACTGACCAGGGTATTACTGCCCAACCAGATAGCATACATATATCGTTCGTGAGGTACAAGAGTGTCACAACTCAAATAAAATACGAATTTGGAGTTAATGTACTCTCTATAAATGCAGATTTGTTTTTCTTTCAGCAGCAACAGCAGCATGTCTTGTAGTTCAATATTCCACCAACAAATGGCAGACCGAGCTCGATAGCTGCAGTCGCTTAAGTGCGGCCAGTATCCAGTATGCGGCAGATAGTGGGTTCGAACCCCACTGTCGGCAGCCCTGAAGATGGTTTTCCGTGGTTTTCCATTTTCACACCAGGCAAATGCTGGGGCTGTACGCTAATTAAGGCCACAGCCACTTTCTTCCCATTCCTAGCCCTTTCCTGTCCGATCGTCGCCATAAGACCTGTCTGTCGGTGCGACGTAAAGCAACTTACAAAAAAAAAAAAAAAGAACAGGCAGAAGTGCCGCTGTTGCATTCTCTGCTCTGTTGTTTACATTGACTGCAATATTGGAGGTTCTCAGTTTGCATCTGGAGCTCGGCAGTCGCGTAGCGCATTCTTTTGATCAATAGTTTCCAGTGTTGCAGAAGAATTCAATTATTGTCTCGAGTCCGTCCGAAACTCATTTATTCAGAACTTGTTTTCATTTAGTTCTGCCACAATTGTAGCTCACGAGTGATATATTGGATTGGCACACGGTGCACTCGACACTGTCCTCAGCCGTAGTGCTTGGCTTTTCTAATCAGGTCCGATAACCCTCATGTTAGCATCTCCAAAGTTGGGCTCATCAGGCTGATAAAAAGCCAGTTAGTTTAGGATTAAATGTGAGCTTTATTTATTTGTACACTGAGTGGCCAAAAATCACGGGAAGGGGTGTTCCATTACGAAATGTGCTGTGTATGACCCCTGAGCATTACGGCTAGCTGCCGCGTAGCTGTAGTCTGTCACAGACACCAGTGTCCTGAAGATGGCAACACTTCGCGAGTTGACCAAATTTGAACATGGGATGATACGCACGGCGCATGGATCATAGCATTGCGGAGATTATATACGAATTCGGGTTTCCGAAGTCAACAGTGTCGAGGGTCGATCTTCAATATCGCAGAGAGAATGTTACCACCCGTGTAAACCCCCGCACGGGAAGACCACAGATGTTTAACGAAAGGGACATCACGTCGCCTGTGTAGAACTATACTGGGCGCTAGACGGGCTACTGTGAGACAAATCACCGCCCAGTCAAATTTTGGGAGTCAGGAACCCATTTCTACCAGGACTGTAAAGAGGAAACTGCACCGCATTGGCTTCACCAGCTGACGACCAACTCGTGTCCCTTTGTTGACAGCTCCACGCAGAGCTCAACGACGTGCATGGGCCCGCGAATATCGGCAATGGATCATGGAATAGGGGCGGCGTGTGTTATGGTCCGATGAATTCCGGTTCCAGCTTATGGACGCGGGAGAGTGTGGCGTATGCCCCTTGAAGCTATGGATCCTGCGTGTCAACAAGGTTGTGTCCAGGTGGGAGGTGGCTCAGTTCTGGTCTGGGCGGCGTTCTCATGGTCGTCATTAGGCCTCATTGACCGGCTGCAGGGAGCGCTGTCAGGTGCACGTTATGTGGGCATTCTTTCAGACTATCTGCATCCCTTTCTGGCCCCAGAGTATTCTGTTGGAGATGCCATGTTTCAACAGACAATGCGTCATGTCACCGCTCTGTGGTGGCACGCGGGTGGTTGGAGGAGCACTCCAGTGAAATTAGGACCATGGATTGGCCGTCCAGATCCCCCGATATTAATCCAATCGTGCATTTATGGGATTCTGTTGATGCTGGTGTACTATCCATGAACCCCGCACCAACTACACAGTACCAATTGTGGGTAGCAGTGCAAAATGCGTGAGTCCAGATCCCTCCAGAACGATTCCAACACCTTGTAGAATCGCGCCTCGCCGTATTGTTGCCGTTTTGAGGACTCGCAGAGGAGTAACTCGTTATAAACATCACATCCAGTGTCTTTCCATGACTTTTGGTCACTCAGTCTAAATCGTACTTCAAAAAATTAATAGTCTATTTTCTGCACATGAGATGTATTCTTTCTTCAGGTGAGTGTACTGTGCCTCTTTGTAGCAGAAGTGTGTTCTTATTTTTCCAGGGTAATTCCTCCAACGAAGACAGTGTCCGTGTCACGTTGACACAGCTCTCGTTCAACAGCTCGGGGACGTACGGCTGTGAGGTGAGCACGGAGGCTCCGATCTTCGAGACGCTGCTACAGAAACAGAATATGACCGTCATGGGTGAGTTGTGGCATGTAAAATAAGAACAAGAGTGTGATAACTCAGCAGCTGTTTAAAATGAAATATAATTCCAAGTCCGCCTGTGTGGTGTAGTGCTTAGCATGATTAGCTGCCACCCCCGGAGACCTGGGTTCGATTCCCGGTTCTGTCACGAAATTTGAAAAGTGGTACGAGGGCTGGAACTGGATCCACTCAGCCTCGGGAGGACAACTGAGTACAGGCGAGTTCGATTCCTAAGTCAGCCATCCTCGAAGTGGTTTTCTGTGGTTTCCCACTTCTCCTCCAGGCAAATGCCGGGACAGTACCTACCTAACTTAAGGCCACAGCCACTTCCTTGCCTGTTCCTTCCTATCTTCCCATCCCTCCACAAGGCCCATATACAGAACAGCAGGTGAAGCCACCTGGGCGAGATACTGGTCCTCCTCCTCAAATTTATCCCCCCCCGACCCAAAGTCTCGCGCTCTAGGACACTGCCCTTGAGGCGGTACTTGGAGGTGGGATCCCTCGCTGAGTCTGAGGGATAAACCGACCCTGGAGGATAAATAGTTTAAGAAGAAGACATAATTCCAAACTCTCTCAGATAGTGTGACTCAAAATAACGCAAAATATAAATCGTGCTGAGATAATGTAGCTCTTAATGGCATACAATGCGCTGGTCATATCGTCTTGTCATTTAGTAATAATGGAGTAATCGTGTGGTGTGTAGTGTTACTTTGCGGTCAAGGTTTATTACACGAACGACAGTGTGGGGGTCGCACGAAGAGAATTTAAATATCGAATGATATGGTCAAGTTCCATCAGCACACATAATTAACACATGCCCATTTTTCCACAACAGGCTGATAATACTTGATTCCAACAAGCCGGAGCAACGATCCACAGTTTTTTCTGCATGAAGTATATCGAAGGCAGCTATATGAAAATTACTGGACAACAAAATAATTTTAAGAAATGGCGTTGCATGGATTGCTTGACCATACAGCAGCGTGATTTCTTCTTATGGGGTCATCTTAAGAAGGAGATTCACAGTACTCGACCTGCTGTTCAATGTCCCTGTGACCATATGAATTTCTCCACAGAGAATGTGACCATCTATCTGATGTTCCGTTCAAGAAATAAATTATCCGTATGAAATTCAACAACGGTATGCTTTGTACTAGTCGGGGTAGTGTGCCTGCCTCTTACACGGAGGCCCCGGGTACGATTTCCGGCCAGGTCAGGGATTTTATCTGGATCTGAGGGCTAGTTCCAGCTCCACTCAGCCTACGTGATTACAACTGAGGAGCTATCTGACGGTGAGATGGCGGCCCCGATCTACGAAGCCAAGAATGACGGCCGAGAGGATTCGTGCTGCCCACACGACACCTTATCATCTGAAGGCCTTCGGTCTGAGCAGCGGTCGCTTGGGAGGCCATGGCCCTTCGGGGCTGTTGCACCATGGGGTATTTTTATACTCTGAACTGTTGACTAGCTTACCCTTACTGATATATAAATCTGAATGGTGATCCGTTTATTTTTATTTCGTGTAAAAACCTCTTGAGTTATTGATCTCAAGCTGGGCAAGCTTATAACTTAAAATATAGCCTATTCACTACCACGATATTTCTTAAAGTGGCCATGCAGCGAACGAAAATGTGAATTATGTCAGAGGAAAATGTTTACTGTACAGTTAATACGCTGCCTAAATAGTGAAACCTATTAAAATAGAGCCTATCAAGTGTATTTAAGAAATTAACTTCCTAGAAACAAAGGTTTATTAGCATTTTCTTTTTAACTCTAACAGTTTTCCAGGAAAAATGCTTTTCAATGTTTTGACGCATGCGCTATCCGATGAAAACAAGAATATCGTGTAAACTTAAGAAAACGAGCATACCTAGGTTTTAGATAATAATGTTATTTGTTTAGATCTCAGTAACCACTTTTGCTGTTTTCGGAGTCGCCGAGGTGCCGGAATTTAGCCCCGCAGGAGTCCTCTCACGTGCCAGTTAATCTACCGAGACGAGGCTGATGCATTTGAGTATCTTCAAATACCATCGGACTGAGACAGGATCGAACCTGCCAAGCTGGGGTCAGAAGGCCAGCGCCTCAACTGTCTGAGCCACTCAGATAGCTTTAAGAATTCAATTTTCTATACAAATGCTCAAATGACTTTATTTAAAAACATATCATTTACCAGAAAATGGAGTTCTTTTACGTATTAAAGGAGCATTTCTAGCAAACGAGCGAGGGTGTTCACCCATCCAGTGGGGAGTCGGAAGAATGTTAAGTAAAATGCATGGTTGGGGAAACCTTCAAGCTCTTGTGAAAGAAGTACTGCAAGGAATAGAATTTGATAACGATCAATGATCGCGTGCGTAGGGTAACGGTTACCATTGTTAGCTGCCGTCCTCGGAGGTCTGGGTTCGATTGTCGGTACTGCAATATATTGATGAACGGCTGGAGGGCTGCTGGTATATGTTTAGAATGGTATATGCAACTCACCTCCATTTGAGATGTGCCTGAAAAGAGCTGCGCCACCTCGGGATGAGGACACGAGTTTATTTATTTACGATCAATAACATATAACCGAATACGTATTTCATACAGTAGTATCGCTTTAGGAAATGTTTAAGTTATCACACGCGTTTTTTTCTGCGGCGGATTCAGCTTCCTTGGGTGCTAGTATAGAGGTGAGGCGAGCTGGAAGGATCACTCCTCCTACTTGCGCATTGATGAAGGCGAAGTCTGAGAAAGGAAAACCCGCTACCGCAAGGACTGGACTGCCTTAAATTTCTTGAGTCTAGTCGAGGCACTGGCATACGTGTCGCTTTTGCCAGCTACGTTCATACTGACAAGCTTCAAATATTGTTCGTATGGAGCGGTGTCTCAATGAAAGCAGAAGCGTTGAAATTCACATCAAACTAGAAAGTGTTCCATGCACGCGAAGCCATAGGTGAACGCTAGCAAAGTATATATATTCTCTTCCATTCATTTCCTTTCGAAATGTTCCTATTCTCTTTAGGTAACCTGTAGAAAGGGACGATGCATGTCGTAGATTGGATTAATTTAAACGATTAATAACATTTTCAGAAGTAGAAGATTTGAGTTTCTCGGTACATTTATATAAAATTCTTAGAAAATATATTCAAAGAATGTAAATTATTGGAATTTATTCAGGATCCTATAAAATGTATTATTGTGGAAGCTCCAGTGCTAACTAAGCAGAGAATGTGCGACATCGTCATTGAGTAACTTTTAAACACTATACCGCAAACGTGAACGGGCGTTGTGTGTTTATTGCGGTCAATCTTCTCTTTACGTCCATTTCTTTGAGCTTCCTGTGAACGTTATACGCATCTGAACAATGCTTAAGTCAGCTTTAGTGGAATGCCTTATCTAGTACTAACGAGCTGAAAATATAATTATGCCGGGCTGAGTGGCTCAGACGGTTGAGGCGCTGGCCTTCTGACCCCATCATGGCAGGTTCGATCCTGGCTCAGTCCGGCGGTATTTGAAGGTGCTCAAATACGTCAGCCTCGTGTCGGTAGATTTACTGGTACGTAAAAGAACTCCTGCGGGACTAAATTCCGGCACCTCGGCGCCTTCTAAAACCGCAAAAAAAGAAGTTAGTGCGACGTAAAACAAATAACATTAATTAATTAATTAATTAAAATATGATTGTCTTGCTGACATGAACCCAAACCCTCGTTCTGTTGGCTGACTACAGTTTCCCAAACAAAAGAAGGAAATGTTTTTTTTTTTTTGAAGAAGGAAAAGGAAAGTAAAGAAGAGGAAAGAAAAGAAAATGAAAACAATTTTCAGGACGCCTAACCAACTTTACTTGACAGAAACACTTAATAGTGACTACATCCCTCCACATAGAATTTGCGTCAAGAAAGGCATCCGGCCGTAGAACAGAGTCAAGTGTGCGACAGCAACACAGTTTTCCCCCGCGACTCCACCGTGGTCTGGAAATAGTTGTACTGTAATAATAATAATAATAATAATAATAATAATAATAATAATAATAATAATAATAATAATAATAATAATAATAATGTCCGCCTCTGTGGTGTAGTGGTTAGCGTGATTAGCTGCCACCCCGGAGGCCCGGGTTCGATTCCCGGCTCTGCCACGAAATTTGAAAAGTGGTATGAGGGCTGGAACGGGGTCCACTCAGCTTCGGGAGGTCAACTGAGTAGAAGTGGGTTCGATTCCCACCTCAGCCATCCTGGAAGTGGTTTTCCGTGGTTTCCCACTTCTCCTCCAGGCGAATGCCGGGATGGTACCTAACATAAGGCCACGGCCACTTCCTTCCCTCTTCCTTGCCTATCCCTTCCAATCTTCCCATCCCTCCACAAGGCCCCTGTTCAGCATAGCAGGTGAGGCCGCCTGGGCGAGGTACTGGTCATTCTCCCCAGTTGTATCCCAGACCAAGAGTCTGAAGCTCCGGGACACTGCCCTTGAGGCGGTAGAGGTGGGATCCCTCGCTGTGTCCGAGGGAAAAGCCGACCCTGGAGGGTAAACAGATGATGATAATAATAATAATAATAATAATAATAATAATAATAATAATAATAATAATAATAATAATAATAATCCTATGGCCTCAGCTACCGTGTGCAGATATTTCAATTTGACGCCATCTGGCCGTCTATTGTCAATTTCGACGTTACGTTTCATTTTAGGCCCGCTAGATGGCAGACCGAATAAACTGAAACTCCCTTGGGTGTCTGTGGCTGAGATTTAATGAATTTTGTCCGATAAACACCAAATGTGTCACCAGATATCTTTTACATGCCGACATCGTTCGACATGGAGTGTCGAATGGAGTTTCTTCCACAAAATCCGACTAACTCTGCCGGGTTTGAACCCGCTATCTTGGGATCCGGAGACCGGCACTCTACCACTAATCCACAGAGGCAGCTATAATAATATTAATAATAATAATAATGTTAAAATCATGTGCAACTCCTGTGAAAAGGGATTTGCCAGTACAATACGCAAAACAACATTTGCATTAATAATTCCTTCCGGTTAGTATTTCGAAGTTTATTCATACGTGCTTGGAAGAAATCTGTTATTATTTAAGAGTAAATCAGTCGCTCAAACTGTACAGTGCTTTCTTTGTGATCCCAAGTAGGCGTGTTCGATCCCGGCTCAGTATGTGGCATGAAGTTTCTCGCATACGCCAGCCTGGTGTTGGTAGATTTACTGGCGTGTAAAAGAAATGTAAGGGACAAAATTCCGAAACCTTGGCGTCTCTGGAAACAGTAAACGTGGGGCATAAAGCAAATTTCATTATTATTTTGCATTTGTTGATCTACACTTTCTTCGAATGACAATTTGCTGTGAAATACATATTTTCTCCATAAATTTATGCGAAGTTCTATGGCTCAATTAACACATTTTTGCAGCTTGTAAAACTATTTTTGTTCGGAAGTGTGAGGCACTTTTATGATGTACGATGAAGATGAACAAAATCGAGACTGTGAACGATTTTGAATGTATAATACTGTTATGGGGTTGCCCGTGCACCAGAAAGAGGTTAAAGAAGGTGCCGGGGTGAATGGGTCTATCTACAATATCAAGAATTGAATTAAAATTGTAAAAGGTTATATTTTTCTTTTAGAACTTCAAACTTAACAATCTTTCACTGAGTGATCACAATAATATATCAGGTACAATGACAATCTTGAAACAAGGCAAAGAAAATACAAAATTTGTGAATCCTACAGGTGCTGGGCTTCAAGCCCCTTGCATTACAACTCCTGAGCTCCCAGCTCAAATTTACAAAAGAGCACAAATTTATTCAAGGACAGAAATCCCCTAATTCAAAGAGCACTTGCTCCTAAAATTACAATATTTAGCCTTCCAGAAGCACTCTTTACAATTACAAAACTAGAAAAGGAGCTAGCAGACTCTCGGTTCCGTACTGCCTACTCAAGGCAACATTACATCACTCTCTGGTCTCTCAAACTACCGTTTACAAATGGAACTTAATTTTACAGGGATATTAAATACCCAACCTACTGGGTCTTCGTGGAATATGAATAACAGGTTAAATTAATGGCCCGAACACAAAATGAATGGAGGCGTATACTTGCACTCCTAGATATGAACACTAAAAGAACCTAAGGGGCTCTAGGCCGATGAAACTAATGAGGTGACTCGTATAGAAATTAATTTAACAGGTTACAGGTAGAAAACCGTTATAAAACGAAGTCACATCAAACCAAGATGAAGGGGAGCTCGAGAGGGTACATCACTCTCTATCCCCGATTTACAGTTAAACATTTTATGAAATTTTTACAGTAGCCGAAATATGAATTACATTTTAGAAAAGTAGGTTACATAGCTAAAGATTCGGACCTTTCCCTCGGATTAAACTGCGGAGGTAGCAAGAAAGAACAAAGTTATGTGGCCATTACCTTGTAGATGTTCTAGCTGCCGACGAAAGAGGCCGCCCGCCTCCTGCTAAACACACACACACACACACAGATAGATGACGATCAATTGGCCAAGAAACGTGAAAAGCCGCAGTTTATAAACCCTCAGGGAAGGTTCGAGATCATCCAAGACTAAACCAGCCACACCCTCTCAATTTAATTGGTTAATTTCAAAGTTACACTCAGAATCGAACAAGAAGCCTGTGATAGGTTGAAAATTAATTAAAGAAATTAGTGATTGGCTAGATTCAAAACTGTCGGAAATAAAAGGAAATGTCGCCAATCCAAAAATAAATGAACATCAATCAGTTACAAAAGCCTAGATATACAAAACTTCTTTAAATTATAAGTTCAATCACTTTGCACCAGGGTGCATGATCATAGTTTTTTGTGGTGTCATCTGTAGAAAAATGTCTAAACTTCTTGATGAATGGCAAACAAAACAAGGAGAAATTCACTCAGGTTAGGAAACTGCACAATAACAAAATTACATAATATTTCGGTGGTGACATCTTCTGGTTAAAGTTCCAAGTTGGTGTAGTTTCAGTTTCACTGTTTTACAATAGAGGAGTTCATTTAGGCGCTAATTTTGAATGCGCGGCGCTGAGGTGTACCTCCCGGTACACTTTCTTCGAATGACAATATGCTGTGAAATACATATTTTCTCCATAAATGTATGCGAAGTTCCATGGCTCAATTAACACATTTTTGCAGCTTGTAAAACTATTTTTCTTCGGAAGTGTGAGGCAGTTTTATGATGTACGATGAAGATGAACAACGAGACTGAGGACGATTTTAAATGTATAATACGATGCAGTTCCTTGTACAAAAATGTGCAAAATTGCCTCCACTCTCATGTTACATACTGTAGTTCGTCTGATCGCAGGAAAGTTGCTGCGATACAAAACTCACGAAAGCTGTTGTTGATGGTATCACCCTTAGTATCTGCCGTGAAAAAAGAAGAAACAATAACTGTTGTTCTTCCTGAAAACCCACCTTGAGATGACCTTGAAGTGAAATGAAATGGAGTATGTCTTTTAGTGCCGGGAGTGTCCGAGGACATGTTCGGCTCGCCAGGTGCATGTCTTTTGATTTAACGTCCTTAGGCGACCTCCGCGTCGTGATGAGGATGAAATGATGTTGAAGACGACACATACACCCAGTCCCCGTGCCAGCGCAATTAACCAATGATGGTTAAAATTCCCGAACATGCCGGGAATCGAACCCGGGACCCCTGTGACCAAAGGCCAGTACGCTAACCATTTAGCCATGGAGCCAGACGACGTTGAAGTGAAATGCACCGAGTGTTTCACGGTACTTTGATAAAAGTAACATTTTCTTAAATATTTTCTTTATTATCAGTCGTAGGATGTTCGACTCCTTCGCTGAATGGTCAGCGTTTGATTCCCGGCCGGGTCGCATCTGATTAATTCTTCTGGCTCGGGGACTGGATGTTTGTGATTGTACCAACACTTTCCTCTACATATTCAGACTACACATTACCAACCACCACAAGTACACTCAATAGTGATTACATCCTTCCATATAGAGAGTGCGACAGGGCATCCAGTCAAAAACAGGGCCAAGTCCACATGCGCGACACAGCTCGCACCCGTTACCCCACAGATGTGGGAAAAGCTGTGGGAGAAAAGAAGATTATCTGTCTTACGATAATGATATGTATATGACACAAACGATAGGAAAGTGCAATTAATACAAGTTTTGTAATAAAAGATGTTCCGATAGATCTCATATTAATGGATATATCTAAGAATAAGATAATTGATTTGATATTCCTATAAACCCCTACTCACGATGCCCTTAAAGTCATATGTACCGGGCGAGTTGGCCGTGCGGTTAGGGGGGCATGGCTGTGAGCTTGCATCCGGGAGATAATGGGTTCGAATCCCACTGTCGGCAGCCCTAAAGATGGTTTACCGTGGTTTCCTATTTTTATACCAGGCAAATGCTTTGGTTGTACCTTAATTAAGGCCACGGCCGCTTCCTTCCAACTCCTAAGCCTCTCCCATCCCATCATCGCCATGAGACCTATCTGTGTCGATGCGACGTAAAGCCACTAGCAAAAAACCGAGCTCGATAGCTGCAGTCGCATAAGTGCGGCCAGTATCCAGTATTCGGGAGATAGTGGGTTCGAACCCCACTGTCGGCATCCCTGAAGATGGTTTTCCGTGGTTTCCCATTTTCACAGCAGGCAAATGCTGTGGCTGTACCTTAATTAAGGCCACGGCCGCTTCCTTCCCAGTCCTAGCCGTTTCCTATCCCATCGTCGCCATAAGATATATCTGTGTCGGTGCCGACGTAAAGCCAATAGCAGAAAAAAAATGTCATATGCATTTGATAATACAAAGAGTGAAATTTAGTTGACATAATATGTCCAGCCGTTTCCTGTTTGCGGAGCATGAACAAATAGACACCAACAGTTAAAAATTTCAATTCCTACAAATATTGTTTTATAAAAATGCTTTAATCCAGTATTAACGGAGATATTTAAGAAGAGCCGTTTTGATTTTCGTATAAACCCCTACTCCATGTGATTACCATGAAGTCATATACATCTGGTAACACAAAATAGTTGGGCTGAGTAGCTCAGACGGCAGAGCACTGGCCTTCTCACTCCAGCCTGGCAGGTTCGATCCTGGCTCAGCCCGCTGGTATTTGAAGGTTTTCTAATTCACCAGCCTTGTATCGGTAGATTTACCGGCATGTAAAAGAACTGCCGACAAAATTCCGGCACCTCGTCGTTTCCTAAAATCGTACAAGTAGTTAGTGAGACGCAAAACCGGTACCAATATTATTATTATTATTATTATTATTATTATTATTATTATTATTATTATTATTATTATTATCAATTCGTTGTGCCCAACTAAGCAGCGCGTTTTGACCTACTTAGCATAACATTTATTCTTTCCTTTCCAATATCTCTTCATTCCTTCACTGTGTTCCGTTCTGCATTCTTCTGTCCATCATGTACATTTTCTTTTGGTCTCAATGCATATTTATGTTCGCTTATTCAGCTTCTAAATTTTGTTCTCACACCACACAGCTACGCGACCCTAACGGCACAGCCAATTCGCTTGCTACCAACAGTTATAGAGAGATACAGAGAGAGGTTAGTTTTTAAAAGCCACATAATAATAATAATAATAATAATAATAATAATAATAATAATAATAATAATAATAATAATAATAATAATATTTTTTACGTCCCAGTAACTATTTTTCACGGTTTTCCGAGACGCCGAGGTTCCGGAATTTTGTCTCGCAAGAGTTCTTTCACGTGCCAGTAAATCTACCGACAGGAGGCTGAAGTATTCGAGCACCTTCAAATACCACCACAACGAACCAGGTTCGAACCTGCCAAGTTGGGGACAGAAGGGCAGCGCCTCGACCGTCTAATCCACTCAGTCCGGCAAAGCCACGACATATGGATGTTACGTTTATTATTTAATGACCAAAGAATACGCTCGAACACTGTCCTAAAAATGCGAGAGAACGGTTTCTTATTATTTTTAGGAAAATTTCTTGACGACGTGAATTCATTGTAACCGATGAGGAAATAGTTCAGGTTTTACAAGTGATTGTGAAAATCATTTTCCCCTCGATGAAGAAGACCACCTGTTCATAGAAAGTGATGCTGGAGTGACACACACACGCACACGTTATAAGGGAAGATCTGAAGTCTGAAGTGCAACGTTCTTCTCCACGAAAAAATGTCGATACCAATGAACATGCCCATTCGTGTAAATTCTGACCCCAAAAATACATTATGAATGTGAAAACGACTTTGGATCCTCAAGGACATTACTGTACCCTATTTCAAATTAACGAGGCCTTACCAGCATACTAATTTCAAAAATAATTAAGATTTTGAGCATGGGAAGACCCTACATTTCAACATGGAAGAAAGTGGTTATGTACTTAAGCCCTTTGACATTTTCCGTTATGTTAAAGTACTTCAGTGTGCTTGTTGACAAAATGCGGTAGTTCAGGAAACTACTTGTAATGCCTAGCTAATGGATGCTGTTTTTTATATTACATGTGCAGAATTGACAGTCTTTCTGGGCTTGGATATAATGATGAGTTATCACTCAGTTCCATAATCAGAAGTGATTGGTCAACTGAACCTGATTGATCAGATCATTTTGTGGCTCGAGTGATGCCTGCTTATCGATTTGGAGAAATTAGGAAGTACTTACATTTTTCAAACAATGAGGGTCAACCAGACGGTGGCAGCTCATTATATGATCGTACCGGTAGAGCAAGACCTGTAATGGATTGCATAAATAAAACTTTCCAAGCTGCTATGAGTCCCTCTAAAGACCAGCCAATAGAGGAGCACAGGATTAAACTCAAAGGTCAAAACTTTACGAAGCAGTACAAAAAGGTAATACCATGCTAATATGTAAGTTTTGGGATCTTCTGTATGTATACAGTGTACAGTAAATGTAAGAAACCGATTTTAATTTGCAGTTTGATGTTCCTGAAATAGTACTAATTTGTTATTCTTGAGGTACACTGGGACAAATCATTTTTT
The DNA here is from genome assembly GCF_040414725.1 of Anabrus simplex. NCBI lineage: Eukaryota > Metazoa > Arthropoda > Insecta > Orthoptera > Tettigoniidae > Anabrus > Anabrus simplex. Next base: position 1,155,571,701 of record NC_090265.1, on the reverse strand, counting down.
TTAAACATACGAATTTTTTATAAAGAAACTTATTTTATAGTTGAAGTTAGTAGTAAATAAACAAGAATATCACGAATTATAATGAATGTGTATATCAATCAATCAATCAATCAATCAATCAATCAATCAATCAATCAATCAATCAATCAATCAATCAATCAATCAATCAATCAATCAATCAATCAATCAATCAATCAATCAATCAATCAATCAATCAATCAATCAATCAATCAATCAATCAATCAATCAATCAATCAATCAATCAATCAATCAATCAATCAATCAATCAATCAATCAATCAATCAATCAATCAATCAATCAATCAATCAATCAATCAATCAATCAATCAATCAATCAATCAATCAATCAATCAATCAATCAATCAATCAATCAATCAATCAATCAATCAATCAATCAATCAATCAATCAATCAATCAATCAATCAATCAATCTTGATCTGCATTTAGGGCAGTCGCCCAGCTGGCAGATTCCCTATCTGTTGCTTTCCTAGCCTTTTCCTAAATGATTATCAAAGAAATTGGAAATTTATTGAACGTCTCCCTTGGTAAGTTATTCCAATCCCTAACTCCCCTTCCTATAAATGAATATTTGCCCCAGTTTGTCCTCTTGAATTCCAACTTTATCTTCATATTGTGATCTTTCCTACTTTTATAAATGCCACTCAAACTTATTCGTCTACTAATGTCATTCCATGTCATGTCATATCAGTTTAGTTGCGTACCTGAAAGGATTAAAGAAGAGATAATCTGGTTATTACAAAAATATTTTAAATAAGCAATCTTCTATAATACAAATTTGACATTCAGACCCATATGAAGCTGAATGAAATGGCGCTCTAATTGCTTGTCTCGGAGCTTGTAGTCATAGAGGAGTAATCTCCATGGAAACGGAAGACCACATTATAGTCAATTACCGCTAATGAGACATAAGCCTCTAGCTCTCGCCCTCCGGACTTTCTGACGGAAAACTGCTCACTTAGCAGTGAGAGTATCTCTTGCACACCTGTCTGAATATTGTAAACCAAATATTTTAAAAATATGTGCTGCAACTCTATGATAGCGCTTATATATGAAATAATTACAGTTGTTTGGTAGTCTGGGTGGCTCGGATGATTAGAGAGCTGGCTTTTTGACCTAAAGTTGACAGGATCGATCCTGACTCTCTCCAGTGGTATTTGAAAGTGCTTAAATATACATGTGTCGTGTGGGTAGTTCTACCAGAACATAAAGCAACTCCTGTGAGACCAAATTACGGCATATTGGTGTCTTCGTGGAAGTAATCAATAGAATGTAAATCCAATAACATTATTATTATTATTATTATTATTATTATTATTATTATTATTATTATTATTATTATTATTATTATTATTATTATTATTATTATTATTATTATTATTCCGGGGGGATTTAGTGGACCAAAGAGGTGCAAGAAGGTGCTGCTGTAAATGGGTGGACAGAGAAAAGATGAGAGCTTAATATAAAACACTAAATTTTTATATTTTATTTCCTTTTTTTTTGAGTTTTTAAAATTTGAGAGATAATCTGAATTACCAACAACAAATAACAGTTAAAGAGATCGTCAGCTCGGATAAGAAGGGCGGACTATCAGTCCAAAAATCAGGTACAATAGAGAAGTTTTTCGACACAATAGTTTACAAAGGTGATGGTGATGCTTGCTGTTTAAAGGGGCCTAACATCGAGGTCATCGGCCCAGTTTACAAAGGAATGAGCCCTGAAGTTCTAAAGGTACATTAGTTCAAAGAGCATTTTTGCTCCCCTCACTTACGTCGTATACCTGTAGTAGTTTTAGCTTCAAACGTTAATACAATCCAGCCTTTTGGAGGCACCAGTTTGTTACACTAGATAAATTTCAAAAAACTGTGTGTACTGTCATTTCTATTACACACTCGTCTATAAATAATAACAATTTAATAGGGTCAACGCGTGCCCATTCCAAAGGGCCTAGAAGTACAAAAGAAATGGTTTAAGAGGATCGGCCACGAACAAAATGCTAGGAGGCGAAATACTTGCACTCATTTGAAATACACTCAAATTCCTACATGGGCTTATGGCCCGAATTTGGAGAGGCTAAGCCTATACTACAGATATACTACTAGATGGGGAAATATTAAGTACCAAAACAGTTTTGAAGAATTTAGAGTTTTAGAAAATCAGGTTCACCTCCATACCAAGTTGTGTGTGTTGGGTATTCAGCCCGAAGGCTGGTTGGATCCTCAACAGGTCCACCATTGCCTAGGTATCACTGAAGAGGCGTACTAGAGAAATAAGGAGTGAGGTAGTTTCCCGTTGCTTTCCTCACTGAGCCAGAAGTTGCTATTGCATATCAGTCTTCCAAGCCCACTGAAATGCGTGCACCAAACTACCCTATGAGCGACATTTTCACACCATTCATAGCAGGGACTGGCTGCGTAAGGAATGGTATTACTAACATCACTCATACCTCAGCCACTTTCATATTGTCAAAGCCAAGGATAAAGCTGAGACAGATCAATGAAAGTAACAAAATTGCTCTAGCCCATACCAGAAGACATAGTGCACTGTAAACACTGCATCTTGCCAGCAAAGACACATAGCAAGTTGAATGGAAATTAATAGAAAGTGAACATTCTTTATTCCCTAAGTTACCGAGCTCGATAGCTGCAGTCGCTTAAGTGCGGCCAGTATCCAGTATTCGGGAGATAGTAGGTTCGAACCTTACTGTCGGCAGCCCTGAAAATGGTTTTCCGTGGTTTCCCATTTTCACACCAGGCAAATGCTGGGGCTGTACCTTAATTAAGGCCACGGCCGCTTCCTTCCAACTCCTAGGTCTTTCCTATCCCATCGTCGCCATAAGACCTATCTGTGTCGGTGCGACGTAAAGCAACTAGCAAAAAAAAAAGAAATTTTTCCAGCAGGGATTTGGATAAAGTCTTTATACTTGCCTGAAAATTTATATCTAAAGGTAATAATTTCGTGTGGCTATTTCTAGCCGGGTGCAGCCCTTGTAAGGCAGACCCTCCGATGAGGGCGAGTGTCATGTGTAGTTAACAGCGTGTTATTGTGGTGAAGGATAGTGTTACGTGTGGTGTGTGAGTTGCAGGGATGTTAGGGACAGCACGAACACCCAGCCCCGAGCCATTGGAATTAACCAATGAAAGTTAAAATCCCCGGCCCGGCCGGGAATCGAACCCGGGACCCCCTGAACCGAAGACCAGTACGCTGACCATTCAGCCAACGAGTCGGACATTTAAAAGCTGGTATTAACTTTAGAATTTTACATTAAGAAATAAGTTTGAAACGTTCCCTTCGTGTTAACTGCCTGGAGCTATCACATGTTAAAAGATGTGTTGTTGGGGCTACGGCAAGACTGTCCCTGCCCTCTATTTCGCCGTACACACGCTTAGAACGGAGCGATGAAGATGGCAATACGGCCCTAAAGCGTCCAACTTTTATAACAACTCAGAGGAGAAAGTTCCAAAACTCTCTCGACTAAGGCAGAATGCCTGTACACACCCCCAATTTGAATTGGCTAGAAAAATATACACAAAAAATTCTGATTGGTTAACAACTTAAAGAAGAAGGAAGCCGTAGTAGAGCTGACAACCTCAGCACATAAAAGAAAAAATCTGCAAACCCTTAAGCTTTACCAATATAGTTCGCACATTCCCTTACAAAAATTAATAGTCCGCCTCCCGCCAGAGGGGGCACATAGGCCTATAGCAGAGACATGTAAAGATTAAAGGTCCAAGTACCTTCAGACGCATAGATTAAAATTCACAGCACAGATGGCCTTCCAAAAGGCGTGCAGTTCAACTAGACGGAGTAGTTGTACCCCCGGTGCAATTATTAACAGTGATGATTATATCTTAGAGTATAATATGAAAATCATGAATGTCCAAATAATAATAATAATAATAATAATAATAATAATAATAATAATAATAATAATAATAATAATAATAATAATAATATGGTGCATGGTGTGGGTTACTGTAGTCACGTTCTAGTTCGTGAACCATGCGTAACGGCTGAGTGGCCTTGTAAGTGGTTCTGAGAGTCGGGACACCAGTTGCTATAGAATGGGAGTGGGCGTCTCGGACATATTCGTATTCTGAGGCTCGGCCCTCCTTGTACTCAGGCGGCTAGGACTATACAATCCACCGGTGATCCCTAACCCGTTAGAGGAGAGATCCTCACTTGGACTATGTGTAAGTAGGGTCGCATCCTGCTTCATGAATTTACCGAGCTCAGAACATTGTAAGCAAGCCTCGAACCTATGGGAGTAACGGAGTTCCACTCTCATTTGACAGGCGAGAGACTCCTTAGAAACAACTTGGCGAACGAAATGGAATTCGAAGGGGAGCTATCAATATTAATGGGGCTTATGGAAGAAAAAGTAGTAGAACTGGCTGAGTCAGCAAAGAGGATGCATCGGATGTACTACGAGTAAGTGGTATTCGGGTAAGGGGGATAACGAGGAAGAGATAGGAGATTATAAAGTATACTTGACGAGTGTTAGAAAGAAAAGGACAGAGTGTGGGGTAGGACTGTTCATCAGGAATACTGTTGCACGCAACATAGTTTCTGTTAGGCACGTAAATGAGCGAATGATGTGGGTAGATTTGGCAGTTGGAGGAATCAGGACGAGAATTATCTCAGTGTATTCACCATGTGAGGGTGCAGATGAGGATGAAGTTGACAAGTTTTCTGAAGTATTGAGTGACATCGCAGTCAGGGTGAACAGCAAGGATAGGATAGTGCTAACGGGCGATTTCAATGCGAGAGTTGGAAATAGAGCTGAAGGATACGAAAGGGTGGTTGGTAAATGTGGGGAAGATGTGGAAGCTAATAGGAATGGGAAGCGTTTGCTGAACTTCTGTGCTAGTATGGGTTTAGCAGTTACGAATACATTCTTCAAGCATAAGGCTATTCACCGCTACACATGGGAGGCTAGGGGTACCAGACCCATAACATACTATATCCTAACCGACTTAGAATTCAGGAAGTGTGTTAGGAATGTACGGATTTTTCGGCGATTTTTCGATGGTACGGACGTCTATCTGACCTGTAGTGAACTATCTGTAGTCCTAGGATAGAGAAAGTGAAATCTGTCTGCAAACGAATAAGGGTAGAAAATCTCCAGAACGAGGAAATTAAACAGAAGTACATGGATATGATTAGTGAGAAGTTTCGAACAGTGGACGGAAAGCAGTTCAGAATATTTTGTTTGGTAGTGGCTTTACGTCGCACCTACACAGATAAGTCTTATGACGACGATGGGATAGGAAAGGCCTAGGAGTTGGAAGGAAGCGGCCGTGGCCTTAATTAAGGCACAGCCCCAGCATTTGCCTAGTGTGAAAAGGGAAACCACAGAAAACCATCTTCAGGGCGCCCGACAGCGGAATTCGAACCCACTCTCTCACTGATGCAAGCTCACAGCTGCGTGTCCCTAACCGCACGGCCAACTCGCCCGGTAGGTTCAGGATACAGGAAGAGAATGGTTGGAATACAGGGATGTTGTAGTAGAAACAATAGGACAATGCATAGGAACGACCGTGTGTAAGCTTATCAGAAACGGCTCCAAACAAGGGCCGATGCATACAGGAAATTGTAAGTAGATGAAAGAAACAGCAAAAAAGAAAAAAAAAAAAGGAAATGGTTGTTAAATCCAAAAAAAAATCGTGGGATGTTTTTGGTTATAACATGGAAACGCTAGGTCAAGCAGCAGGGAAACTTTACTGGACAGTAATAAAAAAATGTTAGGAAGGGTGTTGGGGAAGGAAATGAACAGTGTTTTGGGTAATTCAGGTGAACTCATAATAGATCCCAGGGAATCACTGGACATGTGGAGGGAATATTTTATAAATATTCTCAACGTGAAAGGAAATCTTCCTGGTGGAGTCGCGAACCACCAAGCTCGCGGGGAGGAAGAAAATGATGTTGGTTAAAATTACGCTTGAGGAACTGGAAAGGATGGTAATTAAACTCCATTGTCGTGAAGCAGCAGGTACAGATGAAATTAGATCTGAAATGGTGAAGTATAGTGGGAAGGCAGGGATGAAATGGCTGCATAGAGTAGTAAGATTATCATGGAGTGTTGGTAAGGTACCTTCATATTGAACAAAAGCAGTATCTGCACCTATCTATAAGCAAGGGAACAGGAAGGATTGCAACAACTGTCGAGGTATCTCATTGATTAGTATACCAGGCAAAGTGTTCATTGGCATGTTGGAAAGGTGGGTGCGATCCGTGGTTGAGAGGAACTTAGATGAAATCCAGTGTGGATTCAGACCACAGAGGGGCTATCAGGATCAGATTTTCAGTGTGCGTCAGGTAACCGAAAAATATTACGAGAGGAATATACAGTTGTGTTTATGTTTCGTAGATCTAGAGAAAGCATATGCCAGAGTATCGAGGGAAAAGATGTCCACCATACTGGGGGATGATGGGATTAAGGGTAGATTATTAAAATCAATCAAAGGCAATTTTGTTGACAATTGGGCTTCAGTGAGAATTGGTAAAATGAGTTCTCGGTTCAGGGTACTTACAGGAGTTAGACAAGGCTGTAATCTTTCATCTTTGCTGTTCGTACTTTACATGGATCATCTGCTGAAAGGTATAAAGCGGCAGGGAGGGATTCGGTTAGGTGAAAATTTAGTAAGCAGTCTGGCCCATGCTGACGACTTGGTTTTAATGGCAGATTGTTCCGAAAGCCTGCAGTCCAATATCTTAAAACTTGAAAATAGGTGAAATGAGTATGGTATGAAAATTAGCCTCTCGAATACTAAATTGATGTGAGTAGGTAAGAAATTCAACAAAAATTAATGTCAAATTGGTGATACAAAAGCTGGAGCAGGTAGACAATTTTAAGTATTTAGGTTGTGTTTTCTCCCAGATGGTAATATAGTAAGTGAGATTGAATCAAGGTGTAGTAAAGCTAATGCGCCGAGCTAGCAGTTGCGATCAATAGTGTTCTGTAAGAAGGAAGTCAGCTACCGGACGAAACTATCTTCACAACGGTCTGTTTTCAGACCAATCTATGCTTTACGGGAGCGAAAGTTGGGTGGACTCAGTATATCTTATTCATAAGTTAAAAATAACAGACATGAAAATAGCAAGAATGATTGCTGGTATAAACAGGTGGGGACAATTGCAGGAGGGTACTCGAACGAGTTGATTAAAGCCAAGTTAGGAGTGAACAAGATGGATGAAGCTGTACGCATAAACCGTCTTCGGTGGTGGGGTCATGTGAGGCGAATGGAGGAGGATAGGTTACCTAGGAGAATAATGGACTCTGTTATCGAGGGTAACAGGGGTAGAGGAAGACCAAGACGACGATGGTTAGACTCAGTTTCTAACGATTCAAAGATAAGAGGTATAGGACTAAATGAGGCCACAGCACTAGTTGCAAATAGAGGATTGTGGCGACGTTTAGTAAATTCACAAAGGCTTGGAGACTGAACGCTGAAAGGCATAACGGCCTATAATAATAATAATAATAATAATAATAATAATAATAATAATAATAATAATAATAATAATAATAATAATAATAATAATAATAATAATAATAATTGTAGCTCTCCTGTGTCATTAAGTAAATAGATTTTATTGTACCATATACTACGAAAACTCTTCCTGGAAATTTATAAATATTAGTACCAAATGTCTAATACAATGCGAGCTTAAAAAGCCTCATTGTGTCATAGAAAGGCAGCGCAGTCGATTAATCGTTGTGGATTCCAGATTAATGACATTTGAGGATTTTTAATTGCTATAGCTGTGTATCGTTGTAACTCTTGTAGATAAAATTCTAGCAGTCAGTGTCTCTCAAAATATATAAAAAAGTAATTGGAGAATGTTAAACAAATGATTGCATTCATTCTCTTCGTTTGGAGAGCTATGAACCACGTCATTTCAACAGTCTCCTTCTTCGGGTTCCTGCATTTTTTCTCGATGTGTTCAATTCTCTCCCCATCCCCGTCCTACCTGGCTTAGTCTCGGCTTTTACCACAAATCTTCGTGTGCTTGAAGTTTCTTCTTAAGCGAGTTACGTTCCTGGATGTCTTCTTGTGTGTTTCCCACTTCTTAGAACTTTGCATAGGTTTAATTATTATTCGAGTTTTATTTCTATATAACACAATAAAAGGCTATAGCGCACAAGTTTAAATAAACAGACACTTTGCAATAGCGTTGCAGTATTCTCCGTTAAATCACGCAGTATTTACTGTACTATTATGCAGTTCTTCAGGCTCTTCGTTCCAGACTGCCTAGTGAGATCCCACGAACTCTGTTTATCTTTCTCATCTAACTTCAGCGTCGGACTCGTTGGCTGAATGGTCAGCGTACTGGCCTTCGGTTCAGAGGGTCCCGGGTTCGATTCCCGGCCGGGTCGGGGATTTTAACCTTCATTGGTTAATTCCAGTGGCCCGGGGGCTGGGTGTTTGTGCTTTTCCCAACATCCCTGCTACTCACGCACCACACGTAACACTATCTTCCACCACAATAACACGCAGTTACCTACACATGGCATATGCCGCCCACCCTCATCGGAGAGTCTGCCTTACAAGGGCTGCACTCGGCTAGAAACAGCCACACGAAAATAATAATAATCTAACTTCAGCGAATATTTCAATTAGAAAATAAAATAACAACGAATATTTCGCCTTTATGATCTAGTGGTTAATGTGATTGGCTGCTAATCACAGAGTTCAGGGTACGATTCCCACCTCAGCCATCCTCGAATTCCTTTTCCGTAGTTTCCCACTTCTTCTCCAGTCAAATGCCACGATGGTAACTAACGTAAGGCTGCGGCCGATTCCTTCCCTCTTCTTTGTCTATCCCTTCCAATAATCCCATCCCTCCGACAAGGCCTCTGTTTAGCATAGCAGGTTAGGTGGCCTGGGCGAGGTACTGGTTCTCTTCCCCAGTTGTATCCCCGACCCAAATTCTCACGCTCCAGGACATTGCCCTTGAGGCGGTAGAGGTGGGATCCTTCGCTGAGTCCGTGGGTAGAACCCACCCTGGAGAGTAAACGGATTAAGAAAGAAAGAAAGAAAGAAAGAAAGAAAGAAAGAAAGAAAGAAAAAAGAAAGAAAGAAAGAAAGGAAATAGGAACGAAGAACTGTCACAAGAATAATCTGTACTAATTGAATATGGGAATGCATTCCATGCTTATCGGTAAATTCGCCTGAAGCGTATTTGAGTGTTGAAAAATCTTCTACAGGGCTTTCACCTAGCAGTGGTTCAGTCTCCATTGTTCCAATGAGCTATATGTTATCGTATTCTCTCCATTCTACACACTGCTGCTTGCCGTGCAACAAACTCTAATTAAAAATCTATTCTTGACTTAGGCAAGCGTAATGAAATCGGAATAAAACCAGACAAAAAAATATAATGAAATTGCGAATCATTAAACAGACCAGTGTTGCTTCCTCCAAAGTAAACAGGCGCTGCAATTGGATACAAGTTCGGTAATGAATAGGGGAGCTTCCCTTGTAATTATGGGCCTTGGAGAAAAGCCAGGAATTTGCTTTACATTCCACTTTGTCCTTCACCATGTTACCCACTGTTATCATTCTGACTAACGAGATGCTGTATCCAAGGACTGAATGTGGCAAACCGAGCGGTTAGGGTCGCGTAGATGTGAGCTTGCATTCGGGAGATAGAGGGTTCAAATCCCGCTGTCGGCAGCACTGAAGATGGTTTTCCGTGATTTCCCATTTTCACAGCAGGAAAATGCTGGGGCTGAACCTTAATTAAGGCCACGACGACTACCTTCCCTGTCCTATCCCTTTCCCACCATTTCGTCAACGAAAACCTTCTTTGTGTTAGTGCGACGTTAAACAAGTAACAAAAAATACAACATTAAAAACAATGAATGTGGCAACAATGGTGCGTTGATTTCTCCGCTCTTTTGTCATGCCATACCTCGGGTTCACACAGATAAATATTAGGATAATATTTTACCTCTAGTCAAAGCGAATCCTGCCATACAATCATGTTGGCACAGTATAACTAGCTCTCAGAATATCATATCCTACGGAAGTAATAGTGTCGACCAGGTGCTGTGTCGTCATCATGAGCACTCACTGGCTGGCGGGTATAACAATATTATCCTCCAATGCCACCAGTATTGCCGATTAGAGATCCTTATACGTCTAGAAACCAATTCTAGAACCACAAACTCTGTCGCAATGCCTGGCACACCAAATCTACCAAACATTCTAGTTACTAGAGAATCCAATGATCAGTTCTCTGATTTTGTTGTTCTTTCCTATGATATATTTTATTGGACTATTTAAAAAGTTATGCACTCTCGTGGACAATATGTCACCGATCAGACGCTGCATTCTCCGAGTTACTGAAGCCAGTTTGATACTTGTTAATGTTAGTCGTTAGAACGTCTTTGTGTCGTTTTTTCTGTGATCCATTTTTGCATTGCCCTGTAACAAACACGTTTTAGTTCTTAATTGAGTGGCCGTCAACAGCGGGTAACAGTAAACGACAAGGACTCTAAATGTAACATGAAAGTTATTGGTGTTCCGTATGCCAATATTATCAGCCCCTTACTTTTATGTATTACGGTATTTTAGGTTAATGTCGTTAATATCATCTGTGGTGGGAAACAACGCGCATTACCTCTATCCACTGAGTATTTTCATTTAATGTGGTATATTTTTACATTCCGATGTTTATACTTGTTCCTAAACAATGTTCTAACTCCACTTCTATTTAAGGTTCAAATATTTCTCATTACTTAAATTATCTTAATTATACAATTAACTTTGTTTCATTCGAATTTTCCCTTCGGTTTTGTAATTGAAATTATGCCAGTTTGAATATTAATTTAGTTTGCTTATTATTCATTTACATTCATTTTGTATTCTATTAATTGTATTTTAATTTTAACTCTTTGAATTATTATATTGTTTAAATTTTAGATTGAAAGGATAATATGGTTAAGTCTACATTGAACAATGGTCTGGTAAATAAATTCATAAATTCATCTTCATTACCGTCCTTTTAGCGTTCATTCTGCAAGCATCTGAATTTACTAAACGCCTCCACAATCCTCTATTTGCAACTACCCCTGTGGTCTCGTTTAGTTCCATACCTCTTATCATTAGAAACTGACTCTAACCATCACCGGCTTGGTCTCCCTCTACTTCTCTTATCCAATAAGGCCCACACCTAGTTCTCCAATTAAGGCCCACGTGGGCATATATGGTCAATTTCACGTATTAAACAATATGATGGTTAAAAAACATTTAAGCTCTTTAGGCTTTTTCAATCGTGAAATTACCAGCGTTTCGCCCCAGTGTAGCAGTGGGCTCATCAGTTGGAATGCTGCACCTTTCCAGGACGCTGGCGGCTAGTGCGTCGTTGAGATAAACATTTCAACTAATTTTCTGGTGGGGCAGTAGTTCAAGTTGGGGAGGGCATTAAAGAGGATTAAACAAAACTTGGAAAAGGGTAATTTAGTATAATATTTTATCTAACGTTTATTAAATAACCGTTACTGTTTGTAAATTTGCACGTTCCTTTTTATGTTAAATTAATTCATTCAAGAAAATACGTGCATGTTTGAGTTACAATGATTTGAAGAGGGCTATGATGGCTGTTGCAGAATCCGTAAAATATATAGGAAGATAGAAAATTACCGTAAATTAAAATGCATTTTCACTGTCAGGACAGCATCAAAGAATTTTGACATCCCCAGGCGAACATTACGCAATCATGTTGATTTTGGAGATTCCGTTAAGAAACTAGAACAGAAAGCTTGTTTGAATGACGCACAGGAAAAATAACTTAGCAAGAGGATTTTTCGTCTTGCGGAAGTAGGTTATCCAGTTACAGCCAAAGTCCGTCCATCGTCAATCTCCATCGCCGCAAACCAGAATGAGAAGACTTTCACCCTCCCGGAAATCAGGTAGAAATAACGTATAAGGATTAAGTGAACACTGCTACCTTTACCAAATAGTTCCATATTTTGCAAAGTATAAGCCTGGAGGTAAGTTGCTATTGATTTTTGATGGAACGTCATCGCATTTAGATCCAGATATTTGGGATGCTGTTCATGAACATGACATCAGACTCTATTGCTTGTCCAGAAATATTACTCACCTATGGGCAAATCAATGTTCAAACCACTTTAATCACACTGGGATGAAGACATTCATCTCTACTGGTCCAAAAATAACAAAGCAGATGAAGTGTTCGGCAAGATATTCAGTAAAGTGTGGCCGAAATTAACGTCCCCAGCAAATGTTATCTCCCGGTTCCGTGCAAACAGGTATTTATCCATTTGACCCAAACATAATTCCTGGAAGTGCCTTTGCTCCGTCGCATACTACGCAGGAGCGTATTTCACCAGAAGCCTTGCTAACTGAACCTCAGCCGGAACAAAACTCGCGAAATCAAGAACCATCTGCTGCATCTAGCAAAAAGAGACGTCCTACTGACAAGTGAAACGATTCCAGCTCAAGCGTGAGTAAACAATTTTCAGTTCACGACGGTTCGAATGATTTAGATTCCAATGATGATGTTGAAGAAGAGGAGCAGGAGGAAGAAGAACTCGAATCTTCTTTCCAAAATATTTTGTAAACGTCTGAGTTTAAGAAGAAAACTCACACTTACAAGACTCAAGTTGTTGTTTGGTGACAAAATCCCAAAGCGCCATGCAAATACGGTGACAAAACTAGATATAATTCCTAGAGTTTGTTATTTTTAGCATTTGCGATAAATGCGAAATATGTCGAAACTTTTTCAGTGTATGTGCCTTCATCTTATATGACCCGTACGAATGGTTTTTAGCGATTTTGAATTAGCGATAAAATGAGAAATTGATTCAAAATGCTAAATTATACAATTTATGCGAAATAGATGCGAAACTCGCTGTTTTATACGAAATAAAAATATATTTTTAAAAACGATGCATTTTTCTTAAAAATAAGATATATGTTTTATTTATTTCAGGAGAAATAATTATTACGGCGCCCATTGCGATATTAAAGCGGTAACATGCTTTGACAAACACTTCCGTCCTGCTGCACGGAACATTTATAAGTTCATTATCGCAATTAGTTGGTCGGAGAGATTTATTCTCTTTATTTTCAGCCTACCCAATTGATGTCAGATGATACCTGAAGCTATTTTCTCTGTGTAAACAGTAACTCTGAGCTGAAATACGGAAAATAAAAAGCACCTCATTTTGCCGCTCGTTGTAAACAATCATGGCGGCATCCAAGCGCGGCATGGATGAGTTTATTCGTAACTGGTTTGAAAATAGTGATGTTGAAAGTGGAAATGATTCTCTGGAGAATGAAAATACTTCTTCTTCTTCAACTGACGGCGATGAAAGTGATTCCGATTTCAGTTCTGAGATGATAGTGCCAATTGAAACTACGTGACAAAACCAGAATGCAACAAGAACGAGTGAGAAGTCTAGTATATTTTTTTTTCCAGTTGCTTTACGTCGCACCAACACAGATCGGTCTTACGACGACGATGGGACAGGAAAGGCCGAGGAATAGGAAGGAAGTGGCCGTGGCCTTAATTAAGGTACAGTCCCAGCACTTGCCTAGTGTGAAAATGGGAAACCGCGGAAAACCATCTTCAGGGCTGCCGACAGTGGGGTTCGAGCCCACTACCTCCCGGATGCAAGCTCATAGCTGCGCGCCCCTAACCGCACGGCCAACTCGCCCGGTCCTAGATGGTAACATCGTCTCTCAGGCCAGGGAGATGTGTTCGGAGAAGGTGAGAGGATCGTAGCCTATACTAGGAACTGTCCCGCCATTCGGGTTAGTGCAGGAGAATGGGAAACCACGGAAAACCATTCTCAGGATAGCCGACGGTAGGGAGCAGCCCCTCTTCCGTCTCCCGAATACAGAGGCGTAGAGCCGCGGAGTGCAGAACTGTAAGCTCCTTTCACACACACACACGGAAGACCACCCAGCATTTGCACAGATAAGTAGGAGAGCATACAGCTATAAATTTCCACAGTAAAGATTATTTTTTGATGAAGTTCATCTTGAATTGTAACTCATTAACTCAAAGTTGGAAATAATCACTACACTAGGATTGCCACCAGACTTGTGTCGTACGGGACGTCTCGTATTTCACGCAGAATTCAGCTGTCCTGTATTAGCTGTTGTTGTCATTGCTTCAATTAAAAAAACATACAACTGTGATCTTTGGCATAACTTTGTAAGATCCTCGATATATACAAAATATTTCATACACCACCAGTGCTTAGTGTTCCTGGTTGAAATGAGTCTGTTGAACGCATATTCTCCTCGATGGCAAACAAGTGGGCTGATACGAAAAACAGATAATTAGGTTCGCTAAGAAAGAAAAGTTCTGCTTTCAACAATACAGTCATATAAAAATGTCATGTCAACCATTCCATACCATGATAAAATCTGACGTTGATATTTTAAAGGCTAAAAACTCAAACAGCAAATACACCTGGAAGTAATAAGGTAGTTTAATCCTGTTCTCAAATCAAGTGTCCATTATTTCCACATAATGTCCCGTATTTTCTGTGATATGTCCCTTATTTCGTTTTGAAAAATGTACCAACCTTACATTACGCACTAATTAGAGACTGTGATTGAAAAGTTCTACTATAAATTACAGACTTACGAATACTGAGTGATTACAACACATGCATTTGAATCATTGCACCATAATCATATCCTCATACAAATATTGTTGGACGAAATTCTACACTTTATTTCTCACTATTGTCTAGGATTCGCACGGTTTAAACCATATGGGCAAATTATGGATACGCTGTGTAATCCTTGCACTTGTAATAACTGTGGGTAGTATTAATTCCCGGATGATAAGGCTTATTATTCACGCAATGATTTTCTGTGCCATCCAGCATTTACATTGCATGTACATGAACAGCAATATTCTGAAGACAGTCCATGGATTTGAAACAGACAAATACTGAACGGATATCTCTGTGCTCACCAATTCTGTAAGTACAGACTACTCTCCCCACTAACCTCTAGGGTCTAGTTCTCAACGCTGCTTTAATATTTGAAGCGATTATCTGGGAATGGAACCACAAGCATGTGTGTAGAATGTATCTTCTCTCCCTTATTTGTATGCATATCCTGGTAGAATCAATACTGGGTTGGGCGACATACCTGCGGCGTTTGTTCTCCTTCACAGTTTCAAGTAGAATCACTTGTACGACCAGCTACTTACAGTACAACCTGATACATCACTTCAAGCTCTTCTTCTAGCTTAACATGACACTTGTTCAAGCTGAATAAAATGCCTCTCCAGATAAAATACAAGGTGCCAAGTAAGTAAGATTTCCAGAATCATTCATTGAAGAAAGACAAATAGGTTAGTATTGTATATAAGTTTTGAATGCAAAGATTTAATGGGTTTGAATATTATTTTATGAATAAGAAATGCCACTATTAAGTGCGTACAAATTGAATTTATGCACGATGAGATGACGTTGAGACAGGATGAGTTTTCTTCAAGTTTCAGCATTTTATCGGTTTCTCCCGTTCCGTTTATTGATCCCAATGACTCATTTTTAATCGCTCAAAGAATGTAAGAGAGCCTGGCCTGTCTGAACGCTCGTGTGCATTGTATATGATAACCTACCCATGAGCCCACATTAAATATTTTAGAAATCTATTTCCCTTCGTTAGAAAAGGCGTAGAAAACCCGTCTTACAATCCAGCACCGAGCATGGAACTAGAAGAACAGTCTGGCTAAGGTCCTCTAGAAGACTTTGAATATGTCCCTAAATCAACGGCACCATCTCAATTAACAATTAGGAATTTCAGAAATCAACGGCACCATCTCAATTAACAATTAGGACTTTCAGAAGACTACCCATTTTAACACTGTGGCCACCAGCAGACTTTTCGTATATTATGTGTTATGGCTATGTTCTTGTGGAGTCGTGCAATGAGTGAGTCTAAGCCCATTCCGTCAGATAATACTTTACGACTCTGCTAGTTTGGTCAGGGAACGAGCCTGCTTCTAGAACGAACGGAGAGGGACTCACAAATGAAGGAATCTGAACAGAGTCGAACCAGATTCACTACTGATCAGTCAAAGTGGGAGATATTTGAACAGCGAGTTGTGTGTGTATCAACCTGAACTCAAAACTCGATAATAGGCTCAGTATACCAGTACTCTCAGTTGTGCAGTTACTCAACGGGGATCAAACTGCCTTATTTCTGCTTCGTGTGTGTGCGTCATATGTGTTATACACAGTGAATGAGTAAAGAAATCGTCTGTATAAGAGAAATGTTCCTAGAATCACTGCATATGGCAATAGTGTACCAATGAGTGAGGCAATTGAGTTTCCAAGTTTCCGAGTCGCCCGAAGCTGCCCATACTCGTTCTACTGATCGTCATAAAACAACATGGATAGTTCGGTAGGATCATTTGTGTACAGTAAAGTGCAGCGTCTTTCCGAGTTAGGGTCTTTTAAAGACTCACTGACAAGCATAGGCGCCCATATGACAGTTTCTAGAGGGGGGCCCAGACCTGGGGGTACGTTGTAATTTTAATATTTTGGAAGATAAATGGCGATTTGTATTTTGCGTTAGAATAACCCACGGTATCCCCTGCCTGTTGGTGGGGGACGGTACTGCCGCTTTTACGTAATACTGACTTTTAAATCATTTTCTTGAAAGGAAAACACGTAACTACACTAGATTTTTGCCTTTCCCTGAAAGCTAGAGGGGGGCCGCGGCCCCACCTTGCCCCCGGGTATGGGCGCCTTTGCTGATAAGAGTGCTCGAGCAGGTTTTGAACAAGTCTAGACTTTCAAGTAATGATCGAGTCCCATCTCCTTTACATGAGTTTGAACGCGTCTGTACGCCGTTCTTCACAGCTCTAGTTCTTTTTTTTACTGAATTTATTGCTTTAGATTAATGAGGTGATGAAGAACATTCCTTCCAATGCAGAATATGTCGTGTGACAAAACACAATGCACGTGCCTTTTTCATTATAATGCTCAAGGAGAGATATAACGTGGCCATGCTTATCAGCTCTTGAGAGCAGTAGCGGCGATTGGGAATTAAAAGTGCGGGGGCAAAAAAGTATACAGATAACAAACAGCACCCGGGTTTGTGGGATATAGCGGACGGGGGGAGGGGGCGTATAAACATCAAAATTAAAATAAAGGGTGCAAAGTGGTAAGTTTTTTTAATGCCCTCTCAGCGAACTTTGACAGAGAGGTAAAGATTGCCAGTTTACCAACTTAAGTGCGGTAATAATAGTTTTCTGAAATTTTGATTCAGTACTGTACTGTACATTAAAACTTTCACGAAAGGAAGAATATTTCACATTCCTTACAATTAAAAAGAAATACGGCGTGATTATACAATAAAAATAACTTATTTGACTACACACTAAAAAGCTAACAGACGCTAAAGAGACTGCCAGACTGACGAATGCGTGCGGCAAGCGAGTGAATCATACCTCAGTGTCCATGACCTTAGAAAAAATTATACCGCTGCTACCCTTCCTCACAGTAGAGGCAAAGTCTTCACTACTTGCTGTGGCGCTATACAAGTAAGTTAGCCGGGACGAACGACATTTTGTGCGTATTTCCGCAAAAATTGTGTTTCAAATTAAAGAAAATAAACGAAAGAATTAGCTGATAAGACAACAGAGCTTGTACAAATTGCTTTTTTTTTAAGCATTTCCTATAATTCCTAGTTTCATCCGGCTAAAATGGAATAAAAGTGTAACAGTTTCATCACAAAGTGAGGGGGTGGGGGGTGGGCAACTGCCCCCACTCGCCCTCTCCCTAATCGCCGCTACTGTTTGAGGGAATAAATTTGATGTACAGCACAATAAAAATCGCTAGTTGTGTAAAAAACTGTAGTTACAGTATAGTGTTATGAAACAGAGTTCATAATTACTTTCTTGATCTAGGAGGATACAGTTGTACGAAATATGGTTAAATATAGTTAATATAGTATGTTGGTGTAAAAGAGTAAGTGTTGTGATGAATAAAATTGTGTTTGGCGTAATGATAAATCAAGCTTCCTTGTACCTCGCAGGTAGATATCTCCAAGTTTTTGTTTCAAATGAATAAAGAAAACAAATATCATCCTGGAAACAATAAACAGAATAATTTTCCATTATTAGGCTTACTATAATTTGACAGCAGCGTGGGTTTAAGAAAATTAAGTTAAGAAAAAATAAAGAAAAACAATTACTGAGTAATGAGCCACCAGCGACCATGAGTTCCTTTTATTAAAACACTCGGCCATCATTCCGTAACAACCACTGATATTTTGTCGGTGAAGTTTACTTCCACCTGTATGTCAGAAAACCAGTTGGTTTTGCTATCAGGAAAAGTGGTTGGATACAGTAAAATCCTCTTTGATGTAATATAATGATATCCTCTGTTGCAGCATTGCCCAGGTCAGAACCAACGATCTACGGAGTACATCCGTCCTACTCCATAGGGGAACGTGTGTCTGCCATTTGCACGGCCGACAAAAGCTATCCTGCTCCAGCCGTCACGTGGTACATCAACGGCATAAAGGTGAGTGTTGGTGATAGTGATTGTTGTTTTAAGAGGTAGGACGTTCTTAACGCCCGGCCTCACAAACCTAGCACTGCCGAGGTCGAAAGAAAACAAGAGTTGACCAAGAGAGATCTGATAGTTACAAGCATATGGAAGCAATATTAGAGTCAGGTAGGGGCAATATGGTGGCTAACACACGCTCCAAAGAGCGCCCTGGAAGTTATCCCTTACAGTTGCCTCTTACGACAGTCGGGGGATATGGTGCATGGCATATTCTTCTTCTTCTCCTTCTGCTTCGTCTGCTTTTCCTACGTTTTCCTTATGCCTAGAATTTTCTTAGTTACCTGGGGTAGACACTCCAGTTATGCGGTCGGATGTCTTCCCTGCATTCACTATTCAGTGTGTCTGTGATGGTTTGTTGTGTGTAAATGATGATGTGTATTAAAATGAACACGAATCACAAGCCGCCGACCTTGAAGAATTAACCTGCACATAAGTATAACATAGATCACAACATCAAAATATTGCTTATATCGTTTGAACAGTTATTTTGACAGTTGCAACAAGGATGCAAAGACTTTTATCAAATAGTTGAATTTTGTCCTGATTTTATTTTAATTGAGTTTTCTTTCTTGACTGAAGATGTCCAGAAAACGGGACGAAACATGTCTCATTATTATAGAATAATATAGTCTTAATAATAAAGACGTTTCATAGTATTGTAAAGGTGGAATATTTGACATAAGGATTTCACAAGTTACCACATGTAAGTAATAGAATGTGTGGATGTTCTTAACTCGATGACTAGCTTTACAAATATATAAATCTGAATTTAAATTGAAAAATATGAAAATTAATATTCATTAAATAAAATACACAATCGTCGAACCTTGTACTCACACTTACTTCTTACCTGCTTACTTACACATACGTTATTTGATGGGCGCCAGCTACAACTCAGTGTAGCAATAAGAGAATGAGAATCTTGACTATTTCTAGGGTGTGGGGTAATGAGCTTACTTGTGACAACATACCATATGAGTTCTGGGAAAAGGAGATTGGTGTTCGGTTTCCCAATCAAATTTGAGGTTAAGAAATTTTACTGTATAAATGAAACGAAAGATTAATTTGATAGAACAAAATATATTCTTGAAATTGTATATAAAAATAGTAAGTCTTGTTGCGATAAAACAGATAAGAATATGAAATTATGACATTGCAACTGAAAGAAACTAGGCATGAATTTGAATTCTTCTTGACCGGACATTTAACAATTTATACGAAATATATCCCTCACTGGTTCACTTGACTGTACCTTCAACACTTTGTGGTATAATTACGACGTATTCCTTAGATCTGGTGTTTACTGTAGATGTGTCACGCCTAATTTGGTGATGTATCCATGTGACTTCTTCTTCTCCATATCATATGACTTTTTTGTAAGTCTGTATGGTATGAGTTCATTGCAAGTGTATCCTTCTATGACTCCATCACTGTTCACTATCCACTTCTTCTCTCTTCACCTTCCGTTTAACTTATGACTCCCGTTGACTGACTGAGGCCACTCCATCTCGTTCACTTAATGGCCAACTGTAGCCTCTCCTTCCAACAGAATAACGACTTCTTCGCTGTTCAGCTTCCGTTTAACTAATGACTCCCCTTGACTGACTGAGGCCACTCCATCTCGTTCACACTCCGACCAAATGTCGCCTCTCCTTCCAATTGGGAACATGCATCATTTTCAATTTTTTTTTTTTTTGAAAAGTACACCAATGAAATAGTACGTAAACGTATTACATTGTGGTAAGTTGCCTTGTTTTCTACCATTAAAAAAACATTTAATAGTGCCTTTCCGCAAGGCGAGTGAAACGGCCTCTGACGTAAGCGGCGCGCTGTGACGTCACGATCCAGTACCGCATGCAGCTCTACCAGCCGTCGTGCATCAGCCGTTGCTAAAAGCCGATTGTTTATTATTCATGATGGCGAATAACTTCGAAATGACAGAAGAAAGGTTCGAAACAGCACAGTCAGACAATCTACCATGTGTAGATGTCATCATTCTTGAAAAATGTGACTTTTGTGGCCGCAGAAATTTGCGGATAACAAGCAAGTTTGTAAGTGGCGTCTTTTATATACGTGCAATGTACTGTAACCCATAGTATTAGGATAACAAAGAACCTGGATAGATATCACATCACTTTCAACATTTCCTTCTAGATTGATTCCCCTATTAAAGAATAACATTACATTTTCGGGCTTTCAGCATTAGTAAAGTAAGAAATCGGATTTCAGCACTAACATAAACATATAGGTAGTATTATAGTACTAGTCCGCTTCTGTGGTGTAGTGGTTAATGTGTGCCACTCCCGGAGGCCCGGTTTCGATTCCCGGCTCTGCCATGAAAGTTGAAAACAAATAGTACGAGGACTGGAACGGGGTCTACTCAGCCTCGGGAGGTCAACTGAGTAGAAGGGTTTCGAATCCCACCTCAGCCATCCTCGAAGTTGTTTTTCGTATTTTCCCACTTCTCCTCCAGGCACCTAAGGCCACGGCCGTTTCCTTCCCTCTTCCTTGTCTATCCCTTCCGATCCTCCCATCCTCCAACAAGGCCCCTGTTGAGCATAAAAGGTGAGGCCGCCTGGGCGAGGTAATGGCCCTCCTCACCAGTTTCAGCACCATACCCAAAGTCTCACGTTCCAGGATACTGCCCTTGAAGTGGTAGAGGTGAAATCCCTCGCTGAGTCCGAGAGAAAACCAACCCTGAAGGATAAACTGATTAAGAAAGAAAGAAAGAAGGAAGGAAAGAAAGAAAGATCATAGTACTATAGGGCTATAATCTATCATTCCCCAAAAAAATATATATTTATGGTTGGGACAACTGGCCCACCCACTTCCGGGGCCCATGAAAGAGAAACATTAAATATCTTTGTGGAGGGAAAAGTTAAACATGATAAAGATAAATATGACTTCATCTAGTTTTCACAAGTCGGGCTGAGTGGTTGAGACGGTTGAGGTGTTGGCCTTCTGAGCCAAACTTGGCAGGTTCGATCCTGGTTCAGTCCAGTGGTAGTTGAAGGTGCTCAAATACGTCAGCCTCGTGTCGGTAGATTTACTGGCACGTAAAAGAACTCCTGCAGGACTAAATTCCTGCACATCGGCGTCTCCGAAAATCGTAGAAGTAGTTAGTGGGGCGTAAAGCCAATAACATTAATTACGTTTGGCTTTTAACAAGCTGAGCATATCAGGCAAGAAAAGTGTCCTGGTGACATTTTAGTCGTTCAATACAGGAATGTCTTTGGGTGCTCTGACTTTTACTTTTTTTTTTTTTTTTTTTTTTGCTGTTTGCTTTACGTCACACTGTCACATATAGGTCTTATGGCGACGATGGGACAGGAAAGGCCTAGGAATGGGAACGAAGCGGCCGTGGCCTTAGGTACAGCCTCAGCATTTGCCTGGTGTGAAAGTGGAAAACCACGGAAAACCATCCTCAGGGCTGCCGGCAGTGGGGTTCAAAACCCACTATCTCCCGGATGCGAGCTCACAGCTGCGCGCTCCTAACCGCACGGCCAACTCGCGCGGTATTTTTACCCTTCGGTTTATTGACTTGGCTTGTATAACCTAAAACTTAGGCTAAGTTGGATAATATTTTAAACACCTACATCACTATTTTCACCTGTGTGCAGTTATGTTATTTATTTCATTAATATTAAGATAATTATTATAATTGAGCATTGTTTACTTATAAGACCCCAACAGACAAGCATTGGTTTTGTGTAGAGTTTTACATTTGTTAAATTCACGTTGTTTCCTTTCATGATGTACGCGCCTATTCTTTGTTACATTATAGAGTATTTAGATATAGCCTAAATTTCTTTACCAATTAAACTCTTCAATAAAGACATACATAACTGTCGCATGCCAAGATAAATTGGTAGAATTAGAGCTGTCAAAATGGTTCATAACCCCTTTGATTTATTATCTTGACATGGATCACCCAAAACATAGGTTAGGTTTGGAGAATACTTTAATAATCAGCATTAATGCACTCTTTATTACTTTCATATTCCAAGATGTAATTGAAGCATTTAATAAAGCATCATACATTAAAATTTAAAGTTTTACCACTAGAATAGCTGACATGGAAAAGTGATTGAAAATTCAAACAAATTCATCTTACGTTAAAATCTTCAAAAAAATAAACTGTAGACTTTTCCGATATATCACCAGCATTTCTCCGGCTCGCCAAAATCCATTTCTCCCTAGTTTTAGCGTCTTTGGAACATTTATAAACAACTTGTTTGGGATAGTATGCGATGTGTTATTGCACATCGGAACTCTACACCATTTATAAGTTTTCTGCCTCATTGTCTGCGCAGGATTCATTTTAAGTCTAAAATATACCACTCATATTATTATCCAATGTATACACCTCGAATTTAACCATACCAGACACTAACGTAAAGTAGAAATACGCGAAGTGTATCCTGCTTCTCACAGCACACTATGTGTTATTTCGTCTGCTAATTCAGTCAACCTGTACGATGACATCAGACCAATGAGATCGCGTTCTTGCGTCACGTGACAGTTTCGTACATTGATTTAGAGTTTTATCATGTTTGGAGTTATTATTTGTACATTCTGATCACATTTTTGAATTCTGCATGAAATTTTGAATCAGATTAGCATATTTTTAATTAAAACCCCGGATCATGCATGTTCCCTATTGAATAATGACTGACGCTACAAGATACAGCCACCTTTTAAGGACGTTGGCTGACGCACCTACGTAATCTCCAGAAATAACTATTATCTACTCCCACCTCGCGACAAATGTTACATACAATGGTGAAATAGCCCAGGACTCCCTAGGAAACTCAAAGAAACTAAGCACAACGCTAAATGCTCACGATGACGTAGCCATGACGTAGCGATGACTTGACAGTAATACCAGCAGTATTGCACAATGTAGCAGTGTCATATCCACATCTGATATACAGCAACTCTTTACTGTACATGTTTCTAATGTTAATCTACACACACGTATATATGCATACATTTAACTACAATCACGCAAGCAACAAGCATTGCAGAATAGAATTGAACAAGAATGATAATACAATAATAGTAATCTCACAGATAAAATAACAATAGTATGGACATAATAATAATAATATTAATAATAATAATAATAATAATAATAATAATAATAATAATAATAATAATAATAATAATTCAATAATAATATCACAGATGAAATAATAATAATACTAAAAATACAGATATCACCTTGTAACGGGACTTGAACCGTTTCAAATGGTAAGCATATATTCTTTGTTTGATAGGAAAAGCAGTGTCCTGTTTATTAAGCGACATGATTTTGAAATGAATTGCTGTACAGGATGGTCGGAAACAGTGTTAAATGGTTAAAAGAGCGTTAGAGGGATGGTCATACTGATAAATAAGTGGAAAAAATAATTAGATATCTCGCAGCCTTGTCATTTTATAAGCTACTGAAGTTAGCCAATCAGATCGCTTTGCGTGCGATTCCAGATTGAATTTGCGAGGCAGTGTTACTAAATTTGCACGTGGTTTATGACTGGCTTGAGAGCATCAATAAGAAATAAACTTCTCCAGGGGTGGGACTTGAACAAGGACCTCCCTGCTGATAGGCTCTACTAGAAATAAGCACACTGAAATCCATGGTGCGTTGGTGTTTGATGATCATTTCTCGGCATGGCTCTCAAGCCCGACGAAGCCACGTGTAGATTTAGCAACACCGCCTTGTAAACCCTATTTGAATTCGCCCGCGATTCGATCTGATTGGATAACTTCAGCAGCTGATGAAAAGATAACGGCGCGATAAACGCTCTAGTGTTCATATACTCAGTTCACGTTGTTTCCAACCGCCCTGTATATACAGAGTGGACGACACCTATTGCACCAAACTCTTAAGTGATAATGGGCATCAATATTCAATGTACAATATTCTTCTTCTTATTATTGTACCGGGAGGTACATCCCAACGCCGCGCATTCAAATTCAGTGCCTAAACGAACCCCTCTATTGGTAAAACAGTGAAACTGAAACTACACTAACTTAGAACTTTACTCAGAAGATGTCACCACAGAAATATGATGTAATTTTGTTATTGTGCAGTTGCCTAAACTGAGTGAATTTCTACTTGTTTTGTTTGACATTCATCAAGAAGTCTGAACAGTCTTCCAGAGAAGACACTACTAAAAACTATGATCATGCACCATGGTGCGAGGTGTAAGAAGTTATAATTTAAAGAAGTTTTGTATTTCTAGGTTTTTGTAACTGAATGATGTTCATTTATTTTTGGGTTGGCAATACTTCCTGTTTCTTACCACCAGTTTTGAATCTAGCCAATCCCTAATTTCTGTATTTAATTTTCAACCTATCATTGGCTTCTTGTTCGATTCTAAGTGTAACTTTTGAATTTATCCAATAAAATTGAGAAGGTGTGGTTAGTTTAATCTTGATCTCGAACCTTCCCTGAGGGTTTATAAACTGCGGCTTTTCTCGTTTTTGGCCAATTGATCGTCATCTTACTGAGCGTGTGTGTCAAAGCAGGAGGCGGGCGGTTTCTTTCATCGGTCAACCGAACATCTACGAGGTAATGGCCACACAACTTCTTTCTTTCTTGCTACCTCCGCAGTTTAACCCGAGAGAGAGGTCCGACTCTTTAGTTATGTAACCAGCTTTTTTAAAATGTAACTTCTTCCGGCTAATGTAAAAAATTAAATCTTCAACTGTAAATCGGGGATAGAGAGTGAATTACCCTCTCGAGCTCCCCTTCATCTTGGTTTGAGGTGACTACGTTTTTATAACTGTTTTTAATTCTGTAATGTGGTAAAGTAATTTCTATTCGAATCACCTCAGTGGTTTGGGAGTAGCCCCTGTTTCATCGGCTTAGTGCCCCTTAGGTTTTGTTAGTGCTCATATCTAGGAGTGCAAGTATACGCCTCCATTCATTTTGTGTTCGGGCCATTAATTTAACCTGTGATTATTATTCAACGAAGGCCCAGTAGGTTGGGTATTTAATACCCCTGTAAAAATAAAGTTCCATTTGTAATTGGTGGTTTGAAAGACCCGAGATTATTGTAATGTTGCCTTGAGTAGGCAGTAAGAAATTGAGAGCCTCTTCGCTCTTTTCCAAATTTTGTAATTGTAAAGAGTGCCTCTGGAAGGCTAGATATTCGATTTTGGTGAGCAAGTGCTCCATGAATAAGGGGATTGCTGCCCTTGAATAAATTTGTGCTCTTTTGTAAATTTGAGCTAGGAGCTCAGGAATTGTAAGGCGAGGGGCGTGAAGCTCAGGATTTGTAAAAGTCACTAAATTTTGGATTTTCCTTGTCTTGTTTAAAATTTGTCATTTTACCTGTTCTTTCATTGTTATGAAAAATTGTTAAGTTTGAAGTCCTAAAAGAAAATATAACCTTTGTTAAAGTTTTAATCCAATTCTTGACATTGTAGTTAGACCCATTCAACCCGGTACATTCTTTAACCTCTTTCTGCTCCACGGTAACCCCTTAACTATTATTATTATTATTATTATTATTATTATTATTATTACGGAGCAAATGGCTGTGCGGTTAGGGGCTGTAATTTAATCAAGGCCACGGTCGCTTCCTTCCCACTCCCAGCACGTTCCTTTCGCATCGTCCCCATGAGGCTTATCTGTGTCGGTGCGACGTAAAGCACATTGTGAAATAATAATAATAGGTATTATTGTTATTATTATTGTTACGGAGATTCCGTGGAGCACATAGGTGTAAGAAGGTGCGGGCGTGAATGGGTGGACAGAGAAAAGATCAAATCTTAATTTAAATCTCCAAGATTTAATTTTTTTCTTTCCTTTTTTCTGAATTCAAATTTAGATGAACAACGCCAAATAATAGTTGGATAGACAAAGGTGAATCGTCAGCTCTACTAACAATAATTATTTGGAAGACCCTCAAAACATCAGGTACACAATAAATTACAGAGTGAGCTTGAAGCTCCACTGCTCCATTCATTTAATACTTTAGGATACTATTTTCCAAGTTATTACAATCGAGCCTTTCCAAGACAATCTAAATTTTACATTAGATTAAAAAAACAGTTTTCACTGTCTTACTCGCTCGACAGCGTAAGTTACATTTAAATATGAAAGTTAAACTTTAACCGAGGCAATAAGTGCCCACTCTACCTGGCCTCAGTGAAAAAAAGAAAATATTGAATATATCGGCCGAAAACCAAAATGTTAGGCGGCGAACACTTGCTCTCCTTTGTAATACACTTGACAGTTCTCAGAAACCCTATGTAGGCTTATGGCCCGAAGTTACAGAGGCTAAGCTTATACACTGAGGTGACTGGAATGAGAGAAAGAATTAAATACCAAAATGGAGATAAAAATTTTAAGGTTTACAAAATCATAGTCACCCCAATACCAAGTTGATTGGGAACTACCAGAGGGTTAACGCTCTTTTATTCCCTAAGTTAGAATAAAGTCCTTAGACTTGTTCGAAAAATTACATCGAAAAGTTGATACATTTACATTACGAAAGAAGTTTGAAACCTATCACATGATTAAAATATGTATGCCATTACCTTGAGCTGGTGAGCCTTCCGACGACTAGCAAGGCTTTCCCCCTGCCTCCGTTACGAACACACTCTAAACTTCTTGTCTGGAGCGATGGAAAAGACAACATGGCCCAAAAGGCCCCAGCTATTATAGCGGAGAGGAAGGTTCCAGAACACTCTGGGCAGAAGCCCTGTACACATCCTCAATTTATATTGGCTAGTTCAATAAATATCCAAAATCTGTGATTGGTGGAAAATTTACATGAAGAAACAGTGCTAGTAACCTAAGAACACAGAAAAGAATATACAAAAATTACAGTTTAGCCAACTGATAAAAAACAAAATTCACTTGAAAATTAAGTGTCCATCCTTTCACCAAGGAGGGGGGGGGGGTGTTGGCACATAAGTCGGCAGTAGAGACACCTGAAGTTGAAGTTCCAAACTTCTACAGCTAGTGTGTTCACTGGTCGTATTACAAATGGCCTTCTAAAAAGCGCTCAGTTTGAATGTACGGAGTGGGGGTATACCTCCGGTATTATTATTATTATTATTATTATTATTATTATTATTATTATTATTATTATTATTATTATTATTATTATTAATCAGTTTAGAGGGACTCTAACTTCTGTTAACAGGCCGAACGCTGGCTGCTGGACATTGATCCTCCACACGACGAAGTGGACGCCCAAGGATTCGTGACCCGATCCCTTCCTCTCCACTTCATAGCAGAACGTCGTTTCTTTGAACGTCCAGGAGGGGCCATGGAGTTGAGGTGTACTGCGACCGTGGGGGACCGAGCTTGGCAAAAGTTGGTCACCCCTGTACTAGCAACGCTCACCAATCAAAAACTGGCTCAAGAACAGTTCGACAACTCAGGTAAACTTCTGTGCTGACGAGTTTTTTTCTTGATTGATAAACATGTTGTTTCTTACAGTTTGAGGACTGTTATTGACAAAAGTATTCGTTATTCACGCTCCACTTTAGAATTGGGAAGCTGCGCAGTTTGAATATTAAAGTTTCGAAATCCGGAGCTGGTAACAGGTATACTGAAAGTGATTTTTGTCCAGCGTTATCCCAATACTCCTTCCCCGTACATGCCCGTATAATAATTAAATTCGTCAGGAATGCTTTGTAATCGTAAATCAAAAGAAAAAGAATCACATACAAAAATATACCAGACTAACGGATAAGATGATGAACATGCACACACTACATAAGGGTGATGGCTAATATGTCTCAAGTCTCAAAAGTTGATTTTGATACAATCGATATCTCAGCACGTGTCAGGAGTGGGCATATGCGAACATGTGAGATAAGATTTATAATTTAAACGAAACTCTCGAGCAACCGACTGAAGCCATTATTGAGATGAAATCTGTGGTACTAATTTTCCGTTTTTATGCCACTATGGTACATAGATTTTGCGACGAAAGGTATGATTTCAAAGCCCGATATGATTCTGGTGCTTGTAAAATTCTCTGTTCATAAAGACTGCGATATGTTCAGTACATAGATATTGAGGCAACTGAGTTATTTGTTTCCTGGATTTGCTGAATAAATAAGAATAAAACATGTTCCTTCTTCTATTACATTCAAAAATTTACAATTCACAATTTAGAGGTCATTCAAATGCAATATGAATTTCAGCAAGCTGGGCAACTTTTAAAAGAGCCTTCTCAAAAGTAAGTTTTTTGACATATCGCGTTCCGCCTTAGTACCACAGAAATAACATACCTTGAAAGATCGTGGGAAGATTTTTAATAGATATTACCTTGCATTACAAATAGGAATTATTTGGAAGACGATTTAGGTATTTGATTTCGAATTCTTCTGTTTTCTAGAGTGTAGTTGTTAACACTTCACTAGAACTAGTGCCACACGATAGCCTCGCACTTACACATACAAGTACCAGGATGAGTAGCGCAGATGGTAGAGCACTGGTCAGCTGAGCTCAAGTTGGCGGATTCGATCCCACCGGTCATTCCGGTGGTATTTCAAGGTGCTCAAATACGTCAGCCTCCTGCTAGTAGATTTACTGGCAAGTAAAAGGACTCCTACAGGAAAAAATTCGGACAAATAGATGTCTGTGAAAACTGTAAAAGTAGTTAGTGGAACGAAAAACCAATTACATTATTATTTATTTACAACTATGGCCATTTAAAACCTAGGGACTGTTTAACCTCGCCCAGAAATACCTGCAAATTTCTTCTATCCCAAGCTTCACCAACATCTCCTTTAACGCCCTGAAAATCCCGAGTTACTTGCTCACTCAAGTGAAAACTTGGACTACCTAGAGGTGTTCCTCCAACTGGCCGTCCTGTTAGATTTTCATGATATAGGCCATCATTACATCGGATATGCCCTAACCAACTCAAAAGTGTACTTCGGATTATAGCTAATAATAATAACAACAACAATAATAATAATAACTACTGTATGTTAATCATTCAATCTGGTTCTGAAATCAGGAGCTTTTAGATACCTGCCCAAAAAGCAGAAACTTTGGAAATCACCAAATCCCAATCTTAGCGAGTTGTGGTCGCTCGGAAAGCCCAGATAAATGAACTAGAACTTATGGCTCCTCCTATGAACCCAGAAGATGACATGCCACCAACAAAAAATAAATAAATAAAAGAAGCCCTAAAAAGTCTCAAGAACAGGTAAGCCAGTGCAAAAGACTCAATATCAGCAAAAATGCTGAAATGGGATGAACCGGAAATCCTGGACGACCTGCATCATATTTTCCGGCAAATATGGGAGACAGAAAAGCTACCAGACGAATGGAAAACAGCGCTGATCCACACACTCCATAAGAAATGAAACAAACAATATGTTAACAACTATAGAGGCGTGTCGCTACTCCCAGTCGCTTACAAAATCCTCTCCAAGATACTTCTGAACAGAACTGAAAGAATCCTAGATAAGCAACTTGGAGAATAATAAAAATATAGTAGTTTCTTTCATTGACTTCAAAAAAGCCTTTGACTCGGTGGGCAGAGAGACCCTAGATAAGATCATCAGAGAATTTGGGGTCAAAACTAAACTCTAAACTGGCAAACATTATCAGAGAAACCATAACAGGCACAACTTCTAAGGTGAAATTAATGGGAGAATTGTCTCAGTCACTTGAAATTAAGACACGTGTGCGACAGCGTGATGGATTATCACCACTATTATTCAACTGTGTCCCAGAGAAGATTGAGAGAATTTGGAAGTCGGAGCTTGAAAATCAAGGGATAACTCCGATCTGCCTAGGAAGAAAATCGGGAGGAATCAAAGTCAACTGCTTGGCTTTCGTTGAAGATTTTGCGATACTTTCAGAAAACCTAGAGGAAGCGGTCATATAGATCCTCCTGGAAAAGATCACTAGGAAGACGGGACTTAGGATTTCAAAAGAGAAGACCAAGTTCATAATGAATGATAAATATGGACTACAATTCCTTGAAAAAGAGATTGGACAGATTCAGAGGGTTAAAAATTTCAAATACCTTGGTGAAATCATACAAGAGATCGGACTAGAAAAAGCTGCTGTAGACGGTCGTATCTCAAAAAGGCACACAGCTTATAGACTGACTACAAACATCTACAACAAGAAATGCATGTCATGGAATTCCAAATTAAGGCATTACAACACTGTAGTGAAAACAGAATATCTGTATGCCAGCGAGTGCCTCTCGATGAATTACAAGTTGGAGAAGGTGGGGATCTTAGAAAGAATACTAATACGAAAAATCTTGGGCCCAATCCAGACTGAAACCGGCTGAAATTTTTTTGGGAACAACAATGAAGTCTAGAAAAATGTGGAGAAAATTTCAGAGACAATGAAAAAGAGATCGTTGTCATTTCTCGGATATTTATACAGAATGAAGAAAACCAGACTAACCGAAAAGTTATTCGACTACCTGTGGAACAGAAGGCAACGACGGTATGGATTGAGGAAGTTCGTAAAGATCTAGAGAAGTCCAACATCCAGGAATTTCAGATGTTCAGATGTTAGACAGGAAAACATTGCGGGCCATGATTCAAATCCTGGAAGGGTTTCAGTTCGAAAGACGAGAAGAGCCTGGACGGATGAACAGAAGAAACAGCATATCAATCAATCAATCAATCAATCAATCAATCAATCAATCAATCAATCAATCAATCAATCAATCAATCAATCAATCAATCAATCAATCAATCAATCAATCAATCAATCAATCAATCAATCAATCAATCAATCAATCAATCAATCAATCAATCAATCAATCAATCAATCAATCAATCAATCAATCAATCAATCAATCAATCAATCAATCAATCAATCAATCAATCAATCAATCAATCAATCAATCAATCAATCAATCAATCAATCAATCAATCAATCCAATCAATCAATCAATCAATCAATGCTGATTTGCATTTAGGACAGTAGCCCAGATGGCAGATGCCCTATCTGTTGTCTTCCTAGCCTTTTCTTAAATGATTTCAATGTTATTAGACATTTATTGAACATTTCCCTTGGTAAGTTATTCCAATCCCTAACTCCACTTCCTATAAACGAATATTTGCCTCAATTTGTCCTCTTGAATTCCAACATTACCTTCATATTGTGATCTTTGCTACTTTTAAAGACGCCACTCAAACTTATTCGTCTACTGATGTCCTCCCACGTCATCTCTCCAGCTCGGAACATACCTCTTACTCGAGCAGCTCGTCTCCTTTCTCCCAAGTCCTTCCAGCCCAAACTTTCCAACATTTTTGTAACGCTCCTGTTTTGTCAGAAATCACCCGGAACAAATCGAGCTGAATTTTTTCCAGTTCCTGAATCAAGTAATCCTGGTGAGGGTCCCATACACTGGAACCATACCCTAGTTGGGGTTTTACCAGAGACTTACATGCCATCTTCTTTACATCCTTACTACAAACCCTAAATACCCTTATAACTATGTGCAGAGATAGGGCCCATACGAAGGAATACTGGAGGAAGAGGAACTTTATATATAAAAAAATGAAATTGTAGCGTGATTCTCAGTGGTCAATTCGCAAATAAAATAATAGTAATAAGAATAATAATGATGGCATGTGGCCTCCGGAGAAGTCTGGTGGAAGTCTTTCGAGTTGATATAGGCGACCTGCGCGTCTGTGGGGATGAATTTTATTTTGAAATATTATTGACGAGCTGCTTTCCTTACTCAGAACCCAATTTTCAGCCCCATAGATTATAGTAGAATAATTGTTTTATATCCTGAATTTTGTGGTTTTTATAGTAATTATAAGCTTACAAGCTTTCTGGCTAGCCTCGCAATTACAAATTGTGATTTGTATTTTTATTATTGTTTAGAAATGACCCATTTATAGATAGATAGATAGATAGATAGATAGATAGATAGATAGATAGATAGATAGATAGATAGATAGGTAGATAGATAGATAGATAGATAGATAGATAGATAGATAGATAGATAGATAGATAGATAGATAGGTAGATAGATAGATAGATAGATAGATAGATAGGTAGATAGATAGGTAGATAGATAGATAGATAGATAGATAGATAGATAGATAGATAGATAGATAGATAGATAGATAGATAGATAGGTAGATAGATAGATAGATAGATAGATAGATAGATAGATGGATAGATAGATATGGTTTATTTTAATTGGCAAAGTTAAGGACAAGTGTCTGTGTCTTATACTTAACCAGTGGGGACAGTTTTCTGTGATCTTTTTATTCCTACTGGGCAATACCTGTTGCAGACACGGCAAGGAAACTGAAGCTCTTGCACATGTTCTAGGTTCCTGCCATTATCGGGATTTCCTGAAAAATACAAGACATATGAAGAGGAACAAGATAGCATCAGACTTGCCCATCGTAAACTGTAAAGTATTAATAGAAGTCCACCGAGCTCGATAGCTGCAGTCGCTTACGTGCGGCCAGTATCCAGTATTCGGGAGATAGTAGGTTCGAACCCCACCGTCGGCAGCCCTGAAGATGGTTTTACGTGGTTTCCCATTTTCACACCAGGCAAATGCTGTGGCAGTACCTTAATTAAGGCCACGGCCGCTTCCGTCCCAGTCCTAGCCCTTTCCTGTCCCATCGTCGGCATAAGGCATATCTGTGTCGGTGCGACGTAAAGCCAATAGAAAAAAAAAATAGAAATCCGCTGCGTTGCAACCGACGAAACTGCTCGTAAAGTTGACATCCTGGACAGTCGATAAGAAAACGTGATCGGACTTCATTTCTTCAACAAATCTACTGTATGTGTGACCAGCACTTACTTCAAGAAATGTCCGACCGACGCACCTAATCACCAACACTAGTGGGCGGAAATGCAATCAAGATTGATTACTGGATTGTGCGCGACGTGATCTGAAATTGGTGAATTATACCAAAGTAATTACATACGATAGCGTTGCTCCCCAACATCGTTTGCTTTGTTACATCCTCGATCAAATAAGAATAACCAAATCAGTAACCCAAAGACCGGACTCAAGCGAATCAAACGACGGAAACTGAAAGCTCACGAGAATGAGATGAAAACTATTTTGGCCAACTTCACAGTATACATCCCTAATCAAACCACCAAAGACTTGCTGAAATATGCAGTGCAGCAAATACACGTTGCTGCCAAGAAGAGCTTAGAGAAAACAACAACAACAATAATGTTATTGACTTTACGTCCCACTAATTACTTTTACGGTTTTCGGTGACGTCGAGGTGCCGGAATTTAGTCCCACGTGCCACTAAATCTACCGACACGAGGCTGACGTATTTGAGCACTTTCAAATACCACCGGACTGAGCCAGGATCGAACCTGCTAAGTTGGGCTCATGAGGCCAGCGCCTCAACCGTTTGAGCCACTCAGCCCGGTTGTTAATCCGGGGTTAATGTATGTTTAAACTGACCTGTTTTCGTTTTTAAATAATTTGAAAATCTGCCGAGGCGAGCGAGTTCATAGTTATTTAGTAGGAGTAAGGGGTGTATTGGTTCACAGGTTAAAGAACTGTAATGAATAAAATAATTATTTAGTACCGGTATCCAATGAAAGAAAGCATGACGATTCTTTTGAACTATTTCCGAATCTGCGAGCAGTGAATCAAGTGAATATGAAGATAACATTTCAAGCACCGATAGATTTACTGTAGTTCAGAGGGAAACAGTTCTGAATATGATGGGCCCGATTGTTGGACATTAATTCGGAAACAATATTTATTCCAGAGTACGAGTGGCTTTATATAAAAATAAAAAAAATAAAAAAAACAGGTTGCAAGGTGTGCCAAAAATTTACAAGTTTAGGAGAAAAATAGATGAAGTGAAAATTTCTTCTCAGTGGGCCTATAGAAAAAAATACCTTTGAAAGGGAAGTAAACGGTACAACTGGAGATATGAACAAACTGTGAGATTCAGTTTTTGAAGAAATTCGGGTGAGTACCGCCGCCCTTTTTCTTAGGAAAAAAACACACTGATGATGATGATGATAATGATGATGAGCCTCTGTGGCTCAGATGGCAGCGCGCCGGTCTCTCATCGCTGGGTTCCGTGGTTCAAATCCCGATCACTCCATGTGAGATTTGTGCTGGACAAAGTGGAGGCGGGACAGGTTTTTCCGAGTACTCCGGTTTTTCCTGTCGTCTTTCATTCCAGCGACACTCTCCAATATCATTTCATTTCATCTGTCAGTCATTACTCATTGCCGCAGAGAAGTGCGACAGGCTTTGGCAACCGGCACAATTCCTACCCTCGCCGCTAGATGGGGGCTTCATTTATTCCATTCCTGACCAGGTTGAATGACCGGAAACAGGCTGTGGATTTTCATTTTCTTCATTTTCATGATGATGATGATGATGATGATGATGATAGCAATAAAGATAATAATAAAATGTTATACCCTTCAAATCACCGTTAGACACTCTTCTACCGGGCGAGTTGGCCGTGCGGTAGGGGCGCGCAGCTGTGAGCTCGTATCCGGGAGATAGTTGGTTCGAATCCTACTGTCGGCAGCCCTGAAGATGGTTTTCCGTGGTTTTCCATATTCACAACAGGCAAATGCTGGGGTCGTACCTTAATTAAGGCCACGGCCGCTTCCTTCCCATTCCTAGGCCGTTCCTGTCCAATCGTCGCCATAAGACCTATCTTTTCCAGAAAAGTAAAAGTCTTTCATAAATGTAGAAATTCTCTCTTCAATTCATACCTCTAAACAGGCTTCGGTGGTGAGGTCATGCGAGGCGAATGGAGGAGGAAAGGTTACCTAGGAGAGTAATAGACTCTGTTATGGAGGGTGAGAGAAGTAGAGGTAGACCAAGACGACGATGGTTAAACTCAGTTTCTAACGATTTAAAGATAAGAGGTGTAGAATTAAATGAGGCCACAGCACTAGTTGCAAATATGTAGAGCAGGGCCTCTCAAACGTTCAAAATCTCACGCATGCATATCGAGGCGCAGAGACTCCGTGCACTGTGCATCGTTCCGACTCGACTTGACTCGGATGGTGTAGTGCGCTGAGAGTGACGAAGCTTTCGGTGACAGACGGTTTGTTTATCAGTGAAATAGATAAGCGCAAGACAACAACATAATAATGGAGCAACCTGTTTCAAAGAAAGCAAAGACTTCCGAAAGTCCATTTCAATCGAACTGGGAACTTTCGTATTTCTTTGTCAGTCGTGACGATATAGGCAAATGCTTAATCCGTGGGACAATAATTATGTGATAAGTTAATCAAAAATATCTATTTTCCATTACAAAGGCTTTGCTCAAATTCTACGAGATTTTTTTCTAAGGAAGATTTTCCTAAGCTGCATCGAGAGCAGCTAAGATTTCTATATTTGGTTCCACATGCATATGTGAAAGGTATTTTTTCCTGCTTTGACTTGTACGAAAACTAGATTGCGTGCGAGTAGGCCTATTTCTGATTGTAATTTAAAGAAGGCTCTCAAATTGCTGTCCGCCGGTCCCTTGTTGCAGGCATAACTGGTATCATTGCAAAGATAAAGGAAAAGAAGAGCTTGAGAAGATAAAT
The DNA here is from genome assembly GCF_040414725.1 of Anabrus simplex. Classification (NCBI taxonomy): domain Eukaryota; kingdom Metazoa; phylum Arthropoda; class Insecta; order Orthoptera; family Tettigoniidae; genus Anabrus; species Anabrus simplex. Next base: position 1,155,535,556 of record NC_090265.1, on the reverse strand, counting down.
TGTCTGCTCAAACCAAATTGAAAGAAGAGTGTTTTAACACCGGTAACGTTGTCCCATACAATAGTGTCACCGCTCACCGCACATAAACATTTCGCAGTGAGGGGAGGATCAGCAGCGAAAGTGGAGAATGCGAAGACAGGCCGAACGGGTAAGACATGTGTGGGGGGAAGTGGAGTGGGGGTTTGCAATCTGGTCCACCTAGTGAAGTCGTCTCCTGCACCTTGCGCCCGTGCATTGCACGGCTCATGCACCCTGAGAGGCTCTGATTTAGAGTGTTGTGGCGATGTTTGGTAAATTCACAGAGGCTTGCAGACTGAATGCTGAAAGGCATAACAGTCTATAATGATGATGTGTATATGTACGTATTCATACCTCTAACTGGGATTGCTGTGTATGAATTGCATTTTGTTGTGGACCGAGGCTGTACGTTCTGCATGCTCATACCGACTTGACACGAAACGTGTTGGCAGCAGAGATGCTGGTAGGACGTGCACCTAACACCCCACTGTGTTCATTTTGTTTCTGCTAAATACATGATTATTCTGTATACTGTATAATATATTGTAGGTAAACATAATTAACAGCGAGCGGGACCAGAATTAATTACCACCTGCCATTGACCGTGTACGCGAAGTTCATGTGTGATATTGTATTAACATGTGTTGTGCTCCAGCCTTTCAACGTATGCTGTGTTAAGATAATATTTAGAACCACACACCCGTCATTTGTTGTTCCCATAGAATAGAATAGTCATGTGAAGCTGAATACAAACAAAGGATAACAAGAGGAAAATATGTTTGTTTTAATATACATACCTACTCTACATTCAGTCTTTCTTTTATAGGCAGTGATATGCATGTTTAGCCTTTATTATAAATAAAGGATCGACACATATTACATTATGTGTAATATCTTGATTGTGTTTATTGTGAATATGTAGTTAATTGTTTATTATAATAATAAGGATTACTGTTTTAGGAGGAAGTACATGTAGGTGATCATCCTCTTTTAACACTAATAAGAAGGAAAATGGAAGAGGTCTGATACTTTGAAGAATGAAGGTATCGGAAAAAGAAAGGAAAAGGCGAGGAAGGGCGTGAAAATAAAAGACTCTCTAGGGCTCGCAAACCTAATTATCGTAGGGATCGGAAGGGGAAAAGTTTTGAGTAAGGGAGATAGGTTAAGAAAGATGAAAAGTGAGGAGCTTGACACAAAATGGAATGGTGTATGGCTTTTAGTGCCGGAAGTGTCCGAGGACATATTCGGCTCGGCAGCTGCAGGTCTTTTGATTTGACACCCGTAGGCGACCTGCGCGTCGTGATGAGGATGAAATGATGATGAAGACAACACGTACACCCACCCCCCGTGCCAGCGAAATTAACCAATGGTGGTTAAAATTCCCGAGCCAACTGGGAATTGAACCCGGGATCCCTGTGACCAAAGGTCAGCACGCTAACCATTTAGCCATGGAGCCGGACAGCTTGACACAAATAAGTGGAAACAATGCCAGGTTCAGCTTGGGGAACCATGGCTGCCATTTCACGCTCCTAATTTGAGAGCTCCTGTTTCACTTTTCAGTCGTCTTATACGACTGGCAAGGGATACCGCGGGTGTATTCTACCATCACATCCACGGCGGTTATTGTGATAGAAATCCTAGATCCATCTCTCATAAAATATAGCACTATATATTCTGGTCCGGCTCCACGGCTCAATAGTCACTTCATTCGGAGGGCTTCAAGTTCGATTACCGAGGATTTCAGTAGCCTCTCGGGGCTTCTTCATATACACACCACACTACTAACCACCACAGAAACATACAACTCTCCTAAGAGAAAATGCATCCCGCCGTAAAACTGGGTTTAATCGACACATAACGTCAAGACCAAATCAAACCAAACGCCATAGCGCTTCAGCCCTGAGAGGCTTTGGTCTATTCAGCGACCGCTGCTCCACCCGAAGGCCTGCAGATCACGAGGTGAAATGTGAACTGAACGTCGAATACTCTCGGCCAATATTCTTGGCTTTCTAAACCGGGGTCACTATCACAATGTCTGATAGCTTCTCAATTGTCTTCACTTAAGGTGAGTGGACCTCAAACCAGCCCTCAGATTCATGGAAAAATTCCTGACTTGGCCGAAAATCGAACCTAGGGTCTCCAGGAAAGAAGAAGCCACGGTAAGTGGGATTGGCACACATTCTGCCCACGCCAAGTAGTTAGGAAAGAGACTGGAATGAAGAAGAAGAAAAACCATTTCTTCTGCTGTGGTCATTTTCTTTGCTTTGGTTATCTGTCGATCGCTGTTTTAAGGGAAAGTACAACAGGTCAACCATCTCATCTGAACTTTAATCATAGGAAAATAATGGAAGAGTTCTGACAGTTTGAAGAACAAAGTTACCGGAAATAATAATAATAATAATAATAATATTAATAGTAGTAGTAGTAGTAATAATAATGTTATTGTTTTACGTTTCATTAGTACAATTGACGGTCTTCAGAGATGCGGAACTGCCGGAATGTAGTTCTACAGGAGTTCTTTTACGTGCCAGTAAATCTATCGATACAAGGCTGACGTGTTTGAGCACCTTAAAATACCACCGGACTGAGCCAGGATCGAACCTGCCAAGTTGTGGTCAGAAAGCCAGCTCTTCAGCCATCTGAACCACTCAGCCTTACTTCAGAAAAAAGAAAAAAAACTGGAATTGTCCAATAAGTGGTGCTTGCAAATGAAAGACTCGCTGGACATCGGCCCAATTGACCAAGAGAATTCGGATACAACAGATACAAGTGAGGAGCCGGGCAAGATAGCAGATTCAGCGAGGGGCCGTGGTGACCGTTACAAGCTCCCAAGCCGAGAGCTCCTGCTTTGCGTCCTTTTAGTCCCTCTTACGAAAGCTAGGGGTCGTATCCTTGGCTTTGACAATATGAAAGCGATTGAGGTATTGGTGAAGTGGGCAACGTCGCTCTGTATATAGCCAACCTCTGTACAATAAGAGTGACAAACTATGCATTTAAGGTCAGTTGGCGTATGCATGTCGGTGGATTTGGCAGTCTGATATGTAATAGCACCTAACCGAGCGAGTTGACCGCGCGATTAGGGTCGCGTAGCTGTGAGCTTGCATTCGGGAGATGTGGGTTCGAACTCCACTGTCGCCAACCCTGAAGATATTTTCCGTAGTTTCCCATTTTCTCGCCAGGAAAATGCTGGGAATGTAAAATAATGCCACAGCCACTTACTTCACACTCCTAGACCACTCCAACCCCATCTATCTGTGTCGGAGCGACGTGAAGCAAATTGTAAAGAAATAAAATATTATTAATAATAATAATAATAATAATAATAATAATAATAATAATAATAATAATAATAATAATAATGTTATTTGCTTTACGTCCCACTAACTACTTTTTAAGGTCTTCAGAGACGCCGAGGTGCCGGAATTTAGTCACGCAGGAGTTCTTTAACGTGCCAGTAAATCTACCGACACGGGGCTGTCGTATTTAAGCACTTTCAAATATCACCGGACTGAGCCAGGATCGAACCTGCCAAGTTGGGGTTAGAAGGCCAGCGCCTTAACCGTCTGAGCCACTCAGCCCGGCCAAAAATAATAAATAAAATATTATAGCACCGTCCGGCTGCTACCGTTTTCCTTATTTACGTAGCAAACTTCTTCAGGTCCGCCTCTGTGGTGTAGTGGTTAGTGTGATTAGCTGCCATCCCCGGAGGTCCGGGTTCGATTCCCGGCCCTGCCACGAAATTTGAAAAGTGGTACGAGGGCTGGAACGGGGTCCACTCAGCCTCGGGAGGTCAACTGAGTAGAGGTGGGTTCGATTTTCACTTCAGCTATCCTGGAAGTGGTCTTTCGTGGTTTCCCACTTCTCCTCCAGGCAAATGCCGGGATGGTACCTAACTTAAGGCCACGGCCGCTTCCTTCCCGCTTCCTTGTCTATCCCATCCAATCTTCCCATCCCTCCATAAGGCCCCAGTTCAGCATAGCAGGTGAGGCCGCCTGGTCGAGGTACTGATCATGTTTCCCAGTTGTATCCCCCGACCTAAAGTCTGAAGCTCCAGGACACTGCCCTTGAGACAGTAGAGGTGGGATACCTCGCTGAGTCTAAGGGAAAAATCAACCCTGGGGGGTAAACAAATTAAAAAGAAGAAACTTCTTCAGTGACATTTAGGGTATGGAAGATGATAAGGAAAGTTGGAAATCCTGTCACGTCCCCGTGGTTCCGATAATCACGATGTTAACCATCACGTAAAACTATGAGCTTTCTGTGTTTGGGACCCGAACATCCTTCGGGCGGAGAACTAACCACTTGTACAATGCGCTATGCATCTTCACTTACACATAAAATATGTTATTTTTTCATTAAAGAGAGCTAACACTTCCCTAGTCTTGAGGGTTGAAGGGGAAGGAGACTTCTTGAAGGCACGCTGAGTTTTCACCTGTGACATTTCTGACCATTAAGTTTCAGATTCGAGATGGCAACTAGGAGAATTGAGAAGCTAACTGATGCCGAGAGGTACTGGTCAAGTAGCAAACATCCCTTTAAAGCCCAAAATCTGTCTTATGATAGCCCATTATTTCATAATGAAACTGAAATAAACAGAGTAATTAATTACAAATGTATGAATATCAGATCCATAATAGACTATATCGTAACAGACTTTGAACTCAGGAAATCTGTTAGGAATATCTAGGGTAGAGAAAGTGAAATCTGTCTGCAAATGAATAAGGGTAGAAAATCTCCAGGACGAGGAAATTAGACGGAAGTACATGGATATGATTAGTGAGAAGTTTCGGACAGTAGACAGTAAGCAGGTTCAGGATATAGAAAGTAAATGGGTGGCATACAGGGATGCTGTAGTAGACACAGCAAGGGAATGCCTCGGAACAACTGTGTGTAAAGATAGGAAAAGGCGAACATCTTGGTGGAATGATGAAGTGAGAGCAGCCTGTAAACGTAAAAAGAAGGCTAATCAGAAATGGCTCCAAACAAGGGCCGAGGCGGACAGGGATTTGTATGTAGATGAAAGAAACAGAGCGAAACAAATAGTTGTTGAATCCAAAAAGAAGTCATGGGAAGATTTTGGTAATAACCTGGAAAGGCTGGGTCAAGCAGCAGGGAAACCTTTCTGGACAGTAATAAAGAATCTTAGAAAGGGAGGGAAAAAGGAAATGAACAGTGTTTTGAGTAATTCAGGTGAACTCATAATGGATCCCAGGGAATCACTGGAGAGGTGGAGGGAATATTTTGAACATCTTCTCAATGTAAAAGGAAATCATAATGGTGGTGTTGCAAACAGCCAAGCTCATGGGGAGGAGGAAAATGATGTTGGTGAAATTATGCTTCAGGAAGTGGAAAGGATAGTAAATAAACTCCATTGTCATAAGGCAGCAGGAATAGATGAAATTAGACCTGAAATGGTGAAGTATAGTGGGAAGGCAGGGATGAAATGGCTTCATAGAGTAGTAAAATTAGCGTGGAGTATTGGTAAGGTACCTTCAGATTGAACAAAAGCAGTAATTGCACCTATCTATAAGCAAGGGAACAGGAAGGATTGCAACAATTATCGAGGTATCTCATTGATTAGTATACCAGGCAAAGTATTCACTGGCATCTTGGAAGGGAGGGTGCGATCAGTCGTTGAGAGGAAGTTGGATGAAAACCAGTGTGGTTTCAGGCCACAGAGAGGCTGTCAGGATCAGATTTTCAGTATGCGCCAGGTAATTGAAAAATGCTACGAGAGGAATAGGCAGTTGTGTTTATGTTTCGTAGATCTAGAGAAAGCATATGACAGGGTACCAAGGGAAAAGATGTTCGCCATACTGGGGGACTATGGAATTAAAGGTAGATTATTAAAATCAATCAAAGGCATTTATGTTGACAATTGGTCTTCAGTAAGAATTGATGGTAGAATGAGTTCTTGGTTCAGGGTACTTACAGGAATTGGACAAGGCTGTAATCTTTCACCTTTGCTGTTCGTAGTTTACATGGATCATCTGCTGAAAGGTATAAAATGGCAGGGAGGGATTCAGTTAGGTGGAAATGTAGTAAGCAGTTTGGCCTATGCTGACGACTTGGTCTTAATGGCAGACTGTGCCGAAAGCCTGCAGTCTAATATCTTGGAACTTGAAAATAGATGCAATGAGTATGGCATGAAAATTAGCCTCTCGAAGACTAAATTGATGTCAGTAGGTAAGAAATTCAACAGAATTGAATGTCAGATTGGTGATACAAAGCTAGAACAGGTCGATAATTTCAAGTATTTAGGTTGTGTGTTCTCCCAGGATGGTAATATAGTAAGTGAGATTGAATCAAGTTGTCGTAAAGCTAATGCAGTAAGCTCGCAGTTGCGATCAACAGTATTCTGTAAGAAGGAAGTCAGCTCCCAGACGAAACTATCTTTACATCGGTCTGTTTTCAGACCAACTTTGTTTTACGGGAGCGAAGCTGGGTGGACTCAGGATATCTCATTCATAAGTTAGAAGTAACAGACATGAAAGTAGCAAGAATGATTGTTGGTACAAACAGGTGGGAACAATGGCCGGAGGGTAATCGGAATGAGGAGATAAAGGCTAATTTAGGAATGAACTCCATGGATGAAGCTGTACGCATAAACCGGCTTCGGTGGTGGGGTCATGTTAGGCGAATGGAGGAGGATAGGTTACCTAGGAGAATAATGGACTCTGTTATGGAGGGTAAGAGAAGTAGAGGGAGACCAAGACGACGATGGTTAGACTCGGTTTCTAACGATTTAAAGATAAGAGGTATAGAACTAAATGAGGCCACAACACTAGTTGCAAATCGAGGATTGTGGCGACGTTTAGTAAAATTCTCAGAGGCTTGCAGACTGAACGCTGAAAGGCATAACAGTCTATAATGATAATGTATGTATAATGTATGTATGTATGTATGTATGTATGTATGTATGTATGAATATTTATGATAAACATTGATTAGTTTATAAAATTTAAGGTGGTCCATTAATAGAACATTAAGGCTCGCAACACACATACTGTTTTGATACCACAAATATGCTACATTCAACCACAATGTGCTACAAGTTCGTATCGACCTTATTCCAACCACTCCACAAACACAGTACTGTTATAGATTTCGAAGAGGAAGCAATTTTGTGGCTTTTATAACGTCGACAAAGATAGTATCGTCAAAGTAGAGATCATCGGGTTGGTCGAATTACAGAAAGCAAGCGAAAATCAGGTTTCCATACTATCAGTCCGAGAATGTGCCATGACAAGTTTTGAGGCTATTATAGAATGATCCGAGATACATTAATTATTTACAATTGCAGTTTTAAACAGTTCCAAAGAAGCTTCTATGATTTCCTCTTTCCTATTTGGTTGCAATAAGCAGCAGTTGTCTAGTCCCAAATGCTCAGTAAAATACGAACAGAGTCCCGCAGGAACTGGTTTAGAGACTCGGTTCGAATTAGACCGGCTAGTGAACATGATGCAATTGTTGAACTCATCTGAATATAAGGCCAACACAAACACCCAGTCCCCATGCCAGGGATAGTAATCATTTACAATAAAAAACCCTTACCCAGCCGGGAATCGAACCCGAGGCCGACGGGTGACAGGCGGACGCGTTGCCCCCAACACCGCGGGGCCGGACTGACAACAGCGTTACTTTTTCTTCAAATTCAGATAGTGAATAGAAACTGTTTAATATCAGCCATTTTAGATATGTTTTGAAGTTACATAAGGGCACATTTTTCCAGTGGATAGGTAGCTTATTGAATAATTTAATCTCATTATGTCTATAATTTTCTTGTGTCTTTTTCAATGTAACGTGTGGTAAATCTAAATCATTCCTTCTCCATATATCGTATGAATATACATTTATACGAGGTTTCAGATCATCGAGATTTTCTTTGATATTAGGGAAGCCTAAAGTGTACGTTACGCTAACTGCTTTTACGGTTTTCGCGAACGCCGAGGTGTCGGAATTTAGTCACACAGGAGTTCGTTTACGAACGTGCCAGTAAAAATACCGACACTAGGCTGGAGCACCTTCAAATACCACCGGAATGAGCCAGGATCGAACCTGCCAAGTCGGGGTCAGAAGGCCAGCGCCTCAACGGTCTGAGCCACTCAGCCCGATTATTATGGATGCAATGAAATAAGTATAGTCATAGGAGAGTCATAATAGCATCAAACTTATCATTCGGAAATCAGACACTGACAATGAGCAAGATCCTTTTCAGAAGCTCTCCTGGTTTCGATTCAAGAGAGAAAGCCCCCATGAACATGAGTGATAGGTTTTTCATCATCATCATCATCATCATCTGTTTACCCTCCAGGTTCGGCTTTTCCCTCGGACTCAGCGAGGGATCCCACCTCTACCGCCTCAAGGGCAGTGTCCTGGAGCTTCAGACTCTTGGTCGGGGGATACAACTGGGGAGTATGACCAGTACCTCGCCCAGGCGGCCTCACCTGCTATGGTGAACAGGGGCCTTGTAGGGGGATGGGAAGATTGGAAGGGATAGACAAGGAAGAGGGTAGGAAGCGGCCGTGGCCTGAAGTTAGGTACCATCCCGGCATTTGCCTGGAGGTGAAGTGGGAAACCACGGAAAACCACTTCGAGGATGGCTGAGGTCTACTCAGTTGACCTCCCGAGGCTGAGAGGACCCCGTTCCAGCCCTCGTACCACTTTTCAAATTTCGTGGCAGAGCCGGGAATCGAACCCGGACCTCCGGGGGTGGCAGCTAATCACGCTAACCACTACACCACAGAGGCGGACTAGTGATAGGTTTTTATTTTTTATTTTTTTATTTTTTCAATCGGAACATTTTAGGTAAGTGAAATGCAGGGAACTGGTTTTGCGCAGGCTTTCGACGAAAGGCCTGCGCCATGGAGCAGTCAGTGGAAGACCATTACGGATGCCAGATAGGTATAACGAAGTATCTCTATTATCCATGACACCAGCAGCCATAAGATGTAAAAGGTATTACTCGAACCTATCTCATGGAAGGAAGGAAGGAAGGAAGGAAGGAAGATGAAGGAAGTAATAACAATGAGAACATATTTTATGCATTATATTTGTGACATATAACTTTTAAGGAGTTTGATTCTTTCCTTATAGATAATGGGATAAACATATTTATCTGGATTCTCTGTGAGAACTTCGTGTTCGAATTTAAGTCCGTAAATGTGAGCAATAAGCATAATTATTTTATGTAGATACTGCCTGAATGTCCGTATTTTGCACGTGATAATGCGTTATATTTTATTTTTGAACGAAAATGAGGATTTGTTTTGCTTGAAGCTTAATAACATGGTTTGTAGCTCAACTCGAAAAGAAAAAACAAACGCCTAGAAGTGACTATGCATCATTTCTCACGGGAAGTTTTTATTTTCAGCAGGCCCCATTGCCCACTGACGTTTTTGTCAGTGTGAAGTGATTAGGGTAGTTACTCCGATTTCATTCACCCCCTTAATGTCAAAATATCGAAAAAATGTCATTACTCTTCTTGATTAGCTCTACCTGTGTGGGAAGTGTACAATTTAGTGATATTGTGCTTACGGTAGTTACCCCAATTTCACCCTTTTTATCACAAAACATGGGAATTAAATATATTTTCCTAACTAGCTTATTTGGAACATGTGTGCCAAGTTTCAGCCCTCTACCTTTGTGAGGAATGTGATAATTAGTGATGAATGAGTGAGTGAGTGACTGAGTCACTCAAGGCTTTCGCTTTTATATAGATAAATTCTAGAAACGAAGTTAAAAGATTTTGTAATTTTATGCCACTATCATGCCTTTGCTGGCGGGACCTAGTGTTTACAGTGCACTATGTCTTCTGGTATGGGCTAGAGCAATCTTGTTACTTTCATTGATCTGTCTCAGCTTTATCCTTGGCTTTGACAAAATGAAAGTGACTGAGGTATGAGTGATGCTAGTAATGCCATTCCTTCTGCAGCCAGTCCCTGCTCTGAATGGTGTGAAAATATTGCTCATAGGGTCAGTTGGTGCATGCATTTCAGTGGGCTTGGTAGACTGATATGTAATAGCAACTTCTGGCCCGGTGAGGAAAGCAACGGGAAACTACCTCACTCCTCATTTCCCTAGTATGCCTCTTCAGTGATGCCTAGGCCATCTATGACAGCTGATGGCAGAGCTGTTGAGGATCCAACCAGCCTTCGGGCTGAGGACTAAACATACATACATGCCACTATCAACTGAATATATGGGCTTAATAAAATCACTTATAAGCTCCACCTATCGTAATACAAGTGCTGAGAGCCAATGTTTGGTAACCAGCACTCTGTCAATAACAGATCGTTGCAGCATACCCCAGCCAAGTTACTCATTACAATTCACAATAGCATTCGTCATGACAGATTGGAGAGATCAGCAGATTACTGGCTTGCGGTATAGATGCTATCAGACAGTATTTAGGTCACAATGAATGAATTATGGCGAAACAAACAGCTTTATTTATTGATTAAAGTCGTTAGTAAAGTTTATCGATACGTTCAGGTCACAATCTGAATTTACAACATGGAACCTAAGGCTATCTGTTCAACCTCTCGTTCTGTTCCAGGAGCCTCTTCATTTTCACTTTTGATATTTTCCTTCTCTTCGGATATTATCAATTTGGGGCTCGTATTTTGGTAGTTTCCCTTCGAATGTTGTCAATCCTGTTTCTGAGCTCCTCCCTGCTGTTGATCAAATAGCTGCAGGTTCAATTTCTTCTGCATCCCCCATGACGAATTCCACCGCTATTGTTGTAGCCTTTAACCCTACGATGTACTTAAAGGACTTCGTCACTCGGTTCTAGTCCATTTCCACCGGATGTCTATAGATTTCCAATCTTCGCTTCCGCATTGAGATTGATATTTTCAGTGTGTCTATGAAGGACCCAGTTACTTCTTTTCTTCCATAACCGATCAGTATCTCCCAGCGGTCCCAGAACTTTTCTTAAGATTTTCCTTTCCTTTTTCCTTCTTTTCCTCTTCGATTTCCTGCAGTTCCCTTTTAATATTCACTGTCAGGTACTCCGAGCCATACAGACACCCTGGTTTTCTTACTGTGCTGTAATGCCTTATAGGACAGTACTCGCTTGTTGTATCTGTTCTGAGTTAGTCTGTAGGTGAGTTCCAGCTTTCTAGCTATTGCCGTATTTGCCTCTTCATCCAACCCATTTGGTTGTATCCATTCCATCAGATATTTTAACTTCTCCCTTCTTTTGATGGTTCCATTTTTCACTTTCACGTCTCCCTCTCTTCGGTGTCTCTATTCCATGTACTCTCTCTTATAAGATATTTTAAGACCGGTTTTCTCACATATTTCTAGAAGAATATCTAGAATTTTTGGGCATCTTCTCGGTTATTGGCAAAGATAGCAAGACCGTCAAGAAAAGTTAAACATTTAACTTCCAGGTTCTGTCCTTTCCCACCAAAGTAAATTTCCTTTATTCCTTCCACTTCGGAACCTTTCTTGATTTTCTCCAGAGCGATGTTGAAGGCGATCGGTAATAGGCCATATTCTTCTCTGACTTCTGTCTTTATTTCAAAACCACCAGGGATTTCTCCGAAAAAGTTGACTTTTGAGGTGGTGTCCGTTAGGGTTTGTTTTATTATTCCTATCACACCCGAACTTCTCTAGGGCCTTGGATATATTTAGTCTATACTAATATTATAAATAGAGAAATTTTGTGAGTTTTTCATATGAAAGGTAATCTCGGGAGGGATGTCAGTACTTATTTTACCATTATACAGCTTACTATAGGCTATATATATAATTATGCCAGCGTATTAGGGAACCTTATAGTTTAAAAAAAAGCAGGGAAAGTCGAAAAACAATATTATCTCCAATGAGATTCATGAAGACTAACACCAAGTGATGATGATATATTGACCTGCATCGACAGTATGACTCCAGATAAAAAAAAGTTATATAAAGCGCATTATTCTTTAGCCTGCTCTGGAAGCAAATTTGGAACACATCAGAGTATTTATTTATTTATTTATTTATTTACTTACTTACAGTTCGGTCCAAAATAATATCCCTACCTACAAATTGTACTTAATGCATGTCAAAACAACAACAAAAAGGCTATATTTCATTGGTTTACTAAACATTTTTGTTTAAAAGTTAAGTTGTACAGAACATGTTGCATCAAAATCCGCTTGCATTAGTATTTTGTGTGTCCACGTCATGCCTTTTTAAGCACTTGAACTCGTTGGGTCATTGACTCGACAAATTTTTTTGAAATGAAATACCAAAGAGGATAGAATAGTGTGAAATACAGTAAACATCAGTTAGTTACAAGAATTGATACTAGATGGCACTTACATACTTGGAAGTTTCATTTCACTCCACCAGTTGTCTCTAGTTTGTCTTCCCTCCAATTTTCTGCCAGCTGTAGTTAGTTGAGCTGAATTGTGTGCCTTTTATGAAGAATTGTGTGAAAACCTAATTCCGTAAGTATCCAGGCAGTTTTTATACTGTGCTATTTAAAGCATAAATAACAATGACTTTGTGTTTCAATGGTTATTCATACAAATATTTGGTTTCATAGGTTATAGGAAAGAGAAAATACCTTTCTCCAAGGAAGCAAGGGATGGTTTTGGAACTCAAAGCAAAAGGATTCTTGAATAGTAAAGTTGCTACGAAATTATCATTTGGCCACAAAACTGTAGGAAATATATTGAAGAAACAATCTGAAACTGGAAAGTCAAGTTTGAGGTACAAATGTGGTCGGGAGAAAATGTCCTGTCCCAGATTGTGGACGGCAATGAAAATGATGGCAAAACAAGACAGAAAACTGAGTTCAAGTTAGATTGCTTTTAAGATTGAGCAGGAGTTTGGAACCTCAATTTCCCATCGAACAGTGCTAAGACTCCTTTCTGAACTCAACCTGAAGAAGAAAAAATCTTGCAAAAGCCCTCCTAACACGAAAGCGTGTCGAAGAAAGCAGTGGCGGCTCGTGAAAAAATCATCCTACGTGCTACAAAAAACAAGCTAAATACGCTGTTTTAAATCTGCATATTGCCATGATGAACAACGCATACTTCAAACTTGGTAATACTACTATACTACTACTACTACTACTACTACTACTACTACTACTACTACTACTACTACTACTAATAATAATAATAATACAACTTTTCTCACAATTTATAACTCAGAACAAACAAAAACAACATTAATTTGGAAGCAGATGAATTCTTCGACAACTGTCTACGAGATAAATAATTCATTGGAGAAATATTGTTTTTACTAACCTAATGGCGCAACTTACATCAGTGCAAATAGAATCGTGGGAATATAGATCCCCACTAAGAACACTAATTTAATTTCACTTTATATACACTGCAGTGGATAAATAATTTGATAAATCTTCGTATAAACTTTAGCACTAACACAATGACAGAAAAAACACGCACCAGTAATATAACCGCGAGATTAAAAACCGCACAAAGCAACTGAAAGAGCTGCCAACTGATTCATTGAGACCTCCCCTATTACCAGAGTAAATGTCCGGCTCCATGGCTAAATGGTTAGCGCGCTGGCCTTTGGTCACAGGGATCCCGGGTTCGATTCCCGGCAGGGTCTGGAATTTTAACCACCATTGGGTGTACGTGTTGTCGTCATCATCATTTCATCCTCATCACGACTCGCAGGTCGCCTATGGGAGTCAAATCAAAAGATCTGCATCTAGCGAGTCGAACATGTCCTCGGATACTTCCGGCACTAAACGTCATACGCTATTTCATTTCACCAGAGTAAATTACATTATAATGCGGGATAACATTTAGGGTCAGTCAAAGATTCTTTGACTCACCTACGAATTCCTTATTTTTGACACAAAAGGAAGATGGATATTTTAATAAGCATGCGTGAGATAGATTACCTCCACTTACTCTTTACTTTCCAACCCAGACGATGCTACTCTCTAGTGGCAGATTCGCTTACCACGTTCAACATAAGCACGGCCAACTGGATCCCTCGCTGCGCTCCGGGTAGCAGGAGACATCGAGTAGTTCTACCCCCTTGCGGGAGAGGAAGTAACTATAAACGGGATCAGTGAAAGTTGATCCCGGTTTACGGTATACTCCGCCGGCTAGGGGGAGTGTTGCAAGCTTGGCTGCGCCTGCGTATTGCTTCCTTCAGGCTACAGGCAAGGGCTCACTTCACATGAGCACGAGCCTTGTTCCCCGGGAGAACGGCGCTAGGTGTTCGACAGATCTCGTCCTGATTTTCACAAAACACAAATTCATATCGTACTCAAAACACGAAAAGGCACCAGGATAATTGTACTGTACATAAATAATATTCCTTACAGTTCCAAGCTACGTGCTGGAGCCCGGTAGCACGTACTGACCGGCCGCCACTGGAAGAAAGAGAAAAGTTTGTCGATCTGTATCAGCACTGGACATCCGAGGACTGCAAGAGAGTGATTTTTTTTCGGATGAGAATAAATTTATTGTGTATGGCAATGACAGTGGTTTGGAACTGTGGATGGAGCCAGGAGAGGAATTCAAGAAATATTGTGTAGTGGAAGCGAAGAAGTTCAGTGAAAGTGTAATGCTGTTGGGAGCAATTACTGCTAAAGGAAAGGGAAGAATTAAGATTTACGCAGGTTCAATTACAGGGTTAAAATACTGTGATATCCTTAAACATGAGGTATTAAATACAGCAAGGGATCATGTCAGTGAAGAAAATTAGGCCTTTCATTTCCCAAGATGACAATGCTAGCTGTCACCGTGCCAGGGTTGTCCAGGAGTGTTGCGCAGATCCGGGTATTGAGCAGTTATGATGGGCCCCAAATTCTCCCGACATTGAACCCTATTGAGAATACGTGGCAAATATGTCTCAAAAACGAAATAAATCTACAAGTAGAGTAGAGTTAATTGAGAAAAGTTTTCAAATCTGGTACCATGAAATTCCACCTGGTACATGTGAAAAACTTGTTGAGTCAATGACACATCCATTTCAGGCTCTTAAGGCACGAGATGGACACACAAAATATTTACGTAAGTTGATTTTGATTTAATATGTTCTGTACAACTTAATTTAACTTTTAATCTAAAAAAGTTTATTAAACCAATGAGATATAGCCCCTTTGTTGTTGTTTTGACATGCATTAAGTAAAATTTTTAGGCGGGGATATCTTTTCGATAGAACTTTATTTATTTATTTATTTATTTATTTATTTATTTATTTATTTATTTATTTATTTGACATCTAATAGCCCCAGAGTTTCATTATGAACTTTCAGATGTTCTTTATGTGTTAGTTCTTAGAATCTTCCCTCAATAGACTTTAGTTAAATGATGGTCAGATGACTGTTGCATGTCATTATAATTCCAACATCACCGGGCGAGTTGGCCGTGCGCGTAGAGGCGTGCGGCTGTGAGCTTGCATCCGGGAGATAGTAGGTTCGAATCCCACTATCGGCAGCCCTGAAGATGGTTTTCCGTGGTTTCCCATTTTCACACCAGGCTGTACCTTAATTAAGGCCACGGCCGCTTCCTTCCAACTCCTAGGCCTTTCCTATCCCATCGTCGCCATAATACCTATCTGTGTCGGTGCGACGTAAAGCCCCTAGCAAAAAAAAAAATTCCAACATCATTTGTCATGATAGGCAGTTGTACTTTAAAGAATGTAGGTTTTAGTGGCTCACAATCATTTATTATTATTTATGGATTAAAGTCACTTTATACCTAACTTGTATACAGGGTAAAGCGAAATTCGCGCACTCGGGCGTCGCAGTGCGACTCCTCACATGCCAGCAATAAAAACATGTCTCTCACAAAAGTTCGTCCTGCGAGTATATCCGGGAGAAAAAGGACGTTAAAGGGTGGCAATCTGTCAACACTGTAACCACATGTAGGGTAATTACCTCTGTCAGCACCCATTAGTCGTTCTGTACAGTTGGTGCAGTGAATACAGTTTTGGGTTAGCATGCAGGAGGTCGAGGGGTCGATCCTGGTTTGAGGTGTATGTGTTTTATTTCCTAAATGTAGTCCAGGTGGTATGGTATCTGGCATCTTAATCGTCAACAGCGATTGCAGCGGGTCCTCTAGAAACCATTTGCACTTACATACTACGATCCTAGAAAGGCACGGACATTCGTTTTCATTGGTCAGCTTTGAAAGACGCCCTTTCCACGTCGTAGGCGTGAATTTATTTCATCTACTAGGTGCGTTACAACGTGTTCAGCGTTACTAAATTTTGTAAATGTAGGATACATGTGACCTAAGAAACGGTGTCTTACTGTATTACAGTATGCAATGTTCGATGGAAATTAACAAAAAAAAAGTGCGTCCCAACGCAAGATCGAACCCTTGAACTCCTGCATGCCAACCCAAAACTCTATCCACTGCATCAACTGTACATCACGACTAGTATGTGCTGACACAGACAGTTACCCTACATGTGATTACAGTGTTGCCAGATTGCCACTCTTCAACGTTCTTTTTCTGCCGGATGACGTTTTTTTTATTGCTGGCATGTGAGGAGTCGCGCTGCGACGCCCGAGTGCGCGAATTTCGCTTCACCCTGTATAGGTGCAATGCATATGGTATGAAAATTAGCCTTTCGAAGACTAAATTGATATCAGTAGCTAAGAAATGCAACAGAATTGAATATCAGATCGGGGATACATATCTGGAACAGGTAAATTATTTCAAGTATTCAGGATGTGAGATTGAATCAAGGTGCAGCTAAGCTAATGCAGTGAGCTGGCAGTTGCGATCAACAGTAGTCTGTAAGGATATCTTTACGAAACTATCTTCACACCGGTCTGTTTTCAGACCACGTTTGGTTTACGGGAATGAAAACTGGGTGGACTCGGAATATGTTATTCATAAGTTAGAAATAACGGACATGAAAATAGTGCGAATGACTGCTGGTTCAAACGGTGAGAACAATGGCAGAAGGGTACTCGGAATGAAGAGATAAATTATTGTTTAGGAATGAACTGGATGGATGAAAATGCACGCGTAAACCTCTTTGGCGGTGGGGTCATTCGAGGCGAATGGAGGAGGATAGGTTAGCTAGGAGAATAATTGACTCTGTTAAGGAGGGTAAGAGAAGTAGATGGAGACCATGACGACTCAGTTTCTAAGATGAGAGGTACAGAACTAAACGAGGCCATAGAATTAGTTTCAAATGGAGGATTTTGGCGGTAGTTAGTAAATTCACAGAGGCTTGCAGAGTGAACGCTGAAAGGCATGCGGGTGTATGATGTATGCATGTATATTTATATATTAACAAGTCTTTAACAAAGAGCCAAGCTTTCAGCCAAGTTTCCTTGGCTTTCATCACGCCAAAGCATATGAAGGACTGCTGCTGACAGTAAGCATCGAAATGCTTCAATGAACGTGGCTATTGAGCGAATCGCGACCACATTATTCACTACACCCCACCGACAGGATTCAGAAATCGTCACGCTTTGCTGTGGTGGTCGGGAGGGAAGCTACTGACTCCTCGCCCTCTGCCGACAGTTTCTGGAGTGCGTCGCGCTGTGCCATGGTGGTGTTACATACGTATTTCTGGATTACAGATCTCCATGTATTTGACCACTTTGAGTCTTCCCTGTTGAAGTTATTTGTGCGCAGTTCTATCTCGATGACTTACGTCACAAGTCGAGCAGAGTAGTCTTTTACAGGTGCGATGATCCTCGCTTGGTCAAAGAGAATTTGTATTGCAGAAGTGTTCTGCTGTGGCAGACTGGTTTATATGTAGCATTTTCTGTGGTAGCTGAAACAGTCACATTCTTAACTGATCTGACGTGTTGTTTCACCCTGGTGCTAATAAGCCTTTTTGCCACGCCAATATATGAATGACTACAACCACATGGAACTACATGGACGCCAGGTGTTTCAAGAGTTTTTTTTCTTTGACTGGTCAAAACAGCGATTTGAGCTTCTGGTCTGGGGTAGTAGAGCTTGTACAGTTTGCAGGTAGCATCAGTTAATAACCTCGATAGTAAATTTAAAGGAATGATATAGTCGAATACAGTCCTGATTGATCCTATTTTGGGGAGAAGTAATCGTCTTATTCTCATTGTTTAAATCATTGTTCACTGATTAAGTGGTTGTTTATCTCGAATACCAATGCTCGGCATACTGACGGATACGTTATAACCTATGAAATTAAATTATCTTCCATAATTATCTTAGAATACAGCATAGTTCCATTAAGAATAGTCGTCTAAGCAGTTATGTCTTATTTTAATAACCAAGAAAGGGAAACTCTTTCTGTTTTGATCCTTTTTAAAACACGTATACCAGCTTTGAACTTTGTGTGACTGTTGGCGTTGTAAGATTTAGACACGGGCTTAGACTAAATAGTCGCAACAATTATTACCTCACACTATTTTCGGATAACATAGTCAATCATCAGATGAACTACTAATATTTGTAAGAATGTTCAGATATTCATGATTTTATTGACTGGATGATTAGTTACTTGGTGGTTGCTTGGGTTCTTATTCGGTTATAATCTTGCTTCACTGGCTTCATTGTTTGCTGATGGTTTGACCAGCAGGTTGACTGCTTCATTTGATTAATTTACGAATTGAATTTGTTGACTGAATGGTTGAATTATTGTTTGTGTACTTGTTGCCTGAAGTTTTCCTTCTTTTAGTTCTGTACATTCGTTCGGTTGGTGTGGTTGATAAAATGTTCCGTATTTATTTCTTTTCTCATAATTATTTTTTGGTGGAATATGCGATGATTATTATCACGTTAATAGTTATAGTCCTTTTGTAGAATTATTTTAAAATTTATTCATTTAGTTAATATTTTAATTTACTGGACATTTAATTTACGCACATACATACATAATTCCTCTCAGCGTTCAGCCTGCAAGCCTCTGTCAATTAAACAGTACATAACGCCACCACAATCCTCTATTTGTAACAAGTTATGTAGCCTAGTTTAGTTCTACATTTCTTATCTTTAAATCATTTGAAACTGAGCCTACCCATCATATTTGTCCTACCTCTTCATTTCTTACCTTCCATGACCGAGTCCATTATTCTCCTTAATTTATAATAAGCGATTTAGTACTTAATTGGGCGATTCCTATTTTTTCTGTTGAGATAGTAATCTTAATTCTTGTTTTCTTTGTTTTTGTAGTCGTCCAGTGAACCAAAACTAAGAAATTCTATTTTACAAATGGCCAGGAACTCGACATGGTTTCTCGGAGTGTGAAACTCTAAGAGTATGCTCGAATTACCATGTGGTGAGAGATAAGAGGTGCATGTGGTATTGATACAAATTTTAGAAGAAGAATTCACCTATCAAAATGTTACAGTCCATTTCTGCTTTTAAGTAAACAAAACTATAACGAAAAATTATAGAATAATTACTAAGGCATTGATTAGATACGTATTTAATAGAACTCTTGCAAGTTTCCCATGTCATGAGGATTATTAATTTGTTCTGACTTTTGATATATAGTATTTACTTGTTTCATCGAGTTTTGTAGTTGCTTCTATATAAATCTGTGTCGCACTGTTGTGTTTCAAGGTCACCCAGACCTGCAAGCGGTGCCGCTGTCTCTACTGATGGCGAATCTCTTGGCGGCGGCGATGTTTTCCTCCTGACGCTAGGTAAGTGTACGGAGGCCACAATGTGAAATGTGAAGGTGGATTCACGCCTATGCCCATCCATACTACCGTAGTTGTGCTCTGATCCTTTGTTATGCTGATAAACAAGACGGATAAAACAACTTGTAGTGGTCCTGAAAACATTGCAAATATACATCAGACATTGAATACGACATTTAGCAATACCATTTTTTGAGGATCAATTGTGTTTGGAGTCAATATTTAGAGCTAAATAGTCAGTCAAATCACTCCTAGGTCTGTGAATAGTATTTCCCAGTTTTCTCCTTTCTCAATTCAGTGAACTTTCATACAATATTTTCAGTTGATCAACGAGGACGGTAAGTTATGACCTAATATTCAGTCAGGCAGCACCACAGGAGCATACGTAACCCAGAAAGTAATTGCCGACCAATTCGTCTCTTGTCCCATACCATGAAAATGTTTGTAAGAACCTCGACCATCCATCTCTCCAACCAGTTATGCGGATTCGTTAAGAGACGCGGGACCACAGATGCTATATTTGCAGCTCTACAACGAAAATGAGAAACGCCGAAACATTGAATTTTACAAATAGCTTTCCTTGATTTCGAGAAATCCTTCGATCGTGTTTAACAACAGCTGATCTGGTATGCCCTGCACAATCGAAAGAATGGTACGATAGTCAGTGGACACTCAACTATATCTTTAATAACATCTCGATGACGGATTGATGTGCGTCAGTCAAGGAGAGGATGGGTGAATACTACTTTCTCTACTTCTCATTGATTGGGTTAAGAGAGTGTTCGCTAACAGCACGTGCCTATTGCAGTATCCTGCATGCTAATACGACAGCTTCCCTGCGACAGTTGGTGTGCGCCAGACATCGACAGAGTCGCCACCGTTTTTCGTCCTCTCCAAGGACACTTTTACCTGGGATGTGCAAAATAAGACCTCATGTTGAGGGCGTGATGAATGTGAAGCATGGCATGAACATCTACACCAAATTGGCCTTCATCTTAATATAAATAAGACTATTAGGAGACTGTCCCCTTTCATGGTTCTATTCAAACTGTCCCAACGAAAGTAAACACCTTTCGATATGTAGGATTTCAATGACAGTGATGGCTGTACTATGGCAAGGAAGAATATAACAGGTCTCCATTCTAAGCTGTTCTGGGACACCACTGCGACCTCGAAGGATATCCACTATTAATGCCCTTTCGGACGGATTGACTTTCGTAACACCTGGATATCTTAAATTTTATTGCAAGAAAAGAAGATTGTTCCTTCAGTGATAGGGCGTTGACAGGCACATCAACAATTAATCAATTTTATTTTATTTATTATAGTGTGATTTTTTCTTGTGATTCATATTTTACTATGATCCATGATGGTACTCCTAATAGAGAATGTCTTCTTACGTCACCTTTTCGTCGACACAAGTACAGTTTTGAAATCATTTTAAGTGTCATTAATCTTGTGATCTACTGTTTTTATTCAAATCCACTTGACCATTTACCAAATGTCTAATGTATGAATGTTAATGTGTGCACTAATGTATTTTATGTGTTTGTATTTGTAGCCTTAAATCAGGAGGTTTAACCCCCCTTCTTTCGCTTATGACGTCACTATGTCCTAATGGTAATTTTATGATTAATAGCTGAGGGTGACCGCTATATAAGGACGAAACTAGTACTGTTTGAGGGTAAACTCTATTGATTACGTGAATAATAAATTAAAGTTCGTGTAAAAGAAAGGTGTCCAGTCTGACAAGCGAATGCCGTCTAGTCTAAGCTAGACTAAACTGGACATTGGTGTGACAACCTTCATTCAACAGCACTGGTTGCTGTGTCGTCTCTCAGTATGTCAAACGTTCTTTCCATGCAAGAAGGAATTTCCTTACATGGCCATGTAATTAGTAACATCTTGATGACGGATTCGTCTGCATCAGTCGACAATAAGGTGCGTGAATACTGCTTTCTCTAATGCGGACATATTTTGAGGGAAATACTGGAGACTGTTGCAAGCACTGCATATCACTCGCATGTTCATAGTCGAAGACACCATGAACACCCAGATTGATTGCTTATTGATGTGTTCTTTAAACAGATTCCATATGTATATCCTGAATTTGTATTTGGAGACAGGTGCTCTGTTGGCCATATCGACCAATCAAAATTAAACCTCGAGACATGAAGAAAAAAACAATACTTGGATATCCGTAAGCCCCAGTTATGTGTAGAATTCTCAGTAATTCTCTATTATATATAAAATCCCTATTCCTTCTGCCATTCACAGCGACATTGAGAAAATGCTAATGTTTCAACAACTGAACTTGTGCCATTTATACATTGTTATGCCTTATTAAAAAAAAAAAGAAAAAAAAAAAGGAAACTCTCACGACCACAACTATTGTACTTTTTAAAATAAAAATACGTTTCATTCAGCGAGCTGTTTATCTCATACTTTTTAAAAGTATTTTTTAGACTTTTAAAATATTTTTACTGATATTTTCTCATTGTTTCCTAGTTTTCGTTTTCATTTTCTGCTTAAGGACGACACACACACTCAGTCCCCGAGCCAGCGGAAATAACCAATTAAGGTTAAAATCCCCGACCCGGCCGGGAATCGAACCCGGGGCTCCTTGAACCAAAGGCCAGCACGCTAACCATTCAGCCATGGAGCCGGAGAAAAAGCACAAGGAAACTCTCACGACCACAACTATTGTACTTTTTAAAGGGAAAATACGTTTCATACAGGGAGCTGTTTATCTCATACTCGCCATGATGACATTCACAGGTATACCTATCGGCATGAGTGCAAAGTACGTACATCCTGACTTCTGTTGTCTTTCACAGAGATATTGAGAAAACGGGAACGTTTGAGAAGCTGAACTTGGCACCAGATATAACAATAATGCAATGGCAACCATCATACTTGAACTGTTAAGTGATAAATACAATCTTTCATTGAAGTGAATGCATCATTTTAGGATTAGACATTATTTTGCATGTTTGGTTGTCAGTAAAATGCCTTTCATTTAGCAAGGTGAGATTGTGATTTCGTTTCACGTAATAACATTAACGTCATCCATTGGCATGAAACTGAACCGTGGAAAGGGCGTCTTTCAAAGCTGACCTATGAAAACGATTGTTCGTCCATTTCTAGGATCGTAGTATGTAAGTGTCCGCCTCTGTGGTGTAGTGGTTAGCGTGATTAGCTGCCATCCCTGGAGACCCGGGTTCGATTCCCGGCTCTGCCACGAAATTTGGAAAGTGGTACGAGGGCTGGAACGGGGTCCACACAGCCTCGGGAGGTCAACTGAGTAGTGGTGGGTTCGATTCCCACCTCAGCCATCCTGGAAGTGGTTTTCCGTGGTTTCCCATTTCCCCTCCAGGCAAATGCTGGGATAGTGCCCATCTTAAGGCCACGGCCGCTTCCTTCCCTCTTCCATGCCTGTCCCTTTCAATAATCCCATCCCTCCACAAGGCGTCTGTTCAGCATAGCAGGTGAGACCGCCTGGGCGAGGTACTGGTCATTATCCCCAGTTGTATCCCCCGACCCAAAAGTCTGAAGCCCAAGGAAACTGCCTTAAGACGGTAGAGGTGGGATCCTTTGCTGAGTCCGAGGGAAAAACCGACCCTGGAGGGTAAACAGATTAATTAAGTAAGTAGGTAAGTAAGCAAGTAAGTAAGTATGTAAGTGCAAATGGTTTCTAGAGGACCCGCAGCAATCGCTATTGACGATTAAGATGCCAGATTACTTTTCACATAGCAGTTTCGAATGTCGAAGATAGGCTTCCGTACTAGTTGCCTATGAAATTTAAAAAAATGCTTTACGTCGCACCGACACAGTTAGATCTTATGGCGACGATGAGATAGGAAAGGGCTAGGAGTAGGAAGGAAGCGTCCGTGACCTTAATCCAGGTAGAGCTCCAGCATTTGCCTGGTGTGAAAGTGGGAAACCACAGAAAACCATATTCAGGGCTGGCGATATGAAGGTGTAATTGTACAGATGTGAAGCGATTTTTTGTCAACGACGTGTACATCAGCCAGTCTGATATAATTAAAGCTAACTTTTACAGTCAAATATGGTTAATGGCTGCCTCCATATGTTGCTCTTTCTCGAGAGATGGACTTTCTCTTGGCACAGACCAGAGAAAAATGTAGTTTCCACCGAAGTCCCAGGCTCACTTACGGCTGTGACAGATGTGGAAGATGCTCAGGTAGAGGTGGTGCTGAGTAATGAGATTAGACGCACTATATAGCACCTGGATGATATTAAACGTGTTATTTATAAGGCCGTGAGTGTGCAACGATTGCAATTTATGTTCCGGTGAGAAAAGGAGTGGCTTCATTCTTCATTATGCCTAGTTCGCCTCATTTCATTATGACACCACAATCGTATTTTGCTATTGTTATTTTCTTATAACTTCATATCTACCTATTTGCGATCCTATTTGAGGATATAACCAGCCTCTAGGGCAAAGACTTAGCACAATGGATACCATTCTATATCATTCATACAGGGTGCTCCCAAACTTGTGGGAAATAATCTGGGGATGGATAGTACAGCACAAAACAACAGAAACAGTCCCTTTGGACATTTGTCCTACGGTCGTACGAGCTAAGCCTGTATTAGTTATTAGCTAGAATGGGGAGAGAGATCGTATTTAGGATTAAGTTTGGAGTCAGGCATGCCGTTACGGACGTTTCAGTACTTCACCAGAATGTGCAACAACGTTGTCATCGAATACGTGCAATGTCGAGAGTTTTCGAACGTGTCGAACAGGCAATGAGGTGGCGAGTTCAGGCACATGGTGGGCATTTTTAGTAAGGTATGTAAACTCGTATCCTCGTCCCTGAGGTGCTGCAACTCTTTTCAGGCACACTCTCTGCACGTACCACTGTAACCACATACCAGCCTCTTGTAATTCCTAAATCTCCGACAGCGGCGGGAATCGAACTCAGGCCTTCGATGATGGCAGATAATAGTGCTAATCGTTACACTAAAATGGCGGGCATTTTAAGTAATTCATGTTTACACAAGAATGCAGAATCCGTGCTGGTACATCAATATGGCATCAGCTACTCGACGTGGGATGTGGGATTACCAAAGTTGGAAAGTCTGTAACTCGCAAACGATCTATCGCAGGGCATATGTTCATAGGGGCTTTTTATGTTGTTTTGGAGAGCACTATCCACCCCACGATTACTTCCCATATATTTCGGAACAAACTGCATAAATAATGAAGCAATTTATTTCTGTACACCGAGAAAGCTGGCCGTGTAGTTAAGGTCGCGCAGCTGTGAGTTTGCATTTGGGAGATGTGGGAACGAATCCCTCCGTCAGCAGCCCTGAAGATGGTATTCCGTGGTTTCCTCATTTTCACACAAAGCAAATGCTGGTATTGTACCTTAATTAAGGCCTTGGTCGCTCCTCTCGCACTCGTATCCCATCCTCACCATAAGACCTATCTGTGTTGGTACGACGTAAAGCCAATTGTAAACGAAAAAGTCTACTGCCCTAATTCTTTCCTATCTCTCCGTCGCCGAAATCCTGCTCTGTGCTAGCACGACGTAAATAAGTAGCAAACATATATATATCTGTTTTCCAATAAGGATACTCTTGAAAATATTTAAAAAAACATAATTCCATCTTTTATGGCATTTAATTGAGATGTTAATGAAAATGAATATTTTCAATTCCATTTTTTCATGAAAGTGAAATGAGACGTTAACGAAAATTTGAATTAGATAGGAAATACTTCTTTAAAAACCTGTATTGATTTTTCTGTACATAATTTATATAAAGAGATATACTGTACTGAAGTTTGTGTAAACTGTATGTTCTAAAATTTTGAATATAAAGTTCCCTACTATTTGAAAATTCTTCAATAAAAATGTACCTGTGGTACATATACCATACAAAGTTTGTTACATTTGGCAAAGTGTTATGGGTCCGCCTCTGTGGTGTAGTGGTCAGCGTGATTAGCTGCGACCCCGGAGGTCCGGGTTCGATTCCCGGCTCTGCCACGAAATTTGAAAAGTGGTACGAGGGCTGGAACGGGGTCCACTCAGCCTCGGGAGGTCAACTGAGTAGAGGTGGGTTCGATTCCTACCTCAGCCATCCTGGAAGTGGTTTTCCGTGGTTTCCCACTTCTCCTCCAGGCAAATGCCGGGATGGTATCTAACTTAAGGCCACGGCCGCTTCCTTCCCTCTTCCTTGCCTGTCCCTTCCAATCTTCCCATCTCTGCACAAGGCCCCTGTTCAGCATAGCAGGTAAGGCCGCCTGGGAGAGGTACTGGTCATCCTACCCAGTTGTATCCCCCGACCCAGAGTTTGAAGCTCCAGGACACTGCCCTTGAGGCGGTAGAGGTGGGATCCCTCGCCGAGTCCGAGGGAAACACCGACCCCGGAGGGAAAACATTAAGAAAAGAAGAAGAAGAAGAAGAAAATGTTAAGGGAGAAAAATGGGAATAATATGTAAAATTATAATCGGTGGAAAAATGAAACAAAGCATTAGCAGAGTCGTGAACGTGGCCCTCCGGTCCTGGATTTTTAAAGAAAACATCAAATTTATGATATAATATGATATGTGCGATATTTATCTGTCAGAAATAGGTTAATCCAGACAAAAGTTAAGATGGTCATTGCGGCAGATAACCTCAGCTAGGTGCAGATAGGTACGATCTGCAATCAGGCGGAGATACAATTCAACAAGGTTTAGTTTGGAGTTCGCTGATTAATAATCTCTCTGACTATCCGTGTTCATGTGTGAACCGCTGCTCGACCAATCAGACACGATTCCTAATAAAAGTTACTGTGCCGTAAAATGTAAGTTAACGTACATCTTTTAGTCTACAGAGAAGTAAATTTCGTCGTAGTATAGGATAGAATACAATGTTCTATATTTAACAGCTTTTACGTTCAAAATGATGATAACCGGTACCTAATCGCGGTTATTACATTTTTCACAAACTTTCAAGTAATTCCGGCCATCTAAAACTACAAGTAACAAAAGTTGTATAAACTACAATATCCGATCATTTATGTACCCCATGGACCGTACGTGCTTTGGTAACAAAGACATTCACGAATTTTGATTTTTCGTGCTAAGTCAATCATCGCCGAACATCGCGGACATGAAAATATTGCTCAATCGTCATGGTAGCAAGTTAAATGTCAATGACTGTCTTTGTTGACGTGATTGCTATTATAATGTACAAAACTCATCAGCCCATTCTGAATACAAAATAATTAAAACAACCATCAAAACCGCGAAGAACTATAATACGAGAAAACAGAATCATGATAGGAGGTAGAAAAGAAAGACTCCCTTGAGCTCGGATGCCCTAATTTCACAGAGCCGGAAGAAAACTAAATGTGGTTGCTTACAATGTCCTAAGCCCATAAAACCTATCAACAATAACATTGCATTGACTATTGTTCATTAAGGTGAGCTCTCTCTCTCTCTCTCTCTTCGGCTGTCACTCAACCCTCTAACGACGGGTTCAACAGCCATTTACTTATGTTATTGCGTGCATGAGAATTTAAACTCAAATATATCAGGAGAGAAATAGCAAAAACGAGCACATACAAGATAACTCCCTTCTCATTTGAATAATCTTGTTCTAATTAATCATAATTATGTATTACCGCTCACCTCGTTACAGAAGATGCTTTGTGAAAGGCGTGGAATATTTACGCTGAGAGACAGACAGAAAATCTCTCTTCAGAGCCTCAACAATGCTGCGGAAAGTTAGATAAAAGATAGCTGATAAGATCGTCCAATCGCCATGAGAGAATTTTCAATGCATACATAATGGAGCGCTTGAGAGTCTGTGGAATTAAAAGTGATCTGATCAGCTCGTGACAATGTTACGAAACTGTTTTAAATAAAGTGAAATGAAATACTGCATCCCCTTGAGACAAAGAATCTCGGAATGAATGGAATGTAATCGCATTTCCACTGAATGCATGGATAAATTCCAATAATTTTTTTTCACATATTTTCTGTACATAATTTCAATGCAATTTTCTCTATCAATTCTCGGATAAATTGGTTACGGTGTCATACTCTTTGAAAACATATGTTAATTATGTTCAAAGAAACACTTCTCCGTTTATATATCTATGACGCGCTTTGGAGCTCAGAAGAATGTGACCATTCTTTGTGTCTTGAATATGCACGAACCTTCTTCTTCCTCCTCTTATTCCTCCTCTTTTTCTTGCGTCTACTCCTCACAGAAAGTTGGCAATTATTTGTATGTTTTCCTTCCCGTATCACGGTTTCTGTATCGTCGAATCACTGTCACCTAGGATAATTTTATCTGTTCACGTAAATTCCTTCTACTTTGCTTTCTACGATAGACTACATTGAGCTGGACTTCCCATTTCCGAAGATCTTATCGAAATATGTTGCTTTCCTGAGGTTTTTTTAGGGTAAAGACTTTGCATGGTAAACCATCGCGACGGAGGACCTCATTGGTG
Source organism: Anabrus simplex (assembly GCF_040414725.1). Lineage (NCBI taxonomy): Eukaryota > Metazoa > Arthropoda > Insecta > Orthoptera > Tettigoniidae > Anabrus > Anabrus simplex. The sequence continues at coordinate 1,155,507,481 of NC_090265.1, read as the reverse complement.
ATGTTAAATTATCGACATGTGGTAGTATTCTTCCATAAGTAATACGAGGTAAACGCAATAGAAACATGTGCAGGGTGAATCAAATCAACGCAGATGAACGCTTAGTACGTTGAATGCTATGATAAACACAATTTTTCAAGCGGGAACCCAGGTCCTGAAATGCACGCTCTGTGCGCACTTCAGTGAGTTGGCCGTGCGGTTAGGAGCGCGCAGCTGTGAGCTTTCATCCGGGAGATAGTGGGCTCCAATCCTACTGTCGGCAGCCCTGAAGATGGTTTTCTGTGATTTCCCATTTTCACACCAGGCAAATGCTGGGGCTGTACCTTAATTAAGGCCACGGTCGCTTCCTTCCCATTCCTAGCCCATCGTCGCCATAAGACCTATCTGTGTCGGTGCGACGTAAAGTTTTTTTTTGCTAGTGGCTTATCCTTCTCCTGCACTAAGACAAATTCTGGGACAGTTCCTAGTATATGCCACGGCCGCCAACCCCCTCACTTCCTCCGATCTGCTCCTTCACCGAATCAAACATCCCCAGACTGGGAGACGGCGTTACCTTCCAGGAGGCCCGCTGCCCTTCAGGGACAGATTAAAAACTTGTGTAGTAGTAGTAGTAAAGCGGGCTGGCGACAATGGAGCCCCTAGCAGAGTCTGGCATTGATTTCACTTACTTGTACCCCGCTCCTCACGTTTGCCTTTCCTACGTCATCGACCATGAAATGTCGTATGGCTTTTAGTGCCGGGATATCCCAGGACGAGTTCGGCTCGCCAGCGGCAGGTCTTTCTATTTGACTCCCGTAAGCGACCTGCGCGTCGTGATGAGAATGAAATGATGATGAAGACAACACATACACCCAGCCCCCGTGCCATTGGAATTAACCAATTAAGGATAAAACCCCCGACCCGGTCGGAAATCGAACCCGGGACCCTCTGGACCAAAGGCCAGTACGCTGATCGTTCAGCCAACGAGTCGGATGTCATCGACTATGATAAACACTTATTCTCTTCGAATCCGACGGTATTATATTAACGAGGCCCGGCGGGTCTTCCATTTATCGCCTTTTGTTGCGCTTCTCTTTTCTTTTGCTATTATCTTTTCCTTTGTATTTCTTCTTTCTTTCTTCCTTCCTTTCTTTCTTTCTTTCTTTCTTTCTTTCTTTCTTTCTTGCTTTGTGCACTTCCCTTCAAAATAACCACGACCGAGATAGCGGTGCAAACGCCTTCCAAATGGTACCTCTTCGGGCAGTTTCAAAATCAGTTTCTGAGGGTTACAAGTTTCTCTTGATACCAGAGTCTACACTTAGTGCTGAAAATGTAGTGACATTATTTCAAGGCTCTAGGGGGAAATATTTGCTGAAATAACTGTACTAACGTTTAGTGAAATTTGTAACTGTTCAGTAGCAGGGCACGAGCTCTTGGGTTTATTTAGAGAATTATCTCCTTCTTAGTGAACCCTACCCGCGCCCAGGTGAGACACAGCTATCACTCCGGCTAGTCAACTGTAGTCCCAGGGTATCCACAAACAAGAAAAAATGTTTAATTTTTCTATAAGTCAGGTTTTACGTGAATTCCAAGAAAGACACCACGACCGTACGCGATACCATCCGATGAACGTCTTCACCTTACCGCATAGTTCGCAAACTCATCTTCTACCATAATTTCAAACGCAACTCACTTTAAAATTACCTTATATACTAAGTCAGTCTACTGTCTGTCACTATAAATGATCACTCATTGAATTGTGAAAATAATCAAGAAACATATTTATTAAACTAATGAATTGTTGAAAGAAATGAGAATGAATAACTTCATGAACTCCATAATTATTGTCTCAAAAATAAATGAATATTATTCCGTATAAATTAAAGTTAAAGTTAGCGCTGGCTTATTTTAAAATTATAATGATATTATGAATCCAATATTTCTTAAATGAAGTCAAAACATCTCCAATTATCCTTGAAAAATTAAGTTAATCATTCATATGCATTAATATGACATAATTACATCATCATTAAGAAAGATTTAGGATTCCTCCACACAATTTACACGTTTTACAATGTTAAAATCTGAATTCGTTGGCGTCGAAATATCATCTGATGAAAAACATTATGACGACTGACTTGTTAAGGTTTTCTACCCTAATGCCACTTAAAATCACGGCTCCTATTCTAATATCTCTTCATTTAAATTTCTAACTTAAAATATAAAACAATACTCAACATATAAAGTAACCTATCTCCCTATTCTACCTGTATAATTCTTAATTCATTGTATCACGGCTCAATGTGCGTTCAGCCGTTAAGCTTATCTCACATATACTACGTGTGCAAGAAATTCACCAAGTATCTGCGGTGTGACATCTCGGTATTATGCTTATACGTCAGTTACATATGTCATCTTGCCTACCTCACATTCTATATTTCTGAGAATACGACACGAAACACATATATCTATCTATTAACAGCTGTAATTACATCCATATCATCTTCGATTCTCAACTATATACGTATTTTGACCATCCATAAGTTACTTCTGCGGCGTATTCCTTTTCAGTACTTGCATCGTCTAACTGCATCAATTCCATGCATATTTAACGTCTATTCATCACATATATGCCTCATTAACTATCACAACGCGTAATATTATACTTAAATCATCTCATAAAGCTCCATATTATCATTTATAACCTTCAATTAATACCTTCTTAACTTTCTCAATAGCTATGCTCAACACGTATAACCTTCTTTATATCATTTGCTACTATTGAGACATAACTTCATTTCACTGTTTTCACTTGCACGCTTAATTATCTCATGCTTAGGCTATTCTATTCCACCACATATACCGAAAAAACACATGAATTAAGAATTATATTACTTAATATAAACACTTAGTTCGTCTCTCGTCACCTCGGGCCTCAGTTGCTCTTCTTCCGTTCGTCACATGGCTGGTATTCTGGCCATGGTTCGATGACTGGCTGGGTTTCTCATCTTAGGTTGATCTGGCTGGGCGACACCCTTCTCTCATCTCGGGTAGTTTTAACTGCTCGGATGATATCTCCCTCCAGGTCGGTCCGTCTGGGTGTTTAGCAGACCATCATCTTCTTTGAAAAACTGCCGATAAGATCAAATACTTCTGAGAAGTACATATTCATTTTAAATTTTAACTAAAGTAATATTTCTTCTAAGCTATTTTTTTCCAGTCTTCTTTTGATAAATAATTGTCCAATTCTTTAAGTTCCAATTCTTCAGAATTTAAATTATTTAATTTCGGAAATATTATTTCTTTTACGACTTCTCCTTTAATGCAGTAATTCAATGCTATTGCTTCCTCTCCCTGCGGCTTCCAGTTTCTGTTTTCGTAGTTGTACCGATCTTGTACTTCGGGACAATCAGTACACGTATTTGGATGAATTTTCGTAATTCTCGGTGTATTTTATATCCTCCACCTTAATTTTATATATTGTTTCGCTGTCTTCTTCAATATTATCGAAGCTTTTCCTCGGTATTTCTATTACAATCTTGGTAATCTCCTTATTTCCACAGAGCGATGTCAGTCCATTTCTTATTCTGTCGGGTTATTTTTTTCAAGTGAATTTTTTCTCAATAATCTCTTCTATTTTACTTGTTTTTTTTTAAAACAATCTACTTGACTTTTCTCTGTTCTGCACCGCCTTCATAATATAGTAGTTTCGAGTAAGTCATGGCCTCCTATTGTGTTTAAATGTTAAGACTTTCTTATGTACTCTTTTTATCTCGAGTGGTCTATACCTTCGGCACGCGCTATTTTGGAAAACGTCCATAAATGCAATGGGCACATTAGATATAGAACCAAACGAGGTCTCAGCACTAGTTACAAAATACAGGATTATGGCGGCGATTAGTAAATTCACACAGGCTTGCGGACTAAAAACATTAATGAAGATGTATGTCTCATTCTTACGCATTCTCTGGCTACAGACACAAACAGATTATCACATATGCTCAAGGGATGTTTGCCCTGTAGGAGCATAGAACTCTTAAAATTCTGGCAAGCGTTTTATTCCGACTCGCCACCTGCAGCTCAAATCAACATGAGGTACTTTTTGAAAACCTTTATGTGCTGCTTTAAATTTGCTGGGGGGGGGGGGGGGAGGGGGTGAGGTGGAGATTTGAACGTGCGCTTCGTGTACGGCCTGGTGTGCACATTACCTCCTCGTTCGGTAGTGTTGCCCTTACTAGTTGCGAGGTGTCGGAACATAATATTTCTTGACGACCGAGCCAGAGCTCACGTCGTCCCACGTCAACGGTCGCTTCATAAGTCCGGAGGGCGTCGAGTCCCAAGATGATCTCATCAGTCATGTCCACTATGAAGGTTCAGATACGTAGACGTCTCCGGTGCAACTTCAATTCCAGTACCGTCTCCTTCAGGACAGGTATGGTGTCCCCAAAAGTAGTCTATTGCACGTAAGGGTGGTTCGGTTTCTTCTCCACCTGCCCGTTGGCGAAGTACAGTGAGTGCTGTTCCCGTGTATATCATGACGCGGCACGACCTGTTTCCGACTCACCCGTCGAAAATCAGGCTGTCGACGCTTCCCTCAATGGCCACGTTCAGTGTGAAGCGAGGGGCTTGTAACGACGGTGCTTGTCAGCAGTGTCAGCCTGCCGGCAGTGCTTCCTAAAATAGCCACGCTCACCACATAGCCAGCTGATGACTCCTCGTCCGTCCTGGTAATGGTAAGCGTCACTCCGGTAGTGAGGTGCGGAATTCGAGGTTCTCTTGAACCCTGACGTCTCTTATCCTCGCTAATGACTTCGAAGTTGCTGTTATTTCTGCCGCTCTCATCCCCAGGGCGATAGTGAGAGTGTCCTTAGGGCAATGCTTCCAGCCGAGCATAAGGTGTTACAGAATCTCGACGTCGTGAACCCATCGGTGACGGTGCAGGCAGTCCCCCGGTATACAATACATGCATCGGTGGGAAGCAGCTTAACGCCTTGTGGCCAGCTGTTCTACCTCTGCGTTCTCCCGCCCACTGCGTCGCCTTCTTCATTTGGATATGGTAGGTAGCTGCCAGCAAGTGGTCACCGTAGCGTCCTTCGAACACCCACAGAATCTATTCGAACACAGCGCCCGACATCTTAGTCGCTCGTCCAGCACCCTGGTGATGGGCAGTACGGCCCTCTCCTCCGGCGTCAACCTTTATGATTTATACTTTCGTGAAGTAGGTATCATTGTCGACGCTGATAGGCCTTGGATCTGGTTCTGAGGCTATCGTCCTTTCCCGTAGATCCATCAATTTCTAGCCTCAAGTCACGAAAATTGGATTCCACAATTTGAGATATGATCATGAAATGTTTTTCTATTTCACCCACCTCTTGCTTGAAGTATCGAATATTGGGCCCTACAACACGAGGCATTGCCTTGAACTGATTTTGGACAATTTCACTCACATCCTGCAAAATGTCCTTTTCTTAATCTTACTTCAATAGCGTGTTCCTCCTCCTCCTCCTCCTTTTCTAACTTGTACTGTCTATCCTTAGGTTCGCTCAACTGGGATTTAATTACATCCTGGCTGGCCATAAGTTTATCTTGACATGATTTAAATTGTGGCTTAAGTTACTGCTGACCGAAATGAAGTTCATTCTAAGTAGACTGAAGTCGTGTCTCGAGTTCATCCTGAGTAGGTCTAAGTTGATAGTGGCTTTACGTCACACCGACACAGATAGGTCTTATGGCGACGATGGGATAGAAAAGGCTTTGGAGTTGGAAAGAAGCGGCCATGTCCTTAATTAAGGTAAGCCCCACATTTACCTGGTGGGAAAATGGGAAACCACGGAAAACCATTTTCAGGGCTGCCGACGGTGGGATTCGAACCCACTATCTCCCGGATGCAAGCTCACAGCCGCGCTCCCCTAACCGCAAGGCCACCTCGCTCGGTGTAGCTGACAGAACTTATAAATATTGTGTGGAAGCTAGACTTCTTCACAATTATTCTAGAAATGTCTTCGTACTAAACGTGCTAACGATTAAATTCCCTGACACCGCTAGTGACGAGTTATCAGGGTCCTTAGAAGTGAAATTACCACACAGGGAGGTAGCATGTTTCACTAAACACTACATTTATTAAAATACCATTTACAGTTACAAGTTCACTAGTGTTTCAGTTTTCTTATTCATCTTTTTAGCCACTCACTCATTCGGACAAACACACAACACTTCTATGTGCCGTACTCCTGTTTTCCTACTGCTCCAGAACGCTTCACTGCACACCACAGAATGAAGTGCGTCTTGATTACAGTACTCGTTGACGTACAGCTTTCGTGACCGTCTGGTATCTCATTCGCAATTGACGCAACACTGATTAACTCAAGAGTTACTCGGTCTCACTGGGTTCGCTCCTTAGATAACCCGACAGATGATACTCGTGGTACCGAGCTCGATAGTTGCAGTCGCTTAAGTGCGGCCTGTATCCAGTATTCGGGAGATAGTGGGTTCGAACCCCACTGTCGGAAGCCCTGAAGATGATTTTCCGTGGTTCCCCATTTTCACACCAGGCAAATGCTGGGGCTGTACCTTCATTAAGGCTACGGCCACTTCCTAACCACTCCTAGCCCTTCACCGCCCTATCGTCGCCATAAGACCTGTGTCGGTGCGACGTAAAGCAACTTGCAAAAAAAAAAAAAAAAAGAGAGAATAAAAAATGATACCTGTGATTTCCACTTACAGATCATTCTGGGCGCATTCTTCATTATCAGCTTCCAGCTTCTTCTAGAAGCTTGCTCTTCGCGAGCCTCAGCTGTTGGCGCGCCCACACTGCCGCTGCTCCGTCTGTATTGTCATCATCCGAACACCCCGCACACTCTCGACCTTTCTTGTCTCAATATTTATTCGTGACTTAAAATAAGGCAAATGAAGTTCAAGGCTATTTATACAAAACTAAGAATTGTTTATAATTTCACTGAATGTGTTGCTGCGATCATTTACCTCCCTAAGCAGTGGTTTCGACTGTTATTTCTACTGCGAAACAAATTAAATAATCAATTTCAGGTATCTGCAAGGAACATTAATCACTAAGAATATGTGTTCTTGTTCACAGGTGGCAGCGGTTGTGGACCGGTGTAAGGCAGTCAGTAAGCGCTGGTGATAGCAGTGAAGAATCCGTGGCAGTGATGGAAGTGATTTTGAAAGAAATATGTGAAGTTTATTATTGTGTATCTTCAGACGAATTGCAGGTGAACTTGTGATACAAAAACTACGGACTAATTTGTCAAAAAACCGGAGTGGATGTGTGTGGACGAGAATAATGTTCATGGACTGTAAACTGAGTACCTTAATCCCAACAGTATTCTTTACCAATCGTCAAATAAATGTCTTCTTGTGATCTCTTTCTTATTTTGATATTTCCAGCCATATTAATGTTCACTCCTCTTCTACTAGCAGGGCATGCTGTAGATCACTCTCCCCAAATAACCATGTGTGATTCGTTTGATGAAAAATGTCGTTTTGATGTGAGGCCGCTGAGAGAGATGAACCTCATGTCTTCGTCTCTTATTGACCTATGCAAAGCTGTAGTGGTGGTGGTGCTGGTGGTGATGGGTATTAACTTAAGAGGAAGTACAATTGGGTAACTATCCTAAGACTGATGAGAAAGAAAGTGAAAGACGTCCGAAACAAGAATGAAGGTAACCGAGGGAAGGGCCACAAGGTCATGAATAAGACCGACTATCTTGGCCTCGGAAACCTAATAAATTCGGGGTCGGAAGAGAACAACTGTTGACCACGGCAGGTCAAATTGATAATATTAAAGTGAAAAGCTTGACGTAAGTAAGTTGAAGCAATATCAGACTCGTTTAGGGAACCTCTCGTATGTGGGCAGACCAGCATAATACGTTTGAACCTCTGATGCAGCAGCCAATATTAACGTTATGCACACGTGTCCTTTACCTGCATAAACTTTATCTGATTTATAATGGAATAGCCCATTATTATTATTATTATTATTATTATTATTATTATTATTATTATTATTATTATTATTATTACACATTTGTCTGTTTTATGGATTTAATTTAATTCAGTATCACCCAATTAGTTCACACACACACATACAAACACAGAATTATATTCAACCATGAATGATCATACTACAGTACACTAATTGCTGTCTATTTACAAGTCTCTCACAGCAGGACTTCAGCTGGGCAGTCTTTTACATGGATCGGACTATAATCCTTACTGACAGATCTCCTTTGCTTCGACTCCGCACGCCTAGTCACTTCACACCAACAACTGTGCGCCCGCAGGTTCGAACACAAGACTGCTGACCACCTAAACACGCGAAGACAGTTCCCTAGTTTGACTCAAGACGAATCAGTTAATCTCACACACGTAACACAGTCAATTCACGCGGCCACCACACATTGAACTACTCAACACTGACAACTAAGCAGCGGTCACTTAGTAGCAACAACTCAACAATGTTAACGAGGACTACGATACTCCTCACAACAATGACAATTAACACCGCTGCAACTCTACTCACACCAATTGTTCCTTACAGTGACTCCACGGCGGTCTACAGTCACGCTAGTACACACAGACTACTTCACGGAGTACTCCAGGCAGTGCACATACAGTACTCTATCAACATTCCAACACCACGACGATACTGACTCCACTATTACACCCACGAAAGCCACCACTACTGCTGTCCTAGTCCAACTGCTCACTGACTGCTCGCGACTAGCCTCGTATGTATATCCTAATGACGGAGCACTACAATCTTCAGGGGTACGCTAGAGACGGAACATTCTCGTTTTGTATTCGAGAAGGCCCTCGAGTCCGACTCGTTGTCTGAATGGTCAGCGTACTGGCATTCGGTTCAGAGGATCCCGGTTTCGATTCCCGGCCGAGTCGGGGATTTTAATCGCTTCTGATTAATTCTTCTGGCTTGGTGACTGGGTGTATGTGTCCGTCCCAACACTCTCCTCTTCGTATTCAGACAACATACCACACAACCAACCAACACAGAAACACGCAATAGTGATTACATCCCTCCATATAGGGTTGGCGACAGGAAGGACATCCAGTCGTAAAACAGGGCCAAATCCACATGTGCGACAGCTGTGGGCAAAAGCTGTAGATAAAGAAGAAGAAGAATTCGAGAAGGCGCTCAAGGAAACCAAACGAATGGAGCATCAGAAGGAGAGACCATAGCATGTCTTCGGGTCAGCTGTGAGGTTACCGTCCTTGATTACTAATTCCATCCAGGAAATAACGAAGGATCTACGGCAGGGCTGGCACGTACTATTATTATTAATGTAGAGTATGTTTCTTTTTCGGAGGAGCTACTTGGTCAAAATCGATGGGTGGACAGTGATGTCAACAACGTATAGCGCATGCATGTACTCTGCAGTTGTCATGCTTACCGTAAATCATTGCCAAGTACAACTTCAGAGTGTGAAAAAAAAGAAGCCTATTTATACATGGCGTGTTCCGTTGATTTATTTGTGAATTTTAAACACTGCCAGGACACGTATTTTTTGCCTACATACAAGTTGAATCTTTATTATAGACTTTTGTGCCTTTCAGCGTTCAGTCTGCAAGCCTCTGTGAATTTACTAAACGCCATTACAATCATCTATTTATAACTAGTTCTGCGACCTCGTTTAGATCCACAACTTTTAAATTTAAACCATTAGAAACTGAGTCTAACCATCGTCATTTCGGTCTCTCTATACTCCTCTTACCCTCCATAACAGAGACCAATATTTTACTCGGTAACCTATCCTCCTCCATTCGCCTTCCATGTCCCCACGACCGAAGTAGTTTTACGCGTGCAGCTTCATCCATCAAGTTCATTCCTAAATTATCCTTTATTTCCTCACTTCGAGTACCCTCCTGCCATTGTTATAACCTGTTTGAACCATCAATAATTCTCACTAATTTCTTGTCCGTTACTTCTAACTTATGAATAAGATATCGTCAGTCCACCCAGCTTTCACTTCCGTACTGCACAATTGGTCTGAAAACAGAGAGATATAAAGATATTGTCGTACGGGAGCTGACTTTCTTCTTACAGAATACTGTTGATCGCAACAGCGAGCTCACTGAATTAGCTTTACTGCACCTTGATTCAATCTCACTTACTACACTATCATCCTGGGAGAACACACATCCTAAACATTTGAAATGATTTACCTGTTACAGTTCTCTTGAACTTCTTACCTACTGACATCAATTTAGTCTTGGAAAAGTTAATTTTCATACCATAGTTATTACACCTATTTTCAATTTCCAAGATATTAGACTGCAGGCTTTTGGCACAATCCGCCATTAAATCGTCAGTAGAGGCCAAACTGCTTACTACATTTTCACCTAACTGAAACTCTCCCTGACACTTAATACCTTTGAGCAGATGATCCATGTAAAGTATGAACAGCAAAAGGTGAAAGATTACAGCCTTGTCTAACCCCTGTAAGTAGCTTGAACCAAGAACTAATTCTACCATCAATTCTCAATGCAGCCCAATAAATTGCCAACATAAATGCCTTTGATTGACTTTAATAATCTACCTCTAATCGCATAGTCCTCCGGTACGCTGAACAATGTTTCCCGCGGTCAAATAGTAATACCTTTCCCTATGGCACCATAGTTCCGATTGGCTTCGCCTATCAAGCGACCGCTGATCAACCCGAACGCCTGCAGATTATGAGTGACACGTGGTAAGCCCGACGAATCCTCACGGCCATTTCTTGGCTTTCTAGACAGGGCCTCAATCTCATCATCAGGTAGCTCCTCAATTGTTCTCACTTAGGCTCAGCGGACCTCAGAGCAAGTCCTCAGATCCAACTGAAAATCCCTGAAATGTCCGGCAACCGAACCCGGGGCCTTCGGCTGTTAGCCAGCCCAGGCGCGCAACGCCTAAGTCATAGCTGTGTTCACAACCCCTACCCCATAGCTGTGTTCACAAACCCTACGCCATAGCTCTGTTCACAACTCCTACACTATAGCTGTGTTCACTACCCCTACACCATAGCTGTGTTCACAATTTCTACACTATAGCTGTGTTCACAACCTCTACACCATAGCTGTGTTCATAATCCCTACATCATAGCTATGTTAATAACCCTTACACCATAACAGTGTTTATAACCCCTACACCATAGCTGTGTTCATAACCCTTACACCATAACTGTGTTCACAACCCCTACACCACAGTTGTGTTCACAACCCCCACACCATAGCTGTGTTCATAACCCCTACACCATAACTGTGTTCACAATCCCTACACCATAGCTGTGTTCATAACTCTTACACCATAACTGTGTTCACAACCCTTACACAGTAACTGTTTCACATCCCCAACACCATAGCTGTGTTCACAACCCCTACCCCACAGCTGTGTTCACAGCCCCTACACCATAGCCGTGTTCACAACTCCTACACTATAGCTGTGTTCACTACCCCTACACCATAGCCGTGTTCACAATTTCTACACTATAGCTGTGTTCACAACCCCTACACCATAGCTGTGTTCATAACCCCTACGCCATAACTGTGTTCAGAACCCCTACACCATAGCTGTGTTCATAACCCCTACACCATAGCTGTGTTCATAACCTCTACATCATAGCTGTCTTCATAACCCTTACACCATAACTGTGTTCAAAACCCTTACAGCACAATTGTGTTCACAAGCCCTACCCCACAGCTGTGTCCATAACCCTTACACCATAGCTGTGTTCATAACCCCTACACCATAGCTGTGTCCATAACCCTTACACCATAGCTGTGTTCACAACTCTTACGCCATAGATGATGTTATCATATAGTAATAGTAGCAAGAATAATTATAAATGCATTGTAAATAGTTTTGTGATATGAACGCACTGGAACTGCATTCTATATAATTGCAAGTCAGAAACGTAAGCGTTGAATTCTGTACCTGGATTTCTGGAGGTAAACATGAATTGCGTACGGCGAGCCGTTCGACGTCACTAAACTATTGTCTACCAATCTACATGTGCGCCGGCCTCGCGGTGTAGTGTGCCTGTGGGGCGCCGGGTTCAATTTCCGGTCAGGTCAGAGATATTCACCTGATTCTGTGGCTGATTCTAGGTTTACTCAGCCTACGCGATTACATTTGAGGAGCTACTTGCCGGTGAGTTAGCGATCCTGCTCTAAAAAACAAAGAATGACAGCAGAGTGGATTCGTCGTGCCAACCACACGACACTTTGTAAACCGCAGGCCATCGGGCTGAGCAGCTGTCGCTTGAAAGGCCATTGCCCTTCGGGGCTGGTACGCCATGGAGGGGAATCGACGTGCGCGCTTATGCAAATCGTATGATTCTGTATGCTGGGTATTCAGCTCGAAGGCTCGTTTGATCCTCTACAGGTCCACCAACAGCTGTGATAGCCTAGGTGTCACTGAACAGGCATACTAGGGAAATGAGGAGTGAGGTAGTTTCACGTTGCTTTCCTTACTGAGCCAGAAGTTGCTGTTATATACAGCATCAGTCTGCGAAGCCCACTGAAATGCATGCACCAACCGACCCTATGAGCAATATTTTCACACCATTCATAACAGAGACTGGCTGAATAAGGAACGGTATTACTAGCATTACTTGTACCTCAGTCACTTTCATATTGTCGAAGCCAAGGAAGAGACTGAGACAGATCAATGAAAGTAACAAATTTATTCCAGCCCATACCAGAAGACATAGCGCATTGTAAACACTAAATCCCGCCAGCAAAGGCGTATGATTCTATGTGGTAATGATTTGTGAAGCCCGTCTCTGTGGTGTAGTGGTTAGTGTTATTAGCTGCCAACCCAGGAAGCCAGGGTTCAATTCCTGGCTCCGCCACGAAGTTGGAAATGTGGTACGAGGAATGGAATGGGGTCCACTCAGCCTCGGGTGGTAAACTGAGTAGAGGGGGTTCGATTCCCACCTCAGCCATCCTCGAAGTGGTTTTCCATGCTTTCTCACTTCTTCTCCATGCAAATGCTGGGATGGTACCTAACTTAAGGCCACGGCAGCTTTCTTCCCTCTTCCTTCCAATCTTCCCTTCCTCCACAAGGCCCCTGTTCAGCATAGCGTGGGCTATATACTGTTCCTCCTTGCCAAATGTTTCGCGCTCCAGGACACTGCCGTTGAGGCAGTTGAAGTCGGATCCCTCATTCAGTCCGAGGGAAACACCAACTATGGAGGGTAAACGTATTAAATAAACAATGATAATAATAATTAATGATAATGATGTCCGACTCGTTAGCTGAACGGTCAGCGTACTGGCCTTCGGTTCAGAGTAGTTTCTAGTTTTAGTCTAAGAGACGTAAGAAAGATGAAAGAAATGTGAGGAAGAAGGAACTAGAGAATTGTCAACAAGTACGTTTGTAAATAGTGTTTAAATTTAAGATTCTAATAAGTAATGAGTGGCTGTGAGGAAGAGGAATTGTTGGACTGTTTAGAAATTTTGGACTGTTTAGAAATGTAAATAAGTGGTAAGAAAGGTGAGGAATATGGAAAAGGCAGATTTGATTGTTGGCAATTCGGTGGTTTAATATGTAAGTTCAACTATAGGGGGAAAAAAATAGGGAGTAGTTTCTAGTTTAGTATAAGAGACGTAAGAAAGATGAAAGAAATGTGAGGAATAAGGATATGGAGAATTGTCAACAAGTACGTTTGTAAATAGTGTTTAAATATTAACTATAGGGTGTAGTGGTTGAATATAACCAAGCAGTGTAAAAGTCAACGTATAAGTATTATGAGAGAGATGAACAGCGGCAAGGAAGAAGTGAGAGGGGAAGATTGGAATGGAACGGGGGGAGGGGTATAAGATGTAGACGGGTGGGGTGGTACAGTCCCATCCCATGGTGAAAGATGAAGCATGTCCGCTCACAGAAGATCAAGTGAATCAAGATGGGGGAAGGTATGAAGTAAGACGACTCGATTATAGGCGGAGCAGTAGATAAAAACGTGACGGATCGTATGATGAACTGGTCAACCGCCAATACGATTCGTCACGCAAAAGAGGAGGGAAGTACGAGCTATAGGTAGGGGTAACATATGACCCGAGAGGAGTGGCTGATAGCGGTGCTGGGTGGGATGGTCCTCTCCTTACTAGGGAATTCCGCGTGCAGCCAGTGTCTTTTTTTCCTCTTGGTTTAGTTAGCTGTAGATAGTAGAATATGTGTTAGTACATTAGAATTGAGGTAGGGGATGCCCTAACATGCGGTAGGTGTTCCTCGCATGCCAGAGACATCTCAATAGTTTTAGGCAAGGTGGCGCAGTACAAGGTACGGATTCCGCCGGTGCTGTCACCACTAAATGAGTAGAGTAGATTGTAAATAATTTTAAGTTTTACAAGGTATATAATAGTATGTTAGTTTATATTGTTTTGTTTTGTTTTTGGGTTTAGGTGTATTTCAAGGTCTTTATTGCCTGTAACCGATGGTGTAAACTAGGGTGGGCAATAAAGAGTATTAATTGATTGATTACTAATCCCATACAAGCACAGAAATACAGCAAACGCTTCCTATTCCTATAAACTTCCATATCTTCACCCCATTTATCAGTCACCCTTTCGTATCCTTCAATTCGATTTCCAACTCTCGTATTGAAGTCGTCCGTTACCACTGTCCTATCCTTGCTGTTGATTCTCACCACGTCGTCACTCGCTTCTTCATAAAACTTGTCAACTTCATCCTCATCTGAGCCCTTATATCGTGAGTACACTGTGACAATTCTTGTCTTAATCCCTCAAACTGCCAAACCTATCCATATCACTCGCTTATTTTATGTGCCTAACTTAAACTCTATTACGTGCAATAGTATTCCTGACGAACGGTATTACCACACATCCTGCCCTTCCCTTTCTAACGCCCGTCAGGTACACTGTACAATCTCTTCCTCGTTTTCTCCCATAACCTGAATATTATTAACTCCTAACACATTCAGATGCATACTATTTGCTGACTCAGCCACTTCTACTGTCTATCTTCCATCGCTCTTTGAGTCTAACCCTTCGTAGGGGTTTAGTGGCATCACGCGGCAAGCCTTTAAGTTATCTGCCTCCAGGAGTCTCTGCTTTTGGCATGGTGAATTGCTTGCTGTAAGCTAATTCTGGTCAAGCTCTTGATCTGGTCCATCAATCCTTTATCCTTTATCCTTTATCCTTTATCCTTTATTATTATTTTTCTCTAGATCACAGTAAACAAATACCAAATTGATCCGTTGAATGAGAAAAATAACAGCGTTCAACTTTAGCCACACACACAAACTTCTACTAACTGTAAAACAAACAGACATAGTTAATATACATACAAAGAAAGAAAAGAACACAAAAAGAAAAGAACACCACATAAAAACCTACTGTCCGGCCGAGTCATTACCCCTGGTGAGAAGAAGGCCACCCTCCCGATGATGACCCAGCCGGCCCTGTCCGTGGAGACCTCCTGAAGGCCCCAAGATCTAACCAGATGACAATGTTTCCCCTCTCACCATTCCATTCCTAAAAGTAATCCTTGGACATGCCATGAAGTCCGTCGGATACTCCGGATATGTGACTCCCTCTGATAGGGTCACCCAGTAGTCATCCTCTGTGTTTTCATGTTATGTCCAGCCTAAGGATATTTGTCTTGGGCCCTTCCCCACCCCGACTTCTTACGGGTGAGTCCTCCTCACCCTTGTCCCTCTTTCTACACCATCATTTCTCTATACTTCTCCTGCAAAATTCCGCCTTAAATAATCACTTCTAGAATACCCATCCCTTACCATTACGACTACCCTTACATGTTTTCCCTCTCACCTATCCATTTCTAAACGTACCCCTTGGACACGCCATGAAGTCCGTCGGATACTCCGGATATGTGACTCCCTCTGATAGGGTCACCCAGTAGTCATCCTCAGTGTTTTCATAACATGTCCAGCTTAAATATATTTGTCTTGGGCCCTTCCCCACCTCAACTTCTTACGGGTGAGTCCTCCTCACCCTTGTCCCTCTTTCCTTTCACCCTTGCCCCTCTTTCCTTTCCATCTACACCATCATTTCTCTATTCTAACTAAACTACATATAAACAAACAAATGGCCCACGGTCATTTCCCTCCATGAACCGTTGGCCATAGAAAGAAGAAGAAAAAAATACACACAGAAAGGCCAGCACATACTTAAATATAAACATACTAACAACTTACTCCTATTTCATTACCAACACAACACTAAATCATGCTACAACAATACATACCACTTTCTCTTAAATTCCTTACCAATACATCTACCATCATTCTCCCATCTTCCACTTACGACTTCGACCCTTACTAACAGTTTACTCGAATTTTCAACACCAACACATCAATAACTCATACCACAAAAATAAACATAGAATACCACATATGCAATCCCGGTGCGAGACTACTCCTTCTATCCACTGTCCTTGCCGACACGGCACATTACATCACCGCCATTGTTTTTCTGCTTGACCTACTCCGGATTGCTGAGTCCGGACAACCTTACCTCACCATCCGTGTCTGTGTTTACATTATTCCTCTCCTGTTGAAACTTCATTCTTGCTTCATCCTTGCTTAACCATGCTTGATCTAATTCATTACCAAGCCATACTCTACATTAAATTTGCCATCTCGTCCACAAAACCACAAATTTGCCAACTCTCACAAATACATATAGACCCCTATGTACTACTTCTCTAAGGTACAATATAGTTAAAAGACATACCTCTACCATCATTTCTCCAACTCAACATTGTAGCAATGAATACACCACACACCACTCCATCTCCACAGTTCCACCACAGATAGATTTACATATTACAACAATACATACACCATCACTTCTCCTTATTTCTCTAACACCCCATTTCCTCATACCACACACACTTCATCTCCCACACCACTTTTCAACATCCAGCCAACTTCACTTGCCACTTCCTCGCTCCTTCACTCAATACCCACTCATATTCATACTCCTTGGATATGCCATGAAGTTCATCGGATACTCCGGATATATGACCCCCACAGGGTCACCCAGTAGCCATCCCCACTGCCTTCATGCCACGTCCAGCCTCTAATGAATAATACATCGAACACTAATATTCATCAATATCTAATACTACAACCCTATACCATCAATTCTCCATCACCACATTTCAACCTCCACAATCATAACTCCACTCCCTCTCCACATTCACACATTTCATCAATAACTAACCATCCACCAATTACGCATTGTACATCCAATTACAACATTACTTCTCTATCATCACATTTCAGCCTCCACACTCATAACTCTGCTCCCTCTCAACACTCACATATTTCCTCATATATTTCATCAATAAATAACCCTCCACCAACTTCTCATTATACATCCAATTACAACATCACTTCTCCATCACCACATTTCAACCTCCACCATCCTAACTCTACTCTCTCTAAACACTCACATATTTCATCAATAAATAACCCTCCACCAACTACACTTTATACATCCAATTACAACTTCTGTCCTCACTATTCAATACTCTAATGTTTTTTACTTCGAGTAATCACACCCCCTTCATTTCCACCTGTACCCCACATGTCTGTCAATTTTGTATTCCTTCCTGCTTCTTTACTACCGCTCTTGGCCGCGGTTTAATCGCTATCTTCACTTAGTTGACTCCCTTTGCCACCAACTTCAGCTCCCTTCAGGTCCCTTAAGCTTCTGCTCCTCTCTCTGCTCCTACTCAGATCAAGACTCCCCCAGGTTGCCTCTGACCTTGCCTTTCCCCCTGCGCTTCCACTACTTTACTGCTTTGACTTTCCTGCCTTTCCTCTTCACTGTTTCTAGTCACATTTTCACTTGATACCTCTCCCTGCTTCTGTTCACACAGTACACTGTTACTTTTGGTATTTTGCCTATCTTCCCCACTGCTCGCAGCACTTCTCTCTTTTTCTTCATCCTGTTTTATCTTCCTTTCTAAGTCCATCAAACTATTCACAGTCCACATTCTCTTCCAGTTGCTGCCTGACACCACTAGTTCTTGACCTTTGATAATTGCTCTCAGCCCCTGATTTATAGCTAGAATCCGGTGCTTTCTAAGTATTTTTTCATTTCTAATCGCCTCTCTTCCCACGTCTCTCTTAATCCATATTTTGTCCTGCATATTACCCGCATTGCCTATCACAGCATCAGCCATCAGCGTAGAAAACAGTTGGACTTTGATAGGCCTGTTGCCCCTAATTCTTTCCCACTCTCTGCACATCGTCTATGTCCATTTCACTAAAATTAACTTTCATTTTCCCCTGTATTAAGTCCACTACTTTATAGGTTGTAATCACTCTGTCTTCTCTCTTCTCCTCTGGCACACCATATATAAATAGGCACTTCTTCCTGCGATTTAAAGTGTTAGCTTCCATTTCTGCTTTAAGTTTTTGTGTCTCCTCTTCTAATCGTCCTATTTTCTTTTTCAGTGTTGCCACTTCTTCGGCATTACTCCTCACTTGAGATGTTATATCGTCAGTCCTTTCCCGTAGCCATGTCTTCATTTTCTCGAACTCCCTGGTTTGTTCTTGAATCAAATTTTTTAGTTGCTCAAAGGGGCAGGCTTCTTCAACCACTTCTTTTACAGGGCTTCTGAATTCTTCATAGTCTGGCCATTCCTCATTTCTACTAGATGTCGGACCTGGGTTCAGCTCGACCCCCAATCCATAGCAACATCATAACCACCGCCGCTGCAAGCAATAATTCTCCTTTAATCTCCATTTCCATTTTACACCCACCTGATTTCGCTTCTTCTTTCTTCTTTCTCCCCTGCCATCTTCCTATAGTTGCTCTATATTGTTCAACACCAATCATTGTCGTTACAACTCCTCACAACCTTCCAGCACTCCACACTCTCTCTCCCTACTCCGACTCCCGGGACCCTCCACGCAATACGTCCGCGCTCGGCCGTGGCTAAAGCTGAACTGACGTGGTCCATCAATCGTAATGGTGCACGTCCTCTAGGTTTTTGGCCGTCGACTTTTCCCTCTATTGATAAGTATTTCCATTGCCTCCTGTCTTCCATAAGCCCCACTAAAATTGATAGCTCCCCACAGAATTCCATTTCGTTCACCAAGTTGTTTTAAAAGGAGTCTCTCGCCTGTCAAATAGGAGTGGGACTCCGTTACTCCCATACGTCCGAGGACTGCTTAAAACGTTCTGGGCGTGCTTGGTGAAAATTCTGTGAAGCAGGTTGCTACTCTTACTTACACACAGTCCAAGTGAGGATCTCTCCTCTAACGGGTTAGGAACCACTGGTGGATTGTGTAGTCCTAGCTGCCTGAGCACAATGAGGGCCATGACTCAGAATATGTCACGAACTAGGAGTGACCACGAACCATCAATATGAAGCAAGTAATCAAATTCTTACATTGTCAACCCCATCGTGACTTAGTCCCTAAGGGTCATAAGAAACCATTGTGGTTATCTCCAGTTCAAGGAGCTTTCTAATCACACATAAGGAGGTAGGAATTGACATATATAAGATCAAATCGCCCGTCAAAAATTACAACTCAATTGTTGGGCTCCTGCTTTGCCATGTTACTTTTTTGGGATTCGGAACATTTTGTTATACGAATGTAAGCCGTCAAAGGCCTTACCTGTGAACATATCAACCAACTTCGCATATGTAATTAAAACCCACCGAGTACCTCATTATCAATCAAACGGTGCTTCAGCCATTCGGTAGGATCTTTAGTCCAGGACCGATAAGCACGAGGGTGAGCATGTGATTCCCTTTCACCAGGGGTGTCAAAGCCGTAAGCGCAGTGCCCGTGCTAGAAATGCCTATGCATGAGAGTTACCTGTTTAGGTCCACAAGTAATGGTTGAAATATTCAGCTGTATAGGCTGTGACATAGGCTGTGACATAACGATTGACACAGTAATTTATTAATGTGCGTTTGTATTTGTGTACTACTGTATTATTATTATTATTATTATTATTATTATTATTATTATTATTATTATTATTATTATTATTATTATTATATTATTGAAAAACCTACAACCTTTGTTCCAGTCACTGACCGGGTCAGGGATGGAATGAATGAAGTAGGTATAGGCTATTAGTACGATGGGGTCGCCACTCCCAATATATTAATGACTGATATATGCTATGAAATGAGAATGGAGAGTGTTGCTGGAATGAAAGATGGCAGGGAAAACAGGAGTAACCGGAGAAAAACCTGTCCCGCCTCCGCTTTGTCCAGCACAAATCTCACATGGAGTGACCGGGATTTGAACCACGGTGTCCAGCGGTGAGAGGCCGACGCGCTGCCGTCTGGGCCACGGAGGCTTTAATATCATATTATTAATAACAATAATATTAAAGCGGCATTGTTAATTTGTTTCTATAGATACGTAAAACTATTGGAAGCTAATCTTCGCAGGAAAATGCGCTTTTGATTAGTATTCTCCTAATTTTAAGCGTGATATTTTACTACAATCATTAATCCTAGAGCTTCCGGGAAAGTGATTACGTACTAAACGTACCGAACGAAATGAGGTGAGTGGTGGAACCTTTAAAGCACTTATTCATTCTAGTCATCCGTACAGGGGAGTATTTATTGAAGTGATTTACTTATGTTGAGTACTCAGCCCAAAATATTGTTGGATCCTCAAATCTCTACCAACAGCTGTCATAGATGGTCTAGGTTAGAATTCTGAAAATTAGTCAGTTCGTTCGCTCAAGCTCGTCTGTTCCTTGACACTTGTTTAAATTATTTTGTTATTTTTCCTTGTTCTTTTATTTTCTATTTAAGGATGACACACACACACCCAGTCTCCGAGCCAGTGGAAATAACCAATCAAGGTTAAAATCCCTCACCCAGCCGGGAATCTAACCCGGGGCCTCTTGAACTAAAGGCCATCACGCTAACCATTTAGCCATGGAGCCGGACATGCGGGTTGGCTAGCAACGTGAAGTCAGATCTAAGGCGGCTGATGAGTCTACGAACAGTATCAACGAAGTTACGACGAACAAGCTTGAAAGGGGAATTGCTGCTTATGAAATGTTGGATACATGCGAATATTATAATGAACAGTTGGAAGTACTGTAATTACAAGCCTTACTTACTATAAACACTCTGGTTGTGAGATCGACTTGCCAAGTTAGTAAGTAGACAGAGAACATTAACTTACTGGGTCTTTCACTTCCTGATACACATTCACAACAAGTTGTTTGTTTTAGTACAGAATTAGCTTCACTACCCAGCATTACCCAGATAGTTATTGGATGTTTACGGTATTCTACACTGTATACGGATGTTGAAGTAAATGACAGTACATGTAGTGAATTAGTTTATTTAAACTGCATGTCCCTTAGCATTATCAGAGAAACAGCATAGGGAGGTCCACCGACGTTGTTTCCAATATAAAGTGTAAGCTCCGGAGTTGTGATGATAACGGCAAGCCCACTTGTCTACTGCCATTCACAATCGATTTGGGGAGTTTTCGTTACAACTGCAGGCCTCATTTCCTACTTCCAGACTGATAACAGTTGAAGATGTTTTATTATAATGGGAGGCACCTTCTCTACTGCCAGTCAAAATTGAGTTGTACTGCTAACATTATAATCACAGGCTCCTTTTCTTAATGCCAGTCAGCTTACTGCCAGTCACACCGAGTTAGTGAGTTTCCATTATAATAGCAGGCCACTATGCCCAACGTCAGTCATATTTTAGATGGGTGAATTTGTTTATAATGGCGGACACCCTTTCCTACTGCCAAACACAACCAGGTAAAATAGTCTTGAAAAAAATTCATGCTTCCTAACCTTGTACCAATCAAATCGAGAAGGAAGTAATTCATTACAATTGTACACAGGAGTTGGAGAAGGACCGATTCCTACTGCCAGTCAAAGTCATTGTGGGGAGTACTGATTACAATAGCAGGCGTCCTTCTGCTGGCAGTCATTAACGATTTGTAATGTATTAATTACAATAGCACACACACCCTTTGTAGATCGCTACAAATCGACTTCATTGTATAAATATAGATCGACATAAGAAAGTATATGCATATTCACCTCCATTTAAAATTTTACTGATGA
Organism: Anabrus simplex; assembly: GCF_040414725.1. NCBI lineage: Eukaryota > Metazoa > Arthropoda > Insecta > Orthoptera > Tettigoniidae > Anabrus > Anabrus simplex. The sequence continues at coordinate 1,155,485,419 of NC_090265.1, read as the reverse complement.
TAAACGTACATTAACGTTAAATAGGGTGAAATTTGGGTAAGGCTTTCTCACAGTGCGTTAATTTTCGGATACATATGTGACAGCTAGATACATATATATTGGCTCACGTATGGCTACTGGGTGGGCCAATGTTCGTTTAGAATTTGATGATCCTATCGTTCCTATAAGTGATTCAAACTATCAATTACACGGGTAAAAAGTGCAAAATATATGTCCAATTGAGAAATAGAGACAAGTGTAACTTATAAGGGATACAGATACGATAAAACGTCATAGGACCAAAGTTGTAAATCACTAAAAATTGGACGAAGATTGTACTTTCCGTTTTGTGATACAACTTACCGTCTAGCCACCAAATACGTCGAAAAATTGAATCCACATTTCGATATTTTCGGGGATAAAAATGAAAAGTTAAACTTCTCGTGATTTTCCGTCGGTTACAGGATAAAACCTACCATTTTGCCAAACTTCAATTTTCTAGCTCGTCTGGCAGGTTGTCCCGCCATCTTAATTGGGGGCGGGAGTTAAAAATGAGGGCTTTAAGAAACGTGTTAAGCCTATGAAAGCTATAGCTTATCGTTCGGGATAAATATATCTGACTGCGTTCTTATGCTGAGCCCAAAATTTGAACCCCCCCGCCAGCATGGACCCTCAAGGAATAGTGAGAATTTTAGATTTTTGTAGGGATCCTGAAGTCATCAACTATCCTGGTGCCAAGTTTTAGGTTTCTAAGATGTCTGGAATTGCATAGTTCATTCACGCATATTTTCATTTTTATACCATAATTTGTATTTATTGTACCAGTAAAAGAGCCCGACTTTAAGATTTATTTTCAACGCAAGCATGGAATAGTTCTCAGGGCTACACTGGATGAATAATAGCTAGGGCTTGGTACAGGAGGCAGGGTCCTATCTACAAGAAACATTTGAATCTGGTTTCATAAGAGTTTATTCATATAATGCATGTTAAATTGCACATCACCTCATGGTAGATAGGGGTTGTCTTCCATATTGTCTTTTAAATGGCCCGGGTCTCCTGCTCACCAGACCGCACCGGCTGAAACACGTTCCCGAAGATGCCCAAGTACTCCGTCAAGATGCGGACGGACCATCCAGGTTGGGTGCATGGAATACGCCTCAAGTTCCCGATGCTCGTGATGACCTCCGCTGGTTCCTGACGATGTTGAGGGTAGTCACATTACCCAAGTACAATGAGGTTGGTAACATCAATGCAAACTCCGAAAATGTGCTCTTCGTCACTCGCAGAATAAATCAAAGTTCATGACAACCTTGCATAATGAGTTTTCTCACCACTAGTAAAATCACGAGACAAAGTTCATAAAGACTTTCAAGAACACACTCTTTAACACTCATGGAAATGACGAGTCCGTGGTCATGAAGACTTTCAATAATGTTATAGTTCATCAATGGAAAATAATTACAAGTCTTTAAGTAATCACTGGCAAAGATCACAAGTCTATGCTCATGGAACCTTCGAATAAATTTATTCATCACTCGTGAATATTACAAGTCTTTGAATAATCACTGGCGAAAAGTTAGAGTTCAACACTCGTAAATATTGCAAGTCTTACTGGTGAACAATTAGAGTCCTCAACACTCGTAAATATTGCAAGTCCCATTTATAAAGACTTAGAAAAATTCGGAGTTCCTCAACACTCGTAAATAGTACAAGTCCCATTTATAAAGACTTAGAAAAAATCAGAGTTCCTCAACACTCGTAAATAGTACAAGTCCCATTATTAAAGACTTAGAATAATTCAGAGATCCTCAGTAAGACTATAACCACACGAAGATAGCTTCCGACGATAATGGCAGCGAGTAGGGCCACGTAAACTACTCGACTGTCACTGATAGACTGAGATATCAGGCTATATTGAGCCCTCCTTATATTTGGTTTGGGACATTACGTCACATATGCCGTGAAGCTGGTTATCTCCTGAATCCCTCGACGGATTTTCTTGAAATTCAAGCATTGCGACGTTTATGTAATTCCCTTTAAGATGACATGTTGATCAAGTCGCTATCCCAATTATTATAGGAGTTTTAAATTTTTTCTCCATCGAATGTTCCGGAAGGTGTGGCGCTTGAATCTGGAACATTCAAGTTCAGGCTAGCTGCACGTGGCATGACAGGCGGGTGATCTAACTAGCCCCTGCGGCTACGTCAAGCATACAGCTGTTCTCAGCTTGCTCGCTCGTCCTGCTGAATGTAAACAAACCAGGCTTGCACGGAGTAATACGCGTGGTTATAAAATACGATCAACTCTCAAAAAAATATGCATGTACAGGTCGTAACCGGTACATATCCCTCCTTCTCAGGGAAAAAGAAAATGCTATGAGGATTTTCTTTTAGTCTCTTTTCACTCAAAGTATTTTTTTGAGATTGGAAGTATTGTAGATGCCTTCAAGGCTGCCACCTAGTCTTGTGATCTTATAGGCACCGTTGTCCAAAGATTCAGAAATTCTGAAAGGATCAAAATACAAGGGACACAATTTCGCGTAGATCCTCAATTCCGGACGAGACATCGCAGGTTTTCGAATCAACACCTTGTCTCCCGCGCGTAAGGGTGGTCAACTTACGATTCCTATTCCTTCGTTGTCTGATGTCTCCAGCATGCCTCAATTTCCCTAAGGCTTTAGCGATTCTCGCTTCTTGATCGATTGCTGCATCTGGGGAAGCAGGGAGAATAGCATCCCACGGACGATGAGGAATATGCCCATGATGCACCAACATTGGAATATCTCCAGTAGATTCGTGGACAGTGGAGATGACTATCTTCTGCGTAACTGGAAGCACATCAATCCATTTCCAGTGTTCTTCCTGTCAATACACCCGACAGAATCTGGCGATCTCCCTCATTAATCGTTCAGCAGGGTTGGCTTCTGGATGACGAATGGAATTCATGATGTGATGAATTTCCAACTCTTATATAGCCGCCTGGAACTCTGTGGACGTGAACTGGGATCCATGATCTGTCAGCAGGAATGTACGTTTTCCCATCTCAGGAAAGACAATCCTGCGAAGTCTCCTTAAAATATTCCCGGTGTTTGCCTTCTGAGTAGGCAACATGGTGAATTTCGAGAAGACGTCGACGATGACTAAGACGTGCTTGTTACCTCTGGTTGCCTTCGGAAGTGGGCCATACAGATCAAGCGCCATCACTTCCTGCGGCTTCTCTGGGATGATAGGCCTCGGATATTCCCTCATAAGGTAATTGTTTGGTTTAATCCGTTGGCATAAGTCACAGGTTCTTATGGTGCTTCTAACATCATTCCGGAGGTACTCCCAGATGAATCTTTCCTTAATTACACTGACCACTTTTTCCACTCCAGCATGTCCGGTGATGAAGTGGCAATGCCAGATGATGGTTTCCTGAAATTTAGCCGGGGCATAAATCCGTTTAGTGGTCCTGGTTGCGTCAACGTATTTATAGGGTAGGTTGTTGTCCCATGAAAAAGATTTGGCTGCCTGCTCAATCCGGTCGTAGTCTGGATCGAGCTGTGGAATCGCTCCTTCACAGAAACGAATGATTTCTCTTAGCCTAGGATCTCTCCGCTGGGCTATGGCTAGATACCGAAGTCTTCTCCACAACTCTTCGTCATCCCGACCAGTAACTGAAATCGGACAGGCTATGGCCGCATCTGTGGGATTCCGGCTGAGGACGTCGGCTAGTACATTCTTCTTTCCAGACCGATGCACAATGGAGATATTGAATTGCTGTATAAATAGTGCCCATCTGGTGACCCGTTCATTTGTGAGGTCGGAAGATAGGATGAAAGTTAGTGCCTTGTGGTCTGTATAAATGGTGATTGGAAACCCAAAGACAACCTTTTTCCAATATAAAAGCGAATATGCAATAGCCAGGGCTTCTAGCTCTGTAATGGTGTAGGATCTTTCATGTGTCCTTAGCTTACGACTTACGAACGCAATGAACAGCTTAACATCAGGCTTATCAGGATCGACTTCGTAGAGAACGGCTCCGATCCCTATCTTACTGGCATCACATTCAATATGGAAAGACCATTCATAATTAGGATAACAGAGCTGCACGTTATTTCTGAGCATCCTTTTAGTGGCAATAAAGGATTGCTAACATTCTGCGGTCCATTTCCATCGATTATTTTTCTTCAATAATTCCTGGAGAGGCGCTATAGTCTCTGTGTACCGAGGACAATGTTGCGAAAAGAATTGACAAAGTCCAAGGAAATGCCGAACTTGCTTAATCCTGCAAGGCCTAGGAAAATCCACAATGCATTGAATTTTGGCAGGATTTGGGCGGATGCCCTTCCTGCTAATGACATGCCCAAGAAAAAGAACTTCTCTCTTGAAAAATTGGCTTTTTTCAAATTAATTTTAAAGTTCATTTCTCTCAATTCTTAGAGTACAGTGTGTACATCTTCTAAGTCCTGCTCCCAGGTATCGGATGCTACCAATATATCGTCGACGTAAATGGTGGCAATGGCCTTTACTTCATCAGATAATTGGCTCCCCAACACTCTTATCAAGACGGCTCCCGAGTTCTTGATGCCAAAAGGCAATCGTTTGAAGACATATGAGATATTGTCAAAGATAAATCCCGTGAAGAGCCGGCTGTGTTCGTCTAGTACGATATGGAAGTAAGACGATGTCATGTCCACGCCTGAAAATATTTTTTTCCAAAAAATCGCTTAATGACATCTTTAAGCGGAGGAGGGTGATCATACTCAAGGACCAGCCGGTCATTGAAGGCACGAGCGTCCAAACATAAACGAAGATTACCATCGGGTTTCCTTACTATGGTGAGTGGATTAATATAGGGCGTAACGCACTTTGAGATAATTCCGTCAGCCTCCATCTGACGAGTTAGTGTCCTGGTTTCATCCATGTACTTCTCAGGCACCGGATATGGCTTGCGTTTATAGGGCGAAGTATCCTTGACGTTGAAGTGGTGTTTACAATTCTTAATCTCTCCAGGCTTCTCATCGAAGACGTCCGGATAGGTCTGATATATCTCTTCCTCCGCCGCTGCTATGTTAGTGTGGTAATCTGGAGCTTCAGTTACACTGGAGATGTAGGTGAGAAAATCAGGCCTTTTGTCATTCAAAATTTCATCGATGGGTCCCTCCTCATTGGGATCGCTATCTTCCATTGACACGGGTCCCTCTTCATCTTCGGGATCACCCTCTTCTTTCAGTACCTGGTTGACTGGGGCGGCATCGCCAATCACACCATCGACTTGTGTACGGGGTAAATCAATCCCTTGAAGTCTAAAATCTTCACAGTCAACCAGCTGTAACTCTACAGATCCAATCCTACATAGATGAATAGTGTTGGCAGAATAGTCAATGGTAGCCTTATATTTAGACAGAAAGTCTGAACCCAAGATAAGGTTAAACTTCATAGGCGAGACTATCAGGAAAATATGTTCACACACTTCTTCGTTGATAGCAAACTCAAGGAAGACTTGTTGCTTACATTTGATATTCCTGTCAGGAATAATGCCATTAATCCTAACTTGTGCTACGGGCAAAATGAGAAGGTTACATCGATCCTTGATCAATGTTATCAACTTGTCAGAGATTAGGGAAACTTGCGCTCCCGAGTCCACTAGCGATGATACTTGGAATTCCCCAATGGTAATATTGATGATGGGTAAACTTCTTTCAACATGTTGACGAATGGGTAATTTGTCTTCAAATACTAAGTCGTCATCAATGTGGCAATAATTTATTATGTCTACATGAAATGACCCGATCTCCTCATTTTCAGGCAATCTTATTTCTGAAAAATTTAAGTTTTTTTGGCAACAGCACCTGTAGATTCTGTGTTTTGACCAAAGGTGTTGTTTCTTTTATGTTATTCTTGATATTCAAGAGAAGTCGCTCCAGGTTGATGACCCTCTTGTTTCTTCTGATGGAGGTAGTCCTGCGTTTCCTTCCATCGTTGGTGCAAGTCAGAATTGTTTGAGTCTCTACTCTCTTGTTTTTTCTCTTGTTTTAACCAAGTAGGTTTGGTTTGGTATGGCGTCTGGCCACGGTATGGGCGTCTCCTAAACCTTCTATACCGCTGAGGTGAAGATGGAGTATCTCTCTCTTCCCTTCTATCCGCTCGTTAAGGACTTTGTCGCGGCTGTTCAGAAGTATTAACCTGAACTCCATGGGCGGCTACGTCCTTACTCTTGCTCGGTTTCAAAGTTCCCTGCGCATGAGCAGTATCAAGACGTCGCAATACAGGATCAAATTGATCTAAGTTCTGAATGTTCGCTGCTACTAAGATCTCTTGAACGTGAGAAGGATATTGTAACGTAATGACGTTTATGAGTTCCTTCTCAGGAAAAGGAGGGTCTAAATACTGCATCTTCTCCAACTGAGATAATAAAAATTCTGCGTATTGGGAGGTGTTAATGGAGGTGTTATACCTTCTCGAATAGAGTTGATGATTGATAAGGTCCTGAGTTTCTGCGTTCCAAAAACATTCAATTAAAGCTTTCTCAAAGTCAGAGTATGTCTTGAAATTAGATTTGAATACGGAGTGCCAGGAAAGAGCCTTGCCTTCTAATAATCGGGCAACTGTTCTTAGCTTTCTATCCTCACTAATCTTGTGCTCTTGAAAATATTCCGCTACATTGATTAGAAACTCTTTAGCCGTGTAATCTTCCTTACCGGAAAATTTAGGAGGTGTTTCCTCTTGAATTTTAACGATAGTTGTCTGGTATGATGTCTCTCCGACTCCCTCTATCGAACTATCGAGATTCAAGATTAACGACCTTAATGGCTAGTTGTTCGAGACTACGCTTGACATCCCCCAACTGGAGTTGGACTATTCCTTAGACTTGTTTGACATCGTTCCTTAATTCAGTTTTAAGTTCACCTACATCTTTACAAATACGACTAATTTGTGTGGTCGTATTATCGGCTTGCTGAGTGAACCGTTTGTCAAACTCGCCCTGCTTACTTTTTAATAAAGCAACTTCGTTTCCAACTCTGGAAATGTCATTCTTAACCGTGTCCGTAAGAGTATCTTGGACAGAAACAATTTTAGCCTGCATTTGCGAGAGCTGACCATGTGACTCCTGAAATTCAGCCTTAAAATCCTCAATGTCTTGTGAAAGCTGTTGGACTGAAGGAATAACCTTCTTCAAATCCTCCTTAACAATTTCTGTGACTTGGTCTTTAACAGTGTTTTTCATTTCTTCGACATTACGAGTAAGCTGAGAGTTGATTTCAGTGAATCGATCATCAATTTTCTTATGGGACTCTGTGAATCTTTTTTCTATCCTAACACTTGCTTGATCAAAACGAGATTCTAAGTTCGCATTCATTTCAGTAAAGCGCTTATCTAACCTGGCGTCAGCTTCAGCTAATCGCCTGTCTAAGTTGGTGTTAGATAACGCTAAATTGTCTAAGCACTGTTCTAGTTTAGCATTTGCTTCAGCTAATCGCCTATCTAGGTTGGCATTAGATTCAACATTTGCTTGGGCTAAGTTATTTAAACGTTAGTCTACATTGGCAAGATTGGCATTAGTTTGAACATTAGCCTCAGCTATGCTAGAAAGCTTAGTAATAGTTTCTGTAATACGTCTCTCTAAGCTAGCACATGTCGCAGTAAGCCTAGTCTCTAAGTTGGCGTTAACCTCGTTCATATTAAGCCAATGGGCTTCAATTGCTGCAAGTATATTGTCCATTTTATGGCATTTTTAATACCTCAAAATATGACACTGGGAAATTTTCAATCATAAATTGAAATACCAGTGACTTTAAAAATTCAAAAGCACTCAGTTCAGCATATATCAACACATAGAAAATCAACCATGTGACAAGAACACACAAAACACAAATTGTTTGCCACGTTCAGGGCATACGTTTCACTTTGTAAAAAGAAACACCACGTCCAGGGTGTTGTGACTGTCTATTACTTGATAGCACTGTTAACCTAGCTATCGTGCCCCACGCTGGGCCCGACTTTAAGATTTATTTTCAACGCAAGCATGGAATAGTTCTCAGGGCTACACTGGATGAATAATAGCTAGGGCTTGGTACAGGAGGCAGGGTCCTATCTACAAGAAAAATTTGAATCTGATTTGATAAGAGTTTATTCATATAATGCATGTTAAATTGCACATCACCTCATGGTAGATAGGGGTTGTCTTCCACATTGTCTTTTAAATGGCCCGGGTCTCCAGCTCACCAGGCCGCACCGGCTGGAACACGTTCCCGAAGATGCCCAAGTACTCCGTCAAGATGCGGACGGACCATCCAGGTTGGGTGCATGGAATACGCCTCAAGTTCCCGATGCTCGTGATGACCTCCGCTGGTTCCTGACGTTGTTGAGGGTAGTCACATTACCCAAGTACAATGAGGTTGATAACATCAATGCAAACTCCGAAAATGTGCTCTTCGTCACTCGCAGAATAAATCAAAGTTCATGACAACCTTGCGTAATGAGATTTCTCACCACTAGTAAAATCACGAGACAAAGTTCATAAAGACTTTCAAGAATCCACTCTTTAACACTCATGGAAATGACGAGTCCGTGGTCATGAAGACTTTCAATAACATTATAGTTCATCAATGAAAAATAATTACAAGTCTTTAAGTAATCACTGGCAAAGATCACAAGTCTATGCTCATGGAACCTTCGAATAAATTTAGAGTTCATCACTCGTGAATATTACAAGTCTTTGAATAATCACTGCCGAAAATTTAAAGTCCATCACTGCTAAATATGACAAGTCTTTGAATAATCACTGGCGAAAAGTTAAAGTCCATCACTGTTAAATATGACAAGTCTTTGAATAATCACTGGCGAAAAGTTAAAGTCCAACACTGGTAAATATTACAAGTCTTTGAATAATCACTGGCGAAAAGTTAGAGTCCAACACTGGTAAATATTACAAGTTTTTGAATAATCACTGGCGAAAAGTTAGAGTTCAACACTCGTAAATATTGCAAGTCTTACTGGCGAACAATTAGAGTCCTCAACACTCGTAAATATTGCAAGTCCCATTTATAAAGACTTAGACAAATCCAGAGTTCCTCAACACTCGTAAATAGTACAAGTCCCATTTATAAAGACTTAGAAGAAATCAGAGTTCCTCAACACTCGTAAATAGTACAAGTCCCATTTATAAAGACTTAGAAGAATTCAGAGATCCTCAGTAAGACTATAACCACAGGAAGATAGCTTCCGACGATAATGGCAGCGAGTAGGGCCACGTTAACTATTCGACTGTCACTGATAGACTGAGATATCAGGCTATATTGAGCCCTCCTTATATTTGGTTTGGGACATTACGTCACATATGCCGTGAAGCTGGTTATCACCTGAATCCCTCGACGGATTTTCTTGAAATTCAAGCATTGCGACGTTTATGTAATTCCCTTTAAGATGACATGTTGATCAAGTCGCTATCCCAATTATTATAGGAGTTTTAAATTTTTTCTCCATCGAATGTTCCGGAAGGTGTGACGCTTGAATCTGGAACATACGAGTTCAGGCTAGCTGCACGTGGCATGACAGGCGGGTGATCTAACTAGCCCCTGCGGCTACGTCACGCATACAGCTGTTCTCAGCTTGCTTGCTCGTCCTGCTGAATGTAAACAAACCAGGCTTGCATGGAGTAATACGCGTGGTGATAAAATACGATCAACTCTCAAAAAAATATGCATGTAACCGGTAGAATATCTATGTATAGATCGCTCCAAACCGACTTCCATTTAATAATATAGATTATATTCCACCCTTTCCCTAGGGGTTTTAGGGGTATCTTTCACCCACAGTATTTTTTACATATACCAGGTAATATCTGTAAAATTTCTTTTAACGTTAAAAAGTCTTGGATGGTACTTTACATGACTTTTAGCCAAAAAAAGTTTGGGTTGAAAACAACCCTGACCGATCGTCCTAGAAAACTCATCTTTAGCTTAAAATTTATCTAAAATTATTTGACATACAGTATATCAAAATGACTTATAACCATAAAAAGAGTCCGAAGGTACTTTAAATGGTGTTTAGATTAAAAAATATGTTGGGGGTGAACACGACCCTTAACTTAAAAAATCAATATCTCTCAAACCGATGGTGCTAGAAAACTGATTTTTAGCTTAGAATTGATAAAAGATTATCCTCTAATCGATTATGTATATCACCATACCCAAACTGTTTCTTTTCAATGTTTTGGGATAAAAATGACATCGAATGTTAAGACAAATTCTCGGAGGATACTTTAAATGACCTTTAGATTAAAAACCAAGTTGGGGTGAAAACAACCCTTAACTAAAATGTTAATACAGTATATCTTAAACCTTTATTTGCAGAAAACTGATTTTCAGCTTAAAATTCATAAAAGAATATCCTCTAATCGGTCATACTGTATATTATCTTACCCCAAAGTGTCTCTTTTCAGAGTTTCCAGGTAGAAATGATTTCGAACGTTAAAAAAAGTCTTGGATAATACTTTAAATGAGATTTGGGGAAAAATGGTTGGGGTTAAAACAAAACATAATTAAAATATATTATCTCCTCAGCCGTTCGTCGTTGAAAACTGTTGGTGAGCTTAAAATGTTCCTTTTTACCTCTTTATATTTTCATATAACCTTTCTGCTCTTTATCCATATATTTGCAAACATATGTGTTAAAGGTGTTCGAAAAAGCAATTTTATATTTATTCGTTTATAGGTATAGGTTAAGACGAAATCTAGCTCAAGATCGATGTTTGTACGCTTTAGCTAATTCTGTTAGGATGCTGAGGTTGAGGTGTAGATTGAGGTGGTAGATGAGGATGAGATGCAGGTAGAATTAGTGACAACACACACGCACGCACATGCACAAGCACACACACACACACACGAGAATCCTTAATCTACGCATATCGTGAAACAAAAATTGCAAAGTGTCATACCAAGGTCAACTACTCTGTTATCACGTGGGCATCGTTATAAATGCTTAGACTTGCCCCTTAACAGACAATCTCCCTCTCTCGTAAACTCAAGTCTTTATACATGCTATGAGTAGAAAATTTTTACTTGGTCGACAACATACTGTGCTAGAGAGTTGCCAGCTTTGTAGTTCATCACTAAAGCAACATTGATAGTTCATGAGCAAGGTTTTAAATTGAATGGAAACAAGTTTGTGTTTATAGAGGTAGCTGTATTTGTTTGCACTGTGCTGCAGGTCTAATATTTAGCCCACATTTTCCTTACTGTTTGCAAACAGATGAAGATAAAAACAGACGCATATGGATAAAATTAATTCAGGACTGCAGTAGAAGAAAAAGGATATTCCTGATCGATTTCTAGCTACGACCATGAATGCTTATTTGACAGGAGCAGATCTGGTGTTTGTGAAGTGTTGTCAAAATAAGGAATGGTTGCGTGAGTATCTACTATCAACATGTAAATCTGTCGATCTGTATGAATTAGGATGTCGCCCATTTCAAAAATTTCTCGAGGAGCAGAGTGTGGGAACGATGAAACCACCTTTACGCCGTGTTTTTATGCCCTTTGGTTAGATGTGTCGAATGCTTGGAAGTACCTAACCTATGTAAATTGTAGTGTTCAAATCTCGTCAGTGAGAAATAACATTGGTAGAGTAAAGACATCACGTCATTGCTCTCTGATACTAAGTGCAACGCTGTTGAAAAGGCGATCGTAAAGTTTTATGCTCACAATAAGAAACTAAACACATTTACTGAAGAAGAGTTGAAGGCATTAACAAAGGCATTTCTAGTGAATGTAGCTGCGAATACTGTACCTGGGAGAACCTGCTGCGTGAGTGGACACACAATGTGTTCTGTCGGAGTTTCGGTCCACGTCATCAACACGTTTGTTCATATAAGAAAAGCTCAGTAAGACAGTGTCGTACGTGTCAACTGATTAAACTGTGTCGCGGACCTAAAACTGACTTCGCTTATGAACACTTATCATGACTGCGAAGAGAGTGCATAAGCAGACGCAGAAAAAGATGGAAGGGTATGGTAAGGAAGCATGCTGGGCATGAGCTTATCCAGAAAACAATTGATCTTCTTCCTTTTGAACTTCATCTTCCTAACTATCAATACTGTAGCCCTGGCATAGACTCGATGCTCGCTTAGCGCGTGGTGATCCTAGTATTAATATGTTAGATGCTGTTGCTTACCGTACTAGTAAACGAGAAAAAACCAGAACTAAGACGTTCCGCTCATGTAATCTGCTTCGTACAGCTATTAAGCGTGCGATGGCACAAAATGCTACAGTTGCTGAGAAGATAGCAGCGTTTGTTCTTGCCGGTACATTGAAAGGGGAAATGTTGATGGGTGGAGGCATTATAATACGAAGACAGCAGGGAAATCTAAAGATTAAACAGATTTATTAGGGAAAAAATGTACACAAGCTAAAATAAATACGATATACGAATTTTTTACGTTAATTATACTCTTCAACTTCAACTAACTTAACTAGTAGTAATGATGCTGACTAACAAGTTTAAGCAGTAGTAGAGAGGCGAGGTAGACGTTCTAGAATAAAAAAACCCATCAGCGTTTAAAGGACATCCTCGTTATTCATCCATGAATTAAAGTTTTTATTAAAACAAGCAATTTGAAATACTGTTTATTACCATGACGACGAATAGCACGTTAAATTAAATCGTGATAAGGGTATTTTGTTTCCTGCAGCTCTTCCTTCGATAGGACGTCCTGAAAGATCATGAAATAAATAGGCAAGTGCATTAGTAAGCTTACCACTGCCGATTTGAAAATTTCTGTGCTCCAGTAAAGGGTGTATACTTTCGCGAAGACAGACTTGTGTTTGCTGATACGAACAAAATCACCATTTTGAAATCAATGGCGTCGTGGATCAGCTGTTTTGATTACAAGATGAGTAGTATCTAAGCGTGGTGTATTCTTGGTAACAAGACGTGGCTTTGTTCCGATGGTCCGATGAGACATATCGTTGCAGGTAGACCAGAGTACAGGTAGGAGGCCAATCCAGTGATAAGAAACTTAACCTGAAAATTATCGCCACATGAATGTTTTATGCGTGCGATTAGAGCATTCTACGACACTTGCCTTGAGATTACTATTAGTAGAATAGTGTTTAATTCCGTGTGGCTTGAGATAAGAAGAAAAACGTTGTTGTTAAACTTTTCGCCTTGATCAGTTTGAAAAAGACGTGGGCAGCGGTTTGATTGTTGAACAATACGTTTGAAGACATCTTTGATTTGAACTGCTATTTTAGAACGCACGAGTTCTACGAAAGCAAACTTAGAGTATACATCCAAGACAGAACGTAGATACTTATACCCTTTATTGCTAGAGGCATAAGGAATTAGTTCCTCTAAGTCAGCTTTCCATAGTTCATCGTTTTCACTTGTATTGAGACGTCTGCGCCGGTAGGTACGACGTTCTGCTTTATGTAATTCGTGTGCAAGGCTTATCTTTACAGGTGAGGTCTTACCTTGAAGAGCCATTACTCAATAATATGCGCATAAAATAATTCCTTCTCTTTTTCTAGAATATCTGATTCGTGACTGGCATCTTGAGAGGCTCTTAGCAGTTGCAAACGTTCTACGAGTAGGTTGGTGTCATTCCAGTATCCTACGTCTACATAGGGCAGCAGAGGCTTGTAGACAACATTGAGACCACGTTCAGACAGACGATGTGAAGGAAACATCTTAGAAATAAACTCCCGGTACTTGCGACTCCCATTTGCATTTAGAGCTTCTATCCTCCTGTAATGACGTCGAGTAACATTGGTAGCAAAAGGAATCGAACTATACTTCTTATGTTCATCTGGCGTAACTATATTCTTACCAGGTATCCGAGAGAAGAGAAGTTCTAAGAGTACTTCGGTATAAGTGACACCTTTTATGATGAGACTGTAGCTATTAATCTTAACATCAGCATCACCTATAAGAACGCAGTAATCTTCATAGCGAATACCGGAGGTTGTGTCGGTGAGTCCTGTAAAAGGATTTCCTACGGAAGGAACAAATAATGAACCTAGGTTTTGTGAATAAATGTGTTTACCTGATCACGAAACACTGCTGTAATCATATCCTCTGACAAGGTAGGTAAATGGTGTTTGCTGTAGTAGATGTTTCTGCAATAACATTATTTTTATTTTTTATTATACAATATTCCTGCAACAGCCGCAGGTCGCCCAAACACAATGAGTACCTTAATAACAATAATGGATATGGATACAGTAGATAATGTGGTCGTATGATATTACGTGCAAGCAATCGAGTGAGGCATATCAAACATTTGAGGTCCGCAAGCATGGTACATGAAGATCATGATGGACTTCTTGAGTGTGGTAATCGCGATGTTATACATGAAATCTCTATTCAGCCCAAAAGTACTGCAGAAGTTGACAAAAAATATAGGTATGGTTTCTCGAGCACCTAACATCAGTTTGATTACAGAGGTGGATGAGAGCTTATACTTTCGCTTATAGAAGTCCACCGTTTCTTCATAAATTCTTATTTTCTTTTGGCATCGACCTCTTCCGTAGTTTGGAAGGAAAATAGACGTGAAGATCTTCTCCTTCCTCTTAATCTCCCTCTTCGTCTTCCTCTTCATCTTCCACATGCTGTTTCTCGTTCTTTCATTCAAAGCGGTTATTTCATTCCCGTTCCTCAGACGAGGAAGGGCAGGCCATCAGCTCAACTAAGGAACTCTTCGGCCATAGAGAGGAAGAAAAACAGAGAAAAATTGGAAATGCAGTGGGTACGTGTCGTACATACCATAAAATAAATTGTGTAGTAAACTGGCGTAAGGAGACCTGGCCAACAAGTCGGACCCCAGGGGAGACCCGCAAGACACCCCGCACAAGCAAACCCCCGCGAACACCAGAGGGAAAGGGGATGCGAACTTTATTTATTATTGGAGCAAAGCATCTCGGGCGCGCATTTCGCAAAAGACAATGTTACATAGCGTGACAGAGAGAAATAAGGGGGTGCGGGAAGTAGTCGGAGGCAAGAGGAGGGGAGTGTTGTGAGAGAAGCTGGTACAGGGTGATGGTCATGTTGGCGACGGAAGTGGCGAGTAAACGGAGAAGGTCCAAGATCGGGAGGGGTGGTAGAAAAAGTATGGGTGGGGGAGCGGGGACGTTGAGGGGCGGCGGGGATGGGGTGGGTGGCGGGACCGGTGGTGGGCGAGGAGAAGTGCGGGGCGAAGAAGAACGGACATGATGGGGCGGGGAGCGGGAAGGTTCCACTCAATAAGTTCTTCCACGGACGCCGATGGTGACCAGCTGGTCAACGTCGGCTGGAGATGAGAGCTGAAGACGGACCATGAACGTAGGGCTTTGGTCGTTGAAGATCCGAAAGGCTCGACGGGTCGCAACACCAGCCAGGTGAAGTTCGGTCTGGATATCCTGTTCCGGGATGGCCGGGTCGATGCCACGGACTACGCAGCTCAGAGATGGATGGAGAGGGGGTGCTGCCGCGTCGGGCGTGGATCTAAGCCGTGTAGCCGGAGCCGCAGAGGTGGTAGCGGAAACATCGACAGAGGGAAGCAATGGACTCGGGAGAGAGGCAGGTAAGGAGATGGGGAGTAGACATGATAGGAGAAGAGTGGCTAGTCGTGGTAAGTACTGGCGAAGTAGTCAAGGGAGTGGAGGCAGAAGTAGTGAAGGTGGGTGTGGTGTTGGTAAACGTAATGGAGGTGGGGGTTGGTGACGACGTCTGTCGAGATAAACGGGGTTCAACTGTAAGAGGAGGGCCTACAAGGGATCGTAGGTCACGGATGAGATAATCAGGAGTTGGAATGACCTCGTGCCGACGACCAGCGATGATGGCGCCATCTGCGATGAACTTCTCCACTTGGGCTTGTTCCCGGAAGAAGGCGAGGACGTCCGGTGAGGTCTAGCCAGAAGATCTGTCCTGAAGCCGGGCAACTTCCCGGATTGAGTGGCCGTGTCCATCAACTTCATTACAAATGAACCAGTCGGAGAAGGACGTGTCACGCTTTTGATGAGACAGGTGTACATGGTGGGGGATAGGCGACAGCCAACTAGGCGTCTGCCCGTTTGATTGTTCTTGGGCCGACTGAGCAGAGAAGAGCGCCACCCAGCCAAAAAAATAGCGTGGAGATGTGAAAAAGAGTTGTCACCGAAGCCCTGTTCGTAGTGTGTCCCTGTGCTTCTCGTTATCTTGAGTTGTAACAGAACTTGTAGTAGGCGCAGATGATGTGGTAGAATTAAAAATCTCTTTTAGAGGTGTACCGAGTTGCATTTTTATAAAAAAAAATGAATGAGTTTCTGCTTGAATACGTTCAAGGTCTTTCAATTGACGTCGAATTTTGTTTAGGCGTGGATAATACGTTGCGTAATTACTTTGTTTTATGTTGTCATAATGTTTTCAGATGTACCTCACTCCTCATCTTCCCTAGTATGCATCAATACGATACTGCCATTGGTTTTAGCAGTACTATTCGGAGATCCAAACAGCCTCTGAGCGGATAACTCAATCGATATACTATTTTATTTTGTTATCATATGTATGTATGTATGTACGCATCGGGATCAAATACCAAGAAACAAGAAGTATTTACAGTATGTACAAAATCAGTCTCCGACGGATATGAAAATTAAGCAGCAATCTAGAAAAGAGTGAAGCAAAGCTGTTGTTTAACCCCTCTCCTTTTCAATTTTTATCTAGAATAGGCGGTACAGAAAACCATGGAAAAATTTAGAAAGGAAATCACAATCCAGTGAGAGAAAATCAAAACTTTGAGATTTGTAAATGATATTGTTATTTTATCTGAGTCTCCAGAAGATCTTGAGAAATTGTTGAACTCTATGGACACAGTCTTGGAGAAGGTGTAAAAGAGGAAAATAAATAAATCCATAACAAAAGTAATGGAGTGCAGTCGAACGAAGGCAGGTTATAAATGAAGTATTAGATCAATATTGTTTTTTGGTAGTAGGATAATTTTACCTATTTGTGCCCACTGGTTCGTTAAGATATTTCTTATTTATGTTTTTGGTTGACCTCGTATTAGGAATTTACTGGTTGTATGTTTTGTGTTCCTTCATTGTTGACAACATATGGTCTGTTGAACTTAATTGCCCTGTGTTATGTTGTTTGCTTCGTTAGACATTGCTGAGGCTACATTTGAGACGTTACTTGTTACCTAACTCGTGGTCTGGTGTTGTTTCTTGTTGCTGTTGTTAAGTTGCAAAAAAACGTATTTAATCTGTAGCGGAAACCTAAGTATTTTAATATGTATATGTCGTATATCTTCCTTCACATGTTGGTAAAGTGCATTGAAAATTGAAGTGGGTCGTTAATGACCCAGCAGGCACATGAGACATGTTTATATCACCTAACATTATTTCGTTTCGTTTCGATTCCGTAGGTTCAAGAGACCCTTCACGGTAAAATAAATCCTTGAGGAGCTGCAGAAAGCCTCTTCCGATGATATTACTGCTGGTGTAAGCCTAGATATATTCATCACGCCTCCTGATGATAATCCGGTCGGCGACTCGGAAGATGGGTCATGCAATGACGCAGTTAGGCTGAATAAAATGTTATTACAGGAGATGGTCAAGTTTATGTTGATGGAGAGCCCACAGAATTCTGAACAGACGGACAAAGAGTTTCAGAAGAACGAGCATTTACTTCGCCTATAAATTGCGGTACGCAGAGACGCACCAATGAGCTATTTGATCCTTTGCTTTCTCCACAATGGACAAATTCTGAAGAGCTCTTTATCACTGATGGAATCAAGGAATTTCAATGGTACAACAGACATATAACACTCAATAGTGAAAATCTCTCTCTTCAATATTTTCGTCTCTCCTTTGATGATAATATCATGCGTAACCTTTTGAAAATAGCTGTATTATGTGCTGTTTCAGAGCAACAATTTCAATTTGTCTTTATCTGTGGAGGCGCTTCTTGTCTACTTTGGTATTTTGTGCGTACGTTCCTCTTCCAAGAAAAAATATATACCGGGAAGTGCACGATGATACGCACAACAAGCTTGGTACTGGCAGCATGAGAGTAAGAAGACGGAGATTTGAGGAAATATTTAGATACCTTCACGTAGCTGATAGTACCATCCTTTCAGTTGGAGATAAATTTGGGAAACTTAGACCCCTAATACAGAAATTGAATGAGTTATTAAAAAAAATTGCACCTAGTGAAAATGAAATATCAATAGATGAATCTATGATACCCTATTTCGGGCGGCACGGATCCAATAAATTAATTAGGGCATACCAATTAGGTTTGGCTTAAAAGTTTAGACTGCTTACACGAAATTAGGGTACTGTCTTCAATTTGATTTGTATCAAGGACGATAAACAACACTGAGAAGGGATCTCAATTTAGGTGAATCTGTTGTTTTGCAGGAAAGAAGTGCTACCTTCCAGTATATTTTTGGTTGTTGGATGTAACAATGAACAATGCTTGGCAACTGGTCCGATAGAAGGGTGTAACAATGGACAGTCTGACATTCCGATGGGAAGTTGTACCGGCAATTCTTCAGACATATGGGACATGTCCTTCAGCTCCAGTCAACGCTGACAAATTGGTCTCGGTTCCACGCGCTGAAAGCAGTGATCATTTGCTTGTTGTAGGCCAGCACCGCAACCGCTGTGCAGTATGTAAAAACAAAACAACCAAAGTTTTTTATCAACATTGTTAAGCACGTCACCACTACAAATGTTTCCACCGTTTCCATAAATAAGAGGAGAATCGTGTTTGATTTTGGATGTAACAATGAATCGTTATGTTCCTTTTTTCAATAACTGTCATTAATTTTTCAGACACTAATATATTGTCAATTATATTCTAGAATGTTTCCTCAAAGTAGAATATTTCACTTCCTTGTAATACATATTTATGTCTCTTGCAGAATGGAGAATGTTAAATTTCTTGAATATAATATTATACAGTGCTGTTCTATTTCCTTCAGACCTAGAAATGCTCAAAAGTGTGAGATACAAGCAAATTATTTGAATTAATCATTAAGTCTATTGAACAGTCCTGATATGCCCGTTGGGTTATTAATGACCCACCCTAGGAAACCACCTCGTAAAATAGTTCAAAATCTCCCATATTATATTGATTCATAGTATACGAGGGCAGTAATACCAAATTTTGAAAAACAGAATATATGTATATGGGCTAATCATGACAGAAGTAAAGAGGACATAAAATGCAGACTAGCACAAGCAAGGAAGGAATTTTTTATGAAAAGAAATTTCACCATTTCGAACACTTATATACAAATTAAAAAGATTATTTTGAAGAAATTTGTCTGGAGCGTGGCATTGTATGGAAGTGAAACATGGATGGTAACTAGCTCAGAAAGAAAGAGAATAGAAGATTTTGAAATGTGACGTTACAGAAGAATGCTGAAAGGGGAGATGGTTAGATTGAATCACGAATGAAGTGATACTGTATCAAATTGGTCAGGGAAGAACGATTTGGCGAAATTTGACCGGAAGAGGAGACAGAATGATAGAACATATCTTTATACATCCAGGACTTGTTCAGTTGATTCGTGAAGGAAGTGTGGGTGGTAAAAACTGTAGCGGTGGACAAAGGTGTATGACTAACAGATTAGAGTAGATGTGGGAAGTAGTAGTTACGTACAGATTAGAGTAGACATGGGATGTAGTAGTTACGTACAGATTAGAGTAGATGTGCGATGTAGTAGTTACGTACAGATTAGATTAGATGTGGGATGTAGTAGTTACGTACAGATTAGAGTAGATATGGGATGTAGTAGTTACGTACAGATTAGAGTAGATGTGGGATGTAGTAGTTACGTACAGATTAGAGTAGATGTAGTAGTTATAGTTACGTACAGATTACAGTAGATGTGGGATGTAGTAGTTATAGTTACGTACAGATTAGAGTAGATGTAGTAGTTATAGTTACGTACAAATTAGATTAGATGTGGGATGTAGTAGTTAAGTACAGATTAGATTAGATGTGGGATGTAGTAGTTACGTACAGATTAGAGTAGATATGGGATGTAGTAGTTACATACAGATTAGAGTAGATGTGGGATGTAGTAGTTACGTACAGATTAGAGTAGATGTAGTAGTTACAGTTACGTACAGATTAGAGTAGATGTAGTAGTTATAGTTACGTACAGATTAGAGTAGTTGTGGGATGTAGTAGTTACGTACAGATTAGAGTAGATCTGGGATGTAGTAGTTATAGTTATGTACAGATTAAAGTAGATGTAGTAGTTATAGTTACGTGCAGATTAGAGTAGATGTGGGATGTAGTAGTTAAGTACAGATTAGATTAGATGTGGGATGTAGTAGTTACTTACAGATTGGAGTAGATATGGGATGTAGTAGTTACGTACAGATTAGAGTAGATGTGGGATGTAGTAGTTACGTACAAATTAGAGTAGATGTGGGATGTAGTAGTTATAGTTACGTACAGATTAGAGTAGATGTAGTAGTTATAGTTACGTACAGATTAGAGTAGATGTGGGATGTAGTAGTTAAGTACAGATTAGATTAGTTGTGGGATGTAGTAGTTACGTACAGATTAGAGTAGATATGGGATGTAGTAGTTACTTACAGATTAGAGTAGATATGGGATGTAGTAGTTACGTACAGATTAGAGTAGATGTGGGATGTAGTAGTTACGTACAAATTAGAGTAGATGTGGGATGTAGTAGTTATAGTTACGTACAGATTAGAGTAGATGTAGTAGTTATAGTTACGTACAGATTAGAGTAGATGTGGGATGTAGTAGTTAAGTACAGATTAGATTAGTTGTGGGATGTAGTAGTTACGTACAGATTAGAGTAGATATGGGATGTAGTAGTTACGTACAGATTAGAGTAGATGTGGGATGTAGTAGTTATAGTTACGTACAGATTAGAGTAGATGTAGTATTTATAGTTACGTACAGATTAGAGTAGATGTGGGATGTAGTAGTTACGTACAGATTAGAGTAGATGTGGGATGTAGTAGTTATAGTTACGTACAGATTAGAGTAGATGTGGGATGTAGTAGTTATAGTTACGTACAGATTAGAGTAGATGTGGGATGTAGTAGTTATAGTTACGTACAGATTAGAGTAGATATGGGATGTAGTAGTTACGTACAGATTAGAGTAGATATGGGATGTAGTAGTTACGTACAGATTAGAGTAGATGTGGGATGTAGTAGTTACGTACAGATTAGAGTAGATGTGGGATGTAGGAGTTACGTACAGATTAGAGTAGATATGGGATGTAGTAGTTACGTACAGATTAGAGTAGATGTGGGATGTAGTAGTTATAGTTACGTACAGATTAGAGTAGATGTAGTAGTTATAGTTACGTACAGATTAGAGTAGATGTGGGATGTAGTAGTTAAGTACAGATTAGAGTAGATGTGCGATGTAGTAGTTACGTACAGATTAGAGTAGATGTAGTAGTTATAGTTACGTGCAGATTAGAGTAGATATATTAGTTATAGTTACGTACAGATTAGAGTAGGTGTGGGATGTAGTAGTTAAGTACAGATTAGATTAGATATGGGATGTAGTAGTTACGCACAGATTAGAGTAGATATGGGATGTAGTAGTTACGTACAGATTAGAGTAGATGTGGGATGTAGTAGTTACGTACAGATTAGAGTAGACATGGGATGTAGTAGTTACGTACAGATTAGAGTAGATGTGGGATGTAGTAGTTATAGTTACGTACAGATTAGAGTAGATGTAGTAGTTATAGTTACGTACAGATTAGAGTAGATGTGGGATGTAGTAGTTAAGTACAGATTAGATTAGATGTGCGATGTAGTAGTTACGTACAGATTAGAGTAGATGTGGGATGTAGTAGTTACGTACAGATTAGAGTAGATGTGGGATGTAGTAGTTACGTACAGATTACAGTAGATGTAGTAGTTATAGTTACGTACAGATTAGAGTAGATGTGGGATGTAGTAGTTATAGTTACGTACAGATTAGAGTAGATGTAGTAGTTATAGTTACGCACAGATTAGAGTAGATGTGGGATGTAGTAGTTGCGTACAGTTTAGAGTAGATGTAGTAGTTATAGTTACGTACAGATTAGAGTAGATGTAGTAGTTACAGTTACGTACAGATTAGAGTAGATGTGGGATGTAGTAGTTAAGTACAGATTAGATTAGATATAGGATGTAGTATTCACATAGGAATGAAAAGGTAAGCACAGGATAGGGTGGAACGGAGAGCTGCATCGAACCAGTCTATGGATCGATGACCCAAACAACGTGTATGTAATAAGTTTAGACGCCATTGTTCATTGTAAACGAATTCTCCGAAGTTACTGTCATAGTAATTTGTTAATTGACAATTTACCTAAGTGTTATGGACACTGCAATTTAGACATGTTAGTAAAGTTCCAAAATTTGGGAGCAGAGAGGAGAAATATCCACAAATTCAACATTTTTGGTACCAAAACGGACAAAAGTTAAAGTAACTAGAAAAGTATTAAAATTGCATGCAAAGTCGTAGGTTTCTTAAGGAAGGATTTAGCTGAGTACTTAAGAAAGGGAAATCGTTCATATAAGTCGGCTAGAAAGATATCAAACAGAAAAACGGCCGTACCGTAAAACTACAACATGCCCACTTTTGGTCAGTTGAACTTATCGTAGTTATATTATTTTCAGTGCAAGATCTTGGGATGTACGCGCCTTGTCTGCTGCTGGTTCTACTGTTACTCTTATTACACCTGAAGTTGAGCGTTACCTGGCTTAATGCTCCAGAAGACTATTGTAAATTATGTAGAGATCACACAGTCTGTTTGAATCCCAAACCAATCTTTAATCCTGGTTGCAAGAAGATTAGGCTGGATAGGAAATTTATCATTGACACTCACAACGAAGTACGCGACGTAGTGGCTATGGGGGAGAAACCTAATATCCCTTCGTCCTCAAACATGATTCTCATGGAGTGGAATAACGAGTTGGCTAAGATAGCAGAAAGACTGCTTGGTCTGTGTGAAAAACCTTTTAAAACAGACAAGTGTAGAGATATAGAGAGGGACGGTATACGAATAGAAGTGACCCAAAACAGTGGAAGTAACGGCGATTACAAGGATATAGTGAATCTATGGGCAGGACAGGTGGATGCGATTGATAATGCTACCGTGATGAATTACAGCGCAGCTATCACCGTGGGAACTCAAGAAGGAGTAAATATGATTTGGGCCAGTAATTTCTTAGTGGGGTGCGGTGCAGTCTATACGTCCGAAACCAATGTTAGATTAGCTTGCAACTATGCCAGCTTGATTGGGCCGCCAGGAAGAACTCCAGGTAAAGAAGTGTACGAAATTGGAGAACGCCGAGTTAACTGTCCGGAAGGTTATAAAGTTTTCAATAAAGTATATCACGGTCTCTGTAAGTACAATTATGCTCCCCGTATTTGGAGAGGACACTTTGTCTGCCTTTCCGCGTATTTCCTCTTTTATACAACCAAAACTCTGATGTACTGAATACTGAAAATAAATGTTATTTATCTTTCTTCTCCTGGTCATTCATTCCGGTGAACTCACCTCCTACTTTCATGGTCAGTACTGAGCCCAGACCATCCTGTAGTTCCTTACAATTCAACAGAAGTGAGGTAGTTTCGAAAGAGAGACTTACAGATAGACAGACAGACAGATAGACGTTATTTCATTTTCATATAGAGATAATGACTGGCTCCATGCCTGAATCCTGAGCCTGTCCAGAAACTGTACAAGTAAAATGTATGAAAATAAATAAATAAACAGTAAGAGAGAACACTTTGATCATTTAATTTATTAATCCTCGTAGGACGTTAACCCCGTGGACTTAGGGGTTTGGGGGGTGTCAAAATATAGCCACTATACATAAACATAAGTGAAGGAATTATTGTACCAACTTGCTATTATGCTATGTGATGTATTCTGAAATACACAAATGATGAGAATTCATACAGGCCTCGTGCGAATGGACTGTGATGCGCTCTGGCGTCAAGCGTGGCGTTCGTAATCGGGAGATCTGCGCTTGCTTGCTGTGTTGGTATTGTTGGGAGATCAGAAGAATGCGCATGCCCGGTGAGGCACGGGGCGAAGGGGTTTTCACCAGCAGAGCCAGTGACGCAATGGTTACCATAGCAACTCCGCTACTACGGAGGCGACTTTGTATTATCTTCTACTGGCAGCTCCTCGCTCTTGTCAGTTGTGATCCAGCGAACTGCAAAGTGTGAGTCAATATTTCCGTGTAGCAGATAAGAGTCGATCTGTCTGGGCAGAACAGGAGTTCGTGCTTGCAGGCTACATTCCTCATTCTTGCATTCTTCTCATCTCTACACAGTACATGCAGTTTGCTTTGTTATTAGCTTCTGTTTTCTGTAATATAATGTACGAAACTGATTGTGGTTCCACTAGTTCTAAGAGTAAGAACAATTGTTCCGTAGTTGGGTGTAATTTTACGTACAGGAACTCTCCTCCTGGAACTTAGTTTTTGAGTTTCCCAATGACAAACAACATGTAATCTGAAGGAAAGCATGGATAGCATCTTTGAAATGAGACACGAAGAATGGAAAACCATGGACACCTACAAATAATTCTCGTATTTGCAGCCGTCATTTTGTAAAAGGAAAGCCTTCAAGAGATTCTGGCAACTCTGGGTATGTACCTAGATTATTTCTGACACCAAATTCAAACTGTAAAGGTGATTACAAGAAGAAATAATTGCAGAGCGTTACAAAAGACGAAAATTAAGGCATGGCATTGACAACACAGCGTAAACTTACACTGGCACGAATGTCTGTTCAGTTATTGACGCAAGTACACAAACAAATTTTGCAGCCCAGACTAATAAGATAAACAGTTTCAATATTATGTTTTGCTCGTTAGGAAATAATGATGCAGGTATACAGACTAACCTTCCAATACCAGTTAACAATCAGACAATGGGGGGTGGGGGGTGAAATTTACTGGAAATATACGCAAATACCGGAAAGTGTTTCAGTGAATGCTTACAAATTTTTCTGGATATGAAACAGTGAAGGCAAATGAGCAACATCTCCTTGAAATAGCTGGAGTAAAATTTGCAGTGTTTCTTATCCTTTTATCCCTGCTACCGACTTTGCACCACAACTGCAAATCACGAAAAGAAAATAATAATGTTACTTCTCTTTTTAATGAAGATGAAGCTTGTAATAAATTTTGCTGCCATTTGCGTTCTGTTCAGGTGTCATAGAACAACAGTTCCCTCAACGTTCAAGTTTATACTTCACCATTTGTACTTGAAAACAAACGAATGGATAATCTGACCCCTTCGCTCTTGTATTGAAGGTACAATGCCTCCTGTGTTTAAACAGGATTTTGAAAAATGCAGCATACTGGACTGTAGTGAAATACCGTGTGAAAGACCAGTAAGGGTTAGGAAAAGAATTATGATGTTTTCACATTATAAAAATTCGTTTCTTGTTAAAATAACACCATCGGGATTCATCTGTATCCTATCAAAGTGTTGCAGTAACATTACAGTTACTTCTGGTGTACTTGATTATATTCATGCAGGCGATAGTGTTTTACGTGATGAGGGATTTCCACAAATCAGGAATGTATTGAAAACAAAGATGCTATAATGGTGATGCCTCCTTTTGCACTTGACCTGCAATTAATAGTGAAAGAAATTGATACTACTTGCAACATAGCATGTGTTCGCATTCATGTAGAAAGAGCTATACAAAGAATAAAATTATACAAAATATTGAGTTGCAAAGTTACAGTTGATTTATTACAATATATTGATAAAATTGAACACATTGCAGGAATTCTAGCTAATTTTAGTCCTCCACTAATTAAGATAAATGATTAATTTTAATGACATTCACGTTGTACTGAAGTGATTATTACAGCGAATAATACATTCCATTGTTAAGAACTAGTTTTATGATCCGTTATCATAGTAGTATTCCAAGGATATGTACATACTAGTTTTTAACTAACTTTAATTACAATTACCTGATGTTTTGGTCTTTTAGTAAGGGCCATACATAACACACGCAGGTTCCTCGCATATGGTGAAAGTAGGGGCAAAATATCTTCATATGTTGAAGCCCTGAACAAATAGCATTGTTTTTTTTAAAGGGTCAGGTATGTTGCATGACTGGTAAAAATTAAGAATCCTTCAATATTCAGTATCCCTGTTGCAAATTTAAGACTGCATCCTGTAAGATACCCATGCTAATGTGCAATCCCACGCACCAATGGAAGATAATTTAGAAAATAAAACTTTTCTAAGGCGAGAATGATGACAGAAATGAACTTTTCATTTCTACGAATGTTTACGATGATACTTCCCTTTGGTAAGTAAAAAAATAAATCGCAACAAGTTATATTTAAGATGTACATGGAGACCATTTTTTGCTATTTGCTTTACTTCGCACCGACACAGATAGGTCTTATGGCGACGATGGGATAGGGAAGGCCTAGGAATGGGAAGGAAGTGGCCGTGACCTTAATTAAGGTACAGCCCCAGCATTTGCCTGGTGTGAAATTGGGAAACCACGGAAAACCATATTCAGGGCTGCCGACAGTGGAATTCGAACCCACTATCTCCCGATTACTGGATACTGGCCGCACTTAAGCAACTGCAGCTATCGAGCTCGGTACATGGAGACCTGTACCTGAGTGTAATACATATGCGTTTCCTTAATCCTGGCTCCTCCTTTATCTGCTACGTACAGATAAGGCACACCATATTCACCGTCTTGTATAATTGCTCTGTATCTGCACGAGAAAGCACATTTAACCTCCAATAATGTGTATCCACATGAAGGTACAATCCCGTCTGGACTGCTTGACCTGCAATAATGTGTATCCACATGAAAAAGGTACAATCGTGTCTAGACTGTAGCATAACCATGGTTGCTCCTTTTTAATACACAATCCTAGGTGGCACACAGATGAATTATTATTAAATATGGAATACTGCAGAATGGCCACGTGTACATTCTCCCATACCTCATAGCTGAGGTGTTCAGTACTCGATAAACGAGAAGATATCTTGCAAGTTGGTCATAATCAGCTGATTTCCATGTCATAATCCTGTTTCCCTGCTGACTTGAAGAAATGCGCAATTTTCTCTCCTGGAACCATGCAGGAATTTTTTTATTGAAGCCTTGTCTCAACAACGATCACGTGTCTTTGTATTGTTATTACTTTCACAAGTTTGTTGTAGAATGTTTGTACATGTACAGGCAACATATTGAGGTAGTTTACCGGAATTAGAGTTAACTTGTTATTTAGTAAACTCCCAACTGAAAAACGTCTGTGTACATCACGAACTTTTTGGCTCTCTAGCTCAGAAAGAAATTGAATTGAAGTTTGATTTTCACTAAGCTTAGTTGCCTTATCCACAAAACTGTATGCAATGATTGGCAGATTACGTAGTTTTCACTTTCACATTCAACTTCTAAAATCTTGGAGAAGGCACAGTCTACATGTCTTACTAAGTCATACATTTCACTTCTGCTTTGAATCTCCATTGCAGCTAGTTCAGTGGTGTTACGGCGTGCTTCATTCTCCAATAATTTCTCCATCTTTTCACCTTTCGCATATAACTGTTCTCGAGCACGCATTGGCTTTTCCCATTCTTACAAGCGATTAGTTTTGGGAGCGTCTCTCTCACTATTTACAAATAAGCACAGGGCAGCAATGAGTTTGCACCTTTCTGACAAGCCTGCCTTACATTGACAGTTCCCAGATACCAGGCATTTGTCCGAGTTTACCTGAAAATAAATTGTAAACAGAAAATGTGTTAATAGTTAATGTCTTTGAAGAGTGTTGTGTTTTGAAAGGAGATTAAGGTGCCTAATTTCATGAGAATTTCATTGTGATCATATTTCATATTATTACTCAGTTACAATGAATTAGTAAATGAAAGTATGCAAAAAAAAAAAAAAAAAAAAAAACTTTTTCTCCACAGCATCCGGTGATTTATTAACATTTGTCTCCGGTAAACACAGGCCAGATATTTCTCCCGATCTTTCTTCTACGTTAATAATATGGGCTGTCATTCAACTGCTGTCCTTTCCTTACGGTAGAATCTCTGAAATAAGTCGGATCCCAATTCACAACCTCATACCCCACGCATATAACTGTAGTTATGTTGCCTGTTGTACACATATCCACTTACTCTTATTAATGGAAATACTGCCCAGGCTAACGATTGCCTACTCCCTGCCTTACCTGCTCTCCCGTCTAAGTTCGCCTTTTCTCGCCGCTAGGGGCGCCACGAGTACCAAACAGCTTCATTCGCACGAGGCCTATACTCAACAATGAATGACTTCGGTAGGCCTATACAACAGTTTGCCCTAGGGAAAAATGCCACTGACTTTGTATGGAAAACTACAGATAGACACTAGGTATGCTTGAGTACTAACTATCCACTGCTGATAAACCAACCATTCTCACATTTGCCAACTATGCGACAAACAATGCCGGATGTTGCACCCATATTGAGTCGAGCCAATGCTTTAAATAACTGAGTATAATTATTTAAAAAAATGGCGATTAATCTGTAGACCACCGAGCTCGATAGCTGCAGTCGCTTAAGTGCGGCCAGTATCCAGTATTCGGGAGATAGTAGGTTCGAACCCCACTGTCGGCAGCCCTGAAAATGGTTTTCCGTGGTTTCCCATTTTCACACCAGGCAAATGCTGGGACTGTACCTTAATTAAGGCCACGGCCGCTTCCTTCCTACTCCTAGCCCTCTCCTGTCCCATCGTCGCCATAAGACCTATCTGTGTCGGTGCGACGTAAAGAAACTAGCAAAAAAAAAAGCAATCTGTAGACCACGGGGAAGGAGGCTATTTTTTATCCATTATTACTCTGAGAGAAATATTTGTTTTTTCATGGTACATCAAGGTAGGTTTCTAACCGAATAACAAAATACACTCATTAAAACACACAAAACAGATATTGAGGGTCTCTAGTTACAATATCATGAAAATGACAAGCATATTCGGAAAGAGTGGACATCTTTTAACCTCGACTTGGTCTATCAAAAGTTAATTTACTTGTCAGTCTATAAATAAGACTAGCTCCAGCTACAACGAAAGTCGAAGTTTCCTGAACTCCCTACAATTCAAGCAAAATGTACATAGAAGGGGTAACTAAGAGAACATAAAACGGAATGAAATAAAATTCAACAATAACTTATCGAATTCACTTTAAAGAAACAACGTGAAATTTATGTGTGTTTACTTTTTATTTCTTTTTATAAATCTCTGGGCGGAATATCATGACATTTTGCACAAACATAGTCAGGAGTTACTCATGACTGTACTTATTTCAAAATTCTGAACTGAAGACATACTATTTTGTGAAATTATTAGTACAAAAAAGCGTAGTAAGTTAGAATGAGGTGATGTCTGTTTATTTCTCACTCAGTGATACCGAAACTGCTGGATCACTTGAGCAGAAATTTGGAATGGATATATTGCAGATATTCAGTTAAAACATAGGCTTATTTTGACTTCTCAATAATTAACCATTTCAAATAGTCCTCAGAAGGCAGTGACTAAATGAATACACAAGTTGTTATACCTTTCGTATTTTATCGTTTAAGTTTGTATGCTGTTTATTCGATTATTTAATATGTGTTTGGTGCGCATAGATTGTTCATTTGCGTGGTTACGGTGGCTATGTGTAGTTTGATTAGGTTTATGAATAAGTACTGTTTTACTTATTTTAATTTGTATTTATCATTTGCACATTTAAAAAACAGCGATCTCATAGTCTTAAGTATAAGAATCACATAATCGAAATGTTAACACCTGAATAGTATACGCAGTCTCATAGATTCCTAACCTAGTGCCTATACAGTAATAATCGTATTTACGTCGTTCGTCGAGGAAGATTGTCTCCCAGATTTTGAAATTCTCTACAAGTGCCAAAAAATTATTGCGATAATTATTAAGATATATTACTGTATAAATGAGGGTTATGGTTTTAGTGCTCAATATTTAATTATTTATTTATTTATTTATTATTTTTCTCGAGATATACAGTAAACAATACCTTTTGATCTGATAAACGAGAAAAATAACATTGTAAAACCTACAGCCAGATTTAAACTGAAATGATATAAACCACAAATGTTGATAAATGGCCATGCACACTCTTTTTCGGAGATTTGCTGGCCATTGCATTACGGCAGTAACGGCACACATATTAACAACAGGCAAAATTAAATTGTTAGAATATTATGGCAAAATTAAATACAAACTAAAGTGATATGAAATGCGCCACTGTTAGGAGCAAAATTAAATGACATGAACGACAGATGCTGATACCAGTTGATTTGGCAATGTTGCGTACCCACTGGGGTTACGCAACACTAACCATGTCCCAGATTGTCTGCCCGAGTCAGCTAGTCTGGGAGCATACTTCCACTCCTAGCAGACCCAGGCAAGGTCGCATTTACTGCTGAGTGCGCTTACTTTTCTGTTTACACAGGGCAAACCTCTGTCATTTAAATTCCTTAATGACAATCTTACACTTATTCATTCTGTTGTACTGTACAACTTCTATTACCTCACAACCATTGCACTATTTAAAGTTCCAACTTGCCCTCAATTGAGCAATGAGAAGGCATTCCAACGCTTCGGCCTCTTCGACTATATACTCTGCCAGCTCTACTTTCAATAAACAAACACGCTATCAAATAATCCACCAATTACTTTTCCACATTACCTTCAGACTTACAAATAGCACCATACATATGCATCCAGTTTTTCACTTTCCTCAACCTTATACCACCTTATTCCTACTCCAGATCGTTTCCAGATTGTCTTACTATATACCAATTGCACAATCGCTGCACTATTTATATTTCCAAGCTTTCATCGTCAATACACCAAATATTCACTTTTCTCAACCTTATACCACCATATTCATCAATTCACTAATCATACCAAACACATTTTCACCTACACTTACCATACTTCATTCCTAAATCCAATAAACAACACACCAATTACTTTACCAAATTTTCTTATACCTCCCATTCTCATCTTACCAAATATTCGCTTTTCTCAGCCTTATACCACCATAAACAAACCTCCAACAAATAGCACTCCCAATAACCACTAATTACTTTTCCATATTACCTTCAAACTTCCATTTTCTCCAATACCAAACACAGTTCCTACACAATTAGCATCATGCCACCATATTCTTCAATACGCTATTCATACCAAACACATATTCACATAAAATTGCTTTGCTTTACTCCTGAATCTAATAAACAACACACTCATTACTTTACCAAATTTCCTTCTCAAATTACCTTCAAGTTTTCATCATCAATACACCAATTATTCAACCTTCCTCGACCTTCACCACCATATTAATCAATTCACTATTCATACCAAACACGTATTCACCTACAATGGCCATAATTCATTCCTAAATCCAATAAGCAACACACCAATTACTTTACAAAATTTTCTTATACCTCCCAATCACCTCTTACCAAATATTCGCTTATCTCACCCTTATACCACCATAAATAAATCCCCAACATATAACACTCTTAAATAACCACTAATTACTTTTCCATATTACCTTCAAACTTCCATTCTCTCCTATACCAAACACACAACCATTGTCCTATTTAGATTTCCGAGCTTTCATCGTCAACACACCAAATATTCACTTATCTCTCAACCTTATACCACCATATTCATCAATTCACTATTCATATCAAGCACATATTCACCTACAATTGCCATGCTTCATTCCTAAATCCAATAAACAACACACTAATTACTTTACCAATTTTCTTATACCTCCTATACTTCACTCCTGAATCCATTAAGCAACACTAATTATTTTAGCAAATTTCCTTGTTAAATTACCTTCAATCTTTCATCATCAATACACCAAATATTCACCTTTCTCAACCTTCACCACCATTTCCATCAATTCACTATTCATACCAGACGCATATTCACATAAAAGTTCCTTACATCACTTCTACATCTAATAAACAACACACTAATTACTTACCAAATTTCCTTATCAAATTACCTTCAGGCTTACATCATCAATACACCAATTATTCACCTTTCCCACCTGCACCACCATTTCCATCATTTCACTATTCATACCAAACATATATTCACATAAAATTGCCTTACTTCACTCCTAAATCCAATAAACAACACACTAATTACTTTACCAAATTTCCTTATCAAATTGCCTTCAAATTTTCATCATCAATACACCAAATACTCACCTTTCTCAACCTTCACCACCATTTTCTTCAATTCCCTATTCATACCAAACACATATTCACATAAAATTACCATACATCACTCCTAAATCCAATAAAAACACATAAATTACTTTAACAAATTTCCTTGTACCACCCGTCCGCCTCTTATTCCTACATCATACCAAACACAGATTCGCATACAAATAGAATAAAATTACTCTAGCCCATTCCGCAAAGATACCACGCTCACTCCTTTTGTTGTCACTCTGCCTTCTTTAACAATTCTCTTACTTCTTGCTAACCTTATTAGAGTTTTTATTTCTTGTAGTAGTACCCTCATCATTTCTTCCTGTTATCAACATGTCTCTCAGGCTTCTACTTCTTAAACTTCTACTCCACCCTTCGTTCCAGCCATGCTCAACTCTCTTCCATGTTGCCTCTGAGCATTCCCTTTCCCTCTGTGCTGCCATTTCTTCACTGTTTCTACTCTGCTGACTTCCTTTGACTCTACCTGTGATTGTGCCTGTGACCCTAGGCCTGCCTTCTCTCGCCCCATTATCCTCTGCTCCTTCCTTATCGGTGTTTATGATCGCATTTTAACTTGGCACCTCTCCCTGTCTCTTTTCGCACAGCATATTATTTCTTTTGGTATTAACAGTACTACCTTCCCCCTCTTCTCTCATATCACTATCTTTCACTTGCCTATCTTCTCCACTAATCGCTGCACTTCTCTCTGTTTCTTCCTTTTGTTTTATCTTCATTTCTAGGTCCATCAATCTATTTACAGACCATATTCCACTCCAGTTGCTGCTTGACACCACTAGTTCTTGTCCTCTGATAGTTGCTCTCAGCCCCTAATTTCTAGCTCGTATCATGTGTTTTCTAAGTATTTTTTCGTTCCTGATCGCCTCCGTTCCCACGTCCCTCTTGATCCATATTTTTTCCCCCTGCACGTTACCCGCATTGCCAACCA
This sequence comes from Anabrus simplex, assembly GCF_040414725.1. Lineage (NCBI taxonomy): Eukaryota > Metazoa > Arthropoda > Insecta > Orthoptera > Tettigoniidae > Anabrus > Anabrus simplex. Next base: position 1,155,452,258 of record NC_090265.1, on the reverse strand, counting down.
CAATATCAGCCATCAGCGTAGAAAACAGTTGTACCTTGATAGGCCTATTGCCTCTAATTCTTCCCACTCTCTGCACATCGTCTATGTCCATTTCACTAAAATTAACTTTCATTTTCCCTTGAATTAAGTCCACTACTTTATAGGTTGTAAGCACTTTGTCTTCTCTCATCTCCTCCGGAACACCATATATAAATAGGCACTTTTTTCTGCGATTTAAAGTGTTGGCTTCCACTTCTGCTTTCAGTTTCAGCGTCTCCTCTTCTAAACGACCTATTTTCTCCCTTAATGCTGCGATTTCTTCGGCGTTTTTCCTCACTTGTGATGTTGTGTCGTCTGCCCTATCTCGGAACCATCCCTTCATTTTTTCAAACTCCCTCGTTTGTTCTTGGATCATATTTTTGAGTTGCTCAAAGGGGCAGACTTCTACAACCACCTCTTTCACAACTCTTCTGATTGCTTCCATGTCTTCCCAGCTCATATTTCCACTAAATGTCGGACCTGGGTTCAGCTCGACTCCTCCAATCCATAGCAATATTATGATCGCCGCTGATAGCATTAATTCTCCTTTAATTTCTATTTCCATTTTACACCCACCTGATTTCACTTCTTTCTTCTTTCTTCCCTGCCATCCTCCTATAATCGCCCTGTATTGTTCCAAACTAATCATTGTCGGTAAACTCTTTAGTACCTTCCTGCACTCAGCACCTGCACTCCCTTCTCCCACTCCAGTGACCCCCCACTCAACACGTCTGCACTCGTCAGTGGCTTAGGCTGTGATTAGGAGTAGTGCTCAATACCTAACAAGTTTAATGAGTAATTATTCATATATATGGGAATATGAGTTCGAAGGATAAAAAATGCCCATACTGTGGCGGATATTTCTAGCAGGAGCATAAAAATCTTACCGAGATCGAAACATGCAGCTACTAAATATTATGAAGCCAGGAAGAAAAAAGTATCATCAACAAGAACAAAACGTTCAGTAAAACATCCACGAAAAGGGTCCGTGAAAAACGGAAAGCTAGATACAATTACGAGGTCACTCAGTATCTATTTTACAACCAAAGAAGAAAGACAATACGTCGCGTTCTGGATGATAAACTGAAAGTAAAGTGATACATGAACATTTCACAGAAATATTTTTCGTGGAAAATTCGAATGTAAGGCGTGAATATACACCTAAGATAAGGTAAGGGTTATTCTGCCCGAAGGCAGGTCCGAACCTCCGCAGAGGTGTTCCTGAGCCGGAGTTTACGTGCGGTAGGGTGGCCAGTTCCTTTCCGCTCCTCCATTCCCTTAGCCCCCACCAACAGCGCGTGGCAACCCATCCAACTCCTGACCACTCCCAATGTTGCTTAACTTCGGAGATCTCACGGGATCCAGTGTTTCAACACGGCTACGGCCGTTGGCAATATACACCAAAACTGAGTGAATTTGATCGAGTAGAACTGGATGATACATACAGTATCATCTTCTTCTTCTTCTTCTTCTACTACTTCTTCTACCGCTTTCCTCACACCTGTGGGGTCGCGGGTGCTAACTGTGCCGCACATGTAGATCTGGCCCTGTTTTACGGCCATTTGCCCTTCCTGACGCCAGCCCTGTTTGGAGGGATGTAACCACTGTTGCTTGTTTCTATGGTGGTTAGTAGTGTAGTGTGTTGTTTGAATATGAATATGAAAGTGTTGGGAGAAACACAAACACCCAATCCCCGAGCCAGAAGAATTAATCAGACGCGATTAAAATCGTCATCCCGGTCGGGAATCGAACCAGGGACCTTCTGAACCGAAGGTCTCAACGCTAACGTTAACTTTTCAGCCAAGGAGTGGGACAGTACCACCATCTCTAAGCAAGAAATAGCATTAGCAGCACGCCTAATCATTGTTTTTTAATTTGGTCTAAGCCGCGCCGGAAGGAAGCGGCCATGGCCTTAATTAAGGTACAGCCCCAGCATTTACCTGGTGTGAATATGGGAAACCACGGAAAACCATCCCCAGGGCTGCCGATATTGGAGTTCAAACCCGCTATCTCCTGAATGCAAGCTCACAGCTGCGCACCCTTAACCACACGGCCAACACCGCGGCAGAACCTGACCATGTTCTTGTTAGAGTCATTAGGGGTGATTCCGTCTGCAAAATAGATGCTGATTGCGACAAGAATGCTAACAACAGGGGAGGTCCCAGCTTGCTTAAAGAAGGCTCGAACGATTTTGTTATATAAAAATGGTGACACTAGCGACCTTTCTAGTTAGAGACTTAACAATTTGCTCTCTTTTAGGAGGGTTTTTGAAAGAGTTCTCGATGGACACTTACGACCTTTCCTAAATATTAACCAGCATCAAAGGGGATTTAGCAATCAGCCAGGAATCTCCAGTCTTTCACTGTTGATTAACTCACCAAAAAGTCACTCTCACAAAGGAAAGTTGTCCCGGAAACGGACGTACGAGTTAAATGCGCGGGGTGGATTACTCAAGTGAGATCTTGGACAGGCGCCTTGCTCCTTTTATGAACTCAGCTACAAGATGACATAATTCTGGATACCTTCCCCCTCTCAAATTTGAGCTTTCCCTTTACCTGAGATGCTGGAAACGAAGTAGTACGGCACTCAGGTGACCAGTTATTTTATATGCTGATTAAGACTATCGCGGGCGAAATCCGTTCGTACGTATAGCAATTATTATCATATATCTCCATTTCCTTCTGATGACGCTGGGTCAATTCCCGATCTGAAGTAGCTTTAGGGAGAATACCCACATGGCCCCTGAAAATTTCCACGGTTATATGAGTGGATGTCTGTTATTCTTAGGCAATTATCGCCATAAAGGACGTCACAAACCATTATACACTGATAATGAGCTGCTCTTTCAAAGTTATGTTCGATGTCTAATAAGTAAAATCTTTAATTTGCGCGGTTCAGTATACGAAGTTGGCTGTGCCTTTCTTGGATTTCGATCACTAACATTTATTTCATCGTCTTACAAATAGCTTTTGGTTGAGATAGCTCCACCCCTCTTGTCAGCTCAGCTTCTTAGGAAGCTTGGGACAAGCCTTGGTTTGACGCTTGGCGTTCCCGCGAACTCGCTCCTAGGTAACATTAAATACCAGGTGGCTCACGAACGCCGCACTTTCTACATATAAATGTCCCGCATGCGCAAATGATGAATGTGATATATACCAACCGATTTTCACAGGGGAACTATTGTCACCGGGCAGGTTACGTCAGAATATGAAGAGATAAGAATCGGAGTGTCACTCGCAGCATGTTACTCAGCGACACCGGTCTAATGTACCCCTTGCATTAGTAAACCTCGTTTTCCACCCCATACTTCTAGGCTGGTGTATGGTATAGCCGCACTATATTTGCTGTCTGCATATCGACAATGACCAGTGTGTTCAGCAGCGATGAATAGACAGATATTATTTTAAACTGGACAACCTGGTCGGAATGCAACGAAAGCTCCAAACAGACGTATGCCTTCTACTCACGTGTTTCGCCGAACAATATTAGTTTTTGTTTCATACAATCAACTCTTTTATCGAGCGGACTCTCTACACGTGTATAAATTAATTTATTAGTTTTCCTTTTCTGCATCTTTGGCGTGTCTACCAATAGTAGCGGCGATTGGATTAGGGGGTGGGGCGAGGAGGGACAGTCATCCCCCACTCGCTTTGTTGAATAAACATTACATTTTTATTCCACTTTAGCCAACTGGAACTAGGAATTGTTGTCTTATATGCTAAACCTTTCCTTTATTTTCTCTAATTAACATAAGTATTGGAGGAAATACGCACAAAACGCCGTTTTTCGCGGCTAAGCGACTTGTATAGCGCTACGGTAAGTCGTGGAGACTTTGCATGTGCTGTGAGGAAGAGTAGTAGGGGTACATATTTCTTTTGCCAAGGTCGTGGCCACTGAGTTGTAATTCACCCGCTTGCCGCCCGCATTCGTCAGTCTGGCAGTCACTTTAGTGTCTGTTAGTTTATTAGTGTGTATTCAATCAATCAATCAATCAATCAATCAATCAATCAATCAATCAATACTGATCTGCATTTAGGGCAGTCGCCCAGGTGGCAGATTCCCTATCTGTTGTTTTCCTAGCCGTTTCCTAAATGATTTCAATGAAATTGGAAATTTATTGAACATCTCCCTTGGTAAGTTATTCCAATCCCTAACTCCCCTTCTATAAATGAATATTTGCCCCAGTTTGTCCTCTTGAATTCCAACTTTATCTTCATATTGTGATCTTTCCTACTATTATAAACGCCACTCAAACTTATTCGTCTACTAATGTCATTCCACGCCATCTCTCCGCTGACAGCTCGTAACATACCACTTAGTCGAGCAGCTCTCCTTCTTTCTCTCAGTTTTCCCCAGCCCAAACTTAGCAACAATTTTGTAACGCTACTCTTTTGTCGGAAATCACCCAGAACAAATCGAGCTGCTTTTCTTTGGATTTTTTCCAGTTCTTGAATCAGGTAATTCTGGTGAGGGTCCCATACACTGGAACCACACTCTAGTTGGGGTCTTACCAGATACTTATATGCCCTCTCCTTTACATCCTTACTACAACCCCTAAACACCCTCATAACCATGTGTAGAGATCTGTACCCTTTATTTACAATCCCATTTATGTGATTACCCCAATGAAGATCTTTCCTTATATTAACACCTAGATACTTACAATGATCCCCAAAAACTAACTTTCACCCCATCAACGCAGTAATTGAAACTGACAGGACTTTTTCTATTTATGAAACTCGCAACCTGACTTTTAACCCCGTTTATCAACATACCATTGCCTGCTGTCCATCTCACAACATTTCCGAGGTCTTTAGCCTTAGTCTCCTCCTCTATCTCGACATTATCCTTGTAACCAACAATCTTTACATACTGCTGACTGAATACTTCTGCCTTTTGAAGATCCTCACACACACTCCCCTTGTTCATTAATTATTCCTGGAATATCCTTCTTGGAACCTGTTTCTGCCTATACATACCCTTCCATTTTTCACTAAAATGTATACGACTGCCAATTATGCTTGCCATCATGTTATCCTTAGCTGCCTTCTTTGCTAGATTCAATTTTCTAGTAAGTTCCTTCAATTTCTCCTTACTTCCACAGCCATTTCTAACTTCGCCCGGTACAATTAAATAGAAGTACGGCATGATTATGCAATTAAAATCATTTTGTATTTAAATACACACTAAGAAACTAACAGACATTAAAGAGACTGCCAGACTGACGAATGCGCGCGGCAAGCGGGCGAATTATAACTCAGTGAAGAAAAAATGTACCCCTACTACCCTTCCTCACAGCACACGCAAAGTCTCCACTACTTGCCGTAGTGCTATCCAAATTGGTTAGCCGCGACGAACAGCATTTTGTGCGTATTTCCGTCAATAGTTATGTTAATAATTAAAGAAAATAAACGAAGGAATTAGCAGATAAGATAACAAGGTTTGTACAAACAGCTTTTTAAAAATAATTCCTAGTTCCAGCTGGCTAAAGTGGAATAGAAATGTAATGTTTACTCCACAAAGTGGGGGGGGGGCAACTGTCCCTCTTTACCCCACTCCCTAATCGCCCTACTGTTTGTAGACACGCCAAAGATGCAGAAAAGGAAATCTAATAACTTATTAATTTACACACGTGTAGACATTCCACTTGATAAAAGAGTTGCATGTATGAAACAAAAACTAATACTGATCGGTGAAGTACGTGTGTAGAAGGCATACATCTGTTTGGAGCTTCCGTTGTTTTCCGACCAGGTTATCCAGATTAAAATAATGCCTGTGTATTCGTCGCTGCTGAACACACTAGCCATTGTCGATATGCAGACAGCAAATATAGTGCGGCTGTACCATACACCAGCCTAGAAGTATGCGGTGGAAAACGATGTTTACTAATGCAAGGGGTGCATTTGACCGGTAGCGCTGAGTAACATGCTGTGGACGACACTCCGATCCTTTTCTCTTCATATTCTGATGTAACCTGCCCGCTGGCTGTAGTTCCCCTGTGGAAATCAGTTGGCAGACATCCCATTCATCACTTGTGCATGCGGGACATTTATAAGTAGAAAGTACGGCGTTCGAGAGCCACCTGGTATATGTTCTGTTTTTATCCCTGAGGTCCTCGCTTCATGACCCTGTCCGGCACAATATGCCGGAAGAATGAGAGCGCACGGATACGTAAATTCACCAAAGTAAAGAGTTCGCCAGAAATGATATGCTGAAGACAGTAATTGGGCTGAAATCAGGAAAGAGAGGTCACGGTTGGAATCGCCTTTATGAATGATTTTATACTTTGTAGAGTCACAGGAGAGAATTTTGGAATATTGTGAATATTTTATGATTTTCGAGGCAATGTTTTAGGGGAAAGTCGAGTCTCAAGTCGCCAAGCACGAATGCATCCCTCACCCACTCATTTTCTAGTAGCAGTACGGAGTGGACGTGTCACAAATGCACCGGGACGTAATCGTTTACCAACAGTGTTCGGACTTAGCCAAGAACATGATAACGCAGTAGCGATAAAGTTGAGCTCTGATCGGAATTAGGAGAAGCAGTATTAAATACTAGAGAGCTTTCACGACAGAAACAGTTATATTGCACAGTTGTGAAGGTGTATCACTTCTTTATAAGTAATTCACAGAAGTTAGTGAATAATAACCATTAAATTCAGTCGAGATAGTGAATCTATGGTAAGAATTAGTTCTCATAAATATTCGCCTTGTTGCAGTTGCAATTTGTGCCAGACTATTACTGGCAGTCGAAAAGTAGTATTTACGAAGAATTTCTTAGTAAGTGAGGGCGCGAATTGTTACGAATACAAATAAATAAATTATAATGTTAATGTTTTGTCCCACTAACTACTTTGACGGTTTTCGCAGACGCCGAATCACGGACATGTGCGTATTGTAAAGTGTCGAGACGCCTTCCGTGTAGTTTCATTTTCAGATACAAACCAAATATTATGTAAAATTGTCTGTCAAAATGATGACGGACTAGACATGTTCTAGTCGGCTAGATAGGCCATGTGAGGGATCTAGATATGCAGATCTGTGAATTGTTTCATTTTACGTAGACATGTGTTGCTTACCATTCTAATTGCCCTTTTTATTTTACAATGTAAAGTAGACGTATGGCGTAAATAGTTATTTTGATAGAGACCGGGCGTGTTGGCCGTGCGCGTAGAGGCTCGCGGCTGTGAGCTTGCATCCGGGAGATAGTAGGTTCGAATCCCACTATCGGCAGCCCTGAAGATGGTTTTCCGTGGTTTCCCATTTTCACACCAGGCAAATGCTGGGGCTGTACCTTAATTAAGGCCACGGCCGCTTTCTTCCAACTCCTAGGCCTTTCTTATCTCATCGTCGCCATAAGACCTATCTGTGTCGGTGCGACGTAAAGCTCCTAGCCAAAAAAATTATTTAGATAGTTTATGAAAAGCGCCTGGTTATATTTTAATTTGTGTTGGTTATTATATTTTTGTGGGCTATGTCACTGTATTTCCGATGCTGCCTTTGATGCGAGGGCTATGTCAGAAAGAGATTGAAAATAAATAATAATAATAATAATAATAATAATAATAATAATAATAATAGTAATAATAATAATAATAATAATAATGTTAAAAGCCGTGATCGACGATACGAGACTAACCGAACCGAACATGCAAGAGATCGCAAGAGTAATGTGTGAGCAGTCATCGAGGGAGAAAGCTAGGAATAGTGTGTTTTGTCTTGTCATCACGGTGGTGTGATATTGTGTGGAATTTGTATTAGGGACGTGATTTTTGAGGGTAATAATGTTGATGTTATAGTCGTCCTGAAGAAGGATATTGTATTCCAGGTCAGGGTCTTGAGGAATTTGTATTGTTGGAATTGATGAACGTCATTGTTGCCGTGGTTTCACGCCAGGCGACCGAATTGAGGAGAAGTTATACTGAAATACCTTTATCCTTCTCGATGGATTTGGCAGCAGTTGTCAAGTAAAGTGTGACGTAGACCTTGTCAGTGTATATTTCATGTCGATCAACAGAATATCCATGCGTTAGAATCGTACCTGTAAATTGACGGTTTTCATTTCTATCTGGTTAGTCAGGCGACAGCTGGTAAAAAATAGGGCCAGCTGAAATATTTGCCGACCGGGACCATGTTGAGCAGGTAACCTGTTGAGTTTGTCATTTATACTGGTCGGAAAGATTTCATTCTTTGATTGTTAGAAACAGACTATTATATTTTAGAACAGGGCCATCCAGCCATTGCGCTCCGAGAGCGCGCCCGCGCTCGGGGAGCACTGGGCTGTCAGACTAGCGCTCCTTCCCCTACAACCACTACAGTGTGGCAGCGAGGATACCTGAGACGAACGATGTTCGGACCGCGCTAACTAGATACGTACGTACAGTCGTGCGTCCGACGGCTTTTGTGGGTTTGTTGACATCACATTGATAGGGCTGTTTTGCCATAAAAAATATACCGCTTATACAAATCAAAAGGTACTCCGATGTATGGAATATGCAGGAAACAAAATCAAGTGTTAAGTAAAGAATACAGTAATGTAATTTTACTAAAACTAAAATTTGAACATATCTGACAGGAAAAATTCAGCAAAATTATATCAATATGAACGGAGAGTACATACCTTGAGTGAATTTTGCTCAGTCGTTTTTATGAGCTTTTACTTTTGGAGCAAACAATCTTCTCCAAATTGAGTAGGCCTACAATATTTCTGGACACAGCTATTCTTAAACAACTGCGCAAGTTTCTATCGCTCATCATTGCACGATGTTTACTTTTGGTAAGCTTAAGAACCGAAAAGAAACGCTCACAAATGTACGTTGAGCCCAACATTGACAGAATTCTGCATGCATGTTTATACAAAAGGGTGTATTCTTCTTGCGGAAAGCTGCTGTAAAATTATTCTTAATTTCGTGACATTAGAAAGAGGTCATTGCACTGTAGTTCAAGCAACTCTAATTGAAATAGCTGTGCAGCACTGTCTGCACTAAGAGAAAATGGTCGAACAAATACATCTAACACCGCTTGGAGTTCTGATCATTCTGAAATTTTTTTCAAATTCTTCTTGTAATTGGCGAATTTCCTGCAAGTACTCATCAAAGTCGACACATTATTTCACTGTTTCAACCAATGGACAATGTCCTGTGTTCCTTGCACGCAACTGGTTTTCCCACAAAATCAATTTTCTTTTGAATGCTTGAATTTTTTTCCACCAAATCGCAGATATTGTGATTTTCTCCCTGAAGCGAAATTTTCAGATGGGCAGTAAAGTCACTTAAAAAGGCCAAGTTCGCCACCCACTTAGGATCACGCAAAAGAACTTCGGGCCGCCCTTTCCTGTCATAAAAGGTATCTATTGCATTCCGCAGGCAAAAAACTCGATGAAGCACCTTTGCCTTGTTCAGCCATCTTACTTCTGCATGGTACGGGATATCCGGATACTCCGCTTCGATGTCATCCAAGAACTCTTTGAATTTTTTTGGTATTTGCTTTACGTCGCACCGACACAGATAGGTTTCATGGCGAAGATGGGACAAGAAAGGCCCAGGAGTGGGAAGGAAGCGTCCGTGGCTTTAATTAAGATATTAATTAGCGTACAGCCCCAGCATTTGCCTGATGTAAAATGGGAAACCACGGCAAACCATCTTCAGGGCTGCCGACAGTAGGGTTCTAACCCACTATCTCCCGATTGCGAGCTCACAGCTACGCGCCCCTAACCGTACGGTCAACAAGCCCGGTAATCTTTGAATTGACGGTGCGTGAGTCCATGGGAGCGAAGAAAATTTACCATTCGCACAACTGTTCCCATTACGACTTTAAGCTTGGCGACTTTTTCACAGATTGCCTCCTGGTGTATCAAGCACTGGATCACCGCCGTTAGGGTACTACCGCTCTCAGCCATTTTAAATTTTACATAGCTGAGGAACCCCGTGCGTACACCACGTAAAGTTGGAGCGCCGTCCGTCGTTACACTCGTCAACCGTTCCCATTTTAATCCCGTTGACTCAAAAACAATTTCCACTGCTTGGAAAATATCGAAACCGGTAGTGGTGTCTTTGAGGGCTACCAAGTCTAGGAAATCTTCGGTGACTCGAAGATCGTCATCCACCCCTCGAATGAAAATAATGAGCTGAGCTGTGTCCGCAGTGTCGGTTGATTCATCGAGGGTGATGGGAAAGGATACAAAATGTGCTGCCTTCTCCATTAATTGCTGTTCCATATCAACGGCCATATCGTCTATTCTGCGAGCCACAATTTGAGGAGGAGGAGAGATTTTGTGAAATTTCTCAACAAGCTCCCTAGGACAAATACATGTCGCCGCGTCCGTTAGGCAAACCAAACCAAACCCCATGGCACTACAGCCCTTGAAGGGCCTTGGCCTACCAAGCGACCGCTGCTCAGCCCGAAGGCCTGCAGATTACGAGGTGTCGTGTGGTCAGCACGACGAACCCTCTCGGCCGTTATTCTTGGCTTTCTAGACCGGGGCCACCATCTCACCGTCAGATAGCTCCTCAATTCTAATCACGTAGGCTGAGTGGACCTCGAACCAGCCCTCAGGTCCAGGTAAAAATCCCTGACCTGGCCGGGAATCGAACCCGGGGCCTCAGGGTAAGAGGCAGGCACGCTACCCCTACACCACGGGGCCGGCGTCCGTTAGGCACTCTTTGATTATATTCCCTTCCGTGAAGGGATTCCCAGCTTTGGCAATTCGCAGCGAACATTTGTAGTTTGCTCGTAAATTGGGTCCACCAACCCTACTCTCCTCAATCTCCTGTCAGACAAAAATACGGCACGTTACAATTTTAGTGTTCTTCAGATATTAATTCAATCATTTCTTCATTCCCGTTTGTAAACAAGCATTTTAGAATTAAAACAATAATACTTACAGAGCAGGGCTGCTTGAAATTTTCTTTCAATTCTTCCAACTTCAATTGGCGAGTGGCGTCTGTCAAATCACCGTAATCATCCATGTGGTTGGCACTATAGTGCCGTTCCAAATTGCGCTTTTTTAAACAGATTAAATCTTTTTTGCTATTATTTTTACGTCGCACCGACACAGATAGCCCATGTCTTATGGCGACGATGGGATAGGAAAGGTCTTGGAATGGGAAAGAAGCGGCCTGGTGTGAAAATGGGAAACCACGGAAAACCATCTTCAGGGCTGCCGACAATGGGGTTTGAACCCACTATCTCCCGATTACTGGATACTGGCCGCACTTAAGCGACTGCAGCTATCGAGCTCGGTCACATTAAACCTCGGTGGCACACTATACATTTGGCGTGCCCTTTATAAGCTGTACAGAAAAATGTAATATCCCATTCTGCTTTAAAGGCTGCTGCTTCACCGCTCCTTTCTTTTTTGTATGATTTTCAGTCATGACAACTGCGAAACTAATTTAGTTACACGCTGTCAACAGAGCACTTCGGCGCGGCGGGCAGACCGCTCGCTCAGCCAGCCGTGCTCCTCCCACCACTACCTTCCCCAAAGCGCTCGGAGCACTGGCTTACAACGCGGCCAGGGCGCTCTCGGGGAGCGCTGTTTGGATAGTCCTGTTTTAGAAACTCCAATGTATTGCTATTCCACATTCAAACCGTCGTATAAATTAGGATATGGTGACATTTAACCTTGTAGTTTTTCCATGCCAGGGAGATGACGAATTTTGGTTGAATGTTGTTGTTGCTGGTGGTGGTGGTGGTGAGGGTGTTCACGGTAGTGACATCGCGTTAGGGTAGTAATCACAGATAGATAGAATTTGTTTAGCTCGGAAGTTAGTGATGTATCACGGAAAAAGGTCCCACAATATTTCAGGCTTTTGTGTTACCAGAAGCGAAGGAACTGGGCGTCTTCTCCCAATGTAAGACGGGAATTGTTTCCAAGCTCCATACTGGTGATCACGCGAAGTCATATGGAACGGGTGTACGGCAGAGCGCTAGTATACGCATGGAACATCGGTTCGATGTCACGCGCGGGCATTATAGCTTATCACATACTTTTTATTGTTTTTCTGAGTGTTGTACGTTCATGCTCGAGGCGTTACCTCGGCGTAATCCACACGTTTAATTATGATTAATGAATGATTGTTTTGTAAACATTACGTTCATGAAGTGTAACAGTTTGGATGGTAAGACATTTGTAGAAATACGTGTATTTCTTTCAGGAAACTGTAGAGAAGTGACGGTCATGCTATTCGACCAGTCAATGAAGGAATAAAACAAGACCAAGTGGAGCTTACCTTTGTAATTAATTTCTCAGAAAAAAATATCGATCTTCCATTTGATGTTTCATTTTTTGAGGATAATCATATCATTTAAATCTACATTAAATACTTAAAAATTGTCAAGCGTAATGGAGATAATTATTATCTTAAATGCAAATCACGAGCGCGTGTTAACCTAAAAGTCATTTCGTTTTCATTCTGTCATGTTTGGAGTGGAAGCCTCACTTCCAAATGATTAAATTTTAATTATTATATTATAGTTTTGTTGTTATAAGAATGCACTTAAGCATTTAATTAATATTTCATTGTTTAACTTGGGTTTTGGCATTTATTATTTATTTGAGATATTCAATCCAGTAATCAGTTGATTTTACTTATCCTTTGGTCATCAACCCTAGTAACTTAAATTCAGTATTTATGATAGTCGATCTACTGGGTCATCGGAGGGCAATCCAATTCGATTAAGCGCTCATGTCACTCCCAATGATCCTGTACGATGTTGAAGTTAGTGGGCTGACTTAATTTAAGAGTAAGCCTGGAGCTCGAGTCTCGGAAGATATACTTTCCAGAATCGTATGGAACAATTAACGGTTGTTAGTGGAATTCGACAGAAGACTTTCAAGTTGTTATTGTGGTTGGTTTTGGAGGAAATTAGATTCGCTCAAGACGGTTTTCTTTCGCCTATCAGGCAGTACTGTGAGAGAACATGGCCATACGATTCCGAAATACTGGACACGGATTTTGACCAAAAATGTCCATCATTCCTGATGATTAAGTGAAGTTATCTTCGCTTCATAGATTTCAAGAAATCTTAACTGCTCTTGTAGTCCAATGTCAGCAAGTAACGAAGAACCAGAAGAACCCCTGAGAAGGCAAGAGTATTCATAAATGCCATCGACTTATTCCGGCGAAGGATTTATGTTTCTGACAGGCTTCATTGAGGGTTCAGTAAGAACTGGCTTCCAACTGTTGGGCATACTGTAAATCATCGTGAAGTGGAGATTTGAACCAGGCAAGAAATAGTACACAATGTCGAGGCTTAAGTTACATCAGATATAAGCACTCAGGGCAAGAGTTCATGTTGTGACGCAAGTCACCTTAATAAGAATAAATTTTTAACGCCCGAAGAGCAGGACGATTCAGCAACGCTAAGAAAATAAGGAACTGATATGTGAAATTAAAGGCTATATTTTATTATTTTGTATAAGTGAAGGGGCTGCCTGGCCGAGGCGGTAAAGGCGTGCTCGGTTCGCCCGGAAGTACGTGGTTTCGAATTCCCGTCAGGAAGTCGTAAAATTTAAGAAATTAGACTTCCACTTCCGGAGGTGCGTATGGCCCTGAGGTTCACTCAGCCTACACCAAAAATGTGTACCAGGTTAATTCCTGGGGGCAGAGGCAGCCGGGCGTAGAGCTAACCACTCTACCCCATCAAGTGCCGAGGTTATGGATAGTGGAAGCCTTTACCTTCCACCCCTCCAAAGGCCTTCATGGCCTGTACGGAGAAGACTCTGCTTACTTTGTATATAAGTGTAGTATTTCAGAGCGTATTTTTGAGTAGTATTTTATTGTAAATTTGATTGGTTTACAACCGTTGACTGGTGTTTTCTCTGTCGGAGTTTACGGAGGTCACGGTCACGGAGGTGACGAGGGAACAATTGATTAAGGAAACAAAGGAAATGGGAGATCAGATGAAAGACATGAAGGTTGATATGAAAGCTGATATATATATATATCGCTAGTGAAGACATAGGAAATAAGACACAGAATGTTAGTGAGGACATGGCAAGAAAGATGCAGGATGTGAAAGCCGAAATTCAATTGGGACAGAGTGAATGTCAGAATGCTAGTAGGAAATTAACTGAGAGACAAGCAGACATTAAGTCTGAGATGATGGTATAAATAAAAGGATACATGAAAACAAGGATAAGATGATGAAAATAATACACGATCAGAGTGAAAATTTATCTGTAAACATTAAAGCGATCGAGGCTAGGATTAGGAAGGTGAAGCAGAGCATGAATTCAGACAAGTATCCACGGATTAGGTGACAGGACTGTCCAGTGACAGGATTGTCCAGGTTCAGGAAGAGATCCCCAAGAAGATAAAGGAATTCCAAGATGTCATAGGACGACGAATTCAAGTGTAATCTTACTAAGCCCTAAAATATTTGTTGAGCACTAGTTTTAACTTGAATAGCATAAAATATGAATAAATGTAACAAACGAAATATTAATCGCCACATCCTTGGGTGTTAATTGAAACAGTAAAAATTACATTGATCAAAATACTAATTTTTGTACCATGATTGAGGGTAATTATCACTGGGCGACTTCCAATGAAATATAATTTAAAGTGAGTGAATAAATAAATAAAAATACTGATAATAGCAATAATAATTTTTAATATGCCAAATTGCATGTAAATGGGTGCAGAGGTCACCACATGTTCTATTAATTTAGAATATTAATAACAAGAGCAATAACAATAGTAAGAAGAAATGGAAAATCATAAATTATTCCACTCACATCTTGCTGATTGAGCCTTACTTTTACCCCTGAACACGATTAAGCAGGTAGGAACTGCATCTAGGTTCTCCAATAACTTCTCCACTAATTGAAGCTAATCTATATTCTGGAAAAACCATAATATGTACATTGAAATGAAATGGCGTATGGCTTTTAGTGCCGGGAGTGTCCGAGGGCAAGTTCGGCTCGCCAGATGCAGATCTTTTGATTTGACACCCTTAGGCGACCTGCGCGTCGTGATGAGGATGAAATGATGATGAAGACGACACATACACCCAGCCCCCGTGCCAGAGAAATTAACCAATTAAGGTTAAAATTCCCGACCCTGCTGGGAATCGAACTCGAGACCCCTGTGGCTAAAGGCCAGCACGCTAACCTTTTAGCCATGGAGCTGGACATCTGTACATTAGCTCTTCATTAACAATAAATATAAGGTAGCAACACACTAAATAAATACTTACAGCTGCTGGAAGACTCCCTATATACATTCACTAATCCTAGAACAAAGACAGCAGGAAACGACAACGAGGATTGCACTACGATTTGCAGCGAGCCCAGTGACCAATTATTACAATGCATGTACAGTATAAGTAATACTGTACTTGACTGTTTTCGTGTATCAACACAAATTGCCGGCTCCCATCATCTTGATACTGTACCTCTTTTTCCACTGACACCAACAATTGGTTTTAGAGACGCTTTCCTTTGCACAAATACATGCTGTTAATCCATGCCTTTAAATCGGGCTATAGATTACTGAAAGTTGCCATGAGATTTGGAAGGCCAAGTACTAGATCAGTATTTTAGCACAAGAGTTGTATAAGTATGAGCAAGCAAACAGTAACACTGCTCCGTTCGTCGTAATCAAACGCACACTCGTTAAAGTCAAGAGTAAACACAAATTAGAAATATTTTGCGAATACTACCCATAAATTGTTGGCGAATGGTAGTAATGTTCGCTGGACCGCGTTCTCTCGAACTACTGTATATGTAGACTTCCACTAAACCACTCCTTCTCAACATCTTCAAACTTCTGCGGGTTTGTCTATCCAATCAGAGCGTGAGATATCTGCGCTATGGTAACACGTGGCTATATCCCGGCCACGCCTACCGAGGCCGACTTCAGGATATGTACATTGTGACCGTTCATCACATCATCAGGAGCATATTATGGCACTATACAGTTCAAATATGCCGTTTTACGCTCTATTTAGTGTTAATTAGCGCCCAAGTTAGCACATGTTTACGCTACCCGGGCTGCGATTGGCGCGCCACCGGCCCGAAAGGCTTGGCTCTAATTACGCGTACACACAGTAAACAAGTCATACTCCCGCCTGCAAGTGAAACGCGCTCTCACTTTGCGCAACAGAGAAGAGGATAGCCACGCCAAGCTGAGAGAGCGAAGTAGGTCACAAAGCCCTGCACCTTTGCTTTCCCCTGCAGATTTACGAATACCAATCTGCCGTCTTCAACTGTTTTCAAGAACGAAAATGACACAAGTTGCGTAATATACGACGGATTTCTATGACTCAAGATTCATTAGAATCGGATAATTTTATGCAGATTTATCACACTAAGAAGTATTGTATATAACTGAAATGCAACCAAGTACGCAGCAAACAAACACCCAGCCAGGTGCGGACCAGATGTTGAAAGCGGACAGCAACAGTGAAATCAGAAGTTCGCCGAGCTTAAACTCCTCCAACACGAAGCTACCAAAGGACGCTTTTGAGATTACGTCAGAAGGTACCACGTGATGGTGATGAGAATCGATCAGTGGAAACTGGGGTGATCGAGCTTCAATTTGACACCTCAGCCAATAATGAGAACCGCCGATTAGCGGAGCGGATTTTCATGAAGGGGTGGGGTTAGCCCTCTCCACCAGGTCTAGCACAGTTTCCCTATTTAAGAAAGGCGATTCAGAACAAGCTAAGGTACTTCGATATTTTCAGTTGCGGTCTGATGTTGTATACGTTGAGAATGGCACCTCACCTAGTCTTTGTTATAATGTTATGAACTGACTGATATTTCAGTGATTATTCGTTAGTGTCCACGAATCTAATAATAATAATAATAATAATATTGACAGTGAAATAATTGTACAGTAATGTATGAAGTTAGTCGTACTCTCAGAGAACGGAACAAAGCTGTAACGGTGAATATTCACGTAACCTGTGAAACTGTAGAGTAAAGTACACGGGAGTGATTTAAATGTGACTCAAATGCTAGTAGGCTACGCCATCGTGAAACCAGTATTCGAATTTATTAAGGTAAATGAAATCGTACAGGAGCTTTATTAACTGTGTAATATTGAATTATAATTTGGGAGACGAACGGGCGGCTCACTGACAGAGAATTTGAAAAGGGCAGTATCAGCTAAATAACCCTAGTGCAGTAATTAACTATGTATCCCATAAAGACTAGCGTTTAGTTAGGCCGAGCTAAAATTTCACCTGTTATGACATTATCAAGTAGCCAGTGATAGTGAAATCCCGATCGTTTGTGACTCAGGGCCTAACCGCTGATAGGGGATTTGATAGGCAAATCAGGGTGAAGCAGTGAGCTACAGGAACATTACCACTACTTGGTCAGAAAACTTGAGCATATGAGGTTTCTCTGATCAGAGGGACGTGCAATGTGTCGTAAATTAACACAGTTATACTAAGCTAAACTGCCTGATTTGTGTTGTGTACCAGCGACGTCAATATCCTTGGGAGAAGACCGATGTACAAGAGACCTGTACATATTTAACGCATCATAGAACGTCAATACTTTCTCATCGTGAATGAGATTCAAGCCATCATGCTAGCAGCCCATCTACAACCGAACTCTGGACTCTACACTGTTGACGCTGCCGTGATGTTCAACTAAGAACCCATGTGGTACCTACCGGGAGTTCTGCTGGCGTGATCCGGACATATATTCAATACCAATTTTAAAGTATTTGAAAGTCGTGATTTCCATTAAAATCTAAGTATATTAATTGCATGCAAATGATGTACAATGTAGAGCAGGATTTTGCAGTTTCAAAGGGATGAGATAGTTAGTTATTAGGATTTTTATATTGTTTTCTTCACGGTTGGATAACCGTATTTATTTTCATTTTTCTTACGGGAAATAGTGCGTGTTATATTTAAAACCCCTTACCATACATTAAATATGAATCAGGGTAATCTGTAAAAGTGATTTAGTGTTCATGTAAACTCACACCAGTTTACCATCAGTTACGATTAGTATGAATCTTCAGAAAAAATCTGCAATTTTTATTTACGCTTCACACTAATGTCAGATACCCCTCCTGAATTAGGGTTGCTGAAACAAGAAGAGGGTGAGATGACATTAGGGGGTATGACTATGAATGTGTTTAGTTATACCGCGAATGTCGATGTGTATGTTGCCCCAGTTGATAGAACACCTTCTTCTATATCTTGCATGCATTGTTATACCATGAGAGAGAGAGAGAGGGGGAGCTTCGGGCAGATGGCTGTAACAAGTGCATTGTTTACGAAAGTGTGAAATTTGCCCCAGTGATTTAGTTAATACGCGCGATGGATAAATTCCGCGCTGTTAATATGAATAGGGCTGGATTATAGCCGATTCGCGTTAATGATGCTAATGATATACTTGGGAAAAACGGGGATGAATAAATTAGCGGCGGCATAGACCGCATAACAGACCTGAGGTCCCGTTAGTTTGAAAGTGAGAGTGAATTGAGCCAGGCAGGCGGCTGGTCTGCGTGAGCCTTTTAAGACAAGGCCGAAGCGGCTAAGAAAGAAACTGCTTGACACTGCGTTTAAAGGACTTGTCTTCAAGGCTCGCTTCCTTTCTCCGATATAGCTATTACCTGCAATCATTTATAGAATAATATCCTTGGGTAGATTTGCAGTTATTATAGATGAGAGAATTCCCACCGTTCTTTCACTTAAGTTATATCGTTTAGGGGTTTCAGATGGAACGTCACACACCGATGCTGTCAAGGGAACCTGGGTACTTTCCAGGCGGTATCAGTGGAAGTTATATCCGCTATTGCCTACTATGGATGGATTATACTGTCCGTCATCTGTTGTATGAACGTGAAGTGTATTATTTGCTTGTCATTTATTTTTCAGGATGTGGCATTTATCATGTATTGTAAGGGTTCTTGGTTAACTAAAATGTACTGTTTCAGGGAACGACGTTGTTTGAATGTCCGATTGTACAGTAGTATTTAAGTGACATCCCAATGGAATATGCGCCATGTAAATATTTATTCATTCATGAGATAGTCAGTCAGGATTTTTAAATGAATGCGACGATGCGACTTCCATATTCCTTGAAATGTGCTCACAATTAAATATGTCAAACACCTCAGTTCACTTGACGACAGGACGACATGATTTGTTATTTTGATTATGTAAATTAGTAGTCTAAATTACGTGGAATAACGCAAAATATGCCTTCATCTAATTGTTTGCGTGTATAGGAATGTTTATAAAGTGATGAGTGTTTAAATGATTAGTTGATCAGCGAAGGGACGACTTCTCAAGCCTCACATATTTTCTGAGCAAAATGCGATTATAGCTATAAGACTATACATACAATGACGCGTCAAGAAAATTGTAGTGTATAATTCATGTGTTAATGTTGTGGTATATCTATGCAGATATTAAATCATATGCTTTATTAGATTGTTATTGAGAAAAAATGAGTTCATTCTTCTCATTGCTTAGTTTGTTAGTAACACTCTCATTATTAAGATTTCCCTACTATAGAGATTATTGGATTATTTTCCCCATAAGGACAAACCACAGACCCTTAATATTCTATCAAATTAGTTAGCGTCGTTGCCGGGCTTTGTTGAAGATCTCATCCAAGGTACTCCATTCTAATGTCATATTACAGTACTATCGTAACCTAATGATGTACTTATACCACAAAATGGGCACAATATATCAGGTTGGACTTTCTGTGCGACTCACTGTATTTTCCCTTATATATTTATCCAAACCTTGAAATAGAGGTGTATTTCATAACTACCTTTACAAAACAAATTACTAATATATCAAACATGGATACCTTCCAGCTTCAAATATTCTTACCTTAATACACGGATATGATAATAATAATAATAATAATAATAATATGCCGTAATAAATCAAGTGTGAGTATGTGATATGCACCATCACACAAGAGATCACAGATGACGTTACTTGAGTGAAGACAGAGATAGCGGATAACAGACAAGAATAATCAGGATTGGTTGCTGAATTAAACGACAAGGTCGTGATGATGATGATGATGCTTGTTGTTTAAAGGGTCCTAACATCTAAGGTCATCGGCCCTGAATATGTATTCAGGAAAGAGGTAGAGGAGATGAATAGAGGATTTTTAGAGACTAGGATGGACTAACTAGAACATAACCAGGGATTAGGGAATAAGGTCATCTGCTTTGAACAGGACATAAAAGCTGAAATTTCGCTAATGCAGAGTGAACTTAGCAGCAGATTTAACCATGCTGTAAATTAAGTCATTAGAGACAAGGATAAAGTAATGGAGAGATTGGACTCTGTAACGGAAGCACTAGAGAGTATAGGATGTCAGAAAAAGGATGACAGGAATTTCATGAGTTCAATGAAAGATAGCCAGAGTGTGTTGGAAGCAGGCAGTTATATGAACACAGGTTTTATTGGTGATGTTATGGATGGCCATAATCAAATCGCTAGTCACGTTGCTGCGAATACAATCTTAACCCGAGTGTGGTCGCTATATGAGATTTTCTCTCATGTTATTTTGTATTGTGAGTTTACTTCTCAGTGATGCAAGGGAGGTGACTGTTTCCTCTTCTAGCTGAGTTGAGAACCGTCGTGAGTAAGGCGATTCAAAATTGAAGGGTAAGCATCCCCTCCTCTAGTCGGAACAAAGATTCATATAAGTTCGTGCGCCCTGTGTCAGAGGTTCTCTCATCGCGCGACCAATGGCGTTGGCGTTATGTTGAAGACGAGAGGGAAACTTTATGCTGTTGTAAGTGTGCAGTTGCTGATACATAAGTCTTCAAAAATATGAGTCGAGGAAGAATGCTGGGTAATAAGCCATGTTACTAACTCCAGCTAACTCAAATGTTAGGGAGAAGACTTATTGTACATTATTCTTGCATTCGTATTGCATCTGTCGGAATGTTCTTATATTAATAACAATGTTATAAGTTTTACGTCCCAATGACTACTATTTACGGTTTTAGCAGACGCTGAGGTGCCGGAATTTCGTCCCACATCAGTTCTTTTACATGCCAGTAAATGTACGACTGACGTATCTGAGCACCTTCAAATACCATCGGACTGAGCCAGGATCGAACCTGCCAACTTGAGCTCAGAGAGCCAGCGCCTTAACCGTCTGTGTCATTCTTGTGAATATTACGAAGGCTACTGACATGTGACTGAACTAATGACTAATCATTTAATTTTTTATGTAAAAATGTATAACGCAGACTTTGCGTCTCATTTCAGTAATTCGTTTTACTCTTACGGCCCAAGAAGTTTAACGGAAATAATTCGCTATTCCTAAACAATTTCTTCTGGGGCTGCGAGATTATAATATGTTAGAGAAGCCAAGGTACCGAAGGATACGCAACTTAAATTAACTGAGAGGAACCTAGACGGGGCACACTTAACCTGGTTTCATGGATTAAAACTTATGTTCTACACCTTTGATTATTTGCAAAGAGCATTTATGAATAAATAATGTAGTACTGAGGTTCACCAGAGTCTCAGTTTCGAGTTGTATTCACGACGGTACACCCTGTAATTCCCATATGGTACTCAGAGTATTTCACAACCCAGCTAGTGAAAATGCAAGATATAGAGTCACCACCTTCCGAGTCCGAACCCGTGCAAGCTTTACAGAATCAACTAACACCAGATGTATAGCGTACACTAATTGTTGCGAGGGTAGAATCTCCGGTTCAGGCTAAAATAATGCGTCAACTCGATCACACGCCTAACCGGGGGCAAACTACAGGCGGGTGTTGTGGCGAAATCCATACGCATAACGTTAATTAAGTCCAAATGGAGGAGAGTCCTAAGAAACTCAGCGAACGTAGGGCACCTTATCCGAATCCGAGCAGGACCCAAGACTACGAAGAGAAAGAAATCATCTGATACAGAACCAGGAATGGAGGAGACATCGCACGGGGTCGCGATGGTCATAGACAATACCACTGAGAGAATCCACACGGCGGTTGGAAAGATTGAGGTAACCATTTATTCGACAACAGAAGAGGTAGAGATAACAGACGTGACGATAACGCTAGATAAGTGGAAGAATTCTGGAGAAAGCAACAGAGATATGACAAGTGGAAGAGTGCTATCCAGCAGCAAAATGGCAATCCTGACTGTATGAGCGCAAGCAGCCTAGAATTCGAAAAGGCATGCGGGAAGAATCATCAGGGGAATGTGTCACTAAATTTTTCGGCTCCGCCGTTCGAGGAGATTCGATACTCTCCCGGTAAAAAGAGCCTCCAATTTTGAATTAATATCTCAAGACTCTAAGTTCACATCGTCGGAAGGTCACAGTGAAGAGGAATGGAAGGTCGCCCAAATCAATTCGTGGGTAGCGCAATCAGACCATCTCGTGGGAGATGACGTTATAGAAGAAGTTAAGAATATTAGAGAATTGCCTATCACAAGTGTAAGGATCAACGGAACGGCAGGATAATATATTGTTTGCTGAATACGGGAGAAAGTGTCAGCATAATGTCCCAGGCAGTTTTTGTCGATTTAAAGGGGAAAATTCAACTGCCAGTAATACCTGTATCTAATATCGAAATACGCGATGTTATTCCGGATCGAACTGCGTTGTGTAAATTGTAAACCTGTTTAGAGCTGGAGATTGGAAATTCACAATTCTCACACCCTTTCCTTATTATGGCCAAGATCAACAATAATACAATTTTGAGCACTAGCTTCATCAGAGTATCTCGCCTGGGACGCAACCAAGTATAGGAAATCGGACGGTGTGGATTTTGTAAAGCTGAATCAAGATCCCATAGAGGACTTGGAGATACGTGAAATTGTTGTATAAGATAATTACGTGGATGAAGCAATAGTGGAGGAAGAGGAACATTTGGAGGACTACTATGACGTCTTGAGCATATACACAGTGGTGGATTTCGAGGCAATGATAGATGCAAAGGTGGCAGAGTTTAAGGGATCTCCAGAAGATACGGATCCACTGAAAAGGCTGGTAACTAAGAATTCGCTGGTATTAGACTCCAAACTAGGGAAGTTCTCCAATTTCACATATACCTTTTTCGCCCGAACCCCGAAAGAAAAGGTGCCAAATCCGGTTCCAGAAAAAATATACCTGCAGGTTAAACGGATCATTAAGGAAATGGAGAGTAGTGGGCTCATTTGTAAGGTTCCGACAAGATTTATTAATCCTTTAGTTTGCGTAAGGAAGCCTGACGGTTTGTTGAGAGTATGGCTAGATGCGAGGTCTTCGAATGAAGGACTTATTCTAGAAAACGACCAAGAGTCACCCATTAAAGACGTTATTAGGAAGTTCAGAAATATGAATCGTTTTACTGGGATAGATCTGACATCACCCTGTTACTATATTGAATTGGAAGCGATGTCCAAGCTGTTCACAGGGTTTATGTTCGACCAAGAGACATACATTTTCAATAAACTTCCGGTCGATTTGAAGAACGCCGGATCAGTTTCAATCAGTGCCTTGGAACGAGACCTAACAGATGAGTTTAAGGAGGTAATGACGAGGTACGCAGATGGCAGACTTCTAGCATAGAAATCTATAAAGGGGAATTCAGATGACCAAAATAAGTTATTGAACAATGTCATGAGAAACCATTGCAAAATTAATCTCAAAAAGTCTCATTTTTGCCAGATGGAGGTTTTATTTTTAGGATATGTCATCGATGGAGAAGAGGTCCGTCCTAACCCAGCCAGAATTCAGGTGAGAAAGAAGTCATTTCTCGGCCTCTAGAAATTAAACATGTAAGACAATTTTAGGCATATGCCAGTTGTTTGATGACCACTGCCATAATTACACTCAGACAGTCGCATCTCCGCAACGGATCCTACACAAGAATATCAAATGGAAAATGGAGTAGCCTTGGGAGGAGGTGTTCAATCAAACCGATCAACTGCTTTGTAACAGCATAAAGCTAAGAGATCCGAGCTTTAGCCAGGACTTTATACTTCAGACTGAAGCTTGTTGTTTCATCCTGGTAAGCAACGAAAGAAAGAGAAACTAGGTATCTTCAGCCGGAAATTGTGCTCTCACGAAGTCAAATATAGTAAAACGGAGCTAGAGATGTTGGCTATTGTGCAATCCCTCAAACACTGGAAGAAGAAGGTGTATGGGTTTCATGTGGTAATACGAACTGACCACAATGCCCTTATAATAACTTCCACAGCCAGTGAAGGAGTTGCACGTTGGGCATTTTTGTCCAGAAGTTCAACATATCTACTGAACTCTGCTCAGGACGTTCGAATGTGTTGGCCGATGCTTTCAGCGATAATCCTAATGATGGCGCACGGGAAGCTAATTATGTGGAGCTGGTTCGAGAAGACAGGGATTATCTGCTAGAACTAAGCGAGATACCTCGTCTCCAACAAACATATCCAATTATGGAACCATTAATTGGGTACTTCAAGGATGAAATGCTATCCGACGATCCACGGCGGGAGGACATCAGGAGGATGTCAGAGAGTTACCTGTATGTGAACGGGCCGTTGCTCAAGTTCATCCACAAAGACCACACAAACGCTAGAGTCTTAGTACCGTCTTCTTTACACAAGAACCTAGTCTGGTATACTCACCGTATCACAGGACACGTTGGCGTTGATAAGGTGACAGCCACGATTTAGGAGACGTTCACCTGGACGAACGTGCCTTAGTCAGTAAGGGAGATCGTGATTACCTGTGATACTTATCAGCAAGCGAGGACCAATCCTACTGCTACCATTCAAGCCACGGGAAGCCTACGCCACCCATATTTGTGGAGCGTTCCCGAAATCTAGGAGCGGCAACAGCTTCATCCTTATAATGATCGATGTATTCTTTACGTACACTTCTTTTGTGCCTATGTAGAAGGCAAACTCCAAGCTCGTTCTTCATGCTATAAATAACTAGGTCCTTTCGACCATGGTAAAGCCGAAACTTTTACTGTCAAACCATGGGTCTTAATTCATGTCGGCACAGCTCAAACAGGAACTCCTGCGTCTTCTTATTAAACATGTCTCAAATTTTGTCGGCCATCCTGAGATTATCACTTCCGAGAGAGTTATGCAGGTCATAGCTAAATTCTGCATAATTTATTGTCCGGTTGAATATTACAGTAGTTGTGTGAATAACACAATCCACGAGTGTATTGGCAAGACACCGTTTGTAGTCCACTGTAATATGTAACCAGGGTACCCCGCAATATCGTGTCCAAACGATCCGAGGCCATGTCAGGAGCTGTGCAACCAGCAAAAACAGCCGAGCATCTACGATGTCAGGCTGGCAGGCGCCAAAGAAAGTTGAGAAAGAAGCGCTTTCACACGCCATTGGAGGAAAATGAGACGATAATGGTGAGACGACCAGCATTTTCCAGCCCTAAGGTCACGTCTCGCAAAATTCGTGGCACTCTGTAAGGGACCTTTTCGTATCGAACCATTCAGTTCATGATCCAATAGAGACGATCTGCAGTTAATTATAATATGCAGATGAGACCACACAGGAATGACATAAGGTTTTATATTTTTGTGCAAAATCACGCAACATTGCACGCTTTTTAAGATATCAGAGCGTCAGCGGTAGGATGGAGTTCCCAGCATGAAAAATAAGGGAGACGAAGGCATGCCAATCACTTCAATTATAGCGTCTGATGCCAGCATCTTTATAGGAAATAGCGGGAAAAGTCAGGCTTGAGGGAAATAAAACTCCACGGATATCTCCGCCCACAGGCGGAATATCGAGATTCTAAAACGACAGCCGGAATGAGCGCAATTTTCTGAACAATTTGATATGCCACATGAAGACATTCATAATCTCTCTGAATTAATGAGTATTTATCTCAAGCACCGTGAGAGAATTTCCATTTCGTGAGAGCGATTTCAAGTGGACCTCCCAGGGAAAATCTCGCGTACGTGGGTAAGTCACTTCAATAAATTCTGCTCGCTTGGGACGCGGAGAGCATTCTCTGTGCCTAACGCTGCCTGCAAGGTGTACCTGTGTATCACAAGCTCATCGATAGAAGCCAGGATTCATCTTAATGCTTTACAGTTCGGGAGACTTCTTTGTCCATGTGACGATTGTCTTACGTCAAGAATTCGCCTTCCGGTGCTAATTCATCACGCTGTGTGCCTGTGGCACGTGCGGCTCCTCGAGAACATCCTTCGCCGCCGAGAGACAACGATCCAGGACCCGCTGGCGGTGCGCATCACGTCCAGTCCAGACACCATAAGCAGCTAGAAGACGGCTATCGAGTTTGAGCGTGGTTGGTCAACCCAGTCCCACCATTCATCGGTACGAGATTCCAGTCGAAAAATGGAGGCCATCGCGATGGTGCTGAAGACGAACTCAGGACCGCTGTCTTCGACCACCCGCAGTAATATGGATGACTAAACTCATGTCCGCCCAGGAGAGCTGCTAAGTGTCACCACAGATGAAGGTCAGACAAAATTTAACGTATAAGCATGGGACAGAATAGGTAGCTTCGCAAAAATTGTAAATAAGATTTAACGCTTGTAAGATGCTCATAAAAGAATCTTTGATGTCAGTCAGGCCCTTGTATATAAGTTATACTCAGGACAAATTTATGCATGACTAAGAGTAGATTAGGGTTTGTCTGTTATATTCTTGTATTGCAGTATAATTTGTGTCTTAATTTGTGGGGACAGTATCTTTGATTTGATGAGGGGATGGTTATTAGATCATCCATTGAAGGACTTGTGCAGTGCTTCGCACATTCTCCATTCTCTTTTTCTTGTTGAGGTAGAGACTTAACTGTAAGAAGTTGTCTGCACCTTGTCAAGATATGGTAAACGTATACCATAATAGTTCGGAGAACGAAGATTAGAATTTTTCCCTCAGGAAGTTGAGAGACTAGCAGGATGCCACGTCGAGGCTTTTTTATTATTTGATATAAAAATCGAACTCATATAAATTCCTTTTCAATTTAAATGTGATATTCATCTCTCACTTTGTAATAAAAATGTGTTATTTGATTTTAACTTGAAGCAACTCACAGCTATTTCATTTTAATACTAATTTAAGGTAGTTTTACCTGGATGATCTTTTCCTCTTCTCTTCATTTATTTACGGACCTATTTCACCCACGTGTTTTTATGGCTGAGTTGCCGGAGCTGCAGAAAAGGATTTACGATTCAGGTAAGTTATGTGCCAGGGTTACCCACCCTTTGATCGGTTCTCAGCGCTTGCTTGATTGCGATCAGATCGTTGTAGGGCGCAGTATAGTCCAAAGCTTTCGAAACAACGCCTATAAAATTCAAAAGGAATGTGTACAACACGTACATTCTACCAGTCACGAAATATACGCGTCAAACTCTTACCTTCATAGTGAATAAAGCGAACCACCTCCGAGTTCCTCAAAGAGCGACAGAGCTCTCTATAATTTGAATCAGCCTGAGAGTTCGTTTCAGATACGAGGTCGGGTCTCTAGTCACCGATGAGATGGAATAAGTGCCAAGACTGAAGTGGAGGCGGGTAGGCCACGTGCACTAGGAGCATCTCAAAATGGACCAAGATTCTGATGGTTTGGAGACCACGTGATTTGACCAGGAGTGTTGACAGACCAAATATTAGTTGGATATATGACATCCAACGTCAAAGTGGAAGCAAATGGATACTCACTATCAAGCAGAATACAATATGGGTGGAAAAAGAAGAGGCCTATATTCAGGAGTCGACGTCGACAAGGTAGAGTAAAAGACGACGACGATTATTATTATTATTATTATTATTATTATTATTATTATTATTATTATTATTATTTATCATTACCTTGTTTCCCGTGGCTCGGAGAGGGAAACAATTGTGAGAGGTGAATGGCAGTTTAAAGAATAAACCAGAGTTAAAGTATAACTAATAAAATCTGAGAAAAAAATTCTCTCTTTTCCTGTATTAGAAACTTTCAAACATCAACCACAACTAAGTTACAAAGAGTGCTTTACAAAGGGGCTGAGAAGCTCTAAAAGTTACAACCAGGGAGCTCGTAAGCTCAGAAAATCTTACAATTAGAGGAGTCTTTACCTCAAAGGTTTTACAATAATTGATCACGATTCTCAGAAATTTGTCAATATTAGGGGAGGAGAATTCCCATTTTAAGTAACACAAAGTTTTCTGACCCCGCAGATCTCCTACATTTTATATTTTGAGGAAGATGCTAGCCTGTACAGGATTTGAAAAGGTATATTCAATACCAAACTGCGAAAGAAGCCGTACCTTCTATAATAACATTACATCATGCAAGCCTCGAACCTTAGAGTCCAGATTACAATTCATTTTACAAAACGTCCATTATCAGGCCAGTCGATTACATTAATACTTGAAGTAGCAAATAAACTTTGCTTTAAAAAGTAGTTCATACCTCCGTTACCCTAATCGCATAGGAGGCCGCACTTGAGAAAGGATCGGAAGTTCCAGAAGTAAACAGGAGCAGAAGCCCCACAATGCACACCGATGAAAAAAAGGAAAAAGAAAGGTTGTACCCGAAAAGCCAAGAACGAAAATGTAACTGGAGGCTGAGAACCATGCTCTCCAAAGTAAAGTTCAGTAATAAATACCTAAGTGGGCCTAAGGCTCGAACCATGCTTAAAGGAAGTAAAGTGAAGATAAATTTAAAGTCCGAGAATAAAATGAGAATGAAGGCCTCCAAAATTTAAGTTTAACCGAAAATACCTAACTGAGCTTAAAGCCGGATTAAACAGAGGCTAAGCCATGTTACGGGTTGACTATGTGAAGATCAAAGGAAATTGAAGGCCGAAAGGAGATTAATATATTTAGAAGGTTAGAAAAACTTAGTCAACCAAGATGAAGGGAACGAGGGAAGGCACTCGTGCATCCTTACATTTTACCAAATTCCCGTTAAGGGAGAAATCTTAAAATACGAAGACCGGCCACAGAAACCTACATTAAATTTAAGTTTGTAAAGAGAAACCTTACATTAATATTTAGGAAAGCAGTTACATGCTAAAGGGTTACGCTGGAACCTTCCCTATCTTCACACGCAGAGTTCACTACTTAAAAATTCTTCCATACCTTGTAAAATTCGCCTTCTCATGCCGTCTTGCCAGTTCGCCACCCCCAGATCTACTACTAGGAGAATTCTCCTTCACGTAGCACACTCAATAATCCACTGCTGCAAGATATTAGTCTCAAAAATCTCTCTCATATAGAGGATGGGTAGATGTTTCCAGAAAGAATTAAATAACAGATGTCTTGATTGAAGGATGGGATTTTGATATCACTTGATATAATTTGTGGATCAATTTAATCACAAGAATGATAACTGAAAAACAACTGAAGGCAGATTAAGTGTCCAACATTAAAACAAAAACATTCCCGATGGTAGTTAGAGTTTCTGAACGCTATGAGGCGCTAGAAAATTGACACTGGGGACATCTGGTCCCTACAGATAAAACTACTGCTAAATAATAGTTCAGTCAGTAGAGCACAGATAACAATATAGTAAACAGACGGCGAGGCTTAACGCATGGTTATTATTATTATTATTTTTTTTTTTTTGCAAGTTGCTTTACGTCACACCGACACAGATAGGTCTTATGGCGACGATGGGACAGCGAAGGGCTAGGAGTGGGAAGGAAGCGTCCGTGGCCTTAATTAAGGTACATCCCCAGCATTTGCCTGGTGTGAAAATGGGAAAGAACGGAAAACCATTTTCAGGGCTGCCGACAGTGGGGTTCGAACCCACGATCTCCCGAATACTGGATACTGGCCGCACTTAAGCGACTGCAGCTATCGAGCTCGATATTATTATTATTATTATTATTATTATTATTATTATTATTATTATTATTATTATTATTTATTCCGCTCTTCCCACATCCTTAGGTGAGACGTGGGTGCGAATTGTGTCGTACAAGTGGACTTGACGCTATTTTACGGACAGATGATTTCCCCAGCGCCAACCTTATGCAGAGGGACGCATTCATTGTATGTATGTTTCTGTGGTGGTATGTGGTGTGATGTGTGTAGATGAAGATATGTGTATTGAGACAGACCCAAACGCCCAGTACCCGATCTAAATATAAATAGCCAGACTTAGCTAAAATCCCCTACCCGGCAGGGAACAGAAGGCGGGGCCTTCGGATATAGACAGGCACACTGGCCCAACACCACGGGAATAGTACTTCTCAACACGAACTTAATGAAACAAGACAGCTATGGAGATATTTCTTGAACATAATCGTTGTTCTGTAATATGTATACGGCTGGAAGAAGTACATTTTCTCTTGGGGATTGCTCCAGTCTCTTCAAACAGGAATCCCACGGGACTGTACTCTGGCGGGAGAAGAGCTGCAGGGAGAACAAAGTCTATTCCAGCCAACCCTGCGGCCCCGTGGTAAAACATAAACACTGTGGTTATAGGACAGCCAACAATATTCACTCTAGGGACTTTCTCGTTCTATGCAAAACACAGTTCCTTCATGTATGAGTAACTGTAGTCGGTGGTAATAACTTAAGATGTGTTAAGCGGTGCTCTTATCTTTATGCAGTGGTACCTGTTTATCACGTAGAATAGAACGCATTAGATAAATTTACTCCGATGGTCGAAGGCGAAAGTTAGACTGAGTAATGAAACTGCCACTCGTTTCTTGTGCTAAAGGAACTGGGATCAAATACCGACGCAGGTTGTTGACATCCACATCCACGTTGTTGACACATTATTAGGGTTCTGTTCCAAGGGAGAGTTAATGAGAACAAACCGATATAATGCACCGTGTTCGCTGGAAGCCTTCGTAGACAGCATTATCTCGAAATCTAGTAGAAATCGGATGTCTCTCCGGAGACAGATCAACACGTCGACCTGATATCGTAGTGATCGATAGAGCTAAAGGAGCGGCTATGGTCCCAGTTGTTAGGTTTGAGGAAAACGAATACCAACCAAAACACAACTGCAATAAGTAAAATTCCATCTACAAACTATTCTGAGAGGATCTTAAAGGAGATACAGAATTAAAAAGTGGGAAGTGGTTGGTCTGATTATAGATGTAAGAGGGACTATGCCTAACGAAACTCTGGACTTCTTGCAGAAGATTAAAACACCTGAATCCACCATCCAGGCTGTAATAGATTTGGTCCTAAAACACTCGTAATCAGTGATGAGACATCACCTGTATTCCACGACATGATTTTTAATGTAAAATTCTTGAAATTTCAATTAAGCGGAGGTCAGGAAATTCAACAGATAACTCATCATTCATACCAAATATGAACCTGCTTGCTAGAATATGTTAACAATAAACATCAAAAAACTACACAGTTCATCTCCCTAATTATTGTTCTGTGTGAATTGATAGCGAGGCCGATCTATTTGATTCCTTCATAGGGGAGGCTTTCTGTTAGATATATCTTTATTATTATTAGGGCCCGAATTTTTATGACACCATGTTTTTTCTTTATATTCTTTCCATAGAAAATACCACTTAAGCATGATTTTACCTTTGATGCAATTTTAACGGGTCATGTTTTGGCTTCTTTAACGTTTTTTTGTCACTTTCCGGTAACTTTTCATAATATGGTCATGAGTAATTGTTGTATCCGTATCATCTGCAGCGTGTACAAGCCTTGTCTCCTGCGGATTGTAAGAGTAACGTCATCATGCCGTCTATTTGGTAAAAATCTATCCATATATTCGCTTTTTTATCGTGCAGTTCTTGATGTAAATCTTGGTTTGTGTCGTAGAAGACAACGGTACTTTTAATCGCAGTTCTTCTATACAGAGTGTACCAAAACTCGACAGCAAAAACTTAGGGATGGATTCCTCACATAAAGAGAAGGAAAAGAGGTTATGGCAACACGGGTCCGGAAACGTATACCTACGGATTTATTCAAACTTTGTCACACAAATTAATGTTGGTAATAATTTACATGTCCTGTTTGTTGCCAAAAAAAAAAAAAAAAAATCGAGACACCGGTTACAATTGTTACAAAAATAATCATGTTGTGAATGAATCTGATGTGAGTGCTAAAATACCTTAGCTCTCACACATCTGGAGAATGCTATGAGAAAACCTGTTGTGTCCGTATCATCTGCAGCGTGTACAAGCCTTGTCTCCTGCGGATTGCAGGAGTAACGTTCTGCCGGTGGTTACTAAAACAATACGGCATGATGCCTAACTTAGCAGCTTCTGTGTTGTTCACAGATGAAGCGACATTCCCAAGAGGCGGAATACAGAATTTCCATAATCAGCACGTGTGGAGTGTTATAAATCCTCATACACTCATCCAGTCTTCTCATCAACAGAGGTTCGCCATTAACATCTGGGCAGGCATTGTTGGTGATTCCTTGTTGGGCATTCGTTCTTCCGAATAGGCTTGCTGGACAGAACTACACGAATTTCTTGCGTACTGCATTGCCTGATTACTTCGAAGACATGCCACGTGCATCCCGTCGACAAATGTTTTTCATGCATGATGGTGCTCCAGCACATTTCAGTCTACCCATCCGCAGGTACCTGAATACCCACTTTTCTGAGCGCTGGATAGGTATAGAAGGGCCGATTTCTTGCCCACCACGCTCTCCTGACTTGAACCCCCTGGACTTTTACCGGGGGGGGGGGGGAACACGTTAAGTCTCTCGTGTATGCGACTCCTGTTCCTGATGAAGCAAATTTACGTGAGCGCATTGTGACAACCTGTCAGGCAGTACGCACTACACCAGGCATTTTTGATCGCTTGCGTTACTCCATGCGACGACGAGTGGAGGCTTGTAATCAAGCTGAAGATCATCAATTTAAAAATTTCCTCTGATACATGCTCAAAGTGTTTCAGCCGTTACAGACGTATGGTGTAAATG
Organism: Anabrus simplex; assembly: GCF_040414725.1. NCBI lineage: Eukaryota > Metazoa > Arthropoda > Insecta > Orthoptera > Tettigoniidae > Anabrus > Anabrus simplex. The sequence continues at coordinate 1,155,419,461 of NC_090265.1, read as the reverse complement.
TACGAAAGTTTGAAAAAATCTGTAAGTATACGTTTCCGGAACCATGTTGTCAAACCTTTTTTCTTCTCTCTATGTGAGGAATCCATTCCTAAACTCTTGCCGTCGAGTTTTGTACACCCTGTAGAAGGGTTGTCTTGCAAGCTCATAGGTTAGTCTCAAAGGAGCGTTGTTTTGCCAGCCACAGAACTTTCTAAAGATACATGGCCTTCACTATTTCTAGTGTAGCTAGGTTGTCCTTCGATAGGTATTCCCAGTTAATGTCTAAGGCATATATCATAATGGGGTCTGTTTGTACGTAGACGTTTTTCTCTTAGCATCATGTAAGTTATTAGGAACGCTCTGCCATCTGTTGAATACATTTGGAAGGTAGGAAAGGTTAGGGAATCAAAGCGTATCTAGTAGGGAGTAGTATTTCTTGATCAGAGGAAATGTATACTCTGTGGTTTGACAGTTAGTAATCAAATATGGATGCATGTAATGACATTACTAAGAATGGACATAACATGCTCTATATCAGAATATTATTGAAAGTGCTCTTGCGACTTGCGAAGTACAGAATGTATTGCGGGTTAGGGCAAGCCTTCGTCTGCAATTATTGGAGTGATCATTTAATGACTTGATTTTATGATTACTCGAAGTTGGATGAACTTGGAGACCTATCAGTGTCTCATGATTTACCATCAGGTGATTATGGACAGAATAAAACAAAAATGAAGCAAATCGGTCCAGTAGAACGAATAGACGGATTTGCCAAAACTGTTTTTAGTAAGCTCAATTGAACTCTAATGACTTGACGTATTTCAAATATGGTCCAATAACATCCTGCGATGTTGAGCGCTTTCTTTCCCGTTACAAGTCAATGTTGCGTGAAAATAGAAGATCGTACCTATTTGAAAATGTAATTTGATATTGTAATTCTTTCGGATCGCCCATCAAAACGTGACATTTATTCCATTCTGTGCAGAATCGAAAGTTACCTCTGGAATGAGAAATTGAATATAAATTCAAAATCCATCCACTATATAAAGGCTAAGTTTTGACGCTGAAGCCACATCCCACGGTCTTCAGTAGTCCTTTTCATCGTGACATAGGAAGCAAAACCCAGCTGAGTGATTATGTTCCTAAGGTATGAAAGACGCGGATATTAGTTTTCTTTTCTGTCCAATTCGTCCCTGTCAGTCTTCTCCAGACCAACATTTCCTCAGCTTCTATTATTGATTGTGCTTGTTTTCCCAAAGTCCATGTCTCACAACCGTAAGTTAGCACACTCCAAACAAAGGGTTTTTAACATATTTCTTCCTGGTTTCAATTCTTATGTGCTTATTTAACAATAGATTGTTCCTGCTTCGAACACTTGTTTTCCCATAGCAATTCTTCTGTTGACTTCTGTCAGGCACTGATTACCATTGGTAATAGGACTACCCAGAAAACAACATTCTCTAACCTGATCTACATTTGCACAGCCATTCAAAATACCTTATAATAAAAATGAATATTATTACTTAATTATTATTATTAAATGTGGTAGATTTTAAAATTAAATTTTCAATATAATGCTAATTTAAACAGCGGGAAGATTTTGAAGATTTCGAAAATGTTACCAAAAATTTTGAAGTCATACTTACTGTCATATTTTAATACATTTTAGGGCATAAATGCTCATTTATTTCAGGTCATAAACATCCGGGCCCTAATTGTTATTATTGTTGTTTTTTATTTTTTTGCTAGTTGCTTTACGTCGCACCGACACAGATAGGTCTTATGGCGACGATGGGACAGTAAAGGGCTAGGAATGGGAAGGAAGCGGCCGTGGCCTTAATTAAGGCCTGGTGTGAAAATCGGAAACCATGGAAAACTATTTTCAGGGCTGCCGACAGTGGGATTCGAATCTACTATCTCCCGAATACTGGATACTGGTCGCACTTAAGCGACTGCAGCTATCGAGCTCGGTAATTGTTGTTGTAAATGAGGTATAATTTCTTTGAGTTTAATCCTAATCCGGGATACAGTGGAACATTAACCCTTAACTACGGACGTTAAAATTTTGTGCGTAGTTACTGACGTGACGTCCCACAGACAACCACTTTTGTCTTAATTTTTTTTTTTTTTTGCCATTCGCTTTACGTCGCACAGACACAGATAGGTCTTATGGTGACGATGGGATGGGAAAGGCCTGGGAATTGGAAGGAAGCGGCCGTGACCTTAATTAGGTACAGCCCCGGCATTTGCTCGTTGTGAAAGTGGGAAACCACGGAAAACCATCTTCAGGGCTTCCGACAGTGGGGCTCGAACCCACTATCTCCCAATTACTGGATACTGGGCGCACTTAAGCGACTGCAGCTATCGAGGCCGGTCGGACCACCACTAGAAATATGGATTAGAAAATGCCAAAGTATAAATTTTGGTATATTAACTATGCATTATAATAAAACACATATTACTGAACTTAGATACATAAACCATAAGAAGTTTACAGCAATATTAAAGCACCAAAAGAAATATTACTTGTTAGGATGCAGTTTCTTTCGTACAAAACAACAGGCTTGGGAAATGTACAAGTATTTGCAGTCTGTAACACACACATTTACACAACTCCATCCTAAACATAGTGTTCATACAACGGAGCATATTAAAAGGTGCTTCGAATTATCACACGCAACAGAAAAATTTGTGCAACATTTCCTTTCACACCCACTTCTGAGATTTTTGTAATATAAGAGTCTCTTTGTTTAGGAAACACGGGTCCATCAGTCTCATTTTTGACAGTACAGGATTAGTATCCATATGTTAGTTTAATGCGAATGTGTGTACTTGGCAAATAAAAGTAAACACATGTCCTCCATTCTGGCACACTCCCAAAAGAGTTTATATGCATGTACCATTTTGACCATATGCCAGCACTCCTGCCATTTTTAAATCTATGGTAGTATTGGGAATTGAACCCGGGCCTCTGAGGACGGAAGGTAATAGTGCTACCACACTACGGAAGCGGGCACTTCACATTGCTAGTTGCTTTACGTCGCACCGACACAGATAGGTCTTATGGCGACGATGGGATAGAAAAGGCCTAGGAGTTGGAAGGAAGCGGGCATGGCCTTAAGGTACAGCCCCAGCATTTGCCTGGTGTGAAAATGGGAAACCACGGAAAACCATCTTCAGGGCTGCCGACAGTGTGATTCGAACCCACTACCTCCCGGATGGAAGCTCAGAACCGCGCGCCTCTAACCGCACGGCCAACTCGCACGGTGGGCACGTCACAAATGAGGAATATAAAGAGTCGCACTTAGTTACATAACTACGGATGGGGGGTCCCAGGGACCGAGCTCTTCCAAGAGTCACTTCCACAAAACGCTGGCAGCTTTGGTCACAATGGGAAAACAGACTGGAAGTTAGGAATCTCGACAGAGAAAGAGATTTTTATGACCACTGATGCACGTGAAGGGCGGAAAATTCGGGGCTGAACGGTCTCAGGGACCTTAAGTCAGTAGTTAAGGGTTAAAAGTCTATCGCGCAGATGACGTGTCTTTAATGACAATATGGTGACCTTATGAGAATTAAAAATTGGAGGAAGTGGAGAATTTAGATGAAAGCTGCCACGGACAAAACTAAAGGGTATTTCTTTTTTGCTAATTGCTTTTCGTCGCACCGATAAAGATAAGTCTTATGGTGACGATGGGACATTGAAGGCCTAGGAATGGGAAGGAAGCGGCCGTGGCCTTAATTAAGGTACAGCCCCAGCCTTTGCCTGGTGTGAAAATGGGAAACCACGGAAAACCATTTTCAGGGCTGCCGACAGTGGGATTCGGACCCACTATCTCCAGGATGCGAGCTCACAGCTGCGCGCTCCTAACCGCACGACCAACTCGCCCGGTAAAGGGTAATTTGATGTTGTAAATTTACTAGTATTCTGAACTGAAGAACAATGACCAGAGTTAACATGTTTTGAAAGACCAATTACCCTCATTATAGATGTATCGGTGGTAGAGTGTTCGATTCATGATCCCAATTTCGTGGGTTTGATCGCGTATGAGATGGTCAACATTTGAAGAACAGTCAAAAATCTTGGCACTCCACATCATTGTTGCTGGCATATTAAAAATTCTGGTGGCACATTCGGTGTGATCCGACAAAATTAACTTTGCTATAGGAATCGTCCAGTAGAATTCCGCTTACGTTTCTACATTGAAGCACAAGAACTGAAATCGCTTATCCAAATATTTCTTGGGAACTGTTACCTAACACGGTGGTAACTCTCACAAGAGTCACGATCAGGGAGAATCTAGAAGGCAGTGGCAACATCATGCAGTTCTGAGCGCGATCAGATGCGCTTTTGTTTGAATACAGGTAAAACCCAGCCGTGTGAAGTTAACATTTGTTAGAGTTTTTTTATCTTGATGGTGAATTTTCTGTTACTTTATAGACTAACCAGCAGTTACCCGTGGCCTCGCTCGCGTGGATTTCGTAATTTGTTAAAAATCGTTCCTAGGTACTGTACTAAGACATTATCTGAAAATCGCTAAGGTATAAAACCTCACTGAAAAAATGAGTTACATTTACCTCAAAAACACTTTGCAAACCACGATTGTGGTATTGTATTTGGGGGCTAAGAATACCATGCGACATAGATCTGTACATGTGAGAAACAGTCTTCTCTTAAGTCGAAAACAAATGTTTATTTTTAAAAGATTCAAAATACTTATTACCACGTTTGTAACATCTTTAGTTTTTGAGATGTAAGTATCCTCATAAAAACTTAATTAATCTCTATTTTCACTTCTTTCCAGTCCCCTTAAGTGCCTTTTCGAAAATAAAAATATATTCCGGTATTTTTAGGGCTAGCCTTACTCTTTGCTAGAATGACTCGGCATCGAACATCGACGTCGGAACTACTATCGAATATTTGCTATCTATCTACCGCCTTCAGCACCCCTCCATCTTACATATATATATATATATATATATTGTACCAGTAAAAGAGCCCGACTCTCAGATTAAATTTGATAGGGGCATGAAATAGAGATCTCAGGGTGAAAAACTGGGTTAATTGTAGCTAGGGCTCGGTACAGGAGGTAGGGTCCTATCTACAGAAAACTTTGACTCTGATTGTATAAGAGTTTATTCAAATAAGTCATGAGTTTGCACATCACCTCTAAGTAGAAATGGACTGTCTTCCTCGTATTCCAATAGTATGGATTGGGTTCTCCAGCTCACCAAGCCAAGCTGGTTGAAGCACGTTCCAGAAGACTCCAGGGATTCCAGGGACTCCAGATACTCCAGACAGAGGCAGCTGGACTGTCTAGATTGACGGGAAGTAGAGATGACTCGAACTCTGAGGCCCGGGTTGAACCCCGATGATCCAGGCGATGTTGTAGATAGTCACGTACTGCCTCAGCCCAATGAGACTGAGAGGATTGATGTTCCCAAGGTCACTAGTAGCACTGAGTCCATGAACACCTTGGATGATCAACTTATAAGCAGAGATCTTGATAATTGTACATCAAGACTTCCAACGCTCCTAAAATGATATGAGTGGTATTAATAATTTTAGAGTTCATCACTAGGAAAATCTTCGTCTCGGAATAACGTTTGGCAACGAAAAAATACAAGTCCCTTCTTGTGAAATTATAGTTAAACTCAAAGTTCATTACTGGCGAAGGTGCAAGTCTTTGCCTAAACTCGAACAAAAAAAAACACAAGTCCATTCACTTGGAAGTTTGAATATATTTAAAGTTAATCACTGGTGAAATTCATAAAGTCTTTGAGTGACCACTGATGAAGGCACAAGTCCATTCACATAAATAAATTCACTGACGAAATTTATAAGTCCTTTAAACCAACACTGGCAAATGTACAAGTCTTTGAGTAAATGCAAGTGAAATCCTAACTTTGTTCAAAGCCGTTGGAAAGTTAAAGTTCATCACTGGCAATGTTAATCAATTACTGTCTATTAGAAGAATGAGTTCCTCAACAGTTGTAAATATTCCATGTAAAAAACACAAGTCCATTTTACGAACACTTAGAAAAGTTCCAATCTCGTTTACGTGTAAATAATATAAGTCCGTTCAGTGAACACTTAGAAAAATTCCAACTTCGAAGATATGTAAATAACACACGTCCATTCAGTGAACACTTAGAAAATTCCAGCTTCGAAGACACATGAAAATAATGCAAGTCCATTCAGTGAACACTTAGAAAATTCCAGCTTCGAAGACACATGAAAATAATGCAAGTCCATTCAGTGAACACTTAGAAAATTCCAGCTTCGAAGACGCGTAAATAACACAAGTCCCTTCAGTTAACACTTAGAAAAATTCCAACTTCGATGACACGTAAATAATACACGTCCCTTCAATGAACACTTGTAAATATTCCAAGTTCAATTACGAAGACTTAGAAAAATTTCTACCACACTCGAAGTCTTATGAGTCCAATTTATAAAACTTGGAAGAATCGTCTTCCCACACTTGTATAATGACAGAGTTCCACGATGATAGTAGCAGCAAGAGTGTCCTCGCTGACTACTCAGCTGAGACTGTGTAAATAGGCTACAGTAGGTTCCCTTTTTATTCAATCCGGGATGTCTACGTCATAATACGGTTTGATTGAATATCTCCCGAATCCCTCGATGGATTTGCTTGAAACTCGAGCATTGGGACGTTTAGGTGATCCCAAACAAGATGACATATCGCTCGACTCGCTAGCACAATTATTATAGAAATTTCCAAATTTTCTCCATCGAACTCACTAGAACAAGTGACGTGGAATCCAGAAAATACCAGTGAAGGCTGGTAACACGTGTTGAGACGAGCGGGCGGCCTAGCTAGCCCCTGTGGCTACGTCACAGCTCACAGTCGTCATACACTTCGCTAGCTGGTCCTCGCTGTTGGTAAACAAACCATCCGCGCTCGGAACATTACGCGTGGTAAATAAACGTAACTTATGCTCAAAAAATACTTATGTACAGGTCGTAACCGGTACAATATATATATATTCCCATTCTGGTAGCCGGTGATCTTAATTCCAACCACTCTGACGGGAACACTAGGGTAGTCAATCCTAAGGGTAGAATTTTAAATCAGTATACGAGAGCCAATGACGTGCAGGTATGCACTCCCACTGATCCTACCATTTACCCTCCAAGTGGCTTACCGGACGTCATTGACGTGACATTGGCAACATTTTAGAACAGGACTCTTTATTTTCTAGCCCCTTCAGAATTAAATTCGTACCATAATCCCATTGTCATAAATCTTATATGGGATAGGCTAAACGAACCATTTTGTACACCCGTTCCTGAGAACTTGGACTGACACGAGTTCCGATCTCATGTCGATACAATTCTTAACACTTTCGACCTCCGTGATGATGTTGTTGATGATGATGATGATGCTTGTCGTTTAAAGGGGCCTAACATCTAAGGTCATAGGGCCCTTTCAATCACCGTAGTCGGGATGATGTCGACAAGGCTACTGAGTATCCTACCCATAAGATCCTGAATGCCAGGAGACATATTCTAGAAGATGAACAAAATTCGATTTCGACACCTAGTTCACAATCTGTGGAAGGGATTTCTGATATCCTCAAGGACTTGCTCAAGATTAAAAAACGCTATCGGAAGCTGACAGGGCTGAATACAAGGAACTGGCCAAGTTCGTCCACCAACGTCTGCTGGAACATACAGAAATACACACATCTTCATTATAGACTGTTATGCCTTTTGGCGTTCAGTCTGCAAGCTTCTGTGAATTTAATAATCACTGCCACAATCCTCTATTCTTAACTAGTTCTTTGGCCTCGTTTAGTTCTATATCTTTAAATCGCTGGAAACTGAGTCTCGCCATCGTCTTCTTGGTCTCCCACTACTCCTCTTACTCTCCATAACAGGATCAATTAATTTACTATTTCAGATTTCCTCCTCCATTCTGTTCACATAATCCCACCGCCAATTCTTCAAATTCTGTGTCTGATGATCTGAAGCATGTTAACAAGTTAATTTTCCTTTGTTGTGCAGTATGATGCAGTATATCGAGGGCATTATTCTGTAAATTACAAAAAAGAAGCCAAAAAATGTAAATATTTTACTGAACGGAATCAGGAAAACATATCTGGATTCTTTTTCTTTTTTTGCTAGTTGCTTTACGTCGCACCGACACAGATAGGTCTTACGGCGACGATGGGACAGGAAATGACTAGGAGTGGGAAGGAAGCGGCCATGGTCTTAATTTAAGGTTCAGCCCCAGCATTTACCTGGTGTGAAAATGGGAAACCACGGAAAACCATTTTCAGGGCTGCTGACAGTGGGGTTCGAACCTACTATCTCCCGAATGCTGGATACTGGCCGCACTTGAGCGACTGCAGCTATCGAGCTCGGTAGTCTGGATTCTAGAAAAAAATTAAAAGGGTTTATTAATGACGCCAATTTTTTTCCATTGCTGGTTGATGTTTGTCTAATGTTGTGTTAAGCTGTGTCTGTATTCGTCCTTAATACACTTCTCTGCATCTACACACAACGCACTACACTACACTTAACAGCTACCACAGAAATAGTGTTGTGGTCAGGAGGGGCATCCGTCTGATGAAACTGGGCCAAATTCACACCAAGTTCCAATCACAAAAGGTTGTGAAAAAGGCCATCAACAAGTAGAAGAAATATAAATATTACTGGTTTCATATCCCACTGATAATCTTTCTTCATTTTTCCTCTGATAAGAGTTACAAAGGAATGGTTACCTAGCAGTACTTCGTTTAAAAAAGAATAATCACCACCACTACCACCACCACTTGGAAGATAATGTGCCTAACTCATTGACGTAGTCGTTTAGTCGATGTCCTTAGGTTTTCAACAGAGTTAGCTCGATCTCCACTGAGCTCAGTGACATTTGAAGGTTTAAATGAGACAACTTTGTGCCATTTACTTTCAACATGTTAAGAAAACCTTGTGGGGTGCAGATCACGATATCACACCGTCCCTTAAAATCTGTAACAATTGAAACTGACAATTAGGAGAGGAAAGTTACAGCACATCATGCGAGCAATCTTTTTTAATTTTTCATCAATAAAGGAGCTCGATCTTAACCATTCAGATCAATGCTGTTGTCATCCTGGACGGATTGAAAGGATGTCATATTTCAAGTACCGGTGATGCTGGCTAAAACAACAATGGCATACGAATGTAGAATTAAAAGTCAGAATCATCATTATAAGAGAGGCGTTTCTAACACTGGGTCAGATGAAGTGACTTTTGATTGAACTGATTTATGGTGTCGAAGGATGGGCACTAAATGACTGCGGGACTTTGAAATAAGGATACATCCCAGAAACTTGAATATTCCGTGGCTAAAGTACCTCACCAACGAGGTGGTATTCTCTTGAACCGGGAAATCATGTCAAGCCTTAATCCTCGCAAAATACAGGAAATAAGGTTATTTCAGTCGCATCTTCAGAAATAATAAACGTATTCTAATGCAACTGATCGTAGAAGGCAAGAGAGAGGAGAAACACAGGTGCGAGTGGCGAATATTATCCTGGAAACAAGTGTTTCGCCCTCCATGATGAAATAAACGTAAAAATAGGAAATGTTACACCATTATGGTCAACAAACCTTCCGTGATAGACAGCTTTAGAAAAAAATAACGTTTATCTCGAGACACATCTAATTCGGTTATTCCGGCTCCTTTGGAGGAAGTCATTTAGTTTCCTACACGTTGCCTCGTGGGTGCATATATTTCGCTTACATCAAGTCAGAATGGTATGAAATAATGATGAATTCTCGAAACATGCCTGAGGGAAGAGTTAGCTTGTATGTTTTATGTTCCTGTACCTGGTGCAAACTCTGTTAGTGCGCTAAGAATAAGACAGGGACGTTCCGGCTCTTTATAATTCATGGTGCTCAGAAAGGCGTGTGAGCAAACAATACGCTCAGCGGGGATGGATCATACACACAGACATGTAAATGAATTATTCAATACGAACCCAGTTCTAGAGAGCGAAGATTGATACCGCCTGTCTCTTGAACCTGATTTAGGCTCAGTTCCAACAGAAGTGACTGACTGGCCTCATCGATAGCACAACTTCTGTAAAACTACTGTGTTTTCGAATAGGCCATGAAGGTGTCTAGAGAGTGGTGATGATGGCTTTTTTTTTTTAAGGTCAAGAACAATTAGTGGCTCAGGCACAACAGCGCAAGATTCTGGTCCCAAGTTGGTGGTTTCGATCCCGGCTTAGTCTGGTAGTATTTGAAAGCGCTCATTTAAAAGTCTCGTGTCGGTAGATTTACTGTCTCGTAAAAGAGCTAATGCAGGACAACAGTTTGGCACCTTGGTGATTTTGGAAAGAATAAAAGTAGTTATTAGAAAATAAAACCAGTGAGATTATTATTATTATTATTATTATTATTATTATTATTATTATTATTATTATTATTATTATTATTATTATTAACGAACGTTAGACCGTCGAGATTGACGAATGGAGATCGAAGATCGATGATAGCATGGAACATGGCACAAATAAGTCGGAGCAGGGCTGGGGGTTTGTTCGGGAGATGGTGGATTCGAATCCTACCGTCGGTAGCCCTGAAGATTATCTAACGTGGTGTCCTAGTTTCACAGAAAACGCTGGGGTTGTATATTAATTAAGACCATGGCCGCTACCTTCACAATCTTAGTCCTTTCCCATCTTTCTTTCGGTGAAATATTTGATGTGTTTGTGCGACGTTACACCAGTAGCATAGAGAGTCGAACAGAGCTCTGTCGGGGTCATGGTTGTAAATACGTACCGCGAGATTGGTAAAGTCGAAATAAATTATCTGGGTAGTCAGTATGGGTTCGAAATGTTATTGTTAACGTTCTATTTCAAAATTCTAAAAGAAACATTACATATCTTTATGATTCTGAAATCATTTTTCATCACTGGGACAGAAGCTGTGTTCGATTGGAGCTGCAATAGCGTGGAGCTGCTCTCACCACGCACGGCCACCGTTACTTTATCGCTTGCGCAAGGACTTCTGACGATCAATATCGGAGATAATGGAATTTTTAGAATTCTAAAAAGCCGCCATATTCTCGCATGTGGGTTTTCAATTATTTTAAAGCCATTTATTGTCCATTTTTCGCTTTCGAAATTTTACAGAAAAAGGAAAAGGAATACTTCATGCTTCTTCGTGCCACGGTTCTTCCAAATTTTCACTATTCGGTTCTTGTGCCGTATAGTCTACAGACGGGCGTAACGTTAGGGCCTGAAGTGCACTCGGGTCCGGGCCTTTAAGGGGCCCAGAGACATCTCAGGTATAGCTTAATGTCACTCTGCACGGAAATCGTCCGGGCAGTTTTGTTCAGTAAGTAAAGTATTTATTGGACATAACAGGCTTTCGCCCAATTACAATATTCCCCTGTTCCAAATAAAAAATAACCAGAGAAGTGAACATTTATAAACAAATAAAATCAAATTAAATGTGCTATGTGGCCTCTCACATGGGCGGATAGCCAGTCCCCTTTTTTAGCTAAGCACTAACTACTTAACTACCGCTAAATCTACTATGTAGCATCACACATGGGCGGATAGCCAGTTCCACATTGTAACACGCTACCTCTAAATCTAACTAAATTAACTACTTAATTACATTAAATCTATACTAATTCTATCCTAAATCTGTCTAGTCGCGACATCACCCCTGGTGAAGAACTGCTACCACCCTTGCCTGGGATGTCACGACCAGACATGTCTCATGCGGCCGGAAACCGATACCTCAATGACCTCTTAAGCTGTCAATGTTATTTCCGCACCGCTCCTTTTTGTAACAGCTCACATGTGAGTGGATGGGCAGTTTTGTAGAATCGGTCTAAATAGTTTGCTCTACAATTTGTATGTAGAGGAATTGTCATTTGGTTACATCTTACTTCTTTCTTTTTTCTTTTCTTTTATGGATCTACAGTTCATTGTGAACTGTTCAACAATCTTCCGCCATTTGTCTCGATCCAACGCTAAAACTTTCCAATTCATATAGCCCATTTCCCGAAGATCTTCAGTAACTCCATCCGTCGATTTGGTTACATCTAGCAGCAGCTATTATAGCACAGCTGTAAACAGCAATGAAAATCGGTACCAAAATGCGATATTTTAGTTAGAAAGTGATACTTCGTTGATGTGTAATGCACCTGAGATCGTATTATGCACAATTTTTCCTGAACATTAAACTTCTATCATACATTTATTTAACAGTAACTTATAATGCCAATAAGAAGTAGGTGTAGTAACACTGTCATTTCAGTTTCGAACGAACTCTCTTTGCACGAAGATTTATCAGTTGCGTTGCTTGATATTTTTCAAGTTATATTTGAACAGTTTTTAATTAACTTTCTTCGCATATTTTCCTGTGTTGTAATAGAATAAATTGTTATGACTGAGACTTTGGTATTGGTCACAGAGCATAGTTACTGTAAAAGTAAACCAATTTTAAGTACGAACAACTAAGTGGTGTATCGTTCAGCAGCTTAGCCGTTAAACCACGGAGGCAGTCAAATAAAATATATTAGAATTGTACAGGTTGTCCCAATAAAATGTATAAACTCTTTAAATGACTATAGCACTAAAAATTATTACAATACAACCCCCACGGCACTTAACGCCCTTGAAAGGGCTTTGGCCTGCCCAGCGACCGCTGCTCAGCCCGAAGGCCTGCATATTACGAGGAGCCGTGTGGTCAGCACGACGCATCCTCTCGGCCGTTATTCTGGGCTTTCGAGACAGGGGCCGCCATCTCAGTGTCAGATAGCTCCTCAATTCTAATCACGTAGGCGGAATGGACCTCGAACCACTCCTCAGGTCGAGAGAAAAAATCCCTGACCTGGCCGGGAATCAACCCGGGGCCTCCGGCGAGAGGCAGGCACGCTACCCCTACACCACGGGGGCGGCTATTACAATACAAAACAGTTTCAAAAATAAAAATATGAACAAATATAGAAACCAGCCAGTTATCGAGAGTGTTCCAATTGTTGGCTATTGTGGTCCAACCACAGTTGATAACGCTGACTGAATCCAAAACATTTCTAATTATTTGAGTTGGTATTCTGGCACATTTTCTTTCAACGGATGCTTCTAACTCACTGATTATAGGTTGTTTTGTGGTGTAAACATTGTGTTTAACATACCCCCAAAGAAAAAATCCATGGGGGTAAAATCCGGTGAGCGTGGAGGGTAATCGATTCTTCCTCTACGTCCTACCTATCTGTTCGGCAGGAGAATTGAATTTTGTAAGAGGTACCAAGCAAAATATGCAGAGAACAATCATTCCCCATACAAGATTGTTTGAAGTGACGAGGCTACGTTCAAGATAGGCCCTTACATCCTGATGGTAGTGGAGAGGTGCTCCATCCTGCTGGAAGTACCGTTCTTCATTCCTAAACATCTCTTGGATGCGTGGCATAGCGTATTCTTGTAGCAAGTTGAGGTAATTTGCACCATTAACGGAATCATCAAAAGAGAAAAGTCAAATTAAACCAAATGCTGACAAACCACACCACACTGTAACTCCACGTAAGTTCACATGATGTTTCACTGTCACATGAGGATTATTAAACACCCAGTGGGTGTAATTGTGATGATTAATGGAATCATTTAACTTGAACGTATAGCGTGTTTTGGAAACGATATGTTGGTTGAAATTTGTGTCTGTAAACTTTAAAATATGTGATTGGCCTTAAGGCCCCATTTCATGTTTCTGTAATTTCAGACTACTGAACTTAAAACTGTATGACTCTTGTTAATTAGTACATGTAATTTACGTGGAGCGCTAAAAGGCAGTGGATGTTCTCCGCTCACCGTACTTTGTCACTATCTAGCGGTTAGTCGCGTTACTTCTAATAGAGTCACCTATCGAGATCAAACTGCTCGTGACAATGGACTGATCGTCGACTGTTTTATTCCCCTATGTAAGAAAAGTATCACGCATTTGCTGCAGCTCCGAAGTTTTTCTTAGTTTTCAAGATGAAAAAGTGGGAGGGGGTACCTTATTTGGATCCTGGGTGATCTGAGCACCATCGGGCAATATGCCTTAAAGTTTGTTGTATGAATTATTTTTACTTCTGGATTCTTATTTGTAAGCATCGTCGTCAGTCTTCCCTTGTTGCCTAGATGAAAATTCAACTAAGGTCTACATATTCTTCTTCTTGAACTGTGATGACTATGATTTGATTGTGTGCTAAAAGCATTAAAGTGCGAAATTATTCTGACGCTATATTGCCTTCATAAACGAGAAATAATGGTGGGTTGAAAACCATATAATTTATTCAAAATTGATCAGGATTGTGGAGATTTCACTTATCATTAGAAATTGAATTTGGGCTTCTTTTATTGCAAATCAAGTAATCGTATTTATCGGTAACATGTATAAAAGATTCCTTTGGAGATTATATTGTAGTGGTCGTCAAGGTGGACGTTGTTTCGTAACTGTATTATCTTGGGATGCCTATTTCCTTATTACATTGATTCGGTGGTGGTTTAAGTTAATTGATTATCTTCTTAATTAATGTGTTATTCCTTAAATAAAGATTGATTTAATGAATGAGATGAAAATCGTTTCTTGTGACTAACTTCAGTCATGATATGTGCCACGATGTTATTTTCCTCAGATGACGTGACCTTGTTGCTATAACTGCTACTAATAATATTTTGGGTATGTGTCCTTTGTTTGTGGTGTTGATATATGACTTTTGACCATTGAGTCTAAGTTCGACTGTTCTGATGGTAATGGATTATCCTTGATATTAAATGTGATTTTTGGTTTAAATTGAAGTGCTCTTTTGAAAAGTATTAATTTTTGGAGTATTGTCTTACATTTGATCGTCGGTTTAATTTCAACATTCTTATTTATTTCTTGGGCTCATCTGGAAGTGCTATTTGATTTTAATTGAATTGCTCCATTGATGGTTATTAATTCTTGGAGCGTTACCTTACTTTATTTGTCTGTTTAATATCAGTATTCCTACCTTGTACTGGTGTCGCACAATATATGCATGTTTGTTGTGCAACTTATTATTTTGATGGCATAAAAATTATCCATCCTATTTTATTAAATGAATTGGAGCGATTCACAAAAAGACTATTTTCAACTCAAGTAATTCTTTGAAATTAATTCAATTAAATCTTTTTGAATCTGTAATATTTCCTTTAAATTCTTATTCTCTTAATTTATTTCTTGATTATAAACCAATTTAGGTTTAAGTTTTAAAAATCACAATTTTAATTTGGTAATTACCTAAGGTTGACTAAGAATTTTAATTTAATTCTTTTATCCTAATTAATGTTTCTATATTTTAGCTTAAAGTGTTCTTGTTTCAGTCATTAATTAGCTTCCTAATGTTTAATCCGCCTGACCTCTTTGGGATTAGTTTATTGTTTTGTTCATTTTCACGATATTTTATTGGGACTGACTAATGGTATGTGTGCTTCCATTTTTCTTGTTTATGGTGAATTTGGTTTATTTGTATGTCCCAGGTCGTGTAACATCGATCGCTTGTGTATATCCTGAAGATGTCGACTCGTTGGCTGAACGGTCAGCTTACTGGCCTTCGGTTCAGAGGGTCCCGGGTTCGATTCCCGGCCGGGTCGGGGATTTTAACCTTAATTGGTTAATTCCAATGGCACAGGGGCTGGGTGTATGTGTGGTCTTTATCAACATTTCATCCTCATCACGACGCGCAGGTCGCATATAGGCGCCAAATAGAAAGACCTGCACCTGGCGAGCCGAACCCGTCCTGGGATATCCCGGCACTAAAAGCCATATGACATTTTTTCATCCTGAAGATACGCGATAAACGTAGCCTTATCACTCCAAACAATCTTGTACGAGAATTTCTTGTCCTCTTCAGATTTTGCTTGGTACCACCCACAAAATTCAATTCTACTATCATAATCATCTTCATTAAGAGCGCGGACCAATGTACGAATAAAACTTCTCCATTGGGCACGCTTCAAAATGCGATGAACGCTCAATTTTGGAACTCCTGTTTCACGAGCCGCTTGCCGAACAGAATTTCTAGGCGATTGCTGAAATCACGCCATGATTTCACTTTCTCTTTCCGGGTTGGTGGATGATCGTGGTCTTCCGGACTTCCTTAACAGTTTCTTCTTTCTCAAACTTATCTCGTTGGTGCATCGCGTTGAAACTCCATTCTAAACCGTCTTTACACTTCACTTTTCTCAGTCTTCCAGTATCACTCTAAAATGTATTCTCTTTCCTCAAAAATTAGTCTGACTCCAGCCATAATTTTAAGCAGCCACGACTGAAAAAAGACAAAAAGCTTGGTTTGTTATGAACTATCAAATTGTGTATACATTTTATTGGGACACACTGTATTTTAATAATCTTAGAATAGTGAATAATTACTTTGTTTATATAATTGGACAATGTATCACGTTAGATCTACCAGGTGTAAATTAAATTTATATTAGATATTCGTAGGGTTTACATTTTATTTGAGGGGCTCCGAAGTTTTGTTTTGACAAGCGCCCTATCACATTTGTTACGTCCCTGAGTCCCACTCACATCTTATTCTGAGGTACAATTTGATTGAACCACATGTCATATCATTTGTAGAATTTACGCTCAGAACTCTCACCTTCTGACTATGGCGTGGATATCGTGGGATTTCTAGTTGAGAGGCTGACTCTTCTTTCTATTCAACCTGGATCCTCACGTTCATCCTTCCCATTCTTTTTTCCCTGATAAAACGTATTCTCTTCCGATTGATCCCGACACTAATAGTTTTTGCAAAGTCAAGGAACTCACGTCGTATTTGACCCTAAAAGAATAATAATAATCGTATGGCCTCAGCTACCGCGTGCAGACATTTAAATTTGTCGCCATCAGGCTGTCTGCTCGTCTATTTCGACGTTTCGTTTTACTCTACGCCCGCTAGATGGTAGACTGAGTAAACCGAAGCTCTCTTTGGCGTCTATGGCTGAGATTTAATGAATTTTGTAGGGTAAACACCAAATGTGTCACCAGAGATGTTTGACATGCCGACATCGTACGACATGGGGTGTCGAATGGACTTTTTTCCGCCCTTCAAAAATCCAACTACTTCTGCCGGGTTTGAACCCGCGATCTTGGGATTTGGAGGCCGACACACTACCACTAATCCACAGAAGCAGCTACCGTAAAAGAATAACGATCAGTATCATCAGCACTGTCCGCCTCTGTGGTGTAGTGGTTAGCGTGATTAGCTGCCACCCCCGGAGGTCCGGGTTCGATTCCCGGCTCTGCCACGAAATTTGAAAAGTGGTACGAGGGCTGGAACGGGGTCCACTCAGCCTCGGGAGGTCAACTGAGTAGAGGTGGGTTCGATTCCCTCCTCAGCCATCCTGGAAGTGGTTTTCCGTGGTTTCCCACTTCTCCTCCAGGCAAATGCCGGGATGGTACCTAACTTAAGGCCACGGCCGCTTCCTTCCCTCTTCCTTGCCTATCCCTTCCAATCTTCCCATCCCTCCACAAGGCCCCTGTTCAGCATAGCAGGTGAGGCCGCCTGGGCGAGGTACTAGTCATACTCCCCAGTTGTATCCCCCGACCAATGGTCTGAAGCTCCAGGACACTGCCCTTGAGGCGGTAGAGGTGGGATCCCTCGCTAAGTCCGAGGGAAAAACCGAACCTGGAGGGTAAACAGATGATGATGATGATGATGATCATCAGCACTATCCAGGCACATCCCTTCGCGTGAATAGAATTCAAATTCATCACCTCAGTTAGGCAGCCCAGTGTCACTATGATAGTTTCTGCATAGATCGAGCGAGTTGGCTGTGTGGTACGGATCGTGTAGCTCTAAACTTGCATTCGCGAGTTGGCAGGCTTAATTTATAACTTCGGTAGCTCTGAAGATGTTATAGGCCGCCAAATAAGTGCCTAGGCAGTACATTAATTAATGATATGTTCGCTATCTCTCCAGTTCTACTCGTTTCTTGTAACACCGTCGCCCGAAAGTGACATGTGTTTGAACAAAGTTAAGAAAGTATGGGTGAAAAAAAAAACAAATTCATTTAGCACAACCACGTATAACCGCCTGATGAAGCGGCATATCCACTATACCGCTGAGCCAGAGAGGTACACCTTCTGTTCAAACCGAAATCTTGAAAATGACTTCCAGAATGTCCGATCACTTACATCATCTTCGCTATACAATCATAAATCCTCCTCTGGGTTTGCAAAACTCTTTTCCCTTTGCTAAAGTAAAAGGGTAAAATACCCCTTTAAACTTCAATTGACCGTTGTTTGAATCCGTCTGCTGCGTTAGATTCTCTGCTTCTCTGTTTGTGGTAATTTTCGTTTTAAGGAATAAAACTGTGGATATTTACATGTGATAAACGCTAAGCTTTGGATAAATTATTAATAATGGTCTCATTCCTTGAAAGACGAGAATGATTTCGAACGATCATAACATACAAGAGAATGAAAGACTACACAACCTTACAAACATGATATCGTTGGGATCAAGGTAGGTATGTGACACTGGTAGGTTTTCCTCAATCAGCCTCAGCCATCTCCATGAAACTTGATTCCGTGAACTTTTCCTTGCGGGAGTGAATGGTGCATCAAGCCATGTACCTCATATTACTTTTCTCTTTCCAACTACACTGGATGAAGTTATCTTTCGACACCTATACTTCCCTGGCGAAACTTCTCACCTCTTTCAATCTTGTTATTCATTTTACAATTGTTGTACAGAGTTAAACTTATCTCCACCTCGGTCGTGATACTCTGCCAAGTATGTGGCGACAGTGTGCTTCTTTGTAAGTCTTCGTATCTGAAGATCACAGGTTTATACTCCAACGAGGTAGCTGCATTTTTGAAACTCCATTCTCTACCGCATGCAGTGCGATTTTGGGATGTACGAGTAGTTCTCTTGCGACACATTTGGTGTTTGTCTAACAAAATTAATTATTACTCGGTAAATGGTCGACCGCGGCGTTCGTGGTCAGGCGGTAACGCGCCGGCCTCTCACGGCTGGCTTCCATGGTCCAAATCCCGGTCACTCCATGTGAGATTTGTGCTGGACAAAGCCGAGGCGGGACAGGTTTTTCTCCGGGTACTCCTGTCATATTTCATTAAAGAAACACTCTGCAATATAATTTCATTTTCATCTGTTGCGACAGGCTTTCCATGTTTACAAACACTAAACTAGGCAGACTGTAACAGATTCTTGAAATATCATAGTTACGAACTGAATGAACAACTGGGTACGTTCCAGCAATGTTTGTGGTGATCATAGCAACTTTTCAGCCTCCAGAGTATAGTAGATGTGCAGTTTAAACAGGTGACTACTCCTGGTTGCGCGGAATGAACTCATTTCCTCATCTAGTAAAAGATATACAGGGTATATGTCTACTTGGTGATACATGAGCTATTCTTTCTAAAAAGGAAAAAGATTGTCTCGAATTAACTCTTCACTAGCAATATGATTATTATACGTAGGTAAATATCCATGACTGTGTGTATGACTTGCGCCTCTTTGTTAGTCTTCGGATCTCAAGATCACAGGTTCATACCCTAACGAGGTAGCCGGATTTTTGAAACTCCATTCTAATACTGCATGCTATAGATGTAGTTCTCTTCGACACATTCGGTGTTTGCCTGACAAAATTAAGCTGCCTGTTTCGAATATGATTCTGGAGCTTACAGTGACAATACTCGATATATTTTTAACCCCAAATTTCTACATTGTACACACTAAAATGATGGACCAATAACTCATTTTAAACCGAGAGTTATCTATCACATCGTTCTTAAAACACGTACCTCACAATGTATCTTGTAATGACATTGACAATTACTATTTGCACAAACAGAGGTAACTAATCACCATGTATGTTCCAAGCTCCTAAAGACCATCAATAGTAGCCGGACTGTATTGCGCAGTCGGTAGAGCGCTGGTATTCTGATCTCAAGTTAGCGGGTTCGATCTCCGCTCATTCTGGTGGTATGTGAACGAGCTCAAATATTTGCCTCGTTTCAGTACATTTGCGAGAATGGTAAAAAAAAAAAACTCCTGCACTACAAATTTCCGGAAACTTGACGTTTCCGAAAACCGTAAAATTAGTATGATGCAAAACCATGACATTGTAATATTCTAACGAGTTGGCGGTGTTGTAGATACATAAATATTCGACTGGTTGCTTCTACTCTAGGATTTATTAAGTAATTACTTATTCCACATGTTAACACTCACAGGCATGCCGAGCTCACAACTTACACTCATAATTCGTGTTACGGCTCGTGCTCTCTTTTGAATATAAAACTACAGAGGGTACAAAACGCATGTATTCGTTACGTGACAAATGCCAGGCGTGATAAACACATTACACCCTATTACATACAGCTGCAATGGTTTAAACACATGAACGTCGGGAAACTTCAGTAGCTGTTGCTACGCACAAAATTCTCAAACTGAAGACCCCATCC
Organism: Anabrus simplex; assembly: GCF_040414725.1. Classification (NCBI taxonomy): domain Eukaryota; kingdom Metazoa; phylum Arthropoda; class Insecta; order Orthoptera; family Tettigoniidae; genus Anabrus; species Anabrus simplex. The sequence continues at coordinate 1,155,399,012 of NC_090265.1, read as the reverse complement.
TACCTTTATAACGCATTTAAACCTATGGAGTCGGTACATAATAGAGATAATAGGTTCAGAAAAACTACCCTTCAAATTCCCCATCATCTTACTAATAAATTTAACAAAACATTGTTTGCACTACATCACGTATCTTTAACGTCTTTAATTTTCACCGTTTCGCAAATAACACTAATTTTACCCAACTAAAGCAGTCCTTAACATCCATCTTCCTGGAGGAGTACGCAAGGGGCTGAGATCAGGCATTCTTGTGTCTAACAATCAGAAATATGTATATTACCAATAAAATTACTTCTCTGTTTTAGGTTTATGTTCTTTAGATCCTTGTAGTCTAATATAATAAATAGGCTTAATGATTTACTTTCTTTTTGCTAGTTGCTGTATGTCTTACCGATACAGATAGGTCTTATGGCGATGATGGGACAGGAAAGGTCTGGGAATGGGAAGGAAGCGGCCGTGGCCTTAATTAAGGTACAGCCCCAGCATTTGCCTGTTGTGAAAATGGGAAACCACGGAAAATCATCTTCAGGGCTGCCGACAGTGGGGTTCTAACCCACTATCTCCCGCATGCAAGCTCACAGCTGCGCTCTCCTAACCGCACGGCCAACTCGCCCGGTGATTTACTTTCTTACTTATTATATACTGTATGTTTTAGTTTTACTGGATTTCGTGAGTGCGTTGTTTTAAGGTTAGTGTTTAATATTTTTATTTTAATATTTTCAAAATGTAGTTAGTATGTTCATAAACCTGTATTTATTATACGAAGACGCTACCTACATAAAGAAACTTTTCAGCCTCAGTGGCATGTAAATCATCAATAAATTAAATTCAACTTCAAATTCTTAGTTTCTCACTGTTCAGTCGCACTATACTGCTAAAAATAAGAGTTAGTGTCTGACATTTCTTAGAGGGAGGTCCGTTTACTGCCTGCCGAGGCGGGATAAAGGGAGTGGCTGTGTGGTTGCCATGGAAACGAGGGTGGGGCGACTGCGGTTGCCATGGAGATAAAACTTCAGAGCAGCTCGTCTTGCTGGGAGTTGCCAAACCTCTCACTGTCACTGATAAGAACCTGATTATTTGTATTAAGAGTGATCGCAAATGGAACGACACCGCCTGGCCAGGTAGACTACAACAGATCACAGCGGTCAGAATGAAGGAGGGAACAAGTGAGCCGGAAGCGAGGGGTAAGAGCATGCTGGAATGTGGCAACATCGTGAAATGGCACGTGCAGTACTCCTCCCTCCAACCTTACCTGTCAGACGCCAACTTTAGTTAAGTCTAGTATAGTACTACAGAGTAATTCTTACAGGCTAAACAGTTCCGTCACACAGTTTACGTACACACGCACCGGGCAGTCACTTGTACTCTAGGGCCGTTCGGTATTGACTCACTGTACAGTGGTTGCGGCCGCATACACGCGCACAAATACACAAATAAACCCAGGCCGTCCAACGGCGATTTTACTCTCCGAGACCTAAGCAGCAGTACGAGAGGCTCGCGCATAGTTCTTGACCTTGCAAGAAGTGTGCACGTGTTCGACCTAGCAACCGCCAGTCTGAATCTCAGCTTTTAACATGGTGAGACAATTATTTTCGTATGTAAAAGTTATTTTAAGTACGAGTCGGCTCAACTGGTACGCGATGCATTTGTTCAGCAATTTCTTGGCCAATTGTCGCCTTCACGAGCTAAGATCAGGCATTTTGTGTGTAACAATCAGAAATATGTATATTTCTAAGAAAATTGCTTCTCTGTTTTAGCTTTATATTATTTAGATTTTTGTGTTCTAAAATAATAAATAGGCATAATGATTCACGTAATTGTGAATAAATAAATTTAAATAAATTAGGAATTACTGGGTCAGTGTTCAATAGAAAACATGCGCGCACACAAGAAGTTTTTATATTGTTTAAAACCTGCTGATCCAACCACAAGAGTGAGATATTGTGAGTGGTATCTAGCATCATCAAATGATCGTTTATTCGACCCACAACTTGTGTTCTTTTCTGGTTACATCTTAGTGGTCATGTGAAAAGTCATAACTCTCGCCATTTATGTGCAGAAAATCCTAATGGTATTTATGAAGTCCCTCATTATGTCAGCCAACGGCCGTAGCCGTGTTGAAACACCGGATCCCGTGAGATCTCCGAAGTTAAGCAACATTGGGCGTGGTCAGGAGTTGGATGGGTTGCCACGCGCTGTTGGTTGGGGTAAGGGAATGGAGGAGCGGAAAGGAACTGGCCACCCTACCGCACGTAAACTCCGGCTCAGGAACACCTCTGCGGAGGTTCGGACCTGCCATCGGGCAGAATACACCCTTACCTTACCTCATTATGTCAGGAAGATTGGTGTTTGGTGTGCTGTTAGTGCGAGACGAATAATATGGCCTATTGTTTTCGAGACGACAGTAAATGCAGTGTGTGACTTTTACTTGTAGGGTAAACTGAAAGAAAAAGTGTATCAAAAAGATCCTCACTCACCGGAGGAACTGAAAGAAAACATTACTAATGAAATCAGAAACATTACAGCGGCAGAACTCACGCGCGTCAGCCAGAATGTAGTTACCAGATACAATACCTGTATAACCCAGGAAGAACTACACTTCCAGGATCTTTCATAAGGTAAGATTTCATATAAGATTGTATACACGCTTTAAGCAGGGCGGCCGCTCGCGACGTAAGCTCGGCTGTAGCAGCTGTCGTGCCGCAGAGTACAAATACCGTGCGTTCGGTCTGAATTTATAAGACAGACCCTCTATTCTCACACTAAATGCCCCACCTCGCTCCTTTCTGCTGTGTTCTCCCTAGCCGCCTTCAGTTCGCTCACGACAGCTGACACTCGCAGGACTGAACCGTATCGCTCTCAACTGAGCTCAAACTGAACTGGCTCGCGTTCGTCTGCCGCCTTCATATAAGGAGACCAAACGTTCCAGAATGGTCCGGGAATCGGATACATCCAGAAACCTTGCGTTGTGGAAGACTCCAGAATTATCGTCTCGTAATTTCCAATTGACCGCCGTGCCTCCACGAGTGAATGGAGAGGGAACCTGCCCTGCTCTATACTTGTCCATCAGTGGTGCACATGAAGTGGAAGCGCGCGGACCATATGGATAAGATGAAATCAACGTAATAATTAGTCGTTCCTTTGGCTGACTGATCAGCGTACTGGCCCCCGTTTCGGAGGACCCGAATTCGATTTCTGGGCGGATCGGGGATTTTAACTTTATCTGCTTAATTCCTCTACCTCGGGGCCTGACTGTTTCGTTTACTTATCACATATCTTTACTTGCATGCATCACATCACAGCATAAACTACCGCAGAAACATGTAACAATGAATACATCCCTCTACAAAGAATTGGTGTCCAGAAAGGTATCCGGCAGTAAGACTGGTCTAAATCAATACGAAGTGCTGATCGTAGGTAATTGAAGAAAGATCAGGAAGGAGAGAGAGTGAATTAGAAGTCTATCGTAACAGGAAGGTGCGACTCACCAAAACATTTAAATATGGAACAAGGGAATGTCGTGAAGATTGTGAAAATAAATATCTACGTGGGTTTCATAAACATAACATTGTACGGACTGGAAGGGAAAGAAATAATGTTGAGCGATGAACATGAAATATGAAGAGAAGAAGTTGGAAGAAATAAGTGAACGCAGTTTTAGACTGAACTGAAGTCCCATATTTTCGAGTCACGTAAGAGAAGAGGAAGAACAAAATACGAAACCGAAAATATGAGAAAGGGAAAAAGAGGAGAACAGAAGAAATTATCACATGTAAAGTAAGAAAAATAAATGTAGGAGAAGAATGAAAACAAAAGGGTAAAAGAAGAAAAGGACCAGATGATGAGCAGCAAGAGGAGGCAACAAAGTATAAAAGAAACAGTAGCAGGAAATACAAACAAAGGAAAGCAAAGAGAGAATAAAAAGTTGGGAGAAATAAAATAAGAAAAATAGGAAAAGAAGGAGAGTGGAATTGGAAAGAAATAAGAGGAGACGGAAGACGAACTTAGAACCAGGAATGTCCTGATAATCATGTTAAATACCATTGAATGAAATGTAACGGAATCAGATCCTTTGATACAGGCCTCGTGATCACCATTTACTAACACGTAACCTCTCTCGCCGAGAAACTCGTTAAATTCTCCAGTCAGATTTCATGATGTGTGGAAAGGAGGGTTACAAGGCGTGGATGATTCATTCCCTTTAAAGACGGGAATGTGTCTCAAAGAAGGAAAAGAATTCGGTTTCGCCACACAGAATTCTCTCCCTCGTTTGTTTCGTGCGAGCGACGCTTCGCATACCTCGGGCCTCGCCAGGCGTAGAGCAGTAGATCTCAAGATGTCATTGCTGCAGCAACGAATGGTCTTTTCCACACGTACAGGGGAAACGGGAGAGAGCGCCATGCAATCACTGACCAGTTTAATTTATATCTAATAGGAGAGAAGTCCGCTTATTTATTGTGAAATTATCATTTTGCCTGTACACTTAAATTTTCCCCGCATTCTTTGCTTTTATTTCGGAATGGAAAGGTATACACAAGTTTAAAATCGATTCAGTTCATTTTTTCCCGTGTGTCTGTCTCTTTGACACATCACTGGAAAAAAAGGCTTAAGTAGCAGGCACACCTTCAACTGTCAAAACAAAGTATTCCATTTTTAAATTACTTTATTGATAAAACACAGGTGCCTCGTTATTTAAAAATAATTTTCGTTTCAAAAGATATGTTTCTGTACATTCATAAGTTATATGCATTAGGCTTAAGCACACATTCGTAGCACGTTGCACTATGTGGACACATTTGAGCTACAAGGAATATGCAAAGTAATCAGTATCGTATTGTCTACATTATTAATGACTTTCCACCAATCCCGGAGCAATTTCTCAATTTTACGTCTAAAGAAATCTATTTGCCTGAAGTTGAAGTCGTCAAGCTAAATTAAAGAACATTTTCCTTATTATTTCCTTGAATATTGTTGGTTGGAGAACGGAGAAGATAGAAATCTGAGGGCAAAAGACCTGGGTAATAAAGAGGACTGGAAGAATCTCCCAATCGAGCTCCGGGGTAACCACTTTTGTCAAGAAAGCGGAATGGAGGCGTGCATTATCGTCTTGCAGCAGCAATTGATGTCTTCTTCTGGAAGCCTTTTTTTCCCCTTTTTTTTCACTGTGGCCGCAAGGTGTCTGAGTGGTTTACAACAATGTCACAGCAAATGTCAGCCGTTAAATAAACTTCTAGCAATCACATTACTACCAGACCGTAAACAAATGCCGTCTACATTTTTGCTATATTTAAACGAAACGAGTTTTAAAGAACACCGAGTTGCTTTTTTTGAGAAATATGTACTCAATAAATAACAAGCTAAAAATAAGAAGACGAAGAACTGTGGAACATACGATATGTATTCTGGTATTCGTTACTGGTGTGGTTAAGGCATTTATTCTCAATTCAGCACAAGATTACGTAATGGTATTACAGTTTAATATTGTACTATTGATTTAAAAACTTAATAGACAATCACTAGCTTTTAAAAAAATCTTAACATTTTTTTTTAAAACGCAAATGAATGTTCGATAAGCATGTAAACGTTTGCTTAAGTAGCATTTGGAGCTGACGAGCTTTAAAAATTGGAATGTTACTAAAGTAAAACCTGTATACCTCTGAAATACGAAACAAGTGTCAGAAATGAGTGAATTTTTACGCAAAAATACCTTGCACAAACCGGAAACATCCGTATCATGGGAACGAACTTAGTTTTAAAGAACCGCGAGTTGATCTTTTGTGAAATATGTACTCAATACAAATTGTAAGAAGCTAAAAATACGAGGACGAAGAACTGCGAACTCTCTGTATTCTGGTATTCGTTGCTGATATCACTAAGGGATTTACTTCTCAATTCAGCACAAGGTTACGTAATCGTATTACAGTTTAATGTTGTGTTTTGTGATAATACAGTTCACATATAATTGTCTATTGCTGAGTTCTGATTGATAACAATGTAAATATGAAAAGATACGCAGTTCGGTTTATCACTTATATTTTAACACAGCAATGTAAATAAATAATTTTATATCAGAAGTTTTCACGTAAATCAGTTTCATATATTGAGCTCCGTGAAGTACTTTGTATTTAGCCGACCTAAAGCTACTATACAAAGAAGTTGATGGTTTATTTATATCACCTGAGTTAGTTCTCCTTTTCTCCTTCCATGCTCATTCCCTTAGTGTCAGAAGTATTCATTTTTCCTCCTTCCCTTAGTGTCAAAAGAAATAGCCTCAACCATATTCCGTACTCACATTTCTCCTACCAAAAGGTCCAATTTTATACGTATTCTAGCAGCTTACAGTCACGTTAAAGAGCTCCACCGGGTCAAGGACGTATCAAGCATAGGGCTTATGGATGAGGAGGTACCTAGACTCTGCAATTTAGTTATTACATAATTATTTATTCAGATTCAAAGAAAGTTTAACTCCAAATTACAGAGATCTATAATAAATCTATTAAGTACAGTATTTACACCAATTATTATGAAGTAATTGTATGGTCAGCGTACTGACCTTCGGTTCAGAGGATCCCGGGTTCGATTCCCGATCGGGTCGGGGACTTTAATCGCTTCTGATTAATTCTTCTCGCTCGGGGACTGCGTGTTTGTGTCTATCTCAACTCTCTCCTCTTCATATTCAGGCAACACACCACACTACAAATCATCACAGAAACACGCAATAGATAGCCTACTACATTCCTCCATACAGGGTTGGCGTCAGGAAGGGCATCCAGCCGTAAAACAGGGTCAAATCTAATTGTGCGCCGCAGTTCGCACCCGAGAGTCCACTGGTATGGGAAAATCGGTAGAAGAAGAATAAGAAGGTTATGAAATGAGAAATACAAACACATTTACGTAGGGGACAAATATAAAGAAAATAAAGTGTAATAATAATAATAATAATAATAATAATAATAATAATAATAATAATAATAATAATAATAATAATAATCGTATGGACTCAGCTACCGTTTGTAGACATTTCGATTTGACGCCATCTGGCTGTCTGCTCGTCAATTTCGACGTTCCGTTTTACTCTAGGTCCGCTAGATGGCAGACAGAGTAAACCGGATCTCTCTTGGGCGTCTATGGCTGAGATTTAATTAATTTTGTCGGGTAAATACCAAATGTATCACCAGAGATCTTTTACATGCCGACATCGTACGACATGGAGTGTCGAATGTATTTTTTTTCCGCCCTTCAAAAATCTAACTACCTCTGCCGGGTTTAAACCCGCTATCTTGGGATCCGGAGGCCGCCACTCTACCACGGATCAACAGAAGCAACTGAAACCCTGTATTTTACATATTTGCATAAACAATGGCATAAAGAAAGAAACATTCACGTAAATACAATAGAAAAAACAGAAATAAAAGATCAGAAGAACAACCGGGTCCGCCTCTGTGGTGTAGTGGTTAGCGTGATTAGCTGCCACCCACGGACGTCCGGGTTCGATTCCCGGCTCTGCCACGAAATTTGATAAGTGGTACGAGGGCTGGAACGGGGTCCACTCAGCCTCGGGAGGTCAACTGAGTAGAGGTGGGTTCGATTCCCGCCTCAGCCATCCTGGAAGTGGTTTTCCGTGGTTTCCCCACTTCTCCTCCAGGCAAATGCTGGGATGGTACCTAACTTAAGGCCACGGCCGCTTCCTTCCCTCTTCCTTGTCTATCCCTTCCAATCTTCCCCATCCCCCGCAAGGCCCCTGTTCAGCATAGCAGGTGAGGCCGCCTGGGCGAGGTACTGGTCATTCTCCCAGTTGTATCCCCCGACCAAGAGTCTGAAGCTCCAGGACACTGCCCTTGAGGCGGTAGAGGTGGTATCCCTCGCTGAGTCCGAGGGAAAAACCGAACCTGGAGGGTAAACAGATGATGATGATGATGATGATGAGAACAACCGGAAGGAAAAGGTATGAAGGTACTTTATCTAAGAAATATCATAACGGAAGGAAGGACATAAGAAGAAACCTCAGTTGCTGTTGAGCGATAAGATACCGAGCGAGTTAGCGGTGTGGTTAAGGGCGCGCAGCTGTAAGATTGCATCCGGGAGATAGTGGATTCGAACCCCACTGTCGGCAGTCCCGAAAATGGATTTTCGTGGTTTCCCATTTTCATACTGAACCAGTTACCATTGTTCATAAATATGACGTTAGAATGGAGCACCATCGGTGAGCCTCGAACTCAGCCCGGTTTGTCGAAGCCTCACCCTCCCCTACTAGAATAATTCGCTAGCCGAGTCGGTATTGCATTTTCGGGTCTGTAGACTGTCCGATGGGGCGGTAAGTTCTTTAGTAATAGTCTCTATAGTAGGGGGAAAAGTTAATTATGAGAGGAATACCATTTCATTACTAATGAGAAGAGAGACAATATCTTGTATAACAAATTTTTACTTATACTAGTGAAACACATTATTTACATGGGTATGCCATACAAACACCTTACATACAGTAATTTGGGTGATCTTGACGTTTAAATGTTCGGTAGTCTTTTTCTACACTTCATTATACGTTTAAATATTCAAACTTAAGAAGGCGTTCCCTCTCGAACTATTACACTACCTCAGACTTAGAGAGGCGTTTTCTCTCTAATTATTTCACTTTACACTTACACTGATCACTTTACACACAAATCTATTCAACATAGGCATACCCCGCTGTAATTCTGTTTGTTTGCCGAGAATTAATATGTTCAAACTATATCAGGTTGTGATATAGGCCTACGAACACATATGAACTGAAATATACGATGGTTGCTTGTGTGTACACTCCCAAGCCTTTGAAAGTCGTGTTACAACACTTCCCTATGTTAATCATTGCCGAATAGGCAATATAATAAACACGCTCATTTCATTAGGATTTTTATCAATACACATGACACGACAGTATCCACACAACGTTGCTACCTATGGACAAGCACTTAGCGACTTCAATACCAAAACATTATAAACATAGCATTATAACACTTCCTGCAAGAAAAGGGGCAAGAACAAATACATTTCACATACACACAATGAATCACAGGTGGCCTTAGTCACCTGCCGCTTGTGACAGTAAGCTTTACTGTCTCCTGTAATGAACTCAGGACCTTCTGAGACAGGGTATATCTGACCTGGAATTCCCTACACGCTGTGAATAATGAAAGAAATAAATTGGAGGGGTCCTTCATTTAATGCTCATCTGGAATCACCGCGACGTTGATAATACTTAAATCGATGCACGTAATCGCTGCCTACGGTGGGAGTCGAACCACCTCCTTCTGAGTGCAAGCTCACAGCTACACGACGCGAACCACGCGGTCAACTCTTCTCATAACTAAATTTCTTGAAACTTTGTATTTAAGTTAAGGGAGAGCCAAGTTGTGCCGTAGGATATATATTATTTGATTATACAGTAAAAGCAAAGCAAAGTCTTCTCCGTACAGGTCATGAAGGCCCTTGGAGGGGGGGAAGGTAAAGGCTTCCACTATCCGTAACCTCGGCGCTTGATGGTGTAAAGTGGTTGGCTCTACGCCCGCCCGCCTTTGTCCCCAGGAATTAACCTGGTATTCATTTTTGGTTTAGGCTGAGTGAACCTCCGGGCCATATGCACCTCCGGAAGTGGAAATCTCATTTCTAAAATTTTACGACTTCCTTTAATATTGATATACTACTGTATAATCAAACAGGGGCTGCCTGGCTGAGGCGATAAAGGCGTGCTCGGTTCGCCTGGAAGGACGTGGGTTCGAATCCCCGTCAGGGCGTTGAGCTAACCACTCTACCCCATCACATGCCGAGGTTAACAATGGTGGAAGCCTTTACCTTCCACTCCTCAAAGGGCCTTCATGGCCTGTACGGAGGTGACTTTGCTTTGCTATATCAATATTAACATTCTAGAAAGTCAAGAATAAAGGCCGAGAGGATTCGTCGTGCTCACCTCACAACACCTCGAAATCTGCTCGCCTTCGAGCTGAGCAGCGGTCGCTTGGTAGTAACACACAGTCACTACTGATCCGCATTTAGTGCAGTCACCCAGGTGGCAGATTCCCTATCTGTTGTTTCCCTAGATTTTTCTTTTAACTGATTGCAAAGAAATTGGAAATTTAGTTAGTAAGTTATTCCAATCCTTAACTCCCCTTCCTCTAAACGAATATTTGTCCCTCTTGAATTCCAACTTTACCTTCATATTGTGATCTTTCCTACTTTTAAAGACACCACTCAAACTTATTCGTCTACTGATGTCATTCCACACCATCTCTCCACTGACAGCGCTAAACAAACCACTTAGTCGAGTAGCTTGTCTCCTTTCTCCCAAGTCTTCCCAGCCCAAACTTTGCAACATTTTTATAACGCTACTCTTTTGTCGGAAATCACCCAGAACAAATCGAGCTGCTTTTCTTTGAATTCTTTCCAGTTCTTTAATCAAGTAATCCTGATGAGGGTCCCATACACTGGAATCATACACTATTTCGAGTCTTACCAGAAACTTGTATGCCCTCTCTTTTACATCCTTACTACAACCCCTAAATACTCTCATAACCAAGTGCAGAGATCTGTACTCTTTATTTACAATCATATTTACGTGATTACAAGGCCGTTCAGGGCTGTAGTGTCATGGACTAAGTTTAGGTATCAATATTAAGGGGTCTAATAATAATAATAATAATAATAATAATAATAATAATAATAATAATAATAATAATAATAATAATAATAATAATAATAATGTTAATTTTATTTCCTTTACTTCCCACTAACTACTTTTTAAGGTCTTCGGAGACACCGAGATGCTGGAATTTAGTCCCGCAGGAGTTCTTTTACGTGCCAGTAAATCTACTGACACGGGGCTGTCGTATTTGAGCACCTTCAAATACCACCGGACTGAGCCAGGATCGTACCTGCCAAGTTGGGGTTGGAAGGCCAGCGCCTTAACCGTCTGAGCCACTCAGCCCGGCTATTAAGGGGTCTACAACAGGAAATGTCAACATTCTGTATTGAAATACTCTACATAGTAAAACGAGTGCAGATTATAAAGACCTTTGTTTTACGATATGTAAGGCTCTTTGGCTGAGTGGTTAGTACAGCCACCTCGGTTCAGAGAGCTCAGGATTCTATTCTCGGCCAGGTGAGAGATTTTAATCCTAAATGGTTAATTTCCATGATTCGGAAGACTGGGTATTTGCTCTCTTTCCAACATCCCTAAAATTCATACACCAAACAGAACACTATCTTCGACAGCCATAACACGCATTTTCCCACACATGAGAGATGCCATGCACCCTCGTCCGAGGGTCTGCCTTATAAGAGCAGCATCAGGCTAGCAAAGCTGCACGAAATTATTATCAACATTTTATGTTGTGATTTTATAAGACCCGGAACATATTTGTGATTATTACAATTTTTTACAAAATTCCAAATATCTCCGGGTAAATAATCAGGCAATCATAATCGAATTTCACCGAATTTGACTGTGAATGAATATAATAAGCCGCCTCTGTGGTGTAGTGGTTAGCGTGATTAGCTGCCACCCCCGGAGGTCCGTGTTCGATTCCCGGCTCTGCCACGAAATTTGAAAAGTGGTACGAGGGCTGGAGCGGGGTCCACTCAGCCTCGGGAGGTCAACTGAGTAGAGGTGGGTTCGATTCCCACCTCAGCCATCCTGGAAGTGGTTTTCCGTGGTTTCCCACTTCTCCTCCAGGCGAATGCCGGGATGGTACCTAACTTAAGGCCACGGCCGCTTCCTTCCCTCTTCCTTGTCTATCCCTTCCAAACTTCCTTTCCCCCTATAAGGCCCCTGTTCAGCATAGCAGGTGAGACAGAATGGGCGAGGTACTGGTCCTCTTCCCCTGTTGTATCTCGTGAACTAAAGTCTCACGTTCCAGAACACTGTCCTTGAGACGGTAGAGGTGAGATCGCTCGCTGAGCCCGAGGGGAAAACCAACCCTGGAGGGTAAACGAATTAAGAAAGAAAGAAAGTAAAAAAGAAATAAGGCAAACTATAACTGACACCAGTTTCATCTGTTGAAAGTTTCTCGTTTTCTCAATATCGCTGTGAATGACAGAATTAGGGATCGTATGTATCAAAGATATTCTAAACAACAAAATGTTACAAAAAATTGAAAATATTACATAAGTACACACATTTTTCCTTAATAATTAACCATTAATAATTCAACAGATCTTTAATAAGTAATCATAGATTTCGTGAATATTTTGAGTTTAGCCGATATAAAGCTATTATTCAAAGAAGCTGATGCTTTATTTATATCACCAGAATTAGTTTTCTGTTTTCCTCTTCTATGCCCCTTTCGTTAGTGGCAGAAGGAAGAGCCTTTACCATACTTCCAACTCCCATTACTCCTATCCAAAGGTATTCTAGCCATGCATAATGTCTTATCACTCAATAGCAACAGATTTCTTATTATATTCTTCCTTCACCGGACGAGTTGGCCGTGCGGTTAAGGGCGCGCAGCTGGGAGCTTGCATCCGGGAGATAGTGGGTTCGAACCCCACTGTCGGCGGCCCTGAAATTGATTTTCCGTGGTTTCCCATCTTTACACCAGGAAATGCTGGGGCTGTCGCTTCCTTCACATTCCTAGGCCTTTTCTATCCCATCGTCGCCATAAGACCTATCTGTGCCGGTGCGACGTAAAACAAACAGCAAACTGCAAAAAAAAAAAAAGTTTCCTTTTGTTATATTTCATAGATAAAGTATCTTCATACCTTTTCCTTCCGGTTCGTCTTCTGATCTTCTATTCTCCGCTTCTTCTATTGCATTTAAGTGAATGTTTCTTTCTTTATGTCATTGTTTATGCAAATATATAAAATATATGGTTTCAGTTGCAGTATACCTGTACACTTTATTTTGTTTTTGTTTGTGCCCTATGTAAATGAGTTTGTATTTCTTATTTCATATTGAAAAATGAAAATGAAAATCCACAGCCTGTTTCCAGTCATTTGACCGGGTCAGGAATGGAATGATCGAAGCCCCATCTAGCGGCGAGAATAGCAATTGTGCCGGCTGCCGAAGCTTGTCACACTTCTCTGGGGCAATGATTAATGACTGACAGATGAAATGAAATGATATTGGAGAGTGTTGCTGGAATGAAAGATGACAGCGAAAATGGGAGTACCTGGAGAAAAACATGTCCCGCCACCGCTTTGTTCACCACAAATCTCACATGGAGTGACCGGGATTTGAACCACGGAATCCAGCGGTGAGAGGCCGGCACGCTGCCGCTTGAGTCACGGAGACTTATTAATTTCATATTAATTTGTGTAAATACTGTACGTAAGATATTTCTTATAGATCACCGTAATTCGACACTAAACTGTTTTTGAATCCTAATAAATATATATTAACTAAGTCGCAGAGTCCAGGTACCTCCTCATGCGTGATACGTCCCTGTCCCGCTGAAGTTCTTTAACGTGACTGTAAATCTACCGATACCAGCCGTCAGTATTTTAAAAAAATTAAATGCCACCGGTCGGACCTGGGATGGAACCTGTCAAATGTCTTCTTTCTTTCTTAATCTGCTTATCCTCCAGGGTTGGTTTTACCCTCGGACTCAGCGAGCGATCCCACCTCTACCGCCTCAAGGGCAGTGTTCTGGAGCGTGGGACATTGGGTCGGGGGATAGAAGTGGGGAGAATGACCAGAACCTCGTCCAGGGGGCCTCACCTGCTATGCTGAACAGGGGCCTTGGTGGGGGATGGGAAGATTGCAAGGGATAGACAAGGAAGAGGGAAGGAAGCGGCCGTGGACTTAAGTTAGGTACCATCCCGGCATTTGCCCGGAGGAGAAGTAGGAAACCACGGAAAACCACTTCCAGGATGGCTGAGTTGAGAATCGAACCCACCTCTACTCAGTTGACCTCCCGAGGCTGAGTGGACCCCGTTCCAGCCCTCGTACCACTTTTCAAATTTCGTGGCAGAGCCGGGAATCGAACTCAGGCTTCCGTGGGTGGCAACTAATCACACTAACCACTACACCACAGAGGCGGACACCTGTCATTTTGAAAATAATAATATTCAATTATGTATTGTCCGCCTCCGTGGTGTAGTGGTTTGTGTGATTAGCTGCCACCCTCGGAAGCCCGGGTTCGATTCCCGGCTCTGTCGCACAATTTGAAAAGTGGTATGAGGATTGGAACGGGGTCCACTCTGCCTCGGAGGTCAACTGAGTAGATAGGAATTTGATTCCATCCTCAGCCACCCTCGAAGTGGTTTTCCGTGGTTTCCCACTTCTTCTTCAGGAAAATGCTGGGATGGTACCTAACTTAAAGCCAGGTCCCTTCCTTCCCTCTTCCTTGTCTATCCCTCCCAATCTTCGCATTCCGACCACAAGGCCCCTGTTCAGCATAGCAGGTGAGGACCCCTCGGCGAGTTACTGACCCTCCTATCCTGTTGTATCCCCCGTACTAAAGGCTCAAGCTCCAGGACACTGCCCTTGAGGCGATAGATGTGAGTCCGAGGGAAAAACCTACCCTGGAGGGTAAATGGATTAAGAAAGGAAGAAAGACAAGTACGTATTTTATCACGTGCCTGGGAAATAAATTAAGGAGCTAACGGATATCCTAAAATATTCAAAAATTCAAGAACAATCTCGATGAGTTACTGTCTGATAATATTGTCTCTTTCCGCAGTAATATTGGTGATGTCAAGTTTTGGTAACATTATAGCGTCAAGTGTGTACTTGACGCACGACATAATCAACGAAGCCAATAGTACTTGGGTAGAGAAAAAATCAACATTTAATTTTAAGGAAAGGGAGATATCACGTTAAGTACATGTTACGTAGATTGGTGATGTGGGTGCTTCGGATTGTATCTGGGGAGAGGATTTATAAGCACTAATTCGTTAGATTTTCATCCTCTCGAACGACTTTTTATCAGCCAGCAGTTTGCACTGTTGTCTCTCATATTAAAAGCCCTTCATTTATGCAAATTTAGCAACGGTACTCTATTGCGGGTAGCAGTGACACTGGAAGCTCCTTCATCAAGATTGTATCCACCCTATTAAATCACATAAATCTACTTCCTAATCTAATAATAGAGTGTCACGGTGGCGGAGTGTTGTAGTCGCTGGTTTCTCGACAATATGCGTGCAATTTGTGTCCTGGTCAAAATACGCAGATTTATAAATGCGAAGTCACATCACTTGGTTCGGATTCTTCGTAAATCTGGACTTCCTGTGTCTATGATTACAGACATGCAATTGGCGCTCATCGTTATCATTCAAGAAAGCTTTACAAGGGAGCTTTCTCAGTTGATTTACTGGCATATTTGTGCCATTTTCAGGGTAAAATGAGTATCTTCCAATATCTCTTAAGATTAAGAACTTTGAAATGAATTAAGCGCACATCATTGGTATTTCCTCCCGCCACTTGTCCCTTAGTAAATTCTTATTCGTTTCCTACATTCGTGATTATACCTTTGCTGGGCCATTATGTCTTGCCGTTTTGTTTACCAAATGCGCTCGTCCTCTCAGGAGCTGGATTATAGTATTTCTGCCTTCAGATGCGTCTACCAGGTTTAATGATCTCCTCAGTTTGTCCCTTGAAACATATTCTACCACCTCTTTGCCATATGTTCTTAGTGATTCACATCAGTGCCTTGGAATATCGTAGGTATACAAGCTGTCTGTTAACTTATATTGTTTCTTATGTGGATGGGGATGGTAGAATAGGTCCTATATTAATAGTATACGTTGCCTGTCGTAAGAGACGACTAAAGAAGACCATAGACTCTCTACTTGCGAGCGTTCATTGGTGACCACGGGCCCTTAGCCGGGTTAGGAATTACTTTTACTTACTCGTGTCGGTAGATTTACTGGCACGTAAAAGAACTCCTGCGGGACAAAATTCCGGCACCTCGGCGTCTCCGAAAACCGTAAAAGTAGTTAGTGGGACGTAAAGCAAATAGCATTATTATTACTTTTACTTAACTTTGACAGGTTCCTCATTTTCTTCTTTCGTACATGACCTTCCTTCATTAAATCGAGTTCTCTTGCGATCCCAGCGATATTAGGTTTGTGAAACCTTACACGCCCTTCGCGACCCTTCATTTTATTTTGCCACTATCCTCGTTAATCGTACCCTTCTTAAACCAATATTGAAAATTAAAGCCGTCTTAGGGGTCCCCTTAAAGATGTCGGAGAGTGGATCATTAATAAAGAAAGAAATTCTTTTCTTGAGAAGAATAATCTCTTAAAAGTAAATCAAACAGCTTTATGACAAAAGCCTATTTTATAACACATTATACTGAATACACAAGGTAGTGTAAATAAATTAATTTCTTTTTTGTATAAATGTAAGGTCTTAACTCATCAAGATGGTTTTATTGGATTCCTTAACAGTCCAGGAGCCACTTTCCAAGCCGCTGATAACAATAGTTACGGATTTCCTAAATATATAGGATAGCTTTAATAATATTGTATTTTCTTCTTCATAGGCACTTTTTTCTGGATAAACACTGATACTTAGAAGTTCAAGAGATGTTCGTGAATTGAGGCGTGAGTTGTAATTTTGTTGATGAATAACAAGGCTGCAAAAATGTCTTGATAAATCTAATTGGTCTCGTCACAATTTTTATTTCTTGAATTTTCAGGTTTGAATTACGTGAATATTGTTCGGCTTCAATATCATTTTGTGGAACTGCATTTTCCTCTCGATACATAGAAAGTAAAATTCTCCCGCGTGTTTTCATCATAATTCAACTACAACGAATTCGATTACATGTGGGGATTAAGAAATTCATATTTAAATGTGGCGGTTCGTTGACGTCAAAGAAGTACTGTGTAGTATAACTGTGCTTGGGGCGAGCGGAATCAACACATCGCATGCAGAGGATACACATATTTGCATTTATATAGCTTTGAGAACCAAATTTTCCCCTAACAATGACAGCTCCCAGTGCACGTATATTTCTCATATGAGTCACATATTGGTTGACTATGATATATGCCTAGTGTGATCATAAGAATTACAACTAATAAACAAGAAGAATTACTTGAGGTTATTTAAATTATTTTATTTATATGAATATAGTTAAGAGTGCAGTAAGACAAGTGTATTGTATCTTGGTTGCAGTCTTTTAAGATCAGTGAATAGAGAACATTTGAGAAGTGCAAATATTCTTACATTTCATGGGAACAACGGCTGAGAACACTAAATCTGTATCCTTAAAGTTATGTCTGGAACAAAATACAAGATAGGCATTCAACCCAACTACGGTTTTACCGAGATCGATAGCTGCAGTCGCTTAAATGCGGCCAGTATCCAGTATTCAGGAGATAGTGGGTTTGAACCCCACTGTCGGCAGCCCTGAAGATGGTTTTCCGTGGATTCCCATTTTCACACCAGGCAAATGCTGGGGCTGTCCCTTAATTAAGGCCTCGGCTGCTTCCTTTCCACTCGTAACCTTTACCTGTCCCTTTGTTGCCATAAGACCTGTCTGTGTCGGTCCGACGTAAAGCAACTAGTAAAAAATACTACGGTTTTACAATGTAGGATTCTGGAATTCAGATAAACCATACAATGTGTTATAGAAGTGATGTGTACATCAGCGTAGTACCCAGACACTGTCTGTGAACTGATTCCAAGATTCCTTTATGCAGTGTTACTGACCTTCATGGTGTCGACTATTGATGAGTATGGTACTTAGTAAATGACTTGAAACTATGACCTATTGTCTTTAGTACATCGAAATTATTTCATCCCCATGATCTTCAGTTTATTTTAAAAAACACCTCAAATAATATCTGTAATCCTATCAGGGTAGGCATTATTACAAAGAATAAGCATTTGTTGCTAGATGAATAACAGTATTTTAATGATGATACCACGATTGCCAAAACAACATCTCTAAACTGAAAACTGTAATCGATTTTCGCCTACTTACATAGGACGTGCTAGAGATAAATACTCCACAATGGTTTGCTGCATATGGCAGGCGCATGTTGAGTAGACCAACCTGGCAGGCGCATTCCTATGGAAAGAGACGTCAAAGGAAAATCACAATATGTGTGAATATTATAGCAAGTTCATCACAACAAATGTTCAGAATAGCTCCCTTCCTCTTTCACACACACTGCTACTTTTCACCTTATTCTCTCTTGCTTCTTCCTTTCTTCCTTTCCTTCTTATAATAATAATGTTATTTGCTTTACGTCCCACTAACTACTTTTTAAGGTCCTTTCCTTCTTAATCCAGTCACCCTCCAGGGTTGTATTTTCCGTGGAATTCAGCGAGTGATCTCACCTCTACCACCTCAATGGCAGTGTCCTAGAGCGTGAGAATTTGGGTGGGGGATACAGCTGGGAAGGAGGACCAGTACCTCTCCCAGGCGGGCTCACCTGCTATGCCGAACTTCGGCCTTGTGGCGAGCGGGGATGGTAAGATCGGAAGGGATGGACAAGGAAGAGGGAAGGGAGCGTTCGTGGCCTTAGGTGAGGTACCATTAAGGCATTTGCCTGGAGGAGAAGTGGGAAACCACGGAAAACCTTATCGAGGATGGCTGAGGTGGGAATCCAACTCCCTCAACTCAGTTAACCTCCCGAGGCTGAGTGGATGCCGTTTCAGCCCTCATACTACTTTTAAAATTTCCTGGCAGAGCCGGAAATCGAACCTGGGCCTCCAGGGTGGCAGCTAATCACACTAATCATTACACCACAGAGACGGACTATTCTCTCGCACTCTTCTAACCATTGCCGATATGGTTGCTGTTGCTCCATGAAGTTTACGCACAAGGTCAGTCAGCCCTTTTGCAGACAATGTTGCATACATTTGATCGCAAAAAAGTCCGTGGGAGTTAAATGGAGTGATCTTGGAGGAGTAACCCGATAAATATAAACATGAGAAATTGTATATAGGTAATTTTACGGCACATAAATAATAATATAACATACTGCGATCTGGATGGCGTTCGTCTGGATATTACTGTGCATAAGGGCCGCTTCGCACTAGGCGACAGGAATCGGCTCCTGGAATTGCCTAACCACCCACCCGTAATTGTGAAACACTGTTTTAAATGGAGTTCTTCACACTGGGCTACTCTGTAGCCGAGCTACAGAAAGAAACTCGGCGACCAACATTGGAGTAGCTCATTCCCGCTACCGCAACCCTGAAACTGCTCTGTAGCAGTGGTGGCTCGTGGCTCTAAAGTATGGTGAAGAGCTATTACCCGTTCGGTTTCGAGCGACAGATTTAGGAACTTCTTTCTTTCTTTCTTTCTTTCTTTCTTTCTTTCTTTCTTTCTTTCTTAATCTGTTTACCCCCCAGGGTTGGTTTTTCCCTCAGACTCAGCGAGGGATTCCACCTCTACCGCCTCAAGGACAGTGTCCTGGAGCTTCAGACTCTGGGTCGGGGGATACAACTGGGGAGGATGACCAGTACCTCTCCCAGGCGGCCTCACCTGCTATGCTGAACAGGGGCCTTGGTGGGGGATGGGAAGATTGGAAGGGATGGACAAGGAAGAGGGAAGGAAGCGGCCGTGGCCTTAAGTTAGGTACCATCCGGGCATTTTCCTGGAGGAGAAGTGGGAAACCACGGAAAACTACTTACAGGATGGCTGAGGTGGGAATCGAGCCCACCTCTACTCAGTTGATCTCTCGAGGCTGAGTGAACCCCGTTCCAGCCCTCGTACCACTTTTCAAATTTCGTGGCAGAGCCGGGAATCGAACCCGGGCCTTCGGGGTGGCAGCTAATCACACTAACCACTACACCACAGAGGAGGACAAGATTTAGGAACTACGTGTTGTTTTTGGTTGTTTTGTACTCGTACCTCGCACCTGTGACTGGCGGAGGGTCCAGCACGTGACCACGATTTATTGAATTTAATGTTTCGTCATGACCACGAAAAGCTAGTTCTTGCTTACTTAAATAGATCACTGCATCAATTACCAACTGAAGGAAAAGCCTATTTAAATGTACATTTTCACTGAACTCTACAATTACAATATACAGTCTGGTATTTTCCTTCAGGACATCAGAGATCGTATTTTGGTTTGTTTCCAATGTCTTGTAATCTAGCTGCCG
Source organism: Anabrus simplex (assembly GCF_040414725.1). Classification (NCBI taxonomy): domain Eukaryota; kingdom Metazoa; phylum Arthropoda; class Insecta; order Orthoptera; family Tettigoniidae; genus Anabrus; species Anabrus simplex. The sequence goes on along the minus strand of NC_090265.1, from coordinate 1,155,378,968 downwards.
TATTTTATGTTCTGCAGAGTCTGAGTGCTTATGTAAAGAACGTGTTATGTTCAAAAGGGCTGAAAATCCTTCTTTATTCCAAACGTTATTTTTATTGATAAAAGGCAAGCAGGCCCAACAAAACAACTTCTGTAGAGCTGGAAAGGAGCACAACCATGGAAATTCTTTAAACCACGATCGTTTGAAACTAATATTGTAAGATTTACCGGAATGTTTCACTTCTTTTGTAGCACACATTTGCAGTGAGTCAGTAGCGCGATCAAAACGTAGAGCTTCATTCTGATCTTCGTTTCTCCAACGTGAAAATAGTGTTTATAATAAAATGCACACTATGTCATAAATAGGATACATATTTAAATTAAACAGCACAACACTACGGATGAAGCACGAAACGTAAGTACTCGCACTTCACACAGGATGACGCAGGGAAAACGAAACATTCCGCACTTCCGGTAACTTCACTAGCACATTCCGCTAAGTGAAAATTACGCGGGTGACGTCACGGTTGTCATGGCAACCGCCAAGTCCAAGCGCTAGGAGGGAGCACTTGGGAGGTAGAGGCAGCTGCGGAATCTCTCGTCTTCACTCAGTCACACGCGCCGTACTGTGGCCGACAGCCGGCGCTTTCGTGAGTTCCCCTGGTTCTCATCAGGTGATGAGGTGCTCCAAACGCCGTACAATAAAACATTTTCTTTCCGTAAAACCAACAACTGTCATAAGAAAAATAAAGTTAAGTAATTCATTATAGTAAAAATAAGTGGTGAAGTGGCACTTCACCTACTTCACCTGAAAAGCCGCCCCTGCTCTGTAGCCAAATACTCGCCCTCAGTTGCGTTCCGTTTTGAATTCCGTTTAGTTTCATTGTACATTCCAAGTTCCTTCTCATTACGTATTCCGTTTCAAAATACTATACTAAGAAACATAAAATAAATTGTGTTCATATGGACAATCCATCAGGACAAGTAGATCAAATTAACACGGAAGATTTAATTATAAAAATTATACAGCTGTCTGGAACTTAAACTGTGACAATATAGTAATAGAGTTGAGAGTAAGTAGTTACCAGTATCTCAGTTCAACTTACCTCAAAGTTAAGGCTATCTTTTTCCTTGGCAGGTATTGCTTTTCTAAAGTTGGTATTCGCACATATTTGACATTATGATGTAACTAAAAAACTAGGTACTATCATCAAACAAATCATCGAATAGTATACCGGGTGATTAAGCCGAACCTTCCAATGAAGATTTATGCAACCCGACTTACGTGTGACATGGTTATAAGGTGGATATTCCCTTTCAGGCGAACTGTATGGTATTAATATCCAGTGAGCACATTTTGCGTACGATTCTGAACCCTACCGACAGGTTATATCGTCCGCTCGCAAAAAATGACGCATTGAATGTAACTATGTTAATGTGTCGTGTCTCGTGACCGGGTGTTACGAAGAGGGGAATCGATGCATAAAACTAGGTAACAGTGCAGTAATTAATGTCTTAAGCACCGAACCGGATGGCGTATGTTCTCTACACTCGTCGTTCTACCAGCAAGTTCACACCAGTGCAGCGTAGTGGATATGGTTAGGCGTTAGCGTAGTAATCAAGGGAAAATACCATCGGCGGTTCGAATCCTGCATCGTTCGAACGTTCATGCATCGGTATGATATCTGAATGCGGAAACTAATAATAATAATAATAATAATAATAATAATAATAATCTAATAATCATAATAATAATGTTATTGGCTTACGTCCCACTAACTACTTTTACGGTTTTTGGAGACTCCGAGGTGCCGGAATTTAGTCCCGCAGGAGTTATTTTACGTGCCACTGATCTAAGGACACGAAGCTGACGTATTCGAGCACCTTAAAACACCACCGGACTGAGCCAGGATCGAACCTGCCAAGTTGGGGTCCGAAGGCCAGCGCCTCAACCGTCTGAGCCACTCAGCCCGGCAATACGTAAGCTCAGGCCCACGTTTGTTACATGTGAACAGTAGAACGACGGTGTTATTTACCTTGTGCCCTGCGGATACTCCGCTGGTTAGGGCCGGAATGTAATCTCTGCTGTCATTCGGCATGTTTTCCCAGAGGGATACGTTGACATGCTCCTCAATTTTGGGGAAAGACGCCTAAGGACAACAGGCGTGATTATCAAGCAGCCATCAGTCCGCAATAGACCCGTTATATCGGGTGAAACATAAGAGGCCGTTCTGGTGACAGCTCGTAATAATCCACACATCAGTACAAGGCCGATTGAACAATAGCCGTCTAGCGAATACTGCATGAACATACATTTTACCCATACCAACTTGAGGTACACCAAGATCTCCATCGGTGAGATTTCGAAGCTCGAATGGAGTTCTGTCGGTGACTATTAGGCAGGCTGTACAATGATGCAGCATTCGTATCGCACATCTTGTTCTCGGACGAATCGCTCTTCTACAATAATGGGAACGTCAATTGCACTATTGGAGTCCGGACAATCCTCACTGGTGCGACAGGCTACTTATCAAGTGCGATGGGGAGGTGAATGCATGGTGTGGAATCTTGGAGGGTCGCCTGATTGTACCTTATTTCTTTGAGGGCCCTCGCTACCTGCACCTTCTGCGTCAGGAGCTCCCACAGCTGCTGGAGGATGTGCCCATGCACGATCGTTTGACAACGTGATTGCAACAGGATGGAGCTCCGCCACATTCGATTTCAACCGTTCGTAACCATCTGAACGAGGAACTGCCAGGGAAATGTATAGGACGAGGAGGCCCTGTTTCTTGGCCCGCTAGATCACCGGATTTAACACCGTTAGACTTCTTCTTGTGGGCGCATTTGAAGAACGTCGTTTACACTCAAGCGCCAGAAAACTCCAACCAGCTCCGGCAACTCATCACGGACACCTGCCGAGCAATTACACCTGGAATGCTTTAACGCGCAAGACGATCTATTGGACACCGGGCCCGAATATGCATAAAGCAAAACGGTGATTACATCCAGCATTTGTTGGGATAAAACATCGTCAGGGCAGTTGTGTTTCTATTATTTCCGGTCTGAATGTGTCTGGCCTGCTAAATAATCGGCCCTTCTTAGGGCCACAAACACATTCATTCACACACAATTTGCATGAAAGTGGGTGTTGAACCTACATTACGTGCGGTGCGTATTAAACAAATATTTTTAAAATATGAAATCTTCGGCCCGCAATCGAGCCTCCCACCTCACACGTAATCCCTCTACGCCCCGCCCTTTGCAACTTCGCCACCGGTCCGTACGCCTCACTGTACTCTTACTGCAGTCACAATATCAATTTAGTGTTTTACCGGCGTGTCAGGTTCATATGATCTAGAAGGTACACCCATGCCTTCCAGTGTTTAATGCGTGTATAATATTACGGCGTCCTATCATGGCGAGGCGGTAAATACCAAGATATCCGGTTGTGTTGTCTGAGTATACAGGCAGGGCAGATGTTTGCAGGACGGATGAATATTGTGGGTTGCATAAAACTACATTGGAAGGGGCAGCAGAATCACTCTGTACCGTATCCTCTCTTAAATTCGGCCTAGCTCAGGGTAGAAGCGCGCGGTACGTCCGTATATGGCCAATAAAATATCTACTTATTAAAGTATACTAAAAGTATACGGACAGGAAATCCGTACATATAAAACTAGTGAATGAGAACTCACTTAATCGGGTGTGATAGATTTATTAAGCTAGAGACATGAATTAAAATCATACTAACCAAATAACAAAATCAAACAAAAAATCGACCATTACAATTGGTTAAAGAAAGCAATATGATTATTTACATGAATTGACATATTAACACTCATTTACAAAATATAAACGGGCAACGAACCGGAAAATTAAGGTCTCGTCGCATGGAATATGAGTATGTTTCACTACTTCATTTGGTTGACCGCCTCGTTAAGTTCCCAGTTCCTTGCCCGAAGGTTTGATCTAAAACCGTCCATGTGATACGAAAATAATATCTCGTACTCTAGTAATTGGCCTAATTTACTAATGTACATTCCGAATAGTGGGACACAAATATATAAAATATTTGTTCAGGTCTGCGTCTAAATTACCCATCCAAAACAGCACCGAATCTTATCAAATGTGTCCGTACCCATGAGCAAAGGATAAGGACAGAACCTCGCTTCCCCCAAATTAGCCATCCGGCCAAGGTCTCCCCGTTAGTCAACAAAGGACAACATCACAATACAAAAAATAACATAAATGCACTGGACACAACAACAAATAACACAAGATAAATGTGCATAAATCTCACCTGTAAAATAAAACTCACACAAAATATGCACTGAAGTTGATACAGACGCCGGGATTCGATCCCAACCTACTCAGGCTCCGAAAATTACATACATCGTAAAGATACAGCACTACCGCATTTCTCGACACGACAAGGGACATCAGCTGCTTAGCAGCAGACATAAAATAACTGGGGCTCGTGGTATTGGCATTTCATGGAAATAACGGTATTCATTGTAAAGACTTTCACTCATTCTAAACTAGGCCCTCAGCGTACAGCTGGCTCGGGGTATTCCTCTACCTGGTAGACAACTTATTTGATCGGAACTTGGCCGACCTCTTGGCTACAACTGGCACGAAATCTCACTGACAAATACAGCTCACAGTCCACACATTCATTCCATTAAAACAGGCTGGCTTATCAATTCATATATACATCAAGGCTCCAAATAAAGCACCATGGCTTCATAGCCTTTCGTTTCGGCCCCGTAAACATGCTCATGGCAATTCTAGCCTCACACATAAAGGACCCTTAGTTCGATTACGGTTACATTCATAAAGTTGCCTGCCACCACATTTGAAGACCGTGATCTATTTCCAATGTTGAAAGCTTTCCCATTACATCTCCTTGCAGATGAAAATTCTCATGCATAGAAATATCCTGACATGATGCTGTCTTTGGTCTACTCTGTATAATATCGCGACGCTGATGGCGCGCAGTGCATTGGGTATTATGAAGAATCTGCCAAACATCTCTATCAAAAATCAACTCATATAGGAATAAAGTACTATTAACTAATGCACACACCTATATCTATTCTACTCTATCCCTTGTTCCCATCTAATTTAAATATGACACTTAGCTCGGTGCCTGAACATGCATACAGCCCTGAACTTATTTAATTTCATTTAAACCGAGCTCGATAGCTGCAGTCGCTTAAGTGCGGCCAGTATCCAGTAATCGGGAGATAGTGGGTTCGAACCCCTCTGTTGGCAGCCCTGAAGATGGTTTTCCGAGGTTTCCCATTTTTACACCAGGAAAATGCTGGGGATGAACCTTAATTAAGACCACCGCCGCTTCCTTTCCATTCCTAGGTGTTTCCTATCCCATCGTCGCCATACGACCTATCTGTGTCAGTGCGACGTAAAGCAAATAGCAAAAAAAAGTTCATTTAAACTGAGCAAAGCAAATACCGCACTGGTTTACATTTAAAAATTAATTAACTGGTTTGAGAAAGACTTAACTTAGCAGCCATTTCTCCATCAGCGACGTGTCGCATGACCGCTATGTCATGCTTGCTTAGCCCATTATGACGGCACTCAGGACAGGGATGAGGGTCCTCGCCTCGAGTCCTGTCTGCACCATGACTGTCGTTTGCTTGATCGTGGAATTTTCTGGATTGGTGGATTTACCTCAGTACATCTACTTCACCGCTTAGCGTGATCGTACACAAGACTACAACCTTAGTTAGGCTACTCAGATATGAGTCCCAATCCGTGCGGCACTAATTACGAGACTCAGTCTGGTTGTAATGAGTTCTTGACAGCGGTTATATTTTATACGGCTCGCACACATTATTACCACGATCCGCGTTCGCGTTATAAATGTTTTTACTACTTAAATCGTCATTAACTCTTGTGAGCCCATTCATGGCGATTGTACAATAATCTGATAATAGTTTCACAAGTGAATGTATCTAATACGTTCGCGAATTACGCCAAGCCGCACTTGGCGTTTCAAAACACTGAATGAGTATCAACTGAGGGTCTTTCTGTAACACAAGTGAATCTAAGAATCTTGAGAGTGCGCTTCCTGTAACACTATTAAGAGCGCTTCTTCTGATTCGAATGAGACAGATTCATGCGACATGAATGAGAGAATGAGAGTGCTTCCGCCCTAGCGGCAGCATTTTATAGCCTCAAAGACCACTGACCTCGAGGGTACTCTCCGTCTAACAGACTGTACTCCTTTGTGACTGCCTTCCAGATGTCAGCGGCCACTTCTACAAATACGCACCTCTCTCAATTCAGCACAAGTAAATAATATTATCGACTCCTGACATTCGATAATTCTGTTCTTAGTTATGTGTAGAGTCAGATCAGTGGAATTTAGCATGGTGGCGGGGGCGGATTTATTGATTTAAATTCAGATGATTCCAGCCCTGAGAAGGAGAGGTTTGTCAACCTGTGAGAATTGTTATGTAGATCCCCTCGTTTAAGTATCAACACCTTCCAGGTTGTTGCTCTTGGGCTTGATGATATAGTAGGGGTCTGCATGAATGAAACCACGGCTTGCGGCTCAATTCCAACTCGAGGAATTCCTTTCTTTCGGATCAATACGGGGTTCCCACGGCCTATGGCACGGCCATCCAGGGTTCCTGCCTTCACTCCCTGCGACTCTATGACGCGCTAAATAAAATTATGCCACGGTGATCTTATAAGTAAATTGAAGCATATTACGATATGGTTCAACACGGTATAGAAAAGTCCTTTTTCCAAAATATCTTTCAACATAGGATGAGGACGAGACCTACGACGCGTTCTTTCCTACTTTCTTTTTGACAATAACAAGAACAACAAAAGACCCTCCACCATCTTAAATATCGGCCGTTTTTTATCACCTTGTTGATCTTGTTATTGTCGAAAAGAAAGAAGGAAAGAAAGTTTCATAGGTTTCATTCACATCCTATGTTGAAAGATCGTTTGGAATTAGGAAACATCTGTAAACTGTTAAATTATTAGTTACGTCAGAATGTCAAAGAAATCTTATGATGAACTCTTCGAAAGTGTGAAAGAAAATATCACGGGAGTGGATACCAAGTTGAGAAAAGCAATACCAGCTAAAGAAAAATTGGCCTTAACTTTGAAGTAAGTTGAACTGAGATGCTGGTCGTTACTTGAGACCACCCATTTATCTTCTCAACTCTATTACTACATTCGTCACAGTTTAAGTTCCAGATGGCTGTATAATTTGTATAATGAAATCTTCCGTGTTTATTTGGTCCACTTGTTTGGATAGATAATACTGAATATGCTTCTTTTTCTTCTCCTCCTCCTCCTCGTCCTCCTACAGCTTTTCCCACACTGGTTGGGTCACGGGTTCGAACTGAATACGATATGTGGATCCGGGCCTCTATTAAGGCCGAATACCCTTCCTGGCGGCAACCCTATGTCGAAGGATATATTTTCTGTTAAGTGTTTCAATGCTGTATGGTAGTTTTATTTACAAGTTGCTTTACGTCGCACCGACACAGATAAGTCTTATGGCGACGATGGGGCAGGAAAGGGCTAGGAGTGGGAAGGAAGCAGCTGTGGCTTTTATCAAGGTACAGCCCCAGCATTTGCCTTGTGTGAAAATGGAAAACCACGGTAAACCATCTTCAGGGTTGCCGACAGTGGGGTTCGAACCCACTATCTCCCGAATACTGGATAGGCTACTGGCCGCACTTAGGCGACTGCAGCTGTCGAGCTCGGTGTGTATGGTAGTATGATGTGTTGTGTCAATATGAAGAGGAATGTGTTGGGACACAAACAAGAAAACCCAGTCCCAGGAATTGAACATACAGTTAAAACCTCCGACCCAGCTAGTAATCAAACGCGGTGCCCTCTAAACCGAAGGGCGGCGTGCTGACCATTCAGCCTAGGAATCGGACATCATTCATACTGAATGTAAATTATTTTATGTTATTTTGTACAATATTCACAAAACTAAAATCGTATTCCAGCATAAATTCCACAAGTTAATACGGTACAGTATGATTGTACGAGAGTTATCACTACCGAATGGTTTAATGGATTTTATGTTATTTCGTTCGTTCGGCTGGTGACTGGTGATATTGAAATCAGAACTCTGAAGAATTCCCTCTTGATAATTGCGTGGCTTATTAATGGCTCACTACCAGTGGCGGTGGGCTCTCAGGAGCACATAAGCACGTGAACACCCAGTTTTAATACATCTTTACGCATTCATGGATAATTTAAAACTTTCCTTTCTTTCGACCTGATTTCGACAATCGATCGAAAGCATTCGACTTATATCGAAGCTCCGTTACACCGACAGTTGTTCGTTTTGACTGACAGTGCAGCGAGCACACTGGGCAATGCACTATTTTGCTGAAGATTATACGCACGCGCAAAGCAGATGGCGTCATGGTTTATGCACTGATATTCCCATTAGCGAGGAGCACGGTAAGGTACGTGTCTTGCCGTCTAGAGCCACCCTCAAACCAGTGGCAGTATTACAGTTGACCACAAGAGTCCGCCACCTCCCCTATTTTGGTTAGCCACAGCTTCCCGGGAGCTACTATTGCATTACATTACCGGCAGATTTCGCTGGTAATTCTGAATAGGCATTATTTTCTAGCTCGTTAGTGAACAGGTGTTCGTAATCGCGGGAAAAAGTTTGCTTTGCCTTGTGATTGGAATATCCTTTCAAGTTAAATTTATTTGAGAGTTGTGTTTTGCTTCTCTGTTTGTATGGTTTGTAACTACGGTATTTTAGTGTAAGAGCAAATGAATTCAGTTCAGGTAATTTTAACCAGCGAGATATTGACCTATCAGGATAAGTTAGAAATTAACAGGCTTGGACCGGACAGACCAGAATTGGTTATCGAAAAAGTTACAAAAACTGACCAACGCGAGTATAGGCGTAAGTTTAAGAGAGAAGTGTACGAAATACGCAAGTGGCTTTGTGAATGTAGATCTAGAAATACGCTTTTTTGTTTGCCCTGTTTATTGTTCAGCAAAGAAAGAAGTGTATGGAATTCAGCTGGGTGCGCAGACTTTGCTCATTTGAGTGCAAAATTAAATAAAAATGAAAATTCTCGGGCGTCCGCCTCTGTGATGTAGTGGTTTGTGTGATTAGCTGCCACCACCGGAGGCCCAGGTTCGATTCCGGTTCTGCCACGAAATTGGAAAAGTCGTACGAGGGCTGGAACGGGGTCCACTCAGCCTCGGGAGGTTAAATGAGTAGAGGAGGGTTCGATTCCCACCTCAGCCATCCTGGAAGTGGCTTTTCCGTGGTTTCTCACTTCTCCTCCAGGCAAATACCGGGATGGTCCCTAACTTAAGGCCACGGCCGCTTCCTTCTCTCTTCATTGTCTATCCCTTCCAGTCTTCCCATCCCTTGCAAGGCCCCTTTTCAGTATAGCAGGTGAGACCGCCTGGGCGAGGCACTGGTCATCCTCCCCAGTTGTATCCGCCGACCCAGAGTCTGAAGCTCCGGGACACTGCCCTTGAGCCGGTAGAGGTGGGATCCCACGCTGAGTCCGAGGGAGGGTAAACAGATAAATAAGAAGATGAGGAAGGCAATTCTCATGTACACAAAAACGCGAGTGTTGAATTCTCCAAGACGAGAATAATTAACATGTGATACTGTAGAACCCTGATTAACTGAGATAATCTGGAGACTATTGGGTAAATTTCTAACAATTATTTTTAAAATCGACCGATAAATGCGGTACACATTCTTTCTATGCTTCTCGTCATACCCAGGTGAACTTCGCGCTATTTGAAAACCAAGAATACTGCTCGTATCCTTCAATGTTCGCAGTTCAGTAAAGTTATTATGAATTTTACATGCATTCTACACTAACACAGCAGGCTCCGTGGTGCAGGAGTAGCGCGCCTGCCTCTTTTCCGGATGCCCGGGGTTCGATTCCCGGCCAGGTCAGAGATCTTTACCTGGATTTGAGGCCTGGTTCGAGGTCCACTCAGCCTACGTGATTACAATTCAGGTGCTATCTGACGGTGAGGTGGCAGCCCCGTTCTAGAAAGCCAAGAATAACCGCCGAGAGGATTCTTCGTGCTGTCCACACGATACCTCATAATCTGCAGGCCACCGGGCTGACCAGCGGTCGCTTGGCAGGCCATGGGGTTTGGTTTTGTTCTACACTAACACCCAGGTGAACTTTGTGCTATTTAAAAACCAAGAATAGTGCTCGCATCCTTCAATATTCGCAGTGTAGTACAGTTATTATGAATTTTACTTTTGTTCTACACTAACAGATTAGTCTAGTATAAAATTTATCCTCAGTTACAGGGGTTCTACCATATTATTTGTGAAAAAGGAACCGTACAAGGAACTTTTAGTGAAGTTATTTAGGTATATATGTTATCTTTTTGCTGATTTGAGACATGAGCAAAAATGTTGTTGTGAATCCCCTAAACATTTTGTCACGAGCCGCCACTGCTCACTACTGAGGTTGTCAATGAACGCATTCTAGAAGTTTATCAAAATTTTTATCCACTTGATATAAGTGTTACTACAAATTTAAAAATGGTTTAGGAAGTTTTAAAATGATTTTGAAATAGAATACGTAACGAGAAGGAACATGATATGTACAATGACACTGAAAGGAATTATGAACGGAACGCAAATGAGCGCGAGTAGCTTAATGTGAAGACCCCAAAACAAAGCGATGGTTCACCAGTTGTCCCCAGCTGGGATTGTGTAATCTGCCTCGACGACCGGTAGTGGGAGTAAGCTACTTCAAGATCGGTCTCTGGGCTTTTTCCTGTAGCTCGGCTTGGATGTATTCATGTCATTTAAGTGTTATACAGTTATATATACATGAACAATAGATGCACGATTAAATAATACATGAAAAATACTTGTTTGTTTATTTTTATTTCATTGTTTAGTACTTAAATCCTCCAAATTTAAATACACTTGCCTTCGGTTACGCTCACGTAAAGACTCAAAATGGCGGCTCCATAAGTAACATTCGTGTCTTGACCTCCCCAGAGTAATCTTGTTACAGGGTAGCACACGTGAAGAACTCCATTTTAAAACAATGTTTCACAAGCACGGGCAGCTGGTAGACGATTCCTGTCGGCTGGTGTGAAGCGGCGCTAAGGTGCAACTTCTTGTCGTTCATTACAATGACACTCTCCAGATGTAAGCAGCTTAATAACGTGGTCGTTTATTTGCTATGTATTTGATTACACCAGGCTGAAGGTTTACGCGCTAGATTTGCTTATACCCTGAGCAATGCACATAATTCTCACACGGTGTTTCAGTAGGTTGAGTTCCCCGATAGTCCGCAGTCCATGGAATATTCGGCAACTTGTCCGAATTTTCGTTGTTGCGTGTAGTCGTTTTGTTCATTAGAATGAAAGCTCCTATAGCGGAAAAGGTAGCCCACGTGTTCCACTACAAAATACTGCAGAACTACTGATAGTAATGTTATTGATTTTATGTCACTCTTATTATGCTTATGGTTTTCGGAGACGCCCAGGTGCTGGAATTCTGTCCCACTGAAGTTCTTTGACGTGCCAGTAAATCTACCGACATGAGGATGACGTATTTGAGCATCTTCAAATATCTCCAGACTGAGCCGGGATCGAACCCGCCTACTTGAGATCAGAAGGCCATTGCTCTACCACCTGACCTACCCAGCCCGGCGACAGAATTACTCATGAGCAACAAGAAGATGAGCGTGTGCGCTTGAACGGGTGAAAACTTAGCATATTATCTACAAAAGCTCGCTTTACTACGCCTACGGCTATATCTCATGCTGCTTTTGTATTTATTTCGCTGGTTACTTTTCACTCTTTCCGCTGCGACAAGCTCTAACGATAAGTCATGCAAATTGTTACAAGATACTCAGTATATTGCGGAGCGAAATTTGAACAGCGCGATCGTTAACACTTGTGGTACTTTACGCTGAAATTCGAGGTAGTAAGGACCTGCTCAGTTCACTCGGAAGACCATGGGTTCGATTCCCCACCAGGAGATCAAAACTTTATACTCGAGACTTCCATTTCTAGAGCGACATAGGGCCTTGGGTCCACTCTGTCTACACCAAAAATGGTTCACAGTTTAACTCCTTGGGCTAAGACGATCCGGCATAGAAATAGACTCTATCTCACTTAGTGCCAAGGTTACGGATCATGGAAGTCATTGCCTTTCACACCTCTAAGAATTGTTATAGTCTTTAGAGACATTAATTTGTGTTGTATTAAATGCTAACAATTTTAAATAGTACTTACTGTAACCATGTATTATATGTATGCACACAGTATCTTGTGGATTGCAATATAAATTTCAACGTAGTGTATGTTGCTGAAGATAAAAATTAATTAATGATACCAATAAATTTACAGCAAGACCACGTGGAATAAATATTTTATAGTTAGTGTACTTGGGTTTAACTGTTGAAATATTCACTGTACGAGTGTTATCACTACCGAATTGTCTAATGGATCTTATGTTATTTCGTTCGTTCGGCTGGTGACTGGTGATAATGAAATCATAATGCCGAAAAATTCCCTCTTGATAATTGTGTAGTTCATTAATGGTTCACTACTGAGGTTGTTAATGAATGCATTCTGGAATTTAATCAAAACATTGATCTACTTGGTATAAGTGTTACTACAAAATTGGAAATGGTTTAGGAAGTTTTGAAGTGATTGAAATGTAATGAGGCGTTAAATAGAAGACTTTAGTGGTTTTATACGCATTTTATATGAGACACATGACTGACGATGAGACTGGTCATATGTTTCAAATGTAATCGTCTTTGTTAAAAAACTAAAATTCGATGATAACCGAATATCAGTGTTTAATGCTGTGATGTCGATGGTAGTTACACTTGAATGGCTTAAGCAGTTTGTTTGTTTAGGAACCATAATTTTCAATGAAGTGTTTCGGAAATTAAGACATGAGTTTAGATATTCTGGATTGTGATCAAATCTAAAGAAAAACAGATTGGCTGTATCGGAGGTACGGATGCAAAGTTTATGGTGCAGAAAATGTTAGTCTTTGAGACAGAAATAAAGCAGACTGAATTAGATGTAACAATAATATTTGTCCACAACGCAACACCAAAGTGCTTGGTGACAGCTTCTCAAATCTTGTGAAACTCGACTAGCCGATCTGATTGCTCCACTGGGGGTTAGTCACCCTGCACAAGCTGCTGGCGGTCAGAGATAGACTGCCTCGTCATCTACATCCGATTCCCAGACAACAAGTTACACAGGTGTGGGATAACTGCTGGACTCTATGTCCTGCTATGCGAACGCACCACCCCCACTTTCTTGAGCTTGAGCTTGAGCTTGAGAAATAATAATAGTGCAAGGACACCTATATAAATCCCTAATGGCAGGCAACCACGTATTACTTAAGTGACAAATAGTGTCCCTTTTGAAATACGTATTTCCACAGCTTCCCGTGTAATCCCAGACCTTTAGTGTTTAGTATTGTTAAGAGCTCGAACATCGGGTCGGCGGATGCAGGGTGAGTCTGGGCCTACAAGAGGTCATGGTTGGTCCGTGGTCCAACAGCTCTTCACTCTGACCACAAACCGAGCACAGGAGGGATGGCCACGGCTCTACGCCTCTGAATTCTGGAGACGGAGAGGGGCTGGCCCCACCTTCGGCTGTCTTGAAAGTTGTTTTCCGTGGTTTTCCATTCTCCTGCACTAAGGTGAATGCCGAGACAGTTCCTAGTATAGGCAATAAACGCCTACCCCCTCACTTTCTCCAAGCATCTCCTGGTCTGAGAGACGGCGTCACTGTCTAAGAGGCTCACCTCCCCCTTCTAGGAAGGAATGAAACCATGCTAGTAGTAATTGAACATCTTGGAACGCGACATAGATAGGGCGTGCTCAGCTTGCTGATTTGTCTGGCTGGTTGAGAAGGTTATTACGTTGGTGTTCCTTGATACGAGTACCTATGGAACCGGAATGTTTGGCCAATGTATACCTTGCCGCAAGTGCAGGGAATTTTGTACACCCCAGGGTGTATTTTGTACGGCTTATTACTAAGAGTGGTGCAGCCCTTGCAAGGCAGACCCTTCAGCGATGACGGGCACCATGTGTTATAAGTACAATGTACCTTTAAAAAAAATTAAGGAAACACGATCTTGCACGGAGAAACTTTATTTTACAGGCACATAAAAACACATACAAGTACACATTGCTATTCAACATACTCACTATTCTTATCCAAGCTCCTTGTTCCTCTACATCAATACATCGATGTTGGCAAGACAGAAATCTGCTTCCAGTTTCTGAAGCCACGCCATGTCGTTCATCCTCGTGCTTCATCAATGATCCGAAGAGATGGAAATCATTGGAGGCCTGGTTGGACGGTCGTCGCTCAGCCTAGCTCGACAAGGTTTGCCTTTTTCTAGGTGAGATGAAGAATGTATCTTTTGGGGGAGGGGGGTGCCGTGAGGCTCCGCCCCGCCTCACAGCCCGTGGTGACCTACCTGTTTGGACAAATGACCGACAAGCGAGTACTAACGCAGGAACATAGCCTAGTACAAGAGTACAGAATAACTTGAGGTGCAAAGGCTAGTCTTCTGCCAGCTACTTCCACCCCTCCGTAAAGGAGAAGTTATGAGAAACCTCCCTAAACCCACCAGGCAATCCCATATCTCCTTTCGGCACTGGTTACTCTGTCGCGGTCGTACCAAGTCATCCCCAGCACTAGACCACTGCCGCTCAAGAGCCACTGTCACCCCCGGTCCATGGCCGCCTGCAAGGCTTTCAAGGTGGAAAATGGAGAAGAAATAAAATAAAAAAGAAATTTTGACGCGCGGTCGAGAGAGAATAAATAAAAGTAGTCTTGCAAACGACCATGCGGATGGCCAGTAATGCGAAAGCTCTTCCCAAAGGAGCTACTTCGCATACCCCCTTCAAGTTAGGATATTATTGCAGCTGCCACTTATAACATTAAGGACGGACCGCACAGAGAATGCGGTGCCGCACCATTGTTGTCACAGCGCTGGTGGTGGTGCTGAATATTGTTTTAAGAGGACGTACAACAGGGCAATCATCCTCCGATAACACTAATCAGAGGAGGGGGGGAGTACAGGGGATTCGACAATTAAAAGAATGAAGGTAACGGCCAAAGAAAGACTCCACTACGGGCATGAAAATGAAAGATTCCCTAGGCCTCGTGACCTAATACCGTCGGGGTCTGAAATGAACAAGAGTTGATCAACAGAGGTCGGGGAGGACAGGTGAAAGTGGGGAGCCTGGCACAAGCAATGCCAGGGCTCAGCTAAAGACCCCGTGGTCGCCAACCCACGCTCC
This sequence comes from Anabrus simplex, assembly GCF_040414725.1. Taxonomy (NCBI): domain Eukaryota; kingdom Metazoa; phylum Arthropoda; class Insecta; order Orthoptera; family Tettigoniidae; genus Anabrus; species Anabrus simplex. The sequence continues at coordinate 1,155,363,670 of NC_090265.1, read as the reverse complement.
CGGAGTTAAGAGTCCCTTGAGCCCCTTTTAGTCGCCTCTTACGACAAGCAGGGGATATCGTGAGTGTTATTCTACTGTCCCCACCCACAAGGCAAGTTAAAGTATATTAAAGCTCTCCCACAAACTTTACGTCTGGTAGAGGAGAAATAACTGACATGGCGAGCATCACATATCGACTGGCATTCATCTCTGGTCTTCTGGAGGTAATTCCCGTAATATTAACGTTGTTACTGCTGATTGACTAGATACTAAGGAATAGTACAGGACAAGGTATATTGTGGAAATCATATTAAGGAGGTTGACAAGAAAGGTTACAGATTTCTCCACACGGTTATAAGGGTATTTTGGGGGTGTATTAAGGATGCAAAGGAGAGGGCGTATAAGTCTCTGGTAAGACCCCAGTGTATGGGATCCTCACCAGGACTACTTGATACGAGAACTGGAAATAATTCAAAGGAAAGCAGCACCATTTGTTCTTGGTGTTTTCCGACAAAGTAGTAGTAGTAATACGAAAATGTCACAAACTTTGGGCTGGAAAGACTTGGAAGTAAGGAGACGAGATGCTCGACTATGTGGTTTGTTTCGAGCTCTCAGTGGTGAGTTCGCGTGGCATGATATAAGCAGACGAATAAGCTTGAGTGGTGTTTTCAAAAGTAGGAAAAAAGTATGAAGATAAAGTTGGAAATCAAGAGGAAAAATATTCGTTTATAGGAAGAGGAGTTAGGGACTGGAATAATTTACCAAGGGAGAAGTTCAATATATTTCCAAATTATTTGCAATTATTGAAGAAAAGACTAGGGAATGTGCCACCTGGACGACTACCCTAAATGCAGATCAGTGGCGATTGATTGATTGATTGATTGATTGATTGATTGATTGATTGATTAATTGGTTGATTGATTGATTGATTGATTGATTGACAAGGAGGCAGGAGATATCGTGGGTGTTATTCAACTGCACCCACCCAGGAGAACGATCAATTGATTGGTTTTTTTTTTTTTTTTGCTAGTTGCTTTACGTCGCACCGACACAGATAGGTCTTACGGCGACGATGGGGCAGGAAAGAGCTAGGAGTGGGAAGGAAACGGCCATGGCCTTAATTAAGGTACAGTCCCAGCATTTGCTTGGTGTGAAAATGGGGAAACCACGGAAAACCATTTTCAGGGCTGCCGACAGTGGGGTTGGAACCTACTATCTCCCGAATAGTGGATACTGGCCGCAATTAAGCGACTGCAGCTATCGAGCTCGGTAATTGATTGATTGAGTGATCAGTGGCTTATACTGGGATCAAGACGTGGGCTACCAGAAGAGAGAGGACAGAGGAGAGACAGAAGACAGAAGAAAGACTTAGGTTACCCCTTTTTCGTTGGTAGATTTACTGAACGTGAAGCCTTCAGCGTTTTGAGCTGTAGTCAATAGGCAACGGAGAAGCCTGTTGTGTTGTGAAATCTGCTTCACAAGCCTCTGCACTGGCCTCTGCTGCTGCCAATACTCAACCCCTGATTAGTGGAGAATGTTTTCAGCCAAAGGTTTAGCAAATTTAAGTCCGGCTTTGTGGCTAAATGGATAGAATGCTTGCCTTTGGTCCGATGGCGTCGGATCAATTTTCAGAATCAACCCCCTCATACTGTTAAATCCCCTGGCTTGGGGACTGGGTGTTTATGACGTATTTGCCATTCATTTTATCCTCAATAGGACATCACCAACCCTACACATATGCCATGCACCGTTATTATTATTATTATTATTATTATTATTATTATTATTATTATTATTATTAAGTACAAATGCTGAATTTTACAGCGATCGTACCCATCGTTCACTGGTTTATTAGCTTCCTCGGGAGATCAGTGGTGGTGTCTGACCTATGATCACGGGTTCGATTCCAACCAACAAAAGGGAGCCTGAATGATTGCATTTCATTTTTGCAGTTGTACCTATAAAAATAAAACTATATTGCTCCTATAACAGCAGCCCTGCAGTGTCTTCCTACAAGGATGTAGAAGGAATCGGGAGTGAAATACCAGCACTCTGTTATCTATATGATTAAGTCAGCAGTATGAGATGAGGAAGTATATACGATGAGTAACGCATGGTTGATAGCAGTGGCGATCTGACGGACCGAAGCCTAGCACACCTATCCCCCCCCTCCCGGTCCCTGCTCCTATCCTTTTTTTTTTTTTTACTTCGGGGGGGGGGGGGGCCCGAAGCCCGCTCCCCCCGCGTGACCAACGACTCAATCTACATGGCCTCCGACATGCTATTATTTCTAAGAAGAAGAAAGAGATAGCAGGGAAGAGTGGGAAGTGATACAAGGAGTATCTGCCGGTTTCCGAGTCAGACTCGCTACCACGGCAAAGTTTGTGTTGGTTGGATAGTGTTAAGGTGTGGTATTGAAGGGTCAGGGAAAAACCACATAGGCAGAAAGAAGAAAGAGCCTACATGTAAAACCTGACATCTTGTGATAGCACATGCAAGGATGTGGGCTGGAAAAAGACCAGAGGTTGTGTTAGTTAGGAACAGGTAACATGCACAAAAACATAAACCAATTCCTCGCCATTCCATCGCCTGGGGATCAGTCCGTCTGGGCACTGCTGGGACTAGCGCGGTCCTTGCCGGCTGCGGAGCCATGCGTCAAGTACCACTAGGGCCTGTCGCACGACTCCACCTCCTTGGGGTACCTCGTACCCAGTCTCCGATCCCGGAGAATGAGGCCAAGCCCGCCGAGGCGGGGGCCTCCTGGAATGGGGTGGGTCATGGCGCCGGGCCTCCCTCCTCTCTGCCCGCGCCATGGCCCTGTAGACTGGGCAACTGCGGTGGGAGGCCGGGTGGCCCCCCGCGCAATTGGCGCACACCGGCGCCTCCTTAAGTGTTGCGCAGGCCGTGTAGTGGTGATCACCACCACAGCGGTTGCACTTCACTTGGAGTCCACAGCTAACTTGACGGTGGCCCCACCTCAGACAGCGGAAACACTGCAAGAGCTGCTGAGGGGGACGTTTGACTCTCACCTGACTGCCGCTACCCGCTGAGGTCCTCTCCTGATTGGCTCCTCGGTTGACTGCTGTCCTGGGAGCAGTCCTGGGTTGCGGCTTGGCGGTCCTCTCCTGGTGAGCCAGCGACGCCTTCTGCTTCCTGGTGCGGCGTCGTCTTCTTCTTCTTCTTCCCGGGGGTTGCTTCTCGGCGGGGGAAGAGGCCTCGTCCTGGTGGCCCTCCTCCCGGCCTGGTGACCCCAGGGTAGCTGATGGTTCCGCTGCGTCGCCGTCTTCTTCCTTCTCCTGGCTGGCGGCGGCGGCGTCGGTCACTGCTAACGCTTGACTGCGTTCCCTGTCCTGTGGGGCGCACATCGAGGTCTGCAGCTCGACAGACGTGCTGTCAGGCTGGGCCTGGACAGCAACCTCAGAACGCCAGGGGGCGTCCTCCTCCACAGAAGTCGCACAGTCGCGACGCCAGGGGGCGTCATGCCCCACCTCCGTGGTGGCGTCGCTGGTCGCCGGCTGGGTGGCCAGGACTAGGTCGGTATTAACCGCCCTATTCCTTAGCCTCCTCGGCGTCTCCCTGGTCTCCGTCGCGGCCCTGACTGCGCCGGTGTTCATCCCTGGCACTCCGTCCCTCCCTGGTAGACGGATGACCTGGAACAGAGAAGAAAGCTCCCTCTCTGCGTCGCGCATCCGCTCCTGGTCGTGATGCCTGATGATGAGGCCTCCTGGTAGGAAGCTCTCGACGGCCATGGTTGTCGAGATGATCCTGCCTCCTCGGCGAGGGCGCCGCATTCTGTCCAGGACGAGGCCCCGTTCAGAAGTTACAGGGCGCCCCGGCCTGTAGTACACGAGCAGCGCTTCGTGCGCCGGGTCGGTGTAGCCTTCGGAGAAGAAGAAGCCGTTAGGGGGGTCACACCCGTCCCTGTAAGGCTCCGTCTCCACCTCGATCTCCGGGTCCTCCTGTGGCAGCTCCGGCTCGGGTGCCGGGGTCTCCGGCACAGGTTCCAGCGTCTGCGGCTCCGTGTTGCTCTCCGGTGACGGTGTCATGCCGGTGAAGAGATCTCGGAGCAAGTGCCCGATCGCCACCGCCCGTTCCTGGGTCGTCATCGTATCCGCCTGGTTGTCCATCCTGGTCCTCCTGTAACAAACTCTGAAAGAGAAAGAGCGAGCACTGAGAAGTGCTCAGCTCAGACAATGCTCTTTCGAAGATGTACTAACAAGTACAGCTGCCTGACTAGTACTGGGAAAGTACAGAGCGCCTGGCAAGGAGAGAGAGAGAGCGAGCGGGAGGAACACGTCCTTCCACTACGGCTGTCTTTCTCAATTGAGGTTTGGGCTTCACCGATAGCCTTGGTAGCCCCCAGTATACGCCACTGTTCTACGCATAATTGAAAACTTAATGGTACGTATTGTTACTGATCTGTCACAATGGGCATTAGCGGCAGAGATGTTTTATAGCGACAGGAAAATACTATTACTTAATTCCCAATGTTACACATATGTAACGTGGGGCATTTAAGAGTATAACTGAGCCGAAATCGGATCTTTCTGTTAATCCCCGGGGATTTATTAATTCTTAACCTATTTATGTTATCAATATGAGTCGGCGAAGAATTGTGGTGACAGGTCAGCAAACTAATATGAAACTCTGTGCGACATTTAATGCTAAATTTCCTGATAACACACTTGCTTATATAATTATGTATGGCAAAAAGTATTTAACTTATGATTCTAAACATGGAATAGTTACTGAAAATCTTTAATAATGAATGAATAAAAAAAGAACTCCTTGAGTTACTTACGCTCTGCTTTGGGATTTTAAATAATTTTCAAATATGAGTATAATAATAATAATAATAATAATAATAATAATAATAATAATAATAATAATAATAATAATAATAATAATAATAATAAAAATAATAATAATAATAATAATTTTTTTCAGGGTCTCCGAAGGTAGATCCTTTGTTATTGGTTAATTTTTCCTGAATTATTTTTAACAACTGGGTGTTCTTGCCAGTACTGATGAAAATACTAATCTAGACCGGCCATTTATACGAGCAAGTAAAATGACGGTGTGGTATGCTAGCCTACTTCCGTTTGCCAGCCAACTTCCATGCGCTAAACTTCCCACTTCCGTTTTAAAGGATACTGGCCTCTAACTCCGCCCATCTTGATAATAATAAGTCTAACAAATTAAAACAAACATATAATAATTCACACATTCGTTCGTTCGTAATCGGTTTACCCTCCAGGGTCCGTTTTTTTCTCGGACTCAGGGAGGGATCCCACGTCTACCGCATAAAGGCAGTGTCCTGGAGCTTCAGGCTCTGGGTCGGGGTATACGACTGGGGAGGATGAACAGGACCTCGCCCAGGTGGCTTCACCTGCTTTGCTGAACAGGGGCCTTTTGGGGGGAGGGGAGGTTTGGAAGGGATAGACAAGGAAGAGGGAAGGAAGCGGCCGTGGCCTTAGGTACCATCCCGGCATTTGCCTGGAGGAGAAGTGGGAAATCACGGAAAACCACTTCAAGGATGGCTGAGGAGGTAATCGAATCCCTCTCTACTCAGTTGACCTCCCGAGGCTGAGTGGACCCCGTTCCAGCCCTCGTACCACTTTTAAAATTTCGTGGCAGAGCCGGGAATCGAATCCGGGCCTCTGGGAGTGGCAGTTAATCATACTAACCACTACACTACAGAGGCGGACATTATTCACACATATTGATCATAATTTGTACATATTCCCATTAATTTATACATATTGTCAATAAATGTTTTTGTTTGGTGTAGAAAAATACAGGGTCTTTTCTTTAGCATGCTCGGCAGCACCACTCAGAGCACGGCACGGCTGGCGCAATGACACTCCGTCGCTAGCCGGTACAATGCGCGCTTTTCCTCCCCACTACTCTCGGCAATTCACACTTATAGAAATCCATTTCTACCAGAGGCGTATTCTCCTTGAATGCAAGGCATTTATTGCATGCGTTATGATAGCACAAAGAACTGTCTGATGTACGATTTTAGGTTGTTTCAAGTCAAATATTAACGATTTCATCTCTCAGAAGTTTAAAAGGTCCGCGCAACTGTACTAGTTCCGTTGCTTGACTACGTGTGGTGCTGGTGTAGTCGCGCCGTCTACTCCACTCTAGGAAGAAAGAGACAGCAAATGGAGGAGTTAAGGATGTAAGGCATTCAATCTTAAAATTGCATTCGGTGGCAGACGTAGTTCTGAAACCCTCCGAACGATGTCGCTGCAATTGAAACTTGGTCAGAATTTGTCACCCCATACCCGTGCTACCTTCTGCCATCTGTTAGCAACTTGGAGAAAGTCGGCATCTTTACAGCGAACGGGACCCACAGATTACCTCCCAGCGAGAACCCTACGTGACGAAACTGACCAATGCCACTGGGGTGACTTACCTCCAGTGCTTGAGTTGTGGCTAACTAGTGAGTTAATTCATTGTGTTTTCGGTGTTTTATTATATTTTGCGCACATGTGGTTTTAACGATGGATGAGTCTAAAAACGGATATAACTGTAAATCAGTTTGAAAAGCCATTTACTGGCCGTTCGTTTGATGAAAAGATTCAAATAGTTAAAGCCGGGAGGCCTCTACCTTCCCTCGTAAATTTCTTAAATTTCTTCTTCTTCTTAATCTGCTTACCCTCCAGGGTTGGCTTTTCCCTCGGACTCAACGAGAGACCCCTCCTCTACTGGAGCTTCAGACTCTGGGTCGGGGGATACAACTGGGGAGGCTGATCAGTACCTCACCCAGGCTGCCTCACCTGCTATGCTGAACAGGGGCCTTGCGGGGGATGGGAATATTGGAAGGGCTAGACAAGGAAGAGGGAAGGAAGCGGCCGTGACCTGAAGTTAGGTACCATCCCGGCATTTGCCTGGAGGAGTAGTGGGAAACCACGGAAAACCATTTCGAGGATGGCTGAGGTGGGAATCGAACCCACCTCTACTCAGTTGACCTCCCGAGGCTGAGTGGACCCCGTTCCAACCCTCGTACCAGTTTTCAAATTTCGTGGCAGAGCCGGGAATCGAACCCGGGCCTCCGGGGGTGGCAGCTAATCACACTAACCACTACACCGCAGAGGCGGACGCTCGTAAATTGAAAAACAAAAAACAAGAATTGTGTACGCACGTTCAATCCAGAAACTTCCAGTAAAACTGTTTGGCTCGAGTTCACCTACATGTAATTAGGGTGAGTAGAATTGAAATTTACTTAATACATTGTGTTAACTGCATGGTTACTAGTTGCATGCCTCAGTGGAGATTCCAGGATACGCCACTGATTTCTACTGAAACTATTAATCTAAAACCTACCTGGCATTACATTTGATGTTCAAAATGTTTCCCTCAGCTGTCAAACACGCCTGACACCTCATAAATAGGTTTACAGACACTCGACGAATCTCAGCTCGTGTGATGTTCGAAATAATTTGTGTAATGTTCTCTTGTAGTTCTTCTCTTGGGTGAGGATTGTTCATATACACTTTTTCCTTCAGCATCCCCGACAGGTAATAATTACAGGGATTTAAATCAGGAGATCTAGGGGGATAATTAACCACACAATCTTCGAAAACTTCTCGTATTACCTTCATAGACCGATTAGCAGCGTGTGCCGTCGCATTATCTTGCATAAAATAACAGTTACTCCTTTCTTCTTCCGTCAGCTCTTGAAAGAATCATCTGAGAATGAGGTCTATATATCGATCAGCATGTATTGTTTCGCGGAAAAATATAGGCCCTATAATTCTGCGAGCACTTATTGCGCACCAAACTCCTATTTTTACATCATGAAGTGGACGGACATGCAACTGGTGGGGATTTTATGCACACCAGTAGCGATTGTTTTGACTATTTACGTAGCCACTTAAGTGTAGACTAGACTAGACTAGACTAACAATGCTTTCATTCCCCAGCCTGAAGGGGTGGGGCGGGCCACCTAGAGGGTAACGCCTTCTCTCTGGCCAAGAGATGCGGGAGGGTTTGGGGAGATGTGACGGAAGAAGGAGGAGGGTAAAGGATGTGAATATGTAGGAGATGGGAAGGGAATTGTGCCTATGCCTAGGTGTTGAATTTCGTGGAGTGAGTTTATTAGCATAGATGGTTACAAAGTCGTACAAAAGATATTACACAGATTTAAAAGTACTTAGAAGGATGATATACAATCTGTTGGACGAAGGTGGGTTTAGTGCTAGAGGTAAGGGAAAGGGCTAAGATGTGAAAGATACAGGAGAAGTTATGCAGGGAAGTGAGTAAGTTGTGGAGAGGGTTCGTTGGGTGTGGTATTGGAGGAGAAAACCCGGGTGGAGGAGGGTAAAAACAGATTTGTGGACTCGGTGGAAGGAAAGGAGGACCCGGCCGGGGACGGCGACGGGGTGTATGAGATCGGTTAGCAGGTTGGGGAGGAGAGAGAGATGGTTCAATGTGATGATGGCGGCCTTGAAGATGGATGCCGTTGTTGATGAAATGCTGGGCGATGTCCGGAGTCGGCAGATGAAGGCGAACGAGGTGGGTAGGTCCTGTAGCGTTGAAAATCCGAGTTGCTCTGCGAACTGGTGTTCCTATCAGACGGAGGTCTTGAAGTATGGCGTCGTTGAATAAGAGCGGGTCCACTCCTCGGATGACGCAGGTGCAATCGGTCCATGGTGGCGGCATTGTATCGGTGGTAATGTCAGTTGCAAGCGCTGGTTCTTGACTTGATGAGGTAGAGGTGGGAGGCGTGGTGATAGTAGTGGTCATGATAGTGATAGGATGGGTTGTAACCGTAGTGATGAGCGAAGTTGTGAGGGAGGTGTGAACTGGGGAGGTTGTGAGGGTGGTAGTAGTGGTGGTTGTTGTTGTGGTGTAAGGAAAGGACAAGGATTGTGGCGGGGAGGGAGGGTGTAAGGAGGTGGATCAGGAGAATAGTCCGGGAGTTGCTCTAAAATATTGCTGGGAGTGTCTTCCATTTGATGGAGGCGTTGGCAGATTTGTGCACCAGTGGCGAGAAGATGGTCACGTTCGGTGGATGTTTTGAAGAAAAGCAGGATGTCGTTTGATGGTGCAGAACCTTCATGTAGCCTAGTGGCGCTGTATACTCCAGACTTGCGGAGTTCAGATAGGGATGGTGTCTTCAGTGATAGTTTGTTGGACGTCCAGGACAATACAGGTGTACATATTGGGAGGCCGACTTCCGATTTGGTGTCTGGCCTATATGCTTTGTTGGGTCGGCTGGGTGCGATGGTAGAGTTGCGGCGTCACCCGGCCGAATCAAAAATGAGGAGATAAGGATGTACAGAGTCAGCTGTTGTGACAGACAGCAAAAAGCCGAAGTCGTTCGTCGTTGTCCTTAAGTGTAGCCATGCTTCATCACTATAAAATGAAACTACCGTATTCCTATGAGGAGTGAGGATTCCAAGAAATTGGCGAATGCATCGAAAGCGGCATTCCGTATAAGAAGAATGCAGATGAACTGAACTACTGCTGTGTGTGAAGCTACCGTACTGCATTAGATCACCTTATCCGGCCATGAAGCAATATATCTCTCGGCAAATGAGTCACCCGGCCGCGCTATCGCCTCCCCTGCATGTTCTCCTGACACACGGAGCAGGCCATAAAAAGACCCTGTATAATGAATCATTTTATCTTGCCTTCATTGACCTTTATTTTAAAACGAAATGCTTATAAATGAATAAACGTTAACTCTCATATTTGATTTAGTTTAACGGCTTTAAGTATATATACCATCTGCAAGCATTCATGAGGAGGGGTGGCCCCAATCCTTTGCTGTCCTGAGAATGGTTTTCCGTGGTTTTTCATTCTCCTGCACTAAGGCGAATGCCGGGAGAGTTCCTAGTATAGGCCACGGCCGCCAACCCCCTAACGCTCTCTGAGCATCTCCTTCACCGTAACAAATCTCCTGGCCTGAGAGACGGCGTCACCGTTTAAGAGGCCCGCCTCTCCCTTCAGTGGAGAAATTAAAACATTTTAGTAGTAGTAGTAATCATTCATTTGTTGGAAATAGCAATTCTCTTGTCAGAAGATTTATTCCGACACCGAGTGGCCATAGATATTGGATAAACTAGTTCTAATGTAGAAGAAATGGTCTGCCGGCGTTGTTGTGGGGGAATAAGCTTCAACTTCCTATTATAAATGAAATTTCTCCATTGCATTCTGAGTATCGTTAGCATATAGGTTTAAAAGACCGAGAATGCTTGGAAACTTCACAGATTCCTTGGAAAAATAAATCACCCGAATTAATGACTCAAGCTCTATAAACGAGTGTATTAAAGTCGTTTCGAGCCCGCGGGGGTAGAAAAGTAGAAGCTAAATAACCCCCATGAGGTTTTGCATATTTTCTCTATGATTATTTTATTATTTTTTGTAATATTTTTCTGTTATTTGGGCGTGTTTTTAATTTTTTGTAATTCAGTATTCAGTGGGGTTCAGGGGCAATTTCTCACTCTTTTGGATTTCTATGGTAATTGATGATCCAAACTGTGGAAGTTTTGGAAACAACCAAAATGGAAATTTTGGAAACTGCCTCGAACGTACCCACTTACTACTTCCAAACGTTGCGTTTCGTCATAGTCTGTATTCCTAATATGCACTGAACACACAGTAGCTCCCTTTCCAGGAGAAACATACTTCCTCTTGCAAAATTGTACCCAACTGCTAAACCTACATGACGACTTAATTTGATTTTGGAAATCTATGGAGATGTACTGTATTTCTTTCTCTCTACCGTTTCGGTTTCTACTCGTTGTGTTCTTACAGCTGTAAACACTACGGGTAGGTATTTCGACAAACAGTCATCACACGCGATTATAATAAACAACACTTCAAATAAACGGAAGAGTGGTAGAGCGCATATTGTAACAATCAACTGGATGGAGCGGTTAGCTAACTCAGCGCTTGCAGCGAAGTGACGTCAGAGCAACTCGTTTTCCATGTTTGCCGGCCTGCGGAGCGGCGCACAGCAAAAGCAAATATATAGCTGAACTCTTTGATTTTGAGGATATTTGACGTTTTAATTCATTATTAGTGTAGTGTTTCTCGTGAACAGACGAGATTTTCTTCTTAACCGAAGTTCTCTGAGGAACGTAATGAATTTCACCTTCTTTTCTTAACACGGCAAAAGCCCAAAAGCTTCAAACAATCAGTCAGTCAACCAATTAATCAAGCAATCAATCAAACAATGATCTGCATTTAGGGCAGTCGCCCAGCTGACAGATTCCTATCTGTTGTTTTCCGAGCCTGTTCTTAAATAATTTCAAAGAAATTGGAACATCTCACTTGGTAAGTTATTCCAATCCCTAACTCCCCTTCCTATAAACGAATATTTGCCCCAATTTTTCATCTTGAATTCCAACTTTATCTTCATATTGTGATCATTCCTACTTTTAAAGGCACCACTCAAACTTATTCGTCTACTAATGTCATTCCACGCCATCTCTCCATTGACAGCTCGGAACATACCACTTAGTCGAGCTGCTCGTCTTCTTTCTTCGAAGTCTTCCTGGCCCAAATTTTGCAACATTTTTGTAGCGCTACTCTTTGGCAGAAATCACCCATCGAGCTGCTTCTCTTTGGAGTTTTTCTAGTTCTTGAATCAAGTAATTCTGGTGAGGGTTCCATACACTGGAACCATACTGAGCCGTATCCTGCCGGCCCATAATCATAATTAGAGTATTATTTGACCCAATATGTAAAATTTATTCATAAAAGTTACAGTCTAACATGTTAAAGCATCGTATCCCAAGATAGTTGATACTGGATGTTGAGCAAGACAGTGAGTCGCTGGATATTGCTTCATATTTCCGTATGACCGTGAGAAATGGTGGCGTAACGAAGCGCTGGCAAGGATCGACACGTGTAGTAGATGCTGACCAAGCAAGATATTTCAGCCAATGGGAAATTAAGGAATTGGCAAACAGGGAGGCCACACCGCGCCAAATCTTAATTCCAGAATGACCAACGTGCTCAGTTGCTAAAGTCAGTTTCTGTCGGTAACCGGTTTTCCACAGTTTCAGAAGTCAGATATATTTGGAAAAGTAATATAAAAATTGGTGGAAGCGATTTGCTAGTGTTTGAGCTGTGTTTTGTAAATATATCACAATAAATAATGTGTCATCATATACGACGAATTTTCTGATTGGTGGTTGGTTCAGACACCCGGGAACCCCAGTATTGAAATGGCGTCACCGAAGCCTCCTCAGTAACCCAAGCTCTGGAGAGCGTCACTTTGTGTTAAATGCTTGGATAGTGCGGAAGCACAAACTCTGAATTGGTGATCGTGATTAACGTGGTGTTATTCCAGCAACAGTAACTGGTTTTAAATGATATTTTAAATTGTGCAGTTGGAAGATTTTATTCTTGAGTAAATGGAATAGTATATTTTGGCAGAGTTTACTTTCAATATATAAAGACGGTGCTTAGTGACCGATGTGTAGCAAGTGTAGTGGAGACGTGCTATTGTTTCACTATTTCGCGACGGGCGCGTTTCGCGAGGAACATCCGTAGCGAACCGTGTGCTGCTTTTCAAACTGTATTCTCACCCTTTAAGTGAAGTGTGTATTATATATGTATCAGTGTGTTTAGCTGATCTTGTAAAGAGAAAGGGTATTTCGGCTCGTAGCATTAAGCAGCGAAGATATTGTCAACCATAGTCGTCTGTGTTCCAGTGGATTATTTTCCAGCAAGATGATAGCTATGTATGCAGAAGAAGGAAGTGCATTCCCACATGTTAATGCTGTGATTAACATGGAGTAAATCCCTCAATCAGCGGGGATGTAAGCTGCTATCCTGGTATCTCGAGAGTTTTTGGATGTGGTGCTGATAAAACCAGATGAGCTCTATAGGGAAACTGAAGTAATAGATGGTATTAGTGATCATGAAGCTGTTTTTGTGGTAGTTAAAAATAAATGTGATAGAAAGGAAGGTCTTAAAAGTAGGACTGTTAGGCAGTACCATATGGCTGATAAAGCAGGTATGAGGCAGTTTCTAAAAAGTAACTATGATGGGTGGAAAACGGTAAATAAAAATGTAAACAGACTCTGGGATGGGTTTAAAGAAATTGTTGAGGAATGCGAAAACAGGTTTGTACCTTTAAGGGTGGTAAGGAATGGTAAAGACCCACCTTATTATAACAGAGAAATAAAGAGACTAAGAAGGAGGTGCAGACTGGAAAGAAATAGAGTTAGAAATGGCTGTGGAAGTAAGGAGAAATTGAAGGAACTTACTAGAAAATTAAATCTAGCAAAGAAGGCAGCTAAGGATAACATGATGGCAAGCATTATTGGCAGTCATACAAATTTTAGTGAAAAATGGAAGGGTATGTATAGGTATTTTAAGGCAGAAACAGGTTCCAAGAAGGACATTCCAGGAATAATTAATGAACAAGGGGAGTGTGTATGTGAGGATCTTCAAAAGGCAGAAGTATTCAGTCAGCAGTATGTAAAGATTGTTGGTTACAAGGATAATGTCGAGATAGAGGAAGAGACTAAGGCCAAAGAAGTAATAAAATTTACATATGATAACAATGATATTTACAATAAGATACAAAAGTTGAAAACTAGAAAAGCGGCTGGAATTGATCAGATTTCTGGGGATATACTAAAGACAATGGGTTGGGATATAGTACCATATCTGAAGTACTTATTTGATTATTGTTTGGCCGAAGGAGCTATACCAGATGAATGGAGAGTTGCTATAGTAGCCCCTGTGTATAAAGAAAAGGGTGATAGACATAAAGCTGAAAATTACAGGCCAGTAAGTTTGACATGCATTGTATGTAAGCTTTGGGAAGGCATTCTTTCTGATTATATTAGACATGTTTGTGAAATTAATAACTGGTTCGATAGAAGGCAATTCGGTTTTAGGAAAGGTTATTCCACTGAAGCTCAACTTGTAGGATTCCAGCAAGATATAGCAAATATCTTGGATTCTGGAGGTCAAATGGACTGTATCGCGATTGACATGTCTAAAGCATTTGACAGGGTGGATCATGGGAGACTACTGGCAAAGGTGAGTGCAATTGGACTAGACAAAAGAGTGACTGAATGGGTTGCTATATTTCTAGAAAATAGATTTCAGAGAGTCAGAGTAGGTGAAGCTTTGTCTGACCCTGTAATAGTTGAGAGGGGAGTTCCTCAGGGCAGTGTTATCGGACCTTTATGTTTTCTTATATATATAAATGATATGAGTAAAGGAGTGGAATCGGAGGTAAGGCTTTTTGCGGATGATGTTATTCTCTATAGAGTGATAAATAAGTTACAAGATTGTGAGCAACTGCAGCGTGACCTCGAAAATATTGTGAGATGGACAGCAGGCAATGGTATGTTGATAAAAGTCAGGTTGTGAGTTTCACAAATAGGAAAAGTCCTCTCAGTTTTAGTTACTGCGTTAATGGGGTGAAAGTTCCTTTTGGGGATCATTGTAAGTATCTAGGTGTTAATATAAGGAAAGATCTTCACTGGGGTAATCACATAAATGGGATTGTAAATAAAGGGTACCGATCTCTGCACATGGTTATGAGGGTGTTTAGGGGTTGTAGTAAGGATGTAAAGGAGAGTGCATATAAGTCTCTGGTAAGACCCCAACTAGAGTATGGTTCCAGTGTATGGGACCCTCACCAGGATTACCTGATTCAAGAACTAAAAAAAAATCCAAAGAAAAGCAGCTCGATTTGTTCTGGGTGATTTCCGACAAAAGAGTAGCGTTACAAAAATGTTGCAATGTTTGGGTTGGGAAGAATTGAGAGAAAGAAGAAGAGCTGCTCGACTAAATGGCATGTTCCGAGCTGTCAGCGGAGAGATGGCGTGGATTGACATTAGTAGACGAATAGGTTTGAATGGCGTCTATAAAAGTAGGAAAGATCACAATATGAAGATAAAGTTGGAATTCAAGAGGACAAACTGGGGCAAATATTCATTTATAGGAAGGGGAGTTAGGGATTGGAATAACTTACCAAGGGAGATGTTCAATAAATTTCCAATTTCTTTGATATCATTTCGGAAAAGGCTAGGAAAGCAACAGATAGGGAATCTGCCACCTGGGCGACTGCCCTAAATGCAGCTCAGTATTGATTGTATTGATTGTCGTCGGATGGAATTCAGTTAAGATGCATGTGTTATTTATGGCATGATATGTAAATTATGTTAAGGTACTAGGGCAGTGTAGATAGAATTTTTAACTTCATGTAAAGTAAGCCTGATGGCATGTGTTTGTTTTAATTTGTTGCTATGATAGATTCGGATACGAGAATAATGCATGTTTATTTTATTTTCATTTTGCTTTATGATTAGATGATTGGGAAAATGAGGGATTGATAGGATTAGTTGTTGTTTATTTACGCATGTTACTTAGTATAGGATATTCCGAGTTTTCCTTATATATATGCTAGAAGGGCTAGATTGACAGGTTCATCTTTATACAACGTTCAATACGTATTAGTTCATTTCATTTCGGTTATTCAGAGAGACAGGTATAGATATTCTGCATGACGCATGATTTTACGGAAGCTGACTGAAGGAGCTGCAGAACGTCGTTGTTAAAATAAGATCTTTGAGTTAAGTTGGATTCTGTTTGCCTGATGGTCTGTAAAGGACACGAACTGAGTCTCATAATGTGGAAGGCCAATGGGATTTATGAAAAATAATAAGGTAAAGATTGCATGCTGAATTATAATGTATTGATGCAGGCTGATTGTATGCCTGACAAGAGAAAGAATATTCTGCAGATGTGTGTGCCTGCTAAGTGTCTTCTGAGTGTATATTGTGATCAGAATGGACAGTATTAATTCCAGACTATTGAGTCTGATGATATTCAATGGTAAAAGCATGCTAAGAAGGAATGAATATACGTGAGTTTCCGTGTAGCCGGCGAAAGGCGTTATCTCATGACAAGCTGATTTCTGGCCTGTGTTTATCTAGGCGTGAATGAGACGATACTTTCTTGTGACAGCCTCGGGAGACAGAATCCAAACTTTAGCATAGTTTTGAGTTCAACATTTCTTTTAAGCTCGTAATCTACTCGGAAGTACATGACGGATGACCGCGCTGTTGAGCGCTCAAATGCAGCAGAAAGAGGCAATGTTGCCCATTGCCTTCTTCGTGATATCAAGGGTTATTTATATGTTTTCCCTTACAGGATGATGTTTTACATTGTTATTTGTGATTGTATACCTTGTCTCGTTGTTTTAAAAGTGAACAGCCCGAGTGCTGAAGTATTGATGGTTTATCTAGTTCTGTCTAGATCTTTTGCAGTGAACCGGGTTTCACATTAGAATCTGTGTAGCATTTAAGACTTTATTCGATATCCGATGTATATAGATGTGTTTAGTTTGATTATTTGAATTGTTGTAAATATAGTGTAGGATATGCCCCTAGTATTTTGCATAACTTACATAGCGTCCCATTGCGTCTCAATTATTTTCCTTTTCGTCGTAACTTTTCTTTATAATGTAACTTTTATTTAACGGCAGAATTTCGGCGACTCTCGGATTTTAACCTAAATTTGGAAACCGTATCGTTGTGATGCGATAGTGTGTAACTCCATACGGAAATACCACATGTCAGTGTTTGCGTACACTTGTTGCCAGACAATATAAACAATGGACTATAAGAAGAAGCTCAGTTTTGATGTATACAAGTGTTCTTTGTTGAACTTGATTTTTGATTTCAAATTTGTCTTATCATTCAAGTAACGTTTTGATTTCCATTTATTTTCTACATTTTTGAGTTCATTTTGACATATTATTTTTTCTTGATTTAATTGTTTTCTCGTAATATGATCGGGGATATTTATCAATACATCCATTTTACCCCCTATGATTGTTTCTCATTCGGGTTATACCTCCATTTCCTGTCATTGATTGATATTTTAGAGTAGAACTTCGACTTTTTATCCTGACCCAACCGACAACCAACCCACTCTCTGCCCAACCCTGAGTTAGTCGGATGTTCATACAGGAACGGAGGCATCGTCCTAGAGGGTATTTATCCTTGGGTATGGTACTATACTCTATTTGAGTTCTTACCAGAGACTTATATGCCCCTCTCCTTTACATCCTTACTACAACCCCTAAACAGCCTCATAACCATATGCATAGATCTATATCCATTATTTACAACCCCATTTATGTAATTACCCCAATTAAGATATTTCCTTATATTAACACGTAGGTACTTAGGCTACAGCGATCCCCATAAGGAACTTTCACCCCCATCAACACAGCATATTATCATGTATACAGTTACGGACCTTGAAATCATCAATCTAACAGTTTTCAGTATGGTTATAATTTAGTTATTACTACTGTTACTGTTCTTTCCTACTAGGCAATTATTATTCACTTAGCAGTGCAAAAGTAGATAAACTGATCATGCAATGTCTAATTAGGCATACTATTTACACTCTGAAGTTATACCTAATTATGGCTTGTGGTAACTATGGTCACGACACAATACAGGCATGCGCTATAAGGCTGTTGATAACGTTGCCATGTGTCGCTTTTGACCAAGCACGTCCTCTAGAAAATCGTATTCTACGTTAAAAAAGAATAAAATAAATTTAAAAAAAGTAACTTAACCAGGATGTTTCGTCCCCAGCCATACATCAAACACCCACCACTTCATTTTCTCCTTGCATTATCGACTATCCTGTCCGACTCGTTGGCTGAACGGTCAGCGTACTGGCCTTCGGTTCAGAGGGTCCCGGGTTCGATTCCCGGCCGGGTCGGGGATTTTAACCTTAATTGGTTAATTCCAATGGCCCGGGGGCTGGGTGTAAGTGTTGTCTTCATCATAATTTCATCCTCATCACGACGCGCAGGTCGCCTACAGGAGTCAAATAGAAAGACCTGCACCTGGCGAGCCGAACCCGTCCTGGGATATCCCGGCACTAAAAGCCATACGACATTCATTCATCGACTATCCTAAAAATCCCTTAAGCAAAATAGTATGCCCTCTCACCACTCAAAATTCTAATCTTACCCAACTATTTTCAACATACCCAAAAATCCAGCTATCTATCAACATGTGGCCCCGTTCACTTTAGTTAGTAAAATTATACAGATAGATATCCATATTCAAAGCGGAGGCGGGACAGGTTTTTCTCCGGGTACTCCGGTTTTCCCTGTCATCTTTCATTCCAGCAACACTCTCCATTCTCATTTCATAACATATATCAGTCATTAATATATCACTTGAGGAGTGGCGACCCCATCGTACTAATAGTCTATATCTGCTTCATTCATCACATCCCTGACCCGGTCAATGACTGGAAAACAGGTTGTAGGTTTTCATTTTCATTTTCAGATATCCATATTATGTATTATATTACTATTGCATTTAGAACGATGTATCGGTACATGTCTATTTTGCCAAGTACACTGACTGACAGAGCAAATGCAACACCAAGAAGGAGTGGTCAGAACTTTATGCCAATTGCAGGGTAGACTGACGTCACTGAGGTATGCTCATGATGTGAAATGCGCCGCTGTGCTGCGCACGTAGCGAACGATAAATGGGACACGGCGTTGGCGAATGGCCCACTTCGTACCGTGATTTCTCAGCCGACAGTCATTGTAGAACGTGTTGTCGTGTGCCACAGGACACGTGTATAGCTAAGAATGCCAGGCCGCCGTCAACGGAGGCATTTCCAGCAGACAGACGACTTTACGAGAGGTATGGTGATCGGGCTGAGAAGAGCAGGTTGGTCGCTTCGTCAAATCGCAGCCGATACCCATAGGGATGTGTCCACGGTGCAGCGCCTGTGGCGAAGATGGTTGGCGCAGGGACATGTGGCACGTGCGAGGGGTCCAGGCGCAGCCCGAGTGACGTCAGCACGCGAGGATCGGCGCATCCGCCGCCAAGCGGTGGCAGCCCCGCTCGCCACGTCAACCGCCATTCTTCAGCATGTGCAAGACACCCTGGCTGTTCCAATATCGACCAGAACAATTTCCCGTCGATTGGTTGAAGGAGGCCTGCACTCCCGGCGTCCGCTCAGAAGACTACCATTGACTCCACAGCATAGACGTGCACGCCTGGCATGGTGCCGGGCTAGAGCGACTTGGATGAGGGAATGGCGGAACGTCGTGTTCTCCGATGAGTCACGCTTCTGTTCTGTTCTGTCAGTGATAGTCACCGCAGACGAGTGTGGCGTCGGCGTGGAGAAAGGTCAAATCCGGCAGTAACTGTGGAGCGCCCTACCGCTAGACAACGCGGCATCATGGTTTGAGGCGCTATTGCGTATGATTCCACGTCACCTCTAGTGCGTATTCAAGGCACGTTAAATGCCCACCGCTACGTGCAGCATGTGCTGCGGCCGGTGGCACTCCCGTACCTTCAGGGGCTGCCCAATGCTCTGTTTCAGCAGGATAATGCCCGCCCACACACTGCTCGCATCTCCCAACAGGCTCTACGAGGTGTACAGATGCTTCCGTGGCCAGCGTACTCTCCGGATCTCTCACCAATCGAACACGTGTGGGATCTCATTGGACGCCGTTTGCAAACTCTGCCCCAGCCTCGTACGGACGACCAACTGTGGCAAATGGTTGACAGAGAATGGAGAACCATCCCTCAGGACACCATCCGCACTCTTATTGACTCTGTACCTCGACGTGTTTTTGCGTGCATCGCCGCTCGCGGTGGTCCTACATCCTACTGAGTCGATGCCGTGCGCATTGTGTAACCTGCATATCGGTTTGAAATAAACATCAATTATTCTTCCGTGCCGACTCTGTTTTTTCCCCAACTTTCATCCATTTCGAACCACTCCTCCTTGGTGTTGCATTGTCACTGTCAGTCAGTGTATTAGCCAAGATAAGTAAAATGATTGGTTAAGTTGTTTACAATACTTCCTTCATTGTGCCCGCGTCTTGCCTCGTACAATATTGTCTTCCTAACTAATTGTAAAGTCTAGCACGAAGATTGAATGTGTTCTTGTTGAGAACGCTTCTTGGGTTCCATTACGGAGCTCACAACCTATTCAGTAAGGAGCGCTGAGATTAACTTTTATAGGCTCTATTTTTGGAAGTTTTAGCAGTGATCTCTTTCTCTTTTATGGCCTTCGCTAGCACTGCTCATAATGGTTGTTCTTTCTTTCAGGATTTTTTGTGAAAAGTTTCAAGTTGCTGTCTGGACGTGACCTGTTTGGAAAATCACCACTTGAATTAAGAGTAAAGCACGACATGAAGTACTTTTAAAAAAATCCTCGAGATTCAAGTTACCTGCCTGAAAGTCTGACGTTCGTAGATGAAAATCAATATAATAGACGGTCTATTTCCTAGAACAATTATAACTTGTTGAAGAAGACGCTGTATGACCCAACAATCCCATACTTTGAGGAGAACTGCAATGTGTCAAGTGTACGTGCAATCGGACTTGTCATTAACACACGTGGTGCAATTCCCAAATCGTCTGAATAACAGTGTTAAGTAATGTAGTCAAATCTTTGGTCAACATCAAGGAAAAACAGAGATTTCAAGCACTTACGCTACGGGTTTTTCGTCCCAGCAACTACGGTACTCTTACGGTTTAAGGAGACGTCAATGTGCCGAAATATTGTCACTAGGAGCACTTTGACGTGACGATAAATCTATCTAGCGCCTTCAAATACCACCGGACTGAGCCAGGATCGAACCTACCAAGTTGGAATAAGAAGGCGAGCTCCTCAACCGCCTGAGCCACAAGTCGTCTTAGAAATACCACCAAGACGACGAACTACTTAAGGTAACAACGGCACTTTTGTTGTCGGGAAGTCTTGTCTCGTTTAATTTCACCATCTCGGCGCTCACTCAGCTCCCTTTGTAGATCATTGCAGACTGTGGGTGCCAAGATCGCGGGTTCGAACACAACGGAGTTAGTCAGATTTCTTAAGGGTGAAGAAAACTTCATTCAGCACTCGATGTCCTATGATTTCGGCATGTAAAAGATCCCTCGTGACACGTTTCGTGTTTGTCGGATAAAATTAATTAAAAATAATCCGTAGAGCCCCAAAGAGTGACCCGTTCCTCTGCTAGATACATACATCATCATTATTGACCGTTATTCCATTCAGCGTTCAGACTCCAAGCATCTGTGAATTTACTAAACGTCGCCATAATCCTATATTTGCAACTAGTTCCTTGGCCTCATTTAGTTCTATACTGCTTATTTTAAATCGTTAGAAACTGAGCATAACCATCGTCGTCTTGGTCTCATTCTACTTCTCTTACCCTCCTTAACAGAGCCCATTATTCACCTAAGTAACCTAACCTCATCCATTTGCCAAATTTGACCCCACCACCGAAGCTGGCTTATGCGCACAGCTTCATACATCGAGTTCATTCCTATCTTCGACTTTACCTCCTCATTTCGAGTACCCTCCTGCCATTGTTCCCACCTGTTTGTACCACCAATCATTCTCGCTACTTTAATGTCTGTTACTTCTAATTTACTAATAAGATATCCCGAGTCCACCCAGATTTTGCTCCTGTAAAGAAACGTTGGTCTGAAAACGAACCGATGTAAAGATAGTTTCGCCCGGGAGCTGACTTCTTCTTACAGAATACTGTTGATCGCAACTGCGAGCTCACTGCATTAGCTTTTTGCAAGTTGCTTTACCTCGCTCCGACACAGATAAATCTTATGCCAACGATGGGACAGGAAGGGGCTAGGAGTAGGAAGGAAGCGGCCGTGGCCTTAATTAGGTACAGCCCCAGCATTTGCCTGGTGTGAAATTGGGAATCCACGGAAAACCATCTTCAGGGCTGCCGGTAGTGGGGTTCGAACCCAGTATCTCCCGAATACTGGATACTGGTCGCAATTAAGCGACTGCAGCTATCGAGCTCGGTACTGCAATAGCTTTACTACACCTTGATTCAATGTCATTTACCATATTACCATCCTGGGAGAACACACAACCTAAATCCTTGAAATTATCTACCTGTTTCAGCTTTGTATCACCAATCTGACATTCAATTCTCTTAGGTTTCTTACCTAATGACATCAATTTAGTTTCGGAAAGACTAATTTTCATACCATAGTCATTGCACCTATTTTCAAGTTATATTATATTAGACTGCACTCTTTCGGCACAGTCTACCATTAAGACCAATCGTCAGCATAGGCAGACTGCTTACTACATTTCCACCTAACTGAATCCCTCCCTGACACTTTATTCTTATAATCAGATGAACTATGTAAACTATGAAAAACAGACGTGAAAGATTACAACCTTGTCTAACACCTGTAAGCACCCTGAACCAAGAAATCATTCTACCATCAATTCCCACTGCACCACAATTGTCAACCTAAATGTCTTTGATTGATTTTTATTACTGTCCAGAAAGGTTTCCCTGCTGCTTGACCTAGCCTTTCCAGGTTATTACCAAAATCTTCCCATGACTTCTTTTTGGATTCAACAACTATTTGTTTCGCTCTGTTTCTTTCATCTACGTACCAATCCCTGTCTGCCTCGGCCCTTGTTTGGAGCCATTTCTGATAAGCCTTCTTTTTACGTTTACAGGCTGCTCTCACTTCATCATTCCACCATGATGTTCGCCTTTTCCCATCTTTACACACAGTTGTTCCTAGGCATTCCCTTGCTGTTTCGACTACAGCATCCCTATATGCCACCCATTCACTTTCTACATCCTGAACCTGCTTACTGTCTTCTGTTCGAAACTTCTCGCTAATCATATCCATGTACTTCTGTCTAATTTCCTCGTCCTGGGGATTTTCTACCCTTATTCGTTTTCAGACAGATTTCACTTTCTCTACCCTAGGCCTAGAGACTTAGTTCACTACAGATCAGATAGTGGTCTGTACCATCGAAAAATACCCGAAAAACTCGTATCCTTCAGTTCTATTCCCAACTCTCGCATTGAAATCGCCCATTAGCACTATTCTATCCTTGCTGTTGACCCTGACCACGATGTCACTCAATGCTTCATAAAACTTGTCAACTTCATCCTCATCTGCACCCTCACATGGTGAATACACGGACACAATTCTAGTCCTAATTCCTCCAACTGATAAATCTACCCACATCATTCGCTCATTTACGTGCCTAACAGAAACTATGTTGCGTGCAATGGTATTCCTGATAAAGAGCCCTACCCCACACTCTGCCCTTCCCTTTCTAACACCCGTCAAGTACACTTTATAATCTCTTATCTCTTCCTCATTATCTCCCCTTACCCGAATATCACTTATTCCTAGCACATCCAGATGCATCCTCTTTGCTGACTCAGCCAGTTCTACCTTCTTTCTTCCATAAGCCCCATTAATATGGATAGCTCCCCATCGAATTCCATTTCGTTCGCCAAGTTGTTTCCAAGGAGTCCCTCGCCTCATGAAGAAGGATGCTGCCCTACTTGCACATAGTCCAAGTGAGGATCTCTCCTCTAAAGGGGGTTAGGGACCACCTGTGGATTGTATAGTTCTAGCCACCTGAGCACAAGGTCAGAGTATGTCCGAGTTGCCCACTCCTATTCCGTAGCAACTGGTATCCCGACTCGCAGGACCACTTACTAGGCCATACAGCTGTTGCCCATGGTTCACGAACTAGGACGTGACTACAGTGATCCACACCATGAATCTGCTAGATGATAGAGTAAAATGGTACGTTGAAATTGACACACAGACAACCTAAATGGTATAAAATAGAATGCCGGCGTATGGTAGGCGAGTCTCTGAGATTATTATTATTATTATTATTATTATTATTATTATTATTATTATTATTATTATTATTATTATTATTATTATTATTATATAACCGGGCGAGTTGGTCGAGCGGTTAGGAGCGCGCAGCTGTAAGCTCGCATCCGGGAGATAGTGGGTTCGAACCGCAATGTCGGCAGCCCTGAAAATGGTTTTCCGTGGTTTCCTATTTTCACACCAGGCAAATGCTGGGGCTGTACCGTAATTAAGGCCACGGACACTTCCTTCCCATTCCTAGTCCTTCCCTGTCCCCTGGTCGCCATAATACATGTATGTGTCGGTGCGACGTATTATTATTATTATTATTATTATTATTATTATTATTATTATTATTATTATTATTATTATCATTATCATTATTCATTCACAAGGGACGTGTCACTGACCCGTACATGTTTCTTCCACTTTTCTTCTTCTTCTTCTTCTTCACACACTGTTGTAATGTCTCTGGCATCATGTGGACTTGACCAAGTTTTAGGATCGGATATCTTCCTGCTTCCAACCTACGTAGAGGGATGTTTTGAACTAATGCGTGTTTCTCTGGTTGTTAGTAATGTGATGTTTAGTATGTAAATGATGAAGTGTGTCTGAAGGCAAACACTAACGCACAGTCCCCTTAGCAGGGGAAATATCGAGGGCTCAGAATCAAACTCGGGATCCTCTGATGCGAAAGCCATTGCACCGGCCGCTCAGCCATCGAGCCTAATTATATCTAGAAACGATACTTATTCTTTCTATTCTGTCCGTTTCGAATGGGCCTCTTCGGCACCACGTTTGTTCAACTGATATTCCCCCAGGACTGTCAAAATTTCTCCGATTAATAGCGTAACTCTTTCCTTTCCTCTGACCAGGAGATAAGTCCTCTTTCTTCTTTCCATTACTATAAGAATTTTATAGGTGAGCATACATATCCTTAGGACTACCTCTGTTGAAACACACTGATATACAGCTGGTGTAAGTGCCTCAGACAGTGAAGCAATGGCCTTCTGAGCCCAAGTTGGCGGGTTCGATGCCGGCTCAGTTCGGCGGTATTTAAAGCCATGGTTCACGAACTAGGACGTAAAATAACGTAAAATAACTCCTGTGAGAAGAATTCTGGCAGTTCTGTGTCTCCGAAAATTGTAAATGTAAAACCAATAACGCCAAGTAAACTCGTGCTTGTGTCCTCGTCCCGAGGTGGTCCACCTCTTTTCAGGTACGGAGGTGCACTGCATGTACATTTCAACCACATACCAGTCTCTATCGGGTATCGAGCCCGGCCCCCAAGGACGGAAGCTAATCGTTACGCTATGGAGGTAGGCATTGTTGGTAGTCAAATCTACCGGATATAAGGGACGGGTCAGATAAAGAGTTGTGTTGTTGTTTGAGTCATCAGTCCATAGACTGGTTTGATGCAGCTCTCCATGCCACCCTATCCTGTGCTAACCTTTTCATTTCTACGTAACTATTGCATCCTACATCTGCTCTAATCTGTTTGTCATATTCATACCTTGGTCTACCCCTACCGTTCTTGCCACCTACACTTCCTTCAAAAACCAACTGAACAAGTCCTGGGTGTCTTAAGATGTGTCCTATCATTCTATCTCTTCTTCTCGTTAAATTTAGCCAAATCGATCTCCTCTCACCAATTCGATTCAGTATCTCTTCATTCGTGATTCGATCTATCCATCTCACCTTCAGCATTCTTCTATAACACCACATTTCAAAAGCTTCTATTCTCTTTCTTTCTGAGCTAGTTATCGTCCATGTTTCACTTCCATACAATGCCACGCTCCACACAAAAGTCTTCAAAAACATCTTTCTAATTCCGATATCAATGTTTGAAGTGAGCAAATTTCTTTTCTTAAGAAAGCTCTTCCTTGCTTGTGCTAGTCTGCATTTTATGTCCTCCTTACTTCTGCCATCGTTGGTTATTTTACTACCCAAGTAACAATATTCATCTACTTCCTTTAAGACTTCGTTTCCTAATCTAATATTTCCTACATCACCTGCCTTCGTTCGACTGCACTCCATTACTTTTGTTTTGGACTTATTTATTTTCATCTTGTACTCCTTACCTAAGACTTCATCCATACCATTCAGCAACTTCTCGAGATCTTCTGCAGTCTCAGATAAAATAACAATATCATCGGCAAATCTCAAGGTTTTGATTTCCTCTCCTTGGACTGTGATACCCTTTCCAAATTTCTCTTTGATTTCCTTTACTGCCTGTTCTATGTAAACATTGAAAAGGAGAGCGGACAAACTGCAGCCTTGCCTCACTCCTTTCTGGATTGCTGCTTCTTTTTCAAAGCCCTGGATTCTTATCACTGCAGACTGATTTTTATACAGGTTGTAGATAATTCTTCGTTCTCGGTATCTGATCCCTATCATCTTCAGAATCATAAATAGCCTGGTCCAATCAACATTATCGAATGCCTTTTCTAGATCTACGAATGCCATGTACGTGGGCTTGTCTTTCTTGATTCGATCCTCTAAGATCAGACGTAAAGTCAGGATTGCTTCACGTGTTCCTACATTTCTTCTGAAGCCAAATTGATCTTCCCCCAACTCAGCTTCAACTTGTTTTTCCATTCTTCTGTAAATAATACGTGTTAAAATTTTGCAGGCATGAGATACTAAACTAATAGTGCGGTAGTTTTCACACCTGTCAGCACCGGCTTTCTTGGGAATAGGTATAACAACATTCTGCCGAAAATCGGATGGGACTTCTCCTGTCTCATACATCTTGCACACTAAATGAAATAACCTTACCATGCTGGTTTCTCCTAAGGCAGTCAGTAATTCAGAGGGAATATCATCAATTCCAGGTGCCTTGTTCCTATTTAGGTCACTCACAGCTCTGTCAAACTCTGACCTCAAAATTGGGTCTCCCATTTCATCAGCATCAACAGCCTCTTCATGTTCCAGAACGAAATTATCTACATCGTTACCTTGATACAACTGTTGGATATGCTCCTGCCATCTTTCTGCTTTGTCTTCTTTCCATCTGAGCTCTTAATATTCATGCACCTAGATTTCCTCTCTCCAAAGGTTTCCTTGATTTTCCTGTATGCAGCATCTACCTTTCCCAGGACCATACAACCTTCGACATCCTTGCACTTCTCCTTCGGCCATTCTTCCTTAGCTACCTTGCACTTTCTATCCACTTGATTCTTTAATCGCCTGTATTCTTTTCTGCCCTCTTCATTTCTAGCATTCTTGTATTTTCGTCGTTCATCAATCAGGTCTAGTATCTCCTGAGTTATCCACTGATTCTTAGTTGATCTTTTCTTCCTTCCCAACATTTCTTCAGCAGCCCTACTGACTTCATTTTTCATGACTCTCCACTCTTCGTCTACTGTGTTTCTTTCGGCCTTTTCATTTAGTCCTTGTGCAACATGTTCCTTGAAACGATCCATCACACTCTTTTCTTTCAACTTGTCTAGATCCCATCTTTTTGCCTTCTTTCCTTTCTTCAATTTCTTCAACTTCAGATGGCATTTCATGACCAACAAGTTGTGGTCAGAGTCCACGTCTGCTCCTGGGAAAGTTTTGCAATCCAACACCTGGTTTCTGAATCTCTGCCTAATCATAATGAAGTCTATTTGATACCTTCCAGTGTCTCCAGGTCTCGTCCACGTATACAGCCGTCGTTTGTGGTGTTTGAACCAAGTATTGGTGAGGACTAAATTATGGTCAGTGCAGAATTCAACCAGCCGACTTCCTCTTTCGTTCCTTTGTCCCAATCCAAATTCTCCTACTGTGCTACCTTCTCTTCCTTGGCCTACCACTGCGTTCCAGTCTCCCATCACAATTAGATTCTCGTCACCTTTGACATATTGTATTAAATCTTCAATCTCCTCATATATTCTTTCAATTTCTTCATCATCCGCTGAACTAGTAGGCATATAGACCTGCACTATTGTGGTGGGCATTGGTTTGGTGTCTATCTTGGCGACAATAATTCTTTCACTATGCTGGTCGTAGTAGCTTATCCGCTGCCCTATTTTCTTATTCACTATTAAACCAACTCCTGCATTATCCCTGTTTGATTTCGTGTTGATAATTCGGTAGTCGCCAGACCAAAAATCCTGTTCTTCCTGCCAACGTACTTCACTTATACCAACTACATCTAACTTTAGCCTATCCATCTCCCTTTTCAGATTCTCTAACCTACCACAACGATTCAAACTTCTAACATTCCACGCTCCGACTCGCAGAATGTCAGTATCCATCTTCCTGATGATCGCCCCCTCTCGTGTAGTCCCCACCCAGAGATCCGAATGGGGGACTAGTTTACCTCCGGAATATTTTACCCGGGAGGAAGCCATCATCAGTACATCTTTCATACAGAGAGAGCTGCATGTCCTCAGGAGGTGGTTACGGCTGTAGTTTCCCGTTGCTTTCAGCCGTGTAGCAGTATCAACACAGCTAAGCCATGTTGAGTATTATTACAAGGCCGTATCAGTCAATCATCTAGACTGCCGCCCTTGCAACTACCGAAAGGCTGCTACCCCCCTTTCGATGAACCATTCGTTAGTCTGGTCTCTCAACAGATACCCATCCGATATGGTTGCACCTGCGGCTCGGCTATCTGCATCATTGGGACACGCAAGCCTCCCCACCGCGGCAAGGTCACATGGTTCGCAGAGGAAGGATAAAGGGTTACAAGATAATATCTCTTTAATGAATAGATAAAACGGAATGCTTCGTCTCCCAAATCTTATTGGCGGATTGAGCCTTCTAAACTGTGGTATACCGAGCTCGATAGCTGCAGTCGCTTAAGTGCGGCCAGTATCCAGTATTGGGGAGATAGTAGGTTCGAACCCCACTGTCGGCAGCCCTGAAAATGGTTTTCCGTGGTTTCCCATTTTCACACCAGGCAAATGCTGGGGCTGTACCTTAATTAAGGCCACGGACGATTCCTTCCCACTCCTAGCCCTTCCCTGTCCCATCGTCGCCATAAGACCTATCTGTGTCGGTGCGACGTATAGCAACTAGCAAAAAAAAAAAAAAATCTTTGGTATGGGAGATATTTTTGCGAGGCACCGCGCATGTGTGTATTAGTGTGACGGGGAGTGGGGCAACTTCAAAATGTTGAATGGAACCATGATAACGCTTTTTGATATTCTGATTTCCTTCAATAAACTAAGGAACTAAAAAGAATTTTTTTTCTGAAATGAATTGTTGAGTAGTTATACTGTGTTTGATTTAGGTTAGTACACTTGATGAACTTCAAAGGTAATTAACTATCGAACGAACGGGCATCAGTATTCTAGTTTCAAACCCACCCAAACCAAAAGATAAGTAGTTGGCCATTTTGATTATTTAGTATGCATATTCCACATTCAGAAAACTGGCAGTTGTTGATGTAGACTTTAGTACTAACTTAATGCAGGAGAAATGATCAAACCGCATCGGCAGTGTTCAGTGAAAGATATGGCATGCAAATGTCGCATATGAAATTCAAACGGCTGGAGACAGAGCTATGTAAGAATGGAATAGTAAATAATAAGAATCGTTTAAAGGTGAACTCAAAAGTGACGACGGAAAACCTATAAATATTCTTGCCGTTATAGAAGTTAAATCTACAGATAAGTCAACGTAAATAGGCCAAAGACGGTTGGATTAGCCGCACTGCAGTACAACGGATGCTAAAGTCGCATCATTAACGTCCTTGGCTTACAGCATATGTTTGCATGAAGATCTCACAGTAAGAGATTTTCAGGTCAGAGCTTTTTTAGTGGTTACGTAACGCTATTGCAGAGAACGGTTCATTCTTGGCGAACTTGATGAAGCAATATTCTCAAACACTGGACGTTAGACGGAAGAACAGACACACACTTACACCAGAAAACATAAAACATAAAACATCAAACACTATTTAACAAACAAATAGAGTGGGATGATAAAACTATGCCACTTCTCTAAGAGAAGTTTATCCTTTCACCATTTCAAAGATAATATCTTTCCGGGCATCATAGGCTATGTGAAAAAACCTAAAACCTGTTTTCCAGTCATTGCCCGGATCAGGGATTAAATGAATGAAGCAGATATAGGCTATTAGTACGATGGGGTCGCCACAGCCAAAGTGATTTATTAATGAGTGATAGATGCTATGAAATGAGAATGGAGAGTGTTGCTGGAATGAAAGATGACACGAAAAACCGGAGTACCCGGAGAAAAAACTGTCCCGCGTCCGCTTTGCCCTGCACAAAACTCACATGGAGCGACCGGGATTTGAACCACGGTATCCAGCGGTGAGAGGCCGACGCGCTGCCGTCTGAGCCACAGAGGCTCACATAGGCTATGTATCACCCCAAAATATCAAAGGGTTCTCGTGAGAACCCTGATTTGGACCCTTTAGAAAATTAGCATAGGCTAATTCTTCTTCTTCTTCTTCCTATTCTTCTTCTTCTTCTTAATCTGATTACCCTCCAGGGTTGGCTTTTCCCTCGGACTCAGCGAGGGATCCCACCTCTACCGCCTCGAGGGCAGTGTCTTGGAGCTTCAGACTCTGGGTCGGGGGATACAACTGGGGAGGATGACCAGTACCTCGCCCAGGCGGCCTCATCTGCTATGCTGAACAGGGGTCTTGCGGGAGGGTGGGAGGATTGGAAGGGATAAACAAAGAAGAGGGAAGAACACGGCCGTGGCCTTAAGTTAGGTACCATCCCAGCATTTGCCTGGAGGAGAAGTGGGAAACCACGAAAAACCACTTCCAGGATGGTTGAGGTGGGAATCGAACCCACCTCTTCTCAGTTGACCTCCCGAGGCTGAGTGGACCCCGTTCCAGCTCTCGTACCAGTTTTCAAATTTCATGGCAGAGCCGGGAATCGAACCAGGACCTCCGGGGTTGGCAGCTAATCACACTAACCACTACACCACAGAGGCAGACGCATAGGCTAATACAGATGAGAAATTGAATTTGTCGTACAAGAATGTGACAAATTTCATTTTAAGCCTTACGACGCCAAAGGCAAAACCGGGACGAGGCTTTTAAGGCCCTAAAACCAGCCGTTCTTGAGATATTGACACCACACTTCCCCGCTGTAGGAATTGAATGAAGAAATTACCGGCGGTAACCATGACAACGTCAGCTCAAGAGTTCTGAATACAGGCCTGGTGTTTGAAGTAACCACGTGCGTGAGTGTAGGCAGGGCCAAAGAGAACATCTGTTTAAATATTTTACATTTATAGCTGGCGTTAATTTGAGAGATACTTACGGTTATTGGGTCCACATTTCCATGCTCTCGTTTGAATAATGATTTTGAACAGCACCAAAGAGTTTCTTCGCTATTTACAATAGATTCCGTTTTCTAAAACTCATAGACAGAGCTAATCTGCCGAGATACTCTTACGGTTACTGGATCCACATCTCCATACTTTTATCACGATGATGACTGTGAATAATACTAAAGTGTTGCTTTCGCTATTTGCAAGAGATCCTGTATAGACCTCAATGTTTTAAACTCATAGACAGCGTTAATTTGCCGAGATATTCTTATTATTTCTGGATCAAGAGTCCCACACTCTTATTACCATAATGATTGTGAATAGCACAACAGTGTTGCTTTCACTATTCACAAGGCCGAGAAATAGAAGGAATGTCCTCAACAAAACCTGGTCTTAGCCTAGGCTATGAGCCTCTTCATATATTATCAAATAGCAAACATCATCTCAGTCAAAGAAACTTCAGTAAAATATATAAATTCCTTCTATAGAAGAAATGCATATTAATATATAAATGTAAGAACTTTATTGTGTGTTGTCACAGTTCATTGGCTTTGTACAATAAGTCGAACTTACAGCGATCAGACGTGTTTTTGTGTTCCATCACAGCTTCATCGTCATACATATTAATATATGAATATGCATTTTATTCTGTGTTGTCGTAGTTCACTGCCTCAACCTGTTTTGATCTTATTCTTTCTGGTAGATCATTCCTACTTTAATTATTTCCATGTGGCCCTGTTACATATCATTTTGAAGTCTGTACAATATTATTTGACAAGATAAGTGCTATTTTATAAGGCGAGGGACTTCATAAAATGTGGAGCATTTGTGATCGTTGGACCGAACGGAGCCGAGGCGGGCAGTGATGTATAACATTGTACATTCCAAAAAAACTTTTAGAATATTGTGCAATTAGGCACGTTATGTGGTAGGCGCGTGTAAACCCGCTGTGAGTGGTAGAGAGCACTGTATAAACACAAGTAATTCAAGTGCTTACTTACAATACATCAGATATCGCTGCCTATGCTCTGTTTTCTGTCTCGGGTGAACTATGCCATTTCAGGTGAAGATTGGTAGTTTTGTATACAGTGCATTGCGAAATTCAGCTAGTGTTTACGATTTGTGTTCAAAGCGTATTTTCCAGTTTGACCACGTCAGAATTGGAGCATTCGCTCGACGTGTACAAGCAGCAGTACCATGCATCGTAAGGGTTACCCGAAGTTCAGTGTCAAAAACCTGAGAAAGGTACCGCGAGACCAATGATGTGACTGACAGACGTAGGGAAGTTCAATCGAGGGTGACAAAAAACCAACTACGAGCTTCTTAACCGCAAAAACTTTAATATACGCTATTGGAGCTGGAATTACCGCGGCTGCTGGCACCAGACTTGCCCTCCAATGGGTACTCGTTAAAGGATTTAAAGTGTACTCATTCCGATTACGGGGTCTCGGATGAGTCCCGTATCGTTATTCTTCGTCACAACCTCCCCGTGCCGGGAGTGGGTAATTTGCACGCCTGCTGACTTCCTTGGATGTGGTAGCCGTTTCTCAGGCTCCCTCACCGGAATCGAACCCTGATTCCCCGTTACCTGTTACATCCATGGTAGGCGCAGAACCTACCATCGACAGTTGATAAGGCAAACATTTGAAAGATGCGTCGCTGGTACGAGGACCGTGCGATCAGCCCAAAGTTATTCAGAGTCATCAAGGCAAACGGACCGGACGAGCCGACCGATTGATTTTGATCTAATAAAAGCGTCCCTTCCACTTTTGGTCGGGACTCTGTTTGCATGTATTAGCTCTAGAATTACCACAGTTATCCAAGTAAAGTGGTACGATTTAAGGAACCATAACGGATTTAATGAGCCATTCGCGGTTTCACCTTAATTTGCCTTGCACTGAGACATGCATGGCTTAATCTTTGAGACAAGCATATAACTACTGGCAGGATCAACCAGGGAGCTGGCTGACTCGAGAACCGAAACCGAGCGTCGTAGCCCGCCGCCGACGAGTGCGGCCTGCGGGACACAGACTTGCTTTGCTCCGTTGGCCGGCCGAGTGAACGCCAACTAAAATTTCATAGGCCACTGAGCACGGGCTCTAACCCGGCCGGGCGTGCCTTCACTAGGGATCGGGTCCCTTCACCATCCATCGTCATATCTCCACTTCGTCCGCTGCCGAGGACGGCAGGACCGTACGAGAGTCATACGACACAGCATTCTCACGCCCAGTAAGGGCGAGCGGTTTCCAACATTACTGAGCGTCGCATATGAGCATGAACACTGGGTGTGCAGAGGCTCGCAGCATTGCAGTCGTAACATCGGTATATTCGAGTAACAGCGCAGAGGGGACCAACTTTGACTACTCAGCAACTACGGGATGACTTCATGAGGGTAACTGGGGCCCCTGTATCTGCAAAACTGTACGCAATTGGCTTCGTAGTGCCCAATAAGGCCATTACGTCAGATTCGAAGTGTTCCACGAGAGAATCGTTATTGTCTTGAGAGGAGAAATGGGCCACCCAACATATTAAAAAATTGGGGGATTAAGCGAATGGCGTGATGCCATGTTCTCAGATGAATCACGTATATCACTTAGGCCGATGTTCCCATAGGGAACACAGGGCGAAACGCTGGCAACCAGGAATGAGTTAGCTGGAAAATTTATAATGTCCAATAACGGACCATTTATATTGGTAATATAAATTTACTCATTCGGAACAAATATTACAGATTCCCTATGGGAACCAACATCTGTATTATCTGATGGCCAAGCAGGCATCAATTTTTAGTAGTGAGACAGTGTGTCTCATAGTGCATTGGCATTGCCGGTGGCTACAATTGGCTACACAGTGGCCTCCACGGTATGCACTAGCCATGCGTCTTGGTAGGTGTGCTAGGTACCAACTGATGAGCCCAGCCTAGCACACGAGGCCGAAACGCTGGCAACCAGGAATGAGTTAGCTGGAAAATTTATAATGTCCAATAACGGACCATTTATATTGGTATTATAAATTTACTCATTCGGAACAAATATTACAGATTCCCTATGGGAACCAACATCTGTATTATCTGATGGCCAAGCAGGCATCAATTTTTAGTAGTGAGACAGTGTGTCTCATAGTGCATTGGCACTGCCGGTGGCTACAATTGGCCTACACAGTGGCCTCCACGGTATGCACTAGCCATGCGTCTTGGTAGGTGTGCTAGGTACCAACTGATGAGCCCAGCCTAGCACACGAGGGGGAAACGCTGGCAACCAGGAATGAGTTTGCTGGAAAATTTATAATGTCCAATAACGGACCATTTATATTGGTATTATAAATTTACTCATTCGGAACAAATATTACAGATTCCCTATGGGAACCAACATCTGTATTATCTGATGGCCAAGCAGGCATCAATTTTTAGTAGTGAGACAGTGTGTCTCATAGTGCATTGGCACTGCCGGTGGTTACAATTGGCTACACAGTGGCCTCCACGGTATGCACTAGCCATGCGTCTTGGTAGGTGTGCTAGGTACCAACTGATGAGCCCAGCCTAGCACACGAGGGCGAAACGCTGGCAACCAGGAATGAGTTAGCTGGAAAATTTATAATGTCCAATAACGGACCATTTATATTGGTATTATAAATTTACTCATTCGGAACAAATATTACAGATTCCCTATGGGAACCAACATCTGTATTATCTGATGGCCAAGCAGGCATCAATTTTTAGTAGTGAGACAGTGTGTCTCATAGTGCATTGGCACTGCCGGTGGCTACAATTGGCCTACGCAGTGGCCTCCACGGTATGCACTAGCCATGCGTCTTGGTAGGTGTGCTAGGTACCAACTGATGAGCCCAGCCTAGCACACGAGGGCGAAACGCTGGCAACCAGGAATGAGTTAGCTGGAAAATTTATAATGTCCAATAACGGACCATTTATATTGGTATTATAAATTTACTCATTCGGAACAAATATTACAGATTCCCTATGGGAACCAACATCTGTATTATCTGATGGCCAAGCAGGCATCAATTTTTAGTAGTGAGACAGTGTGTCTCATAGTGCATTGGCACTGCCGGTGGCTACAATTGGCCTACACAGTGGCCTCCACGGTATGCACTAGCCATGCGTCTTGGTAGGTGTGCTAGGTACCAACTGATGAGCCCAGCCTAGCACACGAGGGCGAAACGCTGGCAACCAGGAATGAGTTTGCTGGAAAATTTATAATGTCCAATAACGGACCATTTATATTGGTATTATAAATTTACTCATTCGGAACAAATATTACAGATTCGCTATGGGAACCAACATCTGTATTATCTGATGGCCAAGCAGGCATCAATTTTTAGTAGTGAGACAGTGTGTCTCATAGTGCATTGGCACTGCCGGTGGCTACAATTGGCTACACAGTGGCCTCTACGGTATGCACTAGCCATGCGTCTTGGTAGGTGTGCTAGGTACCAACTGATGAGCCCAGCCTAGCACACGAGGGCGAAACGCTGGCAACCAGGAATGAGTTAGCTGGAAAATTTATAATGTCCAATAACGGACCATTTATATTGGTATTATAAATTTACTCATTCGGAACAAATATTACAGATTCCCTATGGGAACCAACATCTGTATTATCTGATGGCCAAGCAGGCATCAATTTTTAGTAGTGAGACAGTGTGTCTCATAGTGCATTGGCACTGCCGGTGGCTACAATTGGCCTACGCAGTGGCCTCCACGGTATGCACTAGCCATGCGTCTTGGTAGGTGTGCTAGGTACCAACTGATGAGCCCAGCCTAGCACACGAGGGCGAAACGCTGGCAACCAGGAATGTGTTATCTGGAAAATGTATAATGTCCAATAACGGACCATTTATAATGGTATTATAAATTTACTCATTCGGAACAAATATTACAGATTCCCTATGGGAACCAACATCTGTATTATCTGATGGCCAAGCAGGCATCAATTTTTAGTAGTGAGACAGTGTGTCTCATAGTGCATTGGCACTGCCGGTGGCTACAATTGGCCTACGCAGTGGCCTCCACGGTATGCACTAGCCATGCGTCTTGGTAGGTGTGCTAGGTACCAACTGATGAGCCCAGCCTAGCACACGAGGGCGAAACGCTGGCAACCAGGAATGAGTTAGCTGGAAAATTTATAATGTCCAATAACGGACCATTTATATTGGTATTATAAATTTACTCATTCGGAACAAATATTACAGATTCCCTATGGGAACCAACATCTGTATTATCTGATGGCCAAGCAGGCATCAATTTTTAGTAGTGAGACAGTGTGTCTCATAGTGCATTGGCACTGCCGGTGGCTACAATTGGCCTACGCAGTGGCCTCCACTGTATGCACTAGCCATGCGTCTTGGTAGGTGTGCTAGGTACCAACTGATGAGCCCAGCCTAGCACACGAGGGCGAAACGCTGGCAACCAGGAATGAGTTAGCTGGAAAATTTATAATGTCCAATAACGGACCATTTATATTGGTATTAGTTACGTAATGTCAGTAATGAATATTAGAATAAGATGACCTCAAGGGTAAAAGAGCATTTTGTATACGAGGGTGGTGTTGTTTGACTGTAAGGACGAGTTTCCAATCAGTAGAGTTCATAAATTACAAGGTGGTAATTTATCAGTAAATAGGAGCATTTGTGGAATGAGGTATTCGACGTTTTTAAAGCGATATGTTTGACTGTGTAAATGTATTGAATTTCGTTTCACTGGACAGTCATGGATATGAATATTTGGAAAATGACGTTAGGCGATCTGAAGGCTTCATCCTAAAATTATAGTATGGATTTCTGCGCTGGTGATGATTATTTTCTTTTGACGACATCCACTAAATGTTAGACGTGTGTTGGAAGATTATTATTCTTTCCTAAACTTCATTGCGCAGGCTGAGATCGTGTTTGAGTTGGGGGATTGTTCGCCACGTGATATTTATTTTCAAGTTCACGTTGTTTTTGTAATAAAATAGAAACTTATTGCATTTTTCGACTTGCATTCGTGCTGTGGTAAGAGTTGTTTCGTTGTGTGTTATTCGTTTCGACCATATTTACAGTTAAAAGTATCAGAGTTTGTTTGAAATTACGGGTTCGCCTGATGTGCTAGGGGAAGCATATACGACCCAGTTTCCGCCCGACAATAGATTTAGGATGTCACATGTTATCCTAGGAGTATATTGATAATGAGACGTCCTAGTTCACGCTCAACGATAGAATTAGGAAGGTACGTCTGCATAGATGTTAGTGTTAGGGTGTACAGATGTTAAGTAGGCCCGACGATAGGTCTGGGATGTCAGCTGTACATACTCAAGTCTTAGATTAGACGGTTTGTTTTGCGAAGTGACCTGGGCGATGGTAGCACCTGCAGTAAAATACGAAATTTGAAGGGGGTTAGATCGGTAATAATGAGGCCAAACTTGCGCGCAGCTCCCCAACAGCTGGAAGGTGTTCCCTAAGATTCTGGGACCGCTATCGGCAAAGGTGGGTTGTCCAACATTGGGTACTGAGCTAACGGTGATTGAATATTTTACTGTAATTCTCCATGCGTGTTGAGTTCAAATAACTTCGATATTTTATTTTATTTTATTTTACGGACTTAGTTGTTTTGTCGTTCTGACGTCCGTTTCGCTTTGATAGTGTGCATATTGACACTCAACATATTAGTGTGAGACTTGAGTTACGAATGTTGATTCGATTCGTCAGCCAGTAATATATTTTATTTTCGATCTTTGTCGTTCTTTCATTTTATACGTATTTGAGTTCGATTAATTGATAGCTTTGTACGTAGGGTGTTGGGACAAACAATAAGTAGATGTATCTGTGATGGTAGTCATTGTTAAGTAGGAAAGAATTCTTTAACTCTGTAATTTGTGTAATTTTTTCTTTGTGGACTTGTAATTTTATTAAGCGTAACGTAACCATTCATAACCTGAAAGTCGGTTTTATAATAATATTTTTCAAGTGATTGGCATTTCTTCTAAATGCGTGATGAATAAGTGTTTCCTGCATTTCGCAGTTTTGTTCCTTCAGAACGACGTAACGTAAGATCCTCGCGGATCGTGTTGTTGTTGGTTCCTTCTGAACAGCTGTTTGGGTGATGCACGTTCAGCATCGGGATTATTTTATCAGTTAAGGGTGTCATGAAATGACAAATATATGGTGGAATTTTGTTTCAATTGTGAATGCTGCTGTTAACTTGTAGTGAACACCATGCTTTCCAATAATATTTCGCAACCTATCCAAAGCAACTGAGAGTCAATTTGGCTCGATTAAGGGTCCATTCGGCGGGTGTTCAGTATCCGAAAGGGTATTCGACTGGTGGATAACCTTAATTGAGAGTAAATCAGGCGTTCTACTTGTTGAAGGTCAGATTTTCCACGGTTCGTGTGGATTAATTCTCAGATATCGTTTGGATTAATAGGTGCCCGATTTTTCAGGTTTTCCTTTCACTTTTTCAGTTTCGCCGTCCACTAATTTATGATATTCCTACTTTCACCGAAGCGAATTCTTCGATATTGTAAAAGAAAATATAGACGCTATGCAATGTGACTGCGTTGAAACATTTCATAATTAATAAAATTTTGTCAAGAATTTATAAAAATAACTTTTTTTGGTGCCATTAAGAATTTAATAAAAGTTAGTAAGCACATATTTGCTCCTCATTTCAAGTAGTTGGGCTCTCTTCTGAACCCCATCGTTTGGATAAGATCGTGACCGAAACATTCCCGCAACGACCCCAAGATTTAAGAGTTCAATATTGCTCTACTGTAGCAGTTGTGGCCGACCAACAATGGAACGGTAAGTCAAGGGTTCAATAGTTCGAATTTCACATCTCTATTACATTCTGAAGTGTAAAACTAAATATATAATGGAAGTCATAATTTGTAATTATCTCCCCCACACTTTTCAGTACTGTAAATTAATTGTTGTATGTAACCATGGTTACGTCCAGTTTTAATCTTGAGCTTTCTCCACTCTCGAAGTTGTACTGTTAGAAATCTCATGTCAGTTAGGAAAATCATTTACTAAGTAATATTTTAGGGTGAGAAACTTCCAAACACTACTTCGTACTTTGTCGCGCTCGGCGAACCACAGACCCATGTGTTTCCTTATATGATATCAGTAAATAACTGGAATCACAGATAAGACTTTTTTGCGGGTAATGTTATACTGCATAGAATCTACAGGAACAAAAGGAAGTGTTTGTTTGCCTGTGTATGCCCGATGCCCAGCTATATCTACGGTGCGCAGAGATCTGAAGTTTTAAACATAGGTAGATAAAAGCGGGTCCATATCGAAGCCGAATTTAAAATTTTTTGCATTCATTGGTGAGTTATGAATTAAAAGACCGACTTAAAACGTGTGTTGGGATATGACAATTCACCTCCCGATATTCATTTAGTTCACTGAACATTTTATGGTTAACGAGGATTTCGCTATACCAGCAATAAAGTGTGAACCGTATTTTCTTTCAAAGAACTCAATTGTAATCTTATTTGGAGGAACCATATAGCACATAATGATAGATAATAACAAACAAGGAATTTTTAAGACCATGGCGTAGGAAACCATTTTCGTTAAGTCCGTGGTTTCCCTAAGAGTTTGCCTCTGTGTGTGTGCGTGTGTCTAGTCAAATCTACGCCACTCAGAGACCTGAACATTTTGACATACGTGGGCACAGCACTTCACCGATCACGCATAGCTGTGTCAAAAAGCAATTCTGACTCCAAGAAATGAAGCAGTCAATGTCAACAAGCAACTTTTACAACAATAACCCGGTGTTCTACACATGTTCTGGTGTACACTAGTGATAATGAAAGATGTGTTCTGACAGTTCTTAGAGGGAGGTCCGTTTACTGCCTACCTGGGTGGGGAGAAGGGAGAAGGGCGTATGGTTGCCATGGAAACGTGAGCGGGCCAATGTGGTTGCCGTGGATATAAGCCTGCTTGCCGGCTCATGATGCCTGGGCTGCGTTCACAAAATACGACTCCGAGTAGAGTTGGAGTAGAGTATCGCGGAGTAACTGGTAAGGTTAACTCTGAGTAACGGTATTTCGTGAACGCTTCGAGTGAATACAGAGTAACAGAATATGGCTAATCAATTAAGTAAGGTTATTTGTTTTACCATAACCTCATTTGCGAGGAATTTAATGTCTAATTTCCAGGCGAGTTGCTTCATAGCAGCGTGCTATATGAGTTATTACTACTTTCCTCACCACGTTGTGCCTTAAAACAGTATCCGTTATTCTTTACCTCGTAGGAACAATCTGATTACATTGATGTTGAATACCAATACATCGGCTCCGCACTGGTGCACAATAAGCCATTTAGTACAACTAACTGTAAAGTTAACAACTACGAGGAAGCTGAATTCAAACAACATTTCCGATTGCCGGATCAGCATTCGAACATCTACTCAGAGTCATTGGCCCTAAACTTTCTAAATCCAAAATCGGGGAGAAGACCATTGCAAGACCCACGAAAAAACTTCTGGTTGTAATTTGGCTCTTAGCACCTGATTCGTACAGATCCGTTTCGTGGGAGTTATAAATGCACTGTGTGGTATTTCTGATCGTATAATTAAATGGTCTCATTCAGAAGGTCATCTAAAATATAAAAAAGTTACGTATTATACATTTCCCAATGAAATCTCATAAAGTTGAGGTTAATAAATCAGCTGATCATTCATAACATGAGTATTCTTATAAAAATTTAATCATGTTATTTCCGCCGATTATTAAAATTAGCACGGTACCTATTTTTCTTGTTTTAAACGAAAATATCCCCTTCTTTATTTAATACATAACGCCCTTCTTTGTCAACAATTAGAAAATAATTTGAATTCATTGCCATGTCAATATACTCGCAGTTAATATTTTTCACCGCCACCAATGAATGCATGCATTACTGCGCATGTCGAGTTAAATCTACCCACCTATTTACGCAGAGTAAAAAGAGTATACTCTGAGTTAACTCGAATGCATTTTCTGAACGCCTTGTAGAGTTAACACTTTACTTTTATGAACGGATAGATTTAACTCCGAGTTTACTCGGAGTTGGAGAGTAGTATTTTGTGAACGCAACCTTGGAGTTGCCAAACCTTTCACAACTGAGTTACGTACAGCAGAACACAGCGGTCCGAACGAACGAACAAGTGAGTCGGAAGGAAAGTGGAGGAGAAAGGAATGCAGGAATGTGGCAACATCATGCAATACTTCTCCCTCCAGCCCTATCTGTCAGAATGCTTCTTTTAATATTACAGGTATAGTGACACTACATGTAATACAGATGGGGCTGTATACGACCGAGCTTTTGAACAATTTGGAGTCACGTGGAGTACCCTCAAACATCTTCGAGCGGACAACTGTGGCACTGATTATCCTTTTTAGAAATATGAATCCTGCTTCTCTCTGCAACGGAACACGACTCTCGGTCAAGAAACTGATACCGAATATTATTGAATCCACCATTATGTTTGCTCATGCCGTGGATTCAGATCATCCTTTGGATATACTGTTTCAATTTAGACGTCTGCGTTTCCCTGTACGGTTCAGTTTCGCTATATGCATTTTATGTAAGAACAATGTTTTTAGTTTTGTTCTAAATAAATTGTTTAAAACATGTAACTGGTGAATTAATGAACGTGGGCGAATCCGCGGGTACGTTGTTAGTAATGAATAAGTTACAGGATTGTGAGCACTCCAAAATGACCGCGACGAAGTATTGATATGAATGGCAGACAATGGTTTGCTGATAAACTGGGTGAAATGTCAGGTTGTAAATTTCACTAAGAGAAGGTCCCATCATTTTAATTACTATGTTGATGGAGTGAATGAACCTCAAGGTGACTTCCAGAAATACCTAAGTGTTAATATAAGGGAAGATCTTCATTCGTGTGATCACGTTTACGAGGTTGTAGAAAGAGTTCAGATCTCATACTATGGTTATGAGGGGGTATTCAGGGAGTGAAGTGAGGATGTAAGGGAGGGGGAATATAAGTCATTCGAAAGACCTCAATAAGAGTATGTTTGCGGTGTAGGGGACCCCTCACAAGGATTACCTTATCCGAGGATTGGAAAAGATCCAGATGAATGCAGCACGAGTAGTGTTATTAAAATGTTACAATCTTTGCGTTGGGAAGATTTGAGAGAAAGAAGACGAGCTGCTCGACTAAGCGGCATGCTACGGGCTGTCAGTAGAGAGATGGCGTATAACGACATTAGTTGGTAAATAAGCTTGAATGGAGTTTTGAAATGTGGGAAAGGTCATAATATGAAGATACATTTGGAATTCAGGCGAAATAATTGGAGCAAGTATTCGTTCACAGGAAGAGTGATATGGAGATATGGACGAAGTGTTCTGTAAACTCTTCTGATATATCAGTGTATTGGCATTTTAAATATTTTACATGGTCATTCGAGATTCCATGTTCAAAGCCAGAAACCACATTCGCTGAAACGAATACACCGGAGAGGTTATTACACTTGATACTCATCTACTGAAATAATTTTCCTGATAAACTCGACAAGATTGGAATAATAATTTATCACGGGAGATATTCTAAACATTTTCTACTTCTGTGAAATGATTGAGGAAAATACTATGCAAACAACTGATAGGGAAACTGCCGCCTGAGCGATAGCCCTAAATGCAGGTCAGTGGTAAATTAAATAGAATAAATGAAGTGCACTATCAAGAGACACGTGCTTCGCTACAGTTTTAAACTGGGGGTGATTAATTTACGACAATTAAATTTAGAACCGCCAAGACACTCATGCTTCGCGACTATTTTAAAGTGAAGGTTTCTTTCAAACATTTAAAATTTAGGAGAACCTATTGTATTCCCCCCTCGTGCTCGAACCAATTTAAACGAATCACACAGCTATTCTGGGTAGGTTAGTTGTCATATGATAGAGCATCTCAGGGTATTGCTTATCTTGTAGGTTTCTCATAGCGACATCCACTAGATGACGGTAGTTCATTGAAATGGTAATTATTCCGGTATACTGTTTGTTAATGGTGAAGCACAACGAAACTTTTGGCGAGTATATCAGGAAAAATATTTCAGTGGACGTGTGTTAAGTGTAATAACTTTTCTTGGGTTGTCACATTTGGCGTGTCCGACTCGTTGGCTGAATGGTCAGCGTACTGGGCCTTCGGTTCAGAGGGTTTCGGGTTCGATTCCCGGCCAGGTCGGGGTATTAACTTTCATCGGTTAATTCAAATTGCTCGGGGGCTTGATGTTTGTGCTGTCCCCAACATCCCTGCAACTCACACACCACACACAACACTATCCTCCACCACAATAACACACAGTTACCTGCACATGGCAGATGTTGCCCACCCTCATCGGAGGGTCTGCCTTACAAGGGCTGCACTCGACTAGAAATAGCCACACGAAATTAAGTTAAACATTGGACGTAACAGCGCATGTATGGTTTCTCGCTTTGAACACAAGGATTTTGAATGACCAACTAAAATCTTTAGAAGAATGTATGGCGGAAACAGTAGGTCGCAATACACGCGGTGGTCACGACATCGATGTATCAGAGAAAGTTTACAGAACACTTCGTCCATATCTCCATATCACAAGTATAGTAAGGCGTGCACAGAGTAACTACTTGGTTATCCACTGAGAATGTATTTCTATCACTGGTGAAATGACCAAGGAAGTAATCCAGACTTCCAGTCGTAAGTGTTAGTGAAAGATGAGCCAAGTTTCCCGAAAGAAGAAGAAATTAACAGCGCTCAGACATAGACCGCACAACTCCCCCATCTCCTCTCACATTGTGTGCCAAGACAATTATCAGCATCAAGTGTAGGAAATCTAATTGTGTGCCATATAAAATTTGAATGAACTTTCCTGAGTTTATCCCAGCTATTTCTGGGGTCGGTGGGGACAGTCAGCCTCATTTTGGTTTCGCAGGAGGTTTAAGGCCGATTGCTTTTCTTGATTTCACATTTGATATGTAAATCTCGACCTAGGATCGAACGGGATTCGGGCCTCAGAATTCCGGGTGGAAAGACAGCTGCTATGCCATTGAACCAATCACGTCATCTTTAACTGTGTGCCATATGGAGTTTATTAATTAGACTACTTATCTCACTTGCACGGTTTATTGGTATGC
The DNA here is from genome assembly GCF_040414725.1 of Anabrus simplex. Classification (NCBI taxonomy): domain Eukaryota; kingdom Metazoa; phylum Arthropoda; class Insecta; order Orthoptera; family Tettigoniidae; genus Anabrus; species Anabrus simplex. Next base: position 1,155,319,644 of record NC_090265.1, on the reverse strand, counting down.
TCTGCTGAGAGTACATTTTTACTGGTTTTGCTTGAAGCCTTACCGTTTCAGACATGGAGGAACATGAAATTTACACGAGCGTGAGCCATCACATGTAAGTGTGAGAGGATTTGGATCATGTTTTCTGACTGTTGGTAAGGTGGACATGAATCTTCAAATAAGTCAGCAAGAATCTAAAGCCCCGTATGTACTGTAGTTACGTTTTATGTCAGAGAGAGACTTCATGAACAATGTGTGCAGATCAAGCAGCAGTTGAACTTTAGGTAATGACTTTGTTAGTTAGATATGTAGATGGATAACGTCTTTATTAATAATGTTATTGCTTTACGTCCCACTAACTACTTTTACGCTTTTCGGAGACGCCGAGGTGCCGAAATTTAGTCCTGCAGGAGTTCTTTTACGTGCCAGTAAATCTACCGACACGAGGCTGATGTATTTGAGCACCTTCAAATACCACCGGAATGAGCCAGGATCGAACCTGCCAAATTGAGGTCAGAAGGCCAGCGTCTCAACCGTCTGAGCCACTCAGCCCAGCTAACGTCTTTATTCGTGGTGAAGTTAGGACTCAAGGCCCTCCCGAAAGAAGAAGAACGCTCAGACATAGATTGCACATTAAAATTGTGCAATTATCCAATTATATATAGAAATTAAAAGAAACCATGAACAAATTAAATAATACAGTGGTACTAATAGCAGAGATAGTAATAATAGAAATAATTACAGAATGTAAAACATGAAAATTTAAATGAAGATAATTACGATCATAAAACTAATAATATAAAGAACAGAAGAAAATTCAGTAATACATACTGTTACCGTGTTTTGGTGGTAGTTATGCATGAAAGAAGGTGCTGGGTGGTGGATAGGTCTCAAGCTACTAAAGTGAAATTAATTTTAAAATTTAACAAGGTTATATTTTCTTTTCAAAATTAGATAACAACAAATAGAACAGGTACTTAGTAGCCGAAACACAATTGAAAAATACATTTACATAGGTACCCCATTTGGGGCTTCAAAAGTCAGAAACATAATTCTTGGGCAATCAGCTCAGTTTTACCCCAAACACAATTTTAACAGAGGGGCAGAAAACCCCATTCATACCTAGGAGCCCTTGCTCCAAATTACACTGAAAAACCTCCTCGAGGCATACAATATACAATTTTCAAAAGAGCCACTCGCTCTCAAATTTAAGCCTCTCCCAGGCCACACCAAACTACACCTTCAAGCTGTCCTCAACGGACATAAACAGGGGTAAAATACCCAATCTACTGAGGTCTATTAAACGAAAAGAATGTTAATTAAATGACCTCTAAAATAACAATTTGAGAGGAGGCGAACTTGCACTCCTAATACACTAGATTAAGACATACTTGGCGCTAGGCCGTTAATACAAGGGCTAATCCCATACTACAGAGGTGACTTAGTAGCAATTTGATTTACATTATCGAAGAATAGGTTAAGAAAATAAGTACACCTCAAGACAATGTGAGTGGGAGCACGAGAGGGTTAGCACTCTCTATCCCAGTATGAAGCTTTAAAAGAGAATATATGAAAAGAGTAGTTACATTTTAGGAAAAGATTACATGGTTGAACGCTTAGAACCCGCCCCGAAAGTTAAACTGCTGAGCTAGCAAAGAAAGAAGTTATTAATCGGCCATTACCTTATTGTTGACCGCTGCCGGAGAAAGAGGCGCTTCCCGCCTCCTGCTATGTACTTAATACACTGAAAGATGGAACAAAAGTGGCCGAGAGACCCAAAAATCAGCAGTTTAAATACTCTCGCGGAAGTTTCTAGGCGTTAGGGGAATGAAAACACCCTCCCACAAACACTTTATTGGGTAGGACACAGCAACCTATTCAAGTTGGGGGAAGATACATCTGATTGGATAGAAATTAATTTAAGAAATTCGGGATTGGTTAGGTTCAACACAAGGGGAAAGAAGGGGTGAATATTGCCAACTTAAACAATGACTGAAAGAAATTTAACAAAGAACAAACTCTTGAAATTAAATTTTCTCCAACAAAATAGTTCTTTGACTCCGCACTAGGTTGCACTATTGTTGATCTTCAGTAGTGTCCTCTAGGAGAGAAAGTTTACACTTCTTACTTCAAGCGAAACAAAAACACATCAAAAATGACACAGTTCAAAAACTCAAAATTTTCCACGTGGTGACATCTTCTGAGAAGGTAAAGAATTAACAGCGTAGATAAAGTTCAGACTTCCTCCAGCAGAGGAGTTTCACCTGGCGCAATTTTTAAATTAGCGGCGTGGAGGTGTACCGCCCGGTACACATACAACTAGCGAATAAATGTCTAATATTCAGGAAAATAATCTATTTAAGCACTAATTCACACTTCACTCATCGTACAAATAAGGTGGACGTACTCAGCAAGTTATTTCGGCAATCTATCTTAAATTTCCTACGAGAATGCAAATCTCTGTTGTCAGCAGGGAGGGTATTCTACAGCCTAGCGGCAGTGACTACGAAAAATGAAATGACGTATGGCTTTTAGTGCCGGGATATCCCAGGACGGGTTCGGCTCGCCAGGTGCAGGTCTTTATATTTGACTCCCGTAGGCGACCTGCGCGTCGTGATGAGGATGAAATGATGATGACAACACATACACCCAGTCCCCGTGCCATTGGAATTAACCAATTAAGGTTAAAATCCCCGACCCGGCCGAGAATCGAACCCGAAACCCTCTGAACCGAAGGCCAGTACGCTGACCGTTCAGCCAACGAGTCTGACAGTAACTACGAAGGAGCAGTTGTAAGGCCCGGAGTGGCTGAGAGCAGACAGATCGTGTATCGTGGTTGAGTTACGTGGAGAAATACTTTTTGAAGAAATGCTATTCGCTGCATGTGAATTTAAAACTCCATGCAGAAAGGATAACACGTGGAGGCTACAGCGCTCGTGCACACGAAGCCATGAGAACTCATCATAATAAGGGGAAATGTGAGAATCATATCACAGCTTAAATAAAAAATCTAAATCTGTTCGAGCATCTAAATACTGTCTTGAGGTATGCCCATAAGTACAATTTCGCAGTAGTCCATAACAGATGAGCTTAGGGATTTTACTATTTGTGTTTCAAGATGTTTCGAAAATATAGTAGAATAGCATTTGAGTGGAATGACGTATTTCAGAATTTGAGCGTATCAATCACTACGGTTGTTACGGTTTTATGTTTTGGAGAGCCCACTGTCGGTTGCCAACGGCCGTAGCCGTGTTGAAACACCGGATCCAGTGAGATCTCCGAAGTTAAGCAACATTGGGCGTGGTCAGGAGTTGGATGGGTTGCCACGCGCTGTTGTGGGGGGCGGGTAAGGGAATGGATGAGCGGAAAGGAACTGGCCACCTTATCGCACGTAAACTCCGGCTCAGGAACACCTCTCCGGAGGTTCGGACCTGCCTTCGGGCAGAATAACACTTACCTACTGTCGACTGAGCCTGTAAAATACATCCGCACCTCGTACGTCAAACATTTCTGGAGGAGTTATTATTTCTTTTCGTATATAACACACATTTGAACCCCATAGAATTGGAATGTCTTAAAACCCTATCCTATTTAACATCTAGGGTGCAGAAGCGACCAGTCCGTGACATTTTGACTTCGTACGTCGAAGAATAATGGAGGAATGAATGTTTCGATTTAGGTGCAGAAAGTTTAAAAAAACTTTCTCATTTAAGATAAAAAGACGTAGATGACCAATATTCATGTAAAATTTGAAGTTCGTACGTGAAACAGTTTTGTAAGAAAGAATTTTGTGATTTTCAGAGTCCCTTTATGGGAGAAATATTTTGAAGTAGGCCATATAATATTTGACACTTAGATATTAAAGAAGCGCCTTCTTGTAAAATTACAACTCCGTACGTCAAACGGTTTTGGAGGAATGAATAATTTCGTTTTCAGAGCTAACCCCATTTAATCCCTTAGGGGTGAAATATTTTAAAATATTTCCTATTTCACACCTAGGATTAAAATATATAACACCATTTACAATGTTGCCTTCGTACTTTAAGTGGCTTCGGAGGAAGGAATATTTTTCCATCAGGTCTCACAACCCGCCAGTTAAACCCCTTGCCTCAGGGGCTCTGAACTTTGGAGCGTGGGTTGGCGATCACGGGGTCCTCGGCTGAGTCGTGGCATTGGTTCCACTTACTTGTGGCAGGCTCCTCACTTTCATCTATCCTACCCGGCCTCCCTTGGTCAACTCTTGTTCTTATCCGACCCCAGCGCTATTAGGTTTGCGAGGGCTAGGTAGTCTTTCATTTTCAAGCCCTTCGTGGCCCTTGCCTTTCTTTGGCCGATACCTTCATTTTTCGAAGTTTCGGACCCCTTCCAACTTTTCTCTCTGATTAGTGTTATATAGAGGACGGCTGCGTAGTTGTACTTCCTCTTAAAACAATAATCACCACCACCACCACCACCACCACCACCACCACCAGTTAAAACCCTTAGTGGTACATTGCTTAGATACCACTTTTTAAAAAAGAGTCTAAAACATACAGGAGTAACCATATCATGTGGAATTTCAACCTCGTATGTTAAATGATCTCAGAGATGTTAATATGTATGATTTTTGGCCACATCCCCCTCTGTCGAAACCCTTTAGGTGTGTATGGTTTTAAGACTGCTTCTTATTGAAAATCAAAGACACTGAGGAGTAACAGTCGTTTGAAATTTCAACCTCGTATGTCAAACGGTTGCAGAGAAATTAATACTTTCGTTTTCGGGTATTAACTCCCACTTAACCCCTAAGAGTCGAAAGCTTTTCTAAACTTGTCTTATCTAATATATAGTGCATAAAGGAGCAATCATCGAGTGCACTTTCAACTTTGTCCGCTTAACGGTTTCGGAGTAATGAATATTTTGACTTTCAGTGTTTTAACCCCGTTTCGTCTCCTTAGAGGTGGAAATTTTTGAAACCCTTCCTAAGTGGGTAGTAAATACCTGCGCTGTAGTAGAAATATCTCTTCAAAATTTCATTTCTTTATGTCCAGTAATTTTGCCTGTGCGTTGATTGACAATCAGTTATGACATTGTCTATTATTATATTATATATACATTACAACACTTAAGTTTCTTACTGACATACAATAGAGCACGACAATATTATGTAACAAAATCCCGTGTACAGATCTACTTTTTAACAAACTAAGGTTTCTTCTGGTACCAATATTATAATCTGAGTTTTTTGTAGGATTATCAAGAAGCTGTTCTTTTATCGTATAGTCACTGAGTCGTCGTAAGTTAAATTGTATTCTGTCAATGAATGCATTTTTTTCTCGTGGAAAGGAGTAAAAATACATCTGATCTACATAAATGTGGCACTTGTTATATTTTAATGCATTCGCTATATTGTTCACGCGAAAGACAAACAAAACACCCCTGTGGGTGGGGCGGTAGAATAAAACCCACGGTATCCCCTTCCTTTTGTAAGTGGTGACTAAAAGGATACCAGGGGCTCTGAACTTTAGAGCGTGGGTTGGCGACCACGGGGCCTTTAGCCGAGTCCTGGCATTACTTCCACTTCGTTGTGTCAGGCTCCTCACCTTCATCAATCCTATCCGACCTTCCTTGGTCAACTCTTTTTTTTCCGACCCCGACGCTGTTAGGTTTCCGAGGGCTAGGGATTCCTTCATTTTCAAGGCCTGCGTGGCCCTTGTCTTTCTTTGGTCGATACCTTCATTTTTCGAAGTGTCGGATACCTTCAATTTTTCCTCTGATTAGTGGTATATAGAGGATGGTGACCTAGTTGTACTTCCTATTCAAACAATAATAACCACCACCATCACCACCAGACAAACAAAAGAGGCCCAAAAGTGCTCCCTGTGGGACATTATTGATTTCATATGCCATTCTGAGCGCATTGTTCCCACTGATACTTGGAACCAGCTGTCATTGAGGTAGGAGCTAAACGAATTGAGACATGAAACATTGAAGTTGAGACTTCGGTGTTCGTGCAGTAGTAATTCAGGCCTAAGTGTATAAAATGTACTTCTTAGTACTAGCAGTGTAGCTACAGTGACATATCGTTGATATATTGCATGTCTGATATCGTCTGTAACTCACAGCAATGCTTCTCTCTCGCAAACCAGACAACTTTCACACAAGTTCTTCATTGTCAGGTCTTCGTAAAGAAAGAATGCTGACTTTCTTCGGAAAACTGCAACCTTCCTTCGTAGCAAGTCACGCTAAGCTACGGGACTAGAAGGCCTAATTTTAGTTTGATTATGGCCATACACCTTGCGCGGCTCCTCTGTGTATGATAGTCTATCTCTTTCAGGGCTCTTGTATCAGGGACTCTTCAGGGTCAACCGTTAGCAATAGAATTAGATCCCAAAATAGTGAGCACGGTAGGCTAGCACCTAATCAAACACGTAAGTGACGTAATCGGACGTCTAGGGTTAAAATGGGCAGCCCAAATTCTGTTTCTCACATCCATTGGACACGTTTTGTAAAGCTCTGGAGAACCACAGGGAGTCGTTCCAATATTTAAATACATTCCATGTTATAGAATATTAGATCTAATAAGAAGCATGACCATACATCTGTTCTGTAAGAAAATAACCGTCCCTCGCTTGGAGAGACAATCCCTGGATACATAGGAGTCCCGGAGAGCTCTGCTATAAATCTTATTTCTTATTTCTAGAAACATACGTAGCGGAAATACATTTTATTTTCTTCTTTCTCTTCTGCTCAGCCGAATAACTTTCACAACGCAACTAGTAAAATACTTCTCGAAAAATATATTGTTACAACTTATACATGTTAAAGAAAAATATTACGGAAGTAACATTTTATCAGCATTCATACCATTGTCTGCCAAAGACAGTATTTCACTGGGATTTCTTTAACTGCTCTAATGTAATGACATTGAAAACTGTCCATAAATATTAGGTGAGTCTGACTTGGGGAAAAATCGGTTTTTCTTATGGGAATAATCTATAATTTTACATAACAGTCCAGTCACTTAAGAGCAGAAAAGCTCTATTAAATGGTCGATATAATTAAACAAACATCCATAACTGATTGAGAGAATAAGACTAATAATAATAATAATAATAATAATAATAATAATAATAATAAACTGGCAAGCTGAAAACCCTAACCAAAGCTCTTCACGAAAATCAGATATCCATAATGGCCCTACAGGAAACAAGGTACCCAGATGAAGAGATTTTTGAATCCGAAGGCTACCGATTTTTCAAGAGCAAAGCGCAAAGAGGAATCCTCAATGAAGCTGTGATGCTTGGAACCGCGTTTGCTGTTAGAACCAAGATCCTTAAATCGGTTGCAAATTTCGAACCTGTGAATGACAGATTGTCTATACTCACAATTAAATGCGCCGAACAAAACCTACGCCCTAGTTAACGCACATGCTCCTACGAACGATAAGAACAAGTCTGATCCAGACGAAGTTGATAATTTCTGGGACCTACTGGATGAAAAATTAAACAAAATCCCCAAACACCATGTCAAGCTTCTTTTGGGTGACTTCAATGCCCAACTAGGTCGTGAACAGAAGTACAAGAAAGTTATAGGAAATTACCCTGCTCACAAAAGAACCAATCCCAACGGCAAAAGACTGGTGTCCATTTGCGAAAATCACAACCTGCAGGTCATGTCGACCCACTTTCGCCATCTACCCAGAAAGCAAATGACTTGGCGTTCTCCCGTCCAAGCTCTCGGAGAGTTCCAAATTGATCACGTTGCAATCTCCAGGAGAAACAGCCGTGAGATTATGAATGTGAAGGTAAAGAAAGGCATCAATGTGGCCTCAGATCATTATATGTCTCTTATCAAATTCAAACTAATTCCCGCAAACACAAGGAAGACAACCAAACAGATCACACGCTTCGACAACGATAAACTTCGGCAAAGGGTCGAGGAGTTCCAGGAGAAGGCTAGACCAAATGACTGTGACTTTAACAACGCCAAAAGTCTCCTTGTTGAGGCCGCCAAAGACGTTGCAGAAATCAAGAGAAGCAAAAAGCATGCCTGGTGGAATGGTACCTGCGAATCAGCACTCCAAGAAAGACTCAATGCATGGAAACAGTACTACTCTACGAAATCAGAAAATGATTGGGAAACCTACAAAACCCAACGTGCCCAAGCAGCTGGGGTGTTCAGAACTGAGAAACGTAAATACGAAAATCTCTCATTGAAAAGATAGAACAAAACTTTAGGAAGAATGAAAGCAGAGAGTACTACAGAACCTTCAAACGCAAACTCACTGGCTATAAGCCACCATCTCTATGCTTTGAGCGAAAGGACGGCACACTGGCGACGTCAAATGAAGAAAATTGCAGCATTCTGACAGATTACTTCAAGAATTTACTTAATTGCTCTAAACCGCAAAACGCCATTGAGACCAAGGAACCCTTACTCAGGTACCCAGATTCCAGACCACCCGACAGAGATGAAATCAAGCGCCACATTGACCGTCTCAAAAATAACAAAGCGCCGGGTGAAGACTCAGTAGTAGCAGAACTATGGAAATATTCCCCAGATGAATCAGTTGATATCTTGCAAAAGCAAATAGAAGAAATTTGGAACAAGGAGACCCTACCCGAAGATTGGAAAATAGCTTTGATCCATCCACTACACAAAAAAGGCAGCATGAAGAACTTCAACAACTACAGAGGAATATCTTTGCTACCCGTGACTTACAAAATTCTATCACTTGCCATCCTGGAGCGTTTGGAAGCACAAGTCGAACATCAAATAGGTGAATACCAAGGAGGGTTCAGAAAAGGTCGTTCAACAGCTGAACAGATCCAAAATCTCAAAACGATCATCAGATATTGCACACTAAGTTCCAAGCAGTATGTGTCTGTCTTTGTGGACTTCCAGAAAGCGTACGACTCCATTGACCGGGAAGTCCTGCTAAACATCTTAAATGAATTTGGAGTTGATTTGAAACTGCTGGCATTAATTAGAGCCACCCTGACCGATACAAAATCCAAGGTGAAGTTCCACGGATGTCTCTCGCATTCCTTTGACATCAAAACAGGAGTCCGACAAGGTGATGGGCTATCCCCGATACTCTTCAACTGTGTTCTTGAAAAGATCATCAGAACCTGGCGGGTGAGATTACAGGAAACCAACTACAGTCCATTGAGAATAGGAACCAAATCCAAGGGGATCACAACAGACTGCTTAGCATTTGCCGATGATATTGCTGTTCTCTCAAACGACATAGAAACCGCTAGAGCTCAAGTTGAAATTTTAAAGGAAATTGCCGAACAAACTGGTTTGCAGATATCGTTTGAGAAAACAGAAGTAATGACCAACATCAAAGAGGCTCCACCAAAACTCCATACAAAATACGGGGACATCACCCGAGTAGACAAATTCAAATACCTGGGTGAGATCATCATGAAAAATGGACTGGACAAAGAAGCACTTCAGGAGCGAGTACGCAAACTGGAAATAGCCTACCAAACATCCCGCACAATCTACAACAAAAAATGCCTTTCCCAAAACACCAAGATACGTCACTATGAAACAGTTCTGAAGCCAGTAGTTCTATATGCAGCCGAAACCCTGTCTCTAAATGCCAACAAAGGACTCCTTGAAGAACTGGAGAAAAGAGAACGCAAAATTGTGAGAGGAATCTTGGGATCAAAGTACAGAAATGGAATCCATCAAAAGAGATCCAACAAGGAAGTCTACAGCAAAATAGAGAAAATTACCGACACAATCAGAAAAAGACGGGCACGATTTTACGGTCATCTGAAAAGAATGGACGGAAGAAAGTTAACTAAAGAAATCTTTCTCTTTTTTGATTCAAACCCCAAAACCACAATTCCCTGGTTTAGAAATACCAAAGAAGACCTGCAAATGCTACATATGTCAGCTGAAGACGCCCTTAACAGAGATCTCTTCCGCAAGAAAATATTGACGAACGGGTTAAACCGAGACAAGCAACCGAAGAGAAGACACGGAGCCCCTTCGACAGAGGAGCGTAAGCAGGCCCACTCAAAAAGAATGAGGGAAATTTGGGCTCTAAAGAAGGCCAAGTTCAGTGTCAAATGCAACAAGACTTAACGTGGTCCTTGATGGCCCCAGCGAATTATATAATAATAATAATAATAATAATAATAATAATAATAATAATAATAATAATAATAATAATAATTTCTACGTCCAACTAACTACTTACACGGTTCTCAGAGATCCACATGTGCCAAAAATTTGATCTCCTAATTTGATCTACTGACGAATCTGAGCACCTTCAAATACCGCCGGACGGAACCAAACTCGTCAGCTTGGGTCCGGAAAGGAGGTTCCTGACCATCTGCTAATTCCTCTTACCCAGGGAATGTATGTTTTTTTCATGTGGCTACCGGAAAGACCCTGGTGTATATTGTTGAGTTGGTTCCCATAAGTGACCTGCGCATCGATAAGGAGGGGCTCAACGTAGAATGAACTCTAATGTTGAAGATGACTCATACATACAGTCTCCGAACGAGAAGAATTAACCGGGAATCAAATCCGGGATCCCCTTAGACGAAAAGCCAGCATGCTAACCAGTTAGAAACCAAGCTGGGCATTTGTCTTTCGTACAAAGACAAAGACACCTCCGTAGAGGCCATGGAGGCCCTTGGAGGAGTGGAAGGTAAAGACTTCCACCATTGTTAACCGCGGCACGTGGTGGGATAGAGTGGTTAGCTCTACGCCCGGCCGCCTTTGTCCCCAGGAATTAACCTGCTACTCATTTTTCGTGTAGGCTGAGTGAACCTCAGGGCCATATGCACCTCCGGAAGTGGAAATCTCGTTTCTTAAATTTTACGACTTCCTGGCGGGGATTCGAACCCACGTCCTTCCGGACAAACCGAGCACGCCTTTACCGCCTCGGCCGGCCAGCCAGCCCCTCTTTCGTACAAACCATTCTGCAAACCAACTAAAAGAGACGTAATGGTAGACTGCATTCTTCCACGTAGGGTTGCACCAGGAAGGGCATCACGCTGTAACAATGGGTTAAGTTCACGTGAGCGAAACGGATCGCACACACGACCTCATCAGGGTGTGGGTAAAGCAGAGGAGAAACAAGAAGAAGAACGAGTATAGCACAACACACAACGTCTAGTGTTTACAAACGTTGATGCGCAACAGTTCGTAATTTTAAATTGTCTTATGGCAACTGGGTAATCAGACGCAGAACTTAGTATCTCGGGAGCTATCCGCAGGAGCTCATGAAATGGAACCGAAAGTCTTCCACTGTTATCAGCGCTGAGGAAAATTGAACGCTGACCTTCCAGGACTTTCATGGTTCATACAGAAGCAGAAGGAAGATATATATATGTGTGTCGAAAGTACTTATGAACCACGAAGCTACCCCCAGACTAATAAAAATAAGAACATTTGAAGGTCATGTTTAGAAAGCCCGAACGAACAGATATTATATTGAATTTCTTATTTAATAGGGTAAGTGCTACATCGACCACCATAACCCACACTAAAACGACCGGGCGAGTTTGCCGTGCGGTTAGGGGCGCGCGGCTGTGAACTTGCGTCCGGGAGATAGTGGGTTGGAATCCCACTGTCGGCAGCCCAGAAGATGGTTTTCCGTGGTTTCCCATTTTCATACCAGGCAAATGCTGAGGCTGTATCTTAATTAAAACCACGGCCGCTTCCTTCCAAATCCTAGGCCTTTCCTATCCCATCGTCACCATTAGACCTATCTGTGTCGGTGCGACGTAAAGTCACTAGAAAAAAAAAAGACTATAACGAGGAAGTCGTTCCATCTCGAGAACAGGAAAGCACAATAGTATTGGTATTGTATTACTACTACTACTATTAAGCAAGTTGCTCATACCATTCGGGAGGTAGTGGGTTCGAAACCCAATGTCGGCAGCCCCTAAGATGGTTTACCGTGTTTTCCCAGTTTCACTCCAGGCAAATGCTGGGACTGTCTTAATTAGGGCCACGGACGCCTCTGTGCAGGTGACGTCACGCGGGGAGCACTGCGAGAAACTGGCCCCCAAGGCCACATGGCTCGCCGTTTTTTTTTTTTAGGTTCTAGTGTGATAAACATGCATTATCTATAAAAATACGTACCGTATTTAATTTGAAGCTCTGTTAGTATTCTCATTAATGTACACGGATCACAATTTTGAGATAGCCGGACTGTGCAGTAACAGGTTTTTTAAACTACTACAGTAAAACCAAAGGATCAGACATAAAGCATTTATCATTCCCGAAAAAATGAAGACCTTGCGAGACTGTAGGAAAAGGCATGTCGGCGCAATGACAAATTTGGTTTGAAACATGGTACGTATTTATAAAAGATGCTGTATTAAATTAATAGAAAAATTTCTTATTGCTTTAGGTCGAGTTTGTTCGCTTTATTTTGCTACGACATCCTTTGGAATTCTTTTAAGCAACTACTTTTTTTTTTTTTTTTTTTTTTTGCTAGTTGCATTACGTCGCACTGACACATATAGGTCTTATCGCGACGATGGGACAGGGAACGGCTAGGAGTGGGAAGGAAGCGGCCGTGGTCTTAATTAAGGTACAGCCCCAGCATTTGCCTGGTAGGAAAATGGGAAACCACGGAAAACCACTTTCAGGGCTGCCGACAGTGGGGTTCGAACCTATTATCTCCCGAATACTGGATACTGGCCGCACTTAAGCGACTGTAGCTATCGAGCTCGGTAATAAGCAACCAATAAACAGTCGAAAAAACAGACGTGATTTAAAACCGGAGGCAATTCCCACTGATAATTTACCACTAGAACGAAGTATATTAACTCCTAATAGTGACAGGAGAGCTGAATTAGACTCGTTGGCTGAATGGTCAGCGTACCGGCCTTCGGTTCAGAGGGTACCGGGTTCGATTTCCGGCCGGGTCGGGAATTTTAATCGGTTCTGATTAATTCTTCTGGCTCGGGGACTGGGTGTATGTGTCCACTCTAACACTCTCTTCATCATATTCAGACAACATACCACACTACCAATCACCACAGAAACACGCAATAGTAATTACAACGCTCCATATAGAGTTGGTGTCAGGAAGGTCATCTGGCCGTAAAATAGGGCCAAACATGTGCGATGCACCCACGACACCACAGGTGTGGCGAAAAGCGGTAGCAAAAGAAGAAAGAAGAAGTGACAGGAGTGCTGAGAGGGCAAAGCATAGAAATTGATTATGAGAATGACGATGACTATTGCTTTACACAAACCATGCTGGCTCAGCTAAGCAAAAGCTTGGGTGATGATAACGGGCAGAATTACTAAGAATAATAATAATAAGAAGAAACAATGTTAATATTTTCGTTCGGTCTGAAAATCAGACTGTAAACCAGATGAATATGGCATGTTTTAATATGACTACAGAACACGTAAAAATGCTCGAAGCTTTCGAAGTTATGCTATTAAAACGAACAATTAATCAGGATGGCTTGACATACATTGCTGGCTATATCGTTCACAAGTTTAGTAACAAATATTCCTATTTAGGAAGAATTATTCAGCAGCCAGAAGCAACAAACAACCAGACTGGCTCCAATGTGCCTCAAGACGAAATTTAATGAGTCCCAGAGACGAATTACTGGAAGTTACAAATCTACTGGAGAAAGAATTTAATGACATTCACGGTAACTACCTTTGCGGGAACACTATATATTTGTCGAACTAACAGACAGAACCATGAAGGAATTACCACCAGCTGTGAAAATTCCCCGAAATATGATTTAAACATTAACGCCCACAAGATCTTATATTCGATTAAAACAAACAGGAATACCTTACTTTATATTCTCAGAGAAAAACCTCCAAGAAAATATCAAAATTACAAACTGTTAGAGCTACAAGGCTTATGTATAAGGCATTCATTACATAAATAATGTAAAAGTAAAATACATAGAATATGAATGACATAATAAATTGACTGTAGTAATATATTAGTGGTCTCTCGATTGTAAATAGCAAAAAAATGAACGATGCGCTCTCTTCGCAGAGCTTTGCTACCAGCATGAAGTGACTGCGGTAGACTGTATGCGCACTGACACACCATTATACTCACATCACGATGGAGTGAACTTCTGAGCTCACTGTTATGATTCGCTCTCCATTCACTGAACATGGTGCAAGTGAAAAGTCTGCATTTTTCGAAATTTAACCCTTAACTCCTATGAATCCTCTTCATATCCATTTTTCGCACTTGGAGTATACAAAAGTGTACACCAGGAACTCTTGATACTGCCTTGTCGATTAATTTTCTAGAAGAAATAAAGCATAAATCTCAGGAGGAACCAGAAGAGTTTTCAATGTGGAAGTAGAGGGCCTAACTAAAAGTGTATTTATTTAGTGGTAATCAAACACAGGTTGAGCCTTCGTGGCTCAGGCGGCAGCGCGCCGACCTCTCACTGCTGAGTTCCGTGGTTCAAATCCCAGTCACTCCACGTGAGGATTGTGCTGGACAAAGCAGAGGCTGGACAGGTTTTTCTCCGGGTATTCCGGTTTTCCCAGTGATATTTCATTCCAGCAACACTCTCCAATATCATTTCATTTCATCTGTCATTCATTAATCATTGATTAATCATTGCCCCAGAGGATTGCGACAGGCTTCGACAGCCGGCACAAGTCCTTTCCTTGCTGCTGGATAAGGGCTTCATTCATTCCATTCCTGACCCGGTCATTGACTGGAAACAGGCTGTGGATTTTCAATCAAATACAGGTACGAAGTACTCCAGTTTACACTGACTGTATAACAATATAAATTTTTAAAATGAGAAAAACAACATATCAATGAGTATTTTAGAAATTCTGTAACAAGGCAGAAACAGGGAAAACATAACATAACCTTGTCCGTATTGCTACTAGTATTCTCGTCATGTTGTCGACTGAGAATCGATAGCTTACTCCTTTAGTAGGCTACATATTTTAATATGGTTTTGAGAAAGTGATGGGGAATGAAAATGCCACTTTTCATCCAGGGCATTTGCTGTTGTTGGAAGCTGGTAGAAAATGGAGCGTTGATGGAGTGTTAAGCGCACACGAAGAACATAAATTAGTGGTCTATTTCTGATCCTAAGTTGATGAACAAGCTACGGGAGATGGAATAATAAAGATGTGCGTTCAAGAGTACCATTGCGTAACAGTAATACAGTGCACACGATTGGGGGTATCCACGGGAAGGTATGTCTAACCAGTGGCTTCCACACTTCAAATGATGACTGTAGGTCTGCTAAGGTACTTGCCAAGTCTGTGGTATGCCACATTCTTGATACAATCTAATTAAACTCTGTCAAAAGGACGCAGACTCTCAGCACATTCGCTAAGAATGGTGAAATGAATTGGCGTATGGCTTTTAGTGCCGGGAGTGTCCGAGGACATGTTCGGCTCTCCAGGTGCAGGTCTTTTGATTTCACTCCCCTAGGCGACCTGCGCGTCTTGATGAGGATGAAATGATGATGAAGACGGCACATACACCCAGTCCCCGTGCCAGCAAAATCAACCAATGATGTTTAAATTTCCCGACCCTGCCAGGAGTCGAACCCGAGGCTCCTCTGACCATAGGTCAGCACGCTAACCATTTAGCCATGGAGCCGGACGTAAGACTGGTGAAGTAAAAGTTATGTTCATGTATGTTACGCACATTGCGCTTAGTAACACTGTAATATTTTTTTGCACCACCCAAAGGTTAATTTTCATTGCTCTTAAGTTTGCAATTAACTTAGAGGCTAATATTGTGCCTGTGAACTAGATGTTGAGTGGCGTTTTCATTGACATCAAACCATTGAGCTTTCCAGATATCGAAGTGGGATAGGTTCCTCTTAAGAGCGGGAGACTGGGCGATTGCATTTTGAAGGATCAAATAGTTTTCCATTGCCAAATTCGGAATCAACTCATTGTAGCTAGAATCTACAATTTTTATCCTTCTTTAGTTGAAAATACTTTTGCCCGAAAAGCGAAATTTTTGAAACTTGATTAAACATAGCTCGGAAACAGCCTAGATGTAAATTTGTTCTGGCTCAGTAGTTTGAACTCGTTTGAAATGGTTCAAAACTCGTGAAGCTAATTTGTATTTCATTACATTTCTTATTTCTTTCCTGTTTCAACCCATTTTAATATCTCAGTGAACTCAAATCATAATGTTCCATTCTAGTGACTTCAACGTTCACACAATTATATAGACATCAACTGATCCCTAATATTCTAGTGCAAGCAATATGGTGAACATGCGTTGTCGTTGGTTTCGAGTCTGGCAGCACAATGCCAACTGCAACTTCAAATCAAACGTAGGACATAGTTCGCTCATATGCCAGTAGATGATGTTAATGTTTCAACATGCAAAAACAAAAATGAGAGTCATTTTATCGAAAAAGAACCAAACATGCAAAATTCGTACTTCACTCGAATCATCTCTCTAAAATGGAAATACCTACTATGAAGCATTCACCATCAAAACTTGTTAGATGTCACTTCCCAATCAGAGAGGTAAGCGCTGTAACTCGTGCTTATAGGTGTAAGTAGTACTGTTGCATACCAGGATGGTGAAAATTATTCATTCATTTCACTGAAAGAACTTACTTAACATACTTAAATAACCACTGTACGTAGATCTATATCAACCAACAATTATCCTCCTTCCGCCTCACTCTCGGCGTCCCACAAGATTGCCCTCCCTTCATACTTTTCGTTGTCGACATCCCACAACCCATCCAGCACCTTCAGTTCACTTATGACACTGTAATCCTATGTCCCTTCCATTCCGTTCAGTCCATCAAGCTTTGCGTCCAACCCAACCTCAATTCATTCCTCTCTTGGTGTGACCACTGGCACCTTAAACTCAACCCCACTAAGATCCAGTCTGTCCTCTTTCGTTGTAAACGACAAAAAGACAGTACCACCCACAACCCAGACCAGCTCAAACTCGAGATCTGAAACACCCCGATCCGCGCCCAATCCAATCTAAAATACCTCTTCGACCGACACCTAACTTACCGTCTCCATTTCCCTAACCTGAAAATCAAGACTGCCACCAGTGCCCGACTGGTTAGTCACCTAGCTGGCACCCGGTGGGGTCTTAACTCTTCCCTTCTCCTCAACAGCTACAAAACCTTCGTCCGACCACCTGTTACGTATGGCCTAACCACCTGGGCAGCCAAAGTCCACTCCAACCCCAACAGGTACCACTCCTCTGCATTGAACGTGGTGCCATACGCCATGCCCTGCGGCTCCAATTCCGTTTTCATACCTCGGACTTGTATGATATCTTTCCCTTCCCTAAACTCGACTTCTATGTCCTAACCCACTTCCAACGTGCCTTCCTTCAAGCTCTCAACCGAGTCAACCCTTCCCTTAACCAACTCCTACGTGATCTACACACCCCTTTTACACATTTTATCCAAACTCCTCTACATCTTTATCGGTCCCTCACCCCACCCTAAGGTGATGCTTAACTATGAACAATCTCCTCCCCTCTCACACCCAAATAAAAAAGAAATTCGACAATATGATCCACAATAATAATTGTTATGGGAGATATTGTTTATAAACATTGTAAATAGACTCTTAAAACCAAATATTACTTACGTACAACATCTTGATGAAACTTAAATTGTATATATATTAAACTATGCACTATGAATAACAATAAAATCAAACAATAAAACAATACAGAGTAAAAGAAAAAGAGAGAGAAAAGAACAAATACGATTAGCCAATAAGCCAAACCCCTTCTATCTCCTTATTTCTACACGTCCCTTACCGACTCCTAAATTTTTCGCTTCAGCTTTAACACGCCTAAATCTCCTGAATAGAAAGAAGGCGTTACCTTCTAGGTGGCCCACCTCCCCCTTCAGGGGAGGAATGAAAACTTGATTAATAGTAAACAAAGTGAACTGGGAATATTTTAAAAATCTTCTCACCGTAAAAAGGAAATCTTTCTGGTGACGTCGCAAGCAACCAAGCTCATGGGGAGGATCACAAATCGAAGAAGGTTTGTGTTACAATTCCAGTCCAAGTGATCTGTACGCCTGCTGATCGAATATTTCCTTAAATGACTGATCGCCTAGCAGTTAACGAAGCGGATAAATCAGCGTCAAATACAAACACACCGTTGGTTTCAGTTGGTGTCACCTTAGGGCACTTACAATGGTGCAGTCCTGTCAGCTCAGATGTCTGTTCAAATTCTTCACCTGGCAAAGTTCTTCTTCGATTGGCTGGTCTTACGCCACTTGCATATTTAGCAACAAAGCCCTTTGAATTCACTCGCGAAGGGATCTCATTGGTTAATTTCATCAGCTGATAAAATGACAATGGTGCGAGAGATGTCGGATTACTTTTCAGATCATTTATGAGTATGACCAAACCTCTAATGCTCGTACACACGATTTGCGTTGTTTTCGACCATGCCGTATATATAAACGATTAAAAGGTTTTACGATGAATTAACTGAAGAAAACATCAGTGCAAAATAAGTTGGACAAAATGTGATAAATAAAAGTAAATCAGAACTGGAAGTGAATAATTTTACGGTATGTTCTAAGGCACGGACAACTCTGCTTGATAATATCTTTAAAAATAAACCCGTGATTCTATTTACAAAGCCATCGTTCTTATTTAACGATAAAGCAGCATAGCCTGGTAAGAAATATATTTGTTGAAAATTGAGCTACAATCAAACATCATAAATAATGCCAGGACACATCAACGATACAGTGGACACTAAAAACTCATTAAAGCTGAAAATTGCCTTTGGATATTTAAAAAGTTTGCCTAAAATGGTTGGTGAATGATACCGTAACACAAAGAAAACAGAAGTTACAAGTCGGGCGGAGTGGCTCAAACGGTTGAGGCGCTGGCCTTCTGACCCCAACTTTGCAAGTTCGATCCTAGCTCAGTCCGGTGGTATCTGAAGGTGCTCAAATGCGTCATAATCGTATCGGTAGATTTACTGGCATGTAAGAGAACTCCTGTGGGACAAAATTCCGGTACCTCAGCGTCTCTGAAAACCATAAAAGTAGTTAGTGGTACGTAAAGCCGACAACACTATTATTATTATTATTATTACTATAAGATCGTAGATCTAGAAAAGGCATTGGATAATGTTGATTGGACCAGGCTATTTATGATTCTGAAGATGATAGGGATCAGATACCGAGAACGAAGAATTATCTACAGCTTGTATAAAAATCAGTCTGCAGTGATAAGAATCGAGGGCTTTGAAAAAGAAGCAACAATCCAGAAAGGAGTGAGGCAAGGCTGCAGTTTGTCCCCTCTCCTTTTCAATGTTTACATAGAACAGGCAGTAAAGGAAATCAAAGAGAAATTTGGAAAGGGAATCACAGTCCAAGGAGAGGAAATCAAAACCTTGAGATTTGCGGATGATATTGTTATTTTATCCGAGACTGCAGAAGATCTCGAGAAGTTGCTGAATGGTATGGATGAAGTCTTAGGTAAGGAGTACAAGATGAAAATAAATAAGTCCAAAACAAAAGTAATGGAGTGCAGTCGAACGAAGGCAGGTGATGTCGGAAATATTAGATTAGGAAACGAAGTCTTAAAGGAAGTAGATGAATATTGTTACTTGGGTAGTAAAATAACCAACGATGGCAGAAGTAAGGAGGACATAAAATGCAGACTAGCACAAGCAAGGAAGAGCTTTCTTAAGAAAAGAAATTTGCTCACTTCAAACATTGATATCGGAATTAGAAAGATGTTTTTGAAGACTTTCGTGTGGAGCGTGGCATTGTATGGAAGTGAAACATGGACGATAACTAGCTCAGAAAGAAAGAGGATAGAAGCTTTTGAAATGTGGTGTTACAGAAGAATGCTGAAGGTGAGATGGATAGATCGAATCACGAATGAAGAGATACTGAATCGAATTGGTGAGAGGAGATCTATTTGGCTAAATTTGACGAGAAGAAGAGATATAATGATAGGACACATCTTAAGACACCCAGGACTTGTTCAGTTGGTTTTTGAAGGAAGTGTAGGTGGCAAGAACGGTAGGGGTAGACCAAGGTATGAATATGACAAACAGATTAGAGCAGATGTAGGATGCAATAGTTACGTGGAAATGAAAAGGTTAGCACAGGATAGGGTGGCATGGAGAGCTGCATCAAACCAGTCTATGGACTGATGACTCAAACAACAACACAAGTTCCAAACACCCCAGTTAGTTGTCAATGATGGTGTTCACATTGTCCTTGTTAGTTTGTGTGATATCCTTCTCAGAGACAACCGCCCATTTTATGCCAGCATCTGTCGTACTTGCACGATGTTTTCTGTGTTGACGGTCGACCCGGACGTAGCTTGTTCGGCACGATATTTGTTTTCTCATTGTTAATCAGGAGGAACGAAGAGACGCTGACTTCCATAACAGAATTATCATAATATACGGAAGTTCAACAAACACAGTGTGTGAAGTGAAGTTTGTAAGGAACGAATATTGATGCTGAATGCTTTAGGGACTGAGGTGAATGAAATCATCAGTTGCATGCACCTAGTGTACGGGAAGTTTTATTAATAGTTGCCATGTGTCTGTTGCTTTTAATTCCGTAAAAACTTTTCGAATTTGTCGTTTTACAAGGTGTACCAAAAATATAAGGTGAATGAACTGATATCGCAATGGCAACATGTGGCAACACTGCACGAATGTGGATGGGAATAGAGAGAACTCTCGGGAAGCACCACGTAGCATTGAACGCAGGGAGTTGAAGAGTTAAGGGCCCCTTAAAATGTTCTTTGTTAACTCTGGTATACTGTACTGCCTGCACTAGGTTCGACTCGCCGTAGCCCAGTTGGCCGTGCGGTCAGGGGCGCGTGGC
Source organism: Anabrus simplex (assembly GCF_040414725.1). Taxonomy (NCBI): domain Eukaryota; kingdom Metazoa; phylum Arthropoda; class Insecta; order Orthoptera; family Tettigoniidae; genus Anabrus; species Anabrus simplex. Next base: position 1,155,298,852 of record NC_090265.1, on the reverse strand, counting down.
TGTGAGCTTGCATCCGGGAGATAGTGGGTTCGAATCCCACTATCGGCATCCCTGAAGATGGTTTTCCATGGTTTCCCATTTTCACACCAGGAAAATGTTGGGCCTGTTCCTTAATTAAGGCCACGGCCGCTTCCTTCCAATTAATAGGCCTTTCCTATGCCATCGTCGCCATAAGAACTATCTGTGTCGGTGGGACGTAAAGCCACTACAAAAAAAAAAGAAAGAACTCGCCGCACAGACTTACTTTCTTCAACTCCGTGTGTTCAATGCTACGTGGCGCTTCTCGAGATGTCTCTCTATTCACATGCGTATGCATGTAGTGTTACCACATGTTACCATTGCAATATCGGTCCATTCGTCATACATTTTAGACACACCTTGTCAAACGACAAATTCAAAAATATTTTTTTCCGGAGTTACAAGCAATACACACATGGCAACTATTAGTAAAACTTTCTGTACAATAGGCACATGCAGCTGATGATTTATTTCCCCTCAGCCCCTAAAGTAGGGCCTCTCAGGGTGCATGCGCCTGGTGCATGCACTGTGCACGGTGAAAAAGACGACTTCGCTTGGTTGCCTAGAGTGCAGAACCCCACTCCTCGACTTGGAGCAATAGCGCTGTCTCTCTCTTTCCCCATATCTGTCTCGCACGCTCTCCCTGTCTTCCTCTTCCTCACTTGCTCCGTAGCGCCCCAAATCCGAGCCGAGTTGAGCCGAGCTTAGCCGAGTAGCCCAGAGACGAAGCGTTGGTCCGCGCCGAGCCGAGTGGAACCGGTGCACTGTGCACAGGACTTATGAGCCGCAATTTGCACGCGTGAGACTTCGGGCGTTTGAGAGGCCCTGCCCTAAAGCATTCAACATCAATATTCGTTCCTTACAAACTTCCCTACCTCCTTAGCGTTGTTCCATCCTTCCTTCCAGCTTTAATTTATGCTTGAAATCCATTCTTTCTGTAAGATTTTCTTTGCTTGTCCAGCATAATATTTGTTTTCTCAATGTTAATAGGGAGAAACGAAGAGACGCTGGCTTTCATAACAGAATTATCATAATAAAACGGTACGGAAGTTCAACAAACACATGATATAGTCAAAATATCTTAAATGCCCCCTAAAATGTTGTTTGAGAACTCTGGTATGCTGCCTGCTGGCACTGTATATATTCGTGTTATCCAATTTCCGGCTCCGTTTCCGTCGCCGGGGAGTCGTATGCAAAGCCCCCTCATCTCTCCCTCCACCGCACAAGACAGCGCTGATCCTCTGTTAGTGTCATCTCCCCGTCTCTCTCACACTGCTACCAGATATATGCTCGAATGCACTCTCGTTTGTTCCTCGATAAATACGAGAAATGGATTCCACTGGTCGAAAACAAAAGGCGGTCGCTTGGGGAGCTCATGACTGCTTCAGCTCTCACATGTGCGAGAGGAGGAGGAGGAGGCCAAGAATGAAGTGTGTGCGAGGGAGATTATTTAAATTGCACGCTAATTCATAACGATCTTCCCGCTATCATCGCCTCATGAAAAGACCAACTCTGAATGTGAGTTAGCAGTGAGATATTCTACATGGAATTTACAACGGCCTTTCAAGTTAAGTGAAGAGAAAAGGAACCGTGTGCCTTTTATTTTTATGATGGCTATGTGAAAATATTCCCGGAAGGGAGATGGAATACATTGCCCACGTAAGCAAAAAAAGAAAGAAAATACCGGAACAATTTCAGAGTACTGTGCTATGTCGAGAAGCAGACCCTAAAGGAGATATGGAAGAACTCTAGGACTTGTTATGAGATCGATAACTGCAGTATATTTGCAAACAAATAGCCCTTTTAACTTAAATTTCTTACTTTACCTTTCTTCATTACTCCCTTTCTTTGTCATCACTTTTTTCCTTTCTGTTTACTATTAGAGCCATATAGTATTACTCCTGTTCTCTGTTTCTTACTTTCTACCTTCTTTCCCCATTCTTCTTCACTCTATTCTTCTCTTCCTCTCTTAAACCAGGTCAACGTTCTTACTTTTCCAACATTTTTCTTTAGTTTTGTTCTTTCGTCGTACTTTCCACACTTTCTAATTTCAAATATCTTTACCTTCGTTTCTTCATATTCAGTGGCGAAATTCCTGTTATTCGATCAGTGGTATTGTGGAATAATTTCAGTCGATTGCTTCAGTCTCAAAGGAACCTCTGAGGTACATAATATTATTATTATTATTATTATTATTATTATTATTATTATTATTATTATTATTATTATTATTATTATTATTTACTTCAAAGCTTCGTGTTTTCTTTCCCCATCTTCATTTTTCCCGGCCTCCTAGCTTTCCCCTTTCTTCTACGGTTCATCGTTTTATTTCTTTAATTTTTTATTTCGTTCTTGTTTAACGTCGCACCAACACATCGAAGGTTTTCGGTGACGGAGGGATGGGAAAGGGCTGGGAAATGGAATGTGCCGCCCGTGGCATTAATTAAGGTACAGCTCAAGCATTTGCCTTGTGTGAAAATGGGAAACCACGAAATACCATCTTCAGGGTGACCGACGGTGGGATTCGAACTCACTATCTCCAATGCAAGCTCACAGTTGTGCGACCCTAAACACACGACCAGCTTATTCGATTCAATTTTCTTTCCTTCATCCCGTCCATCCTCCGCTCTTCAAATCCATCTTATTTTTCACCTTTCCTATAGTCTCTTCATGACTGCCTGAGTATGTTACAAAACGATAACAAATACGGTGAAGTATCATGCAGAGTTGTTGGGAAGTTCGATTTCAGAGCTTGAACTAATCATGGGGACTGGTATACATTTTTGAATAAAAAGAAAGTCTCCTTACAAATAACTATTAATTACATGGCCATGGCTTAGAAATCAACTGCTGATTTTAGTTGACTGCGGATATAAAATAAAAACACTGTTCAACCTGGAAGAAGACTAGATAACATACGTTAAGTATTAACGTCACTACTGTTAGGGATTGTGCTGCCTGCCTGCCGAAAGACCATGCACAAAGACATGACTCCAAAATTTTCAAGATGAGCTCTACTGGTACAAGAGTTTCAATAACAAATTGTTCACTGTAGTGGAGCCAGATTGCCGCATGGTGAGCCCTTAAGCCGACACCCTGGCTTCTATATTTACTACATCCACTTAAAAAATGTCTAAGGTTACATAGCCACTATGTAGACCATCTGAGACTATTGCAGTCCATTACAAGCACATATGTTCCGTGATAGACCGGTTTACGAAGTTCCTATATATTTTTCCAACGAAGTCTACAACTGCTGGATAGCTGATTACCAAGAAAGAATTTCTAAAACCTAAAGAAACTAATTTGTCAGCTGAGGAGCCAACCAAGTGGTAAAAATACGTCGAAGTTGTACAAAGAGCAATTAACTCATCGTATCAACGCAGCATCCACAAGACGCCCTTAGAGCTTCTCACACGTCTTAAGATGTACAATTAAGCTGACATCCATGTAGATTGACTCATCAAAAAAACTGATAGAGAACGTCGAGGAGCAGAGAGATCGCCTGTGATAAGAAGCCAACAGTCAAATACTCAACATGCAATAACAGAATCAAGAAGCCTTGAAGCCTTCATCCACCATCGGTAGCCTGCATGTCGATATCGGCTGAATGATTTGGTGATAATAAAGCGAAGTCAAGCCGGTCCGAGCGTCCATATCAATAAAACAATACCTCAGATCGTACAGAGTGGTTGAAATGAAACTCAACATCGTAGGGTTATACTGTTACCAATAGTGGGTGGAATGCATTGATGTGCAGTGAAGTGAGTGATTCATACTATAATAATTCCTTATTTGTCTAATTCCTTCCCTTTTATCCCAGTAAACCCCATAATTATTATTATTATTATTATTATTATTATTATTATTATTATTATTATTATTATTAGATCTATTTAGGAAGGCTCGGCTTGTGCCGGTAACATAATAGGCTTAATGGGCTGACTCGGCCTAAGCAAGGAGTCACCTTCTTCATTATGAAACTATACAGATATCTACAAATATTTACAACAGAAATAATTACAGTCCGCCTCTGTGATGTAGTGGTTAGTGTGATTAGCTGTCACCTCCGAGGGCCCGGGTTTGATTCCCGGCTTTGCCACGAAATTTGAAATGTGGTACGAGGGCTGGAAGGGGTCCACTCAGCCTCGGGAGGTCAACTGAGTAGAGGTGGGTTCGGTTCCCACCTCAGCATCCTGCAAGTGGTTTTCCGTGGTTTCCCACTTCTCCTCCAGGCAAATGCCGGGATGGTACCTAACTTAAGGTCACGGCCGCTTCCTTCCCTCTTCTTTGTCTATCCCTTCCAATCTTCCCATTCCCCACCAAGGCTCCTGTTTAGCATAGCGGGTGAGGCCGCCTGGGTGAGGTACTCGTCATCCTCCCCAGTTGTATCCCCCGACCCAATGTCTCACGCTCAAAGACACTGCCCTTGAGGCGGCAGAGTTGGGATCCATCGCTGAGTCCGAGGGAGAAACCAACCCTGGAGGTTAAGCAGATAATAATAATTACAACATATATGATTGGTGTACATTTGTTTGCATTCCATTACCTTCAACCACTTCTCATCCCCATACTACACAAATCTGAACACTTTTAACTCGAAAACAGCTAAAATGAGTGATGTGAAAATTAGCCTTTCCAGACTAAAGAGATGCCCATAGGAAAGGAACCTGAGAGAGTTGAATGTCAGGTTGCGAATACAGACCTGGAACAGGTTGAGCATTTCAATTATTAAGTATATTCATTTTCTCGCGATCGTAGTATATTAAGTGAGATTGTATCAAGGTGCAGCAAATCTAATTTGCTGAGCTCGCAGTTGTGATCCACAGTATTCTGTAAGAAAGAAGTCAGCTCCCGGACGAAACTATCTTTACATAGGTCTGTTTTCAGACCAACTTTGCTTTACGGGAATGAAGGCTGGGTGGACTCAGGATATTTTACTAGAAGTAAGAGGTATGAAAGTATGGAGAATGATTGCCGGTGCGAACAGGTGGGAACAACAAGAGGAGGGTACTTGGGATGAGAAGATAAAGGCTTAGAGTGGAATGGAGGAAGATAGCTTACCTAGGAGAATAGTGGACTTTGTCATGGAGGGTAAGAGAGGCAGAGGGAGACTGAGACGACGATGGTTAGGCTGTTTCTAATGATTTGGTCTTATGGAACTGAACGAGGTCATAGAGCTGGTTACAAACACGGAATTGCGGAGGCGTTTTGTAAATACGCAGAGGCTTGCAGACCAGACTGATCGCTGAAGGCGTAACAGCCTATAAGGGTTTATATATGTGTGAAGCACACACCAACCACCACAGAAACACGCAATAGAGATTACATCTCCACACAGGGTTGGCGTCAGGAAGGGCATCCGTCCGTAAAACAGGGCCAAATCCACATGTGCGACACAATTCGCACCCGCGACCACACAGGAGTGGGAAAAGCTGAAGAAGAAGAAGAATATATATGCATGAATTGATTGTACCTGACCGGTATATAAACGCAGGACTCTAGGGACTTTGGACCATTATCTGCATGATTTTATGGAGCCAGGATTCGAGCAGAGACAGTTTGGGAGCTAAGAGGGTTTCACACGCCTTAGGGTGGGTTTTGGCTGCGCAAGGCAAGGAGAGATAGACGGGTCAGAGAAGGAAGAAGATCTATTCAAACTTTCATATTTCGGTGTTGGTATCACCAAACAAGAGAAGAGAGTGACAATGTTGCCAACCCTGGAACAACATTTTGATAGGATAAATTCATTACCTCCGAATCCAGACATCATAAATTTAAGTAAAGGATCCAATTGAACATTCACAAATTAAGGAACGAAATAATAAAGATATTATCTCAACGGCACCCCGGTGAAAGTTAATCGAGGTCCACGGCAGGCACAAGCGGAAAGTCAGTAAACCCAGCAGAAAGTGATTGCGGCGTTACCAAGCGTATTCGTAAATGAATTATATGTGGAGAATTGCGCGATGGGATCCTAGGCACGATTAGATATCTAATCTTTGTCATCCATAAGCTACTATTTGGGACCTTCTAAGAGGAGCGACCCCTCATAATCAGTCCCACCACGATTCATCTGGGGACGAGGCCTCAGGAAGGAATAAATTTTCAAACGATGATACCTCATTCTCCAGTCTTATGTTTCTTTCCAGTCGTATGTATTCGAGATTACTGCGCGTCAACCAGTCGAATTCATAAGTGAAATTCGGTACCCGAGAGAGTATTCACTTCGGGTTTTGATAGAATTGGGGATGGGATAAACTTTGTCTCAGTCAGCATATAGACTTGTAAAGACAAAAATTGATAATTTTCGTTCCGATATGAAACTTGACCAATTGTCCGCTCTTTTGTACCTTTGACCGGTTTCACTGCCTGCTGCCATTTCTTGATGGATACAGTACTTTTGCATCCATCTCTTGGCACAGGCCAGCGTAAAGTGTAGCTTCCACCGAAGTCCCAGTCAACATCCATGGCTGTGACAATATGAAAGTTGCTGGCGTATGGGTAGTGCCGAGTAATGACATTCAGAGCACGACTAGTGCATCTGAGTGTTATGAAAGGTGCTGCTCATAGGGTCAGTCGCGCTGCAATAGTACTTTCTGACCCAGTGAGAAAAGCAATGACAAACTACCTCACTCTTCATCTTGCCTAGTACGCCTCATGTTGGTGCTGTCATTGGTTTTTGGGGTTTCCATATAACCGCATAATCTTTGGCGGTGCTATTTGAGGATCCAACCAGCCTCTGGGCTGATGACCTAACAGACAAACAACCGGTTTCAATGAATTCATGTGTGGAAACAGGTGCCGGACATAATTTTAATCTAAATAAATGTTGATTATCATATTCGCACCTAGTAATACAGTTACTTTCGGGCTCACTGGACCGTGAACTTTAACTATAAAGGACGGGTAACGAGCATTTCTCATTAGAAAGATAACGACTGCGCAGTAGAAATTGGGAATCTATAAACGCAACGCCTAGCCGCTGTGTTCTATTAAGTTAGATTCCTACAAATTCCCAGGAAGGAAGAAGAAGGAATTTCTTCGTCGCTGATCATGGACAGTATTCTAGGGTGACCAATGCCGCAATTATGTGCTGATTGCAGTCATGGAGGACTCGTGATGACTCCCGAAACATGTGATCATCGAATGGAAGCGTTGATGTAAATATGTAAATAGCAGGGATAGTTTGACATGGGATACCACTGTGTTAATCATGAATGGTGCCAATAATTCTTTAACTGTATATTTCTTCATGGGTCCCCTTTTGTAGTTAATTGAGTCCCTCAGTTTGGTAAAAATAATATTGTTTCACCTTGTGGAATAGGACATCCCAAATGGTTACCATAGAGAGAATTTGAGCTGTATTCATGTGAAAATAGTGCCTTCTACAATACGATAAGGATAGAGAGTTAACCTAGGGTGAGTTTGCAAGGCGCTCCAATCATCTTACTAATCCCTTGTTTAATGCATGGTAGTTGTATGAGAATCATTCCTCTGTGTATTATTCTTGCTGTGTTTGCAGACATAACAGTGTAAGCCCGTCATCGAATCCAGGACTGTCATTTCTAAATCGTCCTTCATAAGCAGTGTCATCGAAAGATTTTGAACAGTAAAAATAGTGATTCTGAAATAGGGTTATATGTTTCGAAGGAAGTCAGTTTGCGGAGGACTAATGAATGAAATGCGGTTGAGGTAATGCTAGGTTTGTTAGCTACGTGTTATTCTCTCACAAGAAGGAAATTTGTTTGTATTGATCTCAGAAATGTGAAGGGTGCGAAGCCAAGAGGTAAATGAGATGAATATTGAATACGGAATGAACATATGATGAATATGAGAGAAATTATATTTCCCCGTGATGATGATGATGATGATGATGATGATGATGATGATGATGATGATGATGATGATGATGATGATGATGATGATGATGATGATGATGATGATGATGATGATGATGATGGAAGGGCTTGCAAGTGTCGCGAGAATTGGGTCAAATAGCCTGTATTGTTGTTGGTCAGCTAGGTCCTTTACCCCTAGAGACGGCAAGGGAAATATTAGGAGGATCTCGTGGAGCGAGCAAGAGAAAGTGTGTGCCCTTGCCAGGTCTGAAGGATTACGAGCGCTACGTAGCACTAGCTAACAAACACAAATGTTGTGTCTTCCAGTGTCTGCCGAGAGGCTGATTGGATGCCCAGATAGTACCATCAAAGGCTATGCAGTTATAGGAAAACCACAAAAAACAAAAGCAAAGTCATCTCCGTACAGGCCATAAAGGTCCTTGGAGGGGTGGAAGATATTTGTTGTTGCTATTTTGCTTTACGTCGCACCGACACAGATAGGTATGGTGACGATGGGATAGGGAAGGCCTAGGAATGGGAGGGAAGCGGCCGTGGCCTTCACTAAGGTGCAGCTCCAGCATCTGCCTGGTGTGAAAATGGGAAGCCACGGAAAACCACTTTCAGGGCTGCCGATAGTGGGGCTCGAACCCACTATCCCCCGGATGCAAGCTCACAGCTGTGCACCCCTAACTGCATGGCCAACTCGCCCGGGCTTCTACTATCCGTAATCTCGGCACTTGATGGGGTAGAGTGGTTAGCTCTACGCCCGGCCGCCTTTGCCCCCAGGAATTAACCTGGTACTCATTTTTGGTGTAGGCTGAGTGAATGTCAGGGCCATGTGCACCTCCGGAAGTGGAAATCTCGTTTCTTGAACTTTACGACTTCCTGATAGGGATTCGACACCACGTCCTTCCGGGCGAACCGAGCACGTGTTTACCGCCTCGGCCAGGAAGCCCCTACAACCACAAAAAAGAAAAGAAAAGGGAAAATAAAAAATGCGGCATGCTAGGCAGGTTGGGGAGTGAGGTAGTTTGCCATTGCTTTCCTCACTGGGTCAGACAGTGCTATTATGAGCAGCACTTTTCATAACACTCAAGACGCACTGGTTGTGCTCTGAATGTCATTAGTCAGCACCACCCATACCCAAGCAGCTTCAATTCTGAAACACCCTTGGATGAGACTGGGACTTCAGTGGGAGTTACATTTGGCTCTAGCCTGTGCCGAGAGACAGTGAAAAAGTACTGCATCCATCAAGAAATAACAGCAGTCTTCTAAAGCTGACGGATTAATTCATAATCTTCTTAACGTCGAAAGTACATTGTTAAGTAACTTAGGAGAGAAAAAGTGCCATATACTTATTTCCTAACCCGCCTATATCTAGCTCCCAGTATGCTAACCCCTTGTTCTAACAGTTCTCGATGGTGTTTTGATAAAATATACTCTTAATTCCTACGATCATACGACCTGTTCCAGTGTGGTCTGCATCAATTTATCTATAACATATTTTCTTTCGGGGTTCCCAGTAAATATTTCACTTAAGATAGGGAAACCCTGGATGGCATACATGTTAACGTAGCGAAAGGTTATATTACAGTGTTGTGCAGTAGGCGAGGCACTGCAATTCTTATGTATTCTATATATATATTTTTTTTTTTTTTGCTTTACGTCGCAATGACACAGATAGGTCTTATGGCGACGATGGGAGAGGAAATGCCTAGGAAGTGGAAGGAAGCGGCCGTGACCTTAATTCAGGTACAGCCCCGGCATTTGCCTGCTATGAAAATGGGAAAGCACGAAAAACCATCTTCAGGGCTGTCGAGAGTGGGGCTCGAACCCACTATCTTCCGATTACTGGATACTGGCCGCACTTAGGCGACTGCGGCTATCGAGCTCGGTCTATACAATTTTAGAACAATATTTATTCAATACTCTTCGCATTCACTTAAATCTTACGACTTACAAACACTGTTATTAACAGAAGTAGTATTTTTACTTTTATCCTATAGGGAAGCATCGCAAACGAAAAAATGGATATAATTCTTATTCGACCGCTTTTAACACACTTGTGGGATCGCGATTGCGAACTGCTTCGCACGTGTGGATTTAATTCTGTTTTACAACCGGATGCCCATCCTGACGCCAAAGCAATATGGAGGAATGTAATCACTATTGCGTGTTTCTGTGGTGGTTGATAGTGTAGTACGTTGTCTAAATATGTAGAAGAGAGCGTTGGGACAAGCACAAACACCCAAACCCCAAGTAGGAAAAATTAATCAGACGCGATTAAAACGCAAACTCTTCTTAAGTGTGTAATTATACTGACACTAACAGTTCAATATGCTACTTGGGCTTATCTCGTTGAGTACAATCATTTTATATCAATCCGCAATTTCGATAAGAAGGAACAGCGAATGTTTGCGTGTGGCGTCCACTACAGAAATACAACAGTCGCGTTATAATATTCCTTAAAATATTTTACAAGTTTCCATGGAACCACGATTAGAAATCACTGTTCTACAGAATGGTCGGACACAATATGAACCGGGTATATGAGCGTTATAAGGTTGGCCCTACTGATAAATAATTTGAAAACTATAATTCGATATGTTGCACCGTTGTCATTTCACTAGCTGGAGAAATGAGCAAATCAGACCGCCCTGCTGGCAAATTCAAACGCACTTTGCGAGGTGGTGTTGCTAAATCTGTATGAGGCTAAAGATCTTCTTGAGAGCCATGCCGAGAAACAGCATCAAACACAAACCCACCCGTTGGTTTCAGCCAGAGTCTCCGTAGCGTACGTGCTATGGCCCGATCCTGTCAGCTCGGAGATCTGTATTCAAACCCCTCCCTTGGCGAAGTTTCTTTCTTCGGTTAGTGCATCCAAGCTGGTCTCATGCCTCGTGCATATGTAGCAGCACCGTTCCGCAGAGCCCATTTGAATTCGCCCGCAAAGCGATCTGATAGGCTAAGTTCATTAGCACATTTTTTTCATATTATTTATCATATGGTCCGCCTCTGTGGTGTAGTGGTTTGCGTGATTAGCTGCCACCCCCAGAGGTCCAGGTTCAATTCCCGATTCTACCACGAAATTTGAAAAGTAGTACGATGGCTACAACGGGCTCCACTCAGCCTCGGGAGGTGAACTGAGTAGAGGAGGGTTCGATTCCCTTCTCAACCATCCTTGAAGAGGTTTTCTGTGGTTTCCCATTTCTCCTCCTGGCAAATGACGGGATGGTACCTAACTTAAGGCCACGGTCGCTTCCTTCCCACTTCCTTTTCTACCCTTTCCAATCTTCCCAACACCCCAGCAAGGCCCCTGTTGAGCATAGCAGGTGAGGCGACCTGGGTGAGGTACAGGTCGTCCTCCCCAGTTGTATCCCCTTATCGAAAGTCACACACTCCAGGACACTGTCCTTGAAGCGGTAGAGATGGGATCCCTCGCTGAGTCCTAGCGAAAAAATCAATTCTGGAGGGTAAACAGATTAAGAATGTATGACAAACTCTCTTACGCTCATATACGTGGTTCACGTTATTTCCAGCCATCCTGTACACCAAGACCTCTCAGGGTGCATGCACTGTGCACGGTGGAAAAGACAACTTCGCTTGGTTGACCAGAGTGCAGAGCCTCACTCCTCGATTTGGAGCAATAGCGCTGTCTCTCTCTTTCCCCACGCCTGTCTCACTCGGTCCGCCTGTCACCCTCTTCCTCACTTGCTCCGTGGCGCTCCAAATCCGAGCCGAGTTGACCCGAGTTGAGCCGAGCTTAGCCGAGTAGCCCAGAGACGGAGCGTTGGTCCTAGCCGAGCCGAGTGGGACCGATGCATTGTGCACAGGAACTCTGCGCTCAGTTTGCACGCGTGAGATTTTGGGCGTTTGAGAGGCCCTGCTGTAAACTATAACACATTTTTGTCCCTGATATTGTGTGGCGTTTTCTGTTACAATGATACAAGTCAAACTTCCACATGAAAACCTGAGTGAAACGTCAGCAGTGTAAATAACTTGCCTTGGTTCACACCGAAAGAAGTACGCGTATGTATGTTTCTTGAGCATTCAGACCGAAGGCCGGTTTTATCCTCCACAGCTTCACGAACAGCTGTCATAGCCTCGGCATCGTTGAGGAGGCATACTAGGAAAAGGAGGAGTGACGTAGTTTCCCGTTGCTTTCCTCACAGGCATTAGATACAAATTACAATTGATTAAAAATCAACTTTCACTTTTGTGTTTACAAATAATGATAATGGCTGCGGTTTTCGAAGCGGAATATGCTTATACATTTTTTGGAATCGTACTTGCGCTGTGAGCGTTACAAACACGTGAAAGTTTAAAAATCGAAATAATTTCTGCACAACATATGCGACGATAATATTCACCCTAATGAGAAAGGAAGAACGTCTCTGGCAAAAATATTGTGACCTCAGTATGACGCCATCGAGTACGCAATAACACCGCCAAAATGAGGTAATAAAATCGACATGCCACGACGGTAATAATTAGTGTAGCTCTAGACTCCAGCGTGGTAGCGTGTCCTGTATAGTGTCATTTGATTTGCCTGAGTGAGTTCTACAATTATATAGCAATAACAAGTACCGGGAAAATACGCAAGAAATGCCTTCCTATCGCAAAATGTCACTACATAAGGCTTCAAAATTGCTAAAGAGATCTTCCAAAGGATAGAGTGACTTATTCGAAACCCAAAAAGTCCGAAATAACTAATGTTGAGCATCACAAGGCTTATCAGGAGCTTCTGGAAATTAAGGCGAGAGAGCATTGTGAGCCGAGCGCATCTACTGCCCCAGTGGTGGATATATAACCGGGCGAGTTGGCCGTGCTGTTAGGGGCGCACAGCTGTGAGTTTGCATCCGGAAGATAGTGGGTTCGAACCCCACTGCCGGCAGCCCCGAAGGTGTTTTTAAGTGGTCTCCCATTTTCACACCTCGTAAATGCTGGGGATGTACCTTAATTAATGCCAGGGCCGCTTCCTTCCCACTCCTAGACTTTTCCTATCGCATCGTCGCCATAAGACCAATCCATGTCTGTGGGACGTAAAGAAAAATGTTTAAAAAAGTTCGTGCATAACGTTTTGGATCTTATGAAGATGTTTAAATTTGTTTAGAATTACGAAATAAAACGTTGGCAATAAAATTTCAAAGTCATTTTGGTTAGAGAAAAGCGGTACGTATCAGTACGTATTTTATAAGAAATCATGAGGCTGTGACTCAGAATCATCCCCGTTCGATTATGATAGAACCAACCGCCGAATTCAAGTTCCCTGTTCCTAAATATTTACCGTTATCCTCTAATTATTGATTAATGTATAGGAGAGAATCAGCGGTATGTTTAAAACAATTTCGCACAGGAGCAAAGAGACCTGGAGTATTTTATATTAACATTCCATTGTGTTTCACAATCAACTTCCACTGTAAAGTTGTAATTTAAACCCTCTGTGACTTAACTGTTGCATCGAAATATAGCTGTATGAAACGGAGAAATACATTAACAATTACTGTAAAACCACATGAGTGCTTTAATAGCTCAGTGGAGGGACATGTTCATACATCAAGAAAATCTCCACTCGGGAGCGCATAACCTCTGTTTCATGACCGTTAGCGCCGACCAAGAATGTGAAGTGATAAATGTTACAGTAAATCAATTGTTACAAAGATTCATTGGCGGAAGAAATAAAATTAATATAGTCAAACAAAGATCACTATTGAGAAGATTGAAAATCTTTTATAATAACATAGCGATTCAAACGGAGGTCAACATCATATTATTATCATTAACCCATGGGAGGTGGTGCGGGATATTTAGTGACCCGTCACAATTTTATATTGCTCCATTTTCCGCTTTTTAATACATACGAACTTCACCCATCTTTCCTCGTATTCCTTCTGCATCACCGTGTGGTTATTTCCGTCACATTTTAGTGATGAGGCACGTTCATGATGCCTTAGAATATGTTCATAAAGTGAAGTGTATGGCGCTTCGTGCAGAAAGTATAGTTGTATGTAAAGCAAATATAGGGGTTGGCAAACTGGGGAGCGGGCATGAGAAGGAATCAATATATACCTTCTTTTGTTCGTTGTCTGTTTATAATTTTTGAGCGAAAGTTAGAGTGCTTTTAATTTAATTGTTTGTAAGTTTGTTTTGTTGTCATACTTAACTTGAAAAACCAGAATGCCACGTAAATGTGTTCACAAAAATAGGACTGTTTTAATGTGTGTGGTGATGTGACAGTTGTCACACAAAAAAACCCCTATCACTCCATTCGTGAAGACAGCCGAACAGCATTTAGAGAGAGCCATAATATCACATATATGACTGTTATTTCTGCATTGTACCTCCTATTGAGAGTGATATATCAAGAAAGAAGAAGTTGTGCAACAAACATCCCGTCAGTGCCACACGGGGACGATCTGCCTATACCTAACTCCTAGAGGAGTAGTCTGCACTTTGGTGATGATAAAGGCAGTCTTCTGGTTGATCGAAACAAAAATCTGATGATCTATTTACACATCAAACTCTGTCATATGAAGAACTTCGTAAGGACTGGGGGGAGTGAACAAGGATAAAGACAGTTTCAGGTTCCTGCGAGGCAAATTGTCACTGCAAAATGAGGCTAACGTTAAAAATCCTCAAATTCGTGAATTTCGTGTGGATGTAAACGTCAGGCGAGTCCCCCAGAGTGATAAAGATCTAGCTTGGGCGGCCTTTAAAAGTGTTATACATGACTCCTTGTGTAACCGAAGAGTTTGTAAACAACCTCCAGACAGGTATCATCGATTAGGCTGCAACATGTTGCTCAAAATGCACTTTCTCCGCTCTCATCTAGATTTCTTCCCAGAAAGCTGCGGTGCAGTGTGCGATGAGCATGGTGAGTGGTGCACCAAGGCATTTCCACAACAGACCGAAGATATCAGGTTCTTTGGAATTGTGATGTGCTTGCAGACTACGGTTAGATATTAACAAGAGGTATCACAGAACAGGATTACAGGTTAAATCCAAAGAGAAGGCCCACCCTTTTGTAGGCTTCTATATCTGTATTTCAAGTAGTTATTTAAATTCCTGTAGTTGTCATACAGCTTGTTTAATTTTGTGTTTTTCTTTGTGACTGATTGTGTGACATACATTTAATTTACATTGTATCAGTTGAATTTTTTCTTTTCACTAGAAATATATAAAAGAATAAGTTGTGTATCACCGATACTAGAGCTAATTAAAGAAAGTTATCAGATTCGTTCAGCACGGTTCTAAGCCAGCAAAGTTTGACAACTTTTCTAAGGAAACAATATCGAAAAAATGTTTTTGTTGAACAGTGCAATGAACTGGAGCATCCGCACACAGAAATATTTTGTATTCATCTCATCACATTGTCTCTGTTCCATCAGTTACAAAGCTTTCATCGCTCCAAAAAATCGTGAATTCATTTTAACATTAAAGCGTGAACTGTTTATTTTCGTAACACAATTTTTATGTAGCTTTTTGGTTTAGTAGCTCTATTATAATTAGTGGATTTATAGATATTCTGTTTTCTTTGGCAACCTGATGATTTTGAGGAAGGATATGTTGAAAAGACGGATATATTTTTAAATATTCGGGTTCATGTGTACCTTCAGTCCTTAGCGGGTAGGTCAGACAGATTCCCAACAGTTCCCACATCAGCCGTCATGGAAAGACCGGGTGTCAGAGAAGTAACCTATTAGGGAAATGGGGAGAAAGGTAGTTTCCCATTGCCTTCTTCACGCAGCCGGAAGGTACTATACAAACATTTTAAGTAATAACGTTCTTGCGAAAAATCACATTCCCTACTTATATGGTTCATTGGTATACACTATTGAAGAAAATCATTGAACGCATATACCAGGTGGCTCACGGACGCCGTACTTTCTACTTATAAATGTCCCGCATGCATAAATGATGTGTGGGGTGTCTACCAACCGATTTTAACAGGGGAACTACTGCCAGCGGGCAGGATACGTCAGAATATGAAGAGATAAGAAACAGAGTCACACTCGCAGCATGTTACTCAGCGTTGCCGGTCGAATGCACCCCTTGCATTAGTAAACATCGTTTTCGACCGCATAGTTCTAGGCTGGTGTATGGTACAGGCGCACTGTATTTTCTGTCTGCATATCGGCAGTAGCTAGTGTGATCAGCAGCGTTGAATACACAGACATTATTTTAATCTGGACAATCTGGCCTGAATGCAACAGAAGCTCCAAACAGACGTATGCCTTCTACATACGTACTTCACCGAACAGTATTAGTTTTTGTTTCATACATGCAACTCTTCCATCGAGTGGAATGTCTACACGTGTATACATAAATAAGGCATTAGATTTCCTTTTCTACACCTTTGGCGCGTCTACAAACAGTAGCGGCGATTAGGGGGTGCGGCAAGGAGGGACAGTCGCTCCCCCCCCCTCCACTTTGTGGAGTACACATTACATTTTCATTCCACTTTAGCCAGCTGGAACTAGGAATTATTTAAAAAAGCTATTTGTACAAACCTTGTTATCTTATCTGCTAATTTCTTCGTTTATTTTCTTTAATTATTAACATAATTATTGACGGAAATACGCACAAAATGGTGTTCGTCGCCGCTAACCAATTTGTATCGCACTACGGAAAGTAATGGAGACTTTGCCTGTGCTGTGAGGAAGCGTAGTAGGGGTATATATTGTTTGCCGAGGTCGTGGCCACTGAGTTATAATTCACCCACTTGTCGCGCGCATTCAAAAGTCTGGCAGTCTCTTTAGTGTCTGTTAGTTTCTAAGTGAGTATTCAAATACTAAATTATTTTAATTGCAAAATCATGCCGTACTTCTATGTAATTATACCGGGCGAGGTGGCGGTGGGGTTACGGGCGTGCAGCTCTGAGTTTGCACTCGGGAGATAGTAGTTTCGAATCCCACTGTCAGCAACCCTGAAAGTGGTTGTCCGTGGTTTCCCATTTTCACACCAGGCAAGTGCTGGGGCTGTACCTTATTTAAGGCCACGGTCGCTTCCTTTCCACGCGTAGCCCTTTTCTGTCTCATCGTCGCCATAAATCCTATCTATGTCGGTGCGACGTAAAGCCAATTGTAAAAAAAATCAGTTGTAATCGTATTTCAACAGGAGCTAATACCAACGTTCCTAAGTTATTTCTTTGTGTTATGTTATTTATTAAGTAAATGCCCCGTAGTGTGTTTGTGAGACCTGGTGAAAATTTTATTATACAGCATTGAATCAAAATCTCAAAAAAAACCTATTATTACGAGTAGGCCTAATCCACGGGGCTGATTAATTACATTTACTTATAAAAAAGCATAATACAAACGAAATAATTTAGTCCAGTGAATGATTTTACAAAAGACTTTATGTTGCACCGACACAGATAGAACTTATGGGAAGGAAGTAACCGTGGCCTTAATTAAGCTACAACCTCAGCGTTTGCCTGGTATGAAAATGGTATACCACGGAAAACCATCTTCAGTGGCGTCGACAATGGGATTCGAAACCACTATCTGCCGAGTGCAAGCTCACAACTGCGCGCCCGTAACCCCACGGCCAGATCGCCCTGTACAATTACATAGATGTACGGCATGATTATGCAATTAATAATCATTTAGTATTTGAATACACACTAAGAAACTAACAGACAATAAAGAGACTGCCAGACTGACGAATGCGCACGGCAAGCGGGTGAATTATAACTGCGTGGCCACGACCTCGGCAAAAATTTGTACCCCTACTACCCTTCCTCACAGCACATGCAACGTCTCCACTACTTGCCGCAGCGCTATACAATAAAGGAAAGATTTAGCATATAAGACAACAAGGCTTGTACAAATAGCTTTTTTAAAATAATTCCTAGTTCCAGCTGGCTAAAATGGAATAAATGTCACATTTACTCTACAAAGTGCGGGTGGGAGCGACTGTCCCTCCTCACCCTACCACCTAACCGCCGCTACTGTTTGTAGACACGCCAAAGGTGCAGTAAATGAAATATAATAACTTATTAATTTAGACACGTGTAGACATTCAACTCGATAAAAGAGATGATTGCATGGAAGAAAAACGAATACTGTTCGGCGGAATGTGTCTAGAAGGCGTACGTCTGTTTGGAGCTTCTGTTGCATTCCGACGAGGTTGTCTAGCTTAAAATAATGTCTATGTATTCACCGCTGCTGATCACAATAGCCATTGCCTATATGCAGACAGCAAATATAGTGCGGCTGTAGCATACACCAGCCTAGAACTATGCGGTCGAAAACGATGTTCACGAATGCAAGGGATGCATTCGACCGGCAGCGCTGAGTAACATGCTGCGAGTGTGACTCTGTTTCTTATCTCTTCATATTCTGACGTAACCTGCCCGCTGGCAGTAGTTCCCCTGTTAAAATCGGTTGGTAGACACCCCACACATCACTTATGCATGCGGGACATTTATAAGTAGAAAGTACGGCATCCGTGAGCCACCTGGTATATATAAAAAATTCTGTCATTGGACTTGGTAGACTGATATGTAACAGTGGCGCACACTCCAAAGAAAGGTAAATAGTTGCTCCTCGACTTTCGTACACAAGATGTCATCACCTTGAATCCATATGAGTGGGAGCGGTGGAATAACATCCATGGTACCCCCTGCCTATCGTAAGAGGCAACTAAAAGTGGCCGAGATGTTCTTTACTTGGGAGCGTGGTTTGGTCATGACGGGACCCTTAGTTACGTCCTGGCATTGCTTCCACTTACTTGTGCCAGACTCTTCAATTTCATCTATGTTTTCCGATCTCCCTTGGTCAATATTTCTTCTTTTCCGACTCCGAGGGTGTTAGGTTTCCGAGGCCGAGGAAGCCTTTCATTTTCAAGCTCTTTTCCACTTATATTCCTTTGACCAGTACCTTTATTGTACGAAGTGTTGGACATCTTCTATTTTTGTCCCTCCGATTAGTATTAATATAGGATGGTTGCGCAGTTTTACTTCATCTTAAAACAATAATCACACCCACCACCATCGTCACTGCCTAGTGGCGGAGGTAAAATAAGCTCGTGTGTCTACGTCTATTCCCACAGTAAACATATGGTGTGCTCATACAACAAATCCTAAAAGATCAATTCATCTCCTTCTTTAAGGTTTAAGTAGAGACCGTAGACATATAAAAGTTCACTTATGCTGTTTTTCCTTCTTTAACAAAACAGTAATCAATTAATATAAAATCTTCTCTTGTGCATTTAATTATTTTTATCTCATCTTACCTTCTACATCAAGAGAACACACGTATTTTTTTTCAGTATCTTGCAAATGATAATGGGAATGTTATATTCCATCATAATTCATTGCTCTATATCTATTTCTATTGACATATCTACATCAAGTGTCTTCATATTGTAAATCTTTAATTTAAAGGAAGTATTTTGATATACAGTATAACACTCTATCCTGAAAATGTCGTTTAGAATCTTAAACCGTTTTGTCTAATGCCAGATAACTAATGTTGCATATTTAGCTGATACATTAAAAAAGGCCAACCGGGCGAGTTGGCCGTGCGGTTAGGAGCGCGCAGCTGTGAGCTCGCATCCGGGAGATAGTGGGTTCGAACCCCACTGTCGGCAGCCATGAAGATGGTTTTCCGTGGTTTCCCATTTTCACATCAAGCAAATGCTGGGGCTGTACCTTAAGGCCACGGCCACTTCCTTCCCATTCCTAGGCCATTCCTGCCCCATCGTCGCCATAAGACCTATATGTGTCAGTGCGACGTTAAGCCACTAGCGAATAGCGATAATTCAATGTCATATATCTATTTTTATTGACATAGCTACAACAAGCATCTTCAATTTGTAAATCCTTAATTTATAGGAAGTATTTTGAAATATAACTCTCTGCTGAAAATGTAGTTTAGAAACTTCAACAGTTTTGTCTAACGCCCAGAGAATTAATGCTGCATACTTAGCTGATACATTAATAATAATTTCGTGTGGCTATTTCTAGCCGAGTGCAGCCCTTGTAAGGCAGACCCTCCGATGAGGGTGGGCGGCATCTGCCATGTGTAGGTAACTGCGTGTTATTGTGGTGGAGGATAGTGTTATGTGTGGTGTGGGAGTTGCAGGGATGTTGGGGACAGCACAAACACCCAGCCCCCGGGCCATTGGAATTAACCAATGAAGGTTAAAATCCCCGACCCGGCCGGGAATCGAACCCGGGACCCTCTGAACCGAAGGCCAATACGCTGACCATTCAGCCAACGAGTCGGACAGCTGATACATTGAAAAATGGCCATTCAAGCCGAATAATACCAGTCTATTAACCGTGAGATCTGGTTCCTGATTTGTTTATTATCTTCAATTAGTTCGTCTACAAACTTCGTAATAATTAGCACATACCCTTGAAAATCATCGTAACGTACATCATAAGGAATCATACTTTTAAGGATAAATGTGAAGATCAAATATGAAATAGGGAAATTTCACGAAATTATTAAGAGTACCAAATCCCTCAGAGTTCAGATTCAAGCTGGAACTTCCAAATTACATTGTTAAGTCAGGATAATGTTTTACCCGGAAGCTCTTAATGACACATTAAATTTACCAGAGTACCAAACATATGCATTAAACAATGTAGCAGTGGTTCAGAGATTGTGGTGGTTAGAATATCTTAATCTACGTCGTTCCAAGCCGTAAGACAAATTGCGTCCATCATTATTCATAGCAAGTTCTGCGCCAAACTCTGCAGCGCTATTCCACCTACCGCAGCTATGATATTCCCTTGAGACTACTCCTGCAGTAATGTACTGCAGATTGCCTGCCCACCCGTAAGTATATTCTATATGATCCATATTCCCTGCGGATTATGTTACCTATCATTTCCGCACACTGCTTTCTATATCTCTGGTATTCTGCATTTTATTCGCAATTTCATTCCACTTATTTTACTTCATGCAGATCCATTTTAATCTTCTACTCGCTTTCTTGCATTCACTAGTATTAAATTCTTGAAATGGTATTTAGAAATCGGTAGAACTTTCATCCTTGAAGTCAATATACTGTAGCGAAATGTTTTCCTATCATTCTTTAATTGAATATATGTATTCCCGATAAATATTTTACTGAGGACATACATTTATACCATTGTAGTCTCTTATCTCTTTCTGCGTTCAGTCGACAAGAATCTGAGAATGAAATAAACACATACAAAATCCTCTATTTGCAAACTAGCTCTGTGACTGTGTCTTCTCCTACATATCTTACCTCAAATCAATTAAAAGCTAGTTATGGACACAGTTACTTTGGTCTATCTCTGCTCCTCTTACCTTCCAAGGCTGAATTCACTATTTATTGGGGGTGGTAGTAAGTTCCTCCAAGGTTTGAGTTCCTTCTAAGGGGTTCGTAAAGTCTGACATTGAACCTGTGAGATGAAATCTTAAGATGCTTTCCATGTTTCCAAATAGGCATGTATAATGCAGTATCAAATAGATGAGGGCGTTGTAGCAGGTATGTCACAAGACATCGCAGAAGACGGCAAGTTAGTTGAAGTAACTTCCGTGACTTGTAATAACTACTGGCTATGGCAGGGTGCTATGCTATTGACGAATTTTTACAGATGACCTTATTTAAATTAGAGTAGAACGTGGCTTAGTGACACAATTCTATGTTAATTTATTTGGAAATTATATTTCCCCCGAGTCCCCCTTCCCGTCTACTATATGGAGACCCGAAGACATGGGAAAATGAAAGAAGAAGACCAACGACTTAAAGTACTTCCATTCGAAGTCCAATGCATCATTGTACTTGGGATTTCGATTGTATAACTATATTGAAGTAAGGAGCAGTCAACAAAATATTGCCACTATAATACACATAAAAATAAGGAATAATTACGGAGATATTGTACATTTGTGCGAGATGTCAGCAAAGAAAATAACAACATTTGACATCGATAACGAAAACATATCAAGAAAACAAGAGACAAATACGTAATTAGGTACTGTAAGTATCTATATAACTTCAATTTATTTTTAAAATGTCCATAAACTGGCAAGGCAATTTTAACCACTATTGTATAGATAGTTTCAGTGTGCTATTTAAAAATTTCATAGCGATTCCTCAGAAGTGAGAACGGAACTAGGTGCCTTTTGTCAATGGACGGTAGACTTCACCAACGTGTTGCCGCAGATTACTCCATCTCGATGGGATAGTTTTATGACTGTGCCGGAAATTACCATGTCACTTTTGTGTTTCTAAGTAACATAACCTAATTCATGACCCCACCCCCGAAGCCGGTTTATATGCAAAGCTTCATCTTCACTCCTAACTTAAGCAAGTATGCAATCCTTTAGTTAATGTGACTGTTCCTCATAGTTTTATGCTAGCTTTCGATATCGTTATCATAACCACAGTTTCCCAAATTGGACTGTAACTCCTCAGTGTAAGTGCTGACTTTGACATTGTTCCCATTTCATTTTTAAATTAGCGACCATTGTCACTCGCTACTTTCATGTCTGCCATTTCCGATTTATAAATAAAATACCCAGAGCGCACCCAGATATACAGCAACGCTGGCTTGAAAGCAAATGACATTCAGGATGATTTCATTCAACCGCCCACTCACTTCTTACAGAATACCTCTGATAGCTTCTACGGGTTCCTTGAGTTAGTTTCACTACACTTTATTTAGATTTTACTTATTCTTCTAACATACTGGGAGAGTACACATCTTAAGCACTTGAAATTATACACATGTTCTTGGAAACAATAATTGTCTTTTCATTTTCAATGCATTTCTTTTCAAGCTTCAGCTTTCACTAATAGCTAATGACGATACCAAAAGGAAAACTACCACATATTTTCAAATTAATGCGAATAAGACAATTGATGAGTATTTCACAAAAATACCTGGTCTAATCTAAATATAGCTCAGAATGATATTATATGACATGAACACATTACCAAGTGACATAACATAATTTCGAGGAAAATTTACAAAATTTGGACCTATTCTTTTATTTTTTTCTTACAGTGTAAACCCATTGAATAGCTGAAGTTGTAGAAGGATTTACTTACCTTTTCATACACAGCGAAACTTACGGAGCACTTGCACCGGGTAGTAATAAAAAGACTGTCCCATTTAAGTTGTTTAAGGGTGAATGTATTAATGAACTTGAACTTCGTAGCGAATTGGTGGGTCACGAGGCTATGAGCTTGCATTTTGGACTCGAACCACACTGTACATTTCTAACATGTTCTTTCTATCTTGATTCTAGTTACTATGAAGTGACAATTGCCATTTGCAGTTTCCATTCATCTTCGTTATTGCACTGAAGACGATCCTGGTTGCAGGTTTCGAACATGTAAGCGTACAATAATAATTATTACAGGACCTCACAACCACAAAATAATACAATATAATGTCAACGGAGTTTATTTACCATCCCTGCAACTTCTTCTCCAAGATTAATTTCACTAACATCAACCTATGAGCTCGGTTGTTCGTGACGTCAACAGATATCTTTTACGTTGAGAAGATTTTCAAAATATTTCTTCCACATGTCCAATGATTGGCTGAGATCTACTGGTTCACCTGGTTTTTACCTAAAACACTATTAATTTGTTTTTTATTATTATTATTGTCTAGAAAGGTTTTGCAGTTTATTAGCAAAATATTCCCATGACTTCTTCTTGGATTGAAAAATTATTTGTTTCAGTCTGTTTCTTTCAACTTTATACAGGTGCCGGCGTCAGTCCTTGTTTGGAGCCGCTCATGATATGCTTTTCTTTTTTAAACTACCTCACTCCTCATTTCCCTAGTATGCCTCTTCAGTGACGCCTAGGCTGTTTATGACAGCTGTTGGCGGAGCTGTGGAGGATCAAACCAGCCTTCGGGCTGAATACCCAACATACATTTCCTTTTTTACAACCTCCCCTCACTTCATCATCCCACCAAAATGTTTGGGCCATGAACTTAGATTTTAGACCTCTTTAAAGAACAAGCATCAATCAAAATGTTTGCACCTTCACACATAATTGTTCCAAGGCATACCCTTGATTGTTATTACTATTTGCGTAAGATTCATCCTTCATTTAATCGTATTAACAATTCAGTATTTTATTGTATTTATTTGAACTAATAAAAATAAATATCAGTTTGTGTCGTGTGGTAGTACATGTTTGAAGACGTGCAGTCTTTGACAAGGACAGCTCGTATCAAATGCTTAGAATGTAAGAAACGGTAGTAGTCATTCTTCTTAATTTTTTTTTTTTTTTTTTTTGCTAGTTGCTTTTACGTCGCACCGACACAGATAGGTCTTATGGCGACGATGGGACAGGCAAGGGCTAGGATTGGGAAGGAAGCAGCCGTGGCCTTAATTAAGGTACAGCCCCAGCATTTGCCTGGTGTGAAAATGGGAAACCACGGAAAACCATTTTCAGGGCTGCCGACAGTGGGGTTCGAACCTACTATCTCCCGAATACTAGATACTGGCCGCACTTAAGCGACTGCAGCTATCGAGCTCGGTCTTCTTAAATTCTATGCTTTATGCTAATGTAACTCAAATTTTATTACTTTGCAAAACTAGGTCTAATTTTACACATGCAAGTCACTGTAATCCAATTTCTCGTTTTTTTATCCCTCCATCTTCAAAAACAGCGTGCCGAAGGTCTCACCACAACAAGGTTTCAGCCTGTACTTGTGATGAATAGGGCTGGTTCCATTTCAATTGCCGGTGCGCTAGCTGTCTTGATAACAGGAGATTACCTCTTCGCGCCTTAATAAGTTAGCCAGGCCACAACGTCGTAGTGATTCATGGGAAAATTAGCTTAACACACCTTCACCATAAATCGGGCAGACAACTTGCTTGGGCTGAAATTAAAGGCGAAGTTCCACAACATGCATCAGTTCTTGTCCTAATAAGTTGCATCTCCCAAACGAGGAGAGATAGCAAGTGAATCTGATGACTGGATGTACATATTTAGTGTAAGTTTCATATGTTTTTTTTCCTTGCGTTTACCGTAATATGCGCTATGATGCAAATGATGAAAAATCCAATTTAGGTGATTGGATACTAAAATAATGGTGATTTTCGCATGTACCTATACATGTCGTATTATTCTGAGGTTATTCTAGTTCAAATTTGAAGCAGAACCTTACATCAAGACCTTTGACTCCTACCACAATTCGAGGTATTATTGCTTTTACAGGGAAATACAACAAGATAATCATCCCCTCTTCGGTGATAGTGGAGAAGAAAGATCTAGGAATAGGAATGTAGTGGCCATCACAACCTTAACTGAGGTACAACCTCACCGTTTACCTCGTGTGAAAACGGGAAATGGTCGAAAGACATTTTTAGGACTGAAGAAGATGACGTTCATAGTAAAACCATCAACAGTTGAATTCAAGCTCAAAGGTAGGCTGCCAGCAGTACGTAACAAGCGACTCGGACTTTTTAAGACTAGTCAGAGAAGAAAAGGGAAACATTTCAAAGAATCAAGGTATCGAAGAATGAAACAACAATGTCACTAATGGCGCGAAATTAAAACTCCCCAAGTCTTTCAAACCTCATTCGGGCGGGATTGGAAGAGAATTAGTGTTGACCAAGTTAAATCATATAGGAAGGATAAAAGTGGCGTTTCTTCTGTAAGTGAGCGAGTGAGCGAGCAAGCAAGCAAGCAAGCAAGCAAGCAAGCAAGCGAGCGAGCGAGCGAGTGAGTGAGTGAGTAGAAGCTATGCCAGGCAAAGCTGGGGTACATTGGCCACCAAGTCACGCTCGGAGTTTGAGAGACCTTGGAAGGAAGGTACTGGACCATTTGAATAGCTATACAGTGGATTTAGTACTAATAATCATGAAATAGGTTGAACCCAAAAGAAGATAAGTATACAAGTTCAGGAATGTGCATTTTTAAGCTACGACTGAAGCACTACCAGAATTGAAACAAACATATTTTGGTAGTTACTAAAGACACCTTTCACCCTGAGACGAAGGCATCACCATTATACTTCATACGTAAAGCTCAAGCTTATATCATTTATTTTTCCAAATCCATCCACCTCTTTGTTAATCATCACCTATCGGATGACCGGGAAGGACAAGAACGCCGAGTTAAAAGACTGCTGCTGACAAAGGCTAAAACGAGTATTCCGATATATTTGTAACCTTTCTCTTTTCTTCTTCTCCTTTATGTTGTACTTTTTGTCTCTCGGATGTCTGAGGTCACTCTTGTAGAATTGTAGAAGGTTATTCCAATTTTCGGCAGGTTCTCTCATTCCTTTAAATTGCCCAGCCACGTGTGTTATCTACACTCAACGCATTAGCCATCATCTTTTCATAGAAACAAGTTACTAAGGAATACGCATTTTTTATTCATTCGCATGAGATGGGGAGGTATTCTAATTTGCGCTGTTTTACTGAAGGTATCGGATCACAGTCTGCCTTTGCCTTCTTTAAAATATTCATGTTGAAATGCTAAGAATTCCCCTTGTAGATCGATATTTCGATGACTTGTAATGCTTCCTCCGAGGCATCTTCCAACCTCCATATCTCCATATTGTACGAGAATACTGACCATGGGTAGGTTGTCGTATTTTGAGGCTAAGGTCGTCATTATAAAACAGGGTTCTCATATTTTTAACGTGGCCTGGTACACTTTGGTAGTAGATTTCTTCATTGTCTAAGTTTATGTGATCTGACATCACAGATATTCAGATGAGTTTCTTCTTTCAATAAACTGATAGTTTAGACGCCCTGAAACACCTTAGTGACTCAGCAACGTTAAATCTGATGTATCCTCCTGGGGCTCAAAACCACATGACAATCACAAGTCCACAACTCTTTTTTGTGAATCTGTGGTGGAATGCCGACATCCTGTTCTCAAGATCACGGGTTTAAACATGGAGAAGGCAGTCGTGTTTTTGAAGGGCAGAAGAAAGTACATTCTGCGGCACATGTCGTACGAATTCGCCACGAACAAGATGAATAGTAAGAACTCATCAATCAATCAATCAATCAATCAATCAATCAATCAATCAATCAATCAATCAATCAATCAATCAATCAATCAATCAATCAATCAATCAATCAATCAATCAATCAATCAATCAATCAATCAATCAATCAATCAATCAATCAACCAACCAATCAATCAATCAATCAATCAATCAATCAATCAATCAATCAATACTGATCTGCATTTAGGGCAGTCGCCCAGGTGACAGATTCCCTATCTGCTGTTTTCCTAGCCTTTTCTTAAATAATTTCAAAGAAATTGGAAATTTATTGAACATCTCCTTTGGTAAGTTATTCCAGTCTCTAACTCCCCTTCCTATAAATAAATATTTGCCCCAATTTGTCCCCTTGAATTCCAACTTTATCTTCATATTGTGATCTTTCCTACTTTTGAAGACGCTACTCAAACATATTCGTCTACAAATGTCATTCGACGCCATCTCTCCCCTGAGAGCTCGGAACATACCTCTTAGTCAAGTAGCTCGTCTCCTTTCTCCCAAGTCTTCCCAGCCCAAACTTTGCAACATTTTTGTAACGCTACTCTTTTGTCGAAAATCATCCAGAACAAATCGAGCTGCTTTTCTTTGGATTTTTTCCAGTTCTTGAATCAAGTAATCCCGGTGAGGGTCCCATACGCTGTAACCATACTCTAGTTGGGGTCTTACCAGAGACATAAAAGCCCTCTCCTTTACATCCTTACTACAACCCCTGAACACCCTCATAACCATGTGCAGAGATCTGTACCTTTTATTTACAATCCCATTTATGTGATTACCCCAATAAAGGTCTTTCCTTATATTAACACCAAAATACTTACAGTGGTTCCCAAAAGGAACTTTCACCCCATCAACGCAGACATTAAAACTGAGAGGACTTTTCCTATTTGTGAAACTCACAACCTGACATTTAACCCCGTTTATCACCATACCATTGCCTGCTGTCCATCTCACAACATTATCGAGGTCATTTTGCAGTTGCTCACAATCTTGTAACTTATTTATTACTCTATACAGAATAACATCATCCGCAAAAAGCCTTAAACTCTGATTCCACTTATTTACTCATATCATTTATATAAACATAAAGGTCCGATAATACTGCCTTGAGGAATTCCCCTCTTAATTATTACAGGGTCAGATAAAGTTTTTCCTACTCTTATTCTCTAAGATCTATTTTCTAGATATATATATAGCAACCCTTTCAGTCACTCTTTTGTCTAGTCCAATTGCACTCATTTTGCCAGTAGTCTTGTAAACTTGCTTAACTACCTCGTTAAAGTGATTACCCCAATGAAGATCACTCCTTATACTAACACCTAGGTACTTACATTGTTCCCCATGAGGGAGTATCACCCCATCGACAAAATACGGTAATTAAAACTGAGAGGAGAGATCATTCAAGCGAGTATCGGTATCTTTGTGGAGAAAGTGATAATTCGAAAGCGGTACGGATACAGCCTAAATGGATAATAATAAAAATGTCTGTAACACGGCAGCTATGCCTGGCAGCATTTAGACTTATTCTCTCTCATCATTCTTCTTACAGTTTTCTTTGTGAACCCTTGTTCTCTTCACACAATGAAAATATTCCATTGTACGATATATGATGGTATGCAGTTTTAACCATCCTAACGTGAGAAAATATATTCAATGAGTTTTGGGTATTGTATTCTGTTCCTTACTTGTTCTATGTGCACGATGGTAGTGACATATTACCTGAGCAGACTTGGCTGGCTGCAGTGACCTCAGTGTATTGGTACGATCCGTCACCGGACTACAAGTTTCCAAGCTCGACCCCATAATTTAGGACCCACTGAACGCTGCCTGCACGTGGTGTCTATGGCGATAACTGAAGCCACAATCTAATTTATTGCCATGGCTACTTAACTCGTTACTAATTACTGAGCAATTAATAACGCAGAGATTGTTCTGGCTCGGTCTGTAATCTCAGACAGCGTGGACTTCATCACTGTTCTTCACTTTTTGCTCATCAGATACAAACAATGGATTGTAAGGCCAGTGCGACAAATAAGGGCATGACACTGCTCATATTTCTACATATTATCGATCATTATCACAATAACTCTCGTAATGAATCGAGGACATATTAGAAGTGCATCAGAAAGTAGTGAGGTTTATAAGTACTTGGGTACTGTCTACATTAAGTTTAATGTTAACATACATCTAACAGACAACCACGAGTACTAATTCGCAAAATATTTGTCTTCTAGGTTGAAGCTATTCTTTTTGCTGTCATCAGTCCATGATGTAGTCTGATGCAGTTCACGAATCCATCTCACCTCACTCTTCTAATTATTAATCTACATGATAATCATACTACTACAGACCGCTTGGCTGTCCAGACGCACCCTATCAGTCTCTCCGTGCTGACCTAGTTCATCACACACACACCACACCGCCACGACTCAAGTATACACCCATCTACGTCGCTGCTGGCCTTCTGAGAAGATATTGTGAAAGTTACGGTGTTTCCCGGTTGGCTTAGTTTGACTCAGTTCTCCACACCACACTATCCCGTACCAAACTCTATGTATGTATGTACAGTTTTATTTATTTATTTATTTATTTATTTATTTATTTATTTATTTATTTATTTATTTATTTATTTATTTATTTATTTACTGGCAAATGTACCTGTGCTTCGCTACGATATCCTACATTGTATACGGATATCGAAGTAAATTACTGTACATGAAGTGAATAAGATATTTTTAAATTGCATGTTTCTTGGCGTTATCCAAGAAACAGCGCAGGGTGGTCCGCATACGTTGTTTCCAATGTAAAGTATGAGTTGCGGAGTTGTGATGATAACAACAGTTCTACTTGTCTACTGCAATTCACTATGCGTAACGTCAGTCACATTTTGATGGGTAAATTTGTTTATAAACTGGGGCACCCTTGCAAGGGGGCACCTTTGCCTAATGACAAAGAGAATCAGGTAAAGGAGTTTTGAAAAAAATGCACGCTCCCTAGCCTTCTGATAGTCAAATCGAGAAGGGAATTATTCATTACAAAGGTACACAGGAGTTGGAGCAGGTCCCCATTCCTACTGCCAGTTAAAGTCGAGGGGAGTACTGACTAAAATAGCAGACAACCCCCTGCTGACTACCACTATTGATTTGTAAAGTATTACAATGGCAGACACACCCCTTCTACAAATCGACTTCAGTGAATAAATATAGATCGACATACGGAAGTATATAAATGTCCACCTTCGTTGACAAAATAGCTGCTGCTAAACGGTGCATCATATTGAAAAACGGACTGTACGATAAGACACCTCTGGCCTCATTTAACGATATAAATGGCTGGTCCTATAATATTTCATCATGTCTAATCTATTTAAAAGTAAGATTGTTTTAAAAACGTTGAATAGGGTGAAATTTGTATAAGGTTTTCACACATTGAATTACTTTTCAGATACTTACGCGACAGCTTGAAACATAGAATTTGGCTCACACATGGCTACTGGGTGGGCTTGATGATACTATCTTTCCCATAAGTGATTCATTCAAACCATCAATTATACATGTCCAAAGTGCAAAATTTAGGTAATTCCAGAAACAGAACCAAATTTAACGTATAAGGGATAGAGATACTACAAAATGTCACAAGACCAAAGTTGTAGATCACTCCAAATTTAACGGAGATTGTCTCATCCGTTATGTGATACGACTTACCGTTTAGCGACCAAATACCTCGAAAGGAAGGTCTGCACTGTCTTTAAAATCGCCTCCATATTTTGATATTTTCGAGGGTGAAAAATAAAAATGTTAAACATCTCGTAAATTTTCGGTCGGTTACAGGCTAAAAGCTATTATTTTTTCCAATTTCAATTTTATAAATCGTCTGGCAGATTGTGCCGGCGTCTTGATATGGGGGAGAGGGCTAAAAATGAGGACTTTCAGGAAACTTTCAAGCCCGTGAAACCTATCGGTTGATGTTCTGGATAAATACAACCGACTGCGTTCTTATTTTGAGAATTTTCGATTTTTCTAGGGATTCTGAAGTCATCATCTTGTCTGGTACCAAGTTTTAAATTTCTAAGATGCCTAGAATTGTCTCATTAATTCACGTATGTTTTGATTTTTATGTCTTAACTTTTATATATATAGTAGAGTATATATAGATTGCTCCAAACTGACTTCCATTTATTAATATGGATTATATTTCATCCGCTTCCTTAGTGGTTCTAGGGCTGTCTTACTCCCACAGTCTATTTTGCAGGTAGTAAGTCATACTTGTAAGTCATATTGGAACATACACACGTCCATCATCTCGGTCATTTTGGACAATTTATTTTTTCACCCATTCTCACCCACTACGCCAAAGGGGGCTGAATTGTACTTTTAAAAATCCGGAATATTACTATTCATCTCAGAGACACGGTAAACTATGGATTCGAAACTATTTTCGATTCTTTATATCTCAAACCCCCCTCGCCCCCAACCCCAGAGAGGGATGAACTTGGACCTACAAAATATCTGGAGTCCTGCTATTCATATCAGCGACCCCGAAAATTATGGATTCGACACTATTTTCGATTATTTTTATATCTCAATCCCCCCTCGCCTCCACCCCAGAGAAGGATGAACTTGGACCTATAAAATATCTGGAGTCTCACTATTCATCTCAGCGACCCCGAAAACTATGGATTCGACACTTTTTTCGATTATTTTTATATCTCAATCCCCCCTCGCCTCCACCCCAGAGAAGGATGAACTTGGACCTATCAAATATCTGGAGTCTCACTATTCATCTCAGCGACCCCGACAACTATGGATGCGATACTATTTTCAATTGTTTATTTATATATCACTCTCCCATCGCCGTCCACCCCGAAGGGGGGTAAACTTGGACTTCGAAAACTTCCGGAGTGTCGCTATTCATCTCAGCGACCCCGAAAAGTATGTATTCGACACTATTTTCTATTATGTTTATATATCACTACCCCCTCCCCGACCGGGGCTGAACTTGGACATGAAAAAATTCCGGAATGTTACTACTCATTTCAGCGAGCCCGAAAAGTTTGGATTCGACACTACTTTCGATGATTTTTATATCTCGGCCCCCTCGACCCCCGCCTCTAAAGATTTCTTGGGTGTATTACCCCCACGTGGTTTGTCTCAGGATACTAGAAATCCGGAGTGTCACCATTCATTTCATCGACCCTGAAAACTATGTATTCGACACTATTTTCTATTATGTTTATATATCACTACCCCCTCCCCGACCGGGGCTGAACTTGGACATGAAAAAATTCCGGAATGTTACTATTCATTTCAGCGAGCCCGAAAAGTATGGATTCGACACTACTTTCGATGATTGTTATATCTCACCCCTTCGCCACCCCGCCCCTAAGGGTTCCTGGGGTATCTTACCCCAACGTGATTTGTCTCCTGATACTAAAAATCCGAAGTGTATAATTAACCTCAGCGACCCCCAAAACTATGTATTCGACACTATTTTCGATTAATTTTATACATCACTACCCCCTCGCCCCCACCCCAAAGGGGGATGAACTTGGACTTACAAAATGTTTGGAGTCTCACTATTCATCTCAGCGACCCCGACAACAATGGATTCGACACTATTTTCGATTATTTTTATATATCACTCTCCCATCACCCCCCACCCTGAAGGGGGCTGAACTTGGACTTACAAAATATTCGGAGTCTCACTATTCATCTCAGCGACCCCGACAACTATGGATTCGACACTATTTTCGATTATTTTTATATATCACTCTCCCAATACCCCCCACCCTGAAGGGGGCTGAACTTGGACTTAAAGAAATTCCGCAGTGTCACTATTCATCTCAGCGACTCCGAGAAGTAAGGATTCGACACTGCGTTCGATTATTTTTATATCTCATCCCCTCGCCCCCCCACCTGCCCCTAATAGTTCCTGGGTTGTATTACCCGCACGTGGTTTGTCTCCTCATACTAAAAATCTGTAGTGTCACTATTCATCTCAGCGCCCCCTCCCCGAAAACTATGTATTCGACACTATTTTCGATTAATTTTATATATCACTCCCCCCTCAGCCCCACCCCAAGGGGGTTGAACTTGGACTTTTAAAAAATCTGTAGTGTCACTATTCATCTCAGCAACCGCGAAAAGTATGGATTCGATACTATTTTCGTTAATTTTTTTATCTGAACCCCCTAGCCCCCCGCCCCTATGGTGTTCGTTTTGTCTTACACCCACGCGGTTTGTCTCCTGATACTATGTCATAAGTGCACCAAGTTTAGTTGAAATTGCTTCAGTGGTTTAGGAGGAGATGTGTCATTTACACACCCACACACACACACCCGCCCACACACATACATCCATTTTTATACATAGTAAGATTTATTTATTTATTTATTTATTTATTTATTTACTTATTTATTTATTTATTTATTTATTTATTTATTTATTTATTTATTTATTTATTTATTTATTTATTTATTATTCATTGAACCAGGAACGCTGACACAGCACCACGTCTCAAAGTATTTAAAGTTTAAAGCACCCGCTGCGCGCGAGATTAGCCAGCCGCAGCTGGCGAACGCAGTGCTGGTAGGTCAAGGACAGGCTACGTCATATAGAATGTTCCTTAGTTCCATGCCAGGTAATTCAGTAAATAAAATTATCATCATGATTGAGACAACATCGCCGTGTAGCCAATGTTAAACTATGCATAAATTACCAAGTTACAAGCAAATCCATGAAGAATTGACGAAGTTATTGTAAGTTAAAGTTATAGGGAAATCTCGTGAGGCGACCAGCTAATTTCGTATAAATTGAGGACCAGGCGACCGACAGACAGCGTGTGATTCCACAGCCTAGCCGTGATGGCTGACTGTAGGACGGTCTACGATGGAACTCTACA
Source organism: Anabrus simplex (assembly GCF_040414725.1). NCBI lineage: Eukaryota > Metazoa > Arthropoda > Insecta > Orthoptera > Tettigoniidae > Anabrus > Anabrus simplex. The sequence continues at coordinate 1,155,265,120 of NC_090265.1, read as the reverse complement.
AGTGTGTTACTGCGAACTTCGACAGAAATCCATCGGATAATGTTGACTGAATATTTTCTATCAGTTCATATTTCGAGTAGTGTACGTCGGACTTGCTTTTCTCAAGTAGAATTAGAACATTGAAATTGAACGTAGATTTTGGAACTGTGAATTCAAACTCCGTTGAATGCAGAGTGCTAATCTTAGGACTTGTATTTCCAAGTGTAATTCAAATTCTTTCTTTCTTTCTTTCTTTCTTTCTTTCTTTCTTTCTTTCTTTCTTTCCAATTTGGTTTAAAACTGCACCCTGGAATTTATACTCCCAGACCGTCTGCGAACTACCAGAACTTCCAGAACATCTTGTCATCGTGGGAATTCACGTGGTCCCATGATACAGAGAGCTGATGTATGGTATGGGAAAGGAGTACCAGCAGCGAGGAACATCACCTTCCACAACACAAAAGACATTCACTCATTTTTCTCCAACTCCGCCTGTATTAAAGGCGATATGCAACTTGTCTTCTTTTATGAATAAACAAACAGTTCAATTTAAAAAGTTTATTTCAGAAACCTCTCCCTCTGTACGCATTCCAAGCATGGACCGTACACGCTTTGCACACATCCATGCTCTACAAGATAGCTAAGTACGGGCGTTTCTGGTACAGTAAGTGTGTATGTACGTATGTGGTAAGAAAATTTCAGAAACGAACAAAAAATAGGCAGAAAATCCCATCGACCAGGCGAGTTGGCCGTGCGTTAGGGGCGCGCAGCTGTGAGCTTGATCCGGGAGATAGTGAGTTCAAAAATTAAAAAAAATTAAAAATCTCTTTATTTGCAAATGAGGTGTCTACCTCGGTGGCAAATGGTACACTAAAATACATTATTGTCAAGCACTAAATATTAAATTAACAAGAAGAAAATTTTCCTACAATACAATATTATACAATTTACGCTAACAATTTTTTCTATTAAACACACAGCTCATCCTTAATAAATTTATATTGTTTACAAAATTCTACTTATAATATCTCCTGTACTACTTACAAATATAGTCAACTGATATACGGTGTGTGGAATTATTTCAAATGATACTATACAACTGGTATAAGATTAAAATTTAACCCACCGGGCGAGTTGGCCGTGCGCGTAGAGGCACGCGGCTGTGAACTTGCATCCGGGAGATAGTAGGTTCGAATCCCACTATCGGCAGCCCTGAAAATGGTTTTCCGTGGTTTCCCATTTTCACACCAGGCAAATGCTGGGGCTGTACCTTAATTAAGGCCACGGCCGCTTCCTTCCAACTCCTAGGCCTTTCCTATCCCATCGTCGCCATAAGACCTATCTGTGTCGGTGCGACGTAAAACCCCTAGCAAAAAAAAATTAACCCCTCTGTCGACAGCTCTAAAGATGGTTTTCCGTGATATCCCATTTTCACACAAGGTGAATGCTGGGTCTGTACCTTATTTAAGGCCACGGCCACTTCCTTACAATTCCTAAACCTTTCCTATCCCATCGTCGCCTTAAGACCTATCTGTATCGGTGTGACGTAAAGCAAATAGAAAAAAAGAAAAATCCCCATCGGCAATTTACAGCTTGAGTTTGGATTTTCAGTTCTTCATTCCCACACCCGATTCCTTGAATGTCGCCTGGATTTAAAAAAAGTGCGAAGTGACCGGGTCAGGAATGGAATGAATGAAGTTCGCATCTAGCGGCGAGGATAGGAATTATGCCGGCTGCCGAAGCCGGTCGCACTCATCTGGGGCATTGATTAATGAATGACAGATGAAATGAAATTATATAAGAGAGTGTTGATGGAATGAAATATGACAGGGAAAACCGGAGTATCCGGAGAAAAACCTGTCTGACCTCCGCTTTGTCCAGCACAAATCTCACATGGAGTAACCGGGATTTGAACCACAGAACCCGGCGTTGAGATGCTGGCGCGCTGCCGCCTGAGCCACGGAGAATCCCCAAAGATGGTAATCGAAATATCCTAATGAAAAAAAAAACAATGCAAAACTCATTCAGAATCAGATTAGGCCTTCTAGTTGATATTCCGAAGCCTGGATATGGAACCACCATTGATGGCAACACTGGCCGAATGGTTTTTTTAAGTCCTCAGATAGCTTCCGAAATAACGGACTTAATAACTCGCCTTGGAATAATTTTAAATTCAATATCATCAGTTCATGAAATTAATAGTTCAGAGGTCAACTTTTACTGCAGCGAAACAGCAGTTTATATGTACGGCTATAGCCGTGGTATTGCATGCTTGCAACACTCCGCAGAATACTTACCCACGGAGAAGCTAGTTTGCAGTTTGGTAAGTAGTTTGATGAACTAAAATAACAAATTGACTTCAAAGTAATATTTAATAACAGGTTTGCACAAACATATTTTACTTTTTTAATGGAAAATATTTTTGTCTGCTTTTTTTCTTTTTCGAATCCTGGAGGAGTATTTTCTTGTTAATTGTTTTCTTGTATATAAATATGTATATAATTTATTTCTGTACTCAACTTGATTGTATGGGCCATACGCTAAATAAATAAAAACCTATATCCAGGGCCGAAATTTGAGGTTACCATTCACGTCTGACTAGAAGTAATTTGGAGCAAAATGTTACACTGCATGTCCCAGTGGAATCAATGGTTTACTTACATGGGTCCTGAGGTGATCTTGCATGTCCCCCTGGAAACAAATGGTAAACTCGAACGGATTCCGAGGTTAGCTTTCATGTCTCACTGGAAGAAACCGTAAAATCAAACGCAATGTCAAAATCTGGTTCCATGGCTTAACGGTCATCGTCTTGACTTTCGGGCATCAAGGACTTGGGTTCGATTCCCGACCGGGATGAGACATCTTAATCATAACTGATTCATTCCCTTGCATCGGGCAATGGGAATTGCACTGTTCCCAACAATCATTCAACTCACACACGACACTACGCCCAACGCACTAAATGGCGTCTGCTATACACGACAGATGCCCACCATCCTCGCTGGAGGTTCTGCCATACAAGGGCTACACCAAGCTAGCAAGTGCTACATTAATTATTATTATTTAGGAAAATGGGAAACCACGGGAAACCATCTTCAGGGCTGCCGACAGTGGGGTTCGAACCCACTATCTCCCGAATGCCAGTTTACAACTACATCACCCAAACCGCGGAGCCACTTGCTTATTATTATTATTATTATTATTATTATTATTATTATTATTATTATTATTATTATTATTATTATTATTATTATTATTATTATAGCAATGGCTAACTCAAACAGGCCCTTAGGTTGTCCTTTATCTCCCATTACATATGAGAAAAGTAGAGTATTTTTAAATTTTGCCGTTACGTTATTTCTATAATTAAGGGTATCTTCCTTTAAAATGAACTTGTGTCAAAAATATAAATACACTTCCTTGTACAATTCTAGGGTTTATTAACTATTCCAATTAGTGGCGACTAATTTAATTTGAATGATATGAAACATCTATTTATATTCTTAATTCGGTTGAGTTTTTCGTTTGCATCCGTAGCTTTAAGAACATCGGGAAATGCCATGCTTATTTAAAATTGTTTGGCGAACCTGAAACTCATGTCCTAGAGAAGCTTCGCAAATGAAACAGAATTTGATAAGGTGGATTTCTTGAGATACCAATAACCAGGAATAGCCCTCTCTAACTGAACTTTCAGGTCCACACTATTTCATATCATCTTTTCCATTTGCATTACCTAGAATGGCATCCGTCTCTTATAAGACTGAAGAGAAAAAATAAATGGAACGTCATACACAATTCACAACTGCATAAAACTCTAGAGCACATTCAGTACATCCGACAAGTATCTTTAACAAGTTAGAGTATGTCTCTCAAACATGGTCAAAATCTAATTTATTATTCTTCAGTAATTGTAATTAATATTTTCCCAACTTTGCTATTACTAATCTTTGTGTTAGTTGATTGCTTTACTGTTATATGCCCCTGAATTTCATTATATCATTATAATCTTTATCAGCCACCAGCTTTGGCTAAGAAGTTAGTTTGATGATGATGCTTGTTGTTTAAAGGGGCCTAACATCTAGGTCATCGGCCCCTCATGGTACGAAATGTAATGGATATTTAAAAGTCCAAAATCCTCCACTGACCAGAATTCAAACGGTGATGACGAAGAATGAATGGATTGATATGAATGTAAATCAGAGGATCCGACCCGCAATGCCCCACATTCCCAGAAACTAGCGCAAATTTACTGTCCACGTTACTGCTTCTAAAGCACGATCCTGAATCGTTGATGCTTGTTGTCTAATGGGGTCCAAAATCCAGGTCAACGACCCCTCACAATGGTACTTTCGCTAGTTAAGTAGAACCATGGTATTTGGCATCTTGCGGTACTAATGAAGAGTAGTGTAGACTCGCGGTATTCCACACATTATGGTACTACTCACAGGTAATGTAATAAGCACATGTAACACAGACCTATGGTGTTTCTCACATTGCGGTGCCATTTAGAGCAATGCAAACCTATGATGTTCCTCACATGGGGACTCGTACTATCCCGTGGTGTTCCTCACATAAGTGGGTACCAATCATAGGCAACGCAGACCCACGGTGTCGCTCATTTAGTGGTACTAATTCCAAGCAACGTAAGCCCGTGGTGTTTTGCATGTAGTGGTACTAATCACGGGTACTGTAAAATCCATCCTGATTCACGCACTATTGCTGCTAATCATAAACCTATTGTGTACCTAACATAGTGATACAACTCGCAAGTAATGGCGACCCATGGTGTTTCCCGCGTGATGGTACTAATTACAAGCAGTCTCATGTTTCTAATTCGATCATCCCATTGTCGCCCCTTTAGATTGCCTGTTACGACAGGCTGGGGGTACCGTGGGTGTATTCTTCGTCTGAATCCCCCACCCACAGCGAGTAGTGCGTTTAGTCCGCGAGAGCTATTTTATTTCACTCAAGTCCGCCGGCAAGCCGGTTAGGACCCCCTATCCGCCACCTGGGTCGCGCCACATGGGAGTATCACCTCTCCACCTGCTACGCCAGCGTAGTGTGTTCGTGGAGGAGATAGTATAGTAATTGCTTCCAATGTAGTTGGAGCAAGATTAATTCCCGAATCTGCCCGAATTTAACCCTTTGATATAAAGTTGTTTTTCTTGGAACGCGCCGTTGAGTGCGATAATTTCTTTACGTTTTATGTTATGAATGTTGTAAAAAAATAATATTAGATTTACATTTTTTATCCCTGCGATAAATTGAAGTAATAGTGTTATGGTACACTTCTGCACGTTGCTTACCAGAAGGGAAAGGGTTTGGTGTTTGAATTCCGAGAACGACCACGTTATCAACCCTCTTTGTCATATAAATACGAGTATTACAACAGATGACTCAATGCGTTATCAGATGTTTGTAAGCCACTCTCTTACGAGACTAAAATCACGGCATCTAACAAGACTAGCTATTTTGGCCTTCATGGGGGGGGGGGGGGAGGGGTATGTTTGGGACAATTACTGTAGGAAACCATGTAGCTGAGATGAGTGGCAGCGGAGGAGATGGAGCTCAGCACATCTCACAATAGTCAGGCGCTGCTATGTTACTGTTGATCAGTTTGGGGGTTTTTGGACTTGATACCATAAAATCGACTTCGTGTTACATACCACCTTGGCATTCACTAGAACTTGGAGTCAGAAAGTACCGAAAATCACTTTTAGTACGGTCCAGAGTACTTACCTTTCCAGCTATGCTCCTGAGGTCGACTGCACCATCCTTTAGCCACCGCAGTCGGTGACGGACCGTGTGACAATAAGATTGTATTTGGAAGGCGGAGACCAACCCTCAACAGCTCTGAAGATGGTTTTCTGACGTTCTCTATTTTTACACTAGGCAAATAATGCGGCTGTACCTTAATAAAGTACCATTCTTTGTCTCCGTTGTTCTTCAACGGCCCTTCAAATGTCAGTGCGACTGAAAAAGTAATTATTTTCAAAAAGTCTAAACCCATTCTCTTGCAACAACAGACGCAACCGTTTGAGTACATTAATCAGAAAATGTAGAACTATGTGTTTTGATTTATTTCAGTTGTAATTTTTCAGATTAGCATTACGTTCGCAGGTGACACTTGTGAATTTATGGGCTGCATTATCGCCCGGAGGCCATTTTTCCTTAGTGTACGTTGACGTTTATCTGTAAAATGTGGTACATATTTCGTACAATGTTCTCCATCTTCTTCCACGATTTTGTGGTAATGCTAAGTAAGTAGGAAAGTAAAGTAAACAAGTAAGTCATATCATGACAAGGACAAGGAACGAATATTCCAGTTTCTCTAACTCAGCAATGTAAGGACATCTAGGGCTAGAAAGTCCCTTACCCCATTTACTTTATGATATATTTCCCTCCCATTCTTCGTGTGCTCGTTCCTTCACAAGTTTCTTGTTCATTGGAATTATATTCATTATGTTCATTATGTCCATTATGTTCATTATATTCATTATGTTCATTATGTTCATTATGTTCATTATGTTCATTATATTCATTATGTTCATTATGTTCATTATGTTCAGTATGTTCATTATATTCATTATGTTCATTATATTCATTATGTTCATTATGTTCATTATGGTCATTATGTTCATTATGTTCATTATATTCATTATGTTCATTATGTTCATTATGTTCATTATGTTCATTATATTCATTGTGTTCATTATGTTCATTATATTCATTATGTTCATTATGTTCATTATGTTCATTATATTCATTATGTTCATTATGTTCATTATATTCATTATATTCATTATGTTCATTATGTTCATTATGTTCATTATATTCATTATGTTCATTATGTTCATTATGTTCATTATGTTCATTATGTTCATTATATTCATTATGTACATTATGTCATTATATTCATTATGTTCATTATGTTAATTATGTTCATTATATTCATTATGTTCATTATGTTCATTATGTTCATTATGTTCATTATGTTCATTATATTCATTATGTTCATTATGTTCATTATGTTCATTATATTCATTATGTTCATTATGTTCATTATGTTCATTATGTTCATTATGTTCATTATGTTCATTATATTCATTATGTTCATTATACTCATTATGTTCATTATGTTCATTATATTCATTATGTTCATTATGTTAATTATGTTCATTATATTCATTATGTTCATTATGTTCATTATGTTCATTATGTTCATTATATTCATTATGTTCATTATGTTCATTATGTTCATTATGTTCATTATATTCCTGAATAAATGGGGCAGAGGATCACGCGATTAGCGCGGTAACAAGGATATTCACGACTAGAACCACCGTTATCTCCATGACGATACAAATAGGAATTATTAATGAATATCTCCGTTAGAGTCGACTCCATAAAAACAGCGATTTTGGTTCAAGACGTTCAAAATTAAGTTTCAGACGAGTTTTGTTTGGAACGTTTGTAAATGAAGTCAGCCTTTTTCTAAATATCAGTAGGAAGCCATCGTAGCCACTTCCTTATTCGAATATTGGAATGTTGGAATTGGGGGAGAAGTGGGAAACCACGGAAAACCACTTCCAGGATGGCTGAGGTGGGAATCGAACCCACCTCTACTCAGTTGACCTCACCAGGCTGAGTGGACCCCGTTACAGCCCTCGTACCACTTTTCAAATTTCGTGGCAAAGCCGGGAATCGAACGAGGGCCTCCGGGGGTGGCAGCTAATCGTACTAACCACTACACTGCAGAGGCGGACTCATTGTAAACAATCTGAGAAATTAAATGTCATAGAATAACTCGTCTTAGTTGTTCTCATTTGCGTTGACAGTCGTATAGTAACAGAGCTGTCACAATAAGCTGATTCCAAGTTCTACATTTGTTGTTGCGAGCGATGCCGTAAAAGTTATGTTTTAATACAAAGGCATTAAATATTGTGTGCGTTTGGAATAGATTCTGTTACGGAGAGTATCTGAGATGTAGTCTATAAATATTTCAAAAGTTTGTAGAGTAATGGGAGATCTGTGCGGATTCCTCTGGAGGTTCCTTCCTCTTCATATTCTTCTTTATCTGTTGACCCTCCAGGGTCGGTTTTTCCCTCGGACTCAGCGAAGGATCCCACCTCTACCGCCTCAAGGACAGTGTCCTGGAGCTTCAGACTCTGGGTCGGGGGATACAACTGGGGAGGATGACCAGTACCTCGCCCAGGCGGCCTCACCTGCTATGATGAACAGGGGCCTTGTGCGGGGATGAGATGATTGGAAGGGATAGACAAGGAAGAAGGAAGGAAGCGGCCGTGGCCTTAAGTTAGGTACCATCCCGACATTTGCCTGGAGGAGAGATTGGAAACCAAGGAAATCACTTCCAGGATGGCTGAGGTGGGAATCGAACCCACCACAACTCACTTGACCTCCCGAGGCCGAGTGGACCCCATTCCAGCCCTCGTACCACTTTTCAAATTTCGTGGCAAAGCCGGGAATCGAACCCGGGCCTCCGGGGACGGCAGCTATCACACTAACCACTACACCACAGAGGCGGATCCTCTGGAGGTTCCAGTCCATACTTTTCTTCGTTTCGGCATGTTGTGATAAGTGAGTGTAAGAAAGACAAACTCGTATGATTACCACCTGTATTGTTACATTTCATACCGTAGGCTATACAATTGGATTTGCCTGTAATGTGTAGGGAAGCCGGCCCCGTGGTGTAGGGGTAGCGTGCCTGCCTCTTACCCGGAGGCCCCGGGTTCGATTCTCGCCCAGGTCAGGGATTTTTACCTGGACCTGAGGGCTGGTTCGAGGTCCACTCAGCCTACGTGATTAGAATTGAGGAGCTATCTGACGGTGAGATGGCGGCCCTGGTCTAGAAAGCCAAGAATAACGGCCGAGAGGATTCGTCGTGCTGACCACACGACACCTCGTAATCTGCAGGCCTTCGGGCTGAGCAGCGGTCGCTTGGTAGGCCAAGGCCCTTCAAGGGCTGTAGTGCCATGAGGTTTGGTTTGATTTGGTTTGTAATGTGTAGGGATTATGTACTCGTTTTATGCCCGTACGACGTGTTTTGGAATTTTATTTGTTTGTCGGGTGAATTAATATCAATTCAGGAAATATTTTGTTACCTGACAGCACGAAGGTCTTTTAATTTTGCGTTCGCTCTTCATACATGGACTGCGTTATGTTATTTGGTAAAATTGTAAGAAGGGAATCTATTCCTATACCTTTCGGATTTTCTAAATAAACTGAAATATTATTCGTGGGGAAGAATATTTGATCATTGACCTACAAGATACCAGTTATGGGACATGGTAAAATGTTATCCAGCGCTCTAATCTCACGCTTTTCGATGGAAGTTGAAATATATTTATGCAAATTGGAAGAGGAATTTTGTGAAGTGAAAGCAGCATTAGGTTGACTGTTTTGTTTCCATAATCTCGTGGAACATAATTACGTCTGTATACCATGGGAGAGAGATTTATTCAGACCTGTAAGGCGTGGGGATATAATGACAGCGCTGGGAATTACTAAATGGAACGCTGGCATTAGTAAGCCTCTACAATAAAGTCCTCTTCTCTTCACTGCATTATTACACTCAATTCCATTCGTCTGCCTCCCCAAACAATTCCTGTCACCTCTGAAAACTAATTACTTTCTCGGTACATGCATATAAAGTCGTAATCTCCAAGATGTAAAAATAGAAGAATGCTTATCCCACGCTCTTCTCTAGAATTCTGTTAATAAACGGACCACTGTTTGAATATTACAAGAAAGTAATGGCATGACCGTAAGTTGAAATTCATCGTTACTAATGAGTCGTCTAGTAACCATACTGGTCAAGGGATAAATTAATTTTCTTTTAAATACCAGTCTGTGATAATCAATGAGGATCTATTTCCATAGCAACGTACATGTCTTCTTTTATAAGTGTGTCTTCTTTTGATACTGAAAATCAATTTATTTGGTGTTTTGCCGCACTCTTACTTGTGATTCTTTCTCATTCTTTCTTAATCTGTTCACCCTCCAGGGTTGGCTTTTCCCTCTGACTCAGCGACGGATTCCACCTCTACCGCCTCTAGGGCAGTGTCCTGGAGCTTCAGACTCTGAGTCAGGGATACAACTGGGGAGAATGACAAGTACCTCGCGCAGGCAGCCTCACGTGCTATGCTGAACAGGGGCCTTGCGGAGGGATGGGAAGATTGGAAGGGATGGATAAGGAAGAGGGAAGGAAGCGGCCGTGGCCTTAAGTTAGGTACCATCCCGGCATTTGCCTGGAGGAGAAGTGGAAAACCACGGAAAACCACTTCCAGGACGGCTGAGGTGGGAATCGAACCCACCTCTACTCAGTTGACCTCCCGTGGCAGAGTGGACCCCGTTCCAGCCTTTGTACCACTTTTCAAATTTCGTGGCAGAGCCGGGAATCGAACCCGGACCTCCAAGGGGTGGCGGCTAATCACACTAACCACTACACCACAGAGGCGGACTTTTACTTGTGATACACACGTTAACGCAATACTTATCCTGTTTTGAGCAATTAATCTAGTTCTGGAATATCATCATATTGATGCCTGGATTATTTATACCAATAATAAAATTATAATAATCGTATTGAGTCTACTACCGTCTTCTTCTACTACAACCGATTCTGTCCCACACTTCAGGGGTTGCGGTGCGAACTGTGTCGCACATTTGGATTTGGCCTTGTTTTACGGTCAGATGCCCTTTTTGACGCCAACCCTAAGTGGGGGGATGTTGTAATCACTGAGTGTTCCTGCGGTGGTTGGTAGTGTGGTGTGTTGTCTGAATATAAAGTGAAAAATGTTGGGATAAACAAAAACATCCAACCCCTGAACAAGAAGAATTAATCAAATGCAATTAAAATCTCCGATACGGTCGGGAATCGAGCCCGGGACCCTCTGAACCGTAAACCTCAACGCTGGCCGTTCAGCCAGGGAGCCGGATTTGGCCTCTGCAGTCGTAACACCGATGAGCAATAGCTTTCATAGCATTCTGACCCACCAGTAGTTGTTTTGAGTGTCATTATTCGGGATTACTCATACTTCAGCAGCTTCCATACTACTGCAGTCATAAATCAGACCGATACTTCAGTTGAAGCTACACTTTACTCTGAACTGCACTAAGAGACACACGCAGAAATTCTTCACCCATCGAGGAATAGCACTCGGCGTCCTTATGAAATATGAAACGATGATTACCAGCGTTACGAAAAATAAAGGTAACCCTATAATAAATTTAAGAAAGAAACATGAGATAATGAAGCTAATCCAAACAGGAGAGAAGCATGATAAAAGTCTTACAAATTATATGACACAACTTACGTCTCCAGAGTGCCACACATGACTCGCAAAGTGGAAGTCTCACAACCTGAACAACGATGTTAAGTACCATATATGTTCCTTATGAAGTGGTACTAATAGTAGTGTTGTAGACTGGTATTCGTCAGCATGCGAACATATTCTCGAATTCTAGAGAATAGTCAAACCATTATGTTAATTAACTTCATTTCTAAGTATATCCTTAAAAAAGGTGTAGATGTCACAATCTCTTGATAGAATTGCGCTATAAACGTAGAAGGTACGCAGAATGGAAATTATGTCGACGAATAGGCTACAAGGTGAGTCATTTTTGTTGACGTACTAACAACGGATGAAATATAGTAAGCATTCAAAATAATGCGTTGACTGGAAATACATTCCATGCTCCAGAATTCGATAGGCGGAACACGCCAATTTGATGTAAATCCATGTGAAATAACGCAGTATATCGTGTAGATAAAATACCTCGTCGAACTACACTGGAGTGGTGCTTACAATTATTCGAACACAACTGCATAGACTAAATCGAAGCTGATCGACCAAAAAGCCACTGAAGATAGCATTAGGCGGCCGCTGAATGAACATCTTTTCTAATAAAGAGTGGGTGAAAGCAGTTGTTCTATGGTAGCTCGAGGACCGTATTCCTTTTTGCTAGTTGCTTTACGTTGCACTGACAGAGTTAGGTCCTATGGCGACTATGAGATAGGAAAGGGCAAGGAGTGGGAAGGAAGCGGCCGTGGGCTTAATTAGGGTACAGGCCCAGATTTTTCCTGATGTGAAAATGAGGAACCACGGAAAACCATCTTCGGGGCTGCCGACAGTAGTGTTCGAACCCACTATCTCCCGGATGCAAGCTCACAGCTGCGTGCTCCTAACCGCACGGCCAACTCGTCCGGTAGCTCGAGGGCATTATGCCATTTGTATGCATACATTGGATGACTGAGAAGAAAAGATCATCAAGGGAATGGCCTTCTGTTACGTTAAGTTACACAACTTAATGAAATTCTTAAGCTTATATAATGCCGGGGTCAGCCTCGTTTTGTGTTAAGTTGCACACCTTAATAAAGTCCCTTAACATTTTATGTTTCAATAAATTTGGAAGTAATTCATTGTGACATTATTTTATGAGTGTCTATTATAAACTTCAAGAAGATATAAAGAAATCTTCTTTAATAGAAATTTTCAAAATTGGGTTAATGATATAACTTGTTAAAATTGTGGAGGTCATGAATTTTGCTCATGACTGTTGTAGATTTTCGTGTGTATTCCTATACCGGTACTTATGTAACACTCTGTTGTGGAAGAATATACTCACTTGTAGTGTCTAATATGAAATATTCGAATAAAATAATGTATCTGCCTAAAGCAAAACCTCAAGAGTCGAATACAATATTTTCCTCTACATAGGAAACAATAAATCAACATTCTTCATATCAGTTAATGAATTGAGCGTTAATACTGTATATGTACGAATATATTTACGTTATTTCAATACTAATTTTATTATTTGAAAAATTAAAATCCATATTTCAATCGTTTATGCTGTTGCAAAACAGTGTTAAAAGCAATTAAACTTATCAGACTTTAATTTCACTTGAACCAATCATATTATTTCATTCTGGTACCTCCGTTCTATTTGCAGAATTTGCGAAACTTTTCCTATTATTAAATCGCGGCCCGCGATAATGCCTAAGGTTTCCAATGTGGCCCTTGAGCCCTTACCAATTGGGAAACCCCTGCTTTATATTCTTTGTTACGTATTTCCTTTCTTTGTTTATCATTTTAAACATTTCACCTCTAATATACTGCACGTTCGCCATTCTCTTACAAATTAATTGACTGCTTTGCCGTGACGAATTCCTCCACCGAAACAGAGCAACATAAGACGGAGAATATGTTTCTAAATTACATAATGTGATTACGAAATACACTCATACACTGAGTAGCAAGGCATGATTCTATACTGAAAGGCAGGATAGATACCAATTTCGATAACGTTTAATCCACAAGACACACACGTAGAAAGTTCATTTGTTACAAACGATTTATCAGATAACTGAGTTCATAAATTATTACCCCCCTTCAGGTATTCAGTTGAGGTTGAGCCTGCTGCATACAATATAATACCATGGTTTCAGAAGAGAAAGCGTTCAACTTTTGAATGAACTCCGTTTAAATGGTCCCGGATATTTGTAAAACTGTGAGTTAACTGTTATCGCCACACCTCGGGTATTTGTAACATCCAAATTCACAGCGTAAGTTTGAATAATTACTTTAAATTACCATTGATTCGACGCATTCAATACGTAATTATACCGGGTGGTACAGCTGCCCCTACTTTTTCTCGGATATATGCAACCTGTTAGGAAATAAATGTCTTGGTCCTATCTTGCGCAACATCTTACAGCAATTTTAGTGGAGTTAGCGCGATATAGACTTCCCCGCACAATGCAACAGCCATTTCAAAAGCACTATACCATTTTATGTAGATCGGAGTACAATACTCTAGTCATTTTTAAGAAATTTTACTGTACTGTACAAACCATAACCACTCCTGGAGCTGTCAGAAGAGAGTTGGGCACCTGATTGGTCCAAGAGGCCATTTTCCTTTGATAGAGAAGGGTGATCGTTGCATCATAGAAAACGTGTCAATTCACCGACATGTCAATTCACTGCCATTTTTTATAGTCTCATCACATCGAAATTGATAGAAGCGTTCTTTTCACAGTATTTTATTTTATAATCCATGACTTGCAAATGTTACACAGCATATGTGATGGTTTATGCCATGTAATACCGCTAGAGCGTTCAAAAATGTATAAGATTTTGTAAATTTTCGAAGCGAGAACTTACGCTCTCCACCAGGGGGGACGTGCGGGCAGGCGGGAAGCAAGTACCCTCCCTTCCGCATGTTTCGTTCATGCTAGATATCCCGTACTTCACTCTCTCCATCTCCTCTTCATATGTGTGCATTTGTTACGTGTCTAATGGATGTGACCATTGAGGGAGAATGTGTAAGCAGGTACTGGGTGGTTCTGAGGGCCGTACCGATTTCCTGCTTGACATGAATATTTCTGTCCACGAGATACTAAAGTTATCGAGTATACATGTAACTGGATTGCTAACATGGAGCCACGAACCTGCTACGCTGGCGTAGCAGGGGGAGAGGTGATACTCCCACGTGGCGCGTCCCAGGTGGCGGATAGGGGGGTCCTAACCGGCTTGCCGGCGGACTTGAGGGAAATAAAATACCTCTCGCGGACCAAACACACTACCCCCTGCGGGTGGGGGACGCACATGTAGAATACACCCGCGGTATCCCCTGCCTGTCGTAAGAGGCGACTAAAAGGGGCGACCAAGGGCTGACTGAATTAGAACCATACAACTAATTTTGAAACGTACCATCACGCGGGGAACACCATAGGTTGCCTGTACTTGCGAGTAGTACCACTAAATTCGGTACGAAATAGGTTTGTGATTAGTAGCAGTAAAAGCCTGGCCTGGTGGATTCCAGTACCCGTGCGTCGTACCCATGTGAGCAACACCGCGGGTCTGGGCGTAGCCTGTGAGTTGTACCGCTATATGAGCAGCACCGTGGGTCTGCGTTGCCTGTGATTAGTACCCACTATGTGAGGAACACCACGGGAATACCGGCGCCCGTGTTTAGTACACCTAGGTGGGGAACCTTCTCGGTTTGCGTTGACTCTGAGTTGGGCCATTGTGTGAGACACACCATAGGTCTGCGTTACTTGTACGTATTGCAATACTTGTGAGTAGTACCATCTTTTGTGGAACACCGTGAGTCTTCGCTACTTCTGATTAATACCCCAACATGACACATACCATGGTTCTATTTTACTCGCGACATGTACCATTCTGTGGGGCCTTAGACGTGGATTTTGCACCCCCTTTAGGCACCAAGCATCATTGTGCTTTATAAGTGGTTCCTTGGTCGGTAGTAATGTTATTTTCGATCTGTATTGAGTCCGATCCACTGGTTTTTGTTTGTTTGTTTTGTGTTTTGTTGAGTTCCTGTCCATCCATTCATTCTTCATGCCATATTTTATTTTTATTTTGGTCAGTGGATGCCTTTGCAATTTTTGTTCTTTCATTTCGTACGATTAGGGGCCGATGACCTTCGATGTTAGGCCCCTTAAAACAACAAGCATCATCATCATCATCATCTAACATGGAGCAGGGCGAGTTCTAACCATTTTTACTCATGCCTGTTTCAATTTTCATTTCGTACTCGCCTAGGCATCCTCTACGAAGACTTGAATTTTCTGAACTCTCGCATATTCTTCTAAGCAATATTATAAATAGACATAATAAATATCGCCACGTAAGCACCGACTGTGGAAAAATGCATTGTGAATATCACCCGAGTCCGCCTCTGTGGTGTAGTGGTTAGTGTGATTACCTGCCACCCCCGGAGGCCTGGGTTCGATTCCCGGCTCTGCCACGAAATTTGAAAAGTGGTACGAGGGCTGGAAGGGGGTTCACTCAGCCTCGGGAGGTCAACTGAATAGAGGTGGGTTCGATTCCCACCTCAGCCATCCTGGAGGTGGTTTTCCGTGGTTTCCCATTTCTCCTCCAGTCAAATGCCGGGATGGTACCTAACTTAAGGCCACGGCCGCTTCCTTCCCTCTTTCTTGTCTATCCCTTCCCATCTTCCCATCCCCCCGCAAGGCCCCTGTTCAGCATAGCAGGTGAGGCCGCCTGGTCGAGGTACTGGTCATCCTCCCCAGTTGTATCCCCGACTCAATATCTCACGCTCCAGGACACTGCCCTTGAGGCAGTAGAGGTGGGATCCCTCGCTGAGTCCGAGCGAGAAACCAACCCTGGAAGGTAAGCAGATTAAGATAGAAATAATAATAATAATAATAATAATAATAATAATAATAATAATAATAATAATAATAATATTATACAATCCATCTATGTTACGAAGTTCACGTGTTTAATGTTACTTAGGGCAAAGACGATATGCGGATGAGCTACGAGTACACCGAACGTCAACACAAAGGATCCTGAAGGAGGAAAATTGGCACCCGTATAAGGCGCACCTACATCAGCAACTCAATGGAGATGATTTTTTATCGCAGGGTAACATATGGATTAAGAACGGCCGGGAGCAAGATCCACGTTTTATCAGGAATATCCTGTGAAATGATAAGTGTTACTTTTCGAATTATTCCATCGTCGACACTCACAATCTCCATTATTGGGCTCCAACAAACCCCAACTGGGTTCGAGCACAGCGTATGCAACACTAGTGAGAGGTTAATGTGTTGTGCGGTATTATGGACCTGTTGTTATAGCCTCTAGGTTCACCGGTAGGCGTTTCCTGAAATTTTTAGAGACCGACTCGTCTCTAGATAATATTCTAGATATTCCACTGCACCTAGTATTGCAACATTGATTCCTGCATGATGGTGCACAACCACACTACTTTCGAGCCCGACTGGCGAGTTGGCCACGTGGTTAGTGGTGCGCAGCTGTGAGATTGCATCCAGGAGATAGTAGGCTCCAACCCCGCTGTCGGCAGCCCCAAAAATGGTTTTCCGTGGTTTCCCATATTTTCACACCAGGCAAAAAGTAACACTTATCGTTTTACAGGATATTCCTGATAAAACGTGGATCTTGTACCTTCATTAAGGCCACGGCCGCTTCCTTTCCACTCCTAAGCCTTTCCTAGCCCACCGTCACCATAAGACCTGTCTATGTCGGTGCGATGTAAAGCAAATTGTAAAAACTTTCGAGCCTTTAAGCTACGTTTACACTAGCAAGTTCTTGCAGCAATTTACTTGCACGGAGCAACTTGCTGCACCACTTGCAAATCTAAATTCCCCAGAAAGCTGACTTGCAGCATTTAACAATTTCTTGGATAAGATACTTGCAGCCGGTCTCGTGCAAGCAGTGTGAAGGACATTATTCGTAAGCTTCCGCAAGTTACTTGCACCAATATAATCCAATCCTATTTTGTGCAAGTGGAATGCGCAAGTTGGTAAGTAAGTGATCACATTTCACACATTTGTTTCAGTGTATATTTTAATTTAAATAGGAAAATGTATTTACTTTCATCCAATCATACCGCATGACTTATGCTCAAATTTATTTTTCGGAGATGGAGGAAGAACGCGAATGGTCCAGAAACGACACTAGTGAACTGATTCAAAACATCTAGAGCTTCCCAGAAATTTGAGGCGTTCACAGTAGTGAATTAAGAGAACTAAGAAATCAAATGCTTTCAGCACAATTGCGGAGGAGTTCAACATGACACCGATGGAGATATTGCGAAAATGGCATAAACTCAAAACACAGTTTTTCCACGAAGTGAAAAAGGTAGCAAAATTAAAAAGTGTCCCCTCAGGGATACCAGCCGAGTCTTGGTGCCTGTATTTCTCAGCGATGAAATTCGTAAAGAGCAGTGTAGCTGCGCCTTCGGATAGAGTATGTTCCTTAGAAAAGGTAAACCTATTCGTTTTTCTTTTCTTCCTTTTTTAATCTGAGAGCGAGGTTGTGAATCATTTAGCCTATTCCCTAATACAGAATAGGCCTATTACCGTATTTGCTTGTTGAGTTTTCAAAATACTGTGCATTGGATTTTAGGTTGTGATTTTGTGAAATTTACGCCTGTCTTATTCAGGATGATGGTGATGTCGCTTGTTGTTTAAAGGGAATTAACATCTAGGTCATCGGCCCTGTTCTTATTTAGGTGATGAAGTGAATTTTGTTAAGGCAGATCCCTAATTACGTTAAATGTTTTAACTATCGCTTAACATGCCGGAATTTCGACGGGACTTTTCATAAGCCGCTTGACAGAAGCAGAAGCTGCCTTTCCGGATGAGGAAAATGCTGGGTATCGGGCGTTGGAACATTTTAGGCCTGGGGAGTATTAGTACTGTATGGCGTTGAAAGGAGCCCACATACCGTACAACGAACGTAAAGTTGCCAAGACGTAGATAATTTAAATAGTTGGCTTAGAATATGAAATCATATTTTCTAGCAGTGTCTTATCAAACATATTTGTAGCTCTTCGTCGTTTACCGTGGGTACGGACTGAGCGGACCCATTTATTGTGAGTTTGATCTCTAGGAGAAAATTATAGAGAACTTTTGTCAAGTAGCACATTTCCACTTCGTTCTGATCTATTATGGGCTAAACCATCGTTGTCTTGGTCTCCCTCTACTTCTCTTACCCTCCGTGATCAAATCCATTTCCCTCACTTGACCACATCACATAATCCAGTTTAAGTGTAGGCCTACAGCTTCATCAGTCGAGTTCATTCTTAACTTCGCCTTTATCTGCACATTACTAGTAGGCTACCCTCCTGCAATTGATCCCACCCATTGGTACCGTACCAGCGATAATTCTTGCCACTTTCATGTCTGTTACTTCTAACTCATCATGAGACTCCCCAGGTTTCATTCCCGTAAAGCAAAGTTGGTCTGAAAGCAGATCGGTGTAGTATAGATACTTTTGTCTGGAAGCTGACTTCCTTCTCAGAGAATATTGTTGACTGCAACTGCAAACCCACTGCATAAGCATTTCTGCACTTTATTCACTCTCACTGTACTGCCATACTAGGAGAACACACAGCCTAAGTACCGGTACTTGAAATTATCTACTTGTTCCAGCTGTGTGTTACCACCTTCACATTCAGTTCTCTTAGGTTTCTTTCCTACTGACACCACTTCAGTCTCGGAAAGGTTTATTTTCATTTCACACTCATTGCACCTATTTTCAATTTCCAAGATAAACTAGGTACAGGCTTTCAGCACAATCTGCCATTAAGACCACGTCATCGGCATAGGCCAAACTACTTACTACATTCCCACCAAACTGAATCCCTCCCTATCACTTTATAGTATATTTCAGCAGATGATCCATGTAAACTGCGAACCATAAAGGTGAAAGATTACAACCTTGTCTGACCCCTGTAAGGACTTTGAACCACAAACTCATTCTAACATAAATTCTCGCCAAAGGCCAATTGTCAACATAAATCCCTATGATTGCTTTTAATAACCTACATTAATCCCATAGTTCCCCAGTACGGCGAACATCCTTTTCCTCAGTACTCTGTCTTAAGCCTTCTCTGGATCAACGCAACATAAACAAACCTGTCTATTCCTCTTAGCATTTTTCAATAACGTGGTATATACTCGAAATCTCATCGTGACATCCCCTCTGTGCTCTTAAACTACATTGATTTTCATCTATCTTACCCTTAAGCACTGATTGTACCCTCCTTTCCAAAATTCCAGTGAATACCTTGCGTGGTATATTAATCAGTGTAACACATCGTTAGTTGTTGCAATCCTTCCTGTTCCTTTGCTGAAAGATGCAGTTACAGTTTTTTGTTCAATCAGAATGTACATTATTAACATTCGATTCTAATCCTATTACTCTATGAAGCCATTTCGTCCCTGCCTTACCATTATATTTCACAATTTTAGCTCTAATTTCTTCTATTCCTGCTGCCTTTTGATAATGGAGTTTATTTACCTTCCTTTCCACTTCTTCAACCAACGGCCGCAGCCGTGTTGAAACACCGGATCGCGTGATATCTCCGAAGTTAAGCAACACTGGCGTGGTCAAGAAGTGGATGGGTTGCCACGCGCTGTTGGTGGGGGGTACGGGAATGGAGGAGCGGAAAGGATCTGGCCACCCTACCGTACGTAAACTTCTGCTCAGGCACACCTCTGCGGAGGTTCGGACCTGCCTTCGAGCAGAATACACCCTTACCGTACCACTTCTTCGAGTGTAATTTCACCGATATCATTGTCTTCCTCCCCATGGGCTCGTTATTCGCGATGTCACCAGGAAGATTCCCTCTTGCATGGAGAAGATTTTCAAAATATTCCTTCTACCTCTCCAGTGATTCCCTGGAATCTATTATGAGTTCACCTAATTTACTCTAAATACTCTTCATTTCCTTTTTCCCTCCCTTTCTAAGAGTGTTTATTACTGTCCAGAAAGATTTCCCCGCTGCTTGACCTAGCCTTTCAAGGTATTACTTAAATCTTCTCACAAAACATTATTGGATTCGAGAACAATTTGTTTCACTCTGTTTTTCACCTACCTACAGATCCCTGTCTGCATCAATATTTGGACCCATTTCTGATACACCTTCTTTTTATATTTAAAAGCTGCTCCTCTCCAGATAGTGGTCTGTATCAGTGGTGATTTCTGGTATACCGCAATGGAGAAAGGAATCTGCATTTTATACAAAATTGTACTCAATTATTTAATTTTCATAACTCCCTTGTCAATCTCGAAGTTCTTGCTAAGCCCAACTATCCGTATTATACTCGTACTGGATTTCACTTCATGTGAGCTGCGCAAGATTCGTGGCTGGAATCTTGTCTGAAATGAACCCCCATTCAAGGCCACATCTCCGTCCGTACTTATGGGAAGGGAGTAGTGAGGTGTGCGGTGGGACGTCGGCCGGCACCAAGACAAGACCAGGATATCGCAGAAACAGGTATCTGTGCTTTGAGCATGCGCAATATGCCACTCTCTCAAGTCTGTAACAAGTCGTGTTGTTGAGTTAGAAAAGTATAATTGTGTGTGCCTGCCACCCGTTGACCTTACAGGAATTTAAATAGGCAGCAGAGAATAGTGCACATAATTAACACTAGTGTCGAAAAGAATCATTACTACCAAAAGTCATATTAAACTGCGAAATTCCAATTGATATCTTTTCCCAAATGTATCGATACTTACTAAACATCCATTAATTTGCCATGTCTGGAATAATTACTTTTTGGAGAGAAACTTAGCTTAAATTTATTGAGGCAAAAGTAGCGGGAAGGTAACACCAACGAAAACGGCCACACAAGTTCTTAAAATTAAGTTACCAACATTCTGAACAGTGCGAACATACACCCCTGTAGTTTCCTCGTGTTTTTAAGTGTGATACTAGTGTTTGCAAAGGTTTGTAGTAACTATCATAATTCGTGATATTATTGTACGTTGTGCAAGCGTGTGAGTGCTTTTCCTGCACTGTTGTGCCGTTCAGAAACTTAATTTTTAGGATATAAAGAAGTTACAATATTTTTCGCGTGTGTGTATTTTTGTGCATTGTAGGTGCCTCCACAATCCTTGTTCCCGGGAAAGGAAAGGAGCTACATAATGAGTTTGAACAGTGTCCAGATACTTAAGAAGACAAACATTTCCTGTCTCTCTCTTGAGCCAAAACTTGAGATTAAGAATGCTGGACGCCCAATGCCTGATCTTGATATAACTAGGCAGGCTAAAAGTAAAGAAATCGTGCGTAAATTCAGAATGCATATATACAAAATAACGAGTGGATGTGTGGGTGCGAAGTTACTAACAGGTTGTTTTGTTTTCCTTGTTCATGTTTCGTGAATGATGAAATCGAAGGGACTTGTACCATTGTCGGAGTGGTAGATTTAGGACATTTGTCCGAATAAATAAAGAATCACGAAAGGTCTAAATCTCATATGCTTGCCCAGTTAGAATTCGATCTTCTGGGAAGACACGATATCCGGCAGCAACTTAACTGTGCTTACAGGCAGTCTGTAGAAAGACACAAAGATTAAATACGAAAAAATCGTTATGTTCTGTCAAAAAATATCGACTGTGTATAGTTCTGTGGCGCGTTTGAGTTGGCATTGCGCGGGCATGACGAAACAAGTGAATCGTCGAATCCTAGCATATTTTGAGGCATTATTATAGTTCCGAAATTGATGTCGCATTAACGGACCATCTGTCCAAAGCTCTGCCAAAGGCACCTCGAAAGACATTCAGAATTGTTTGAAATCTGTCGCGAGGAAATAAGGAAGTAAATCACCACAGCGCACTTCATTTCGGTAATCGCAGACGAGACCACCGATATATCAACTACAGCACAATTAATTATTGTACTGCGCTACGTTTTTCCCAACGGTAAGCCAGGTGAAAGATTTTGGGATTTCCTCTCACCCGCTAGTCATGATTCTAAGACAATAGGAGAGTATTTAAAATCTTCTTTGAGCGAAGTTGTGGACAACGTAGATAAGTTAATTTTACAAATGTAATGAGTGGTTTCCATTCAGAGTGCAATCTCTCATCAGGGAAGATTTTAAGCATGCACATTATGTTCACTGTTATGCGCATACTTTGAACTTAATCATGGCACAAGCGACAAGTCAGAATACGGATGTCCGCATAGTTTTTTGCAGATTTAAGTGAAATTCCCGGCTTCTTTCATAACTCCCCGCAGCGATCAGGTGTATTGACCGAAGTTGTTGGTAGAAGAGTACCTCATGCTTCAAACACAAGGTGGAATTTTAAATCAAGGACCGTTGAAGTAGTTTACGAGAACAGAGATGCCCTCATCAAATGCTTGGATCAACTGGAAACTACCTCTAGACAGCCTAACACCATGTCGCAAGCAAGAGGTTTGCGTTTAAAATTGGAGCACCTGTTATTTCAGTTCTCGTTGGCTTTTTTCAATCAGATAATGCCTCATGTGGACATTTTATACAGTCAGCTACAAAAGTGAAATGCATATTCATTGGAAGTCAAAGGCGCAATTTCAGGTTTCCAGGATGCTGTGAAAATGGTTCGGGAAAATAAAATTCACCACATCGCCGATGAACATGACACACTGCCCCCGCAGCGAAGATATCACGAGGGCCCCTGCGTACCCAGAAACCAGTTGTGGCAAAATAAATTTGTGACAAGCAAAGGAACGGTTTCAATTTACAAACCGGTGCGGTGTTGATTGCGACAGTGTCGATTGCGGACACCTCAATAACAGTCTCGATTGCGGACACAAAATATTTGGGAAGAGTACCAGCTAGTTCCAAGGTTTTCCACCCCTCTTCCACCCGTCTTAACAAATCCAGTTCTGCTCTAGATGTCATACAGAACGTTAGCTCGTTGTGCTATTATGGGATTTATTGAGACTGAGAAAGGTAAGCCTTGTGCCTTATTCCATGACTATAGTTACAGACAGCTTAGAATGAGTAAAAATGGTGTTACCACATGGATTTGTTTGAAGGAGAAAACGAAGAAGTGCAAAGGAAAATTATTTACTAAAGGTATCAAAATCAAAATCTCTTTATTTGCAAATGAGGTGTCTACCTCGGTGGCAAATGGTACACTAAAATACATTATTGTCAAGCACTAAATTTTAAATTAACAGGAGACAAAGAAAATTTTCCTAGAATACAATATTATACAATTAACGCTAATAATTTTTTCTATTAAACACACACATCATCCTTAATAAATTTATATTGTTTACAAAATTCTACTTATAATATCTTACAAACATACTCAACTCATATACAGTACGGTATGTGAAATTCTAATAATACTATACAAATGGTATAAGATTAAAATTAACATTGAATTTATTTACATATTTATATTTTACCCATTTTGGAACCTAAGGAGCATAACGACCTGCTGCGTCTTAACCAGAGCCCCTTTTGCCACCACTTTTCAGAGTTCCTGAAGGGCCTTCACAGCTACCGTAGCGGTCCCAGGGCCCTCGAAGTCCCCACTGTACTTCACCCCTACAGGCAGTCCCCTACTTTGGCTGTCCAAACTCCTTAGACCAGGGGATGGAATTAATTTAATCACACACATTTTTTATTTACAATATCCTGCACTGGTCGAATGCCCTCTAACATTTAATTTATTATCTTTGTTGTTGTTTATTCTCTTCTTGAATATCTGTACAGATTTTGGAAAAGGATCAAACACTACCCCTGGTAAACTGTTCCACTCCTTCACGCCCTTCCCAATGAAAGAAAATTTACCCCAATCGCTTCTGCTAAAATTCCTTCTAATTTTGTACTTGTGGTCAGTTCTACCAATATAATTATTTTCCAACTGAAGCCTCTCACGGATATCTCTCCATGCTTCTTCTCCTGTATAGGCTCTATATAATCCTATAAGTCTAGTTTTCTCCCTTCTCTTACTTAAAGTTTCCCACCCAAGTTCCTTTAACATTTCTGATACACTACTCTTTCTCCTGAAATCCCCTGTTACAAACCTTGCTGCTTTCCTCTGCACACCATCTAGATCTTTTATTAGGTATTCTTGGTGAGGATCCCAAACACTGTTTGCATATTCCAATAATGGACGAACCATACTTAAGTAACTTTTTTCTTTTAATTCTTTGTTGCATCCTTTAAGTAGCCTCATTATGACATGTAATGATCTGTATGCTTTCCCAACAATGTCATCAACATGACCCTTCCAGTGCAAATTACTTTCAAATCTCACACCTAAGTATTTGCACTTGCCATCTTTTGGGATAACTACCTCATCCAAAGTATATTCAAATTCAGTTTTAAAGCTCCTGTTTGTAAATGTTGTAACAGTTGATTTGCTTCCATTAATCTTCATATTATTTTCTTCAACCCATTCTTGGATACTCTCAAGGTCCCTTTGTAATTCTGAACAATCCTCAATGTTGTTTATTTCCCTATAAACAATTATGTCATCTGCATACAATCTTATTTTCGAAGTTATATTGTTCCCTAAATCATTTGCGTATATTAAGAAAAGTAACGGACCGATTATACTACCCTGTGCAATTCCCTTCCAAACTTTCTCTTCCTGTGATATATTATTTCCTACTTTACCTTTTTGAACCCTTGAATTTAGAAATGTTCTTATCCAACGTATAACCCTTATGTCCAATCCTATTCCCTCCAATTTCTTTAATAATATTCCATGTTCCACTCTATCAAAGGCTTTGGAAAGATCTATGGCTATGCAATCTAACTGGCCTCCTGAATCTAACTGATCTGATATGTCCTGCTGAAATCCCACCAGTTGTGCCTCACAAGAAAATTTCTTTCTAAATCCATACTGGCTCCTCATGAACCAATTTTTATCATCACATATCCCTCTGATGTACTTTGCTATTAAACTCTCCAGTATTTTACAAACTATACTGGTTAGGCTGATTGGTCTGTAGTTCTCTGGTTTCCTTTTATCACCCTTTCCTTTATAAATTGGTATTATAATAGATTCCTTCCATTCCTTTGGTATTACACTATTATTTATGACATAGTCAAAGAGAAATTTTAAATAAGGCACTATATACCACCCCATTGTCTTTAATACCTCCCCAGTAATTTGATCACTTCCTGCTGCTTTTCCTTGCTGAAGCAGTTGGATTTCTCTGAAAATATCTTCATTTGTGAATGAGAAGCTTCTTTTATCCCTGTGTGTCTCTCCCTCTCTATCTTCTGTTACGGTTTCCAAGTCCTGACAATCTTCTACTGAATCTCTGAATTCTCTACTAAAGAGGTTTGCTTTCTCAGTATCTGTTAAATAGTGTTCACCCCCTTCTCCCACCATTGTAGAAATTTGGATTCCTTTTCCTTTTTGATTCCTAATATATGAATACAGCTTTTTCCATTTCCCTTTGTGGTCATTACCCTCTTGAAGAATGCCATTCATATAATTCTCCTTTGCTTCCTTTTTCACTCTATTCAGTTCCCTCATTAGCTGTTTTCTAGTTTCTCTATTCTCCCTACCTTCTTTGATTTTCCTGTTTACTATTCTACTATTCTACATTTTCTTTTTAATTTTCTTATTTCCCTTGTGTAATAAACAGGGTCTGAGGTTATTTTACCCTTCTTAACAGGTACAAATCTCTTCTCTCCTTCCCAAATGATTCCTTTAAATTTAGCCCAAAGTGTATCCACATTATTCCCTTCCATTATCCAACAACTGAATTGTGATTTAAGGTAAGTCCCAAATTCATCAACTTTAGTTTTTCTGTATAATTTCTTGTCTTTTGTGACCCTCTTATTAAGTATTTTTGGTACGAGTCCTACATCCATTATTACAGCCTTATGGTCACCTATTCAATTCAATTACCTCAGTTTTATCAACAATTTCCCATGGTTGAACCAAGAATACATCTAGCAAGTTATTGAGACGAGTTGGTTCTTGTACTACTTGTGTAAATCCTCCCTCCCAAATTAACTTATTTGCCAGTTTCTGTTCATGGGCTTCACTTGCAGCTCCATTCCATTCAACTTCAGGCAAGTTTAGATCTCCCCCAATTATTACCGTATCATTATTGTTTTTATGAGTATAATCTATTATTTTCTCAAATATTTCCATGTCTCTTTCCTCTCTTCCAGGCCTATATGTTCCTATAATTCCCACCTCATTCATATTGTCACAAACTAATTTTATCCCTAATATTTCATCCCTTTCATCAGTAAACCATTCATGCGAACAATAAGTTTCCTTCACCAGAATAAATACCCCTCCTCCCTTTTTATCTCCTCGGTCTCTACGATAGACTGTTTACCCTTCTGGAAATACTTCTGTATTACCCACCCCTTCTCTCAACCACGATTCCACTCCTATCACCACATCCGTCTCATAAGATTCCATCAATGTACCGAATTTTAATTGTTTATTTACTACACTCTGACAGTTTACCAAGAGCAATCTCAGACCTCCTTCCTCCCTAAAACTTGACTGTTGCAATTGGGTAACGTTTGACTCATGAGATGAGTACTTCCCTGGAACCCAGATCCTTGTACATAGATCTTGATTTAAGGGTCTGGGTTTTCTGGCAAGTTTCCCTGTATGTGCCAGTTTAGTGGTATGGGTTTTCTTAAGTACATATTAGTTTGCAAATCTCTGTTGATAATTGTAGCAATTTGTCTACAGAGAGTTGCTTTCCCATTACCATTTAGATGTAACCCATGTCTAGTGAACATTTGCCTGCCAAGACCTAAAGTATCTACTACATAGACATTTCTAAAACTCTTACATAATCTCTTGATTTTTATATTTACATTATGTACAGCTTTGTTCACACATGAGTCCTCTAAAAGGTCATACCTGGGTGGCACATTAACTACAATTACTTTTGAGTCAGGTAGTTTGGAAATCTTACCTCTGAGAGTCGTAATTAGTTCCTCACCTTCATTAGCAGCAATGTCATTTGTACCACTCACAATTACCACATAATTGTCCTTCTCTAACACAGGATCACAACTTGAAAGGACGTCTTCAGTTTTGGCACCTGGTTTTATTAGTCCTAAAACCTCAGTCTCTGGATTCTGCAGCTCATCCTTGATGCCTTCTGCCATACCCCGCCCTTGACTGTCTGCGTAGAGATGAATCTTTGGCGATCTTGACATTCGGTTGGTTTTCTTCTTCTGTAGGTTACCTACACTGGATTTAAAATTATTTGGAAAACTTGGTGTGTCTTCTTCTGGAACTTGCTGCAATAACTGAAATCTATTTTGGCACTGCAAAGAGTTTTTTCCCGGTTTTAAGTTGTACGTAGTTTCTCCCATATGTTTAACATTAGGCCTTAAATGTCTACGCGTCACTTCCGTCCACGGCGATCTTTCTTCTCCAATGTCTTCTTTATCTGCCAGTTTCTTTATTCTGTCCTTTAAGCTTTCATTTTCAAGTTTCAGAGAACATGTCTTCTTGTAGCACTCCTAAAATCTTAATTATAGTTTCGTTAAGTCTCTCTTTCTTGTTGTTCTGCCTCACTATCAGTTTGTTTACACTCGGGACACAGCCACTCACTTTCTTCAATATCAGTCCTATTTACAATATTTGCACAACGAAAATGGTACCATTCATCACACTTACGACACAGAATCCCATTTTTAACTACTCTTCTGCATTTGCCACATTTTTCATTGCATCTTACACCATTATCTACTACGGATATCACAGACTCACACACAGTAGTCGCCATCTTGGACTGTATGTAACAGAACTTAACCTTAACAGGTTTAATATGTATACCTCTTTTTTAAATTTCAACTATGATTCATTTAAACTTTACTTGCAAATATATTAAAATACATATTTACTATTTGTGATCCAATTTCATTTTTTCCAGATTGACAAACATAAAATCTCTCTGCACGTGTTATGAAGCGTGTAAAAAGTTGTGAATTTAATTTCTTTGTATTTATTAGCAACCAAAGTAATTGTTTTATTATGAAATATTTGTTATTCTTACTTTTATTATTAATATGCAATTACTAATTATAATTTATTTGCTTACATATTTTAGGTAATGAAGTGGTGAGAATTGTAAATCATGATTGCATACCTGACGGGTCTCAACTGGATGTAAAACGAGCAATATTTCGTGCAAAGAGACGGGCTAGAGAAGAGCCTAATTCTTCTATACCTCAGATTTATTCTGGAGAATTTCAAAATTTGCATCAGTTTACAATTATTAAACATTCAATGTACTATGGAAGGAATAAGCATCACGGAGTGCAGAAAGTACCGAAGTTAGCGTCGGAAATCATCCTCAATGAAAAATTGTTGACAACGTTTGACGGAAAAAGCCTTCTGCTTTCAGATGTCGGCAAAGATGACAGAATGTTAATTTTCGCCACTTCTTTAGGTAAGGAAATGTTGCGAGAAAAACGTTGTTTTTCGTTGAGGGAATTACAAAATCCGTAGTAAAATTGGAAGACCTCACCCAAGAATAAGAGATCTCATCACCTATCTAAAGCTGGAAGCAGATAATTCAGATCATTTAATTAAGCGGATGGACTTAAATTTGGAAGGCACTAAAAGAAAAGGAAAGCACTGTAAACTGGACGATAGAATTGCTTGATGCACGAGGAAGTACAATGAGGATGGCGGCAACTTGGAAAGATTTCTGGACGAAATGCCATTTGTCCTCAGAATGGAGTAAGTGTAAGTGTCGTTCGTTCAAAAAAACGTATGTTGTAAATTAGAGTGTATTATTAACAGTATGTATGTAAATTATTATGAATCTTATAGATGATAAATAATTATAAGCCTAAATTAATACGCAAATAATTAGTAGTAAAAACGATAAACTTCTTAAAATGTGCAAACAGTTATTCTGACAAAGCAAAAAAGCAGCTAATTATGCGACTAGGTCTTCATTATTTTAAAAGCCGAGTACGGTTAACCGTGCGGGTTCATGGCGTCCGTGGGTCTTCCGAACCCATGCTGTTAACTTCATGTGCGGAGTTAGACGTCAGGCCTACCTCGAAAACAAGCGAGATGCTCTAAAAAATAGGACACGCAGTCCCGGTTAGCGCTAACAATGAATCTTTACGCACTTGCACTAGTAATAAAGGTACTGCACCTGTCCAGGGCTTCAGTGCATAATAATAATAATAATAATAATAATAATAATAATAATAATAATAATAATAATAATAATAATAATAATAATAATCCGTACCTGCATCGGCTGAGTGGAAAATACATGATGAGATCTTCGGCGAACAATCCTAGAATCGAAGTCCCATCACCCCTACTTCACAGTAACTGCGGCTAGATTTTAAGAGCAAAACGGGTCGATGGTGCGTCCGTATTAATGGGCATCTATAAGTAGCGATCTCAAATATAAGAGGAATACAACATCACTACTAAATTAGAAAAATGATATTATTAAAATTTTACAAATATAAAATTTATTATAAACTGAGAAAAGAACTTCTACAAAAACTAATATAAAATGTGCATTAAAGTTAACTTTTATCAAAGGTATGAGAGATTTAAATTGGTGAAATTAATATTCATTTGTCCTGTAGAGTTTGCATTCCGCACCAAATAATCCCATATTATTGAGAGGCGTTTCCCTCATTATTATTTCCACTATTCACATACACTGTCAAAACACTCATTAATTGTTTGGTGAATTAATTACATACAATAAAGGCACAATTACGATCACATGTTATGTCATCATATTGACTTCATATTCATGAGTTGGAGTCCGCAGTATCATGATCTCCTGTGATCCCGTCATTACGTGATCATGGGATTAAGACAATGTGGTGAACATGACAAGCACATCCTAAAATATCTGAAAGTCATATTTTAACTCCTACTAACTAACCTCATTATTACTTACAATGATGTAAATAATTGCATAGGCATATTTCGCCGGGATTAAGAATAATACCATGGAATCATTCAATATAAAACAACGCTGAACTTATGGATGACACATTAACGATAATACAATATCTCATACGTAATAATACACTTATCTTAAATTTAACACATATAATAACACCCTTTAATATATACAGGAGTATATGGAAGCAGTGGTCCTTCCATCACCAAAATGACGGCGATGATACACGTCACCCTCAGATGGGATCGAACACGTGGTCTTCCTTCAGCTGGATGCATGTTTTTAAATCTCTAGATCGGATCAAATAAATGAAATAAAAATTGGGATGAATTCTTTTGTTTCCTAACATATTAATTCATTTACAACAATGACAGTAGTATAATTGGACAGTTCGGCCGCCTCCTCCTCCTCCCGCCGCCTCCTCCGCCGCCTCCTCCGCCGCCGCCGCCGCCGCCCGCGGGAAATTTGAATTTTGGCGGGAAATTTGAATTTTGGCGCGAGATTTGAATTTGTAAACAAAGCCACGTGCTTTTTGACAGCTGTCATCGACAACAACGCATCGCTAACCTCACTGCTGCCATCTTGACGGGCCTAAACCTCACTAGTACCAACTTAACCTAACTAGCGTGAGGTAAACAAAGCCACGTGTTTTTTGACAGCCACGTGCTTTTTGACAGACAACAACGCATCGCTAACCTCAGTACTGCCATCTTGACGGGCCTAAACCTTAGTGGTACCAACTTAACCTAACTAGCATGAGGTAAACAAAGCCACGTGCTTTTTGACAGCCACGTGCTTTTCAACAGATTTGTAAACAAAGCCACGTGCTTTTTGACAGCTGTCATCGACAACAACGCATCGCTAACCTCAGTACTGCCATCTTGACGGGCCTAAACCTTAGTGGTACCAACTTAACCTAACTAGCATGAGGTAAACAAAGCCACGTGCTGTTTTGACAGCCACGTGCTTTTTTGACAGCTGTCATCCGCCATCTTTAAACCACAGTGCACTGTGCTGCCCTCTATATCGCAGTAGCTGCAAAATTCGTCACCTGTCATCGGCAGTGCTGCCATCTTGACGGGTCTAAACCTTAGTGCTACCAACTTAACCTCACTAGCTCGAGATAAACAAATCCACGTGCTTTTTGACAGCCACGTGCTTTTTGATAGCTGTCATCCGCCATCTTTAATCTATAGAGCACAGTGCTGCCCTCTTTAGCTACTTACCTTTGAAATGTGGTGGCGGATAATTTGAAAAATGCTTTTCGACAAGCAGCCATCTTTAATCCAGAGTGCACCGTGCTGCCATCTTTAGTTGAAATGTGGTGGCGGCAAATTCCACGTGCTCTTGTTTGAAAACAAACTCACGTGCTTTTTTGACAGCTACCATCCGCCATCTTTAATCAACAGAGCACAGTGCTGCCCTCTTTAGTTTGAAATGTGGTGGCGGTAAATTCCACGTGCTCTTGTTTGGAAACAAAGCCATGTGCTTTTTTTTGACAGCTGTCATCCGCCATCTTTAATCCAGAGAGCACCGTGCTGCTATCATGCGGGCAATTTCATCACCTGTCATCCGCCATCTTTAATCCACAGAACACCGTGCTGCCCTCTTTACGGCTACTACCTTAAGCATGTAGTAGCGGGCAATTTGAAAAGTTCTGTTAGCTGTCAGCCGCCATCTTTAATCAAGAGTGCACCGTGCTGCTATCTTTAGTTGAAATGTGGTGGCGGCAAATTCCATGTGCTCTTGTTTAGTAAACAAACTCACGTGCTTTTTTGACAGCTACCATCCGCCATCTTTAATCAACAGAGCATAGTGCTGCCCTCTTTAGTTTCAAATGTGGTGGCGGCAAATTCCACGTGCTCTTGCTTGGTAAACATAGCCACGTGCAGCTGTCATCCGCCATCTTTAATCCAGAGAGCACCGTGCTGCCCTCTTTATCGTAGTAGATGTAAATTCGTCACCTGTCATCCGCAGTGCTGTCATCTTTAGCTAGATACCTTTGAAATGTGGTGGTGGATAATTTAAAAAGAAAAATTCTACAGCAGCCATCTCTCGGCGCTAATTGCATAAGATGGCGGCTATACATAACTCCTTAAGTGTGCTTACGCAAGATGGCTGCTATACACAGGTTCTTATGAGACGCCCTTGGGATGCTTGCGCAAGATGGCAGTTATACATGGCTCCTTATGAGATGCCCTAGGGATGCTTGCGCAAGATGGCGGTTGCTCTTATGAGGCGGCTTAAGGGTCCTTGTACAAGATGGCTTGAGACGCCCTAAGGATGCTTGCGCAAGATGGCGGACACAAGATGGCGGCTATACACAACTCCTTATGAGACGCTTTAAGGGTGCTTGCGCAAGATGGTTGCTACTCTTAGCTTAGAGGCTAACGTGTCGTGCTAGTTCGATTCATTAAATTTAGGGCTTAAATGCAAAATGTTAAATATATCGAAAACGGTGCACCGTAGAGCAAAACGGACAAAATTTTTCTGCCTAATACCTAGGTTCACAGTATGAGGAACAAGTAAAACATAGTCTAATGATGGGATCAACGGTTCGGTTCCTACTTAGGCCCTTTGGCATTTGCTCTGTTTTAGCTTGTATTGAAGCGAGTCTTCGTAACATGATCAGGTCTAGCTATGGTAGAGAGTATAACGTACCGTGCTGGTTCGATTCATTAAATTTGGAGGCTTAAATGCAAAATGTTAAATATCTCGAAAACGGACAAAATTTTTCCGCCTAATACGTAGGTTCGTAGTATCAGGAACAAGAAAAAACGTAGCCTAATGATGAGATCAACGGTTCGATTCCTACTTAAGCCCTTTGGCATTGGCAGCTATCTATTTCTACAAGATGGTGGCTGCTCTTATGAGACACAAGATGGCTTGAGACGTCCTAGGGATGCTTACGCAAGATGGCGGACACAAAATGGTGACTATACATAGCTCCTTATGAGACGGTCTAGGGGTGCTCGCACAAGATGGCGGCTACTCTGATGAAGAAAGCTAGCTTAGAGGCTACTGCGCAAGATAACAGCTGCTGTTATGCATGCGGTGGAGGGCAATTTGAAATTCTATGTGCTTAATCAACAGAGCACCCTGCTGCCCTCTTTAGCTGAAATGTGGTGGTGGATAATTGGAGAAATTCTTTTGACAGCTATCATCTTTAAAAACAATGGCGACTATACATAGGCTGTTAAGGCCTTATCATTCTCCTCCTCCTCCTCCTCCTCCTCCTCCTCCTTCTCTACCTCCTCCTCCGCCTCTTATGTCAAGGCATAGCTTTATATCGAACAAGTTTAAACCTGCATCGCGAAGGTAAGCGTGTGCAGCGATAACATTATTGTACATGTTTAGACTTTCGAAACATAAGAAGAGTAGAATCAAACGCTGTACTCGATACGACATGTGATCAGAACATTGATTGATGCGTTCAGAAAACAAAATAAGTGATCAAGACTAGAATCGAACACTGTACTCAATACATCATGTGTTTAGAATATGTCATGGGATACCCTTGTTCTAAGAAGATCAGATTGAAACATAACAAGACTAGAATAGAACACTGTAATCGATGTTGTTAACTTCAACATGTGATCAGAACATTGATTGATGTGTTCATAACACAAAATAAGTGATCATGACTAGAATCGAACACTGTACTCGATACAACATGTGATCAGAACATTGATCGATGTGTTCAGAACACAAAATAAGTGATCAAGACTAGAATCGAACACTGTACTCAATACAACATGTGTTTAGAACATGTTAGGGGGTACCCTTGTTCTAAGAAGATCAGAATGAAACATAACAAGACTAGAATCGAACACTGTAATCGATGTTGTTAACCTCAACATATGATCAGAACATTGTTTGATGTGTTCAGAGCA
Organism: Anabrus simplex; assembly: GCF_040414725.1. NCBI lineage: Eukaryota > Metazoa > Arthropoda > Insecta > Orthoptera > Tettigoniidae > Anabrus > Anabrus simplex. The sequence continues at coordinate 1,155,231,026 of NC_090265.1, read as the reverse complement.
AAAGTACAATTTTGATGATTTGCTTAGTGTAAAATCAAAAACTATGGAAACACACTGTGCACATATCGCGTAGCTAACTCGCTCAGTAAGCAATATTGCAAAACTACAACTTCAATGATTTGCATACTGTAAAAATAAAAAACACACTGTACCCATACTGCGCAGCTAACTCGCTCGGTAAACGATATAGCCAAAGTATAACTTCAAATTATTTACCTTCTATCATTCGTCTTGTGTGTGAAAATCAGTCGAACAAGTTATCGCATAAACATGGCTGAAAAAAAAATCGTGATAGGGTATGGAACCCAGGGGTTACATCTTATCAGAAGGGGCAAAAAGGATGAAAGGACTCTTCCTCCTCCTTACCGCACATTCCTTGTAGGGCTAATTGGCTGAAGGGCTAATGGGCAAAAGGGCTAATGGGCTAAAGGGCTAATGGGCTAATGGGCAAAAGGGCTAATGGGCTAAAGGGCTAAAGGAGCAACAACCTCATCGATCGCTATCAGCAAGAACGCTTGTACTTTGTTAAGCGTAGAAAATTAATCTTTATTTGTAAATGGTTTCATGTTCATAACAAGGAATGGAACCTAGGGGTTACGTCTTACGTAATAAAATCCCCGAGGTGCGACGAGTTTCGTTTTTTTAACTAGTGTTTGGAACACTGAACTTTTCAAGATGGCAAGAGTGAGGTTAGCAATGTTCTGTTGTTGGATTATAAATTCCGCGCTACAACATGCATAAGGTGGCAGCCTTGAGGTTTACTGCCGTAAAGATGACAAGAGTGAGGTTAACAATGTTCTGTTGTTGGATTTTAAATTCCGCGCTCTAACATGCGTAAGGTGGCAGCCTTGAGGTTTACCGCCGTAAAGATGGCAGCAGTGAGGTTAGCGACGCTCTATTGTCCTTCAAAGTGAGGTTAGGGTTCGTCAAGAAGACAGCTGTCAAAAAAGCACGTGGCTATGTTTACCAAACAAGAGCACGTAGCCGTGACGTCACGGTCACGTAATCAATCCTTAGCTCGACGTCGTTAAGAGCAGTATTAGGGTTAGCTATGCTTAAAAGTCTTGGGAACAGAGCAGCAGTATGAATTGCTATGTTTCAAAGCGTGTACACATGACCTATCGATTTTACATGCATCGACCATCGAACTAAACTTCATCCGCTAGATCGTGCTGCTATCTTAGCATGACTTTAAAGTACAATGAACAGCCATGTTTCAAAGCGTGTACACATCACCTATCGATTTTGCACACATCGACTCTCGTACTAAACTTCTTCCGCTAGATTGTGCTGCTATCTTAGCATAACCTTAAAGTACAAAGAATAGCCATGTTTCAAAGCGTGTACACATTACCTGTCGACTTTGCATGCAACAAATATCGTACTAAACTTCTTCCGCTAGGTTGTGCTGCTATCTTAGCATAACTTATACACATGAACTTAAAGTACAAAGAATAGCCATGTTTCAAAGCGTGTACACATTACTTATTGATTTTGCATGCATCAAATATCGTACTAAATTTCTTCCGCTAGATTGTGCTGCTATCTTAGCATAACCTATACCCATGAACTTAAAGTACAATGAATAGTCATGTTTCAAAGCGTGTACACATCAACTATCGAATTTGCATGTATCGACTCTCGCACTAAACTTCTGCAGGTAGATTGTGCTGCTATCTCAGCATAACTAAGACGCATGAACTTAAAGAACAAAGAATAGCTATGTCTCAAAACGTGTACACATTGCCTATCGATTTTGCAAGCATCGACTCTCATACTAAACCTCTTCCGCTAGATTGTGCTGCTATCTTAGCGTAACATATACGCATGACCTTATGGTACAAAGAATAGCCATGTTTCAAAGCGTGTACACATTACCTATCGACTTTGCATGCAACAAATATCGTACTAAACTTCTTCCGCTAGGTTGTGCTGCTATCTTAGCATAACTTATACACATGAACTTAAAGTATGAAGAATAGCCATGTTTCAAAGCGTGTACGCATTACTTATTGATTTTGCATTCATCGAATCTCGTACTAAATTTCTTCCGCTAGATTGTGCTGCTATCTTAGCATAACCTATACCCATGAACTTAAAGTACAATGAATAGTCATGTTTCAAAGCGTGTACACATCAACTATCGATTTTGCATGTATCGACTCTCGTGCAAAACTTCTTCAGGTAGAATGTGCCGCTATCTTAGCATAACTAAGACGCATGAACTTAAAGTACAAAGAATAGCCTTGTTTCAAAGCGTGTACACATTACCTAATGATTTTGCAAGCATCGACTCTCGTACTAAACTTCTTCCACTAGATTGTGCTAAAATCGTGTAAGTGTTCTGCTATCTTAGCATAACCTATCGATTTTACATGCATCAACTATCGCAAGCATAACTAAGACGCATGAACTTAAAGTACAAAGAATAGCCTTGTTTTTAAAGCGTGTACACATTACCTATCGATAATGTATGTATCGAATATCGAATATCGTACTAAACTTCTTCCGCTAGATTGTGCTGCTATCTTAGCATAACCTATACGCATGACTTTAAGGTACAAAGAATAGCCATGTTTCAAAGCGTGTACTCATTACCTATCGACTTTGCATGTATCGACTCTTGTACAAAACTTCTTCCGCTAGGTTGTGCTGCTATCTTAGCATAACTCATACACATGAACTTAAAGTACAAAGAATAGCTATGTTTCAAAGTGTGTACACATCACCTATCGATTTTGCATGCATCGAATCTCGTACTAAACTTCTTCCGCTAGATTGTGCTGGTATCTTAGCATAACCTATACCCATGAACTTAAAGTACAAAGAATAGCCATGCTTCAAAGCGTGTACACGTCACCTATCGATTTTGCATGCATCAAATATCGTACTAAACTTCTTGCGCTAGATTGTGCTGCTATCTTAGCATAACATGTACGCATGAACTTAGAGTACAAAGAATAGCCTTGTTTCAAAGCGTGTACACATTACTTAATGATTTTGCATGAAACGACTATCGTACTAGACTTCTTCCGCTAGAGCATGTAGCAATCGCTTTTGTGTATCCCTAATCCATGTGCACGAATTTAAAGCACAAAGAAGAGTTATGTTCTAAAGCGTGTACACATCACCTATCGATAATGTATGTATCGACTATCGTACTAAACTTCTCCTGTCAGAGCGTACGAGTATCGCTTGTGTGAGCACGAACTTAAAGCATAAAGAATAGCAATGTATAAAAATCTTGTAAACAAAGCAGCAGCATTACGTATAGTCAAGTTTAAATGCGTGCACACATCATGTATCCATGATGCACACAGTACTAAACTTATTCTATTAGAATGTACAAAGTTCGCATGTGTTTGTGCTGCTATCTTAGCAAAGCCTATGTGCATGAACTTAAAGCATAAAGAATAGTTATGTGTAAAAAATCTTGTGAACATAGCAGAATGTTTACTACGTAGGTCTAGACATTGAACTTTGCATGCTGAGGCAACATACTACGTGACCGTGACGTCACGCATACGTGCTCTTGTTTGGTAAACATAGCCACGTGCTTTTTTGACAGCTGTCTTCTTGACGAACCCTAACCTCACTTTGAAGGACAATAGAGCGTCGCTAACCTCACTGCTGCCATCTTTACGGCGGTAAACCTCAAGGCTGCCACCTTACGCATGTTAGAGCGCGGAATTTAAAATCCAACAACAGAACATTGTTAACCTCACTCTTGTCATCTTTACGGCAGTAAACCTCAAGGCTGCCACCTTATGCATGTTGTAGCGCGGAATTTATAATCCAACAACAGAACATTGCTAACCTCACTCTTGCCATCTTGAAAAGTTCAGTGTTCCAAACACTAGTTAAAAAAACGAAACTCGTCGCACCTCGGGGATTTTATTACGTAAGACGTAACCCCTAGGTTCCATTCCTTGTTATGAACATGAAACCATTTACAAATAAAGATTAATTTTCTACGCTTAACAAAGTACAAGCGTTCTTGCTGATAGCGATCGATGAGGTTGTTGCTCCTTTAGCCCTTTAGCCCATTAGCCCTTTTGCCCATTAGCCCATTAGCCCTTTAGCCCATTAGCCCTTTTGCCCATTAGCCCTTCAGCCAATTAGCCCTACAAGGAATGTGCGGTAAGGAGGAGGAAGAGTCCTTTCATCCTTTTTGCCCCTTCTGATAAGATGTAACCCCTGGGTTCCATACCCTATCACGATTTTTTTTTTCAGCCATGTTTATGCGATAACTTGTTCGACTGATTTTCACACACAAGACGAATGATAGAAGGTAAATAATTTGAAGTTATACTTTGGCTATATCGTTTACCGAGCGAGTTAGCTGCGCAGTATGGGTACAGTGTGTTTTTTATTTTTACAGTATGCAAATCATTGAAGTTGTAGTTTTGCAATATTGCTTACTGAGCGAGTTAGCTACGCGATATGTGCACAGTGTGTTTCCATAGTTTTTGATTTTACACTAAGCAAATCATCAAAATTGTACTTTTGCTCTGAACACATCAAACAATGTTCTGATCATATGTTGAGGTTAACAACATCGATTACAGTGTTCGATTCTAGTCTTGTTATGTTTCATTCTGATCTTCTTAGAACAAGGGTACCCCCTAACATGTTCTAAACACATGTTGTATTGAGTACAGTGTTCGATTCTAGTCTTGATCACTTATTTTGTGTTCTGAACACATCGATCAATGTTCTGATCACATGTTGTATCGAGTACAGTGTTCGATTCTAGTCATGATCACTTATTTTGTGTTATGAACACATCAATCAATGTTCTGATCACATGTTGAAGTTAACAACATCGATTACAGTGTTCTATTCTAGTCTTGTTATGTTTCAATCTGATCTTCTTAGAACAAGGGTATCCCATGACATATTCTAAACACATGATGTATTGAGTACAGTGTTCGATTCTAGTCTTGATCACTTATTTTGTTTTCTGAACGCATCAATCAATGTTCTGATCACATGTCGTATCGAGTACAGCGTTTGATTCTACTCTTCTTATGTTTCGAAAGTCTAAACATGTACAATAATGTTATCGCTGCACACGCTTGCCTTCGCGATGCAGGTTTAAACTTGTTCGATATAAAGCTATGCCTTGACATAAGAGGCGGAGGAGGAGGTAGAGAAGGAGGAGGAGGAGGAGGAGGAGAATGATAAGGCCTTAACAGCCTATGTATAGTCGCCATTGTTTTTAAAGATGATAGCTGTCAAAAGAATTTTTCAAATTATCCACCACCACATTTCAGCTAAAGAGGGCAGCAGGGTGCTCTGTTGATTAAGCACATAGAATTTCAAATTGCCCTCCACCGCATGCATAACAGCAGCTGTTATCTTGCGCAGTAGCCTCTAAGCTAGCTTTCTTCATCAGAGTAGCCGCCATCTTGTGCGAGCACCCCTAGGCCGTCTCATAAGGAGCTATGTATAGTCACCATTTTGTGTCCGCCATCTTGCGTAAGCATCCCTAGGACGTCTCAAGCCATCTTGTGTCTCATAAGAGCAGCCACCATCTTGTAGAAATAGATAGCTGCCAATGCCAAAGGGCTTAAGTAGGAATCGAACCGTTGATCTCATCAATAGACTATGTTTTTTCTTGTTCCTGATACTACGAACCTACGTATTAGGCGGAAAAATTTTGTCCGTTTTCGAGATATTTAACATTTTGCATTTAAGCCTCCAAATTTAATGAATCGAACCAGCACGGTACGTTATACTCTCTACCATAGCTAGACCTGATCATGTTACGAAGACTCGCTTCAATACAAGCTAAAACAGAGCAAATGCCAAAGGGCCTAAGTAGGAACCGAACCGTTGATCCCATCATTAGACTATGTTTTACTTGTTCCTCATACTGCGAACCTAGGTATTAGGCAGAAAAATTTTGTCCGTTTTGCTCTACGGTGCACCGTTTTCGATATATTTAACATTTTGCATTTAAGCCCTAAATTTAATGAATCGAACCAGCACGACACGTTAGCCTCTAAGCTAAGAGTAGCAACCATCTTGCGCAAGCACCCTTAAAGCGTCTCATAAGGAGTTGTGTATAGCCGCCATCTTGTGTCCGCCATCTTGCGCAAGCATCCTTAGGGCGTCTCAAGCCATCTTGTACAAGGACCCTTAAGCCGCCTCATAAGAGCAACCGCCATCTTGCGCAAGCATCCCTAGGGCATCTCATAAGGAGCCATGTATAACTGCCATCTTGCGCAAGCATCCCAAGGGCGTCTCATAAGAACCTGTGTATAGCAGCCATCTTGCGTAAGCACACTTAAGGAGTTATGTATAGCCGCCATCTTATGCAATTAGCGCCGAGAGATGGCTGCTGTAGAATTTTTCTTTTTAAATTATCCACCACCACATTTCAAAGGTATCTAGCTAAAGATGACAGCACTGCGGATGACAGGTGACGAATTTACATCTACTACGATAAAGAGGGCAGCACGGTGCTCTCTGGATTAAAGATGGCGGATGACAGCTGCACGTGGCTATGTTTACCAAGCAAGAGCACGTGGAATTTGCCGCCACCACATTTGAAACTAAAGAGGGCAGCACTATGCTCTGTTGATTAAAGATGGCGGATGGTAGCTGTCAAAAAAGCACGTGAGTTTGTTTACTAAACAAGAGCACGCGGAATTTGCCGCCACCACATTTCAACTAAAGATAGCAGCACGGTGCACTCTTGATTAAAGATGGCGGCTGACAGCTAACAGAACTTTTCAAATTGCCCGCTACTACATGCTTAAGGTAGTAGCCGTAAAGAGGGCAGCACGGTGTTCTGTGGATTAAAGATGGCGGATGACAGGTGATGAAATTGCCCGCATGATAGCAGCACGGTGCTCTCTGGATTAAAGATGGCGGATGACAGCTGTCAAAAAAAAGCACATGGCTTTGTTTCCAAACAAGAGCACGTGGAATTTACCGCCACCACATTTCAAACTAAAGAGGGCAGCACTGTGCTCTGTTGATTAAAGATGGCGGATGGTAGCTGTCAAAAAAGCACGTGAGTTTGTTTTCAAACAAGAGCACGTGGAATTTGCCGCCACCACATTTCAACTAAAGATGGCAGCACGGTGCACTCTGGATTAAAGATGGCTGCTTGTCGAAAAGCATTTTTCAAATTATCCGCCACCACATTTCAAAGGTAAGTAGCTAAAGAGGGCAGCACTGTGCTCTATAGATTAAAGATGGCGGATGACAGCTATCAAAAAGCACGTGGCTGTCAAAAAGCACGTGGATTTGTTTATCTCGAGCTAGTGAGGTTAAGTTGGTAGCACTAAGGTTTAGACCCGTCAAGATGGCAGCACTGCCGATGACAGGTGACGAATTTTGCAGCTACTGCGATATAGAGGGCAGCACAGTGCACTGTGGTTTAAAGATGGCGGATGACAGCTGTCAAAAAAGCACGTGGCTGTCAAAACAGCACGTGGCTTTGTTTACCTCATGCTAGTTAGGTTAAGTTGGTACCACTAAGGTTTAGGCCCGTCAAGATGGCAGTACTGAGGTTAGCGATGCGTTGTTGTCGATGACAGCTGTCAAAAAGCACGTGGCTTTGTTTACAAATCTGTTGAAAAGCACGTGGCTGTCAAAAAGCACGTGGCTTTGTTTACCTCATGCTAGTTAGGTTAAGTTGGTACCACTAAGGTTTAGGCCCGTCAAGATGGCAGTACTGAGGTTAGCGATGCGTTGTTGTCTGTCAAAAAGCACGTGGCTGTCAAAAAACACGTGGCTTTGTTTACCTCACGCTAGTTAGGTTAAGTTGGTACTAGTGAGGTTTAGGCCCGTCAAGATGGCAGCAGTGAGGTTAGCGATGCGTTGTTGTCGATGACAGCTGTCAAAAAGCACGTGGCTTTGTTTACAAATTCAAATCTCGCGCCAAAATTCAAATTTCCCGCCAAAATTCAAATTTCCCGCGGGCGGCGGCGGCGGCGGAGGAGGTGGCGGAGGAGGCGGCGGGAGGAGGAGGAGGCGGCCGAACTGTCCAATTATACTACTAATGACAATTAACTATTCTGTGTGTGACTGTTAGTCGTATACTGCCAGAAACGAACGATCAGTCAACACCCCAAAGTCGTAAAGCTTGCGGTCTGGTCACTCTCCTCAGACCCCTACACAGCCGGCACATTCACTCAACGTAACGGTAATCTGCACTTTCTCCGTTCAACTCGGTTAAGGAAGGATATCTCTCTTCCCTAGCTGCCTCGATATTAAATTCGGGCTAATGCAGCCCCCTTAGAGTTTAACATATTTATTCTCATATGGTTTTATTCAACCTTATTTCGTCATCATTAGTGTGGCACGATTCCTCACACTTTACATAAATTATTTCTGACACATCTCCATCTTGCTTCAAACTATCAATTGGCGACATATTAACCAACCATCGTTCCCAGCTCGACACTCCAAACACACACATATATTTTCATAAGAATCTATTATTCGGAACATTCTAAAAATTTACATGTTATGTCCACGATCTAAAAATCATTCTTGCATCCGAAATTGTATCTTTTACTTCTCAAATACTCTGATTTACACATGGAGTACAAAGTAATCCACGTACTCTCTGAAGATACACAACGCCTCATTTCATGATTATACTTGAGATTATCTAAATGGATACCACTTCCATTCATTATAATACTTCACGAAGAAAAAAATATCAATACTAAAATCTTATAATTAACATGCATTAATTTTTCCAAGTGTTTTAAAGTAAATGCTGGTTTTTATGCCAGTGGACAAATTCCTACATACATTAAACCAAGAAACTATAATCCCTTTGAAATAGCCTGCGACCATCATCTACATTATTATCTAATTAACATGTAAAATTTACTTATTTACAGGGGGACGATGACTTTCAAACATAATAAATTGAAATGTACTCATCTATTGTGACCATTCTTCTTCGCGAAGGCACATCCATAATGACTTAAGCTATCATCTCGACGTCTTCGATGTCGTGAGGTCTTAGGTTCACCCCTAAGATGAGATCCTCCATGCTGTAGATTTTTACCGGGAGTTGAATAGTCTTGAAGACACCAGACACACTAACATGTAGAATAGGTAGGCAACTTGTAGATTCTCTCCAAAGGTCGACGATCACCCGTTCAGATATGCAATGAGGAAACAATGTGATTATAGTTGCGTCAATTTTGTGATACGCACTACAATCAAATATGGTTAGAATTACTCATGTACTTAAGTAAGCCAACCCGGTAACGATAATGTTCTGCTGTTTCGTCACCCGAATCCTATACTTAGCATTGCAGTTATTATCACTCAAATGTTGTTGAAATATGACGTACACACACTAGCATTGTAACTTGACGTTAAGGATCTGAAGTTTGCCTAATTCACAACCCCTCACAATGTAAGACAACCCACTTATCACGTTTATATGTTCGGCAGACGCTGCCTGTTTATTATTATTGTTCCGAGGTATCTGTGGAACAGCAGAGGTGAAAGAAGGTGCGGGCTGGAATAGGTCTCAACTACAAAATTCAAGTTAATTTTAAAACTTTAACAAAGGTTATATTTTCTTTTCAAAATCAACAAATAACGGATAACAACATTTAACAATTTCCACTAGATGAAATAACAACGAAAGGCAGGTACAAAATAATTTTACCCGTTCAGGGGTTTTTTACAAGGTTTTGGGCTTCGAGCCCCACCGTCACAATCCTTGAGCTATTAGCCCAACTTTACCAAGGTACAAAATTGAACAAAGGGGCAGAAAACCCCATCATGCCAAGGAACACTTGCTCCTAATTACAATGTTAAGCCTCCTAGAGGCACTTTCCAAAATACCAGAAAGAGCGGACCTGCTCTCAATTTTACAAGCCTATCCAAGGCCACAACAAACTTCACTTCTAACTGCCCTCAAGGCACACAAAGATGCAGGGGCATTTAATACCCAACCTACAGGGACTTCACATGAAGAAAACAAAACATCAGGTTAATTAAATGGCCCAAAATACAAAATTGAATGGAGGCGAATACATGCACTCCTACACTTAAGTTTATTAAAACCTATGTAGCGCTAGGCCGATAATACAGGGGCTAATCCCAAGCTAGGGAGGTGACTCGTATGAGAAACTTTAATACGTTAATGAAGAGAAGAAACGGTTACAAAAACGTAGTCATCTCAATTTCAAAATGAAGGGGAGTTAGAGAGGGTAAAGTACTCTCTATCCCCGCTTTACAGTGAAAGAGATTTGTAGTTTTCACATAAACAGAAGAGGAATTTACATTTTAAGGTGGTAGGTTACATATTAAAGGTTTCGAACCCTCCCCGAGAGTTAAACTGCTGAGCTAGCAAGAAATAAAGATGTTAAAAGGCCATTACCTTGTTGAAGAGCTGCTGCTTGAAGAAAGAGGCGCTTCCCGCCCCCTGCTACATATCCACACACTGAGTTAGATGTTATACTAGTGGCCCGGAGACAAGAAAATCAGCAGTTTTTATACCCTCGTGGAAAATTCGAGACCTTTCAAGAATGAGTAGACACACCCCCTCAACTTTATTGGATAGCTTAGAGCTACATATCCATATCGAAGAAGACATACATGACTGGCTGAGAATTAATTAAAGAAATTCGGGATTGGCTAAGTTCAAATCTGGCAGAAGGAAAGATTAATATTGCCAACCCAAAAATAAAAGAACAAAATTTAGTAAAGACAACAACTTTTAAATACAACTTTTCTTCAAGAAGGTTCATTCCTTTGCACCAGAGTGCATGATCATAGTTTTTGGTAGAGACATCTGGTAGAGAATGTCCACACTTCTTGATCAATGATAAACAAAAACACATCAAAATTCACACAGAGCCATCTTCGAAGAAACTGTTGAGTTAATACAGTTTTTTTAAAGTTCAGGCTTTCTCCTGTAAAGGAGTTTCAATTGGCGCAATATTTGACCTAGCGGCGTGGAGGTGTACCGCCCGGTACAATTATTATTATTATTATTATTATTATTATTATTATTATTATTATTATTATTATTATTATTATTACAATGTGAACCACTATTTTTCTTAACAAATTCACTTTTCAACTCTATAGTCGTAATTTCGACTACGCTTCCACAGCACTTCACTGTATTTGACTAATCGTACTTTAATTGCGCCAACACAAATTCATTACACATATATAAAAGTAGCTAAGATACTACGCAGCTCACTGTAGCTTGATTATTCCTGGTTCACTAACTTCGATGATTACACCATAGTACAGAATATCGTAAATATACGAATTCTTCACAATCTGTGGCACGTCAACAATTAATGCACTCAAATAACAATTTACACAGTTTTTCCACCACTTACATCTTACAAACGTGGCATTAAACCACACATGAAAATGTTGCACCAGTTCGCTGACCGTGCGAACAACGACACGTCAGAATAGTCCGAGAGCACTTTAGATAATAATAAGATAGTCGTCAACCCAATTTCTTTTATGCTGAAGAGGTTTAAAATCGAGCGTGGAGGTAACAACGCCTACTTCTCGGATATCACTCCGGTAATAACCGTTTGTCGGTGTTGATTTTCATATCAAAAGATAGCTCTGACCTTCTATATTTTACTGATCGAATCTTATTCTCGTAGGATCGGAGGTTTGATCATAGTAATTGTAACCGCCAGTTTCGGGACAACTACAGTTACACATAAATAATAATAATAATATAGAAATATTAATGATAATGAGATAGGAAAATGACGCAGTGGCGGAGAATTCATTTAAACCAAATACAGGGAACACTTACAGGCCTAAAATGACAACAAAGACAGGATAGTGGAACGTGCTAGGAAGCCCTATCTATGAGGTCCATGGGAACGTATGACGTTATGGGGGAGAAAAGACTTACAAGAAATACCCTCTAGCTCAACTATATTAAAATGACAAGAAAGTTTTACAAAATACAGTTCCACGACACGGAAACAAGACATACTTAAGTAACTTAACATAAAATTTGATTTAACAAAGAAGGTGATGCTACATTAAAGGTATAGTTTAAAGCGAAAGTATTTAATGGATGAAAGAATTGAAACTACGGCAATTGGAACCTAGGGTATACTCGGACACATTAAATTAAACTTTTAAAATGACATTAAGCAAAGAAATAGTGAAACGCAAAAGAAATTAAAACTAAATGAAACGAAACCAGAAAACATTGAGATTAACATTGCAAAAACACTGAAATACCACTTACCGCGTGAAGATGGAGCTCCCGAGGGTAGTAACCCTCGAGCGCGAACGCTCGCTTGGGCAGTCGGATGGAAGAATGACGCCGAGCTCACGCATCAATTTTTCGAAGCCGGCCACAAGGCCGGAAATGGCCCGATTACAATTGACCAATAAGATCAAACTTACCCTAGATTCCTGGACCTTTTTGCCAATAGGAAATCTCGTGACCATATATGGTCATTTTAACATCGTTAGCAATTGCACAATTTCTGGAACATTACGATTACAACACCAAAATTTCATCATAGGAAACCGCGCTTGCAGTACAGGTACAGGATGCTCAAAAATAAATCACCTTACAAATTTTACATCAGATTACATAAAATCTACATTTAAAGAAAATCACTTCAAAACACTTTTGCATGTTGAAATGTTCATACAGTACAATATTTCTTGCGGTTACATAAAATTCCAGTAGAGTCCAGAGTTGCAAAAAAAATTAAATCCTTCAGACAAATAAAAAATTAAAATTTACATTTCCAAACACACTGTAGTTTCAGTTCTCCGTCCCACCAACCGGTGACATTCTCCTTCTCCCAACGCTCGACAAAAGAAAATTACAAAAAAATAACAAAATTTAAATGAACTTAAAATGGGAGGCTTAATGGAGATTTGAAGATTCTTTCAACGCCACAAATTGCACATCGCCTTTTTGTCTTCGTTCTCTTCAGGAACGTCCATACAGGCAAAAACAAGTAGAGCGTTGGTATCGCTGTCAAACGAAGTCGCTGACCGCGGCCGTTGCCAACGTCTCCATCCATATTGCAGTCCAACCATAGCTCACTTACAGCCTCAGCACAGCCCACCCAACTTAGTGAACAGGTCCATAACTGGCGAAGGTATGTGACACAGCACAGACTACTGCCACCATTAAACACCTTTCCATTCCACCATCAGACATTAGTGGCCAATAGGTGCGTTGCAGACTCCAAATAGATATCCCAGGTTGAAAAGTCAGTGGCATTGCAGTAATTGGAACATAAACATACGCAGCAGAAATTTGGAATTGAAGAAATGAGGCCACTGGCCTGAACTATCGAAGAACTAACAGTTGAGTTCCAAGGGTGGGATTTTTGTGGGTTTTTTATTAACAATAACAAGCCTCCTTAGGGAGATTCCCTCTCATGTTTCTGGGAAACCCCAGCCCTCCTGACAAGTGCTATTTCAGAATTTCAAAATTTAGGAAAATTAAAAAACTAAAAGAAAATTTGCCAGAGTTTACCCTAGTGCTAAAACATTATAAAATCCGTAACTAATCATGAATAAACTTCTAAACTTACCCCAACAGACATTACATTAAATTATATCTAACATGATTATAAATAACCCTTCCCATTACAACTAAAGTGACTTAACTAAATTATTAACTACAGAACCCGAAAAATGGTGTGCACCAATTAATTAAAATTTGCTTACAACTAATTCCTTATAACTACCAAATTAAGTTAAATTAAGTTACCGTGTGCATTCTTAATCACCCAACATTAAGGAACAGAACGAAACAAATAAACGGAAGAATTTAGAATGTTACAAGGGAACTCAAAAACGAGAAATAATTACGTTAGCTTCCAACCACTTTCAATGAATTGAATAGTAAGTCACTATTTATTACCATGTCATGTACTCGTGATTTTTTTTACATAGATAAACTCACATTACGTATTACGTGTCACACCAGTCAAATGAAGGCGCAATAAAGCCAGGAATACCAAATGAAAATCATATTACTTTATCAACAGGAACTCAAATATGAAAAACAAAAGCGGTGCAAGAGTGCACATGCAGACGTCCAACTCACTGATATAAGAAATAAAAAGGTACAAGTACAACCTTCATACCAGAGATTACCAGATAACCGCACGACACACAAGACTACCAAGCTTATCTGTCCTTCGACATACACACAGACAACATCAAACTACCAAAACAAGTGGGACGATCCCTGAATCAGCAAACCAACGAATGGTAAAAGGCACGGACGACCTCAATACTGACTCTCATCACATGACATACAAACACAATACACATACACACACCAAAATACCCGTGCGATGACACATCAAGAAGTACCCACAAAATAAAAGGACAGAACATCAGAACATGACCTCAAGTACCCTTGAACTTATCACACTACAATGAGACTCTTAGGGCCAATATCGTACTCCTAGAAGAGGAACGGCCTCTCAGCACCTTAACCCTAAGTCTCAGTACACACACACATATGCCTACCAAAGGCACAATTATATTAAAAAATCGTAGGACAGATACAGCACAGCTACAAATTTAGAACCGTACTCAGTCTACAGAATCCCATACTTCTACAAATTGAGTACATAAATTTAGAAGACACGAACACGTAATGCAAGTAATTTTTAATATGGGTAAAATCGAACAAAAGAAAACAAGCAGAAAAATTAACTGAATAGCTTAGCTAAATCACGATACCTTCAAAATTTCTCTAGTGACAAATTTAAAATGAAAGAAACGAAAATCTTGACAACCTCCCGAATTACTATGAATTTAAGAACAATTTATAGCTCAGCATAAGGACACCAAAATGAACATTTGCAGAAAATCTTCCTAGTAATCATTCTACAATAACAAGGGACATCATTTTCCATCTAGGCACCTAATATTGGGAAAAAAGATCACAGAAGAATCTCATATCAGATACACTAGATTTCCAACACGTCACGAGCATAAGTGCAGATCCGTAACCCGTCAAATTTGCCCAAAATAGGCCTCAGCATTACCTGGTCTAAAGATATGGTGAACACGTGTCACCCTATGAGCCTATCCAAGTCCTCATAGAACCCTCCCTAGCAAATATAGGAATACACGGGTAAATAAATATACGTGACAAGGAAACAGACACTTACACGATGGAAAAGCTCCATACGACAAACTAGGAAACTTTCACACAGATTAAGAGATTCCATACTCTATAATCTGCTAGATGAATTTAGTAGCTAGTTGGGAAACAGTCCCCAAAATAGTCCCATACCTACTTGGAAACGAACCCAGATCCAGCAAAAGACCACAACCAACACAACATAACCGGAAATTTAAATTTGAACTAAGCTACAACATGACGTAAACATTACTTTAGAAGATTACACTCGTAGAATAGTACCAAATATAACATACCAGGCGACAAGAAACAAAATTTAGAAAATAATTTGCCGAAACACGAGATTTACAAACAGAAAAACACGCGAAGAAATAGCAATTTACGAACTTAACCTTAACATTATTACCGACAATTTACGAAGACAAACATTTCAGAAAAACAAAAGAGACTCCATGCTAAAACTTGACCAAAACACACACTACAATTTACGTAACTGGAAGAAGAAAAAGAAGATGATTACGACACGAGAAACTTTTATAAGATTGAATTGAGCGCTCATAATCTCGGAAGTTAGTCAAGCAATCATCTGTTTTCAACACGTACGCAACTCAGCTGTTCAGGAGATAACATGAAGTACAGCACTTAGCATAAATCAATGACATAGCCTAAAGCAACAAGTAATCACACAAACGTTAAGATCAAAACACACGAATTGAAGAAGACTTGAAATAATCAAACACGTTGAAATTCATTAAAGAAGACTTTCGGAAAGCGAACACAGCACACGAAATGTGAAGATATCACTTTACTACAAAACACGTGGTCAAGCGAAACCTTGCCACACAAGAAAATTTATGAAATTAACGAAACCAAAAAACTTGATACAAATAGTGACATACCATTTCCTTCAACCGTTAATTACAAGAGAAACACAGTAACACATGACTGCACATCGCGGAACTAAAAACACGTGGTGAGATTAACTCGCGCAAGAATCATGAAAAACAAAAGCGGGAATTAAGAACACACACGGAACACTTACAACCTAGGCCTATATACAAACTTAAAAGATTTAAATTTAATTTTAGAAAAGTTAGCCGAGAATGATCATTGTAAGTCTTCGCTCCTTACATAAACCACGCTCTGCTACCAAATGTAACCGCTAGTTTCGGGACAACTACAGTTACACATAAATAATAATAATAATATAGAAATAATAATGATAATGAGATAGGAAAATGACGCAGTGGCGGAGAATTCATATAAACCAAATACAGGGAACACTTACAGGCCTAAAATGACAACAAAGACAGGATAGTGGAACGTGCTGGGAAGCCCTATCTATGAGGTCCATGGGAACGTATGACGTTATGGGGGAGAAAAGACTTACAAGAAACACCCTCTAGCTCAACTATATTAAAAATGACAAGAAAGTTTTACAAAATACAGTTCCACGACACGGAAACAAGACATACTTAAGTAACTTAACATAAAATTTGATTTAACAAAGAAGGTGATGCTACATTAAAGGTATAGTTTAAAGCGAAAGTATTTAATGGATGAAAGAATTGAAACTACGGCAATTGGAACCTAGGGTATACTCGGACACATTAAATTAAACTTTTAAAATGACATTAAGCAAAGAAATAGTGAAACGCAAAAGGAATTAAAATTAATGAAACGAAACCAGAAAACATTGAGATTAACATTGCAAAAACACTGAAATAACACTTACCGCGGGAAGATGGAGTTCCCGAGGGTAGTAACCCTCGAGCGCGAACGCTCGCTTGGGCAGTCGGATGGAAAAATGACGCCGAGCTCACGCATCAATTTTTCGAAGCCGGCCACAAGGCCGGAAATGGCCCGATTACAATTGACCAATAAGATCAAACTTACCCTAGATTCCTGGACCTTTTTGCCAATAGGAAATCTCGTGACCATATATGGTCATTTTAACATCGTTAGCAATTGCACAAGTTCCGGAACATTACGATTACAACACCAAAATTTCATCATAGGAAACCGCGCTTGCAGTACAGGTACAGGATGCTCCAAAATAAATCACCTTACAAATTTTACATCAGATTACATAAAAACTACATTTAAAAAATCACTTCAAAACACTTTTGCATGTTGAAATGTTCATACAGTTCAATATTTCTTGCGGTTACATAAAATTCCAGTAGAGTCCAGAGTTGCAAAAAAAATTAAATCCTTCAGACAAATAAAAAAATTAAAATTTACATTTCCAAACACACTGTATTTTCAGTTCTCCGTCCCACCAACCGGTGACAATAATCAAAGCGTCACCTAGCACTTGTGCCATAGTTGACTCTACGTCTTGGCGAAATTCAACATAGACTCACCTCGACAGACTCATGACGTCGTTCCTTAATTCTCCGCACCCATCCAGATCGAGTAATTAATGATATGTTATGTAAATGGAATATGTTTTGCTGTCACAATTAACTAAAAAATTCTCTGATTTGTGACGAGCTCTTGTTTATGAATAATGGGTGCGTATGTCAGGAGTCACGTTATTCATTTTATTATTCTTACCGTCTGATATTTTGAAGCAAGTGAAGGTTTTCGGCTGGCATCACTGAATACACAACACATATTTAGGGAATTACGTCTCCCTAGGTTAATCCGACTTATTAAGTGCAGCCCACTGGTTGTTACATGATTTTTACACCTTCTAACTCACTCCCACAAGAGAGAGATACATTCTAATTGCTGGCTAGCGTATGACTCGCTTTCGTCATTACGCGCAAAGAGACTTTCGTCCTGCGAAGCCGTACTGCGTCGTTCGTGTCCCGTGTAGCGCTAGAGTCTGCTAGTTATGCGACTAATCATCATAGAATGACGCGGAAAACGGGATATTATTGTACTAGGGTGTCACGATTTGCTATCTACAGTACCGTGAACGGTACGGTACAATATAATTTTATTTCACGAAGGCTTATCTGTAGGAAATAGGCACATCGAGACGCCAAATCGTGTGTCTGCAATCGCGACCGTCTGCAATCAAGACTGTTCGCAATCGCGACTGTCTGCAAACAAGACTGTTCGCAATCGCGACTGTCTGCAATCAAGACTGTTCGCAATCGCGACTGTTCGCAATCGCGACTGTCCGCAATCGCGACTGTCTGCAATCAAGACTGTTCGCAATCGCGACTGTCTGCAATCAAGACTGTCCGCAATCGCGACTGTTCGCAATCGCGACTGTCTGCAATCAAGACTGCCCGCAATTGCGACTGTCCGCAATCGCGACTGTCCGCAATCGCGACTGTCTGCAATCAAGACTGTCCGCAATCGCGACTGTTCGCAATCGCGACTGTCTGCAATCAAGACTGTCCGCAGTCGCGACTGTTCGCAATCGCGACTGTCTGCAATCAGAACTGCTTGCAATCGCGACTGTCTGTAATCAAGACTGTCCGCAATTGCGACTGTCTGCAATGAAGACTGTCTGCAATCAAGACTGTTCGTAATCGTGACTGACTACAATCAAGACTGTCCGCAATTGCGACTGTCCTCAATCGCTACTGTCTGCAGTCAAGACTGTCCGCAATCACGACTGTTCGCAATCGCGACTGTCTACAATCAAGACTGTCCGTAATTGCGACTGTCCTCAATCGCGACTGTCTGCAGTCAAGACTGTCCTCAATCGCGACTGTCTGCAATCAAGACTGTTCGCAATCGCGACTGTCTGCAATCAAGACTGTTCGCAATCGCGACTGTCTGCAATAAAGACTGTTCGCAATCGCGACTGTCTGCAATCAAGGCTGTTCGCAATCGCGACTGTCTGCAATCGCGACTGTCCGCAATCGCGACTGTCTGCAATCAAGACCGTTCGCAATCGCGACTGTCTGCAATCGCGACTGTCCGCAATCGCGACTGTCTGCAATCGCGACTGTCTGCAATCAAGGCTGTTCGCAATCGCGACTGTCTGCAATAAAGACTGTTCGCAATCGCGACTGTCTGCAGTCAAGACTGTCCTCAATCGCGACTGTCTGCAATCAAGACTGTTCGCAATCGCGACTGTCTGCAATCAAGACTGTTCGCAATCGCGACTGTCTGCAATAAAGACTGTTCGCAATCGCGACTGTCTGCAATAAAGACTGTTCGCAATCGCGACTGTCTGCAATCGCGACTGTCTGCAATCGCGACTGTCCGCAATCGCGACTGTCTGCAATCAAGACTGTTCGCAATCGCGACTGTCTGCAATAAAGACTGTCCGCAATCGCGACTGTACTCACTTCTGTACAAAGCCTACCCATTTCTCGAAAAACCGAAACTGAGGACCGAACTTGAAATAATATACATTATAAATCATTTTCAATCTGTTTCTGGAGCTGCGACTTTGTTGCAGTTTCTTTTAGAAAAAAATGTTGCAAGGTGTCTTTGGCAAAAGCATGAAAGTTTTAAATATAGTTATTACTATTCCCATGGGGACATGGGAAGCAGAAAGGTTCTTCTAAACCCTGAAGAAAATAAAGACTTTTCTGCGCAGCACAATGACCGAGGATAGACTTGAGTTTTCTCAAGTTTAATTTTTTCTACAACATTTTCAGTTGGGGAAATTAGCCTGCAAAAGTACTTGACCTGCCAGTAGATGCCATGGAGATATTTGGCGATTATGTGGCAAGTGAACTGAGAACACAAACGAGTGACAAGGATAGAAATATGCTAAAAAGAATGATACAAAAGTGTGTTATTGAAGTATTCGAACAAGATGATGAAGTAGTTTCACCATCTCCAGTACTACCAGACAACATACATAAATCTCCCTTTAATACTAAAATATTTAATGGGCAAATATATGAGTAGTGTGATTGATTCATCCATAAAGTATGAAAGATAATCCAATTCTCCCTGCAATTACACTTATTTTCATTGCCCTTCCATCTCTTCGACTTCACCTACTCCTTTAGAATTGCAGTCTAATATCATTATTGACTATAAAGCCTGGAAGGGGAGAAGAATTCTAATAAAATAAAAGCCTATAATTACCAAAATTAGATATTGATATAAATATATAATAACCTATATTCATTATCTATTTAATTTTTAGTAATAAATTAAAGTATTTATTTTAAATATGCATTTATATTAATATATATGTCTATTTAAGTATATATTTCAAGAAATATACACAAGGCCTGGGTGTGTAGCCTGTTCGTCCGCGTCGCAAGGCGTGTTCGTCGGACAGACCCCCGGTGTTCCGGCACACCATATATTTACTGTAGGAATAGACGTAGACACACGGGCCTACTTCACATCCGCCACTATAATCATTGCGGTCCCTACAGGAATTAAAATTTTTAGTTGATTAGCTACACTTCACGGATTATCTGACCACCTCAATCCTCACTTCAACCTTGATCCATAGTTTTTAAAACTTGTTTCCCTAAAAATAAAGGTAGATAACTGACCCCATATGTTCTAATAAAAGGTATAAACCATATTGATCCTAAAAAATTAGATATCATAAATATCTTTAAAGATAATAAGAGCGCAAATATTAAAATAATAGAGAAAAGTAGTGCAGCGGATGCTAAGGCTTGCACTAATATTCAATAAATTCACACATCGTTATCTATTTGATCAATTTATAATAATGATAACAGGAAGAAGTAAAGCAATTTCTACATCAAAAATAAGGAAGATAACGGCAATTAAAAAGAATCGGTACGAAAGGACCAAATATTCAAAATAATTTTTAATATAGGTGATAAACATTAAGTACTACTTTGGCAGAGAAGTAACTTTTTATAAAATACCAGCACTTACCCGTGGCTTCGCTCGCGTGGATTTCGTCATCTGATAAAAGTAATCGTTCCTCGGTACTGTACTAAGACATTATCTAAAAATCCCTAAAGTATAAAAATTCACCGAAGAATTGAGTTTCATTTACCCCGGAAAATCTTTGTAAACCACGTTTGTTCTATTGCCTTGTGTGGCTAAGATGCGACTTAGAACTGTAGGTGTGAGAAATAGTCTTCTCTCAAGTCGAAAAAAGTTTATTTTTAAAGGAGATTACAAATACCTATTTCCACGTCTGTAACATCTTCAGTTTTTGAGATATAAGTATCCCCATAAAAATTATTCAACCCCTTTATCAGTCCTATCCCCACCCCCAATCCAACTAAGTAGATTTTACGAAAACAAAAGATATACATCTTTTCACGTTTATAACATCTTAAGTTTTTCAGATGCAAGTATCCTCGTAAAAAATAATTCAACTAATGTCTCAATTATTCCCGCTATGTGCATTTTCCGAAAACAAAAGAATCGCATTTCTTTATTTTTAAAGGAGATTCCAAATACCAATTTTGACATCTGCAACACCTTTCATTTTTGAA
Organism: Anabrus simplex; assembly: GCF_040414725.1. Classification (NCBI taxonomy): domain Eukaryota; kingdom Metazoa; phylum Arthropoda; class Insecta; order Orthoptera; family Tettigoniidae; genus Anabrus; species Anabrus simplex. The sequence goes on along the minus strand of NC_090265.1, from coordinate 1,155,209,540 downwards.
ATATAAGTATCCTCATACAAAGAACTAATTTTTCAATTCTTTCACCCCCACTAGTAATAAAAGTACAATATAGATATTTTATTTCATGAAGGCTTATCTGTAGGAAATAGGCACTTCGAGACTACAAAAGTGTGTGTCCGTAGTCGAGACTGTCCACGATAAAGACGCAACCGAAAGGGGGAAAACCTTTAGTTTTAAAGGAGACTTCAAATTCCAATCTTCGCGTCTGTAAAATCTTCAATTTTTGAGATATCTGCATCCTAATAAAACGAATTCCACTCCCTTTCCATTCCTTTTTACCCCCTCTCTTAAGTGTTCTTTCCGGAAACAAAAATATGTGTTTCTTTACTTTTAAAAGAGAATAAAAATGCCCATATTCACGTCTGTAACACGTTAAGTTTTTGAGATGTGCTGTCAAGACCCTCATTTTAATAATTCATCCCCTTTTTCAGTTCCCCTTCAACGGATTTTCCGAAAACAAATTACATGTGTTTCTTTACTTTCACAGGATATTCCAAATACCAATTTTCACTTGTGTGAAATGTTACCTTTCTGGGAAGTACTGTAGATATATCTGGTCTTTTAAAAAAACTCACCCCCTTTGTCAATGCCGTTCATCCCTATTAAGCTGGATTTTTCAAAAATACAAAATGAGTTTATTTTAAAGAAGATTCCAAATACCAATTTTCACGTATGTAACATCTTCAGTTTTTAAGATTTAAGTATTCTCGTAAAAAGTATTCAAACTCTTTTTAACCTCTTTTCACCGCACCCGCTTTAAAACGAATTTCCGGGAACAAAAATTCACGTGTTTCCTTATTTTTAAAGGAGATTGCAAATACTAATGTTCACGTCTTTATACTGTTAGGTTTTTGAGATATAGATACTCATTCTAAAAACTCGCTCCCCTGTTCACCCCCTTAGCGGCGAAATATACAAAAATCCTCCCTTAGCATGCACCTACACCTTATAAATAAAGTTGTAGGGGATCCGCTGTCTGTAATTACTTTTGTTTTGCCAAATTTTCAAATATTTATCCGTTTTAGGTCAACTCAAGACCGAATCGGTGGTTTTTACTTTTCGTGTCTCTGTTTGTCTGTTCCACCATCACGTCGAAACGGCTGGATAGATCTCAACCAAACTTCATATTTAGAGTATACTCATCCCGGGGAAGGTTTCGATATGCATATCATTTTAAAATCTTAGAAAAGGTGGGGTTATGGGAAAACCACAACGGTTTTCCTCCATTTTCTCTTATACTATTGATTTTCTGTAAACTCTGTGGACCGTATGTGAAAGGTCTCTTCATTATAAACAACTTTCGTTATGTTCATAATTTACGTTACTCTTCAAATGACGGAGAAATTTGCTATTTTCTGCCGATACCATGCTCTGCATTGAGTGACCGACAGACCGACAACGAATATATGGGTTACCATGGCAACGTCTCTGATTGCTTGCCAGCAGGGAAGTAACGTATTACCATTTTCCTCATCATTCCTTTAAATTTGTGGTTGTTCCTTGGGTAGAAAGCAAGACAGTCGTCAATCGGCCATTCTGCAGGATATTGGTGGAATACCATTGGAGGATATAACCGTCCTCGAATAGCTTAAGTAATAACACAAATATTCATCTTCTTATCTGATTACCTAAGAATCCCTGCGCCTAAATTACTCTCCGATTACCGCTTTCTTACATCCATAACTCACACCAGCATAATTTATTGAGGAGCATTTGATTTTCCAATACATTCACTTGGTATTTACATATTTGTCGTCATCCGGATGTCCTCAGTTATAATCCATTTTCTATTAATTTTAACTTACTAAACTGTATTATTTTCTTCCTTAATTACCACGTATGTATGCCAGTGCTAATCCCGAATGCTGGACACTCTTTTCTTTGAGAAAATATTCTAAGCTATGCAAATGTATAACTTTTAGCCCAGGAAAATTCTGAAATATGGATGCAATTTTAACGACGGTGCAGACCTTCGGTTCGGGGTAATTGGTGGCTAATCAGTAAGTTGTATCACAAGTCAGAAAGCAAATGGCGTTTCATTTTGGAGAGATCTACAACTTTTGTCCTATGACTTTTCGTCGTATTTCTGTCCCTAATACGTTAAATACAGCTGTATTTCTCGATTTCAAGCTGATTTTGTACTTCTACACGTATATGTTATCATTTGGCACACTTATAGGAAAGGTAGAATCATGACATTCGGCACGCACATTGACATAACCATTGGCCATGTTGTAGCTAAATTTTATGATTCTAGCTGTCACATGAGTATCAAAAATATAAAGTAGTATGTGAAAACTGTACAAAATTTCACCCCATTCAATGACTCGAACTCAATCTAAACCATAAATATAGGAGATAGGAGAAGATGTCTTAGGACCAACCATGTAGAGCACTGAATGAGGCGTTTGATGGTGAAGTCCGTTTGTAGATACGTTGTACAGTTTCAATGCAGTAACTATCGAAATAAAGGTCTGCAATTCTAGAGTGTGTCTGTTATTGACAATTTTGGCGAAATTTCCGTACAGTTATCCGTTTCAGGTGTAATAATGACCATCTGCATATATTCAGTTTTGGTGTGTCTCTGTGTGTTTGTTTGTCTGTTTGTATATAACTTGGAAACTACTGGATATATTTCCATCAAACTAGATATTTAGAATCCACCTGTCCTTTGGTAGGTTTTAGGGCAAATAATGTTTCTAAATCCCTGAATTGACTGGGGGATTATACGAAACCGAAACCGTGATTTTGCATTCCCACAAGATATACACAACCAAACTTAATGTAAATTTATCTGCCTTAATGGAAATTAATTTCTAAGCCTTTTTCCTCATGTGCATCATTTCAATACGAGGATTAATAAGGGAGATATCATTAACGGACCGTTTTCCGGTACAAGTCCCACCGGACTTAACTCAAGAGCGGGTGCGTGTAAAGCGTAATTTTTACAACTTGAAAACAGTCATTTTAAAATGAAGAGGCGTTTAACACATAGTCTTCAGATTCATATAGGCCTATCATCAATAGTGTAAGAGAAAATTGAAAAAACTCTCTTCTGGTCTGCCTATAAACTCCCAGTCTTTTCAGTGATTTTAAAGTATTTGAAAATCGAAGCCTGCTCTAGATGAGTAGACTATAAATATGAAATTTGGTCGAGATATAATTAATGCTGTAAGAGAAAATAAAAATGTCTTCTGGTCTTCGTATAAACCAGCTATTTTTAAATATGTATATCAAAACCTGCACCTGAAGGGGTAGACTCGAATTATGAAGTTTGGTCGAGATATATTTCATTGTTTGAGAGAAAATTGAAAAAGACTCCTCTGGTCGTCAGTGATTTTCAAATGACATGCATATTATCGAAACAAGCAGACACGAAAGCTAAAAACTACTGATATCATCTTGAATTTACCTGAGACGGATATATCAAAATTTGGCGAAATAAATGACATTACAGACAACGGACCCCCTGGACTTTTATTCATAAGATAATTAAACATCCACGAATAAAGTAATATTTCTCACAAAACGAATAGTTTATTTCATCATTGGTCATGTGCTTATGCATATTACAGAGAATATTTAGTAAAAAATATGTGTGCGTATTGTGCATAAAAATCCGAGTTCCAGTAATTATACACCACCCTATGAGTTGAGCGACAGCACCGTGTTATACCGCTAGGTCGTGGCACAAACTTCAAACGGAGAGGAACACAATTTAAATCATAAAGCTTTCTTCAACTACAAGAGAAGTATTGCAATTGCAGTTTAACTTCATGTATTACAAATGTTAGGATAATACGAATTGTGGAATGTTCAGATTATTACTTAAGTAGTATTTCTTTGTGAAGTTACTTTATTAAAAATAGAAACACGGTAAATGTGGTATTAAACTCCAGTGCAGCAATATATTTCAGCTGTTAGAAAACTGGCGTCACATTTCAGTACATTTGTTTTCTATGTCAATACGCATGTTTAAATGAATAAAAATAATGTTACAATTTGATTTTCAAGCATAACTTTTATACCAGGCGGCCCGCGAGCGCCGTATACTTACAAAAGTCCCGCATTCAGTAGTGATTCATGGGATGCCTAATCGAAGGAGCAACAACGAGGTGAACAGTATTCGGATGTTGTGAAACAAATAGCAGTCATTTTACTGCACGCGTTCTACAACGGGGTGCATTTGTAAATACGCCAAAGACGCAGGAAAGAAAATGTATTAAGTTATAGAGGTGATGATATTCCGCTCGATAAAAAAGTTGTTTGTATGAAGCAAAAACTAATACATATTATTATAGCTTCAAAGATTAGAAAATGAAAGTATCACATTTGGATTAACCAGCACGTTTCCTTCTACAACTACTCGTAATTGATATGCTCAAAAACATGTCCCTGGTGGTGCAGGCGGTGCTTAATACGTCTCGTAGTGTCTGCATGGACACATCTCAACATTTGAGGTGTGACAGCAGCACAGGCCTCTCACAAATTCGTTATTGTAATTATTGTTCAGAATTCTCTGGTTCCGTTTCGTACGCTTTCGATTTGATATGTACACACAGAAAAATGTCCAGTGGGGTGATATCAGGCGATCGTGGTAGCTACTACTAGGATCCACCACGACTTGTACACCGTTGAGGATGTCGTACATTAAGATCTTGCAGCAAGGGAGTGAAACTTAAAAATCCGAAATGACGATATTAGTGACAAATTCATAGTCTTTGGAGTAGCCGAGATGAACTGTGACACTCTGAATACCGTTTAAGTCAAAGTTCGTTCCCACTCGGTATGGTAAACATATTATGACTTACTGTGAAGCTCGTGAGTCTGTGAGTGAAGAATATTTTTATTCAATTAAAATTCCTTTCTGCATCGCATGATATCACATATGAATGTGAAAGCATCACAAATCTTCTGTGTAAATTCATCTGCGATTTCAGATGTTTCACTATACAGCGTTTTGTTAATTGTTTTTAACAAGGATTTTTATTTGTTACTCGGCTAAACTTAACTAATATAAGGTTATAAACACTGGGAATTTCTGAAGATCTGCGTAATATTACTTCCCAACAAGCACGGGTATTCCCCCACCATACAGACGTACACTACATGTTTAACATATTGTACTGAATTGATTGCAGAGATTTTACTTTTTAACGTATACTGATTAGCCGTTGACAGAAAAGGGACAAGTAATTATTTAATACAATGGGTGCGTTCAAACTATGCACTTTTGCACTAAAATTTACAATACCGATGCATTTTCGTATTAACATTTAAAATACGCATTTCCTTCCTCGTCCCCACCGAATATGTATTTATAGGCCCATGCACTGTCAAACACCAGTGAAATATCCGAATATCTGTGAGAGTGTGGTTTACAGAGTACGACTATTTCGTTACTGTCTACCTAGAGAGATATACAAAAGAATGTAGATATCGCTTATAAATCCGAGCTGTTATAATGGTCGTGACTGTTAAGATGTTGTAGTGCTTTCCTAAGTAACGATGAAATAACGCATTCGCAAGTATATCTATCACTTATTGCAATTCACAAAAATAGAAAAAAGAGGCTCAAAAAGCAAAAACCATACCGTAATAATTAGCAAAATTACTTTCAATCTCAACTTGCATTTATTATCCGAGATGGCATCAATTCACAATCCTGCGGAGTAGAAAAGTAGACGTATGGGCACATAGAATACTACCACGGTGTACCCTACCTGTTTTGCAAGAGGCGACGAAAATGGGGTGACCCAGGGGACCTCAACATTTTTTTTTTTTTGCTAGTTGCTTTACGTCGCACCGACACGGATAGGTCTTATGGCGACGAAGCCGAGGACCTCAACTTGGGAGCAGTTTGGTTACTACAGCATCCCTAGCTGAGTATAACATTACTTTTACTTACCTCTTTGCTGTCATTTAGTTCAACTGACCTCCCTTAGTCAATTCTTGTTCTTTTCTGATCCGGTGTGTGCTATTTCGGAAGTGCATGATGTCTTTTAATTTAATGCCTTTCGTAGCCCTTTCCTCCTGTCTACCGATATATTCATTCTTCGAATGGTGGATCCTCTTGATGTTTCTTTTTTTGATCAGCGTTAAGATGGGACCGTTGACCAGTGTTGTATGTACTTCCCCTTAAAGCAATAACCACCACCACCACCACCACCACCACCACCACCACCACGACACCGAGCAGACTAGGCTTCTGCTTAACAGCTCTGCATTCGGGAGGTGGCATGTCCGGTCCCCATCGTTGGCTGTCTTGAGAATTGTTTTCCGTGGTTTTTGCATACTCTTGCACTAACGCAAATGCCACAACAGATCCTTTCATAGCCCATGGCTACCGTCCTCTCACCTTCTCTGCACCTCAAATCACCGCTTCAAATATCCTTGGCCTAAGAGAGGGCATAACTCTGTAGGATAAATTTTTAGTTGTTGTAGTAGTAGTATAATATCGTGTAGCTCTTGCTAGCCTGGTGGAGCTCTTGTAAAGCAGACCTTGCGACGACGTTAGACGGCGTCCGTCGTATATGGGCAATTGCATGTCATTGTGGTGTAGAATAGTATTGTATGTGGTGTATAAGTTGCAGGGATAATGTTGGGGTCAATACAAGAAAGCTAGTTGAATTAACCATTTAAGATTTAAATCCTCGAACCTGCTGGAAATTGAACCTGGAGTCCTCTAAACCGAAGGCGACTACTCTGACCATTCAGCCAAGGAGCTGAACAGTAGTAGTAGTAGTAGTAGTAGTAGTAGTAGCAGTAGTCGTAAGAACCATCTCGAGCTACAGAAGTAGAAGTAAGATAATATAGTACATTTTCGTCAAAATTGAGCAAACATTAGCTGTGAATATCGGAACACTGCATGAAAACTTGGATTTGAACATAATAAATATTCTACTCAAAGTAACCGTGTATTGATATTGATAACATTACTCTGCCTCATTCCTTCATATTACTGTTTCATCCATTCTTCATGTCAGCTACACTTCATAGAACAAAGGTATGACATAACACCAGTTCTAACATTGTTCAGCATCGCTTGCTCATTAACTGGTTTTCATGGATCATTACACGGAATGTTACGCTAGATAGCTCGCAAGAGTTAAAGCATTTCGTGTGTCAGTATCGTTTATCACGGATGACAGAATTCTGTTTCCCCTCACCCTGGGTTGCAAATGTGAACTTCCTAATCAGAGACAAGTAAAGTGATCAGTATTATATTACTACTGATGTCCTATAAGTCCCATGGACAGATTTCCTGGTCACGTGGCCCAAACGATAGAAGCACTTGCTTTAACGCCCAACGTTTGTGGGTTCAATCCCTGGCTATTCCGATTATATTTGAAGGTGCCGAAATACGCCATCCTCGTATCGGTAGATTTACCGAAACATACAAGAACTCCTGTGGACAAAATTCTAGCACTTTGGAGTCTTTGAAAACCGCAAAAGGAGTTAAAGAGACGTAAAACCAATAACATGATCATTTATTTCATTGTGCTCTGGTAGGACTAGCTACGTAATTGTACAGTAGAACGAATTTTTATCAATAGCATACGTTGGAGGGAGAACTCAGTTATTTTCTTGATATTCATCTGAGGGTCGGAATATAAAATATATCCACGCTGTCTCCTGAATGTTGTAAGAGGCAACTTATCTGACCCCTCCCCCCATGGGCTCTCAAAATAGGAGACTAATAATAATGTTCTGGCTTTACGTCCTACTAACTACTTTTAAGGCTTCCGGAGACGCCGAAGTGCAGGAATTTAGTCCAACAGGAGTTCTTTTACGTGCCAGTGAATCTACCAACACGAGGCTGACGTATTTGAGCACGTACAAATACCACCGGATTGAACCAGTACCGAACCTGCCAAGTTAGGGTTAGAAGGTCAGCGGTCGACTTAGGAGACTTTGGAGCACGTGTCTATAACTTATTGTCTCCTCTTAATTGCAAGTAGCTTTACGTCGCACCGACACAGATAGGTCTTATGGTGACGATGTGACAGAAAAGGGCTAGGAATGGGAAGGAATAGGCCGTGGCCTTAATTAAGGTACAGCCCCAGCATTTTCCTGGTGTGAAAATGGGAAACCACGGAAAACCATCTTCAGGGCTGCCAACTGTGGGGTTCGAACCCACTATCTCCCGAATACTGGATACTGACCGCACTTAAGCCACTGCAGCTATCCAGCTCGGTCCTCTTACTTGTATCAGGCACCTTATTTATATTTGTTTCCTATCCAATTTCACTAGGTCGGCTCTTGTTCACTTAAAATCCTGTTGAGATTAGGTATGTGTGGCCTTCACGCTCTTCGTAGCCCCTCCCTTTCTTTTCCCAATATCTTAGTTCTCCTGTTTAGTGTCAACAGGGATTGATCGCCTAGTTGTACTCTCTCGTAAGATAATGATCATCACTGTCATTTTTTCATGGATATTCAAATAGAAACATCTCTCACAATAAGTAACAAAGCGTAGTGATATTTTCCAGCGAAGTTTTCTCTACACAATAGTGGTATTACTGATACTGCCTAAAAGTATATAAAACTGTAGAGACTCAATATAATTAACACATTTCGACTTTCCACGAAATATCACATTCAAGCAAGGTCACAATTTCTTATGATCTTGTCTCTAAAGGAGCCGAGAACATCAAGATAAGTTCCATGTTCGATTTTTAAAAGATAAATTCACCGTTTTTGCGGATAACACCTTCAACCAAATATGATTGGAAATATAGAAATGAAACATACAGGTGTTTTCTCCGTGGTATTTTATCACTGGTTGCGGTCCCTTCTTTATCTGTAGCAACAACCGCTCTCCTAAAGCTCCGGCTGTATAAATCTCTCCCGGCACACTACGTCCATCTCATTTTCAGTCTATCCCTTGATCTCTTCCTAACTGGCCTACTCCATTTTGCCTTTACTGCTCCTCTGTCCTCTCATTTTTCAGACTGTCCTTAGTGACAATGACGTCATCTATCTCAAATCCTCATCTATTTTCCCCTCTGCCTTAAACCACAGATTTTTCTCTCACCACATTCACATCCCCTTATAACTGATACAACAGGAAACTTTCGTTATTATCTACCAAGTGTTTCGTAGCTTAGCTGTTCAATGTTCTAAATTATCCTTAACATTTTCATATAATTAATAATTAGCCTAGTAACTCGATGACGAATTTCTAAGAGAGTAGGATAAATCGACCACGTAAGGCTAGGGATGAAAATAACAGTACGCGGAATACGGCTGATTACCGAGTGAGTTGGTTACACCGTTTGGGTCACGTAGCTTTGAGCTTACGTTCGAGGGGTAGTTTGTTCAGCTCCCACCGTCGTAGCCCTAAAGATGATTTTCCGTGGGTTTCCATTTTCACACCAGGTACCTCAATTGAGGTGAGAACTTGAAACCTTAACAAGGAATTCAAGGTACTGTACATCAACCACAACTCACGGGAAATAAATTAAATAAAGGGCATGATAAAGGAAGGTAAAATCCATACCGTATTGGATCGTTTGCAATAAACGATTGTCAGCGTGTTTCACACACACCCTAAATTACGAGAGCGTTGGTTGGACGCAGACTGATACCATATTAGGGAAGAATAACTCGTTACTTTACATTAAGCTCGAAAGAGAAATAGGATATAATAATAATAATAATAATAATAATAATAATAATAATAATAATAATAATAATAATAATAATAATAATAATAATAGGCCTAATAATAATAAATTAAGACCACGACCGCTACCTATCCATTCCCCATCTGTACGTCACCAAAAACCTTGGATGTGTTAGTGCGACGTTGAACCAGCAGCAAGACAAAAGAGTTCTAAGGACCATGCTCAAGTGGTAATTAATAAAATTAATGATTTTTGCAATTTCGAGGTCTCGAACAAGCCAAACTTTGAAAAAAATGGGACATTTTATGCTTGACACCAAAATGCACCAGAATGTAAGGTGAATATACTACATTTTGACGTATACAAACAGTGCTATAGCAAACATTTTCACGGAAATAAACGAGGGGATGTTCCATTTTCTGACGTAGTCTTAGTCTATACTTTCGGAACTGTCCGTGGGTCGGTGAATATTAAAAGCACCTGAAAATTTTAAAATAGAAACCATTTCTGGGCGACATGTGCGACAAAAGCAATCAGTATCCCATTTCAAAGACGATGTACCAACGTATCTAGCAGCAAGTGTGTGTCATCGATATGACGTCACAGAATAAAGTGTCACCACTTGATGTACTAGATTCTCGCGTCTACCAGTTAGTGTGGTACTGGACTCTGGCATGCTAACACGTCGTGCAACGTCTCACTTGATTCGTCTTACACGGAATATTCGCGTAATTCCTGGTGTGTATTTATCCCATCGTTTGTTAATAGGCATAAATGATCGAACATATGACAGAAACGCAAGTTTTAGCTGACTCGTTCGTAATTCCGGTAAGAGGTAACAACTATTCAACCTGATGCAACATACCTTATCCAGTCTTTGCATGTGCTTTTTTAGTCAATGGAACAAGTTTGTGAGCGAGGTTTATTCTACAACATTGCTATTGGCGACCAGAGACACAGTGCTACCATAAATCTTCAAGCGCTTATCCACAATCTGCTCAGTGCCCCTCATATTCAATAACACAATTAATAATGCCTAAAATAAAGCTACATTTCCAGTTGAATGTGATGCTTTCGATGCTCCTGTCAATGTTAATTCGGACATTGAAAATCTGACTTGTTCATCTTCCAACTGTACCCATTCGTTTACATTTTGTGCTTAACAAATTATTCCATCGAGACCCACAAACATGTTCAAGGAAATATAAGGACTTAAAATTAGTAGAATAAACATTATTTATAGTTGATTTTCCTATCGTATTCACATGTATACGATGTAGTGTTTGATGAAAACAATAATCAGAATAAGAATAATGTGGAGATATCACGCAAACAGATCAAGGAAGCGTGTCAATACTCAGATGTTCCGAGGTAGGTACATACAAATAAGAATCTTAAACCAAGATTGATAACAAGTGTATTTTAAACCAGTAAAATACAAATAGGAAAAAGCAGGAGGACCGATAAGTTGCAAAGAGTGAATAACAGCACGCTGATTTTGATGTCTTAAAAGGCGAAAGAACACTGACCATAAAGAGCCACAAGAAGTTAGATAACACACCAGAATTAAACATCAAAAACACAGTTTAACAAAAGTGAACAAGTCATAAGACGTGAAAAAGAAAAGAACCCAATAGAATAAAAGGAAAGGAAGGATACAGACGGGAATGGGAAGGGAAGAATTCACCCGGCAAAGCAAGAACACGGAATACAGAGAGAACTATCACCACTTTTTTTTGCTATTTCCTTTACGTCGCACCGACACAGATAGCTCTTATGGCGACGATGGGACAGGAAAGGCTTAGGAGTGGGAAGGAAGCGGCCGTGGCCTTAATTAAGGTACAGTCCCAGCATTTGCCTGGTGTGAAATTGGGAAACCACGGAAAGCCATCTTCAGGGCTGCTGGCAGTGGGATTCGAACCCACTATCTCCTGTATGCAAGCTCACAGCTGAGCGACTTTAACCGCACGGCCAAATCGCTCGGTAACTATCACCACTTGATGAAAAAGTACATGACCTATTGACGGAAAATGATACTTAGAAAATTCCAACAGGAATTCATCACAATGTTTCAATTTCCAAAGTTTACATTTAGAAACGTTCAATCACAGCATTGCAGCCATTACACTGTGAGAGGGCAATATATTACCATCACTTGAGTAATAAGAGCCCTGGGCCACGGGAATCCAAGTCCCGGCAATTTTGAAAATCCTTTGCTCACCGAATATCTATCTGTGAATTTGAATAATAAAGATGAAAATAGTACGTGACCAGCACTTCCCCCCCCCCCTCACACACACACACACACACACACCTGGACTGAGGAATATGTGGAAGAGCCTCAGTTGATATAGGACGTGTGGAAGGTACTGGAAGTATGCACAATTTGTTCGAGAAAGTAAACAAGAGCTGACATAGTACTGACGCATTGATGACGCGGTGATAGGAAGCTTGCAACACCCTGTTGCATGACGACCAGCAGCGCGAGATCTTGGTGAACTGGAGCGATGTAAGAAGTCGACAAAAAAGGTAAAGGACGTAGAATCTTGAATGAAATTTTGGGGGAACGTTATAATAACCAACATTTAACTACGGTTATAAACACATATAATTTCAGATGTTACCGAACTTGCGTGGACCACAGAGGTGAAAGAAGGTGCGGACATGAATAGGTCGATATAAGACAATGAGAAGATTAACTTAACACTTAAAAATCAGGGATATATTTCTTTCTCTGCTTTCTTTCTCAAATTTTAAATTTTACACTTTGCTAAGAAAGCAACAATTTAGGTACAAAACTAGCTCGTTACCTCAGGTACAATGTTGGAAAAATCAGAATAATCAACAAATTGCCAATTAACAATGAGCTTAAGCTCCCAATTTACAAATGTCACTTGAGCACTACTGCTGCATTCATTCCATAATCAATAACCAACAATCAAGTATCTCCCAATTTCTTTTACACAATTAGTAAAGAGCACCTTTGGTCTACAAATTTATCTAGGAAACTAATATTACAACCTTCCAAAGGCACCATTCAACTTTTACGTTAATAGAAAGAGCGTCTTTGTTCTCTAAAATCCACACTTAGGAACCTATTTCCAGGAATGTCTAGGCCTATCAAAGGCACAACCTACATTTTACAAATTCAAGAAGGATTCCCTGTCTTATATGCTCAACAGTCTAAAGTCTTTACATAAAAGGAATGAAATAGAGTTTAACAGGCGTATCGAGTACCCATTCTACCAGGCCTTTGTGAAAAACAACCGGTTAAAGTTACTGGCCCAAAAATCAAAATGGTGAGGAGGCGGACACTTGCGCTCCTTGAAAATTGAAATGAAAAGCTTAAAACCCTATTTGGGCTTAGGGCCCGAAGTTACAGAGGCTAAGCCTATACTGCTGAGGTGACTACATGGAGAAAATATTTAAGTTACAGAGATCACAAACTGAAAAAGGTTACAAAATCATAGTCGGCTCAAGATCAAGTTGATAGGGAACACGAGAGGGTAGCTCACTCTCTATTCCCTGATTTCGGTTAAGTTCCTTTGGCTTGTTTGAAATTTACATTTTAGAAAATTAAAGTCACATTGTTAAAGATTGGAAACCTTCCTCTCGAGCTAGCTGTCACAGACTATCACTTATTTAAACCAAGACTGCCATTACCTTGAGCTGGTGGACTTCTCGGAGATGGACGAAGCGCCCGTGCCTCCTTTATAAACACACTCTATGTAGACTGCAACGATCAATAAGACAACCCGGTCCGAAAATGTGCCAGATTTTATACCCAAGAGGAAAGTTCCATAAAAATATGGGCTAAGACCTGACACACCTCCAATTCTTATTGGGTAATTACATAAATACCACTGCTGGCTGGATGAAAAACAAATATACACAATTTTCTATTGGGCACCATGTTAAGTTCGCGGGAAGAGCTAGAAGTGTTGTAAACTTCAACACACCAAAAAACAAAGAATAATCAATTCAGTTTAGAAACCTTAGAATACAAAATGACTTTACAATTTTAACAGTCAATCTTCACACCGGAGGGCATAACAGAAATTTATAATAGCGACATTCGTAGAGAAATGTCCAAACTTCTTGTATTGGTTGTTGCAAGTTTTAAATTTTAGATGACATTCTCCAAGGCGCTTCATTTAAATGAACGGTGTGGGGGCGGGGGGGTGTAGTACCTTCCGGTACAAGCGGAATGGGCAACTAAACTTGGTACAGTAAGTATTCATTACGGCTGATATTTCCATCGTATTTGATTTTATGTCATTAGCAGTCAGGTACTTCGTGAATGTTCCTTGTCAGTGAGTTCTTCACTTATACAGTAAAACAATTCAAATAGTTGACATTTGAGCAATCTGTGCTGCGAAGAAATGCTAAAATCTTCCTTTTGTAAAATGTCCCCAAATGTGGTCAATAGAAGTCTTTAATAATATTGAAAAATAATTCAGAATAATAGAACAGCTACCGAATGAATTGGCCGTGCTGTTAGGGTAATGCAGCTGTGAGATTGCATCCGGGAGATAGTAGGTTCGAATCCCACTATCGGCAGCCCTCAAGATGGTTTTCCATGGTTTCCCATTTTAACATCAGGAAAATGATGAGACTGTACCTTAATTAAGGCCACGGCCACTACCTTCCCAATTCTAACCCATGTCTATCCCTGCGTCGCCGAATATAAATAAATAAATAAAGCTGTGAGCTTGCATCCGGGAGATAGTAGGTTCGAATCCCACTATCGGCAGCCCTGAAAATGGTTTTCCGTGGTTTCCCATTTTCACACCAGGCAAATGCTGGGGCTGTACCTTAATTAAGGCCACGGCCGCTTCCTTCCAACTCCTAGGCCTTTCCTATCCCATCGTCGCCATAAGACCTATCTGTGTCGGCGCGACGTAAAGCCCCTAGCAAAAAAAATAAATAAATAAATAAATAAATAAATAAATAAATAAATAAATAAATAAATAAATAAATAAATACTAGGTCGGCTTGCGTGAATTCCAAAAAGTCCAGAACTACTATTATTGAGCGTCAAAAGGCTTATGTTTAGCGACTCGAATTTCAGGCGGCTGAGCGCCGTGAGGCGAGTTACAAGCTGATGGAGCACCAGTAAAACACCCGTGCCTGTCTCAGACTTGTCAAAAGAAAGAGGAAAAGCTCCAACGTTGCGCATGGAGACTCAGAACCCCTGTGGCGGGATTGAATCGTTGCGGCCCATAATAAACATATACTAATAACATAATTCCAATATTATAACTGAAAGTGTTTTTCTACGTACGACGACAGCAATGAAGTGGAAATTTTAAGTGAAGCAAATTTAAAGTTAGTTCACAGTCCAAAAAATGACACTGCTTTGTAATGCTATGTGAAAGTAACACATATCCTCACTAATCTGAGCAGTCTTCACCAAGAGGTTTCCATTGCTGAGCCAAAGCTGGTGTTCTTCAGCAACTCTGAAATATGACGCAATCCTTGCGAATGTTAAACTGTTCATCCTGTATGTATATCATGCATCACAGATATGTAATCCCTCTTTCATTACATACGGAAATATTTCGGCTGGAGAAACCCTAGTTATCAGTTTGTAGTCTTTCCGTGACAACTGAGTTGGCACATTACCACTTTTATTAATAGCAGTGGTACTGTATATGAAATTAAATGTCGTATGGTTTTTTACTGCCGTAAGTGTCCGAGGACAAGTTCGGCTCGCCAGGAGCAGATCTTTTGATTTGACTCTCATAGGAGACCTGTGCATCGTGATGAGAATGAAATGATGATGAAGACAATATATGCACCCAGCCCCTGTGCCAGCAAAATCAACCAACGTTGAAATTCCCGACCCTGCCGGGAATCGAACCGGGAACCCCTGTCACCAAAGGCCAGCACGCTAACAATTTAGCCATGGAGCCGGACAGTGGTACTGTAGTAGTAGTATTTATCCACTCACTGCATGTTTGCATGACTCTGTTTCTTATATTTATATATAGCTACTTTAATAATATTAAAATTAATACGAAAATGAAATTAATCTCGTAAGTAACTCTAGTAACTGATCCGATAACCCACGCAAATCCCATGCGAAGTGTATTCGTCTATGAAGCATGTATCTCACTTGCCTCTATGTTCACGTATCGACTCATATCAATTCATGAATCTTGCTTCCCTAACCAGTAAGGGAAGTACTGTATCACGTAAGACAATCGAAGTTGGGCATTTGGACAACTCTGAGCTGAACAGGAAATAAGTGGTCATCGTACTGCAAGTAAACTCCTGATCAGTGGTTGGCTGAGAGCAATGATACGGTCGCCAACGTCCCCTTTTGAATAAAACGCTACTCCTTACTTATTTACTTAGTCCACCGTTTTCTACACTTGCCCAGCCATGATTCAATTTCTACCCTCATGCTCATTCTACTGTATTATGAGATCCAATATATTTTAAAATGACTAGCTGTAGTACCAGGCGCTCTCCGGGTACTTCTCTGAATGTTTACCTTTTTGGATTTGTGTTACCTGTCAATTTGTGTGTGAAGTGAATTTTTGTAGATTTCTTTATTGTGCGTTTGATTGATATTTTACGAAGTATTTTGTAGTCTTAGAGTTATATTTATGTGTTTATTTCTAAGTATTAGCTTTATATTATATTGTTTTCGTCCAACGTTGTCTTTATTGCAGCTCTGATTGTCTGGGAAGTAGCTGATACTTTCAGGTAAATTTTACACATACGCGAGAGCGCATGCATTTACGTGTTACGCTATATATGTGATAGACACGATTCCAGATGTCACTGGGTCAGTCATCAAACAACCTTGCAACCCCAATAACTTTGGAGTCAGCACTAATATTCGTCATTTTTGACATTATCTCTCTCTCACCCCTTCTCACTCCCATGCCGATGGAGGCTGAACTTGGATTTAAAAGCCAACCATAGGGTCACAATTTATTCCTCTCAGCGATCCTGAAACCTATGGAATTGACACTAATATCGGTCGTTTTCAATTAGTTATTTTTACGTGTCACTACCTCCCTAGGGGTTGACTTACCCCAATAGTGTTTTATACAATAACTCATATGAGTACAATATTGAGTTTGGTTGGAAGCTCGCCTGGAATATATACATCCATAATCTCAGTCATTTTGGACATTTTTCTTTTTCACCCCTTCTTACTCCAATGCCAATGGGGCCGAACGTGGACTTAAACAGCATCCGTACCGAGCTCGATATCTGCAGTCGCTTAAGTGCGGCCAGTATCCAGTATTCGGGAGATAGTAGGTTCGAACCCCACTGTCGGCAGCCCTGAAAATGGTTTTCCGTGGTTTTCCATTTTCACACCAGGCAAATGCTGGGGCTGTACCTTAATTAAGGCCACGGCCGCTTCCTTCTCACTCCTAGCCCTTCCCTCTCATCGTCGCCATAAGACCTATCTGTGTCGGTGCGACGTAAAGCAACTGGCAAAAAAAATTTAAAAAAATAAACAGCATCCAGAGTGTCACTGTTCATCTCAGCGATCCTGAAAACTATGAATTCGACACCAATATTGATCGTTTTCGATTATTTGTACATGTCACCCTCTCCCCATCCATAGGAGTGTTTTACCACAACAGTATTTTTTTCAGATAGTAAGTTATATGCATACCAAGTTTGGTTGAGAGCTATACTGCAAGATAAACAAATTCATCCATAATCTCGGTGATTTTCGACATTTTCTTTTTCATCCTTTCTCATTCCCATGCCGTACGAGATGGATGTGGACTTAAATGACATCCGGAGTGTCACTATTCATTTCAGCGACTCCGAAATCTACGGCTTCGACACTAATATTGGTAGTTTTAGATTATTCTTACATATCACCCCTACCCAATCCCCTAGGGGTACTATTGGTATCTTATCCCGACAGTATTTTTTTTTCAGATACTAAGTCAAATGTGCACCAAGTTTGGTTAAAATTGTTCAGTGCGTTCCAGGGCTATGTTGAAACATACACACGCACAAACACATAGGCAATATTTGTTTTCAGGATTACTCAAAGTTGTTTGAACTTAGAGGTCTATCAATGCTGTATGGCTTACCTGCAGGTACTTCTGGAGAGAATAAAAGAGAATGAAGAATATCGGTCCGGTAGAACGGGCTGATGGACTGGTTAAAAGATCTCGACTCACCTCCACCTCATTCTGCTCACTTATTCCCAACATTTTGTCTCCGCACTCCGTTACGACTGTGGAAATACTGCCAGTTGTCAATATTTCTGTCAATTACATACATAACACCCAGAACCACGAGAAATAAATAATCTTGAAACAATATTTCCCAAGCAGGCAAGTGGCTGTGCGATGAATTTCCGTGGTTTCCCATTTTCGTTTTAATTTAGGCCACGGTCGACTCCTTGCCAGTCGTATCCCTTTCCTATCCCATCATCGCCAAAAATCTATTTGTGTCAGTACGAAGTAAATCAAATTGTAAAAAGGAAAATTATAAACCCAATATTGTTTTTTACAAGTTGCTTTTTTAACATCACGCCGACACAGATAGGTCTTATGCCGACGATGGGACAGTAAAGGGCTAGGAGATGGAAGGTAACAGACCTGTCCTTAATTAAGGTACAGCCAAAGGATTTGCCCGGTGTGAAAATGTGAATCACCGAGCTCGATAGCTGCAGTCGCTTAAGTGCGGCCAGTATCCAGTATTCGGGAGATACTAGGTTCGAACCCCACTGTCGGCAGCCCAGAAAATGGTTTTCCGTGGTTTCCCATTTTCACACCAGGCAAATGCTGGGGCTGTACCTTAATTAAGGCCACGGCCGCTTCCTTCCCACTCCTAGCCCTTCCCTGTCCCATCGTCGGCATAAGACCTATCTGCGTCGGTGCGACGTAAAGCAACTAGCAAAAAAAAAAAAAAAAAGAAAAAGAAAAGTGAATCCACGGAAAAGCATCTTAAGGGCTGCTGACAGTGAGGTTCTAGCCCACTCTCTCCCGAATACTGGATACTGGCCACACATAAACGACTGCAAATTCCAGCTCGGTCAAATATTGTTTGAAGTACAAAGAAAAACAATTAGAATACATTTGTCAGGACTTAAATTTTCTGCTAGATCGGTATAGTTATTTACAATACGTATGTTCTAAAAACATTCTCAGTTAATTTCAAACATGTGATCTCTTCTTCCTATAACTCCACTTAATATGCACCACAGTATTCTTGTTGCGGAAAAGTCGATCGCTGTCGGCAGTGGGAAATGCATAAACAAACAAAACCATTTACTTTATTTCACTAATTCACAATGCGAACTGGGATTTACTGCATGAATGAACATGAAACGAACGCCATTACGAACAGATAAAAAAAACACCTCCCATCGCGTGGTCACTATTGCCAACTTCGTTTAATCTAAAACGCTACCTTCTTAACTTCACTCACTATGCAGTGCTGTACAGCTACAGAGAAATTGAACGCTGTCAGTAGTGAGAAACGCACATAAATAATATTTAACTAATTCACATTGTGAACTGTGACGTCAGATTTGAACTCACTCAAATTTGAACAACTGTGTATGGCTGTTACGAACGGACGAACAAAACAGTTCCCACCCGAGTAATCACTATTGCTAACGCAATTTGCATATTAATTTAATTACTTAAATTTATAAACGAACATATCGAGTTGTGAGCACTTTCCATACTTCTCGAATGATACATTTCACATCATCATAGGTGCAGTAGATTTTACACAATTTTCCATAAACTACAAAAATTATAATCGTAGTTTCACCGGCGGAAACAGCTATATGATATTATTTTTAGAGAAGCACTGACCCGCAGCATATATATTATGAAGAGCGAGAATTCCTTGACAAATTGTCGCACAATATTGAACCTTAGTTGACCGAACCTTGCCGGCCAAAGTTCTAAGCTAAAATATTTCATATAGTGGTTTTCGTAAGCCCAACGACGAAATAATAATAATAATAATAATAATAATAATAATAATAATAATAATAATAATAATAATAATAATAATAATAATAATAATAATAATAATAATAATAATAATAACCAGTGGACCCGTGTTGCTCCACAGCATTCAGATAACACGTCTTGATATGCCTGTCGCAATCATAGTGTTTTACGCCGGCCGGGTCGGGGGATTTTAACCTTCATTGGTTAATTCCAATGGCCCGGGGGCTGGGTGTTTGTGCTGTCCCAAACATCCCTGCAAAGCACACACCACACATAACACTATCCTCCACCACAATAACACGCAGTTACTTACACATGGCAGATGCCGCCCACCCTCATCGGAGGGTCTGCCTTACAAGGGCTGCACTCAGCTAGAAATAGCCACACGAAATTATATTAAATTAACCTGCCCTTTCCAATAGTTTTATGAACATTTTATACCAGTAATGTAGTTTATAACACTTCTTTCCATACAATATTCTCTGTGCTTCGACTATTCGGTCATATCTGGATTTCATCGTCTTCAAACTATCTTGCTCGTGACTGGTTCGGTTTAGTAGACTACCCACTTTTTTGAAGAGTTTGTCCCTGCGCTTTATTAATGGTCATACAGAAGGCTAGTCTACTTGATACCTTCCCGTCTGTACGTACGTAGACTGTTTTCTCTTAGCAGCAACGTTCTGCCATCTGTTGAGTATATTCAGAAGCTGGCGAAGGTCAGAGAATCAAAGAGTATCTAGCAGAGGTAAGGTAAGGAGAGGGTTATTCTGCCCGAAGGCAGGCCCGAACCTCCGCAGAGGTGTTCCTGAGCCGGAGTTTACGTGCGGTAGGGTGGCCAGTTCCTTTCCGCTCCTCCATTCCCTTACCCCCCACCAACAGCGCGTGGCAACCCATCCAACTCCTCACCACGCCCAATGTTGCTTAACTTCGGAGATCTCACGGGATCCGGTGTTTCAACACGGCTACGGCCTTTGGCATCTAGCAGAGAATAGTATTCTTAAAAACATCACAGGAAGTGTACACTCTCTGCCTTCACAGGTAGTAACCAAACATGGCTGGACACAATGACATTACTAAGGATGAAACTCGCATACATCAGAATATTAATTAAAGTATTAGTCGCTTAGCAACCCGCTGAGTACGGAATGAATTGCGGATTAGGGTAAGCCTTCGCCTGCAATTATTGGAATGATCATTTAATGACTTGATTTTATGTTTATTCAAAGTTGGCTGAACTTAGAGACCTATCAATGTCTTATGATACACCGGCAGGTAATTCTGGAGAGAATAAAACATAAGCGAAGCAAATCGGTCCAGTAGTACGGACGGGCTTATTTGCCAAGGCTGTTTTTAGTAAACTCTTTTAATAGATAGATAATTGACGGCATTCTAATCAAGAATCAACGAGATGGAAATGGCCTACCACGTCATCATACATATCTATAACAAACGGTCAATATCGTTCAATTCCAAGCTTAGACATTAATGTACAGTAATTCGACCTGAAGCTCTATATGCAGCCGAATGCCTCTTAAAAAATAAGAAAGGTCTGGCTGGACAACTAGTACCCAATGAAAAGAAGATTTTAACGATGATCTTCGGCCTAACAAAGGAAAATAGAGAATATAGGAGAAGGTAAAATCATGAACTATATCTACATATGGAGAAAATAATAGACACTATTAGGAAAAGAAGGATTTCTTTCTATGGTCACTTAACACGAATGTTATCCTACTTTCAGAATAAGAAAACTTAAGGTGTCTGGTTCACACTGAAGTGGAAAAGGATCTACAAGAACTGGGGATCTTACGTGACGACATCTTGCAGCGTGACCCTTTAAGGAAGATATTTGAAGGTATACAGAAATGTTTAACAATGCCTAAATTGAAGACAGGCAAGACGTGGACCGAAGAACGGAAGGAAGCTCACCGAACAAGGATGCGGGAGTACTGGGCGAGTGTTAAGAAGGCTCAGGATAGAAAACGGTTGAAATAGCTGGCCGAAACGAAAGAAGAATAACAGAAGAAATTGACGGCAAATACTCCGTATGAAGAAACGGTGCTGTAGGGTAGAAAAATAAACAACAATGACTGGGGCAAGCGAGGGCAGTGCTTAAATTCATTGTTTTCAACTCGGATGATTTAAGGTTGAGTCGTAGTAATTGAGAGGTAAAAATGTTCCTACTGCCAATTTAGGTCCAACATCCAGAACGAGCCAGGTTAATTCCAGGAACTGGAAAATTATTATTATTATTATTATTATTATTATTATTATTATTATTATTATTATTATTATTATTATTATTCCCGGTCTAGAAAGCCAAAAATAACTGTCGAGACGATTCGTCGTGCTGACTACACGACACCTCGCAATCTGCAGGCCTTCGGGCTGAGCAGCGGTCGCTTGATAGGCGAAGGACCTTCAAGGGCTGCAATGCCATGGGGTAGTTGGTTAATTATTATTATTATTATTATTGTTATTATTATACCGGGCGAGTTGGCCGTGCGCGTAGAGGCGCGCGGCTGTGAGCTTGCATCCGGGAGATAGTAGGTTCGAATCCCACTATCGGCAGCCCTGAAAATGGTTTTCCGTGGTTTTCCATTTTCACCCCAGGCAAATGCTGGGGCTGTACCTTAATTAAGGCCACGGCTGCTTCCTTCCAACTCCTAGCCCTTTCCTCTCCCATCGTCGCCATAAGACCTATCTGTGTCGGTGCGACGTAAAGCCCCTAGCAAAAAATTATTATTATTATTATTATTATTATTATTATTATTATTATTATTATTATGCCATTATTTAGGCCTCTCTCTTAAGTTTTAAGTACCGCCTTATCACTGACTGTGGTGCTATCCACTAAAAACTCTTCCAACTATTCCATGTTCATGAAGTTGGTTAGATTTCTATAGCGGCGACTTTCTAGTGCTACCCATTGTTATGTACTGTACTGTACCGTAACTAACTTGTGGAGAATGTTTATGTTTGGAGGTCACTGATCACTTTTCAGTAGTTTACTTGTTATTTTAGAGTTATCACCACTGTTCTAAGATGTATCCACAAATCAGAATCAGAATCTGCCTTGTGAAATTAGTTTCCATCAATGAGAAAACACATTGCGTGATTGTTCTAGACCTGTCAGCCAGCCTCATGATAAATACTGTGAATTTTAGACCTAATATTTTCAATCTTCATCGAGATAGTAAGAGAGTGCTACGTAACTGAGGAAGTCTTCCTCGGGAGATGTAAAAGCTGGTGGCATAAGGTAAAGGCAGAAAATTTAAACGAACAATGTGAAGTTGAACTTCGTGTAATAAAGGAAAAATTCCAGCGTTCCCCTTAGCATGCAACAGTTAGATCGACCTCCGTTTACTTGGACTTTAATTTAGTGTGGGTTTCTCTTTTGATTTAAAATCAACATGTCGGTTTTCTAGCAGTCTACGGACTTAACGAAATAAATCCTAGTGGAGATTTTCTGGAAATGTAAGTATGCACGAGTGTGTACCCTCGTTCCCCTCCTTCACTTTGTTTTCTAGTGACTGTTTTAAAATCTAAATTTTTCTACCCCCATTTCGGTCTTTAATTGTTATCCCTTAGTCACTTAGCAGTATGGATTATCAACTGCGTCATCGGGCCTTATGCCCTGTTAGGTGTTTCCTTTTGTATTGTACTAAGAGCGCTTGAGGCTTTTCTGCGTCCTCTTTCATTTTTTAACTATCGGCCTTTCCCTTTAACCTTGGTTTATTTTCCTGGCCATGTAGTGCGGGCTTCGGGTCCTGTAGAACTTTCTGGATCTTTCGATTTGCCCTTTGAATTAGGCTTCCCCTATTATATAAAGGTAGCGAGTGTAATAGCTGCTTAAGCTTTTAAAAAGTATATTCTGCTTCAAGTATTTAGAGGTGTTTGACACTAAAAAGAACATAATTTCGTAGCCCATAAAGGACGTTTTTAATATGTACATTGTAAGTTGTGATTCAGAGTTCGAGACCCTTCCGAGTTAACTTTATCCTGTAAGCTTCGGCTCCAGTTTGAACTTTACCTAGATTTTAACGGCTAGCCTATCTCCGAAACTTGTAAGCTGGCGAGATTTAGTGTTTAAAGTGCACTATGTCTTCTGGTGTGGGCTAGAACAAATTTGTTACCTTCATTGATCTGTTTTAGTCCCATCCTTGGCTTTGACGGTATGAAAGTGACTGGGGTATGAACTATGCTATTAAAGTAATTCCTTACGCAGCCGGTCCCTGTTATGAATGGTGTCAAAATATCGCTAGTAGGGTTCGTTAGTGCATGCATATCAGTGGGCTTGGCAGACTGGTATGTAACAGCAACTTCTGGCTCAGTGAGGAAGTACGGGATACTACCTCACTCCCCATTTCCTTAATACGTGGATTGGTCTGCGATTCACTGGCTGACTTGTACTAAATTGGAGTCCTTCATCACGGATTATAAATTAACAAAGCTGATAAGTTTCCCTGTATTTGTTGTTAATGTTAAATAGTTACTGTTTATTGGTAAAGAAATGAAAATTTTCAGTAGGTTTTGTTATCAAAACTTAAACTTTGGTTCATGCTTTGACCAGGTTTGTCCCCTCACGCTCCTTTATCCCTCCGCTCCGCGGAAATCTCTTTAACAATTATTATTATTATTATTATTATTATTATTATTATTATTATTATTATTAATAGTAGTTTCAATAATAATAAGTTTGGATGTTAAAATATTACCAGTGTTCCATTGGTGAATTCCGAGAACCACTTTCATAAAGCGATGTGTTACAACATTAAATCCGCTAAAAGCAGTCGAATGAACGTCACCTTTAATGAATACACATTGGATTAACTTTTCCATATCGGCACATTGTAAATCAATACAAAATGCATTGTCCATTTCTCATAGTTTGCTTGTGTGAACTCGCCACCGGCGAGCAAAAAGCGGACCACATCGATGATTAATTAATGTTACCCCCCGGTCAACCACACACTAAATTGTTCAGTTCACAGATCATCGGCTATTGGGTGGTGGGTGTTAGTAGGGGGTAGAGGATCCTAAACGTTAAGTTAAATAATTATAAGGGTTGTTCAACTGAAATTGCGCCATCCTACTTCGTGTGCTCTCTCTCTCTATATTTAGACTTTACATACCTTTCCTCGTCTATTCTGCATATGTTTCGACGGGTATTCCTTCACTCACTCCTGCTGAAACTTGACTGGCCGCCATATTGGATGTTCATCTGTTTCCTTCGTTTACGTACTACGCCATCTGCCGAGCTGTTTTCCATGCTCGTACCTTCTCGAATCATCTTACTACCTATATACTCTCGCTACCATGCCTGTTTCGGCAGGTAGAATCGAGACTATAATGAGCACATTGGACCTGGTCGCGGCATGAAAGCCTTCCCTGCCCCATCAATCTGCAGCAGTATTTTGAGGTGAGAGGCATAGAGACTATTTTAACTTCATTTTAACTTCATTTCTAAGGGTACCTTGGTGGGAGTTGGGGTGTGACCTGCGCGATGTGGATAGTTAATAAGACTTTGAGCAAAACTCAACATTATCTCTGCCAGTCTATTTCACGGAAACTGAATCAGCGCCTTCAATAACCTCTTTACCTACATTCCTGACGTACATTTTGTGTGGTGATTTCCTGGCCCTTTTTAAATTGTAGGTTATACAAGTGTTGTGTTATGTTTTCTCTTTTCATTTATCATCGTTACACACACCTGTATTATTAATTAGGTTACTAGCACCACCATTGATTGTCAATATGTATTATGATCCCTTACATCTTTTCGTGTATCACAACATCACACACACTTGTATTATTAAGCAGGTTGTTACCACTACCATTGGTTCCGAATTTAACTATGATATGCATTGCTGTTATAGTTGTAAAGTTTATTATATTATCCTGTAAGCTTTAGACAGGGACTATCTTTTCTCGATCTTGGTACTCCTACCCATTTTATGAGAGATGTTATTTATCATCAGTTGTGTCTTGGCAATCAATGTATGAAAACTGTAAATGTTGAATAAATTTTATACAGATTTTACAATCCACTTTATTTTACGTTCCTCCTTCAGGTTACCGTTAAAAATTTTTATTATCAAATTGTTGTTGCTTGATCATAAATTGTTATATTTTCCACTGGTTCGAAAGGGGGAAAATATGCATACATGTTATCTTAAATTATATTATCTCATTCTTGCCTTTACATTCATTCGGTCCTAACGGTCCTCTTTCATAGTATTGAACCCGTCTTATTTTCCGTGTCATTTCCACTGCGTATATATATACTCGTAATTCACTGGGATTCTACTGAATTCTCCGTTGAGCTAATAACCTTACTTTTATTACACCCATGTCACCCTTAAGGTGATGTTACAAAATATAGGGTGGTCCTTAGAAAATTAAACTGTATACAATAGACAGCATACACTCTATCAAAACGACAGAATACTCCTTATAGTTTGAAAGAGTATACTGTTAACCATCCTCAACTTCCAGGCACCTGTCCTAACACTGAATAAGTTCCTCTATATCCTCCACAATAAATGACGCCTGTTGCCGGTTGATCCACGCTTCCATAGCATCAGGAACCACTTGATCGGTGTTGAAATCGCTTATTATTCTAGACTTTCTTCATCAGACCAAAGACGTGACTATCTCATGTTGGGTATAAGGTGGGATTCGCAAGGCCCCTAGCAAAGGCAGTGCAGACTGTCCATTCTTGTGTTTTGGTAGCGATCTGATGTGCACTATAAAGCACAAGAACACTCTGTGACAGTTTTCCTGCTCAAAGCACCTCCCTTTAAGAGTAATAACAGAAACATGCCACGTTGTACTCATTTGAACGTAAGCACTAAATCCGATTGTTCCTTCAGTATTTCCCTCTACTTAACGGACGCGTGTCTCAGACTGACCTCGTTTTGATCTGATGTATCAAACACCAAAAACCGAGGTTCGGGTCACGCAGCTATCAGCTTGCATTCGGGAGGTAGTGGGTTAGAACCCCAATATCGGCAGCCCTGAAGATGATTTTATGTGGTTTCTCATTTTCACACCGGGAAAAATCTTAGGCTGTACCTTATTCCACGGTCAAATCCTTCCCACTCCAAGCCCTTCCTTATCCCACCGTCACTATAAGACCAACCTCTATTGATGCAACGTAAAGAAAAGAACACCAAATCATGCAGAGCGGCCACCTCCTGGATTCACCATCACTTATTTGTAGTGTTGCCAGCTCTTTCTATATGTCAGTGGAACAGCTTAAGAAATAATATCCTAGGGCTGTTGCTGTAGAAATTTAGCGCTGTTTAACTCAGAAGTAGAAATGAAATGAAATTGCGTATGGCTTTTAGTGCCGGGAGTGTCCGAGGACATGTTCGGCTCGCCAGGTGCAGGTCTTTTGATTTGACTCCCGTAGGCGACCTGCGCGTCATGATGATGAAATGATGATGAAGACAACACATACACCCAGCCCCCGTGCCAGAGAAATTAACCAATGATGGTTAAAATCCCCGACCCTCCCTGGAATCGAACCCGGGACCCCTGTGACCAAAGGCCAGCATGCTAACCGTTTAGCCATGGAGCCGGACATCAGAAATAGAAAAACGAGAGACCACCATGTTGTCAGTATTTTCAAAACAGACTACAAATTCACCCATCAATCATATAAGTGCATATTTGCCCCATATTTTACCTCCTGAATTCAAATTTTGTCTTCATATTATGACCTTCCCTACTTTTAAATGTTTAAAGGTTCCATTCAACTTTATTCATCCACTAATACTGACAATTCGGAAAATCCCGCTTAGTCTAACAGCACGTCTCCTTTCTCCCAAGTCTTTCAATCCCAAAGTTGGCAACATTTTCATAAAACTACCCATTTCTTCGTAAATCACCCGTAAGAAATCGTGCTGCATTCTTTCGGATCTTACACAGTTCTCGTAAACCAGTACAGTGGAACCATACTCTAACTGGTGTATGACCAGAAACTTGTACGTCCTGTCCTTTACATTCGTTTTTTTTTTTTTTTTGCTTTACAGATAGGTCTTACGGCGATGATGGGAGAGGGAAGGGCTAGGAGTGGGAAGGGAGCGGCCGTGGCCCTAATTAAGGTACAGCCCCCGCATTTGCCTGGTGTGAAAATGGGAAACCACGGAAAACCATTTTCAGGGCTGCCGACAGTGGGATTCGAACCTACTATCTCCCGAATACTGGATACTGGCCGCAATTAAGCGACTGCAGCTATCGAGCTCGGTCTTTACATTCTTACCACAGCCCCTAAATACTCTCATAACCATATGACGAGATTTTTGACCTTCACTTACAAACCATGTTTATGTAATTTCGCCAATGAAGATCTGCTGCCGAAATTGGTTCCAGATGTACTTCAACATCCATAGAGGAGACCTTCTGTGTTGATTTGGGAAGCGTGTGATAAGAAGTGAGCCGGCTCATCTCAGGGAAAGGAAAGAGAAAAAGGAAATAAAGATGACAACAGGAATTAGAAGAATAGAAACACAGAATAAACACGAAAGGAGAAAAAGAACCCCACGGATCGATATAAGTAATGGAAGGTAACAAACATGTGACAAATTAAGTCATATGTAGAAACAGGGGCGCGTAGCGGGTTAAACACAATGACAGTCCAGCATCGGAAAAAAATATGAAAAAACAAAGGGACAAGGAAAATCTCCACATCATCATCATACACTTCCATATCT
This sequence comes from Anabrus simplex, assembly GCF_040414725.1. Lineage (NCBI taxonomy): Eukaryota > Metazoa > Arthropoda > Insecta > Orthoptera > Tettigoniidae > Anabrus > Anabrus simplex. The sequence goes on along the minus strand of NC_090265.1, from coordinate 1,155,181,214 downwards.
TCTTCATAGACTGTTATGTCTTTCAGCGTTCAATAAACTCTGTGTGAACAAACGGAGCGCCTCCAAAATCCTCTATTAGCAACTCACCCTGTAGCCTCGGTTAGTTCCACAAAACTTTATCTTTAAATCGTTAGAAGCTTAAGTAGCCCAAGTCCCTCTCTACATCTCTTATCGTCCATGGTAACCTATATTCCTCCGTTTTACTCACTACCAAAGCCTGTTCATGCGCACAGCTTCATCCACCGAGTTCAGTAGCCTTTGTGTTGTCATTGTGTGTTCTCCCATCAATGTTCTCATCTTACTTTCCAGCACTACTTTCTTATCCGTCAACTTATCAAAAATATGTTCTGAGTTTACTCATCTTGCAATCCCAAACTTAAAATTGGCCTGGAAACATTGCGATATAAGGAAATTCCGTCTTCAAACAGACTTCTTTCTTGATGTGAATACATGCATTCCTTCGATCCGAGGTATCGGAAGTAGTATGAAAACGACACACGGCATCTTTCGACACGCCAGGGTGAATGCTTGTATCTCAGAAACTATACAACTTACAGCTATGTGATACACACCATCGTATTGAGGACGTAATTATTCATAACATCATCATCATCACCATCATCTGTTTACCCTCCAGGGTCGGCTTTTCCCTCGGACACAGCGAGGGATCCCACCTCTACCGCCTCAAGGGCAGTGTCCTGGAGCTTCAGACTCTTGGTCGGGGATACAACTGGGGAGAATGACCAGTACCTCGCCCAGGCGGCCTCACCTGCTATGCTGAACAGGGGCCTTGTGGAGGGATGGGAAGATTGGAAGGGATAGGCAAGGAAGAGGGAAGGAAGCGGCCGTGGCCTGATGTTAGGTACCATCCCGGCATTCGCCTGGAGGAGAAGTGTGAAACCACGGAAAACCACTTCCAGGATGGCTGAGGTGGGAATCGAACCCACCTCTACTCAGTTGACCTCCCGAGGCTGAGTGGACCCCGTTCCAGCCCTCATACCACTTTTCAAATTTCGTGGCAGAGCCGGGAATCGAACCCGGGCCTCCGGGGGTGGCAGCTAATCACGCAAACCACTACACCACAGAGGCGGACTTATTCATAACATAAAAATAATATCTGCTGATGACGTCGTCGCAGCACAGCGAGGGTAAACAGAATGACTCCGATTGCAGCATCGTTTCGTTTTAATATCGGCTGTAACTTCCGAACGAGAAGACGTCTTTCAATAATCGAGGTGATATCGGAATAGTGATAAGGAGTTATTTATGATGTACAGTGGCATATGAAAAAAGGGAAAGGTGAACGTGTAAATTGAAATTTGGTGACAGAATTTCAAAATGTCCCGGATTGTCGCTTAAGATGTTACGACGAAATTAATAAAAGGGAATATAAATTTTATAGAACATTGCGAAAAATCTATTAGTGTACCTAAAAGCAATGCTCAACGTCATAGAGAATGCAGATTCCACTTACAGCCGGCTTGTCAGAGAGAACAAGACGCGTAAGGTGCAGGTAAGTGCGGTGTTTCTGCGTATTTTGTGTCTGATATCGACATTAAAATGCTTCCTGATGTACAATAGCAACATATCGATACGCTTCGTTCGCCTAAAGGTAATGCATAACGTTTGGAGAGTATAGGGTAGGGCCTACGTCTGAAAACTAAGCGTAAGAGTGAGCGTAGTACTAAGCTCTTAGCTGACGAGGGCGCTTCTACGGCGGTGATGGATATCGACGATAATGATCAAACTGCTAGCATGGAACCTTCAAATGACTTCACGGTGAACAAATAACCTTTGATTCAGACTGATAAATAGTAGAATTCCTAATATTTTAAATTGTTTTTAATCAGTTTTCTTGACAGTGAAACTACAGGTCCAGGTGGCACTTCAAGTCCGTTACCACGGGAAACATGAAGACGACATTGCTTCGAGCCATCGAAGGAGACCCACGCGGAACTTTTGGCGCGGAACTATTTCCGTAGCAATTGAGCTCTACGAAAAATTAGAAGCTGGAAATGTCTAGGATTGAAAAGGATACTTTAATAAGATCACCAGTGAAATTTCATGTCTGACACTTCAGCAGAAGAAGAATTTCTAGAAATGCGCACCAAGCCGAAACGACAACAGCAGGACAGAAAATAGTGAAACTAACACCGTGCAGTTTACATGCCAAATATCAGGCAACTAAAAATATTTCAATACTAGATTCTTGATAGCCAGATATTTTCATGCTGGTTGAATATCATTTTTGTACGAAAAGTTCCGAATGAAGAAATTGTCCCGTAGCTAATGTTACATCGACAGAGAATCCTAGAGGGGGTAGCCGAACCAAAAAATTCCAGGGAGTCCATGTTGATTTTCATGAGTGTTCCAAAGGATTCTGAACGCGAAACCACACATTTCAGTGCACAGACAGCAAGGCCGATTGGGACTTATATTTTGATTGACGTGGACGGTAAAAGGCTATAGCCACGACATGAATTGAAACAAGTTTTAGACTGTGAAGACAATGTAGGACTTTAACTCCACGGAGTTACCAATAACATAACATTATTGTATCTTTAAATAATGGAAGTTCAGTTACGACCATTCCTAATGAGGGAGTAGATACATTCAACTTTGATCTTACTACATTCAAAGTCAATTTACTCAACTCAACGCATGTTAAATGGTTAGGTCTCTTGAAAGATTTCGCTTTTAGTCATAAAATAATTTTCTTTCATTTAACGGTTTAACACTGCTGCGGATAGCTAGAGCAAAGACACTATCAACAGGTGCTCGTTTAGGCAGAACATTACGCTGCAAAAACCTGTCGAAAGTTCAATAAACGCTATTGTTACAAAACAACAGCAGGAGAAAACAGGAGGACTATATCTCACATGTGGACTTGGCCCTATTTCACAGCCGGATAACCTTCCTGACATCAACCCTATGTGGATGGATATATTCACTATTGCGTGTTTCTGTGGTATTTGTGTGTATACGACGAGCTATGTTAAGTAAGAAAACCCAGTCCCTGAGCGAGAGCAATTAATCAGACGCAACTAAAATCCCCGATCCAGCCGAGAATCAAACCAGGAACCCTCTGAATCGGAGGCCACGACATTGAAAATTCAACCAATGAGTCGGACAGATTTGATAACCAAAATCCAGGTGAAGGAAGTCCAGTTCACTGAACAGTTGACCGAAAGGCAAGAACGAGACTAAGGAAAATCTAAAACAAGAAGCCTAAGTAGAAACGTATTTAGACGAGCTAGAATACAGAATTAACTCCATTAAAACCTAAGTATCTTACACATAGACAGACATATCTAAACTTAATGTCGTAAAGTGCATACAACCGGGCGAGTTGGCCGTGCAGTTACGGGCGCGCAGCTGTGATCTTGCATCTGAGAGATAGTGGGTTTGAACTCCACTGTCGGCAACCTTGAAGATGGTTTTCTGCGGTTTCCCATTTTAATATCAGGCAAATTCTGGGGCTGTACCTTAATTAAGGCCAGGGCCTCTTGCTCCTACTCCTAGGCCTTTCCTATCTCATCGTCGCCATAAGACCTACCTGTGTCGGTGGAACGTAAAGCAAATAATAATAATAATAGTAAAAGTGCATAAAATTATCAGTATATCTCTAACGCATGAAGATGCGGAAGTAACCTGGATGGTTTGCTAGAAATAGGCCTATAACTTACTAAGGCCTTCTTTCATATCCGATATATACAACATACAGTAGAATGCACTGATATACCTATCTTCAGAGATCGAAATTGCGTCCTCGAACTGAAAGTGGCACTCGGAAGCCGATACCACGCTGCCATTATTAATTAATATATACGATAAACTTCCCCTTGCAAAGCCACATCTCTGGTCTGTGTTTAATTTATTGCTTTGGTTCAATTTGGAAGTGTGGAGCTCATCGAAATGTCCGAACACTGCAGGAGTTCGTGCCACTTGTTAAAATAGACGAGCTGTTAGGCACAAAGTAAAATGAGAGGATGCGACTGTTTGTCGTCGTCACGCCACGCCACTTGAGCGTCCAGAGACAGAACATGAAACAGCCCCTGGAGACCGGGAGGAAATGGAGAATCCACAGTAATTGTGTTGGTCAGTCCTCGGGGAAGCATTAATGACAATTGGTTACACTTCCTGCTCGAGTGAATGCTTTTTTTATCAGACGAGGGACGCTTGTTGTCCACTCACAGTACACGCATCACTTACTAATGAGCCACTGACAGAGATGTCAAAGACGCAAATGACTAAACATGGCTGGAATGGAAAGGAAAATCAGAGGAGGCTTCATTCTTGAAGAATCTTCTAAAGTTGAGACTGTAATATGATTAAAATCTCTCCTTCAGCTGTTCAGTCCTTTGCCAAGATTACTTCGACAGCAATTCTCACTATCGTTCCTCACCGATCTTTACCACATTTGCTCTTGGATATTCTAGGCGATATCTTCATGTACAGCACTAGAGAAACTCTACCAACTCGTAAACGTCAGTGAAGCAATTAATTAGTCGTTAAACTTCTCTTCCCATACACTGTTAACTGAACAAGATCGGCAAAGCTGTAAAACCCGAGAGAGGGAGGGAGAGCACCAACATCAGCATGATCTTACACGTAGAAAGATCGCTTTACAGTAAGTGTTTCTTCATCACCATCTGAATCAGTTTATCGACTACGCCTATACTGAGAAAACGTTATTGGAACTTCAAGATCGTCTTTTCCTTTTTTTGAAAAGGCAGCAATTTAACACTGTATCAACCTTACGAAGTTGATAATTTGATATTATGGATGCTTGAGGTCACCTGAAATTCAAAAGAGATGAAAATGAAACGTATTTCTCTGTCAAAATGTACTGTATTCTATAAACTTTTATTTAGGATTTAAAAATGAGCTCTTGACTTAGCGTATTTAGAATGACACTAAATAGGATCTAGTGATAACAGCTATTAATACCAAAATGTTGGCGAGCCAACAATCCATAATTTACAAATTTTAAAATATGTAATGATGGCAAATAACGAACTTCATGTTAGGGGTTAGTGGGTTCGAATCCCACTGTCGGATGTCCTGAAGGTGATTTTCTGTTGTTTCCCATTTTTACACCAGGCAAATGCTGGGGCTCTACCTTAATTAAGGCCACGGCCGCTTCCTTCCCACTCCTAGGCCTTTCCTGTCCCATCGTCGCCAATAAGACCTATCTGTGTTGGTGCGACGTAAAGCAAATAGCAAAAAAATGAAACGAAAAAACAAGAGCACCACTGCTCCCTTCAATAAATCCACAAGGAAACTGAGCTCCAGCATTACTACATTTACAAGGAGCGTCTTTGCTCCACAGTTTCTCTCTAGGAGTCTATTCTCCGAAATTTAAAAGAGCTAGACATCTCAAAGGTGCACTAACCATTTTACCAAAAAAAAAAAAAAAAAAAAAAAGAGTTTTCACTGTCTTATATGCTCAACAGTCGAATTTATATAGAAAATAGAATAATAGTTGTTAACGTAAACGGGGGTAATAAGTACCCATTCCCTGGAAAAACCCACAATTACCATTGGATAATCCAATACATATCAAACATTCCTGATTGGTGGATTAAATAAATGTACAAAATTCCCTATTGGCTATAATTTTAAGCGGGCGGGAAGAGACAGAAGTGCTGATAACCTTAGAATACCAAAAACAATCTACAAACAATTCAATTTAGGAAACCTTTACACACAAAATTACTTTGAAAATCGATTGATCATCCTCGCACTAGAAGGCGCGCATAAGTTGATAGTAGAGACACCTGTCGATAAATGTTCAATCTTCTTCGGAAATGAGTTTCATTGTTCATTTTATAGATGGACTTCTAAAAGGCGCTTAATTTAAATGCGCGGAACGGGTTTACCTCCGGTACAATAATAATAATAATAATAATAATAATAATAATAATAATAATAATAATAATAATAATAATAATAATAATAATAATAATGTTAATAATAATAACAAGAAGAAGAAAAGTGCGATATTAAACCATTTGTTAAAGTAGGGTAAAGAATAAGTTGAAAGAATTATATGTAGGATAAACGTATGAATATTAATTTATTAACTTTCCAGAATAGACCGCAAGGTATTTCATATGCTGGACAAAAACCCAAAGTGGCTTCAGTCAAGTACAAATTTTTCAATTAGCTGGAGTAATATGAAGAAAATATAATTTAAAATACTAGTAAAATAGGGCATAAAGACTACAAAAACCAGGGAATAAAAGTGTAAATCTGGAGCTGTGTGTGTGACAAGGGTAGTTAATAAAATTACAGTGGATCCAATTTGAATGTTTAATGCTTTCGGCGGCTTGTTAAGGATGGCCGACTAGTAAAGGTTACATTTATTTTATGTATCTTGGAGGAAACATTGTAGAAAAGAAATTCCAGATGCTAACAAGTTTTAATCTTCCATATGAGGTAACATATTTTATACTCCAAAGTACATTAGTAAGATATTAACAAACAACAAACCAGAACAAATCCGCGACGCAGGGCCTTGAGCCACCAAGTTAACTGCTGCCCAGCCAGATGGCCGGCTTGTATTGGAGTGCCACGTGGTAAACATGATGACATCCTCAGTCGTATTGATTGAATTCCTTCCCAGGTCCAATGGCTCTCGTATCAGACAGTTCATCAGTTGGCCTAACGACGTTGATTGTAAGTGAACCCCGTTCCAGCTCTCAGTCGAGAATTTAAATCCCTGGACTGGTCGAAAATCAAACCCGAGGCCTTTGGTGAAGAAAGGCAGGGGCACTGAGGGGTTGGCTATAATATATTGAAATGCATAAAAATGAATTAGAATAATGTAATATTACTCGTCTTATATGCTTAAGTCACAGCACCAATCTATCCATTGTATATTTTGGGACCTGTATGTCCAAAGAATTGAAGTTAAAGGGTTAAATATTCGGCATCTTTTGAAAAACTTACTTTAGAACTTGTAATAACTCTTAAAACCATCCTGAAATATTATAGTAACTGACGCTGCCATGTAATTATGAATTGAGACTGCCTCGAATATGTTTGTTGGAACCGCTGGAATGATTGTTAAACTATGTATCATTGATGACAAAGAAGTAAATAGGAATTTACTGTGCATTCAAAGCTATGCAATGAACAAAACACTGCCAGGTCCAGCATTCCGTTGACTCTATAATGTGGTAAATGTATACTTTTCTAGGTCAGAATTACTAACAGTATATAACACAAAGAATGGCAGTACAGTGGATTATTATGGGGTAAATAATACCAGGGCGGCCTTGTGTGTAGTCATAGTTTAGTTCAAAAATGTCTTGACCAAGAACAAACAGTCTTTGCTTGCTTCACTGAAAAAGAGAGCGCTTTCAGCAACGTTAAATCGGATATCCTTATACATAAACTGAAATATATTGATCTTGATAGTATAGGTGTTAACATTATCAAGAATCTGCGTTGAAACCAGACAGCTCACAGTAAAACTGAAGACTACGGTAACGAAGATATTACGATACAAAAAGGAGTGAGACCGGGATGTGTCCTCTCTCCAACTCTTCTTGACTTATATTCTGAAGCTATTTTTCGAACCACTCTTGGTGAAGATGATAAAGGATTAAAGATCAACGGGAAACAAATAAACAGCACCCTCTATGCAGATAACACTACGATACTTGCTAATAATTAAGAAGACCCTCAATTGAGGACCAAAGGTGAAAAAGGATGAAAGTGCCAGAAACATGTTTTTGAGTAAAGGTCAGTAACAGAGTCCCCGAATACAATGGCACATTCAACTTTCTCTACTAAAGGAGACCAGGAATTAATGACTACCTTTGAAATGCAAGTACACTACATCCAATACATTTCATATAATTACATAACAATCTATAGCTCATATACATTTCTTGAATGAAGTAGCTCAGAAATTTAAAAAATACATGAGTGATAGCACACTGACACAATGGACAGCACAGAAGAACTGCAGCGCGCGCGAGACGCTGGCACATTCACCCTTCCCCACCAAACTCAGCTGGGTACATTGGACTGTGGCTCTACCTGTTGAACTTCCTACCAACTAAACTAATGACCTCGGACACATGCACAAGTTACCACTATATGCGGCATGGCTAATGCATCCCCTTATTACAAAAAAAATCATTTCCCATTATTTAGTGGTACATAAAGCCAATAACATTATTATTATTATTATTATTATTATTATTATTATTATTATTATTAACTTTCTTCGTCTGTAACAATGGTTATTCCGGTACGAGGTTTATCCTTTAAGGAAGAAATATCAGATCGAACCTAGAAAACCATTTCTGGCATGTCCGATTGGTTACCGTGTCTTCACCGTAAACAGCGCAAATCTTCCTCTGAGCTTGTGAAGCGTAAGTGGTCTGAAATGCTCATTATTTTTTTCATGTAAGTAATGCTAGCGAGGTCACCGTCAGTCAGTGACACACAGAACAGGCGAGTCTCTTTTCGGTTCCTACGCTAATAGGTGATGCGGCAACTGCACTCTCGTTACTATAAAGTGGGTTGTGGCCTCCCCAGGATGAAATTTCCGCTAAGTGGATTACAGTGCGAACGTTCTTATATCTTACCAAACATTTCTCAGCAGGAACACTACACCTACACCTTGGTGCTATTCTATAGAGGCAAGGCATGTGCCGAAATCAGGTTTCATCCTCTCCCTTCTTACTATCATACGTCATCATGTCATTAATTTTATCTCATTCCTTACCTTGGCCACATCCTCAGAAATGACCGTTACCTAATCTTACAGCGGATTGTATGAGGCAAAATACAGGATCGAAGAGGTGTCTGGAGAAGGTGAACAACATGGATTAGAAACATCAAAGAATGGACTGGAATTCACAGTGCTGAAAGACTTTTCCACCTAGATCGCAGAACATTCGCCAAAGTTATCGCCAACGTCAGGGAGACATGTTATGATTCTTTGAAGAAGGAGAAGATACTTTAATATGTTTTAAACAGTACAACTGATGAAAACATTTAAAATACTATCTTCGTCATTCTCTTTCTTTATTTTGCCTGAAAAAATTTCTTCCAAGAGTTGTCCCTGTTTCCTTTCCAGTTCAAGAGCTTGGCGTGCCATATCGTAAGTGAGAAAATCTCGCTCGATTTTGCATTCGCATGCCATTTTTCCTTAGAAGGATATTCACTCTGTTAGACGATAGACCTGGCTGCCGAGTTGAAATCAATCAGCGTGATCTGCCCAAGCACTGGGCTTCCTGTACTGGGGAAAGCGAACGCGTCGAGTGAAGGCGGGTCTCACCAATCTTTTTAATAAAAATGCTATTTGTTGGGGGCGTCGACCTAGAAAGATCCTTTGTCCCTACTTGCACCATATGTATGTGAGGAACCTTCGTGTGTTCTGTAAATGGCGGAATTGTAAAGTGTTGAATGTAAGAAAAGGAACGTTAAAGACGACAAAAACACTCAGTCCCCAGGCCAGGGATATTAATCATTTACAATTAAAAGCTCCTGACCTGGCCGGGAATCGAACCCGGGGCCGCCGGGTGACAGGCGGACGCGTTTCCCCCTACAACGCGGGTACCACCATGCGCTGCGGTGTGTTTTGTCGTGAGCCGGTTCTGGTGGTCGCGATTGACAGGAACGGGAGAGACCTGCGTCCACTGTAGCTGAGACCTAAAATGGAAAGTTGAAGATGGCATACAGAATGGCTAAACAGCATCAAATAAAAATAGTAGCGCCGGGATGAGTGGCTCAGAAGGTTGAAGAACTGGTCTTCCGACCCCAGCTTGGCAAGTTCGATCCTGGCTCAGTTCGGTGGTATTTGAAGGTGCACAAATACTTCAGCCTCGTGTCGGTAGATTTATTGGCACGTAAAAGAACTGCTGTGTGGAAAAATTTTCTGACAGTATAGCGTTTCCAAAAACCGTCAAAAGTAGTTAGTGGAACGTAAAAACCATAACATTATTTATTATTACCAAATAGCAGCAGACGCGATACCTGAAGACGTTCCATTATTATTATTGTTATTATCGGTAAGTGCAGGTAGCAGAGAGAGACCCTCTTCGGAGGCAGCCCTGCCCAGGGAGTGGCGCCCCTGCCTATGCGAGTACCAGAGCACACTGACCCGGTGTGTATCATCTGGTAAGAACCCCAGCTCAGGGTTACGAGTGAAGACCTCAACGGCAGTGAAGGCGGAGATGAAGATCATTGGTACGGCGGAACTAGCGGAAGAGGCATCCTTGCTTTTTGGGATAGTAAAAAAGAGCCTATTTAAAATCCAGATATGTCTGATTGGTATCCACCGGCTTCCTGGCCCGCGCCTGACACCTTGTGGGTGCGGCGGCAATACCAAGCTCCATGAACTAAAAATCCCTGGTTCTAAGCACCCAACTCTTCTGGGCCAGACATGATTCGTGAGCGTAGTAACAACATTACCCCAGGTGGTACCCAATCCACCCGTCGCATTGAGACGGCAACCAGGCTTTCGGATTCTGGGAAGCCTGGACGACCACGAAAACATGGGAGAGAGTCGGAGCTCTCTGGTAAATTGTCCCACAAAACCCCCAAATACATTGGTACGTTCAATATCAACACTTTGATTCAACAAGGAAAATTACTAAATTTAGTCACAGAACTTGATCGGCAAAACATTCTTATCCTTGCCTTCCAGGAACCTCGATCTACTGATGATGCTACCTTGGATTATGGAAATTACCTTATACCCACAAGTAAAACATACCAAAATATTCTAAATAGGAGCCCTTTATTTGATATGAGCTTCGTAGTACATAAAAGTACACTGAACTCGATCCAAGAAGTTAATTCTATCAACAATCGCCTAATGACCACGAGGATTCAATGTGGTAATAAAAAATATACATTAATAAATGCAAACTCCCCTACAAATATAAACAACAAGAAGAACTCCCAAAACATGGACAAATTTTGGAACAAACTTGAAAAGGTAATATCAAAAATTCCAAAGGATGACGTCAAAATTTCTGAGGTTATTTCAGTGCACAAATCGGCTGAGAAAAGGAACACAGGGAAACCGTCAGACTCTACCCGGCGCACAAATTTACCAACAAGAACGGTTTAAAACTCATTGAAATATGTCAACAATGCAACCTTAAAATCATGTCCACATCCCTTAGGAAGCATCCCAGGAAACAAAAAACCTGGAGGTCCCAGATTGAATGCATTGCCGAATTTTAGATTGGTCATGTAGCTATCTCATATCCGAAAGAGGTACACGATGTACAAGTGAGAAGAGGAGCAAACATCGACTGTGATCACTATCTGACATGAATTAAAGTAAAATTTACTCCAAGAAAATTCCACCCCAAAAAAATAGAACAACAGAAATTTAACATAATAAGGATCCAAAAGAAGCATGGGAAAATCAGTCAGCGAAAACATGGGAAGAATTCCACACCAAAATCGTACAAAAGGCACGAGAAATGGTACCCTTAAAAAGGAATACAAAACACCCCTTGTGGAACTAAACATGCGATCAAGCCCTAGTGGTAAGAAAATCTGCATCTCATAAGTACAATAGTAGAAAATCCCAGAAAAATCAACAAAAATGTTATGAGACCAGAAAACAAGTATTAAAAAACATCAGCAATAAAAGAAAGCATCTGAAAGAATAATTTGGACTCAATTGAAGTAAACTTTAGAAACTACAACACAAGGGATTTCTACAGAACTTTCACAGAAAAAATCCGAGGAAACATTCCGCAGAACTTATGTTTCAGGAAACAAGACGGAAAATTGGCCCCTTACTAAAAAATAAAACTGCCAAGACCTTGCACGGTACTTCTCAGAACTTCTTACTGCCCCGAACTCACTGGAAGATTTCTTGAAGAAGCATTCAGTTTCACTCACCCAGAGTCACCTCCACCAAACCAGGAAGAAATTCAGAGCCATTTTAAACGACCAACGAACAACACAACCTCAGGAAGAGACGGGATTGTTGCAGAATTCCTTAAGAATCTTGTTCCACATTCACTCAAAGAACTTTCAGAAATCATACAGAAAATCTGGGAAAACGAAAAGCTCCCCGAAGAATGGAAATGTGCCTTGATTCACACACTTCACAAAAAAAGAGACAAAACTGATGTCAACAACTGTAGGGCAATCTCCCTCCTTCAAGTCGCCTACAAAATTTTCTCTGCACGCCTTTTGAAAAGAATATAAGAACAACTCGAGCATAATATTGGTGAATATCAAGCTGGGTTCCGACCTCACAGATGCACTGGACAGATCTTCAAAGTCAAAACCGCTCTAAAACTCATGGCCCTCAGAAACCTTCAAATCATCTGTACCTTCGTAGATTTCAATGAGTCTTATGATTCAATAGACTACAAACGCTAAACTTGACCAAACATACCTTCACTGACACGAAGTCAAGAGTGAAATTCATGGGAGAAATCTCAGACGAATTCCTGATAAAAACTGGTGTCCGGCAAAGAGATGGATTGTCACCCCTCTTCTTCAACCTCGTCCTAGATAAGGTGATGAGGGAATGGGAAAACGAACTGAAAGCACAAAATAGCTGGAACCCAGTAATTATTAGGACACAACAAAACAAGCTTGAAATTCCATGCTCAGCCTTCGCGGATGACCTGGCCTTTTTGTCCAGTGATGAAATCACAGCGATAAAGCAAGTTAAAATTCTCCAGGAATGTGCCAGAAAGGTCGGACTTCATATCTCCTTTCAGAAAACTGAATTTTTCAGTTCAAAACTAGACATCCATAGTCTGAATACAAAATACGGACAAATCAACAGAGTCCCTCACTTCAAATACCTGGGTGAAATCCTTGAACCAACCGGACAAGGAAAAATAGCCCAGAACAACCGTGTTTGAAAACTCAGAAGAGCATATAGGAGAACAAGAGAAATCTACAACAAAAATGTATGTATCTTCACGTTAAGATTAAACATTACTTTACTGTAATCAAACCTGAGGCTTTATATGCAGGGAAATTCTAACGCTTCGTAAAAAGGGAGAGCTGAAAAATATCCCAAAAGAAGAGCGAGAAATCATGCGGAAAATTTTAGGGTCAAGACACACAGAGGAAAGGTACCGCCTCCAAACCCGGAAATCTACAGAAAAGTGAGATAATATTGCGGTAAATCTCAGGAAGAGAAGGCTAAAATTTATTGACATGGATACAACAAACGAAAGCGGACATAATGAACGCACAAATTAAACCTGAAGAAATATTGAATCGAAATATTTATAGAAAGAAAATTGATAATTGGGAAGTTACTCCAGAGAACGTAGTACTAAAAAGAGCAGGTACCAAGTGGAGGGAAGAAAGGAAGAGGATCTTTAGTCAACAGATGGAAGCACCCTGGATCCTCTGCAAACTAAATCATAAATAAAGCTTCGTGTGTTCCGAAAGGGGCCATTCACGCATAATAATAATAATAATAATAATAATAATAATAATAATAATAATAATAATAATAATAATAATAATAATAATAATAATAATAATAATAATAATATCAGTAAGTCTTAGAATTCGGATGTCTGCATAAAACGCCATCCCTCAAACCGAATATGTCTGCTTATATCAATGCATTCGCTCAAATTACCCAAGAGTGGAATTATAAAATTTTCCACCAATAGCTGGAAAAATATTTTGTAACAAATGTGTCGCAGTGAAGATAGTTTTTTGCTGTAAGGTGTCTACTAGGGTACAATTGAATTCTGACTCTTCTCATAACAAAACAATGTCATTATCAGTACTGCTACGTATCTGAACATGTGTACTGGGGAAGTAAAAGAATGGTAGTTTCTTGTTGCCGGTAGGTGATATTACCTATTTGACTGCAAAGATAATTGTTATACAGAAACTAAATACATTCGCCTCATACAAACCTGGACCAGTGGCGGTATTCCTTACACCACTTAACGGCGCGCACCTTTTCTTGAGCCCTGAACTCCATAGTGCTGAATGGGAACTAGGACTCAAGGAAAGGTTCGCGTACTATACCTATCACCACCGAATGACGTGTAGCTGAACCTTGAGCCATAACCCTCGTAACTCCTGGCACACAGTTGTCGTGCTAGCTGCACAGTTAATGGCACCGGGCTGTTCACATGTGATGGTATCACACGATGCCATGTTACTTTCTGGTACCAGCTTCTTCAATGTACGACGGCCTCTGTCGCTAAACACACGTCATCTACCCGGCCGTGTTTCCCTTGTGACTGTGCCCTCGCCTCTACACTTCCACATTACGTCCCCGTCAGTCGACTTGGGCAAGGAGAGGAGTGCAGAAATGGCCTGACTGATTGCTTACTGATGTGGAAACCAATAACCGAAGTCACCAAGCTCCCTCGCTCCACTTATTCTTCAGGTATCTGGTGGCACTGAACAACATCGAGCTATCAACTAACATTTGTATCAGCAGCGGCTGTCGTTATGACTTCTAGACTCGAGTTCATGTGTACAGGGGCTTGTTCGAATACTTTTAATCAGATATTGTAATAAATGAGAATAAATAACTACCAAATATTTTCAGAGATCCATTGCCATTCTGTTCAATTAATGGAGAGTATACAACATGAATGTTCACCTCCCTTCTTTTCTTCTTCTACTTCTTCTACCGCTATTCCAACACCTTGCGAATTATACAGTATAATATGTAGATTTGGCCCTGTCTTACGGCTGGACGCCCTTCTTGAACCCACCTTATGTGGAGGTATGTATTATCGGCACACTTTCTTGGTGCATTTGTGTACGGGGGTGAGGTGTAAGGAGGGAGCTGTCCCGGTTCCGATAGTGCTGCCAACCGAATGAAAATGAAATCTGAATTGAATCGAGAATATGATCGATCGATATGAAGTTTCTAAACCGTTATTTTAAGCCAACAACTATGTCACATACACATTATATAACTTTATATAACATTTCCCGATGAGAATCTTGTTCCTAGCATGAATTCTATAGTTTGGCTTTGCTTTGTAAACAACAACAGTACTAGTACGTAAAGCGTACGCCAGATGTCGCACAACGATGCTTAAGCGATTCATAGTTTGTGTTTCAAAGGTTGCCAGTACGAATCTCGAAGATTGCCGAGGTCGAGCGATTCAGCAGTAGGGTGTGAATGCACCAAGATAAAGTGTGCCGATATTGCTTTTTCCTGTTGTGGTTGGAAGTGCAATGTGTCGCCTAAATAGGAAGAGGAGAGTATTGGGACAAACAAAAACAGCCAGTCCCCAGGCCAGAAGAATTAATCGGATGCGATTAAAATCCCCGACCAGGCCTAAAATCGAACGCTGGACCCTCTGACCATTGAGCCAAGGAGTAGGATAAATGTTCACCTTCCTCATACTCATGTTGAACTCAGTGTAGTTGCTACTGAATAAGAAGCACTAACATTTATACCATCCAATGTTCAATTAAATATTAACACAAAACATAACTGAATAGAGGTAATCATCACTCAAAATGAAAATCACGATCACATTTTTTTCTTCATTTTTGTACCATATCGCAGCAAGAAGAGCAAATTCTATAGCACATCATCATCATCATCATCTGTTTACCCTCCAGGTTCGGTTTTTCCCTCGGACTTAGCGAGGGATCCCACCTCTACCGCCTCAAGGGCAGTGTCCTGGAGCTTCAGACTCTTGGTCGGGGGATACAACTGGGGAGTATGACCAGTACCTCGCCCAGGCGGCCTCACCTGCTATGCTGAACAGGGGCCGTGTGGAGGGATGGGAAGATTGGAAGGGATAGGCAAGGAAGAGGGAAGGAAGCGGCCGTGGCCTTAAGTTAGGTACCATCCCGGCATTCGCCTGGAGGAGAAGTGGGAAACCACGGAAAACCACTTCCAGGATGGCTGAGGTGGGAATCGAACCCACCTCTACTCAGTTGACCTCCCGAGGCTGAGTGGACCCCGTTCCAGCCCCCGTACCACTTTTCAAATTTCGTTGCAGAGCCGGGAATCGAACCCGGACCTCCGGGGGTGGCAGCTAATCACGCTAACCACTACACCACAGAGGCGGCCTTCTATAGCACAACGGTGCGAAATCTACAGAGCAAGGTTTGCAAAGGTCATCTCTTACTGGTCTAAAGTTTGGCCTAGTGGTACCTTATAAATAAAGTCGTAGGGGGTCCGCTGTCTGTAACGTCATTTATTTCTCCATATTTAAATGTATTTATCCGTTTTAGATCAACTCAAGGTCATATCAGTAGTTTTAAGCTTTCGTGGCTGTTTGTTAGCCTATTTGTCTGTTTATTTGTTCCACCTTCTCGGGTAAATGGCTGAATATATCTCGAACAAAATTCATATTTACTGTAGAGTACTCATCGAGGAACAGGTTTTGATATGCATTTCGTTTAAAAATCACTGAATAGGCTGGTTTTTTTTTTTGGAAAACTAGAAACATCTTTTCCAATTTTCTCTTATACGGAGTACTATTGATTTTCTGTAATATGTGAAGACTATATAGCTGAGAAACAAAGTAATATGTGCTTCACAATTGAATATCAAGTTTTTCAATCCAACGTACAGCATCTGGAGATACAAGCAGGAAGTCATCTTCATCACCGTGATAGGCTCGAATCTTACATTCCCTGACGATATGATAAATAGTCTGGTGTGGAGCTCCGCAGTCATAGTCTGGATTATGTAGCTTTTTCCACTTATGGAGAGCGGCTCTGCACCTGCCATGTCCTGTTCTGATTCTATTCAGGGCAGTCCAGGTCTTGCGTGGTAGGTGGGATCCACTTGGAAGTCTGGGACCTGAGAAGAAGGTATAAAGGCGCACATCCGTTGCTGCTTCCCCTCTACTTTTCCACTCATCAAGAGATTTAAAATCCTTAGCATCCATGTTAGCAGTATCACGCAGAGTTGGATGGCGTGATTTTAGTCTATTAAGATTCAGAAGTGGCAGGTCACTATTCACGGTTAGACTAGGATTTCTCGACATCTTGTGGAATTCCTTCATAAGGGCATTAGATTGGCGTAGTCAGGTGGCATTATACCAGTTAGCAGTGGAAGCCAATGAACTGGAGTAGATGTGATTGCACCAGATATGTTGCGCATTGTGGTATTAAGCTGGGTGTCATAAAGCCTTGTATGGTGACTGTTCATCCAAACAGGTGCACAATACTCAGCACTTGAATACACCAAATCCAAGGCTGAAGATCGCAAAGTGGTTTCTAAAGATTCCCGGATAGTTCCACACAGTTTATGAAAGATGTTATTTCGAGACTTCAACTTTTGTGCTAAGTTCAGAAGGTATTGTTTGAAGGATAGTGTACGGTCCAAGATGACGCCAAGGTATTTTGGGTTCCAGTTATGACGAATAATTCTCCCTCTGAAACTAACATTCAGTTTCACGTTCGCCAAACGATTATTTAAATGGAAGAAAGACACTTCTGTTTTAATAACACTGGGTTGAAGTCTCCAGATTTTGAAGTAATTTTCCAGTAAAGACAGGTCTTTGGTCAGAATCTCTTCAGTCGTCTCCATTACCTGATCTTGTATAGCTAGACCCAAGTCGTCGGCATAGCAGAATTTTCTGGATGAAGTGTCAGGAAGGTCAGAGAGATATAAGTTGAACAATAATGGTGAGAGAACTGATCCTTGGGGCAATCCGTTGTTCAGCTTCCTCTCCTTGCTTATCTTACTTCCAGTGATTACTTGGAACTTCTGATCACTTAACATGTTGTTAATCAGTTGCGCTATTGTTCTGCATGGTATGATACAAAGAAATTTGTAGATAAGACCTTCCCTCCATACAGTGTCAAAGGCATCAGTAACATTAACAAATGCTACAGATGTTTTCAGCTTCATTTGATATCCTGCCCCAATGAAGGATGTAAGGGACAATACTTGGTCACAGCAGCTACGTCCTGTTCTGAAGCCTGCCTGTTCAACTGGAATATGCTCTAGGATTGCGCTACTTCTTCTGTTCTGTTAAATATCAACCTTTCAAAAAGTTTGTAGCAGCAGCTAAGAAGGGCGATGGGTCGATAGCTTTCTACCTTGTTACTGGGTTTGCCAGGTTTCAGAATAGAAATTATCTTTGCCTTTTTGAAATCCGATGGAAGTTGACCAATCAGTAGGATGTGAGTGAAGAACTCTGCCAACCATTTCTTAGCATATCCTCCCAAATGAATCAGAAATTCTGGATGGATGCCATCGAAACCAGGTGACTTAAAAGGCTTGAGGTTCTTCAGTCCCATGTCAATGTCTAAAACTGTGAAGGGACGTGCACATTCAGATGAGGGAGATGTCTTCTTTTTCAAATCACGAAACTGTCTTCTAATATGTTTGGTATGTTTCTTGTCGGGAGGCACTCTTGATGTGGTAATGATGTGGGAAGCAATTTGGTCAGGAGTTACTCCTGAAGGTTTTCTATCCACTGATCCACTTCCTCCCAATCTCCACAGAAGGTTCCATGCTTCCCTGATTGAGTGGGTAAAGTCCATACTTTCAACTGTGTCTGTCCATTTCTGCCTTCGAGATAAGTCTATGGTGGTCAAAAGTTCTGTAGCTACCTCTGGTCACTACTTTGCTGGAATTGTTGGTACAGTGTTTCACTTTCATCACTCCATCCTGGGATATATTCTTTAAGATATCCTCTTGGCATACACTTTTCAGCTGTTGTTGTTACTGCACCGATGAACCGATGGTAGTTCTTATGAGATAGAGGGATCCAGCGAATGCAGTTATCCAGTTCCCTTGAAAATTTGCCCAGTCAGATTTGTGGAAGTTCCATCGAGCATGTTGAGTTGATCGTATGACAGGGACCGTGCAACCAATTTGTATTATTACAGGTCTGTGCTGGCTGTGGGGGAAGGCATCTATCACTTTCCTTGTGGCATTGATCGGGAAACCTCTTTCATTGCAGGTAATTTTTCCCTCTCTTCATAAGATTCTTTTATTACGGTGCAGAAAGGTTTTTCTGCTGCCTGACATAGACTTCCCAGGTTATTGCCAAAATCTTCCCATGACTTCTTTTTGGACTCAACAACTATTGGTTTCGCTCTGTTTCTTTCATCTATGTAAAATTCTCTGTCTGCATCAGTACTTGTTTAGAGCCATTTCAGATACTCCTTTTTTACGTTTACAAGCTGCTCTCACTTCATCAATCCACCAAGATATTAATTTTTTCCCATATTTACATACAGTTGTTCCAGGCATTCCCTTGTTGTTTCTACTAAAGCATCCCTGTATGCCAACCGTTCCCTTTTATATCCTGAACCTGCTTACTGTCCATTGTTTAGAACTTTTCGCTAATCAAATCGATGTACTTCTGTCTAATTTCCTCGTCCTGGAGATTTTCTACCCTTTATCGTCTTCATACAGATTTCACTTCTCTATCCTAGGCCTAGAGATATCTAGTTCACTACAAATCGGATAGGGTCTGTATCATCAATAAATTCCCAGAAAACCCGAACATTCCTAACATACTTACTGAATTCAAAGTCGGTTAAGATATGGTCTATTATGAATCTCGTGTCCCGACTCTCACATGCCTAGCGGTGAATAGCCTCATGCTTGAAAAATGTAATTGTAACTTCTAAACCCATACTGCCAGAGAAGTCCAGCAAACGCTCCCCATTTCTTTTAGCTTCGCATCTTCCCCACATTCACCAATCACCCCTTCGTACCCTTCAGTACTATTTCCAGCTCTCGCATTGAAATCGCCCATTAGCACTATCCTATCCTTTATGTCGACCCTGACTTCGATGTCACTCAATGATTCATAAAATTTATCAGCTTCACACTTATCGGTACCCTCACATGGTAAATAAACTGAGACTATTCTTCTCCTAATTCCTCCAACTGCAAAATCTACCCATATCATTCACTCATTTACTCCTTCATGTGTTTTAACTAATCCACACCGCAGGCGACATTAGCCTCTGTCCACTCGACCGGTTTATAACCTGAGAAACATGGTTAAGCAATGGAGTTCATTATTATACCCTACTTCAGCCAGTTAAATTGCCTATGTAACGTGTACTCCACGAAGTGGAGGGGGGAGCGACCGTCCCTCCTCACCCCACCTCCTAACCGCCGCTACTGTTTGTAGACACACCAAAGGTGTAGAAAAGGAAATCAAATAACCTATTTATTTATACACGTGTAGACATTCCACTCGATGGAAGAGTTGCATGTATGAAAC
Source organism: Anabrus simplex (assembly GCF_040414725.1). Taxonomy (NCBI): domain Eukaryota; kingdom Metazoa; phylum Arthropoda; class Insecta; order Orthoptera; family Tettigoniidae; genus Anabrus; species Anabrus simplex. Next base: position 1,155,161,046 of record NC_090265.1, on the reverse strand, counting down.
AAAAACGAATACTGTTCGGTGAAGTACGTATGTAGAAGGCATACGTCTGTGTGGAGCTTCTGTTGCATTCCGACCAGATTGTCCAGATTAAAATAATGTCTGTGTATTCACCGCTGCTGATCACACTAGCCATTGCCGATATGCAGACAGCAAATATAGTGCGGCTGTACCATACACCAGCCTAGAACTATGAGGTCGAAAACGATGTTTACTAATGCAAGGGGTGCATTCGACCGGCAGCGCTGAGTAACATGCTGCGAGTGTGACTCTGTTTCTTATCTCTTCATATTCTGATGTAACCTGCCCGCTGGCAGTAGTTCCCCTGTTAAAATCAGTTGGTAGACACCCCACATATCACTTATGCATGCGGGACATTTATAAGTAGAAAGTACGGCGTCCGTGAGCCACCTGGTATAAGCTGAAATCTGCTGCTTTCATAATTTGCACTTTCTAATGTTTGCAATGTCGATTAAATATTCTTTACGACGAAGTTCAGTGGATGCAAACTAAAGCCTTTCTTTTTACCATGATGGAATTTTATAATAAAAAGAGTTTAATGAGGCGTATTGAGCCAGGAAACATTCGCAATTCACGTGCAACACCATTAATGAATCTCTTTGTGCTAGGATTTATTTAGCCCTATTTCTCTTTGATGTTTCTCTCCCCCTTTAAGCTCGGATAGTCTTTTAATGTTTTACGGAAAGATATAATCCCTTTGTCGCAAAATCAAGTAAAGGTTGTCTCGTGATGCCATTTGCCCTCTCTAGAGGCACGGCTCGAAAATATTCACCATTTCTCACTCTGGGCATACAAGGAAAAATTCTTCTTTGCCATCGATGACACAGATATAACTTGAAAGTGGAAATGTTTGAGTGAAAGAATTTACTTCACAAAAGCTTAGTTGAAACTTGTAGTAAAAAGAGATCTCTTTAGGATTAAATGTCTTACATTTATTGGTCTCTATACGTGTAAAAATGAAATCTCTTATCTTCCTCCTCAAACGATCATATCTGAACAACAGAGAGAAATTTCATGAAAACTAGCACAAACACTCTGAGAATGAACTATTGCATGACTATGAGAAACTATGTTCCCCCTTTTTCTTTCTTTCTTTCTTTCTTTCCTTTCTTCTTTCTTAATCCGTTTACCTTCCAGGGTTGGTTTTTCCCCCGGACTCTGCGGGGGATCCCACCTCTACCGCCTCAAGATCAGTGTCGTGGAGCGTGCGACATTTGGATCGGCGGGATGTAACGGAGAGAGAGGACCAGTACTTCGTCCTGGCAGCCTCGTTTGCCGTGCTGAAGAGGGGCGTTGCGGGGGAACTGGAAGTTTAGAAGGGATAGGAAAGGAAGAGGGAAGGAAGCGGCCGTGGCCTTAAGTTAGGTACTATCCAGAAATTTGTCTGCGGGAGAAATGGGAAACCACTTCGAGGATGGCTGAGGGGGAAATCGAACATCCTCTACTCAGTTGACCTCTCGAGGCTGAATGGACCCCATCTCAGCCCTCGTACCACTTTTCAAATTTCGTGACAGAGAAGAGAATCGAACTCGGGCCTCCGGGTTGAAAGGAATCACGTTGACACTCTGCCCACTTAGTCTAATCAGTACATCTGTTGCAACTGTGACAGCAATGAAACGTCTTGTAATGTGTCAGAACAACAAACTAGACCTAATTCTGTCTCTGTGCCAAAGCTCTCATACTTAAAAGCTAACGCCATCTTTTAGAACTACTGAAACTAAATTCTTTCTGCTAGCGATTTAGTGGCTTTACCATGCCAAGGCATTAGTACCATTGTATCCGTGAAGAAAACGATTTTTGAATTTTTGTGAGTTTCAAGCTTTTCTATATCAACGCCTCAATTGTTCTACAGGACTGCGAGCCCACTTTAGGGGCAGAGAGAATATTATCGATTTACAATTGAAGTGCCGGCCCCATGGTGTAGGGGTAGCGTACCTGCCCCCTACCCAGAGGCCCCGGGTTTGATTCCCGGCCAGGTCAGGTATTTTTACCTGGACCTGAGGGCTGGTTCGAGGTCCACTCAGCGTACGTGATTAGAATTGATGAGCTATCTCACGGTGAGATGGCGGCCCTGGTCTAGAAAGCCAAGAATAACGGCCGAGAGGATTCGTTGTTCTGACCACACGACACCTCGTAATCTGCAGGCCTTCGGGCTGAGCAGCGGTCGCTTGGTAGGCCAAGGCCCCTCAAGGGCTGTAGCGCCATGGGGTTTGGTTTTGGGTTTTGCAATTGAAGTTACGACAAATAAATATAATTTGTGATAATAATAAGAATAATAATGTTATTTGCTTTACGTCCCACTAACTTCTTTTACGGTATTCGGAGACGCCGAGGTGCCGTAATTTAGTCCCGCAGGAGTTCTTTTACGTGCCAGTAAATCTACCGACACGAGGCTGTCGTATTTGAGCACCTTCAAATACCACCGGCCTGAGCCAGGATCGAACCTGCCAAGTTGGGGTTAGAAGGCCAGCGCCTTAACCGTCTGAGCCACTCAGCCCGGCTATAATTTGTGAAAGGTCCGTGGTAGACCAGTGTGCAGTGGAAAAATTAATTACTGTGTTGTGTGGACTATCAACTCGGGTTCTCAGTTTTGGCTCCGGTGCGTTAAGGACATGAGTTTGCGGTATTGTTCCACGAGTATGGCCAGTATGAAGATGGCATTGACCTTCCTTTCTTAGGTTGTACTTACTCGATATTGCAGATGGGCTTCAGTCTAGCTGATACGAATGGAAACGTATCGGTAGTCTAATGTTCCGATCACACCCACAAGGAAGCTATATGTGATAAATCGAGATTCACTTCACAGCGTAAGTTCGCTGTATGTTTAGGAGGGCGCAGCTGTGAGCTTTCATCCGGGAGATAGTGGGTTCGAACCCCACTGCCGGGAGCCCTGAAGATGATTTTCCGTGATTTCCCATCTTCACACGAGGCAAATGCTTGGATGTACCTTAATTAAGGCCGAGGCAGATTCCTTTGCACTCCCATCCCTTTGCTGTCCCATCGTCACCATAAGACCTATCTGTGTCGGTGTGACGTAAAGCAAATTGTAAAAAAGAGACGTCCCTCATGGACTTACTGACGTATGCAGAATAAAACACGCAAAATGTTTGAAAACTGCCAAAATATTTCGATATTCTTAGCTGTGCATGAATAAGCATTTTTAACTCCTCGAAGAATTCACTGTTCTTGCCATAGGAAGTCGGTCAACCTTTGGTATAGTAATAAGAGCATGTAGTCGAAATTGTGACTGATTGAGAAAATATCGTTAAACATGGCGACAGTCATTTCGTCAAAGTACTGATACAAAATTATTGTAAGAGAAAGGAACCCTATAATAATTCATTGATGGCCAATGTAACACGTACCTAGACGTAATATGTATCACATTAGTCTGATATTTAGGCATACTAAACTGTGACTGATTCAGTAATTATCGTGAAAGTGATTACCGTGATTGGCTTCCTTTCGTGGTAGGAAATATTAAATTCATTGCGATGACAAATCAATTATCTCAGTCGAATCGAAGCAAGACAAAGATAAACATTTTGAGCACGTTGTAAGCAGATTGTTTCTTAAAGAATAACTAAGCCCAAAATTGTTCGTGGATTTAGAAGTAAATGGCTGGTCCCGCTTCAGCTAACAGGGCGGAGGAGAGCATTAAAAGTGGCTTAATGAACCATACTTGGTAGATTCCTTGTTGTAATGATTGTAATAACGTTCAAAAACTTCAGAGTAATAAGTAAAAATGTATAGATACACCAGGCTCTAAATAAAACACAATTTAATAGTATATTTCGTTTCCCAAATACAGATGCTCCTCTGAAGACCTCTTGAATGTGTTTTATAATGTGTCACTTGTTATGAAATGAAATGTCGTATGGCTTTTAGTGCCGGGATATCCCAGGACGGGTTCGGCTCGCCAGGTGCAAGTCTTTCTATTTGACTCCCATAGGCGACCTGCGCGTCGTGATGAGGATGAAATAATGATGAAGACAAGACATACACCCAGCCCCCGTGCCGTAGGAATTAACCAATTAAGGTTAAAATCCCCGACCCGGCCGGAAATCGAACCCGGGACCCTCTGAACCGAAGGTCAGTTCGCTGACCGTTCAGCCAGCGATTCGAACTGTCACTTGTTATCATCAATAGCGACGATGGTGATTCAGTCAAACCACGGAGGAATTACTGTCAGAGAATGAAGAAACGTATAATCATGCAATGATAACCAATGTAACCCTTTCCCACATGAGCCACAAGATAGTTTACGTATCTGCTACTCTGACGATTAGTTTTTACCGCGTCCACACGAACTGCAATCATTTTCTGGGTCTCGTAGTGTGTGCTTCTATTGTTTCTGCTGCTGTGGTTGGCCAACAGGCGCCAGGCTTAGAAGTTTTCGATGAAAAAGAACTAAAACTCGTTGCGCAAAGTGTGATGTCTATTTGTGCCGCACGTTAAAGAATTACAGCGGGACGAAATTTGGACACCCCGGTGTCTCTTAAGAACGGACGGACGTAAACAACTTGAATTATTAATAACTTTTGACTCGAACGTTTCCGGACTATGGTTCTTTATCTCACATTGATCGATTTGCCGTCTCCCATGATCCCTAAAAATTTGTTACATAACCACGAATACACCCTGTATTAGTGCACTACCTTGCGCTGAACTTTTTTGTTTCGTCAACTGTTTAATCTATTCAAGGATAGACTCACAAGCGGTGCTAGCGTACGGTCCTAAACTTGAAGCGGAGTCAGTTGTTCATGGTTTGTACATGGTTACTGCAAAAATTAAACAAAAGGCGAGAGCGTCAGTGCGCGCCGTCAATCACACACGAATGCGTGAAACTGTTCTTCGATAAAAAGGTGCAGCTTCCGCCATTTTCTTGCTGATTTTATTCGTTCAAAATAAGGATATGACACTCCAGCTCTCGAAACTATGCGCCAAAACAAAGAAAAGCATTTTTTTCTCGGAAATTATTAGAGTTTAGAAGAAAATGCATATAAAAGTTTTTACCTGGCAAATCGAATTTTAAGTACACCTGCTCGCCTGCAGTGTCTAATAGGGCTAACCGTTCAGATTCTTCACTTCGAAGGGTTCTAGGCGTAAGTTGTCCTCGAACTTACTTCACATTTTCTTTCGCTATGTGGCCCACTTAAGAGACAGTGTGGTATAAAATACAGAAACACATGTTTTTCTGGAATATAGTTAGAAATACTAAGGAAATGCATTAAAAATTCTAGAAAATCGAATATTAAGTACACTTGCTAATAATGATAGTCATATGGCCTCAACTACCGTGTTTGGGCATTTTAGTTTGACGCCATCTCGCTGCTTCGCTGATTCCATTATTCATCGGGGCTAATTGCTAGGGCAGGGTATTAAGTTTTAAAGGTCCCAGGCGTACGTTTTCCTATGACGTGTTCCACATGTTATTTCCCACTGCGGACCCCTTAAGGTGCACTGTAATAAATTAGTAAGTAGTCTATACGCTAACCAAATGTGCCAGTTGCAAGCTTGCGAAATTTGAACACTGTCCATCAAATAGTTTCTACGTGAAAGAAACCAAGGCAACGTGATCAAGGAGAAAGCATGCGCCAAAACACAGTAAAACACACCTTCTCTAAAACTATTAGATATACGAAGAAAATACGAGTACATATAAATTCTTTCCTGGGAAACTGAATTTCAAGTGCACTTGGGGCGCTCCATTGATCAATATGACTAACCATTTACGCAGCGTATTCAATTTTAAAGTTCCCAAGTGTACGTTTCCCTCTGACTTGCTGCACATTTTCTTTCGCTACATACGTCACTTAGAAGATAGTGTGATAGTAAGTAGCTAAGTAGCGTGTGTGTTAACCAAAAACACCAGCTATAAGCTTGGCAAATTTAACCACTATCAGTCAAGTAGTTTTTACTTGAAAAAATACAGACATGCAAACATACAAACATTCAGATTTGTTGCCATTGATGCTTTCACGGCCCGTATTTATAGACATGACACTGTATAGGCTTTTGGGCTTATACAGTATCATGTCTATTCAGATTTGTCATTGATTTCACGTTTTCCTTAAGTCACGCTTATCGCGGGAACCCTGTGACATTCTGGGATCAAACATAGCATATGTTACCAAGAATGGTATTTTCTTTCAAATGGAGAAAGGAATTTCAACATCGGTCCAGTAGTATCTGAGATTACTTGTTACAAACAAACATTTTCTCCTTATATATTACTGTACGGTTTTTTACAAGTCAACCCGGTCTTCTGCACTTCTTCACTGTTTCCTTAGCCTAATAGCTCTCAGGAGTACCTCAACATTGTTCCGTCATCTCACTTGGTGCCCAACTCTCAATCTTCACTCACCGGGATGTCCTGTTAGAGCCTCATTTAGATACTTTTTATTTCCATCTCTTGTATGCATGTCTTAACAATCTTAATGTTCCCATAGCTATGAATTCAACTCTACCACGAACCTTAGTGTAGAAGGGGTTGGTATTTGATGGACATAGAGGTTTTATACAAGTTGCTTTACGTCACTCAGACACAGATAGGTCTTATGGCAACGATGGGATAGGAAAGGGCCAGGAGTGGAAAGTAAGCGACCGTGGCCAAGAGTAAAGTGCAGCCCCAGCATTTGCCTGGTGTGAAAATGGGAAACCACGGAAAACCATCTTAGGGACTGCCGACAGTGTTGTTCAGACCACTATCTCCCGATTACTGGACATCGGCCGCACATGAGACAGTGGTGTTCCAAACATAATGATTCAACAAAAGCAGTTAATGTTTTACTTTTAACCTGAAGGAAATAGACACCGAGTAGGGTAGACTTCTGCACAGCGGCTAGATTACTAGCCTTGCGGCTCCTTATTCGGGAGGTGGTGGGGCTGGTCCTGAGTGGTTTTCCATTCTTCTTCACTAAGGCGAATGCCGGGACAGTTCCTGTACAGCCTCACCATCTTCGCAAATCACATCACCAACACATGTCCCCTTGGTCTGAGAGACGGCGGGAGGCCTGCCATACATTGTCTGGGTACGGAATGAAAATATTCACTCAACCCAAACCGAAATAGACGAAGTCCCGCACGAGGAAGCAATGACAATATGGACTAACGAGGGAACACATACATGTGCTACACTCGGATTCGGTTGAAATTTGGTAGGAATATTCGTGAGAGGCAGTAGAATGAGTAACAAGAACTCGGGCGTGAATTTTTCAAACCTTATTGGCATCGTTGTTGAAACATCGTCCTTTGTACACTTGTTTCATGTGCTGTTTTAATATTTACGTTTTGCACATCTGATCGGGAAGTTAAGGGGAACGCGCTAACTATACGCTGCCTGGCTGTTGGCGCAGCTCGTTACAGCCTGGTTGGTTCACATCCGCTGCTTCGCTCCTCCCTACCTCTCCGCCACACCCCGATACTCCCGGGGCACTTCTAATTTTACGACTATTTATTTGTTCAATTTTGGCGTTTAAACTTGCGCTGGGCACATGCGGTTTTCACCTTAGCATTATACTGCCTTCCACGAATACTCCTACCAAATTTCAATCGAATCTGAGTGCAACACATGTATGTGTTCCCTCGTAAGGGAAATTATTTCTTTTCTTCTTTTCTTAATTTGTTTACCTCCAAGGTTGGTTTCTCCCTCCGACTCAGCGAGAGATCCCACCTCTACCAACTCAAGGGCACTGTCCTGGAGCGTGATACGTTGGGTCGGGGATACAACTGGGGAGAATGATCAGTACCTCGCTCAGGCGGCCTCACCTGCTATGCTGAAGAGGGGCCTTGGAGGGAGATGGGAAGATTGGAAGGGATAGGCACGGAAGAGGGAAGCAAGTGTCCGTGGCCTTAAGTTTGTTATCATCCCGGCATTTGCCTGGAGGAGAAGTGAGAATTCACGGAAAACTACTTCTAGGATGGCTGAGGGGGAAATCGAACCCACCTCTATTCATTTGACCTCCCGAGGCTGAGAAGGCCCCGTTCCAGCCCGCGTACCACTTTCCAAATTTCGTGACAGAGCCGGGAATCGAACCCGGGCCTCCGGGAGTGGCAGCTAATCACACTAACCACTACACCACAGAAGCGAACGGGAAATGATTTATCCATCAAATTTGTTATTTGAAAACTTACATAAACGTTCCATGGTAATTTTAAATTATGTAATGCATATTTTATAAATGAATAGCTGGAGGTTTTGTTTCACATACATTTCAATATTCCACCATCCAAGTACGCGAATATTGCTATTATATGTACAAACAAAATATACTGCATAAGACAAACACAACTGAATTTCGAAATATGCATTATAATAACACAGTTAATTGACTGGCAGCATACAAGTATAACAATAATTATCAGGCCAACGATCATTTTAAAGTGAATAAGTCGAAATTACGGTCAGAGTAAGGTATAGGCCTGTTGTTTGGATCATCAGTCTATAAATAGTTTTGATGCAGCTCTCAATGCCATCCTCTAGTGTCTAACATTTCTGTGTAATTACTACATGTACATCCTACATACAGCATGGTCGGAAACAACGTGAACCAGGTATATGAGCAATAGAGGGTTGGCCATACTGACACATAATTTGAAAGACATAATTCGATGTCTCGCACAATTGTCACTTCATCAGCTGCTGGAGTTAGCCAATCAGATCACTCTGCGGAAAAATTCAAATTGGCTTCTTTGAGAGCCGGTGTTGCTAAATCTGTACGTGCCTTGAGACCACCTTGAGAGCACCAATCGAAGGAAGAGACTTCGCCAGGGGAGGGGTTTGAATACAGACCTCCGAGCTGGCAACATCGCGCTATAACAAGTACGCTACGGTGACATTGACTGAAACCAACAAAGTGTTTGCGTTTGATGCTGATTCCTCGGTATGGCTCTCAAGCTGTTCTCGAATCACGTGAAGATTTAGCAATACCGCCGCGCGAAAAATCCAGCGGATAAAATGACAACGGTGCGAAATATGGAATTATTTCCATCAAATTATTTATCAGCATGACCAACACGTTAACGCTCATTTACCCGGTTCAATTTGTTTCCGAACACCCTTTATTCCACTTGCCTCACTGATGCCTTAGCCAATCTTCACCATTCTTATCCCTTACACTTCCTTCGACGACTAGCTGAGCCCGCCCGGTATGTCTTAAAAAGTGTCCTATCAATCTATCACATCCTCTGGACAAATTTTTACCAAATCATTCTCCTCACAACAATTCGTTTCCATATATCTTCATTCATGACTAGATCTTCCCATCTCACCCTCAGCATTCTTCTCTAACACCGAGAGATGTAGACCAAGGCATGAATACGACAAACAGATTAGAATAGGTGCAGACAAAGGCAGGAATATGACACACCAATTAGAGTAGATGTAGGCTAAAGCATGATTATGACAAACAGATTACGGTAGGTGTAGACCAAGGCAGCAATATGACAAACAGATTACGGTAGATGAAGACTAAAGCATGAATATGACAAACAGATTGGAGTAGATGTAGACTAAGGCATGAATATGACAAACAGATTAGATAGCACAGTGCTTTATTCTCCTGGGTAACCAATCCTCCTCCACCATTCGCCTCACATAACTCCACCACCGAAGCCGATTCAAGCGTACAGCTTCATCCATAACGTTCAATCCTAACTTAGCCTTTATCTCTTCATTCCGAGTGCCCCTTGCCGTTGATCCCACCTATTTGTACCAGCAATCATTCTCGCTACTTTCATGTCTGTTACTTCTAACTTATGAATAACATGTACTGAGACCACCCAGAATTCGATCCCATAAAGCAAAGTTGGTCTGAAAACAGACCTGTGTAAAGATAGTTTCATCCGGGAGCTGACTTCCTTTTTACAAAACACAGTTGATCGCAACTTCAAGCTCACTGTATTAGCCTTAGAGCACCTTGATTCAATCTCGCTTAGTATATTACCATCCTGGGAAAACACACCTCCTAAATACTTGAAATTATCTATACGTTCAAGCTTTTTATCCCCAATCTGACATTCATTTCTCTTGGATTTCTTTCCTACTGTCATAAATTGAGTCTTGGAAAGCCTAATTTTCATACCATACTCATTGCACCTACTTTCAAGTTCTAAGATATTAGACTGCAGGCTTTCTCCACAATCTGCCATTAAGGCCAATTCGTCAGCGTAGGCCAGTCTGCTTACTACATTTCCACCTAACTGAATCCCTCCCTGACACTTTACGCCTTTCAGCAGATGATCCGTGTGAATTATGAACAACAAAGGTGAAAGAGTACAGCCTTGTCTAACCCCTACACGTACCTAGAACCAAGAATTTATCTAACGTCAAGTCTCACTGCAGCGCAATTCTTAACATAAATGCCTTTCATTGATTTCAGTAATCTACCCTTAATCCCATAGTCGCTCAGTACGGCGAACACCTTATCCCTCGGTACTCTGTCATATGCTTTCTCTAGATCAACGAAACTGAAACGCAGCTGTCTATTCCTCTCGTAGCATTTTTCAATTACCTGGCGCATACTGAAAATCTGATCCTGACAGCTCCTCTGTGGCCTGAAACCACACTGGTTTTCATCCAACTTACTCTCAACCACTTACTGCGTCTTCCTTTCCAAGACACCAGTGAACATTTTGCCTGGTAAATGATCAATGAAATACCTCGATAGTTGTTGCAATCCATCCTCTTCCATTGCTTATAGACAGGTGCAATTACTGCCTTTGTCCAACCAGAAGGTATCTTACCGAGCTCGATAGCTGCAGTCGCTTAAGTGCGGCCAGTATCCAGTATTCGGGAGATAGTAGGTTCGAACCCCACTGTCGGCAGCCCTGAAAATGGTTTTCCGTGGTTTCCCATTTTCACACCAGGCAAATGCTGGGGCTGTACCTTAATTAAGGCCACGGCCGCTTCCTTCCCACACCTAGCCCTTTCCTGCCCCATCGTCGCCGTAAGACCTATCTGTGTCGGTGCGACGTAAAACAACTAGCAAAAAAAAAAAGAAGGTATCTTACTAACACTCAACGCTAATTTTATCACTCGATGAAGCCATTTCATCGCTGTCTTCCCTAAATATTTCACCATTTCAGATCTAATCTCATCTATTCCTGCTGCTTTGTGACAAGGAGTGCATTCATCATCCTTTCCACTTCCTCAAGCGTAATTTCACCAAGATCATTGTCCACCTCCACATAAGCTCGGTTGTTCGTGAAGCCACCAGGAAGATTTCCCTTTACATTGAGAAGATTTTCAAAATATTCCTTCCACCTGTCCAGTGATTCTCTGGGATAAATTATAATTTCACCTGAATTACCCAAAACACTACTCATTTTCTTCTTGCCTCACTTCCTAAAATTATTTTATTACGGTCCAGAAAGGCTTCCCTTCTGCTTTCCAAGTTACTACCAAAATCTTCCCATGACTTGTTTCTGGATTCAACAAGTACTTGTTTCGCTCTATTTCTTTCATTTACGTACAATTCCCTGTCGGAATCAGTACTTGTTTGGAGGCATTTCTGGTGTGCCTTCGTTTTAGGTTTACAAGCTGGTCTCACTTCATCATTCCACCAAGAAGTTCGCTTTTCCCCACCTTTACACACAGTTGTTCCTAAGCATACCTTGGGTGTTTTTACTCCAGCATCTATGTACGCCACCCATTCTCTGTCTATATCCTGAACTTGCTTGTTGTCCACTGCTTAGAACCTTTCACTAAACATATGCATGCACTTCTGTCTAATTTCCTCGTGCTGGAATTTTTCTACCCTTATACGTCTGCAGAGAGATTTCACTTTCTCTACCCAAGGCCTAGAAATTGAAGATTCTATACTATAATTGTGTCAAACTATGAAATAAACGTGTAAAAAGTACAAAATTTACGTATAATCTGGTCATTCAGCCAAATCTGACGTATAAAAGGCATAGAGATACGACGAAATGTCATAGGGCCAAATTTGTAGATCATTCCAAATTTTAACGGAGATTGTGTTATCTGTTTTGTAATACGACTTACCGTTTAGCCTACAAATACATCGAAACGAAGGTCGGCACCGTCATTAAACTTGCCCGGATATTTCGGTATTTTTCGGGGGAAAAATGCTAAACATTGAACATCTTGGAATATTTCCGTCGGTTATAGGCTAAAAGCTATAAAATTTTGCCAAATTTCAATTTTCTAGCTCGTTCGGAAGATTATGACGCCATGATGATTTGGAGGATAAAAATGAGAACTTTCAGGAAATTTTAAGGTCATGTATACTGTAGATCGTCACTTTGTAAAAATATACCCGACTGAGTGAAGGAAATACTGATACTTGCGTTCTTATGCTGAAATTTCGCTTGGGAGCTACGCTGGAACATTTACACAAATGTCCGTAATCTCGGTCATTTTGGACATTTTCTTTTTCACCATTTCTCACCCCTATGCCAAAGGGGGCATTGCTTGGAGTTCAGAAAATCCAGAATGTCACTATTTATCTCAGCGACCCCGAAAGCTATCGATTCAACACTCTTTCCGAATATGTATACACATAACCCCTTCAACCCCTAGCCCTAAAGGTGCCAGTGGTGTCTTACTCCCACGCGGTTTGTCTTCAGATACTAAGTCATAAGTACACCAAGGTTGTTTTAAATCACTCCAGTGGTTTAAGAGGAAAAGTAATACATACACACACATACATACAATGACGTATATACAGCTCACAAGAAAAGTATCGAACTTTCGGTCGGCTGTAATACTTTCTGTACTTTTCTCTGACGTAGATTATACAGAACCTAAACAAGTTCCTTTATTTGTACAGAAACGAAAAATGAACAAAAAATACACACATGTTTACCCTTGATTATCCCAAAAAGGCACAGCGGTCCAAGACCGAAAATCTCAGCATTTGAATGCAACTGAAAACAAACTGAAACTTACACTTATCAGTACTCTGTGTTCCCATCTCTGGCTCGTGGCACAGAAACACACCGGCGTGGCACGTTTCTGATAATCCTCTTGATTGCATCGTGGGGCATGGCTCCCCACTCTTCCAATAATGCTGCTGTCAGCTCCTGGTGTGTGCGGGTTTGCTGTGGGCGATTCTGGATACATCTACCAAGGTGATCCCACAGATGCTCGATACAGTTGAGATCGGGGAGACATGCGGGTAACTCCATTACTTGAATTCAGCAGCTGCGAGGAAGCCCCTGATTGCCCCCTCAAGGTAGCCTGCAGTTATCAATCGCCCCTGAAGGACTACGAGGTCACTTTTATCGTTCGAAGAAATTCCTCCCCAAACCATCACTGATCTGCCACTGTAAGCGACTGTTCCTGCAAGTTGCAAGGCAAATTTCGTTGTCGCCAGACTCGAATACGACCATATGACCCAGACAGCTGCAATCTGGATTCATCGGCAAAGAATACTGGGATCCAGTGTCGGAGATGCCAGTTGACACGCTGTTGTGCATACTGCAGACTGCATCTTCGGTGATGAGGGGTAAGCTGGGATACTTTAAGCGGTCTCCAGGAATTGAGCTGACCTTCCCTTGGTCTATTGCGGCTATCAGCGTACTGATGACAGCGCCATGTGCGTTAAATAGCTCACCTCGTAAGATCCTGACTGTACTGCGGCGATTTCGGAAGGCCTGTAATTCTAGTAAATCTGCCCTCGGTTGGCGTTGTTTTCGGTTTTCTCCCTAAAGCAGGTCGGCGTTTGACAGTGTGAAGCTCTTGAAATCGCTGCCAAAACCTACAGGTTATTGGTTAAGACACTCCGAGCCGCTCTGCTACGTAACATTGAGTGCGTCCTTCCTGCAAGTGGGTTACTGCACGCATGACTCCTTCTGATGGTAAATGCCTTCCCATGCTTTGTGCTCTAAGCTGTCTGTGCTGCTTACCAACACGACAGCTCACACAGCACTGACAAATCATGCCGTACGTCACGAACCACTCCTGTGGGGGTCACAAAGAAAACTGCTACGACTGGAGGGTTATGTACTATCCCCGAAACTTTTAGCGACACTTCGGCTCCCTAGTGCTGAATCCGTAGACTTCGGTTATCTTCGAGATCCGGATTGGCAACCTATGAAATCAAAAATAAATCTATTATGCATCGCCGTAAGACATCTAGCGGTGTAATCGCAAAACTTCGAATACTATTGTTAACTATATAAAAAAATTCCTAACGGCCGTGTGTCTGTACATTGACTACTTTGGCGAAATTTCCGTACAGTTATCCGTTTCAGGTTTAATAATGAACATCTGAATATTTTTTAGCTTTGGTGTCTGTTTGTCTGTCTGCTGGTTTGTTTGTTTGTTTGTTTGTAGGTTTGTTTGTTTGTTTGTCTATAACTTGAAAACTACGGGATATATTTCTACAAAACTGCATATTTCGAATCAACCTGTCCTTGGGTAAGGTTTAGGTCCAATATATTTTTCTAAATCCCTTAACTGACTGGGGGTTTATAGGAAACCGAAACCGTGAGTTTGGACTCCCACAAAATATACACAACCAAACTTAATAGAATCTACCTGACTTAATGGAAATCAACTTCTAAACCTCTTTTTCTCATATGCATTATTTCGATACGAGGAATAATAAGGGAGATATCATTAACGGCCAGTTTTTTGGTCCAAGTCCCACCGGACTTAACTCGAATGGGTGCGTGTAAAGCGTATTTCTTATAACATGAAAACTACTGGAGATATGTCAACCAAGCTCCATATTTAGCATCCAGCTGTTCAAAGGTAGGTTTTTGGGTCCATACCATTTCAAATTCCCGGAATGGATTGGGGGCTCATAGGGAACCGAAATAGTGATTTTACTCTCCCACAATGTAGACAAGACCAACCTGACTGGAAATCGACCAATCTTGATGGGTGTGCATTTTTTCTATAGGTGGATTAATAAAAGAGATATCATGAAGGTCGGTTTTGCAGGCTAATTCCACCGAACATAATCCAAAAGTTGTTGTACGTAGAGCAGATTCCTTATCTATATAAATACAATCGTAACGACAGTGTGTCTATACATTGACTAATTTGGCGATATTTTCGTACTCAACCCTTTACCCTTCCTGCCTTTGAAATGTGGCGCCGGCTCGAGACATCCCAGGGTCGCTGACTGGGTACTACCCTCAGAGATATCTTCAGATATTATAAACTAACCTTAAATTAATCAAGCGGGAAGGATAAAGAGAAGAAATAAAATAATTAAATAAAAATCCGAATGAGAACATTTACGAATGCAAAATTTATTGAAAAGGCTAAACTTTGGCAAAGCAAATATACTTCTATACAAACAATAAACTCTTCGGACCAAATATTGTTCACAACCTCTATCACCCTCGACTATAACATATCAACCTCATGACTCATAGATTTCAAATCCTTCTAAACACATTACTTCATCTTTATTACAATTCCCTTTCATCTTATTCATCAACTCTACTTCAGTACTTCAAAAATTTTAATCCAATTCCATTCCATTCATATTTTGGTACCACCATATTTCAAAATTTTCAATAATAAAATATTATAATAATCTATCATCATGACCTTTGTTAATTTGTCAAAGTACCTTTTTAAAATGTTAATACAACCAAAACTTCTTCCGTTCATTCTTTGAATAACAAATTCATATTTGCTCTCCATGCCTTTAAGTTATTTCCTCACCATTATAAACCTTGTAGTTACCATTCACTAGATACCAAATTATTTATTTAAATACACTCTTAAAAATGAAATGTATGAGGCTGTGTAAATTCATTAAGCAACATCCGCCGTGTAATTCACAACTCATCTTTTAATTAATTAAATCCATTAAATTCATTATAATTTACAAATTCGCAGTTATCAATGTCGGTATAATTGTTACCTTGAAAATCATAAATTTATCCAATCACGTTTGTTAGATTTGGTAATTCAATCCAAAATTTTATATATCATAAAATTATTCATCACAAATTTTATCTACAAATAATCCCTATTATTATTTGAGTCCGAAACTATTTAACTTATTCTTTCTCGGTACCATCCTCCCCTCATATAATACTGATAATATGGAACGCACGCACGAAATCGAAAAGTAACCCTGACATAAATAAATTAAATTAATTTACCGATTTATTAAAATGATAAATATCTCACATATGCTTAATTAGCTGTTTTATCATACACAAAACATATGCCTACCCTGTAGCAAGAAACCCTATACTATAATGTTAAATACATCTAACCTACACTGATTCTACAGACAATGGGATGAACCTCATTGCCGCAAGTATAAACAACCACCGTGAACTGAATTCAACATCACAAGAAATATTGCAACTGCAAAATCAAAATTTGCATTGCCCACATATTGAAGAACATATAACATAAACAAACACAACATAATTTCAATCAATAGTCACAGGGAAAATCATTATACACTGGCTCGGCCGGGCATCGAACTCCGACCCTCAACATGGCACCATTACAGTGACCTATCATTACACTTGCCGCAATGATCTGTCACGAAGTCTAGCTATCATTATTTAATCTAATTGTGCTGTCCTGAGTTCCACAAACAGAATTTTTCTTACGGATGAATGCGATATTTTGTTACTTATAAAACCTTACTACAGCTGCCATAGCCTCTCTAATACACAACGCGCCGTCCTGGTCTGCTGCCTTATCTCACGTCCGACTCATTTCATTGACACGGCATTCTAACATGTTCGCACCCACTTAAATTCTCTCTCTCTCTACTCTAAATGAAGCCATATGTTCCTCCACAATATCATGCGCCTGTGCGAACAGTTACTAATTATATAATACTCTCAATATATTTTATTCATTTCATATTTCACGTATTATTCTACATTTCTCACTCCATTATCAGGAACACGTATATCATTATGCCGGTATTTACATATATATGGCGCTACACAATCATTGGTTCGACTCTTGCGGTCGGCATTTTGTGTCTTAGAGGTCCCTATTTCAACACTAGCTAACTACTTCTCGGAAAAATTTTAGGATGACAATTATTCCCTTCAGCACAAAATTTTCTCATTGATTAACGGTGCACGTTACTTACTGATGACATATATTTTCCAAAATCCCACTGTAATGTGCCAGACAGTCCGGGTTCGAATCTTGGGTCAGTGAAAATTTTCTTGACGAACTTTCCATGCGACATGCCAGGTTAATCTATCTATTCCCTCTAACTAATCCTTACTGATGCCTCCTACGTCATTAAATATTCACACACGCACACGCTAATATTTGCTAGAAGATCACGCACTGAGAAAAAAAAACCATGTTTCACACCCGTAATGGAAAATCATTATTTATACGCATTATTTCCACACTCGCGAAGACCATATTTTAACACACGCTAATATCACAATATGTACACCCCCTAGGCATCAGCATAAAATAAAACCTAAAAAAAAACCTAACTATCCCTGCTACAGTACTAAAAAAAGGGAAAATAAACGAATAATCATGCATTAATTTATTTACAGTTAACAGCTAATCATGCACATGCTAGATAATGAATCAGGGTACTTATCGACTCGGCGACGCTCCATACTCAGCTCCACGGCCTCATGGTTTCAGGTCGGCCCCATGATGTACTTAAGCCATCATGCTAACGGCCTCAAAACCTGAACCCATACCATTCTCCACAACCATGGTCTTCACTCTTGTTGCTTTCATGAAATCACACGCTCATCACTTCCTACTACACTAAAATACATATAAAAACACAGATATAGTTAAATTATTCTAGCACATACACTTATTCACAATAATTGTAATTATTGTAATATACACTTTGTCTCTGCTTTCCGCGAGTTTACACGTGGCACTACGATGCGTCCTTGTTTGATCTCGCTCCGATCCTAATTTTTCAGTTAATGTTGTAAAAATTCACCTTCTTGAATTTACAAAAATTTCGGTCATTATTGAGTTAAATGCAAAGTCTATCGGACCCGTAGTATCTTCGACAGCTAGTTATTTGATAGGAAATGCTCTAGATTAGGGTTCTCGTGAACCACATACACGTACGTCCGACACGTTCAAATTTCCGTAGCAGAGTGTCTGTTCTTAGCGGCTCGCGTCCTCTCCATGCACGCCGGATTCTGGATATGAAGCTCGGGGAACCCCATCAACAATGATGTAACATCCCGTCACATATGCCTGCGATTATTTATTCCAATAAATTGTTGCAAATACGCCGTCTTTAATTATTGTTCTCAAAATGGTTTAATCTTGTTTTCACCTTATCCCCTGGTGGATTGAATTATTTTAGAAGTCATTTATGCGGCACCCATCTTTAATTTACCCCCATCATTCCAAAACCTGCTCTGCTGCGATTCGCTGCCTGAAAATGTTGCCAACTTAAATCTGGTGACTTTTGTCATCACACCTCATGGAATATTCCAATGCTTTCCATTTCATCACAAGATGACCTTGACACGTGGAACTATCTTTAAACCTGGGCAAGCGAAATGGCGCCACACATCCGGCCTATAATGTAACTGCGGCTATTCCCTCATATGCCATTTTTTTAATTTCTAATATTTTTAAAGACAATGATATGAGCCAATTGGGCTCAGTACATTTATCCGTTTCAAGTGTAATAATGACCATCTGCATATTTGTTAGCTTTAGTTCCCTGAAAGTCCTCATTTTAACCCTCTTCCCTCCCCCAAAGCAAGATTGAGGCACTATCTGCCAGACGAGCTAGAAAATTTAAATTTGCAAAAATTATATGTCTTAGCCTGCAATCGACGAAAAGATTCCAGTACCTTTATATATTTCATATTTTTACCCCCGAAAACTAACGAAATATAGAGGCAATTTTAATGTCGGTGCAGACCTTCGTTTCGAGGTATTTCGCGGATAAACGCTAAGTCGTATCACAAAACGAATGACACAATCTCAGTTCAATTTGAAGTGATTTACAACTTTGGTCGTATGACGTTTCGTCGTATCTCTATTCCTTATATGTTAGATTTGTCTGTGTTTCTCGATTATACCTACATTTTGCTCTTTGTACAAGTATAATTCGTAGTTCGAATCACTAATGCGAAGAGTAGAATCATCTAATTGTACACGAACATTGGTCCACCCAGTATCCGTACGTGAGCCAAATTCTATGTTTGTAACTGCCTTATTACTACCCAAATACAATGCGCTGTGAGAAAACATTACCCAAATTTTATCCTATTCAGCGTTTCTAACTCAATTTTACTCATAAAAATATGAGACAGGGGAAAATATCTTAAGACTATCCATTTAGACCGCTAAATGAGGCGTGTTATGGTACAATCCGTGTGTCGATATGATGTACCGTTTAGCAACAGTCAATCTGTAAATGAAGGCTTGCAATATTGTAAACATGCATATACTTCGCATGTCAATTTTTATATATATTCATTGAAGCCAATTTGTAGCGATGTAGAGAGGGAGTGTTTACTCAGCTGGAGGTCGTCTGCTATTGTATTCATCGACTTTGACTGGCAGTAGGAATGCGATTGTTCTCCAACTCCTTTGTAACTAGCATTAGTAAGGAGGGACTACTATTGTAATTAATAATTCCCTTCTCGATTTGACTGACAGAAGTCAAGGGAGCATGCAATTTTGTTCAAAACTCCCCTAACCGATTGTGTTTGGGAGTAGGCAAGTGTGCCCGCCATTATAAACAAATTTACCTATCTAAAATGTGACTGGCATTAGGCACAGTGTCCTTGCTATTATAATGGAAACTCACCAACTCAGTGTGACTGTCATTAAGAAGAGGGGCCTGTCATTATAATGATAACAGTACAACTGAATTTTGACTGGCAGTAGGTAAGGTGCCTGCTATTATAATAAAATCTCCTCAATTGTAATATGTCTGGAAGTAGGAAAGGGCGCTTGCCATTGTAACGAAAACTCCCCAAATCGATTGTGAACGCAGAAGGTAATGGGGCCTCCCATTATAATGAAAACTTAAATACTCGATTGTGAATGGGAGTAGGCAAGTGGACCTGCCGTTATCATCACAACTCCGCAACTCGCAGTTTACATTGGAAACTACGTATGGGAACCTCTCCCTGCTGTTTCCGGATAACGCTAAGAGGCATGTAAAAAATCTTATTCACTGCATGTACAGTATTTTAGTTCGATATTCGTATACATTGCAGAATACCGTAGCGAAGCGTGGGTACATTTGCTAGTTTTTACAATAAAACAAAGAAATATAGGTGAAAAATGAACTTTTGAAATCTATTACAATGGCTGAGGAAAGTCAAGGTACACCGAGCTCGATAGCTGCAGTCGCTTAAGTGCGGCCAGTATCCAGTATTAGGGAGATATTAGGTTCGAACCCTACTGTCGGCAGCCCTGAAGATGGTTTTCCGTGGTTTCCCATTTTCACACCAGGAAAATGCTGGGGCCGTACCTTAATTAAAGCCACGGCCGCTTCCTTCTCACTCCTAGACCTTCCCTGTCCGATCGTTGCCATAAGACATATCTGTGTCGATGCGACGTAAAGCAAATAGCAAAAACAAAAAAACAAAAATCAAGGTATATCACATGAATACCTTAGAACTCTATATACAGTGAGCGCAGAAAAATAATAGCCGACGTAGAAGACTGCTGTGATACAGAAAAAAATTAACAGTTGCTCTTCCCCCTCGGCAAGTCGAAAGATCTGCCTCATATACAGGAAAATCTGTTTCCACAATTAAGATAATTTAAACATTCCCTGCCTCTCTACGCATCCCTAGTAAAAAGAAGTAGGCCACTGACTATTTCATTATGGTTGATATTATTATGGATAAAGAAAAATGTCATAACGAGACGTGATATATACTTGAGTGCGTGTGTGACGCAATTGTGGGTTTTAGATAATAAAGGTTTGGAAAATTCATATCGATCACACTATAGATTCAATTCAGATTTTAGTTCCATTTAGCTGGAAGAGTTGAGTTCCCTCCTTGCCCCTCGCCCCAGTGAAACGATGTGTCACTGAAAGTTTCGCAGATAGTACTTGATTTCAATAATCCATTATATTAATGTCACCAAGCAAACGTGCAGAGCACCATGGACGTAAAACAGCAAGTGTGTACGCTTTTCTTTGTGAGGAGTGTATTTGTACAGACGTATATCAGGGCGAAATGCTTTTCAGAAAATTGTACCAACACTGTTATTGCTACATATCAGAGTAAAATGTCGATATGCCGTTTGTGGTGTGAAAGTTCTTACAGAAAATTATTGGAATAGCTCGCTGAATAGCTTTATCTTTGGTGTATGGCATGCCGGATATATTCGGGAGTCGATGGCACGAGTTTGTGTGCATTTTTGACTCTTACAATAAGCTTCCAAAGTCTACAATAATCTCACTTGAGCAGTCAGTATCATTACGAAGTCTGTGAACTTCCGCACGATCTCCTCACGCTATCCTGAGATATAATCAAGCATTCACCTCCCCCCACCCCCACTCCTTTCTGAAGGCAATATTACTACCAACTTATGAATAATGTATACCGCAGTTTGTAATTAAACGCCGTTTATTTTTCCCCTCTGGGCTTATTGTTTGGCTCCTTCCTAATTGTTGCTCATTTGTGGTTTCTCGACTGCCTTCCAGACACCATTAGACCACATAATGTTCTGTTACCACTGCAATACGGTTAGAATACATTGCGGTCAACAAACCTGCGAGTCATTCTGCACCTACACACTAAGATCATTACACATTTCGTGAACCTCGCTGTCCACATCAGGGAGCACGGAATACAAGGGGGTCCATAAGTACTGTACGCAGTAAGGATACCCTAATAATAATAGTGGCCTTTTAATTCTAATATTTGTTTAGAAATTATACTTTTACGCACTAGTCCATAATATTGTAGTTATGTTTTACGCATTCTCGTTTAAAATTGGAAATTCAAAATATAGAATGTTAATGTCTTAATTTATTATAAATATTCGCAACATAATTATTCAAGTTATACATTTGAATAGTTTTCAACATATTCTTCATTCTCTTCTCTTGCTAAATGCTAGAGTTTGCATCCAACACAAAAATCTACTCAAAACAAGTCCACTATTGTTACTATTGTAATAACATAAGAACAAAACGTTATATTCATATTCCTTTTCTGAAATAACTATAACAATTTTGCTGTCTACCAAGATATTGTATGTGAAGTATCCGAAAAATTAGTATTTCGCACAATCATCACGTCGCGCTCACTTTTCGGTACTTGTTACATTAATAGCTATTTTGTCCACTGTAACCTAACTACTTCCTCCATTACTGCGTTAGCGTAACGGAGAGTTATCTAAGAAATACCATACAGTACGTTCCTTTCTAATTCTAAAACAAATACATTCCTTTACAACTTCATGACGTTCAACGTTAACTCCTGAATCCCCTGTGAATGTACCAAGTGCCCTATAAACTTTTAATTACAACTAGAAATGTGTTCCTTCCTCCTTCTATGTTTTTTACCTTGAATCTGTCCGGCTCCATGGCTAAATGGTTAGCGTGCTGGCCTTTGGTCCAGAAGGTCCCGGGTTCGATTCCCGGTCGGGTCCGGGATTTTAACCTTCATTGGTTAATTCCAATGGCTCGGGGGCTGGGTGTGTGTCTGTCGTCTTCAGCATTAAAATTCATCACAGGTAGGGCCCCATTCTCATAGACGCGCAGGTCGCCTATACGGCGTCAACTCGAAAGACCTGCACTCGGCCTCTTCGGAGTCTACACGCCATATTTTATATATACCTTGAAGCTATTTTAAAATTTGGTCCAGATAAGTGAATCCAAAGATTTCTGGTACAAATCTGATAGAGGTAGTCGGATAATTGAAGGACGGTAAAATATTATTTATATACTCTATGCCATACGATTTAGGCATGAAAAAGATCTCTGGTGACACACTCAGTGTTTATTAGACAAAATTATTTAAAACGTAGCCAATGTTACCCAGCAGGGTTCCAGATTCTCTGCCATCCAGTAGACTAAAACGGAACGTCGAAATTGACACGCAGGCAGACTAAATGACGTTAAATGAAAATGCCTGCTCATGATAGCTCAGGCTATATGATTATTATTTATAACATTAACGTTGAGCATGGATGTACTCTGCCGGGCTGAGTGGCTCAGACGGTAAGGCGCTGGCCCTCTAACCCCAACTTGGCAGGTTCGATCCTGGCTCAGTCCGGTGGTATTTGAAGTTGCTCAAATACGAGTGCCTCGTGTCGGTAGATTGACTGGCACGTAAAAGAACTCCTGCGGGACAAAATTCCGGCACCTCGGCGTCTCCGAAGACCGTAAAAGTAGTTAGTGGGGACGTAAAGCAAATATCATTATTATTATTATTATTATTATTATTATTATTATTATTATTATTATTATTATTATTATTATTATTATTATTATTATTATTATTATTATTATTTAATGTACTCTGCCGCGGTCATAGTTACAGTAAACCACTGCTCGGTGTAACTTGAGAGTGTGAAATGTAAGCCCATACGTATTTGTGTAATGTAAACACTCCTAGGTCAAATAATAATTGACTATTATAATAAAATAGTAATATCAGCAATATTTATAAACAAACTCTAAATATTTTGTGGCTAAATATTAATGAAACAATTACGCCCGAGTTTACATTTTGGTAGCGGATACTTGGGATAAGAGAAAGTGCCTCTAAAATGAGTGAGTAAATTTGAATAATAAAATTATTATAAATACACTTTTTCATTCTCATCAAAACTGTCAAAAATTATTTTGAAGTAACTTACGTCTTCCTCACAAAAATCCTTTCCTCCAGAGAATGATGAGGTCCTATATGAACTTCTGTACAGCAATGAATGTATGTCCTAGTTTTCATACTACCTTTATGAGAGATAGAAATTTTCTTAGTGCGTCTATGATGGATGCAAATACCGAATTTTCATTTAGTTCGCTCAGCTTTACTGACGTTATAGAACGACAAATACAGAACAAAACATTTTTTTTTACTTGAAAAATTATCCAAATATCTTATTCTAGATATCCATCCACTTGTCATGTCCTTCAATGCCGACTGTATTACGACCATCGTAAGTTAATCTCTAGAATTTTCCTCGCAGGGCCAGTCACCAACAAGGGGGCCTGATAGCTGACACTATCCTCATCAAGGCCGCAGTTCGAATCCTTGTGAGCCTTTTGAAATGAAATCTCACATCCATTTGGTTCGCACCCCTAATTAAAATACAGGTCCCATGACTATGATTATTGTATCAACAGTGAAACGAACTACCACACACTTTTTTGTCTGTCTGCTTGCTTTCTTGCTTACTTGCTTGCTTGCTTGCTTGCTTGCACCATCAAGAAGAGGGAGGAGCATGGCTTTGCATAATTTGTTCAGTCCGAATTCTTTTTAATTTTACCATAGGGATTGATTTTATCCCATTTTATCATTTCTACGCAATAATTTATTAACATTACAATTATTATTATTATTATTATTATTATTATTATTATTATTATTATTATTATTATTATTATTATTATTATTACAATTACAATTAATTGGTGGATGGATGTATATATGAATAAAGGTTGTTCGTTTGAAACATAGACTAAGTTGGCAACAGTACAAATTCCTTATGGGACGGCCAAGAGTACGAAACATATTTCAGTTGTGGTATAGGTATGAGTCGGTATGAGTCACTGGCGGTAGAACATCAGAGGTAGTATGAGGAACAGGGAAGTGTTACAGAGGAGGGAGGAGATAAGGATAAAGTGAAAGGTATGAAAAGGAAACACAGAGTAGGTGATAGGAAGCGGGAGGCGGAACAGGGTCGTGAGAGGGAGAAAGGGGAGGAGAAAGAAGGTACCGCCGTCGTCAGGAAAGATAAGAGAGACCAGAAGTGGAGGAAACTAATGAGGTTGAGGTTCAGGTCATGGCGGATTCCATTGTTAGGCATGTAGGAAAAGTGTGAGGAGGAAAGAGAACTAGGATAGTGTTATCCAGGAATTAAGACGTATGTTGAGGAAAGAAGAAGAGAAGGAGGAGAGTAAGGAGAAGGTGGTAGTTTTTCATGCTGGTACCAACAAAGTAAGGTAAGCAAAAATAGGTACCGCGTTACTTGGGGACGTGTGTGATCCGGTTATGACAGCTCGGGAGGAGTTAAGGGGAGCGGATATTGCTATCAATTGGATAGTGTGTAGGAGGGATACATACTGAAGGATGACCGGGGATTTAAATGAGAACATGGAGTGGGTATGCGGAAAAACGGGTGTGAGATTTGTAGATCCTTATGGGTGCGAAGGAGATAAGAATCTACACGCAGATGGCCTCCACTTGGACCGTAGTGGTACGAATAAGTTATGGAAACGGGGTGGCAGCAGTGATGAGGGTACAAGGAGCTGAACGTAAAATAAGGATGACATGAAGTTCTTAATTTTAAACAGTATAAGTATTGTAAAGAAAAGAATAGACTTATGTATTATATATATGCCCCGTGGTGTAGGGGTAGCGTGCCTGCCTCTTACCCGGAGGCCCCCGGGTTCGATTCCCGGCCAGGTCAGGAATTTTTACCTGGACCTGAGGACTAGTTCGAGGTCCACTCAGCCTACTGATTAGAATTGGGGAGCTATCTGACGGTGAGATAGCGGCCCCGGTCTAGAAAGCCAAGAATAACGGCCGAGAGGATTCGTCGTGCTGACAACGCGACACCTCGTAATCTGCAGGCCTTCGAGCTGAGCAGCGGTCGCTTGGTAGGCCAAGGCCCTTCAGGGGCTGTAGTGCCATGGGGTTTGGTTTGGTTTGGTTTTTATATGTATATATATTTACCAGATATAGTACTAGGAGTTGAATCATGGCTGAAGAGTAATATTATGAATGCGCAAATTTTCTCACGGAACTGGAGTGTTTATGGTAGAAACAGAAATGGAACGGCATGAGGAGGAGTATTCATGCTGGGGAAAGAAGAATTTGTAAGCTATGAAAAGGATAAGAAACATGCAATTCTAGGTGTAAGCCTCATCTCTGAAAATAATAGGCAACTTGGTACTTTTGGGGTGTACAGACCTGGAAAGGGAAGCTCCGATGCTGATGCGGAATTGTTTCATAAGATAATCAGCTATGCGGGAAACGTCACTGCAGCGGGTGATTTCACTTTACCACATGGTAATTTGGAAAGTATTGCGATAAACAGAAAGCATGACTGTTGTATCGGCGATATGGCCGTCTACTTTTACCTCGTCGCCAATTTTGTTGTGTTGTATGCAAGGAATTTGATATACAGTGACACAACATAAAGTTTATTGTTTCAATGATTTGATACAATATATATAAGAAATAAACTGAATTCTTCTTGAAACTTGTTTGAATGCACGCAGTTAATGTTGAAATTAAATCTTAAATTGAATGTCTGTTGCATATGTACAATTATACAATACGAGAGATCTATATACACTTAGTTCTATCTTGAGGAGATAGTCTGTTTCACTAATAAATTGTCCTGATAGTCGAATATTTTCTGTGAAATTACAAGCGTAACTTGTAGAGAGAGACAGAATGCTGGTACTAGGTTTATACTTGCAAGGAACTTGCATTAATTTATTCAAATAGCAGAATGCTAAGGTGTATGTCGGAGCACTGGTGAGAACTAAAGAGAGTAGCAGAATGCTATACTCGGGGCTCGACGTGGATACGGGGATCAGGATAATGAGGCAATGTTCAGAGGTGAGACCTCGCGGCCAGCAATTTGTCCACCTGTTCAAAACACGTTTTTAAGAGGAATGCCTCCGTGTCTGACTTGCGGTGTTGTCTGGTCGTCGAACATTGGGGTAGTCCTGGAGAGGCTCGGAACGAAGCTCCTTATACAGGGTGAAGCGTAATTCGCGCACTCGGGCGTCGCAGCGCGACTCCTCACATGCCAGCAATAAAAAAAATGTATCTTACAAAATTTCGTCTTGCGAGTATATCCGGCAGAAAAACGACGTTGAAGAGTAACAATCTGGCAACACTGTAACCACATGTAGGGTAACTAACTCTGTCAGCAGACGTTAGTCGTACTGTACAGTTGGTGCAGTGGATAGAGTTTTGGGTTAGCATGCAGGAGGTCGAGTGGTCGATCCTGGGTTGAGGCGTGTGTTTTTTATTTCGTAAATGTAGTCCAGGTGGTATGGTATCTGGCATCTTAATCGTCAACAGCGATTGAAGCGGGTCCTCTAGAAACCATTTGCACTTACATACTACGATCCTAGAAATGGACGAACAATCGTTTTCATTGGTCAGCTTTGAAAGGCGCCCTTTCCACGTCGTGGGCGTGAATTTATTCGCACCACTTCATCTGTTTGTTTCAGCTGTCTATTTCTTATTAGTCTAACTAGGTATTTGTTGTTTCAGTGTTACAAAATGTTGTAAATGTAGGATACATGTGACCTCAGAAACGGTGTCTTACTGTATTACAGTAGGTAATGTCAGATGGAAATTAGCAAATAAAAAATGCTCCTCAACCCAGGATCGAACCATCGACCTCCTGCATGCCAACCAAAAACTCTACCCACTGCACCAACTGTTCGGCACGACGAGAGCATGCTGACAGCGGTAGTTACCCTACATATGGTTACAGTGTTGCCAGATTGCTGCTCTTCAACGTGCGTTTTCTACCGGATATACTCGCAAGACGAAATTTTGTAAGAGACATTTTTTTATTGCTAGCATGTGAGGAGTCGCGCTGCGACGCCCGAGTGCGCGAATTACGCTTCACGCTGTATATCGCTGGCTGACGTCATCGGTGAGCGTGCCAGGCGCAGTAAAGACATCTCGTAGCTGCTAGAAACTTCAGTGCTGCGGCGGGTTGCGGAGCTTGTAGGCGCAGAGCTTGCGATGCGGAGGACACACACAACAATGATCACTTGGAAAGACACAATAAATGGAACGACAGCTCATTCAGAATCGGAAAGTGATAGAGCGAACAATAGAGAAGAATATTCTAGGTGTAGTGTTGATAAAACAGGATAATGTACATAGAGAAACTGGAGTAATAGATGTGTAAGTGATAATAAAGCTACTTTTGTCGTAGTTAAAACAAATGCAGTAGAAAGGAAGGTTGTAAAAGCCGGACTGTCATGTAGTACCATTTATATTGAATGAGGAAGTTTGTTAAAAATGATGATCGGTATAATACTGTAAGTAAACATGTAATCTTCTTATGGGATATGTTTAAAGTAATTGTTGAGAAGTGCGAAAAAATCGCAACAATAAAAACCTGACTCATTCAAGATATTCCGGTTTGATTTATACTGCGCTCGATATAAACAGTCTATTTTCTTTTCTTTAATTTATTCATCATTCAAAGACAAACTGGCACGTTATAATTTCTGTGTTACAATCTATAAACGTGCAAGGTTTAAACGCACAATCTACGATTTACAATTCCTTGGATGGAAATGACAGTATTTCGATTGTATTTTAAACGTAAAATTCCCGTTATTCATTAAATAAACAGTAATGTAATTACATAATGCACCAACGATTTTGCAGTGTTGTACAGTAGTGTTGTATGACTTACACTGTTCACTGTATTTCTGAAAATAGTATTTAAAATTTAACAGGCGTCCGCTGATAATAGGTAGCCTCTAAATGGCGAGAGGGATTTTCATCATGAGAGAGGACATAGCTACACTAGTGTCCAAAAGTTAAGCACAAGTTACGAGTAAGCAGGGACACAGGAAATAGACCGCAAATCTTACGACATATGCACGTACCAACCTTACGTGTCCGCTCTGTATAGGAAAGGAGTGTTCCCTGTTTTGACTAGCGGCGTAACCGCAAGGTAAACACAGCCAGTGCCTGCGCCTCACATTCCCTCAGTCGTGTTTGCTCCGTTATAGTGTGCGGTGTGTAGCCTCGTGGTGAATGTGACAGCATAATGGCACAATGACGCCATTTGGACCCCGTTTTCCAGGGTAGAATACTAGGCCGCCTGGAAGCAGGCCAGACACAGACCGAAGTCGCCGTATCCTTGAATGTGCCACATTGTGTCATTACCAGACTTTGGAGACGATTTCGAGACACAGGAGATGTTAGTCGTAGGCCAGTACCGGGTCTACCAACGGTAACCACCCCACAGGAGGACCGATATCTGGCCTCAACCGCCCGACGAAACCGGAGTGCACCTGCAAGACAATTGTCAGCAAAGCTTGCAGACGTCTCAGGGGTTGCCGTTTCCCGACAAACTGTGTACCGTGAGACAATATTAAATAATGTGAGCCTCCCCATTATAACCATTTTGAACTGGCCCTGCGGCCTAGAATAATTTGTGTCAAACGGCTTACGCCAGTATACCTTTTTTTAAAGTTACTGTAGTCAGCGGGCCATTGTCTGGTCTTGTGATTGGTTGCGCATTACTGCGCATGCGCCCGCCGGTCGACTACCAGGCAAAACTGGCCTCCTCCTCGCTTGCTTGCCGACGCGAGAGGCAGTTCGCTGGAGTCAGCCATGATAGCGTGCTCGTGTGGTTTTGTGTCCGGCGTCATGGAGTCGTGGAGTAACTGGAAACCACCGTAATCTCCCCGATAACGGGGATTTGCCCCAGATGAACTAATTGGAGACCTCCTGCCATTCCTTCTGATCTTGTTTTGGTTTTATTGTTTCGTCTGGATACTTCACAACGAGGTCTGGATGCCAGCGGTGACTGTATTTTCTTCGTCAACAATGTCAGGTTAAAACTCCTCTCATTTCTTCATCACCAAAGGTATGTACCAGTGTTTGAAATCATTCTAAACGTCGTCCTGAAGAGGATTTTGATATTTTCGAAGATTTCTGGAAAAATAATAATAATAATAATAATAATAATAATAATAATAATAAATATTTGGACTTCGCCGTTAAATTTATTCCTATTTGCGTGTGTGGTATCGAAGATCTGGAAAACTGTTTCGGCAACTAATCACAGTAATGTGGAAGGTTCACCATGAACTAAATTGGAATTATTAATTTAAAATTTTACTGATCTACTTTGGCATTTTAAATTGTAACTTTCCTTGTAAACCAAGGTACAGTCTCCAAGGTACCGAACCTTACCTCTTTCGGCTTTCTGTTTGCTTTCCTGTGTTTTGTTTTCTAATTCGTTCGGTATGTTTTCTTCTCCCCCCCCCTTCTGGGGTTTGGGTGAATTTAATTATTTACTCTGGCCTGTTTTTCCTCCGTGTTTTAGGAGGCCTTGCTTGTTTCTTGTGGTTACCTTGGCGTCGGTTCGTGTGTGGTTTGTTGTCGGGTGAATTGTTGTCTGGCGTGTTGTGCCTGTGTGGATCTTGGATTTTATTCTTCGGGGCCGAGTGTATCGGTTACTGTTTAACCTAATTTGTTTATTTTCTCCTCCTTTTAATGTTGTGTTACCTTTTCCTTGCCCCGCGTGAGGAGGTTTTTTAAACGTAAATTGCTGTTTGTCTTGGAAACTGTCCTTGGTGGTAACTGAACGATTTCAAATTTGGTAATTATGAGAAAAGACCGCGTTGAAGATCCATTTTTTGAATAATTGTTAACTTAATATTTTTAAATTTATTTAACTATCCGTGATCGATCACATTTAATTTAAAGGTAACATTTATGTAAGAAAGTCTTTTGTTTCCCGTTGTTTTCTGATTACATTTTATTTGGTACGGAGGTCACCCCTTTCCTTCTTTGTTGTTTTCATAAAGCTCCCCATTTATTATCTGTTAAAGAGTATTTATTTTTCATTAATTGTTATTTAGTAATGAATTAATTTTCTTTAAAACCCCACCTGGGTATATTCTAATTTATTTTACTTATTGTTAATTTCCTTTTCCATTTTTCAACCTTATGTTGATTTTATTTACATTTGCCATTACGTTTTAAAAATAAACTTAGGCTTTATCATCTTAATAACTTGGTTTGTTACCTACCTTTTGCCCTTCCATTAAATTTTTTTTTTTTACTTCATGTAAATGCTGGTTTTCATTCGCCACGTTCGGTGGAGCACTGCCACCGTCTTTCTTGTGCATTAATTTCCACGGCCTTTAGTTGTCTTCCTTGCTGCTTCCGGTAAGTTATTTCTTTGGTTTCTTGTTTTTAATTCTGTGACTGTACTTGTTGTTTTTCTTCTTGTGCCCTTCTTCTTCCTCGTGTTCGCTATTACTCCCATTTTGGGGCGGACACGCTAACAACCTTCTCACCAGGGTCTCTATCTCTCTCCCTCTCTCTCTCTCTCTCTCTCTCTCTCCCCGTGCTTTTTTTCTCTCTCTCTTTTTCTCTCTCCCTGGTGGATAAGGTTTTTTCACCTCATCACCCCTAGGTGGTAGCGGGGACCTAGAGGCTGGTGAGCGGTGAGAGTGGTAGCAGAGCGTGGTTGTTTGTTGTTCCACTGTTGTTGCTCTGCTGCCTAATCTCTGTTGTTTCTGCCTTCTGCAGCCTAACCTTCCTCCCCTCCTACCCTTGCTCGGTGCAGTGCTGTGGCGAATGTTGGCGGATGGAAACCAAAAATTAAGAAGCTAAAAGTGTTATTGTCAATAACTATTGTAAAAGGGAGTGCAAGGATCTTGTGTAATTTTTTGATTATTTTGTTCCATGTTTGCTACCATGGCGCGTGCCGTTACGAACCCCTCCTTCCTGCGTCGTGCCGAATTGGAGTACGAGTTATCCATTCGTGGCCTTGAACCTGCCCGTACTGTTGCTGAGTGCGCTGCCTTGCTATCAGCCAACTCCCAGGTCCCCATTAATGTATTTTCTATTGACAGGAGTCGAGTGGGTGAGTACCTTAACCTGATCTGTGACAATCTTAACGAAATTAATATTATTCGCGAAGAGTTTATTGAATTGCCTCCGTCCAAAGCCCAAGTAAACCGGCTGAGGGCCAGAGCTGACCACTACTCGGGTCGAATTCAGGATTTATTATCTATTAAGCCTGATTCTGTTTTTGTGTCAGAATGTGCTAGATTGTTAACGGTGGTTTCTGGCATCACCTCTGATCTAGATTTGCTGTTGATTAACAGAGATATGGAGAATCGTTCTATTTCTACTGGACTTAACCCCACTGTACCCACCCCGAGTGTCTCTTCCCACCAAATTGCGTCCTCGACCCATGCCCAAGGTCCGTGTTGTGTGACTGCTCCTTTACTGGAAACCTTAGTCTCTAAGCTAAATTCGGCGTCATCGCCTAACTGTTTAAAGGAAGTCTTTCGGGGAGTGAAGTCCTTTTCTGTAAATTCTATCGATGAGTGTATTCGATTCCTTCGGTTTCTGGTGGAGTTAACCGAGACTGGTAATGTGTACTCAGTTGACGATTTGGGGATTTTCCGCGCCCTCTTCCCTCATTGTGAAGGGATTCTAAAGAGAGAAATTTCTGAAGCTATCTCTAAAAATTTATCGATTAGTACCTTTCATGAACTTGTCCTTTCCAAATTTATTCCCTCTCTTGCTCTCCAAAGTCTTGTGCCCCAACACTGTTTTCGGACCCAGTTCCTGCATGAGAACTTGCTAACTTATGTGCTGGATCTGCGATTCTTTTGCAAGGTTTTTAGAATTTCTGTGCCAGAATGTGAAATGGTCTCTAGAATTTTAAAAGGAATATCTCCTGCGTACCGCTCCTATCTTTCCTTAACCCGTTGCCCTACTACCTTTCAAGAATTGGAAGAGGCCTGTTCCTTTGCTGAAGATGTCAAACATGGGGATGCCTCCAGACCTGTGAATTTCCCTCCCCCTACTACTACCAATTGTCCCGTCCTTCCGTCAACACCTAAGGTAGTGAATGCCCGTAAATGTTACAACTGTGGGTCCCGAAATCATCTAAGAAATTCCTGCCCTGACGTTAGACGTGGTCCAGGCGCTTGCTATTCCTGTGGCTCTAGACAGCATGTTAAAAGAAATTGCCCCTTGGTAGACAGAAATGGTACTCAATGACTAGAAAGGGAAAGGGCAAAGTCTGCCAATTCTAAGTTTGTAAACCCTGAATCTCGTAAGAAACCGGTGTGTCCCCCTAGGTGCAATAGTATTTCTGCTCATGCCCCCTCCTCTGGCACGTGCACATTTGTCGAAGTCAACAATGAACCCGTAGATGCCCTTCTTGATACTGGAAGCGCAGTATGCTTGATGAATTATGCCTGGTATTGTCAAAAGAAATCCTCGTGTAAACTTCCGGAAATAAAACCCACTAACTTAAGATGCGTTTCGGCTAATTGTCAGTTCTTAAATATTTTGGGGACTGTGAAGGTCAAGTTGAGGATTGGGAATTTCACTTGGAAGATCAAGTGTTTGGTGACATCCAATTTATCATGTAACGTTATTCTGGGTACCAATTTTCTATCTTGGGCTGGTGTCGTTTTGGATCCTCAGTGTCGAAATTTCTTTTTTAAATTTTCTCCTGACCTGAAATTTGAATTGATTAACGTTCCCTTGAAATTGCCTAAAGTTTTGTGTGTGGGTTACCCTGAGTCAGATGAGTCTAGTGACATCGATCGGCTTGACCTGAATCATTTAGGAGATGCCGAAGCACAGCAAGTTCGTGATCTTTGCAGGGAATTTCCCGATGTGTTCACTAGCAAGTTAGGCTCGACCAACGTACTAGAGTATGACATTGAGTTGTCGGACCTGCAGCCTGTTCGATCCCCTCCTTATCGCCTTTCCCCACCCCGTATGTTGGAATTAAAGAAAATCATTGAGCAAATGGAAAGAGACGGAGTGATCAGACCTTCGACTTCCCCGTATGCGTCCCCTGTGTTCTTGGTACCCAAACCTTCTGGTGGTTATCGTGCTGTGATTGACTATAGGTCTCTAAATAGTAAGATTGTACTCCAATCTATTCCCCTACCCGACCTTCATACTTGTTTTGGATGGTTCTCAGGTGCGAAATTTTTCACTGTCCTGGATTTGAACCAGGCTTATTACCAAGTGCCTTTATCGAAGAGATCTATTCCCCTCACTGCCTTCATCACTGACTGGAACTTGTATGAGTTCCTCAGACTCCCGTTCGGGCTAAGCTGTGGAGCAGCTGTGTTGTCGAGGTTGTTAAATTCCATTCTCTCTGACATTAAGTTCAGCTATGTCTTTAATTATCTGGACGATTTATTAATTTATTCAAAGACCTTCGAGGAACATATGGTGCACGTTAGGGAAGTATTGCTACGGTTAAGGAAAGCCGGCCTTACAGTGAAGTTATCAAAGGTAGCTTTCGCCAGACCCAGCATGTCTTTCTTGGGACATGTAGTTTCTTCTGAAGGCGTTTCCATAGATCATTCCAGAACTCAAGCCATTAGGGATTTTCCACCCCCCAAAGATGTCAAAGGCGTTGCTCGATTCATTGGTATGGTCAATTTCTTTAGAAAATTCATCCCTAACTTTGCTGAAGTGGCTGCCCCGTTGAACGACCTTAGGAAAAAGAATGTAAAATTTACTTGGGGTAAAGCCCAGGAGGAAGCTTTTAATTCATTGAAGGTCGCACTGATTAATGCACCTTTGTTAGCTATTCCCGATTTCGAGAAACGTTTCATTGTCCAAACTGATGCCTCCGGGCGTGCTATCGCTGGCGTTCTGTTACAAGAACATGAAGATGGGCGTAGGCCCGTGGCCTACGTATCCAGGGTCCTCAATGATCTGGAGTCTAAGTACTCCATTTATGAACTAGAGTGTCTAGCCGTGCTGTTTGCTCTGGAAAAATTTCGATCGTTCATTGAACACGTCAACTTTGATCTGGAAACCGACAATCAGGCTCTTTCTTGGGTGTTGAACCGACCCAAAAGGACCGGTAGGATAACTAGATGGGCATTACGGATCTCATCCTTTAATTTCAATGTTCGCCACATTCGTGGGTCTGAGAACGTCATTGCCGATGGCTTGAGCAGGATGTTTGAAGGTAATCCTTGTGCGGAAGCCAACCCATGTGTCGATGAGCTTGCTGTCAATACGGTGGGAGTTAGTGCCATCCTCACCGATTCCCCATTGCTATATCAAGAAATTGGAGATCATCAAAAAACTGATCCGGATCTGAAAAGGATCATTGATACAATCAGTAGCGGGATCGAAGTAAAACCTTACTCCTTATCTAAGGGTGTTCTCTGTTGTAAGGGTCGCAAGGACCATAATTCCAAAATTGTCGTTCCTAAGGTTCTGGTACCTGTCATTTTCAAGTATTACCACTGTTCACCCCTTGGCGGTCATCTAGGAAATTTCAAAACTCGTTTGAAAATCAGGCAATTCTTTGTTTGGAAGAAAATGGATAGTGATATCAGGAACATGGTCAAATCTTGTAAATCTTGCGCCATCAGCAAATCTAATTTGAATAACCGGGTGGGATTAATGTCTTCATCACAAGCTTCGCGCCCCATGGAACGACTGTTCATAGATTTCGTAGGACCCCTCCCCCGATCTTCCTTGGGAAACACCCACATTTTTGTCTGTATTGATGCCTTCTCACGGTTCTGTTGGATCTTTCCCACCAGGTCCACTAATTCACGTACCTCTATCTCCTGTCTAAATTCCATCTTTGCATCATTTGGCCCACCTAAGTTCTTAGTGTCTGACAACGCTAGTTCTTTCACCAGTAACTCCTTCAAAAGGTATCTGTTTGAGTTGGGCATTTCACATGTCACCACTATTCCATACTATCCAAATCCTTCTTATGCAGAGAGGTTGAATCGGAACTTAAAATCCGCGTTGATAGCGTATCATCATGACAACCAGTCCAAATGGGACTCCTGTCTGCATTGGTTGGCCCATGCTTTCAATTCCGCTACTCATGAGTCCCATGGTAAGACGCCTATGTCTTTAATGTTTGGCTATACTCCGTACTCCCCTATGTCTAACCTGCTATGTATTGAGGATCTTCTCCCAGACCTATCTAGACCTAATGATGTTCAAAAGATCTGGAACGAAGCAAAAAGGAATCTAGCTGTGTCATACGAAAAGGTCAAAAAGCAGTACGATAAAGGTAGGAAACCGTCAAAATTCAATGTTGGTGATCTCGTGTATGTTAAGTGCTACCCAATGAGTAAGGCTGTGAATAAGTTTTCGGCAAAACTTGCCCCTAGGTACCAAGGCCCGTGCACTGTGTTGGAGTTCTTGTCTCCCGTTTCAATTTTGGTAAGTGACCCTGTAGCCAAGCGTATTAGGCGCGTTCATGTTTCTCAAATTAAACCCGGTTGATCTGGCAAATTGTACCGCATCTTCCGCTGGATGAATGCACCTTTGGTAACTGACCTGTATCGTTAGTGAATTTAGCACACATACTGTGGGATGGCGAACGAGTCAATCTGGTCCTTTCTGTGCCTCGTGTTGGTGACTCTAATTTAGTACTTCTCGTATATTACTGTTTCTAGGTGTGGATCCTTGTAGTTGGAAATTGTCTTTCCTTAATTGTCCTGTGATGGTGGTATTAATACCTTGCAATAGATATCCTCGTTATCTAACCTTATGCTTATGTAGTGCGCTAACGAAGTTCCGTTGGGGAAATCTGATG
This sequence comes from Anabrus simplex, assembly GCF_040414725.1. Taxonomy (NCBI): domain Eukaryota; kingdom Metazoa; phylum Arthropoda; class Insecta; order Orthoptera; family Tettigoniidae; genus Anabrus; species Anabrus simplex. The sequence continues at coordinate 1,155,124,598 of NC_090265.1, read as the reverse complement.
ACATCTAACTTAAATTGTGCTTTGTTGTCCCTCTGTTTTCTCTAGGCTTATGTAATTTCAAAGTTTTGATTCTTCTGTGGCTCCGCATCGGATTCCTTCCGCTGAACCCTTCGATCATCTTGTGACTTGATCATTGCTGAGCTATGGTGTGCCTGGGATGGAATGTAAGGGAGTGTGTCTGGTGCCTGAGTGTTTACCATTTTGTCATCCTTTCATTGTGTGCGTGTGTCTGAAGATGTGTGGTGCTTAGTCATGATTGGGTTACTATTTGTGCCATTTTAGTATTGTACGATTTCTGATTGTGGTGTGTTTCGATCTATTGGTGTCGGAAAGGTTCCCTGCTTGCCTTCTGCATGGACCGCGTGTCTTAAAGGTGTTCCTTTTCCGGATACTGATGTTTGTATTCATCCATGATTGAGGGATCTGACACTCCTCCTTTTGGGCACCCTTCGCGGCTGTTCTAAAGGTGGTTTTCTATGCGTGAACCCTCTATATTATTTTTCCTGTAATGGATTTTTGGGCTGAATTTATCTTCCTAACCTTTTGGTTTTGGGGTTATGTAGGATATCTGTCTCCGATTTTTTTCCTGTGGGCGTTCGGTTGGTGCACTCCTGCCAGCATTATGGTTGTATCTCCTGTGTTGTAACTTGGTAATGTTGTAGTGAGTTGTTAGGATCCTTTTGAAATGTGGACCGTTAGTAACGTTGTGTAATTTTCCTTATCTACCGGTTGGCGTGTGGAGTTTTCGGTGGTACCGTCGGACTTCCTTCCTGAGGATATTTCTCCTTTTGTGCTTCTGTGGGATGGACCTAGTCCTTAATCTGTACCTGGTTTGCTGTTGTAATTTCTGCTTGGTATTGTGCTGTTAGGTTGTAGTCTGTGAGCACGCGTTGAGGATAGTTATCCTTTACCTCTCTATTAATAACCCGTGCTGCTAGCTTGTCATTATTTAGGTAATCGTGTTTTGGATTACGTTGTTTAGCTGTCAAGACACCTTGGTTGGGATGTGATTTGTCCTTTAATTTACCTCTGTGTCGCGGTAGATTTGGCTGTTGGTTTGGTATCCACTACTCCGAGGAAGTACACCTTCGGTGGGCGATTCTTAGTTATCTCTTGGCTCTGGGATTTTCGACTTGTTCTTCCTCACGCAGAATTAGGTTCGTGGTTACTATTCTGTACCACGTTGCCCGGTGCATTTATTTTGGGTAGTTGTATCTTGATGTGGCCGTTGTGGTTGACTGACTGATCGCGATTTTTCCATCTGGTAACCTATAGGAGTCTCCCGATTGCCCATCGATGCTACTCTTGCCTGTCTTACCTCTCGGTAACTCGAGTGGTTTCTGCGTCCCTTCTCTCTGATGGTTTTCCGTTGGTCTGTTCAAAAATTAGTTTTCTATGCTTGAGTCCTTACCTGTGTTTTGTTGGTGATCCTGGATAAGTTGCCGATCCCAGTGTGGTTTGTATTTTGCTCAACCCCTCGTTCTTGACCCTTGGACTGATTGACGAGTTCGCCACTCTGTGGTTGTGTGTGTGTCACTCCAATATCTAAAAGTGTAATTTGATAGGTCATTCATGTGTCCTCTTAGTTTAACGTCTGGTATTCTAAACCATATGTTCCAAGGACGTCTATTCTTTGGAGTGGTCCTGTACCTTTACTTATATATTTTTTTCTTGTGGGTGATTTGTGCTTGAATAATATTACTGCTTGCCCTTCCGTTATGTTCATGATCCTTAGGGATATCTGTCTTAGTCCTAGTTGGTACTATGTGTTGGATTGTACCCTATATTTCTATGTGTTCTTGTTCATTGTTTCTCTACGTGTCATGGCTAAGTGTCCTTCGTGGCAGTGTAACATGGTGTATTTTATGTAGTTTCCCTTTGATTTCTTAATTGTCGTTGTATGGACCCTTCGTTTCCTTTGGTACTATATTGGACCAAGTGGAGAGCTCTGGGCTTCAGCTAGTTTGTTGGTAACTAGCCTATGTAAAGTTAATTGGCGGATCTGTGGATCCTGTAACTGAAAACTCACCTACTTTAATTTCCTGATTTGTTTTTTGTTCCTCCCTCTTCTTGTGGTTTTGCCCCCATTCGGGTTTTCCGGTGCGTTTCTTTTCCCCGGTTGTAACCTTTTTGCAACACAAGATCATGCGTTTCCTTAATTTCAAAGGAGACTTGTAAAGGTATTCATGCATTAAAAATTAATTTACCACCGTGCTTGAGAAAATAACCTGAATGCGTGGACTTATAAACATGTGGTTTTGGATTAATTTTGGTCAGTATATCTGTGATTAGTGTGAGAGTTGCCAAACCTCAAGGTGAACTGCGTCATGTGTCATAAACTGTATCATTGTGTGATGCATAGAAAACATGTGTATTAGGTGAACCTGAAACTTTGGTGAACTCTGGTCATTGTGCTCTCTATTTGATGACAAACATTACTCTGGTGATTTTCCGAGTGCTCGGTTAACATTTCTGGACACTGATGTTGATCGCACCCGCCAATTATTTCTAAAAACTATGTGATATGGAACTGTGTCTTGGACTATTAACCTGGTCATGTGAACTACTAACTAATATTAGTTAATCTTGGTGGTCGTTTTCTGTTGGACTATTCCGCCCAAATTTAGTGTATGTGTGACCACCTCATCATTGATGGCATGTGCATGAGGTTTTGTCGTCGATTCGGGGCGGGAGGGCTGAGACAATATTAAATAATGTGAGCCTCCCCATTATAACCATTTTGAACTGGCCCTGCGGCCTAGAATAATTTGTGTCAAACGGCTTACGCCAGTATACCTTTTTTTAAAGTTACTGTAGTCAGCGGGCCATTGTCTGGTCTTGTGATTGGTTGCGCATTACTGCGCATGCGCCCGCCGGTCGACTACCAGGCAAAACTGGCCTCCTCCTCGCTTGCTTGCCGACGCGAGAGGCAGTTCGCTGGAGTCAGCCATGATAGCGTGCTCGTGTGGTTTTGTGTCCGGCGTCATGGAGTCGTGGAGTAACTGGAAACCACCGTAATCTCCCCGATAACGGGGATTTGCCCCAGATGAACTAATTGGAGACCTCCTGCCATTCCTTCTGATCTTGTTTTGGTTTTATTGTTTCGTCTGGATACTTCACAACGAGGTCTGGATGCCAGCGGTGACTGTATTTTCTTCGTCAACAATGTCAGGTTAAAACTCCTCTCATTTCTTCATCACCAAAGGTATGTACCAGTGTTTGAAATCATTCTAAACGTCGTCCTGAAGAGGATTTTGATATTTTCGAAGATTTCTGGAAAAATAATAATAATAATAATAATAATAATAAATATTTGGACTTCGCCGTTAAATTTATTCCTATTTGCGTGTGTGGTATCGAAGATCTGGAAAACTGTTTCGGCAACTAATCACAGTAATGTGGAAGGTTCACCATGAACTAAATTGGAATTATTAATTTAAAATTTTACTGATCTACTTTGGCATTTTAAATTGTAACTTTCCTTGTAAACCAAGGTACAGTCTCCAAGGTACCGAACCTTACCTCTTTCGGCTTTCTGTTTGCTTTCCTGTGTTTTGTTTTCTAATTCGTTCGGTATGTTTTCTTCTCCCCCCCCCCCTTCTGGGGTTTGGGTGAATTTAATTATTTACTCTGGCCTGTTTTTCCTCCGTGTTTTAGGAGGCCTTGCTTGTTTCTTGTGGTTACCTTGGCGTCGGTTCGTGTGTGGTTTGTTGTCGGGTGAATTGTTGTCTGGCGTGTTGTGCCTGTGTGGATCTTGGATTTTATTCTTCGGGGCCGAGTGTATCGGTTACTGTTTAACCTAATTTGTTTATTTTCTCCTCCTTTTAATGTTGTGTTACCTTTTCCTTGCCCCGCGTGAGGAGGTTTTTTAAACGTAAATTGCTGTTTGTCTTGGAAACTGTCCTTGGTGGTAACTGAACGATTTCAAATTTGGTAATTATGAGAAAAGACCGCGTTGAAGATCCATTTTTTGAATAATTGTTAACTTAATATTTTTAAATTTATTTAACTATCCGTGATCGATCACATTTAATTTAAAGGTAACATTTATGTAAGAAAGTCTTTTGTTTCCCGTTGTTTTCTGATTACATTTTATTTGGTACGGAGGTCACCCCTTTCCTTCTTTGTTGTTTTCATAAAGCTCCCCATTTATTATCTGTTAAAGAGTATTTATTTTTCATTAATTGTTATTTAGTAATGAATTAATTTTCTTTAAAACCCCACCTGGGTATATTCTAATTTATTTTACTTATTGTTAATTTCCTTTTCCATTTTTCAACCTTATGTTGATTTTATTTACATTTGCCATTACGTTTTAAAAATAAACTTAGGCTTTATCATCTTAATAACTTGGTTTGTTACCTACCTTTTGCCCTTCCATTAAATTTTTTTTTTTTTACTTCATGTAAATGCTGGTTTTCATTCGCCACGTTCGGTGGAGCACTGCCACCGTCTTTCTTGTGCATTAATTTCCACGGCCTTTAGTTGTCTTCCTTGCTGCTTCCGGTAAGTTATTTCTTTGGTTTCTTGTTTTTAATTCTGTGACTGTACTTGTTGTTTTTCTTCTTGTGCCCTTCTTCTTCCTCGTGTTCGCTATTACTCCCATTTTGGGGCGGACACGCTAACAACCTTCTCACCAGGGTCTCTATCTCTCTCCCTCTCTCTCTCTCTCTCTCTCTCTCTCTCTCCCCGTGCTTTTTTTCTCTCTCTCTTTTTCTCTCTCCCTGGTGGATAAGGTTTTTTCACCTCATCACCCCTAGGTGGTAGCGGGGACCTAGAGGCTGGTGAGCGGTGAGAACCGGAGGCTCAAAACAGCAGGGTAGTTTGCCCGACGTCCAGCGGGGTGTGCGACCCCCTTACTCCAGCACAGAGACAGGCCCGTTTACTGTGAAGCCGTCAACATTGAAACTGGACCATGAATGAATGGACGCATGTGCTCTTCACAGATGAATCCCGCTTCAGTTTATAGAACGATTCCCGTCGCACATTAATCTGGAGAGAACCGGGTAGCCGATACAACCAAAGAAACATCGTGGAACGAAACCGGTAGGGTGGTGGTGGCGTCATGGTGTGGAGCGGCATCATGTTGAATGGCCGTACGGACCTGCACATCTTCATGGGTGGTCCGAGGAACACTGTGAACGCTCGGAGATACAGGGATGAGTTACTGAGACCACATGTTCGACTCTTCAGAGGTGCGGATGGTCCAGACTTCCTCTTAATGGACCATAATGCCCGACCACACCGCGCTGCTTTGGTGGATGAATTTCTGGCTGGGGAAGACATTCATAGCATGGAATGGCGAGGTCTGCGGATTTGCATTGGGGAGGCGAATTGAATCCCGTCAGCCTCCACCAAGGACCCTCCCAGACCTTCGCATTGCCCTTTGGGAGGAATGGGATCGACTGCCACAAGAGCTCTTGGACCATCTGATAGAGAGCGTGCCACGTCGCATCATAGCGTGCGTGGCCTGAGTCAGCTCCGTTTGTTCAACAATCCGTCTGATATTCCTATCTGGTTGTATGGCCTCATTTAGTGATTATGCTTAACTTTTGGACACTAGTGTATTTACTATCCAAGATTAAGGTACAGCAACAATCTTCTTCTGAAAGCACTATACAGTTCTACAAGAATCACTGATAGTTAAGCAACAACGATCGAGGTCACCAACTGGATGGGTGACCCAACGTTTGTACTACGCTTCGCTCACTACTTCCTGGGTAATTAAAACATTGAAGAACTTCGCTACAGAAGATTTAAGTCCCACCAACCTAATCACCCTCTGGGGTGCAGGTCACATCCTGACCAGTTCGATTTCGTCCAAAGTGCCACCACTTCCTACACCTACGCAGTTCAGTAACAACCTGTTGAAAGCAGCACTCAAGGCCCACAAGGTCGAAGGGCTATAATCGCTCATTGGATCTGTGTTCCAACCACATATCCATCGAGACGCGTGGTCTACTACTACTATTAGGCATCTTTCTACTCTAATTCTACCTATGTGGTTTTGTCCCGACTCTTATTACCTGATTACACTGCTCTTAATACCCATCACCACATCTGGCCTGGTAACATGCTGAGCATGGTGACAGACAGGCTATTAGCAGCTGTTCAACGACTAGCCTACACCGTAAGTCAGGCACGGAGGCCACGCCTCTTCAAAATGTGCACCAAACTGGTGGACTAACGCTAGCCGGGCGGTTTCACCTCAGGATAAGCTCTCTAGCCTCATCTTGTGTGCCTTGTATGGCTCTATCACTTGATACATGTTCTTTACTAACATCAGTTATATTAAGATCGTAAACTGCTAGAATTCTTCTCACGATCAACTTAGGTTGTCAATTACAGGGATATTGATTTGCATTGTGTTCTGGCAACGAGAAACTCATTGTACATGTTAGGTTTGATCTGTATATATGTATAATTTTCCAAGGCACCCTCAACTTATTCAGTTACGTATTTAATGCACATTCAGCAAAATAAGCAAGTTAGAGAAACTTTTACTTTGTACAGAGTAGAAAAGCTTCAACTTTAACCATTTTATTTGTGTTGTACAAATCTGCTTCTTTGTCTACAACAATTTTTATTGATTGTGTTTTATTTTATTATGTAGTTACTATAGCCTGGTGCAGCCCTTGTAAGGCCGGTAAGGTTGAGCGACGTCTGACATGTAGGCCGAGGAAACGGTGTGTTTGTGTGGGGGGAGAGTAGTGCTATGTGAGGATTTTGATCTGCGGGAATGTGAGGGGACAACACAAATTCGCACGCCCCAACGCGAGGAAACTAACCATTCAGACTACCATAATGTAAACTCGTGTCGTTATCCTGAAGTGATGCAGCTATTTTTCAGGTACACCCCCAGTGAATGTGAACTGTATGTACCATTTTAATAACATACCAGCCGTATTGCTATTCTAAAATTTTTCGCAGTACCGCGAATTGAACCTAGGTCCCCAAAGACGGTCGCTAATAGCACTAACCATTACGCTACGGAGACGGACGCTGTTCAGACTAAAATACTACGACCCGACTGTTAATCGAATCCTAGATACCGTGGTCCGACAGCGACAGGACTACTAATATCTACTGTAAATCGCAGTATTAAAGTATTGGAAGTAGTTCAGTTAACTTAAGAACTTTTATGTCATCCATTTTTAAATTATTCTGCTACACTACAGTTAATGGAATTTTGTTAGTTATATTTTATACATCATCATCATCTGTTTACCCTCCAGGTTCGGTTTTTCCCTCGGACTTTGCGAGGGATCCCACCTCTACCGCCTCAAGGGCAGTGTCCTGGAGCTTCAGACTCTTGGTCGGGGGATACAACTGGGGAGTATGACCAGTACCTCGCCCAGGCGGCCTCACCTGCTATGCGGAACAGGGGCCTTGTGGAGGGATGGGAAGATTGGAAGGGATAGGCAAGGAAGAGGGAAGGAGGCGGCCGTGGCCTTAAATTAGGTACCATCCCGGCATTCGCCTGGAGGAGAAGTGGGAAACCACGGAAAACCACTTCCAGGATGGCTGAGGTGGGAATCGAACCCACCTCTACTCAGTTGACCTCCCGAGGCTGAGTGGACCCCGTTCCAGCCCTCGTACCACTTTTCAAATTTCGTGGCAGAGCCGGAAATCGAACCCGGGCCTCCGGGGGTGGCAGCTAATCACGCTAACCACTACACCACAGAGGCGGACTATATTTTATACATTTTGTGGGAATTTCTAAATGACTGCGTGTTAATTTCTGTAACTTTCATATTAATTTATATGCGTTAACTTTCTATTGATATGTTACACTCCTTTTCCTTCATTGCCATATATTTATATTTTTGCTTCCCGTTTAAAGTATTATAATGTATGTATGTGTATGGTTAAAGTATTTCCTTTTTCATTCCTCGCTGTAATAAAATGTCATGGTTCCATATAATATTTTACTATACTATTTTGTTGATTATGTAATTTACGTTTAAGTTAATTTCAATTATATACCACCGTAAGCAGACGCTGTCACCAAGATATCTCCCAGTTGCAGTTTATTATTATTATTATTATTATTATTATTATTATTATTATTATTATCTGCTTATTATTATTATTATTATCTGCTTTACGTCGCACCGACACAGATTGGGTCTTAAGGTCGATTCACACATCTCCGGGACGTGACGGTGCTTTCCGTGACGTGACGGCATCTTCCGTGAAAATAAAATATCGTCGCCATGTAAACGAAGGGATGAGTTCCAACACTTCCGTTGACGTCATTCGCCGTGACCTTCAGTGCTTCTCCGTGATCCGTGCCGGCAATACGTATTCGCTCGCCGACGATATTTTCTTGTTTTCACGGACGTGATTTCTCTCTTCCCGCCTTCCTGCTTCTCTGCTTTCTTCGAGTACTGAGGTTATCTGTGTACGTTTGAACTGTTCTTTACCTCCCAAAATGAAGGACAAACTGCTGATTGAATTAGCGAAGGCACACTCTTTTCTATATAATTTAGCTGATTCGAAATATATGGATAGTGGTTTGAAGAAGCGTGTATGGGACGAAATTGGCGAGAAAATGGAAGCTGAAGGTAGGTAACTAACCTTTTTTGCTTTTAAGATCAAGGAAATCAGTCTGTACATAGGAACCGACTTTGACGCGGCAAGGCACTTTCTGCCCCAACCTACGAAGTCAGTGGAATTAAAAATTAATCAACAATTTCATTTATTTAATTTTTAAAGTAATTATTATTTAATTTTTCAAGTAATTAAAATCAAATGTAGTGTATCCGTGAAATGTTACTTCGTCGTCCTTCAAGCACTTATATAGAGTAGAAAACTCTCCTTCCTTACCCCTGCGTTTCAATATGGGATGAACCCACTGTTTCTTCCTCTCTTTCTCCTCTTCATCCAAGATTATAGCTACCATCATGGAACACTTGATTGCTGACTTATAACTGCGCGGAACTGCACGGAACTGAAGTGAGGGAACAGACGTGAAATATTCATGTCGGAAAGGACGGATACGGACACGGAGAACGCCGTCACGTTCCGGAGATGGGGACGATGGTATAGGAAAGGGCTAGGAGTGGGAAGGAAGTGACCGTGGCCGTTATTAAGGTACGGCCCCAGCATTTGCTTGGAGTTAAAATGGGAAAACCACGGAAAACCGTCTTCAGAGCTGCCGACAGTGGGGTTCGAACCCACTATCTCCCGAATGCAAGCTGATAGCTACATGACACAAGCTGCGCGGCTACTTGCTCAGTGTTATTATAATATCATTTAAGGAAGCTTGTAAACTGAACAGTGATATATCCAGGATGAACACCTAGAACTTACACCCCAAATATTTCAGAAATGGAAGGTGCTAATGATGTGCCGTTTTCACAGAAATGAATGGAAACCAAGGGCTCATAACTGTAGCACATACACGTATTTTAATAATAATTAGAATGTGTACTTATTTTAGAACGTTGCGTGTTTCAAATGGAACAGTGCCTAGTACAATTTGTTTACGTTCTATCGTAGTCTAAAACTTGTAAGTACTGGGAGGTTTCTGCTCCATGCGCCAGCACTAACTTGATAGAAAACTTGAATAAATAATTTTTTTCGATTCTGAAGAAAAAAGAGACTCGACCTTCAAAGGTGGCGTTCACAATGACGACCACCAGCATCAGTACAAGCTTCTAGTCCCATGTAAAGATTGATGCACATGTTCTAGTATTTCGTCAGAAATTGCCGGGCCGGCAGCAGTAATACATCATTCCATTAATCTGGTGTAGTCGGTATGTCCTTGTAAACAGTGTCTTTCTGCTTTCCCCGGAGGAGAGTCTAAAGGGATCGAATCTGGTGAGCTGGCCGTCTAAGGTACAGGTCTCGTACGTCCAGTCTAACGATCTGGAAACAGTTGGTGACGACAAGTTCTTGTACGTCGTGCACTATGCGCTGGACAGCCATCATCCTGATACTACATGCTCCTCTTAGTCCACAATGGAACGTCTTCTAACATCGTGCAAGTTGGTCCGTTGAAAGAATGAAATGGCATATGGCTTCTAGTGCCGGGAGTGTCCGAGGACATGTTCTGCTCGCCAGGTATACGTCTTTAGATTCGACTCCCGTAGGCGACCTGCGCGTCGTGATGAGGATGATATGATGATGAAGACGACACATACACCAAGCCCTCAAGACGGTGAAATTAACCAATGATGGTTAAAATTCCTGACACTACCGGGAATCGAACTCGGGACCCCTCTGACCAAAGGTCAGCATGCTAACCATTTAGCCATGGAACCGGGTTGGTCCGTTAGGAATGTGGGATACATCTGAGAAACTAGTTATCCTTCCATGAGGAAAGGGCCTTTGAGCTGATGGTTCATTAATGCACACCACACAATTAAACTCCATGGACGGTGAAGTTCCACCTGACTAAGCCAATTGGATTGTTTACGGACTAATAGCACATATTTAGGAGATTTACTCGGCTATGCATTGGCAGAAAATGAAATTCCATCACCAAGAAGGATTTTCATTAGAAAAACGAAACTCGGGAGGCGTGTTAACACCGTTTACGTCGCATGGCTCTTGTAGATCTTACTGCATCTGCAGTGGCTTTTGTTGGCACCAAGGAACACTGTGAACTGTAACAAAACGATTACTTGAGGGACAGCTCCAAGCCAGACTTCCTGCAGCGTTCATACCACTAAATCCGAATCACTGTCATCTGCGACTTCAGTGGTGTCAAGCTAGAGCTCATTGGAAGATGTAATTGAGATCTGTTGTGTTCTCAGATGAGAGCCGTTGATGTATTGGTGCCAGTGATGCCCGTAGGTTGGTAAGAAGTAGGCGAGGTGAGCGCTGCGACCTCGATATACTGCAACTACACCACGAGTTATGGTCTGGGGAGAGATTTCGTGTGACTAAAGGTGCACCCTCGTCGTTATCCCAAGAACCTTGCACGCGGATTTATACATCAGACTGGTGATAGAACCGGTTATGCTACCATTCATCCTCAGAGGTATTTTCCAACAGGATAACGCTTGTCCTCATATCGCTTCTGTCACCCAACGAGCTGCAAAGAGTGTCGATCAGTTGCCCTGGCCTGCGAGATCACCAGACCTTTCAGCAATGAGCACGCATGGGACATACTGGGACGACAAATGCACCGTCATCCAAGACCAACATTAACCGTTCCTGATTTGACTATGTGCGACAGGCGTGGAACTCCTTCTCGCATAAATGATATACAGCACCTGTACGATAAAATGTATGCACATTTGCATTCTTTCGTTCCAACTCCTGGCAACTACAGCAGTTATTAATGTACTACCATCTCACATGACTATACTAGACTTAACTAAAGTTGGCGTCTGACAGATAAGGTTGGAGGGAGGAGCACTGCACGTGCCATTTCACGATGTTGCCACATTCCAGCATGCTTTTCTACATGCTCTTACCCCTCGCTTCCGGCTCACTTGTTCCCTCCTTCATTCTGACCACTGTGATCTGTTGTAGTCTACCTGGCCAGGCGGTGTCGTCCCATTTGCGATCACTCTTATTCAAATAATCAGGTTCTTATCAGTGACAGTGACAGGTTTGGCAACTCCCAGCAAGACGAGCTGCTCTGAAGTTTTATCTCCATGGCAACCGCAGTCACCCCACCCTCGTTTCCATGGCAACCACACAGCCACTCCCTTTATCCCGCCCCGGCAGGCAGTAAACGGACCTCCCTCTAAGAAATGTCAGACGCCAACTCTTATTATTAGCAGTATAGGAGGTGCCTGGCCGAGGCAGTAAAGGCGTGCGCGGTTCACCTCGAAGGACGTGGGATCGATTCCCCATCAGAAAGTGGAAAATTTTAAGAAACATGATTTCCACTTTCGGCTGTGCAGATGGCCCTGAGGTTCACTCATCCTGCACCAAAAGTGAGTACTAGGTTTATTCCTGGGGGGGAAGGCGGCCAGGCGTAGAGGTAACCACTCTACCCCATCAAGTGCCGAGGTTACGGATAGTGGATGCCTTTACATTCCACTCCTCCAAGGGCCTTCATGGCCTGTACGGAGATGACTTTGCTTTTTGCTTTTTATGTCGCATGACTTGAACCTGTGACCCGGAAACCTAAATCAAGGAAATATGTTACATAGACAATTGCGGAAGGTGCAAAAGACGACTTCGCTTAGTTGACCAGAGTGCAGCCCCCACTCCTGGATTTTCAGCAACAGTGCTGCCTCTCTCTTTCCCTACTCCTGTCTCGCTCACTCCACCTGTCTCATGCAGATTTAATAACACCGACACGCAAAGTCCATTTGAATTCGCCCGCGAAGAAATCTGATTGGCTAAATTGAGCAGCTGATAAAATGACAACGGTGCGAGATATCGAATTATTTATCAGCATGACCAAACCCCTAACGCTCATATACCTGGTTCACATTGTTTCCGACCACCCTGTATACAGCGGTCTGCAATGGTGATTGTCGTTATATTGACCAAGGCCGTAAACAATGAAATAATCGGTCCTCATAAGCTAATTGAAGAAGAAAAAGGATCTCCGATGTTTTTCTGAAGGAAAACGGAAAGGCCCGAGATAGACAAGACACTGAAGATTTCCTTGGCCCCTTCAAATCGCATATCACATTTGTTCAGAAGAACAACTCCTAAACCTGTGACAGACGCAGAAATGCAGTGAAGTGGCCACGAGACTCTATGACTGGGAAAAGTTAGAAGCAGTAGCAAAAAAGTTTTTGAATTCATGTATAAAGTATGGAGTGAGAAACAAGGAAGATGCACCAACACAAGAAACGAGGAAAGTTTCCTTTCTCTGAAGAAGAGCAATCTGCTCACTTGAAACACAGATATTCATATTAGGACGTGTCATTGCATGAGAGATACGTTATGGAAGTGACAGAGGAGAGACCTCTAGTATTAGAGAAGTATGGTGCTGAGCTGGTGGGTCGATGGAATCCCAAATGAAGAAATACAGAGTCGAGGTGGCGAGAAGTGAGACATTTGCCGTAATAAGGCCAGTAATAAAAGACATATTTATAAGTATTATCTGAAGATATGCAAGACTCGTTTTTGACCGAGCGATATGGCCACGAGAAACGAGTCCCTTAACAGTAAGCTTGTATTCGATGGCGCATTCGAAGTCCTGAAGATGGTTTCTTATGCTTTCTTAATTGTCATGCACATAAATCTCTAAATTAAAGCCCTTGCCCGTCCCAGCGTCATCAAATGCCTGCACGAGTTACAAATACGCTAAATCATTATCGGAAACTAGGTAATTTGGGGGCCAAAGGATTCTGTGGGTAAGAACAAGTAAGAAGGGATCATGGCATGAGTATTACTAAGAGACTGATACTAAATGTAAAACCGAGCTCGACAGCTGTAGTCGCTTAAGTGCGGCCAGTATCCGGTATTCGGGAGATAGTGGGTTCGAACCCACTGTCGGCAGCCCTGAAGATGGTTTTCGTGGTTTCCAATTTTCACACCAGGTAAATGCTGGGGCTGTACCTTAATTAAGGCCGCGGCTGATTCCTTTCGATTCCTAGCCCTTTCCTGTCCCATCGTCGCCATAAGACCTATCTGTGTCGGTGCGACGTAAACCCATGTATGAAAAAAAGCCTAAAAACGAAATGTAAGTTGCTCTTCTAAGTCCCTTCTGTAGATGAGTGATATATTAATATGCCACCATGATAATCTGCTGATATATTGATTTACACTGCATTTACATAAGGAGATTTATTTCTAATAAACGAGTTAGGTGTTCTCTACATTAGAACTACATTCCGTTTCTTTTAAATGAGTAGAATAAAACATTTCTTACTACATGATACATAATACTTTATTATTTTTCTCTAGATCTACAGTAACAAATACCCATTTGATCTGTTAAATGAGAAAAATAACAATGTCCAGCCTTTGCCAAAATTCATTCTTTCAAACTCCACATACTGTACAGAAAAAAGAAAAGAAAAATAATACACGCAATAAACAGAAATGAACAAACAAAATAATAATAATAATAATAAGAAGAAGAATCAGACGTAGTCCTTGGATATGCCATGAAATTCCTCGGATACTCCGGAAACGTAACCCCCAAAGTGAGGGTCATCACGGCAGTCATCCTCGGCCCTTTCATGCCACGTCCAACGTCTCCCCCGAATATTTCTATTGTCTTTCCAGAATGTGCAGTTTAAATAAAATATAATTAAAAGACATAATAAAGTTGAAATAAAATGAGCGGTATTAAGAATGTCAAAGACCTTCATGCCCCTCTTGACTAGACATGCAAACCTTTGCACATTCCATTCCTCTTACCTTTTTTTACCTGACCCACTCGGGGTTGCTGAGTCCAGACTTACGTTACATCACCAGCCGGGTATGAGTACCTCATCATAATGCCTTCGCTACAATTACATTCTGCCATTAAGTATTCTGCTCACGTTGCAACTTTATCCTTGCACTACTTATCTGTTCCTGCTCATCATATTCAACCATGCTTAATCACTTTAAATACCCAGCCATACTCCACATTAAATTTGCCACCACGTCCACCAAACCAAAATTTACAAACAAACACCACTTCTCAATTCTCATCCCTCTCAACACTTAAATTCTGCCATTACATATACCATCACTTCTCCACCTCCACATTTCAGCAATAAATAAATACACTTCATTACCTACCGAAAACTCCATCCAACTGCGCAATCATTCACTTACCCTTACCATTCCAAATCAACTCTAAATTATCTTACTATATACCACTTACAACTTACTCCATTATTTCACTATACCTATTATACCAACACATACCACCATCACCATCAAGTTCACTATACAGACACCTACTTCCAACTCCACATACTTCCAAACACATCTTCCCTATACAAACACATACTTCGTTACCTACCAAAAACTCCATCCAACTCCACAATCATTCATTTACACTCCAAATTCACTATACAGACACCAATACTACATCAACTTGCCAATCTCCTACCGCCACTTCACACTTAACACTCCAAATCTATTCCAAATTGCATTACTACATACCAATTACAACTTGCTCCATTAATTGACTATGCCTTCTATACTAACACATACCACCATCACACTCATCCTATCACCCATCATAACTAACCATCAAAAACCATCTTACCATTCTATATACATCAAGAACAGCAATACAAACAAAACACTAGCCCTGAATTACTTACTAGCTTTACTTAGTTTTGACTCCTAGTTACTATACCTTCTTCTCGTTTATCTATCTTCCCCCCATAAATCTTTTAAGGTCCTATTTCTCTCTTTATGTAGAACCTTATTTTTATTGACTTCCTCACTCTTATTAACTTTCACACTCTGCACAACACATTCACTCCCACTTGGGCTTAAACAGCCCTTCTCACCGGACGCTCCGCTTATTTCTCTACCTAATTCTCTGGCCCACATTTTCCTTCTCACTGTCAGACCAAAACTCGTCGAAACTTTGTAGCCTTCTCTTTCTTTCCTCCGGACTCCACATTAAGATCACTCAACTCACTGTTTTCCTTGTTCGCACTGGTTCCTGGACTTGCCTTTTCATAATGTCTGTCTTCTCCGGCACTCGTTTCAACCTGTTTTAAACACTGTTCCAAAGACTGAAGTTTCGGCACCGTTCAATTGCGGGTCCACTTACCATTGGACACCACCAGTGACTGACCCTTAATATGTGCCCCCAGATCTTGCATTCTTGCCTTAATTGTATGTTTCTCCAGGAGTTTAAAATTTTTATTCCCCTCTCTTCCCAAGTCCGGCTTAATCCATATTTTTTCCTTCTGCAAGTTTCCGGCGTTTCTGATTATTATGTCTGCCATTAGTGATGATAGCAGCGTCACCTTTATAGGTCTGCGCCCTCTCATCTTGCCTACCCTCTCAACGTTGTCTATATGTACCTCACTAAAGTTAATTTTCATCAATTTTTGTGTGACATCTACCACCTTATAGATAATGTCCACTTTTGCTTCTCTCTTGTCTTCTTGTAGACCGTTCATAACTATGGTTTCCTTCCTCCGTTCTAGATCGTAGGCTGCTACTTCTTTCTTCAAATACATACTTCCTCTTCTATATTTTTTTTTATTTTCTCCCTTAACAATACTATTTCTCTCTCACTTTTTCCCACTCTTCCTTTAACTTCGTTCGAGTTTTCTTGTATCCACAGCCTCGTCTTCTCGTGTTCCTTGACTTGCTCTTGAATCATCTGCTTTAACTGCTCAAACGGGCAGAGTGCCTCAACTACCTCCTTTACCACTTTCTTTATCACTTCTATGTCCTCCCAATTCATATTTCCACTGCTCTGAGGGCCTGGATTGACTTCCACTCCCACCCCCAATCACCAAGAGCACTGAGACCACCGTTACCGCCAATAACATTTCACCTTTCAATCCCAGTTCCACACTCACTTCCCTGCTTCTGGTCGTATTCTTCTTCATTGTTTCCTGCCATGTACCTCTGACGGCCCTATATTGTACTACGCCGATCATCTTCCTTGTCACACTCTACTCGCCCTGTCGGCTCCCCACTCTTGCTCCGCTCGCCCGGCACACTCCACACAGCACGACCGTTCGTTCCACTTACATAGGCTCAACCGTGGCATTTCTTAATACTTAAATACATTTTGAATTCATACAACAAATGTATTAGTATCATTAGTATTATTTATTTATTAGGGCCTACAGATCTGTACAGAAATGTCTAGAAGGCGAGCCCCACGTACATAATATGTATATATAAAGTATTTCCTTGTAGGCTACCATGGATACAAAGACAAAGAGTTCCGTTACGAGGCATGATTATCGTAGGCTTATATTAAATTCAACACTGGCAGGTTAACACTGATGGTTGGGCAAACGTTGGTGATAGGAACAATGAGGGAAAAGGACGAAAACCCTCCTCAATACAAACTGCTTGCAAAAGTTCGCACAAAAAACGTGGAACTAATTATAAAACCGAAGAGAGTAGAAGCAGTGAAAACTACTTACTTAAGTCGAACCATTTGCCCACCTAGAACCTCACATATCATATATGTGTATCGACTGGCTGACGCCAATTTCTATGTGAGAGATATAAGGACGGGCGACGTCTAAGGAAGTACAGAAGTATATGGAGCTCACAACAGGGAAAGGGAGCTAGAGGTGATGGCCATAGATCCAGACTATAAACAGTGGCGTGCACTGAACCCCATCTACCCCAGCGCTGCTGGGGGAAATAAATTTATATTAACATTATCTAATTATTCCTTAGAACTCTTTTCATAATGTTTAAAAAATTACGAAGATCTAAGCCAAGCCAGGTACAGTTGTCCCGACAATCCGCTCGCACTACCGCAGTTCAGGTTCTTCAGCGGGCAGGGTTTCCTTGCCGGCGCGAGAGAGAGCTACTTCAGCGAAATTTAAGGTCGCTTGGTTGACGCATGCACTTGAAGCTTCCTTGTCCTGGGAGCGGGGCGGAGCTGTGAGCCCACCCCTGACAGCAATTTACGGCGACAGGCCAGCTAGTTTGGGGAAGGTATGTTAGTTTTAATACTTGTCACTCAAACTGTTCAGTGCCACAGAAAAATATCAATATGTTAATAGTTTAGCCACTTGCACATCGTCTTGCTAATAAAATAGAGTCATTTTATGAAATCAATTGTATTATAGAAGAATATACTAAATTCTTGGGTTTCAGCATGTATACAGCTTTTTCTAGCAATTCATTGATGGCACGGGTAGAGTAGGTTTTCCAATAGCGGCAGAAAAATATTTAGTTTGCCCAGCATAAACATACAGCTAACCGCGAAGTAAAAGAATTTTGTATTTGGTCGTCTGTGATGGTGGTATGTAGTGAATTTTTGTAGTGTTCCTCTTGGATTATAGGTGAAGGTTTATCGCGAGTTCTGCAGCATTCTAACGTGTGCTATACGTCGTGACGAATATTTTCCCTCGTTTGTCGTTGATGCACGTACACTAAGTATGCGAGTGGAACT
Source organism: Anabrus simplex (assembly GCF_040414725.1). Lineage (NCBI taxonomy): Eukaryota > Metazoa > Arthropoda > Insecta > Orthoptera > Tettigoniidae > Anabrus > Anabrus simplex. The sequence goes on along the minus strand of NC_090265.1, from coordinate 1,155,106,618 downwards.
ATAAAACTTCGTAGACGGTAAAATACCAGTTAAATTTTGGTGATTGACTTGAGATTAGGCTTTTTAGGTTAAAAAAAAAACAAGTAGTTAGTCGCAGCGTATTTTGTGAAAACCATGACCGTACTATCACGAAGCATCACGGGATGAAACTGTAAGTACATTGTGTAAAATCTGCTATAGATTAAGTTATGATGGTGTCGTTACTGCCGTGAATATCGATTTGAAAGTATGTGCGAGTGCGTGGTTGAAAATATTATTGAATGATCTTTCTTAGGTAGACCTTTCCACGAAAAATGCAGCCTTATAAAATGGTAATGTTCACTTTAGAGTATGTAGTGGGTCTACGATTGTTTATGTTTAAAAAACATTTTTGCAGCTGGGATAATGAATATGTTCACCGCACGCCACTGATAAAACACCTGCTCTAAACACAAGTAAATGTAATAAGTGGCAGTTTGCACTGAGTCATGTGTTTACAAGCACTGCCATCCACAGTTTTCACTATAGAATCTGCAACCAAACTGGATTTCGACTCAATGCTTCTGTACTTACTCTCTGTGGATAGCGTTGACAATAGTAGCAGTCTGTCATGTAAGGACGAACCCTGTGACAAAGTATGCAACCGATAAGAACTTCACGCGACCATTCGATACTTTGTATGGTTATTTTATGAACAGTGCACTTAATATATCTTAATAAGAACCAAAATTTTAAGGGTCTTCAAAGAGCATTTCCAATTTTTTCAAGAAGAGTAGATATATAGTATTCTCCGGTTTATGTTGTTCTAGTACATTCGAACAAATCGATTGCTGAAAGGTCTGTTAATACACTTCTCGGTTCTCATGTACTTTAATTGAACCTGTGCTTGGTGAGCGCTTCTTTAAACTGTCAAGCGCTATAACTAATCAAATCAAATATAATGAATTTAGTTTAGCGCCCTCATCGGGTCAGTAACACAACAATCCAGACATGTCCACAGCGCATTTATTACAACACATGACTTAGGGTCCCAAACACACGGTAAAGTATGGCCCGGATGTGATGCTCAGCTTCTACAGCAGCCGTGTTAGCGAGCAGCATTAGATGAAGTGAATTAATTTTACTTCTAACACCTTCCTGTTGGTGGTTGGGGTAACGAGACTGCCTGTTACCTAGTTCAGTTCCCGACCAGTCCCTTGATTTTAATTCTGGCCTGAGGACTAGAACGGGGTTCACTCAGCCTCGTGGTACCAAATGAGGAGCTATCTGATACGAGAATCAGCAAACCCGGTCAAGAAAGTCAAGCAGTACGGATCAGGATGTCATAATGTTTTCCACTTGGTGCCCTTAGTACCTGCTGGCCTTCTGAGTGGACGGCAATCAACTCGGCAGGCCAGTACCCTAATGGAAACTTACAATAAGGGGTTTTGTTTATTTGTAGTAACACGTATAAGAAATATTAGCCCTCGTATGAATTATTTCTTGCTCTTTGCATTAAGGATGTCCATCCGTTGAGCCCATTTTCTCCAATATCATCTTCTGTCTGTACAAAGCTGTAAACTCAGATCCATAAAGTACAGGATTCCTAAATATATTAAATGCAAATACACAAACAGAATTGAACATATACTAATTTCGAGAGCTAAACTATGAGCTGACTAGAAATCTGAGTTTATGCACTTTAGTTTCTTTATGGTGGCAGAAATTTACAAGGTGTGAACATTCTCATCAGTGAAAATTGAATATTTGGGAAGAAGGACATCGGTGCCTTGAAAATTCGAAAGGTGGAGAGGAGCAACATGACGTCTCTGAGAATGAGAGATTGTAGAAGACCACCTTCGTTGACTCTGAAGCTCAGAGGTTAAGAATGATCAACGACCGTGTGGGTTGGCCGCGTTGTTAGGAGCGCCCAGCTGTGAGCTTGTATCCGCGAGATAGTGGGTTCGAATCCCACTGTTGGCAGCCCTGAAGATGGTTTTCCGTGTTTTCTCATTTTCACACCAGACAAATGCTGGGGCTGTGCCTTAATTAAGGCCACGTCCACTTCCTTCCAACTCCTAGCCCTTTCCCATCCCATTGTCGCCATTAAACTTATCTGTGTAGGTGCTACGTAAAGCCACTAGAAAACAAAATGATCTGCGTGACATATCTGAGTTTCAGAGATGGCAATAGATTAAATCTAACGTACGTGAGGTTCAGCATTGAGGATTAGCAACGTTGATGGGTCTGAGGCTAGGATATTGATGAATACGCTGGTATCAAGAGTACGAATAATAAGGGAAGAAATTAGATATAAATGATGGATACGACAGAGAATCTTACCCAAAAATTAACCAAGGTAGCAGGGAGAATAGAAGTATACATGAAAAGGATTATTGATGAAAGTCGGATAAGTCTTCTTTAAAATAGATTTTTGACATTATTTTGTTTTAGAATCCCTTCAATTGGTTTAAATGTTAATAAATGCCATGGTGTCAAAATTGCGTCTCACAGGAGTCCTTTAACTTTCTAGAATCCAGCAACATGGAATTGTAATTTTCTGAAGACGGCACACACACACCCAGTCCCTGAGCCATCAGAATTAACCAATGTATGTTAAAATCCCCGATCCGACCGGGAATTGGACGCGGGAACTCTTGGACCAAACGCCAGCATGGAGCCATGGACCCGGTCGTATTTGAAGTTGTTCGAATACACCAGCCTCGTGCCGGTAGATTTACCAGCACGCAAAGGAACTTCTCCGGGGAAAAATTCCAGCACCTCAGCATCACAAAAAGTCGTTAAAGGAGTTAGTGGGACGTAAAGTTAATGACATAAAAATAACCACAATTTTCAAATTAATCAATGGCAACAATTGTAAATATGCTAATAGGAAGACAGTGCTAGTTTTCACTTTTAACGATCATTGCCGAGTGAGGGCTTGCGTATAACCAGACCAGAAGCCATTTAATAAAACTGCATTAGATCTAGGACACCCTCTGACAGCAGGTATTCGCTGATGTGGAATGATATATTCGTGTACTCTCAGCACAGGTACGGATACTGTGAGTGAGCAACAGAATGCGAGCACAGCACTTCTTGGGCAATTATTTTTCAATTAAGCGAACAGTGCACACCCGCGACACCCGTGACAGTGAATAATGCTCATTGCCTACGGAGCCATCGATTTTTGAGTTCAGTTGTGATATACCACCTGTAACTGGTGTCATGACCTGTATGACAGATGGAGCGCTTCTCTCACTTACCTTAAGGCAATGCTGAGGGCTGGGCGGTTCGATTAGCGGGCTGTACAGAGTGGTTCAAAACTAAGGAACATAAAAGTCTGATCTGCCCTAAGCGCCAAAAGCTAACTAAACAAGTAACTAAGGCCAATAGCCATCATCGGGCACCAGATTGAACACACTTAATAAATAACAAGTGTCAATAATCAAAGTTCCTTCATCTTCTTTGCCATGAACTTGAATATGAATGAATGAGTGAATATGATACTCTCCTCCACCAATCACGGATGACCACCAACTGGGGAGAAAATATTAATTTATTGTAATCATAATCAGTTCATGCAGTTAGTTTTTTATAATACAAAATAGTAATTATAATCCATCTAAAAATGTTACACAAATATAGTTTGGACGTATCTCAGATGATTATAATTATAAATTTAGTCTTTGAGACATTTCCTAGACTGAACTAAGTCGTAGTCTTTAGGATACCTCCCTACTACTAGCTACATATATCTTCTCTGCTTTTCGACTTCTTTGTATTTCTGTTTCCAAATTCCCCTGATAATACTACATAATTATGCTTTAACCCTGGTGTTTTCAATTTTCTATTCAATAGACTAACAAGAACGTAACTATTAGGTTCATTTTCAGTTTCACCTATCTTCTTGCCTTTGTACATTTTCCTCTGATTTTACCTGTTCCTTCACAGTCCTTCCACTTCCATGTCTTAAATGCTTAAAATGCATCGATTATACGTCTTATGCCTTTATTGTGATATACTCCCTTCAACCACCAGATTATCCATTAGAACTTACAGTAGCTTGGCTAGATCAATTACAACTGGCTTGAATATGAGAAAAAGAAAACTAACGTTATTTCCATATAGGAAATGGAGCCTGCTTAGCACTAAGTGGGAAGGAGTGATTAAATGAACGCGCAGCAGTCTTTACTGCAAGGAATTAAACTGGTGCAGCGCGGCTGTGAGCTTGCATCCGGGAGATAGTAGGTTCGAATCCCACTATCGGCAGCCCTGAAGATGGTTTTCCGTGGTTTCCCATTTTCACACCTGGCAAATGCTGGGGCTGTACCTTAATTAAGGCCACGGCCGCTTCCTTCCAACTCCTAGGTCTTTCCTATCCCATCGTCGCCATAAGACCTATCTGTGTCGGTGCGACGTAAAGCCCCTAGCAAAAAAAACTGGTGCTCATTTCAGGTGTAGGATGAATGAATCTCAGAGAAAGAAGAAGTCTTGTTTCTACACTTGTCTTTCCAAGTGAAGCGAGAGAGATCGACTTTATAATTATGTCAAGGCAGCTCCCTCCTAGAAGACGATAAAGTAAAATAACCTACACAAGCAATGTTCTGCTGAAATGAGTGTCTATTCGAAGACTTCCACTGACTTTCAGTCAGTACAATTTCAACAATAATGCATTCCCCAGATCAGCAACTAAGGAGGAGTCGGAGATATTGTGTTCACTGTGTTCACTGTGTTAAGGTAATGGTAAGTAGACATCGGTTGTATATGCTGTATAAATATTAGCATGCAACTATGCCGCAGACAGTGGTGAAATGTGCGCTTAAGTATGCACTTATTTTCAATGCTATTAAACACTTTCAAGAAATGTAAACTACCGAACTCCATAGCTGCAGTCGCTTAAGTTCGGCCAGTATCCAGTATTCGGGAGAGTGGGTTCGAACCCCACTGTCGGCAGCCCCGAAGATGGTTTTCTGTGGTTTCCCATTTCCACACCAGGCCAATGCTGGGGCTCTACCTTAATTAAGGCCACGGCCGCTTCCTTCCCACACCTAGCCCTTTCCTGTCCCATCGTCGCCATAAGACCTATCTGTGTCGGTGCGACGTAAAGCAACTTGCAAAAAATGTAAACTAAATACACACCAATACATAAAATCATGATCGAATAAATAACAAAATATCGCACTCTGCTTACAGGCGCGGGTGTTCAACTAGTGCGAGACGCATCAGTCTAACTCAATCTAGAGTGTTCACTATTACAATATATGTAAAGATCTTCTGGATAAGACACAGTGTGTTAATAAATACACACGATAAATCACAATTTGTAAGGTTGTAAGAAAACCGTGTGAAAAGCAAACGTGAAGAAACACACTTAAATACACATTCCTCTTTCATTTTACACTGACACCCTACTTTTCCCGTCCATAATTAGCTTTGCAGTACATTACAATGTTATTCTACAAGTTTTCTGGTATAAAACTGTGCGGCTTTATCTGTTAAAACGAGATTCATTGTGGAGAATGAATGATCTATCTACGGATGTGACAGGACAGTACTTGAATTCAAGAGCAAGTGTAAGTCTTAAACATTCTGGTAGATCCACATCGGAACCAGCCAAATATTTGTTTATGGCTACCATGATGTCGTAGCCCGAACTTCGGTTGAAGACATCACGATATTTCGTTTGCCCAGAAGGGCCATGGCCTACCAAGCGACCTCTCCTTATCCCGAAGGCCTGCAGATTACGAGACGGGAGTTCGAGGTTTCTTGCAATACCTTCCAGTTCACGCTTCAGTTTCTCCATAATCTCTAGCGAATCACTAAAACGCAACCCACATGTTTCTAGCTTCTTGATTTTTCCTTGAAATCTTACCACAGCTGTAATATTCATTTAAAACAAGGCTACTCATTCCAAACGAGTTCACGACATTAATCACTTTTCATTTTCTTAAGACTACCAGCTAAACATGATAAAATATGATTCATATAAGTCGAAAACATGCACAATAAATACTGAATTTGAAATGTATGCATTCATCTCAAATATATGCAAATATGCTTATATATATTGAACCCTGACAGCAATCCCTGTGACCATTTTGCACATCTTAATTCTGTATCTCAGTGTTGGGTTATGCCGCGGCAAAGCAAAGCAGTCGGAGATCCATGAAGCCTCCACTCTAGGGACGTGCAAGTCCGACGAGTCGGGTCACAGGTTCATATAGTGGACTGTTATCAGTGTGGTTTAAACGTAGAAAGTAATCGTCATTTTCTGCCTAAAAATTACGTGAATATTCCGCAACAGAATGTTAAGAGATCTAGGATATTGGCATATTCATCAAGATACATTAACCATCATTTCATTTTATCCTAAATTAAATAACTATCCTAGTATTCCTACGCTACATCAAATGAGAACTCTGTAAAATGTTTCATTTATGGAAGGATTTTCCGTTTAATGACTCAAAATAACTTCGAATGTCAATTACATAATGAGCAAATTATTAGCAACACAAACGGATATAGAAAGAAAAAAAATTAAATGTTATGTTAAAATTGAAATAAACACCTAACTTTATGCTCTTGTTACAAAGAAATTATAACATCGTCAATCAAGAGAAAATCGAAAACAAAAGAGACAAAGTGTCCCACTGCTGAAGGCTTACAGTGAAAGATCAGTTATCCATCACGCATTTCGAAATAAATAACTGGGAATTATTGAATCGTCCACTTCAGAATGCAGTTCCTACTCAAATATCTCATAATATTCCGTCATTCTAATTTAAATCATCGCATTATTTATCGGTAAACTGTCTACCTAGCAACTTGAAAACACCGTTATTCTAAATTCATAAAATCATCATAAATGCAAGAGAAATGTTTGAAAGACACAGGATCGTAACATAATATGTCATCCACCAAAATCATGCATTTAAAAGACAGACTCGATCCTCTCGAACATTCATTGAAGACTGCACCTAGATAAAGGACATCAATAGACATTGTAGCATCTACAATAACCTTCTCTAACTACGTTGATTCTGCGCCTCCGGATTCCACTGCGACGTTTGGCCTGAAATAACTACATCAGCACTAGGCGTTAATTCAAATGATCTACAAAATATCCAACTAGCAAAGAAATGATTTACTTACCATAGGAGATCATATTCCCTTTACGACATGACCCAATATCATTACGTTACCGTTTATTTTGTGAAGATCCTAAACATCCCCTTAATACCGTGCGCTCTGGTCAATCTTGTATTTAAATAGGATAAATGTGACGACCATCTATTAGTGTTCGTGAGTGCAAAATCCTATAACATTATTCTAAAATACGGCTTCGTGCCTAAATAAATCATTCATCACAACAACATCAAAATTCACGCATGACCAACACAATTCCTAACGCCAATGCCATCATCAGGACCTTCACATTACATCATCATAAAATACGCAATCCTAATGATACGTCTATAACCATCCACATCTTATTATCCACATACATATTTTCAAAGATCCTACCGTATCAAACACCTTATCACGTCGCACAAATCGTCATGCACAGCGAATTCACAATACCTAGGAACAATCTATTCAGGCAATTACGTCAAAACTACTAAATACGTTGCCGCATTAACACCATATCACCACAATAATATCACACTTCCATTATCAAACACCGTATTTCTGCACAAGCACATAATATTTGAAGACCACAGAATCGCACGTCGCAAATACCGAGCTCCTCCGAGGTATTTTGAGCCACGAGTTAGGTTAACGTTCATCACAATAACACCATTACGGTACCAATAACATCGATGCCGAAAAACCATTCCGTAAAACCTTGCTAGCAGACATTAAAAGAAAACTTACACGAGCCATCGCATATTATCACAACGTAGATTGACTCACCGCACTAGACGCAACGATCATAATTAATACAACGCAATGATTAACAAATAACGGTCGCCTTCAAGTTGAAAATTATACATGTCAAATCGACATTAAAATAAATACTACTCTACATCTAAAATAAGCAACTACATGGCGGAATATATAGATGATATTCAAGTACTCATCCTGGGTTGTTGCTCCACGACGGTGTCACCTTCCGTGTTCAGCTCTCAATTATTAATATTATCCATTAGTGTCCATCACATTCCTGGCCAGATCCTTCGAGGTCCCTTTATTTTAGTTGTTCATGTTAATACGTGCAGTCATCTCATATGTATAACCAATAACTGACGGTTCCATGTTACCTGAAACTCAGAGATATCAATTAGGACAGGGTCATACACCTTGATACAATTTTTACAGTTCAATTGATACACTTGCCTTTGCACTTTCGATAACAAGATATCTTGTTTTACAATATAATATGTGTTTATAATATGCCAATATCACGCTAATATATCTCTTCAACACAATCTTTTCCCCACGAAATTTTTGCTTCCGATCCTTTTAAGATACAGATTGAGAGTCAACTTCCTCAGAGACAAAACAAATTCTACAACAACATAATAATCGCAGACGGTTTGCTTTTTAGAATTCTTCTATGCTTCTAGCTCCCATATGTTCTTGACAATTGGAAACATTTGACACATAATGCGTAACGATCTCGTATAAATCAGCTGTACTAGCAAAGGAACTTATTTAATAATTGCTGCCTCGTATTTAGGTTAGTAATCGACAGTTTCATTCTTCATCTCGATCGTCGAATCGTGCGAGACTAGATGTACAAGGTATGGCCCTCTCATATAAACTTATTATTCACACATTTCATGGCCCTCAGTAACATTCTGTCATTGATATTCTGCCGTTCATGCATTTCAGAAACTTTACTTGAAATGAAATGGCGTATGGCTTTCAGTGCCGGGAGTGTCCGAGGACAAGTTCGGCTCGCCAAGTGCAGGTCTTTTGATTTGACACCCTTAGGTGACCTGCGCGTCGGGATGAAGATGAAATGATGATGAAGACGACACATACACCCAGCCCCCGTGCCAGCGAAATTAACCAATTAAGGTTAAAATTCCCGACCCTGCCGGGAATCGAACCCGGGACCCCTGTGACCAAAGGCCAGCACGCTAACCACTTAGCTATGGAGCCGGACACTTGAGAAATGTGTATTATTCATTTAATCCTGCCCTATGTTCCACGATGTTTTATTGTCTACCAATATTTCCCAGGCACCACGGGGTTTAGAGCTTGTTATCAATCCGCCGATATCTTCAATTCAGCGATGCCGTTCACGTAATTAGACAAGTCAACTGAACTCAAATTCACCTGGAGATGTGATAACCGGACATAAGATTTCATTGACATTATTTCTCAACATAAACTTCCAATGTGTTCACAATCTCATCCTGACATACATTGGAAGGTTATAATATGCACTATTAAACTTAATAATTCGTTCAGTTTCATCTTCAAACGAACGTCCTTGTCGATGTTGGAGGTCAACATATCGCAAGAAAAATATATATTAGCATTCAAATCCGATGTCTAATGTACCGCTCAATCTACTCCAAGTTATCTGTGAATTAATTTGTGATACTGTTATATTTACAGTTAGCATGCAAGTCTGCTTTCCATAGTCAAAATTAGTATGTGAAATGTAATTGGAAAATTGACACGAACATGTTAATCTATCACAGGAGTAACAGTTAAACTTTCCATGTTGCATTCATGTCATTTTACCAGTTCATAACAAGTATTATGAAACATTCTTATGAACCATGTTGAGTGTAGTTGTAGCTGGGACGTCTATGGATTTTTTAACTCTTGAAAAAACTGCATGTATTTGTCTATGACTGAACACCGAAGTGGAGAGATTTATCCTACTTGTATGTGAATGTTGTCTCTGTGACTTTTTGATAGTAACGGTAGGCTGAATTTAGAGAACATTGTCTCCGAGAACGAATAGTATGTCAGAATTGCTATTCTTGGAGTAAAACAATTATGTTCTTCCTGAAGATGAGCTCATCACAATTTCTGTATGAACAATATTTTGTCCAACATTACCACAACCAATCTCGTTCCGTTTATTAAACCAGCATTAGTATTTAGAGTGATTCTTTGAGTGACTGTACATCGCAACAAAAATTGTAACGTGTCAGTTTTCTCTGGATGTGTAAATATATTCAACTGAAACCATGTCTATTAATGTCAAACCCAATATAAATTACACAGAAAAATTTGAAGAAGAAAGTTTTTCTTGCGATTATAGCGTCTTTTTTATACTATGCTGTACTCCAAGCAATATTTCGTTGAAAATCGTGCGAGGACAGCTCTGTAGTCACAATCGAACGCCACTCCTCCAATGCCGTACCGAATGTGTTCTGTCTTTTGTTCGACTGTGACGGTCTTTTGACACGTAAGCTGCCCTCAGTTACGTCAAGCTTGCCCAGCCACACTGGGCTAGCCTAAACAGGCGCCCAGCTGACCAAATCTATATGTAGACCATTTAGAGAAAGACCTTTGAACTAAGATTTATTTATTTATTTATTTTATTTTATTTATTTATTTATTTATTTATTTATTTATTTATTTATTTATTTATTTATTTATTTATTTATTTATTTATTTATTTATTTACAAGTTGCTTTACGTCGCACCGGCACAGGTAGTCTTATGGGGACGATGGGACTGGAGAAGGCTGGGAGTGGGAAGGAAGTGGCCGTGGTCTTAATTAAGGAGCAGCCCCAGCATTTGCCTGGTGTGAAAAAGGGAACACCGGAAACCATCTCCAGGGCTGCCGACAGTGAGGTTCGAACCCTTTATCTCCCAAATAGTGGATACTGGCCGCATTTAAGCGACTGCAGCTCTCGAGCTCGGTTGAACTAAGATTAAGGAAATATGACGAGAAGCACTCACTGCGGATTATTTGTCATAACAACATTGGAGATGATCGCCGCAGATATAAAATACTATTACAGATTAATTATTTTAGTGTTAAACATATTATTATTATTATTATTATTATTTCTCCTTTAGGGACTTCTAGGGACCACGTGACCATTTCAATGCGTATTCATTCGTTGTTCCTTCTTATTTATTGTTATTTACTTAACGTGTATTTGTTGTATATTATGTTTTATTGAATCATCTTTAATTGGGAAAATAACCTGTTGATGATAAATAAATCTATTCTATTCTATTCTTCCTCCAATATTCCTTACTCTCTCACTATGCCTTCTTTTTCCTCTCCTCGGAACATTTTGAGCCTGTTTTCTTTCCCTCCCGACCTTGGAATCCTTCAATTTTTAACACTTTGTTTCTGAAAATCTCTCTCTCTCTCTCTCTCTCTCTCTCTCTCTCTCTCTGTGTGTGTGTGTGTGTGTGTGTGTGTGTGTGTGTGTGTGTGTGTGTGTGGGTGGGTGGGTGTGTTGCTTCTTCTTCCCTTATGTCATTTCTTTCCAAACCTTTCTTGGCTTCATGAATCCAAACTGTTGTTGACTTCTAGTTCCAAAGATATTTTAAGATCCGTTTGGTTAATCTCTTGTCATTCATTCTGTATAAATGTCCAAAAAAATATCAACCGCCTCTTCCGCATTGTATTTGTTATGTTTTCTATGTTTCGATATATTTCATCATTATTTCTCGATTTCCAGAGTTCTGTAGTTGTTAGGAAACCGAATATTTTCCTCACTTCTAGTGCTTCTAATTTATTCAGCTTGTAATTCGGTACTAGACATTCACTCGCATGTAGGCATTCCGGTTTGACTACTCTGTTGTAGTGTTGTATTTTGTGGTTTCTAGATAAACACTTTTTGTTATAGATATTCGTAGTTATACTGTATGCTCTTTCAATCTTGTGTATCCTTTCTTCTACAGGGGAATTTTCCAAACCATTTTCCTGAATTGTTTCTTCCAAATATTTGAATATCTTTACTTTCTTTATTTGACCATTTTTTGTTATCAGAAATTCTGCAGCATTTTTTATATTTGTCGTAAAATTGTTTTTTCTACAGAAATTTTTAAACCTGTTCTGTTGGCTATTTATTCCAAGAGATTGAATTGTATTGCTGCATTTATCGGGTTTTCTGCAAATATGGCAAAATCATCTGTAAATGCTAGACAGTCTGTTTTAACACCTCTGTTCATTCTTCCCGGTCTTATTATTATTATTATTATTATTATTATTATTATTATTATTATTATTAATTATTATTACCATGGGTGAATGGTCCCTTTCGGACAACACGAAGCTTTATTTATGATTTCGTTTGCGGAGGATCCAGGATGCTTTCATCTGTTGATTAAAGATCCTCTTCCTTTCTTCCGTCCACTTGGTACCTGCTCTTTTTGGTACTTCATTCTCTGGAGTAACTTCCCACTTGTCAATTTTCTTTCTATATATATTTCGATTCAAAATGTCTTCGGGTTGAATTTGTGCGTTCTTCATGTCCGCTTTTGTTTGTTGTATACAAGGAAAATTCTTCAGTTTATCAACTCTTTCAAGAACTTGGTGGGTTAGTCTGGTTTCTGGAAGCCTCTTAATATGTCCATAAAATTTTAGCCTTCTTTTCCTGAGGTCTGCCGCAATATTAGATAATTTTTCTGTGGATTTCCGGGTTTGGAGGCGGTACCCTTCTCCCGTGTGTCTTGATACTAAAATTTTCCTCATGATTTTTCGCTCTTCTTTTAGGATATTTTCCAGCTCGCCCTTTCTATGAAGCGTTAGAGTTTCCCCTGCATATAAAGCCTCAGGTTTGATTACAGTATTGTAATGTTGAATCTTAACGTAGAGTGACATACATTTTTTGTTGTAGATTTCTCTTGTTCTCCCATAAGCTCTTCTGAGTTTTTGGACACGGTTGTTTTTGGGGTATTTTCTCTTGTCCGGTTGGTTCGAGGATTTCGCCCAGGTATTTGAAGTGAGGGACTCCGTTGACTTGTCCGTATTTTGTACTGAGACTATGAATGTCTAGTTTTGCACAGAAAAATTCAGTTTTCTGGAAGGAGATATGAAGTCCGACATTTCTGGCACATTCTTGGAGAATTTCAACTTGCTTTATTGCTGTGACTTCATCGTTGGACAAAAGGGCCAGGTCATCCGCGAAGACTAATCATTGAATTTCAAGCTTGTTTTTTTGTGTCCCAATGTTTACTGGGTTCTAGCTATTTTGTGCTTTCAGTTCTTTTTCCAATTATTATTATTATTATTATTATTATTATTATTATTATTATTATTATTATTATTATTATTATTATTATTGTACCGGGTGGTACACCTCCACGCCGCTAATTCAAACTTTGCGCCAGTTGAAACTCCTCTACTGGAGGAAGTCTGAACTTTATCTACTGTGTTAATTCTCAAGTTTCTCAGAAGATGTCCCTACTTGTAAATTTTGAAGTTTCTGAACTGGGTCGTTTTCGATGTATTTTTGTTTTGCCTGTAGTAAGAAGTGTGGACATTCTCTTCCAGATGGCACTACTGAAGGACTACAATTATGCACCCTAGTGCGAAGTGAAAGAACTGTGTTTTTTGGAGAAATTTTGAATTCATAAGTTTGTTCTTTGTTAAATTTCTTTCAGTTACTGTTTAAGTTGGCAATATTAACCCTTTCTTTCCGCCAGTTTTGAATTTGACCAATAAGGAATTTCTGTAATTAATTTTCCACCAATAATGTGTTTCTTCTTCATCTAGTGTAGGGGTTTTCGTTGTTAGCCAATAAAATTATTGTGGGAGGGTGTTCTCATTCCTGAAACGCCTCGAACTTTCCACGAGGGTATATAAACTGCTGATTTTCGGGTCTCCGCGCCACTTCATTAACATCTATCAGTGTGTAAAGTACGTAGCAGGGGGCGGGAAGCGCCTCTTTCTTCGGGCAGCAGTTCAACCACCAGGTAATGGCCGTTTAATAACTTCTTTTCTTGCTAGCTCAGCAGTTTAACTCTCGGGGCAGGTCCGAAGCTTTTTAACCATGTAACTTTCCCTAAAATGTAAAGACACTTGGTACCAATTCTATCTTTTTAAACTACATATTGGGATAGAGAGTGCTTAACCCTCTCGAGCTCCCACTCATATTGCGTTGAGGTGAACTTATTTTCACAACTGTTTCTGCCTTAATGTAATGTAAATTGTCTCCTTCTATAAGTCACCTATTTAGTATGGGATTAGCCCTTGCATTAGAGGCCTAGCGCCAAGTAGGTTTTAAATAAAGTGTAGTAGGAGTGCAAGAACGCCTCCTCTCAAGTTGGTATTTTTAGAGGCCATGTAATTGACCTGTTTCTTTACTTAATAGGCCTCAGTAGGTTGGGTATTTTTACCCCTGTTTTTCATGTACTTGGAGGACAACTTGAAAGTGGAGTTTGCTGTGGCCTTTGATAGGCTTGAACTTAAGAGTGGGTTGCTCTTTCTTAAAATTTGTTTCTGCGTGCCTCGAGGAGGCTTTACTGTGTAATTGGGAGCAAGAGCTCCAGGGCATGATTGGGGTCTTCTGCCACGTTGTTGAATCTTGTATATCGTAAAGTTGAGCTCATTGCTCAAGAATTACGTGTCTGGCTCTCGGAGCCCAAATCCTGTAACACTATAATTGTACATTTTTGTTTGGTTGCTTTGCTACTCTGTACCTGCCACTCTTGTTATTTCTTGATTTTGCAAAGAAAATATAACCTTGTTAAATTAACTTTAATTTCGTATTTTGAGACCTGTTCACCCCAGCACCTTCTTTCACCTCTGCACATCCACAATACTCCGTAACAATTATTATTATTATTATTATTATTATTATTATTATTATTATTATTATTATTATTATTATTATTATTATTATTATTATTATTATGCGACAACACGTTAGCCACATTAATTAACTATTGACTGTCACGCTATATTTTCACCAAAAGCCTTTAGTGCTAACTACCAGATCTCTCTTGCTCGGCCCTTGGTCCTGATTGTAAACGACAATTGATTAATTGTAAATCTAATTAAGGTTTTATTCCCTACGCCGCACCGCATCCGTTCACTTTGAATTACGTTACTCACAAATAGAATTGAAAATACACACGTTACATTCCTCCTGACATTTGAACTGCGCATAGCTTACCAACAGTAACTTAATTCGATGTCTGTGACATACATAGTCAAAATAATTCATTCCCCTCAGCGACATGAATAGCTTTTAATAATGAAGACTGCTCCCCTAAGATGTTGTCAGTAGCTCGATAACAGTGCCATGGCACACTGCTCCAGTTGCCGTAAAAATATTTGCTCAACCAATGACCGAAAAGGATAGAAGAGATACAAGGAAATTGGAGTGGGAAAATCCTACTCGATTTTTTAATTGGGCATGGTCATTTTTATAGGTTCTTTCTATTTGTTTCACGTCACATCGACACAGATAGGTCTCAATGCGATAATGAGATAGGAGTGGGAAGGAAGCGACCGTGGACTTAATCAATTATTCTAGAATATTATCTTCATATTGCACCGTTCTATCTATGCAAGCGCAGTACGGGATATTGTCGAAGAATAAGATTCACTGATTCTTCAATACATGGCATCACTGCAACTCCTGGAGCTTTTTCCACACACTCACCCAGGTCAAGACTCGAATCATTACTGATATTTATTTATTTATTTATTTATTTATTTATTTATTTATTTATTTATTTTATTTATTTATTTATTTATTTATTTATTTATTTATTTATGTTATTCGTTTCGACCCTTAGTATCACGAGTGACTTGTTCAGCATCACTACCTTCTTCCCAACACCTCTTCATTCTTTCACTCCTATTTCTTTCTGCTTCTGTGATTTGGATCTTGATCTTAGTATCGGTCCATTTTTTACTTTCGACGAGCTTCTTGTAAAGAGATCTATCCTGCACAGTCGTTAGTGGATATTTATCTCATATGCCAATAGCCCTCCAATCCTCCCTAACTTCCTTCATCCAGTTATTTCTCGTTAGGCAAGTCGCATTCCATATCTTCTTTAACCTGTTGTCATCCATCCTCATTAAATATTCTATGAAACTCAACCTTATTTTCCGTAATACACTCAATCAATCAATGAATACTGCATTTAGGGCAGTCGCTCAGATGGCAGATTCCCTATCTGTTGTTTTCCTAGCCTTTTCGAAATGATTTCAAAGAAATTGGTAATTTATTAAACATCTCGCTTGGTAAGTTATTCCAATCCCTAACTCTGCTTCCTATAAACGAATATTTGCCCCAATTTGTCTTCTTGAATTCCAACTTTATCTTCATATCTACTTTCTCATATATCTTCTGCCTTGATCTATGCACTCACATTTCACCCTGCTTTGTGGTACCCCATATATCTCTCAGGATCTTTCTGATATTATATCTCCAATAACATATTGGAAATATTTTGCTACGCACTTAGTCACACCAAATAACCACAAAATGGTTTAGAACACATTTGTCCATTAGATACCGGGCGAGTTGGCCGTGCGGTTAGGGGCACGCAGCTGTGAGCTTGCATCCTAGATATAGTGGGTTCGAGCCCCACTGTCGGCAGCCCTGAAGATGGTTTTCCGTGATTTCCCACTTCCACATCAGGTTGTACCTTAATTAAAGCCATGTAAGACCTATCTGTGTCGATGCGACGTAAAGGAGATTGAAAAAAATATAAAATGTTAAAACCAATGAATCTGTTGCAAACATATTTATTGTACTCATAATCTTCTTACGTTTTAATTTCTTTTGCTAAGTAAAGCAAATTCGTCTCAGTAGAGTTCTCAAAAGGCCTTTGGAGGAGTGAAATGTAAAGACTTCCACAATCCGTAAACTCGACACTTAGACTAATCGTACAAGCGAGTTAGCTCTGCGTCTGGCTACCTTTGCCTCCAGGAATTAACCTGGTACGCACCTTTGGAGTTGGCCGTACGTGTAGAGGCGCACGGCTGTGAGCTTGCATCCGGGAGATAGTAGGTTCGAATCCCACTATCGGCAGCCCTGAAAATTGTTTTCCATGGTTTCCCATTTTCACACCAGGCAAATGCTGGGGCTGTACCTTAATTAAGGCCACGGCCGCTTCCTTCCAACTCCTAGGCCTTGCCTATCCCATCGTCGCCATAAGACCTACCTGTGTCGGTGCGATGTAAAGTCCCTAGCAAAAAAAAAAAAAAAAAAAAAAAAAACCGCACGTTTGGTGGAGGGCGACTGATTGTTAGGGTCATGTGCCTCTCCAGAAGCTTCAGCTTAGCATTCCTTACTGCTTATGTAACATGTGAAATATATCGTTTCTCTCCCCTCTTATATATTAAATACAATTATTCACGGGTGTTAACGAAGTTTATCATTCGAATATCCTCCCTTTTACTTTCATCCGATGTTTAAAGCCACACATATTTACCCCACCAGGAGGTAGACGCTGCGACCTGGATATAAATTGCTTGCGGGAATGAGACAAGTAGGTCACAGCTTGGTGACTTCCAACTTAATTTGCTCCTGAATAAATGGTAGGAGGGCCCTGCTGTGTAAAGACACGCTACTTTTAGCTCATGCAAGGGCACTACATGAAACCTGTTTATTTTAAGTACACTGCCTCTTGTGATACGAGATGTGTGTATGTATGTATATATGTTTGTTTGTTCAGTCTTCAGCCCTAAGGCTGGTTGGATCCTCAACATCTCTGCCATCAGCTGTCATAGATGGCCTAGGTATCACTGAAGAGGCGTACTAGGGAAATGAGGAGTGAAGTAGTTTCCCGTTGCTTTCCTCGCCGAGCCAGCCGTTGCTATTACATATCAGTCTGCCAAGTCCACTGAAATGCTTGCACTAACCGACCCTATGAGCAACATTTTCACACCATTCATAGCAGGGACTGGCTGCAGAAGGAATGGCATTTCTTTTTTTTTCTAGGGGCTTTACGTCACGCCGACACAGATAGGTCTTATGGCGACGATGGGATAGGAAAGGCCTATGAGTTGGAAGGAAGCGGCCGTGGCCTTAATTAAGGTACAGCCCCAGCATTTGCCTGGTGTGAAAATGGGAAACAACCGAAAACCATTTTCAGGGCTGCCGATAGTGGGATTCAAACCTACTATCTCCCGGATGCAAGCTCACAGCCGCGCGCCTCTACGCGCACGGCCAACTCGCCCGGTAATGGCATTTCTAGCATCGCTCATACCTCAGTCACTTTCATATTGTCAAAGCCAAGGATAAGACAGAGACAGATCAATGAAAGTAACAAAATTGCTCTAGCCCATACCGGAAGACGTAGTGCACTGTGAACACTAGGTCCTGCCAGCAAAGGCATAATACGAAATGAGCTTGCGATATGTAAGTTAAGTATATATATATGAGCTCCTCGACTATGTGGTATGTTCCGAGCTGTCAGCGGAGAGATGAGGTGGAATAACATTAGTAGACGAATAAGTTTGAGTGGCGTCTTTAAAAGGAAAGATCACAGTATGAAGATAAAATTCAAGAGGACAAAGTGGGGCAAATATTCATTTATAGGAAGGGGAGTTAGGGATTGGAATAACTTACCAAGGGAGATGTTCAATAATTTTCCAATTTCTTTGAAATCATTTAAGAAAACGTTAGGAATACAACAGGGAATCTGCCAGCTGGGCGAGTGCCCTAAATGCAGATCGTTATTGATTGATTGATTGATTGATTGATTGATTGATTGATTGATTGATTGATTGATTGATTGATTGATTGATTGATTGATTGATTGATTGATTGATTGATTGATTGATTGATTGATTGATTGATTGATTGATTGATTGATTGATTGATTGATTGATTGATTGATTGATTGATTGATTGATTGATTGATTGATTGATTGATTGATTGATTGATTGATTGATTGATTGATTGATTGTATTATCAGGATAAATTCCCTTTATTCGTAATGTGCTTAAAAATGAATGGTTCAAGAATAATTAACACGAAAGAATGAACGAAATTACCATTGACCGTGAAATTGACAAGAGTTTTGACAGAATGTCGTCATTAAGTGCAGTTACTGCACACTTCCTGTCACAAAAAAATTGGTCCACTCAAACTTTAAAGTATATGCAGCACGGTTGTTCATGGTGCAATAGTCCTTCCTGTTCAAAATTATCGCTGTTGATTTATACCTCATTTAGTTTATATATCAAGAAAGTCAACAGCCATGAGGCTTGATATGGCTACAGATTTTCCTGACACACCACCTCTACAGCTACAGCTCTGAAATGCCACACTAATTATACCGTTCCTTTATAATTTAGAATTTTCTTCAATTGATAGATCTGTACAGAAAATTTGATGTTTTTTGATGCTCTTAGTGGCAGCCTGTGAATACAGGAGGTTGTTCCTAAATAAACGGGAATGTATAATAATGTATAATAACCAATGGAGCACTCTTTGTCTCTTCGGAAATATCTTATTCTTTGGCCGAGTTCCGTATTACAGATGCCTTGATAAGAAGCAGTAAAGTACTCACTAATAATGACCGTCAGTTTATAAAAGAAAACTCAATCGGATTGTCAAAACGGATGTTTTGATGTTGAATGCCTTGATGTTGCTTTCTAATTTGAATGCCTTGGTGGGTACTTTTCTCTGTGATAGGTGCAGATGACAAACCCAGAAAATCAGAGTGTTAGAACGGCAACGAGCACAGCAAAGCCTCCTCTTTGCTGCACATGCAACGCAGTGGAGTAGGAGGTGAAGACATCGACTATCTCTAAGCTCAGCACTAGGGATGTTAGCCTTAGGACCGGTTCTACCATCTGCTGGTAAAGTGGCTGGCAGCTGCCCGGGAGGTAAACTACCTGGAGGTGTAAATCGGCTGGTACTTTGGCTTGCGTCCAACCACCTCCGCGCAAGCGCTAGGTAGCTACCCGGAGCTAGACACCGATATACGAAGTTGGCTAGACTGATTTTCAGCGATTTCTCGCTTTCGAGTGTGGTGCTATCTATCGTCAGATGCATGAAACCCATTTCGATTGACTTATTTCCCTGTGCTTGCGTCTGCTGATTATCACCAAAAAGCCTAATAAGGGGAGTCTTAAGAGTTATGGACAACGATTCATGACAAGCTTTCGTGATTTTAATCTATGATCTTCAATATCAATACCTAATTGGGATTAAAATCTCGAGATTGCATTTTCTTACGCCAGTTATAACCTGCCATGCAAGGCAGCGTTTTTGAAAGGTATTCTCGTAGTAGACTGGTCAAGTCGCTCGCTCCGTAATAGAAGGTACGCAGGTTTTCATCGCATTTCTAATTTACATTTTAAAGTGTATTTTCGTTCCCTGCCGTTGTTCTTAACTCTCTTTTACGCGCTTCCATATACGTATATACACACACATCTTCTTTACGGACTTATTGCCTTTGAGCATTCTATCTGCAGGCTTCTGTGAATTGATTAAGTATCTCCGCGATGCTCTATTTGCAACTACTTCTGTGACATCGTTTAGTTCCAGATGCTTCCATTTATTGATAAAGCATTTCATTTTAATTTTTAACTTTATGAAGATAAAGTTGGAAGGTACTGTAAATGTAAAGAACTAATCGGGATAAATATCCATTCATAGGAAGAGGAATTCGGGAATGGAATAGTTTCCAATTTCTTCGAAATAATTTACAAGCCTATGTAAACAACTAATAGGGAATCTGCTACCTGGGCGACAGTCCTATATGCTATTAATCATACTATCACTTGCTATAGGTAGCATACATATAAAGCAATTTTCCTAGTAGACATAATATTGTGATAAGAACGTATGAAAAGAGGCATACAGATTAACACAACGCTAATAATGGAAATAAAAAAGATTCGTCATAATAAAAACTCGAATCTCCACACTTCGTATTATGAAGCGTACGTGTTAACCACTACGCTACGAAAACGCTTGGGTTAGGTAGGATACATACAGTAATATATATCTCGTGTCCGAAAACTGAAAAAGTAGAAAATTAAAGCCCATTTGAAATGATTTCCAAATAGATTTTGATTTTACATCCTTTTAGAGTTTCTTTACGAAAGCTTGACGTATAAAATGTGTTCCCTGCGCTACCGATGCGAGAGGCTGGTGTGACCGTTGCAACTAAAGGGAAGCATTAATGTTCAAGATCCTGCAATACAATATCGATCACTGTTAGAGTATACTGCTTTTTCAGTATACTAAGCTAATTTGAGTTGCATATCACCAGAAATACAGCTAATAATGTTCAGTTCTCAGAACTTGCCCGGCAGGTAAAGTCTTATCGGGACCTCGAAGTGGCCGAGAAATTACGCGCCGGGTAACGACGATTTATGCTGCCGATAGCGCTACCTGGGAGTGGTCGGACGGAAACATCCTTTTACGCAGAGGGCAAATTACGCGCTACTTTACCAGTAGGTGGTAGAACCGGCCCTTAGCCGCGGAAATAACCTGGCACTCATTCCAGTTCCAGTTTGAGTAAATCGTGGAGTCATATGTCTCTCCAGATGGGTTCTGTATGAGTTGCGCCGAAGTAAAAGTTGCGCCGAGATTCCCCGCCAGGAGTAGAAGTGGTTTGACAGCTGTCTTAAGCCTCTGCTACCTGCGCTGCACTGCAGGGGGTTATTTCCAAGTTCAAGGAATGTCTGTGAATATCTGTAGTACTGAGATTTTGAAATTAATATATAAAAAATATCATTCACTCTATCTTTTTTTTTTGCTAGTTGTTTTACGTCGCACCGACACAGATAGGTCTTACGGCGACGATGGAACAGGAAAGGGTTAGGAGTGGGAAGGAAGCGGCCGTGGCCTTAATTAAGGTACAGCCCCAGCATTTGCCTGGTGTGAAGATGGGAAAACACGGAAAACCATTTTCAGAGCTGCCGACAGTGGGGTTCGAACCTACTATCTCTCGTATACTGGATACTGGCCGCACTTAAGCGACTGCAGCTATCGAGCTCAGTATTCACTCTATCAATGTTGGTTTCTTGCATATTTAGA
Source organism: Anabrus simplex (assembly GCF_040414725.1). NCBI lineage: Eukaryota > Metazoa > Arthropoda > Insecta > Orthoptera > Tettigoniidae > Anabrus > Anabrus simplex. Next base: position 1,155,084,760 of record NC_090265.1, on the reverse strand, counting down.
AAACCTGCATCGTATTTATATCATTGGGTGAAATGTGTATAACTACGTAGTTTGACTTAATTTACAAACCAAGTGTGGAAACATGCAATCAGTCTTTCAGTCTTATGAAGAATATCCACAGCCTGTTTGTAGCTAACTGATAGGGTCAGGAATAGAATGAATGAAGGATGAAATACCGCTAAAGGAAGAAAATACTGCCGAATGCGAGATCTGACGTGCTTTTGCGGACAAAGATTAATGGATGGCAAATGGAATGTAGCGAATTTGTTGAATAAAGAATGACCAGTGAAAACAGAAAAAAACTGTCTCACCCTACGTTTCCCCGACATGCACCCCTTATGAAGTGATAGGGCTCAAGAATGAGCCATAGCTACTGACAAAGAAAGGAAATTGTGTGCCCTGGCGAGGCCTGTCGCATTCCCCTGGGTATGAAAGATTAATAAATGACAAATGAAATTGTTTCAAATAGCGATGCTGATATAAATATGAAGACATCAGAAATAATTTAAACGCTAGCTTTGTCCATCATAAACGCTATCTAAAGTTATCGTAGATTTAACCCCCGGAGCAGTGATGGGAAGCCTACGTTCTATCAGTGTCATGAAGAAGATTTTTTAATCTTAACAATAACTGAAATTTACAGTTTTCCGTCGCAAATGTTCATTCTATCAGGGTTGTTTCATTATGTGTTATTGAGACGATCTCCGTTGAACTTAAAACAGCCGCTTAAGTATTACTTGAATGATTCGACATTATTTAACAAACCAAGTCTAGCAATACAGAAAGCGGCCATTCGGCCTTGTCATCCTTATGAAAACTAATGCCTATATACATGATTTAAATTTTCGGTAGACCTATAACCTTGTCAGTGTCTTAAACCTAATATTTACACTGCATATTTACAAAGTAAGCACCGTTGAATGAACGGTTCAGTACTAAATGTCTAATCCAGTTGGAGGATATAAGACATGTTTCTGATGAATTTCTTTACATTACCGCTTTCCAAATAGACCTCCGTTGCTCTCAAGATCTTTTGGTCTAATTGCACGTAACTTCTTTTTCTTCTTTTGCCCTCAAGATGAAGTTCATTCCTGGCAATCTTAAAATTCGAGCTTTCTGCTTCGGATTTGAGACACAAAATGAGATCTTTAACTCGTGGGTGCGGTCTCCCTAGAATACTGTTAATTTTGTGGTGCCACCCTTCAACAGCATCTGTGGCGTCTTCCGTGGCAGTTCCAGATTGCTTGTGGTACATTATGATTTTCAAGCCATTCTTCCACAAAATAGTCCAAAAACTGGACAAGATAAGGATTCTGTGGCGCTTCTTCGTGGATATAGAGCCAGCCCTCTTCCGCATCTTCAGGCTTCAAGAAGGCAAGAGCCCCGCACTTCCGAATTGTCAGCCTCACTTCTTGACATTCTTTGTAGAGTTTTGTCAGTCCGATTTCCTGTACCTTTCTCCAAATACACTGGAGAAAATGAAAGAAACATCCTTGTATTTCAGCTAATGGAAATGACTGTTTCAAAGCACAAATGCTGGCAGACTCAAAGTCAATGATCACCTTTTCGGGTTTCCAGTCGGGAATTCTCTCCTTCAACATTCCCAACATTTTATTGTATGTTTCTGCCCTTTTGTTAGGTAAAATTGCGAATATAATTGGAGTGATATTCGTCTCTTCCTGTGTGCTGCCTAAATCCACGTGGATAGTGTATAGCTGCGCAAATTGCCTGCAACAGCTCTTGAAAGTGCCGTCCATGACGAAAGTCTTATTTTATTTCATAATCTCTTCCCCTTTTCAGTACAAAAAAAATCATTATTCTTTCCTCGCCATCCACATAGTCAGCCAAAAGAAAAGAACTTCCATCAGACATTTTAAGAATGTTTTCGTCAAGGCATATATCATCCGAACGATCTGGTTCCCTGAGGATTCCTTGCTCCTTCCTTCGAAGTGAATACAACGTCGCTTTCATGGTCTCATACTGTGGCATTGCTGTGACCAGCTCGTACCCTCTATTCTGGAGAGGTTCCAATTCTTCTTTGAATATCTGAAAAGGAGACGTTAATTTTCAAAATTCAACTTTCATTCAACTTTCACTAACATGTTATGTACACAATACATTTAAGTAATTATTGTTTGTTTCGATCTGCTATAATCTGATATAATATTAAAGACAGATTACGAAAATAGCATAATTAGAATACGTTAGAAATAATCAACATTTACGTACCTGAGGAATTGAAGTGCTGGCATCTTCTCTGGCTCTTTTCTTGGCTTTTGAGACTGCAACGCGCACATCCACGGCAGCTTCGTTCGGAACACACACATGTTCTTTTACTGTGATTACTTGATCTTTTAGGCTCACTACTGCCCCTTTACAACATTTGGTTTTCTCGTGGATATATTGCCATACAATAAAATTATCTTTATTTATTCTTCGTTTTCGGTAGCAAAAACCTTCCAAAACTAAACTTGTTCTTCCCTTTGTGGTCTCGATGAACTCCATCGCTCGCGTTCTTCAAGTAAACGATGCACAACGAGATCCAGGTAAGAAATTACGAATAGTTTTATGCGTGCGCGACGAGGATTTGTGACGAGGCTGGAAAACCCTGATAAGGGGTAAGTAGGGTGTGGACACTGTCACATTCTAAAACACTAAACTTCCCTGTGGAATTCCCAAAGAAGACCTCTAGTTCCTAGAATGATTAATGACCACGGCGCAAGTTATACTGATTTTAACACGGCGCAACTTATACTCGGCGCAACTCATACGACACCTTCAGATGTCTAACTGGAAGTCTCGGTCTAAATTTCTCGATTTCCTGGCAGGAAACCAAACTCACGGCCTTCTAAGTGAACCAAGTTATATCATGCATTAGGGAGTGAGTGTTGATGATAATAATACCTTTGAAAGTTTGATCAGCCGAGTTGCGGCTACCTTGGTCGCGCCAATTCTCTTTTTTGACCAGGTGCTGAACTAGGTATGTTACAACATTGGAGACAGTTACAATTTCTTGGAAAATGTCCATTATTTCAGGTCATTGTATACTTCGGCTACCACATACAATGATTTCTAGAGGTTTATTTCGAATGTTGAATAAGTTATACCTTTTTTTCAATTTGGAATAAGTATGTTTTTAATCAATAGCAATATAAGGTGATTAGTATCGTCTGCATATCTTAATAATAATATTATTGGCTTTACGTCCCACTAACTACTCTTTCTGTTTTCGGAGACACCGACGTGCCGGAATTGTGTCCCGCAGGAGTTCTGTGAGTGCCAGTAAATCTACCGACACGAGTCTGACGTATTTGAGCACCTTCAAATACCAGCGGACTGAGGCAGGATCGTACCTGCCAAGTTGGTTTCAGAAGGCCATCGCCTCAACTGTCTGAGCCACACAGCCCGGCTGAATATCATGGATAATTTCATTCATTAAATCGACATAAAAGTCAGTACATTACACAAGAAATGATTCCATACCAAGAAAGAGATCATAATGGAAGAGATTTTTACCGGGTGTTTCAGATACATACTACGCTGTAGAACGGATGATTTACATGATTTCATTGTGACACACGAAGCACAACTAAAAGGGTGGTGAGTTGCCGAATGTCAAAGGAGCTGCTGAAAATTGCGTTCTCGGTAATACTGCCGGTCTTGCTTTATAAGAGACATTTGTCCAATACACACTTTTTCAGTAAACGCGGGTAGTTACATGATGTTAGGAAGGTAACAAGTAGTTTTTAAGACAATGTACAGTGAATGGTATCATTTAAGCTCGCCCTCAAATCAGCCTATGAAGAGTAGCTCTTGATTACAGCATGATAGTACACCGTATTGGGTGACGTTTGATTCTTATTAGTGACTAGCTGTTATCTACGGCTTCGCTCGCGAGGATTTGGTAAGTTGATAAAAATTCATTGTTCCTTGGTACTGCACTAAGACATCCCTAAAGTATAAAAACTCACCGAAAAGTTGCATTCATTTACCCCAGAACCTCTTTGTAAACCACGTTTGTGGCATTGCCTTTCGGGGCTAAGATGACCAGGCGACTGGCAGAGCTAAATCTGGAACATGCGACATGGAACTCTACATGTGAGAAACAGTCCTCTTTTAAGTCGCAAAAAAATGGATTATTTATTTCTAAAGAAGATTCCGAATATGGTACCAATTTTTACGTCTGTAACATCTTAGTTTTGAGATATAAGTATCCTCATGAAGAGAATTCAACTCCTTCTTCACTTATTTTCGATCTCCAGGTTAAGTTGATTTTCCGAATACAAAAAGTACGTGTTTCTTTATTTTTAAAGAGATAACAAATACCAATTTTCACGTCTGTAACATGTTAAGTTTATGAGATATACTGTAGATACACTCATTTTTAAAACTGCCCCACTCCTTGGCTGAGTGGTCAGCATTGAGGCATTCGGTACACAGGGTCCCGGCTACGATTCCAGGCTGGGTCGGGCATGTTAATAGCGTGTGATTAATTCATCTGGCTCGGGTACAGGTTGTTTGTGTTTGTCCTAACACTCTCCTCTTCATATTCACTCTACGCACCACATTACCAACCACAACAGGAACACGCAATAGTAATTATATACCTACACACGGGGTTGGCGTCAGGAGGGACATCCAGCCGTAAAACAGGGTCAAATCCACATGTGCGACACAGTTCGCACCCGCGACCCCACAGGTGTATGAAAAGCTGTAGAAGAAGAAAATACTCATTTGATAAATTCACCCGCTTTTTTAATTATTTCACACCCTTAAGTGGATTTTCCAAAAAAGTGTGTTCATTTATTTTTTAAAGAAGATTCCAAGTACCAGTTTTAACATCTGTAACATCTTCAGTTTCTGAGATATATGTATCCTCATATAAATAATTCAACTCCTTCTTCGCTTCTTTTATTAAATTAGAACCATGAGAATACCGGTACTTGTGATTAGTACCATTACGTGCGGAACACCGTGGATCGATGTTACTTGCGACTAGTACCACCTTGCGAGGAAAGCCATAGGTCTACGTCACATAGGAGCATACCATCATGTATTCAGAATTGTATTCATGTATTCAGTGATCAGAATGGGTCTGCGTTACCTATGAGGAGTACCACTTTATGAGAAGCACCATGGGTCCACGTTTCCTGCGATCAGTGCCACTAAGTGAGAAACACCACGCGTTTGGCTGGCGCCCGTGATTAGAATACCACTATGTGAGTAAACCAGAGTCTGCGTTGCCTGAGAGTAGTAGTACCATTATGTGAGGAACGTTTTTTTTTTTTTTTTTTTTTTTTTGCTAGGGGCTTTACGTCGCACCGACACAGATAGGTCTTATGGCGACGATGGGATAGGAAAGGCCTAGGAGTTGGAAGGAAGCGGCCGTGGCCTTAATTAAGGTACAGCCCCAGCATTTGCCTGGTGGAAAATGGGAAACCACGGAAAACTATCTTCAGGCCTGCCGATAGTGGGATTCGAACCTACTATCTCCCGGATGCAAGCTCACAGCCGCGCACCTCTACGCGCACGGCCAACTCGCCCGGTGAGGAACGCTATGGGTTTGTGTTGCCTGAGACCAGTAGTACCATTATACAAGGAACACCATGGGTTTGTGTTGCCTGAGAGTAGTAGTACCATTATGTGAGGAACACCATGGGTTTGTGTTGCCTGAGAGTAGTAGTACCATTATGTGAGCAACACCATGACTATACGTGGCCTGAGATTAGTTCCACTAAGTGAGGAACACCACGGGTCTGCGTTGTTTTTGAATATTACACTTACATGCAAAACACCATAGGTTTGTGTTACCTGTGAGTGGTGCCATTGTGTGGAACATACCATGGTCTACAGTACATGTGATTAGTACCACCATGCGAGAAACACCGTGGCTTACGTTACCTGTGATTGTTTTAAGCCTACGGCGCACCGACACACATAGGTTTTATGGCGACGATGGGACAGGAACAGCCTAGGAATGGGAAGGAAGCGGCCGTGGCCTTACTTGAGGTACAGCCCCAGCATTTGCCTGGTGTGAAAATGGGAAACCACGGAAAACCATCTTCAGGGCTGCCGACAGTGGAATTCGAACCCACTATGTCCCGGATGCGAGCTCACAGCTGCGCGATCCTAACCGCACGGCCAACTCGCCCGGTTTACCTGTGATTAGTACCACTATAGGAGCAAAACCATGGTTCTGCTTTACCAGTTATTAGTACCATTATGAGGGGCCGGTGACCTAGATGTTGGACCCCATTAGATAATATGTATCATCACAGTAATATCCGGCTCCATGGCTAAACGGTTAGCGTGCTGGCCTTGGTCACAGTGGTCCCGGGATCGATTCCCGGCAAGGTCGGGAATTTTAACCATCATTGATTAATTTTGCTGGCACGGGGGCTGGGTGTATGTCTCGTCTTCACCATCAGTTCATCCTCATCATGACGCACAGGTCGCCTACGGGCGTCAAATCAAAAACTTGCACCTGGCGAACCGAACATGTCCTCGGACGCTCCCGGCACTAAAAGCCATATTTCATTTCATTTATTTCATCACAGTAATGAAGGCATTGTGAATTGGATCCACTGATTGTTTTGTGTCACGATCATTTTTTCATCATCATTCGTTTAGATTCCAGTCAGTGGATACATTTTGAAGTTTTAATTTTTGTTTCCTTCACCTCGTACCATTAGGGGCCAAGGCCTGGCTGTTTGGCCCCCTTAAACTATAAACATCATTATCTTCTGCGATATAGGACGGTGAGTGGTTGAAGTACACCTTATTTAGATTCATTATAGGAATAAAGATCAAGAGTGGAGTTATTGTTCTAGCATAATCATATTCACTAACCATTTGTACGATGGAGAGGGAAACTATCAGTTCCTTCTAATCTCCCGCTCTCGCAGTCTGATGTGCAATCTGCCGCCTTTCATTGGGTTCAGTGTTCCCCATAATGGATGGTCGGCTCAATTGATTTGCCCTGAGGTTTGCCGAGATAAAATGAATAGCTCAATTACGGAAAAAGGATTATAGTCCCTTTACACTACAACGGATAGAAGAGGAAATAAGTGGAATAATGTCTGTTTAACGGAAGTGAAAGGAAAATAAACCAATTAAATGGGGAAGAGTGAAACTTAAATACTTGAAGAAGTTGCAAGGAATGATATGCATTTAATGTTACCAACAGCGTCCGAGATTATACGTAAATACATAGCTACACTGTTTTACGCTGCTTTACATCGTACCGATACAGACAGGTCTTACGACAATGATGGGATAGGAAGTAAACATGGCCTTAATTAAGCTACAGCTCCAGTACCTGCCTGGTGTGAAAATGGGACGGTGCGAAATAACACATTCACAACGACTGACAATGTCCCGAAAGCAAGATCACAGCTTTCTTTCTTAATCTGTTTACCCTCTAGGGTTGGTTTTTCCTTCCGACTCAGGGAGGGATCCCACTTCTACCGCCTCAACGGCGGTGTCCTGGAGCGTGAGACATTGTGTCGGGGGATTCAACTGGGGAGGATGACCAGTACCTTGCCCAGGCGGCCCCACCTGCTGTGCTGAACAGGGGCCATGGTGGGGGATGGGCAGGTTGGAAGGGATAGACAAGGAAGAGGGTAGGAAGCGGCCGTGGCCTTAAGTTAGGTACCATCCCGGCATTTGCATGGAGGAGAAGTGGAAAACCACTTCCAGGATGGATGAGGAGGGAATTGAACCTACCTCTACTCATTTGACCTCCCGAGACTGAGTAGAAACCATTCCAGCCTTCGTACGACATTTCAAATTTCGTGGCAGGGCCGGGAATCGAACACAGGCCTCCGGGGGTGGCAGCTAATCACACTAACCACTATACCACAGAGGCGGACAAGATAACAGTTACGTGATAAATACATAACCCAATGCGTATGACAGTTTGAATGCTAACCAACATGTGAACTCCCTATAGAACGAATACAGAACATAAAATATGTTAGAAGGGGCTGTGTTACCGGGCGAGTTGGCCGTGCGGTTAGGAGCGCGCAGCTGGGAGCTTGCATCTGGGAGATAGTAGGTTCGATCCCTACTGTCAGCAGCCCTGAAGATGGTTTTCCGTGGTTTCCCATTTTCACACTAGGCAAATGCTGGGGTTGTACCTTAATTAAGACCACGACCGCTTCCTTCCCATTCCTATGCTTTTCCTATCCCATCGTCGCCATAAGACCTATCTGAGTCGGTGCGACGTAAAACTAATAGCAAAAAAAAAAGAAAAAGACGCTGTTTTTTCCGCGATAAGAAAAGCGTGCTCGATCAAGCGTGACGACGTTACTTCGATTCACCGTTATGAAGTTGAGAAAATATACAAACGAGATTACTATTTGTTTTTTTAATAACTGGCTTTACGTCATTCCGACACAGATAGGTCTTATGACGACGATGCGATAGGAAAGGTCTAGGAATGGGAAGGAAGCGGCCGTGGCCTTAATGAAGGCACAGCCCCAGCATTTGCCTAGTTTGAAAATGGGAAACCACCGAAAACCACCTTCATGGCTGCCGTAGTGGAGTTCGAACCCCCTATCTTCCAAATGCAAGCTCACAGCTGCGCGCCCCTAACCCCTCGGCGAACTCACTCGGTTTACCATTTATTGAAAGGTACCTCGGTGGGAGATCGCTCAGCCTACACCAAAAATTCGGAAGAAGATTTCTATTCCATTCCACATATATGATAATAACTGCGTGGATCAAATAAATCTCTGGTTAGGTTATGAAGGTCCCTGAAGGAGTGAAATGTAACAGCTTCCGTCTTCGTAACTTCGGTACTAAGTGGGATTAGGTGGTTAGACCTATGTCCGGCCATTATATGTAAATGTTTTCCCTGTTGCTTTACGACTGTGTATTAAGCAGGATCTACCTGCAACCAAGCTGAAGAGTTTCTGTACAAAGGGTTTCATCAGTGTCCCATTTTTCAAGTAACTTCATTTATTTTTCTTTTCCTTTTTCTTCCACCTCCTCGTTTTGTTAATCTACTTCTGCTTCCAACAGTGAACACTGACACTTAAATACTTCAGCTTCTCTTCTAGACCCGTCTGGTGAGAGGATCAATATCGAATGATCCATCATTTGTTAGATAATATAATGGACTGTCGTCGTGCTCTCTCTGTTGATCACTGGTAGCGTGTCAATCTATAGATTACAGAATCATTGATTCAAACCGAGGAGAGGGAGCTGGATTCCTGATTGCCTAAAAAGGGGCCGTGCGAAACTCAATTTCTTACGATGTTTGAAAGGTCTCTGCTGACCCATTCAGTATTGAACCGATACTGTTAATTAAAACTTAGCAATTGTTGTTTCTCTGCCATCTGATACATTAGAACGTAACATCCAGATTGACATGTAGGCAGCCTAAAGGGAATCAACTCGAATATGTGTACTCAGTTGGTGACTGTATTATTATTATTATTTTTTTTTGCTAGGGGCTTTACGTCGCTCCGACACAGATAGGTCTTATGGCGACAATGGGATAGGAAAGGCCTAGGAGTTGGAAGGAAGCGGCCGTGGCCTTAATTAAGGTACAGCCCCAGCATTTGCCTGGTGTGAAAAATGGGAAACCACGGAAAACCATCTTCAGGGCTGCCGATAGTGGGATACGAACCTACTATCTCCCGGATGCAAGCTCACAGCCGCGCGCCTCAACGCCCCTCCCCATGAGGAGGCTGAGACAAGAACGAAGTATATCGATTCCAAAATGTCGTATGTGTTTGAATGTCATTGGTGAAATTTATAGAATGTTTCAGATTGGAAAGACAGAAAAGATCACAAGGTTCAGAAATAAATCAGAAAATATAGAAAGATGTGAATTTCACCAAATGCTATATAAGTGATTGCGGAGTATGGTTATTGAACCTGGTATTGCGGCGATAGCGAAGTAGTGAAATCATGTCCCGTTGAGTCCAAGAGAATCTCACAGTTTTAAGAGAAATTTAGGAATTGTGCCCCGAGCACCGATCATGAGTCCATAGACGGATATAGTGTTTAGGTGATATTTGCATTTATAATCGTTTACAGTAGGCTGTTAAACAGACTTCTTGTATTATTATTGTTGTTATTTTAAATAATGTGATGTATCATAGTGGTGATTTTGCGCAGATCTTATAAATTTCATTTAATAAAAATTAAAAATACTAGATGGTCGTCATAATTCGAAATCATTTTATAGACTAATGTATTATATCCTTCACTGGCCTCACCGTTTCTCAACTCCTTAACTGTGTAGCCTGCAGTTCAAACCTTTGTGACTACAGGAAGGCATTACGACTATATAATTCATTCCCTTCCTTTTCACATAGGTGACCGTTATTCCAATCCCAACAAATAAGAGTTAGGTAATGGAAAATGAAGCCATACATATTTTGCAGCTCAGACTGCACATTAGAAAAAACATTTTAGAAATAAATTTCCATTAAGGCTGGTACCTTTCCATTAATTCCTTTATTTTGTGGGAAGGTAAAATAACTGTTTCGACTTCCAATACACTCCCAAAGCAATCCGAGATTTAGAGATAATATTGATCCAAATACCTATGCGAAGTTTGGTAGAAATACATAGAGCAGTTTTCCAGTTATACGAACGCAACAAACAGACAAGCAGACAAATCAACAAAAAAAAGCTAATAAAAAGTCCGCTCGAACTTAGAACGGAAAACGGTATGTTAATATCTCCCTTTACCAATCCTCGTAGCGAAATTATGCACATAATAATAATAATAATAATCGTATGGCCTCAGCTACCGTGTGCAGACATTTCAATTTGACGCCATCTGGCTGTCTGCTCGTCAATTTCGACGTTCCGTTTTTCTCTAGGCCCCCACTAGGTGGCAGACCGAGTAAACCGAAACTCTCTTGGGCGTCTATGGCTGAGATTTAATTAATTTTGTCGGGTAAACACCAAATGTGTCACCAGAGATCTTTTACATGCCGACATCGTACGACATGGAGTGTCGAATGGACTTTTTTCCGCCCTTCAAAAATCCGACTACCTCTGCCGGGTTTGAACCCGCTATCTTGGGATCCGGAGGCCGACACTCTACCGCTGATCCACAGGGGCAGCTATTATGCACATGAGGAAATGTTTTAAAAACTGATTTCTATGAAGGCTGTGTATATTTTGTGGAAGTCCAAAATCAAGGTTTGGTTTCGTATAAACCCCAGTGAATTCAAGGATTTAGAAACAATATTGGCCCTGAAACCTACCCAAGGAAAGGTAGATTCTAAATATGAAGTTTGGTAGAAGTATATCCAGTAGTCCTCTATAAGAACTCAGACAAACAAACAGGTAAACAGACACCAAAGCTAAAAAATATGCAGATGGTTATTGTTAGACCTGAAACGGATAACTCAATGAAAATTTCGCCAAAATGGTCAATGTACAGATGCGCGGTCGTTAGGATTTTATTTATATAGAAGACTAGCAAATGTCTACCCGTCCTTCGCTACTGTATTCTACATTGTATACGGATATCGAAGTAAATTACTGTACATGCAGTGAATAAGACTTTTTAAATTGCATGTCTCTTAGCGTTATCCAGAAACAGCAGGGGGAGGTTCTAAAACGTTGTTTCCAATGTAAAGTGTGAGTTGCAGAGTAGTGATGATAACGGCAGGCTGCCTTGCCTACCGACATTCACAATCGAGTAAGAAAGTTTTCGTTACGATGGCAGGCCCCCTTTCCTACTTCCAGACAGATTACAATTGAGGAGTTTTTATTATAATGGCAGTTACCCTCCACTCTCCCAGTCAAAATTGAGTTCTACAGTTATCATTATAATGACAGACCCTTTTCCTTATGTTAGTCGCACCGAGTTGGCGAGTTTCCATAATAATAGCAGGCCACTATCCCTAATGCCAGTAACGTTTTAGATGGGTAAATTTGTTCATTATGGCGGGCACACTTGCCTACTCCTAAATACAATCGGTTAGAGGAGTTTTGAACAAAATTGCATGCTCCCTTGACTTCTGCCAGTCAAATGGAGAATGGCAGTCCCTCCTTACTAATGCCAGTTACACAGGAGTTGGAGAAGGATACCTTTCCTACTGCCAGTCAAAGTCAATGTGGAGAGTAATAATTACAATAGCAGACGTCCTCCAGCTGAGAGTCACTACAGATTTGTAAAATATTAATTATAATGACAGACACACCCTTTCTACATCGCTACAAATCTACTTCAATGAATATGTATAGATCGACATACGAAGTATATGCATGTTTACAATATTGGCTTCGTTTACATATTAACTGCTGGTAAACGATACGCCATATCGACAAACGGATTGCACCATAAGACGCCTCATTTAGCGGTCTAAATGGCTAATCTTATGATATTTTCTCGTATCGCGTCTATGTATGGGTATGATTGAGTTAGAAACGTCGAATAGGGTAAATTTGGGTAAGATTTTCTCAAAGTACATTACTTTTGGATATTTGTGTGACAACTGCAAGCAAAGAATTTGGCTCACGAATGGATACTAGGTGGACTAGTGTTTGTGTAGAATTAGATGATTCTATCTTTCGTATAAGTTTGAATAACTATGATAAATACGTGTACAAAGTGAAAAATGTACGAACAATCGAGAAATACTGTAGAGACAAAACGAATCTAAATAGAGATACGACGAAACGTCGTAGGACCAAAGTTGTAAATTATTCCAAATTGAACGGAGATTGTGCCATCCGTTTGGTGATACGACTTACCATTTAGCCACGAAATACCTCGGAACGAAGGTCTGCACCGACATTAAAATTGCCTCAATATTTCGGGGTTAAAATGTGAAATATTTAAAGATCTTGGAAGCTTTCCGTGAGTTATATGCTAAGACATATAATTTTGCCAAATTTCAATATTCTAGCTCGTCTGGCATATTGCGCTGCAATCGTGCCTTGGGTTGAGGGGGAATGGATAAAAATGAGGACTTTCAGGACACTAAAGCTAACAAATATGCAGATGGTCATTATTACACCTGAAACGGTTAACTACGAAAATTTCGCAAAAATAGTCAATGTACAGACACACAGGTTCGTTAAGTTTTATTTATATAGATAAGTAATCTGCTCCACGTACGACACTTTTTGGGCTATGTCCGTTGGACTTCGCCTGAAAAACCGACCGTTCATGATATCTCCCTTATTAATCCTCCTATCGAAGAAAATGGCCACGGGAAAAAAAATTTAGAAATGGATTTCCATCAAGGTTGGTCGATTTCCAGTCGGGTTAGTTTTGTATATATTGTGGGAGAGTAAAATCACTGTTCCGCTTCCCTATAAACCGCCAGTCTATTCCTGAAATTTGACATGGTATGGACCTGAAAACCTAGCTTTGGACAGGTGAATGTAAATTATGAAGTTTGGTTTAAATATCTCCAGTATTTTTCAAGTTATAAGAAATAAACTTTACACGCACCCGCTTTAGAATTAGGTCCGGCGGGACTTGTACGGAATACGGAAAAACGAAGGTCTGCTTTTGAATACTTATGTGACAGACACACCCTTTCTACATCGTTACATATCGTTTTCAACAAATATGTATAGATCACCATACGAAGTATATGAATGTATACCATATTGGACCAGCAGGCTCCATTACCTACTACGAGTTCACAATCGATCTGGGGAGTTTTCATTACAATGGAAGGCGCTTCTCCTACTTCCAGACAGATTACAATTGATGAGTTTTTATTATAATAGCTCATATACCCGGTTCACGTTGTTTCCTACCACCCTGTATATTGTGTCGCTTCGATATATTGGGGGAGGGAGCGTGATTAGCTCAGTCACTTAGCTGCTGGCTTCCCACCAGAAAAGCTGAGGTTTGAATTCCAATCGATCGTGGGTTGAGATTTTCATCTCAAAAATCATGTGGCGTCAGAAGCGGAATCGGAATATTCAGCCAAAACCAAAATGAAGCTGGGTGACTCCTGCTACTCAAAAAATAAGTGGGATAAGCTTAAGAAAATATTTGTCTCGCTCCTTGGCCGAACGGCCAGCGTAGAGGCCTTCGATTCAAGAGCACCGAGATCAATTCACGACCAGGTCTTGGTTTTTAACTGCATGTAGTTAAGTCGTCTGGCTCGGAGACTGAATATTTGTACTTCTCTTAATACGCATCTCTACGGTCACACTACCCACCACACCACCAACCACCACAGAAGCACGATATAGCGAATACTTCTTTCACGTAGGGTTAGTGTCAGGAAGGACATCAGGCCGTAATACTAGGCCAAATTCACAAGTAATGTCAAACCCAAGAAGAAAATCTATATATTTTCAAACGACCAGGACAGAAAGTTCTGTAAAGGAAATCCCTTTTCTAAATAGCCTAATAGTACTAGAAATAACGAGTGAGAGGTAGCTGGAATGTGCATATATCCTGTTTTCTGAAGAAATATAACACTCTGAAATTCAAGAAAATATATCCGCCTCATAATAATAATAATAATAATAATAATAATAATAATAATAATAATAATAATAATAATAATAATTGCCGTCAGCTACTGAGTGAAGATATTTCAATTTGACTCCATTTAGGCTTCCTGCATGTGAATTTAGACGTTACGTCTTACTTATCAGGTGATGGAGAAACCACAATTGCTAAATTGTAATTAATTGTGTCGGGTAAAAACCGAATGGGTCAGTAGATACCTTTTAAACATGTTAATATACGGCCTTTCCAAGGTCAAATCTCGCTTAATTTAATCCATTGTTAATTAAGAAATTTCCATGTTCACTTTATTGCTCAGTAATAATCACTTTAACTAACCTCAAAGGCAGGTTTTCATTCATGGGTGAAGTAAGGCCTACTGTCAGAATTAGGATCCCTCGAACTGAAATATATTAACTTTAATTGTGGTAATTTGAATTTCATGTATGGATTTGTATTTATTACGAAGTTTATGTTCTGCACGTCCAACATGTATTTCATAATTTTACGATCACAGCAAAATGAGATATTCATTTTGTTCTCAGAAGAAATAGGTACGAATTTTCACGTAATGTACGATGGGAAGTGGTGTGAAAATTAAGTACTCATTTGACCTGTCAAAATAATACCATTGTCATCGAAAGACAAAAAGATATGAACAAAGGACAGGCCAATGCCGGAATGGTATTGAACTGCCACAACTTTCTAAAATAAATCCCAATTATTTTTAATGCACTCCAGTAGAGATACCATATCCATATGACTATTTGTATATTAGACAATATTAAGGTTTCATTTTAAGAATACCAAAACTACTGCCAACCATTTCGCTCACCGTAAGAAAATCATTTCCAACATCATCTTCATATTCATATGTATTTTAATTACAATCAGGTACCTGATTAATTAACTTTCAGATTGAGATTAGGCTGAAGATGCCCTTAATTAAAGGGCGAAACATGTCCCTATAGTTTTATTTACAGATTTAATTATTTATTAACATCTCTTTTTATGTATTGAATGGGTGGAATAATTAAACTGTATTATTTATTTGACTTCAGGTTACAGTACTTCCAGAAAATTAATACTGGTGTGGAGATTCGTATGTGGTTAGAAGGTACATGCAGCTTACCTCCACTACGGGTATGCCTGAGAAGAGTTGCATCTCGGGAAGAAGGTATGAATTTACATTGATTTTCTTAAAAAAATTCCCTATTTTCCATATGTTCTTCTTAGAGTTAAGTACGCTCACGTATTGTCTATGTAATTGATTATTTGCTTACAGTAGATTACAGACAGAAAAATGCGTGAGGTATGCCTTACTTCCTTTTTAATTCCTCTGTCCTTCTTCATCATCCATACACTGCTCTTTCATTCTCATTCCTGGTATTGTTGGAACAGCTGACACCATTCATGATTCCTCCCGTTTCTTTCCCGACAGTTGGGTTCCCAGATAGTATCATCGTTTGTCTCAGGTGGAGGGGTATTGGGATTCAGTATGTCAAAGAGCAGGGGCTGCCTGGCCGAGGCGGTAAAGGCGTCCTCGGTTCGCCAGGAAGGACGTGGGTTCGAATCCCCGTCAGGAAGTCGTAAAATTTAAGAAATGAGATTTCCACTTCCGGAGGTGCATATGGCCCTGAGGTTCACTCAGCCTACACCAAAAATGAGTGCCAGGTTAATTCCTGGGGGCAAAGGTGGCCAGGCGTAGACCTAACCACTCTACCCTGTCACGTGCCGAGGTTAACAATAGTGGAAGCCTTTACCTTCCACTCCTCCAAGGGCCTTCATGGCCTGTACTGAGGTGACTTTGTTTTTGCTTATGTCAAAGAGCGACGAAGGTAAAGAAGCTGCGGCCATTAAGGTGACTGCCATTCACGAGTAGCAGGAAACGGATAAGAAAGGACGAGTCTGTTACTACACGCGGCTCTTTGCTTTTTACTGAACATCACGTTGTTCAGGAATGAGGCCTGGTTCCATATGATTGGTTAGATGAATTCTCGAAAAACCCTCATTTGGGTCACACGTAACCTACACAATATTCATGAAAGACCCCTGCACCCATGAAAGGTTGTGGTTTGGTGTGCTGTCTCGGCAAGCCACATAGTGGGTCCATTCTTCTTCACGAATGTGATGAACACAGACCGGTATAAGGATACTTTCCTGCAATTTGTCGAACAACTACACGACATTGAACTAAGTTAGTATTATTTTAAGCAAGACAATGTGAGTTGCCACACGTCAACTGAGCCTCTCGCAGTGATCAACAGCTTCTTTGAGGGCACAGTAATCTCTAAGAATTTGTGGCCCCCAAGATCACCGGACTTAACGACATCAGACCATTTTCTGTGGGGTTATCTCAAGAAAAAATATATCGAATCATCAAGACAAAGTTTCTGGAGATCCAAAAACCTTCATCTCAATGGATGGATGGATCCATCTGAAACTATTCTAGCTGGTCATGAAGAGTTGTGGTCTACATGTAAGAGTCTGAACAGGCTGCGGTCTGGGGTCGGTTGTTCGCTGAGAGAGGTGCTGCCACTGTTATTTGTTACTCCTACTATGTACGTACACACTTAGATGCATAGCTGATGAGCCAAAACTTTGTTATTGGTGCTGTACATTACTTGGTACGTTGCAGTGTGAAATATCTTGTAAGAGTCGAATGGCACTAGCGCTTAGGCAATAATCAAATTGATGGGCCGACCGCCTCACGTCACCCATTGTTTAACATTGTTTAAGAAGCCTTTCTCGTGGACCGTCAAGATTTTCTTCTGATGACGCAGAGCACAGTTCTCTGCGAAACGTAAAGAATTTCAGCTTATTTTCTTGACACGGCATAAACACAAAATCCTATACATATCATGTCTATATTCTGTTAATTCGTTCATAATTGTAATGGTTATCTAAAAAGGTGGTTTATACAACAAATGTTACCGAGCTCGATAGCTGCAGTCGCTTAATTGCGGCCAGTATCCAGTATTCGGGAGATAGTAGGTTCGAATCCCACTGTCGGCAGCCCTGAAAATGGTTTTCCGTGGTTTCCCATTTTCACACCAGGCAAATGCTGGGGCTGTAACTTAATTAAGGCCACGGCCGCTTCCTTCCCACTCCTAGCTCTTTCCTGTCCCATCGTCGCCATAAGACCTATCTGTGTCGGTGCGACGTAAAGCAACTAGCAAAAAAAAAAAAAAAATGTTGTCCAAAATGGTCCAGAGTAACAAAACTTATGTGTATTCCTTTTCTTTTAACACTCGTGTTTTCTTAATATCACATACATGTCAGCGCGCACGCAAGCAGCACGTTCCTTGTTACAATTGTTGTTCATCTCTCGCGTTGCATGAATAACAAGTAGTTCATTATCTCAGTCCAAGGCAAATACATTCAATTAAGGCTCCTTCTAAACTGTACATAGTACAAAGACTTCATTTAACTGACACTGACTGTTTATAAACAGAGGTACCGCACCTAGCCAGCACGCTCGAATGTAACTCGCACAGTCTCACAAACAAATATTGCAAAAGAAATTGGTCATGCTTCAGACAAGTGAATTCCTTATTCTGTTTACGTTATACTTGTAGTGTGAGGTAATTGTTAACTTATTATTTGAGGAAAATGTAGACTAATACGCATCTGATTGTTTGAGGAAAAATGTAGTCAAATACATATATATTTTTATATCATTGTTTGATTGAAATTTAGGTAAATATTTACTTCATTGATTGTGGAAAATGAAGGTATTTATATCATCGTTTGAAGAAAATATAGGTAAATAACAATTATTTGATGTAGAGAAATCTAGAGTAATATACAGCACATGGTTTCAGAAAACTTTATAGAAACATACAACTCACCGTTTCAGGAAAATGCACAGTGGTACACAACTGAACAATAACGTGCAACTGATTGTTTTTTATAAGCTGGTTTACGTCGCACCGACACAGATAGGTCTTATGGCGACGATGGGATAGGAAACGCCTAGGAGTGGGAAGGAAGCGGCCATGGCCTCAATAAGGTACAGCCCCAGCATTTGCTGGTGTGGAAAAGGGAAACCACAGAAAACCATATTCAGAACAGCCGACAGTGGGGCTCGAACGCACTCTCTCCTCGATGCAAGCTCACAGCTGCGCGGCCCTAACCGCATGGCCAACTCGCCCGGTAACTGATTGTTTGAAGGAATGTGTAGGTTAATATATACAGTGTCTCATTGTTTTTGAGCAATACACATATTACTGCCTGAAGAAAATAACTTAATATAAAACTCAGTGTTTATTTCAAACTATACAGCAATACACAACACATCCTTTGGAAAAAAGTAACTCCCTTTAGATCAGTGCTAGAGTCTCAGCCTCCAAGAACGCGGGCTCAGGCGCTACAGAGATTGCCGGACTTTTGAAGCGTGTCCGGCTCCATGGCTAAATAGTTAGCGTGCTGGCCTTTGGTCACAGGGGTCCTGGGTTCGATTCCCGACAGGGTCGAGAATTTTAACCACCATTGGTTAATTTCTCTGACACGGGGGCTGGATGTATGTGTTGTCTTCATCATCATTTCATCCTCATAACGACGCGCAGGTCGCCTACGGGAGTCAATTCAAAAGACCTGCACCTGGAGAGCCGAACATGTCCTCGGACACTCCCGGCACTAGAAGTCATACGCCATACAGGGAACTGGAAATCAAGTAGGGATGACATAAAATTGTTAGTGTTGAACTGTAGAAGTATTGTAAAGAAAGGAATAGAATTAAGTAATTTAATAGATATATATTTACCAGATATTGTAATAGGAGTTGAATCATGGCTGAGAAATGATATAATGGATGCAGAAATTTTCTCACGGCTCTGGAGTGTGTATCGTAGAGATAGGATAGGAATGGTGGGAGGGGGAGTGTTCATTCTGGTGAAAGAAGAATTTGTAAGCTACGAAAAAGTTAAAGATGAGACACATGAAATTCTAGGTGAAGGGCTCATTTCTAAAGATAATAGGCAACTTGATATATTTGGAGTGTACAGATCGGGAAAGGGTAGCACTGACGTGGATTCGGAATTATTTGATAGGATAGTCAGCTATGTGGGAAACGACATGGAAAGAAATGTGATTGTAGCGGGCGATCTGAATTTGCCAGATGTCAATTGGGAAGGAAATGCGAACGACAGAAAGCATGACCAACAAATGGCAAATAAGTTAATATGGGAAGGACAGCTGATCCAGAAAGTGATGGAACCAACCAGAGGGAAAAATATCCTGGATGTGGTGCTGATAAAACCAGATGAGCTCTATAGGGAAACTGAAGTAATAGATGGTATTAGTGATCATGAAGCTGTTTTTGTGGTAGTTAAAAATAAGTGTGATAGAAAGAAAGGTCTTAAAAGTAGGACTATTAGGCAGTACCATATGGCTGATAAAGCAGGCATGAGGCAGTTTCTAAAAAGTAACTAGGATCGGTTGAAAACGGTAAATAAAAATGTAAACAGACTCTGGGATGGGTTTAAAGAAATTGTTGAGGAATGCGAAAACAGGTTTGTGCCTTTAAGGGTGGTAAGGAATGGTAAAGACCCACCTTATTATAATAGAGAAATAAAGAGACTGAGAAGGAGGTGCAGACTGGAAAGAAACAGAATTAGAAATGACAGTGGAAGTAAGGAGAAATTGAAGGAACTTACTAGAAAATTGAATCTAGCAAAGAAGGCAGCTAAGGATAACATGATGGCAAGCATAATTGGCAGTCATACAAATTTTAGTGAAAAATGAAAGGGTATGTATAGGTATTTTAAGGCAGAAACAGGTTCCAAGAAGGACATTCCAGGAATCGTTAATGAACAAGGGGAGTGTGTATGTGAGGATCTTCAAAAGGCAGAAGTATTCAGTCAGCAGTATGTAAAGATTATTGGTTACAAGGATAATGTCCAGATAGAGGAGGAGACTAAGGCCAAAGAAGTAATAAAATTTACATATGATAACAATGACATTTACAATAAGATACATAAGTTGAAAACTAGAAAAGCGGCTGGAATTGATCAGATTTCTGGGGATATACTAAAGACAATGGGTTGGGATATAGTACCATATCGGAAGTACTTATTTGATTATTGTTTGGTCGGAGAAGCTATACCAGATGAATGGAGAGTTGCAATAGTAGCCCCTGTGTACAAAGGAAAGGGTGATAGACATAAAGCTGAAAATTACAGGCCAGTAAGTTTGACAGGCATTGTATGTAAGCTTTGGGAAGGCATTCTTTCTGATTATATTAGACATGTTTGTGAAATTAATAACTGGTTCGATAGAAGGCAATTCGGTTTTAGGAAAGGTTATTCCACCGAAGCTCAACTTGTAGGATTCCAGCAAGATATAGCAGATATCTTGGATTCTGGAGGTCAAATGGACTGTATCGCGATTGACCTGTCTAAAGCATATGATAGGGTGGATCATGGGAGACTACTGGCAAAAATGAGTGCAATTGAACTAGACAAAAGAGTGACTGAATGGGTTGCTATATTTCTAGAAAATAGATCTCAGAGAATTAGAGTAGGTGAAGCTTTATCTGACCCTGTAATAATTAAGAGGGGAATTCCTCAAGGCAGTACTATCGGACCTTTATGTTTTCTTATATATATAAATGATATGAGTAAAGGAGTGGAATCGGAGGTAAGGCTCTTTGCGGATGATGTTATTCTCTATAGAGTGATAAATAAGTTACAAGATTGTGAGCAACTGCAACGTGACCTCGAAAATGTTGTGAGATGGACAGCAGGCAATGGTATGTTGATAAACGGGGTTAAAAGTCAGGTTGTGAGTTTCACAAATAGGAAAAGTCCTCTCAGTTTTAATTACTGCATTGATGGGGTGAAAGTTCCTTTTGAGGATCATTGTAAGTATCTAGGTGTTAATATAAGGAAAGATCTTCATTGGGGTAATCACTTAAATGGGATTGTAAATAAAGGTTACAGATCGCTGCACATGGTTATGAGGGTGTTTAGGGGTTGTAGTAAGGATGTAAAGGGGAGGACATATAAGTCTCTGGTAAGACGCCAACTAGAGTATGGTTCCTGTGTATGGGACCCTCACCAGGATTACCTGATTCAAGAACTGGAAAAAATCCAAAGAAAAGCAGCCCGATTTGTTCTGGGTGATTTCCGACAAAGGAGTAGCGTTACGTAATTGTTGCAATGGTTGGGTTGGGAAGAATTGAGAGAAAGAAGAAGAGCTGCTCGACTAAGTGGTATGTTCCGAGCTGTCAGCGGAGAAATGGCGTGGAATGACATTAGTAGACGAATAAGTTTGAATGGCGTTTATAAAAGTAGGAAAGATCACAATATGAAGATAAAGTTGGAATTCAAGAGGACAAGCTGGGGCAAATATTCGTTTATTGGAAGGGGAGTTAGGGATTGGAATAACTTACCAAGGGAGACGTTCAATAAATTTCCAATTTCTTTGAAATCATTTAGGAAAAGGCTAGGAAAGCAACAGATAGGGAATCTGCCGCCTGGGCGACTGCCCTAAATGCAGATCAGTATTGATTGATTTGATTAATTTCATTTCATTTTTGAAGGGTGCAAGGAAAGTCTGTTCGGCACTCCATGCCGTGAGATTTGGCAAGTCTAAGTTCTCTGGAGACATATTTCGTGTTTTCTGACAAAATAAATAAAATCTTAGCCATAGATCATCAAAAGATAACCGTTTCTCCGCCGTATGGGAGAGTAAGACTTTACATCGAACCTACTCACAATAGCTGAATGCATACGATTATTATTATTATATTTATTATTAGTAGTAGTATTATTATTAAACCATATATTTGGTCTCTCTGGTGGATTAAATCTACCACCAGCGTTTGTTGTTCACCTTCTTCAAAGTTTTACATTATCTGGTTGGAGAAGATTTGAAGTTAACCGGACATATGCCGTTACGTGAAGTTCTCTAGAGCCATCTAGTGAACCTAAACTGAACTCTTGGAAGACATTTGACGATCTTATAATTTTATTGGTATTTTCTCTGGTATGGATTGGCATTCTTGCTGGTAACATGCTAGCCAAACGCATTGTGTCTTTCTATTTTCCTGCCACCCAATCTGGTCTTTCTCCTCCCTTTGTTCTGGTATATTCCACACGGTAACTGTATAAGGGGAGGGTACTCGGTACCTTGGGTATTGTTCGGCGGAGCGTAATTCATGCGGCGTATTTGAGATGAGAGCCCCTCTGTATAAGGGCCCGAAGGAGGTGGGGGAGATGACCAGCATTATTACGGAGTTATGAGATAGGTAGAATACCGGTCATATAGGCTAACCATTTTTTGAGGTTTCCTCGGAAAGATTTCTACGTCCCTTTTTAGTATGTAATTTTTAGATGTTTGTTTTTAAACGCTTCATGTATAATTTTCCTAGTAACCTTTACTTATGTAAGCCCTCGATCTCCGTCTTCGCATTTTGAAATTCTCACTGATGGGACATTGTAAAATATAAGGAAGCCCGAGTGCGTTACCCTCGTTATGCTATCTTACAATTTAAATTTTGGCGACTTTTTGAACCTCCTAAACAGCACTTTTCTGAATTTGATCTTCAAATTTAAAATTTTATAAATTGGTAGATTTCAAAAATGTATCAACTGTGAAGGACTTTAGGGAGTGGACGTCTGTACCGGAGGTACACCAACCTCGTACATTTAAACTAAGCGCCTGTTAGAAGGACATCTCTTATATGAACAGTAAAACTTCACTTCTGAATAAGTTTCGAACTTTATCTCCAGATGACTCTACTGTTGACTTACCCGTCCCCTTTGGTGAGAGGATGGGCAATTAAATTTCAAGAGAATGTTTGTATTCATTGGTTTCCTAAACTGAATTGTTTGTAGATTGTTTTTGGTGCTGTAAGGTTACTAGTACATCTGTCTCTTCCCGCCTGTTTAAAATTGTAGCCAATCAAGAATTTTTGATATTTATTTAGTCAACCAATAGTATTTGTGGGTGCGTTCAGGGCTTCGGCCCAGAGAATTCTGGAACCATTTTCTCCGCTATAAAAGCTGGGACCTTTTGGGCCATGATGTATTCCAAACGCTTCAAACAAGAAGTTTAGAATGTGTTCATAGGGGAGGCAGGGTGCTTGCGTCATCCACCTTCGGAAGATCCACCAGCTCAAGGTAATTTCAGACATCTTTAATCGTGTAATAGTCTCAGAAAGCTAACTCGAGGAGAGGGTCCCAAAAATCCTTTCTTCATATAATTTTTCAATGTAAATTTTCAGTCAAGTCAAGTCAAGTCAAGTCAAGGTAGACCTTAGTCTAACTTAGCGAATAAAGCGTGTGAATCCTCTTGCATTCCCCTTCAACTTGGTATTGAATTGACTATTATTTCGTAAATAAAAATTTCCTTTTGTATTTTAAAACTTTCTCTGCATCTAGTCACCTCTGTAGCACAGGTTTAACCTCTGTAAATTCGGGGAATAAGCCCACATAAGGTTTTAAGTATTTTTAAGTAAATTTCAAAGGAGTGCAAGTGTACGCCTCCTAACATTTTGATTTGCAGGTAATAACTTTAGTCTTTTCTTTTTTTTCACTAAGGCCAGGTAGAATAGGCACCTATTGCCTCTGTTGATGTTTAACTATTTAAATGTAACTTAGACTGTCGCATTAATAAGACAGTGGAAACTGGTTGTTGCTAACCTAATGTAAAAGATGAATTGTGCCTTTGAAAGGCTGAATCTTGTAAATTTTGGAGACTAGTCTCCTAGGTAATTATGTGGAGCACAGACCGCTCTTTCAAAGTTCGTTAATTTTGGAGCCCCGTCTGCTTACTTGTAACTGATTGGAGCAATAGTGCTCTTGGTCATAGTGTAATGTTTGAGCTACCTAACTAATCCCTTTATTGTTTCCTGATTTCAAATAATTATTGTTTCTAGAGCTGTAGAGACCCACTTACGTATTTCCAACTATTATGTGTTAGTGTTTAACAAAGTTTAAAATCTAAAAAGAAAAAAAAAGGAAAGAAAAATTTCAAATATTGGAGTTTTAATTTATACTTTGATATTTTCTCTGTCCACCAATTCATGCCCGCACCTTCTTACACCTCTGCGTTCCACAGAATACTCGGAACAATTATTATTATTATGTTTATTATTATTATTATTATTATTATTATTATTATTATTATTATTAAGACTAGCAGTTTCCCGCTGGCTCATCCCGCAATGTACAAAGTATGGTGTTGTTCGTTACTATCCTCACGGATGTATTTGCAAAGTTTCGAGATAATGAAATAAAGCACATGATCTGCTGTGGTAATAGAATGTAATATTGTGCAAACAAAACACTTGAAAGTACATCACACAAATAAATTGAATTAAACGTTCCTTGGAACAACACAACGCGCCGAACTGTTAAAAAGTCCTTCAAAGATCTTCGTCATGGAGACAAATGTACTCATAACTTTTCTCAGAATCTACCAATTTAAGTAGTTATTACCTCAAAAGAAAGATCTACTGAGTGTTGTTAGACCAAAACGAACTGCGTACCTCAATTAGAACGAAAAATATGATTGCTTCAAAAGGACAAAAAATTGAAAAAATCAAATAATTTGAGGAAGGCGGAAATTAAGTGATCTATAGTGCCGCCGGACTGACTGACTTTAGTTTTCACAAAAATATTAATATATAGATTATTATTATTATTATTATTATTATTATTATTATTACTATTATTATTATTACTATTATTATTATTATTATTATTATTATTATTATTATTATTATTATTATTATTATTATTATTATCATCAGCGTTGTTGTCCGGATCAATGGTTAAATGGTCAGCATGCTGGACTTTGATCTAGGGGTTCCTGGGCCCGATACCCGGCTGGATCGCGGGCTGGGTGCGTGTGACGTCTTCATCATTAGAATTCATGATAGATAGGGCTCCATCCTTACAGACGTCAACTCGAAAGACCAACACCAGGCCTATCGGAGGCCAGGCCCCATTGTTATTATTGTATTACTTTTGTATTGTGTGAACATGTGCTCTTCTCATATTATACTTTAACGTGTTTCACGTACGCAGGGAGGTAAGGAAAGTTGGTACTGGATGTGGTGCTGCCGTGCCGTGTTTAAAGTAAGGAGACGACATTGTAATGGTACAAACACTGGAAACAATGGAACACTGCCAAGGAGCCCTATTTCTTTAGAATCTCAGCTTTCTGTTAAATGACCTGGACGATGTCCGCACAATGTCAGTTAATAGAATACACCCCTTATCCCTTGCAGAAATCACTCGGGAATCGCTCACTGCCTGACTGAGAGGTAAAAGGACTGTAGATTGACATGGCTATATCCGAACTCATTTACTGCTGAATGAGGTAGGATTATGTGCACACAAATGGAAAACGTCAATCGAAATTGTTCTCAACGGTATATGTGATCTCAGTTATTTAAATTAAACCACAAAATGGGATTGGGATCAAATGTTATCCATTTGGGGAAATGTATGTGATAAATAATTATTACGCAGATGTCCAGGGCATGCCGATGAACTGCAAATGATATCTGATGGATCGTAATACAAATTTTCTGACGTTTCTCATAGCATACGTTACATTTCTAAACAAAACGTGGAATCCTCTTTTATGCATTTGTATCCTAATTACATGAGTATTACTATGTTTATAGACAAATATCCCTGAAGTGCCTCGCAGATGTTGGTAAATTATAATCTACACCAGTATAATTTAAAATTTTGTCTGTAAATGATGAGAATGATAATTTGGTTGACTGAAATACCTTTCATGTCATAAGGATCACCGGTTTAGATTCCGTCTGCAGGTATGTACATATGTTTGAATGCAGTCTTTTTTGAGTACTTGGTGAAAACAGCAGGTATACATTTAAAAACTCTGTTACCTTACATGCAAGTTAAATGCTATCATGATATTCAGAGGATGAAGGATGCAAATAGGGGTAT
Organism: Anabrus simplex; assembly: GCF_040414725.1. Taxonomy (NCBI): domain Eukaryota; kingdom Metazoa; phylum Arthropoda; class Insecta; order Orthoptera; family Tettigoniidae; genus Anabrus; species Anabrus simplex. Next base: position 1,155,058,372 of record NC_090265.1, on the reverse strand, counting down.
TGAAATGGAGCCATTGAGGACCGTTGGCAAGGCGTTCTTTGTTGATGACAGCGAGGGACTAGAGAATCGGCGGCCTCGGAGGAGTTCCATCAACTTAGCAAACAGATCAAAGTCACAATGACTCATGTCTGGTGAGGGTGTTGCAAGACCTCCCAATACCACCGTTGCATTAAGAGCTTGACATAATCCAAAACAGTGACGAATCTATAGATTTCGCGATCGCTGAGGTGAATAATGACATTATGGAATTATTTTAAGTCCAACTTCAGCCCCCTTTGGGGTGGGGGCGAGGTATTAGTGATATATGAAAATCGAAAATAATGTCGAATCCATACTTCTCGGGCTTGCTGAGATGAATAGTGTCACTCAGGATATTTTTAAAGTACAAGTTCGGCCCGCTTTGGGGTGGGAGGCGTACAAATATTACCTACTATCTGGAAAATATACTGTGGGGGCAAGACGACCCTTAGAGAATGGGGTCAAATATAACCTATATTAATAAATGGAAGTCAGTTTGGAACGATCAAAATACGTAGTACACTGTACTGTATACATGTTAAAGTATACAAATTAAAATTGACGTGAATTAATTAGGCACTTCCAGGCATCCTAGAAACTTAAAACTTGGTACCAGAGAAGCTGATGACTTCAGGATCCCTAGAAAGAAAATTTTCATAATACTCTGAGGGGCCTCGCTGGGAGTCTCAAATTTTGGGCTCATCATAAGAACGCATTCGGATATATTTATCCTAAACGATAACCTATAGGTTTCATGGGTTTAAAAGTTTCCTGAAAGTCCTAATTTTTTATGTCCCCCCCCATGTCAAGATGGCGGCATAATCTGCCAGACGATCTAGAAAATTGAAATTTAGCTAAATTATAGCTTTTAGCCCGTAACCGACGGAAAAATTTTGAGATGTTTAAAATGTTTACTTTTTACCCCAAAAAATATCGAAATATGGAGGCAATTTTAAATACGGTGCAGACCTTCCTTTTGAGGTATTTGGTGGCTAAACGGTGAGTGGTATCACAAAACGGATGGCACAATCTCTGTTCAATTTGGAGTGATCTACAACTTTGGTCCTATGACATTTTGTCGTATCTCTCTCTCCCTTACGTGTTAGATTTGGCTGCATTTCTCCATTGTACGTAAGATTTTTTTCACACACGTATATTTCATAGTTTGACACACTTATAGAAAGAATTATCAAATTTCCCACATATATTGATACGACCGAAGGCCATATGCGAGCCAAATTTCATGATTCTATCTTCCTCGTAAGTATGCGAAAAATAATGTAATATGTTATAAATGTACCCGAATTTCGCCCTGTTCAAAGTTTCTAATTCAATCTTACTCACAAAAATATGGGAGATACGAGAAAATGTTATAGGATCAAGCATATAGAAGGATAAATGGGGCGTCTGGTGGCACAATCCGTTTGTCAATGTGATTGACCGTTTAGGAGCAGTAAATCTCGAAATGAGGGTCTGCACTTATAAACATGCCCATGTCTGTCTGTCTTCTATCTGTATCTATCTATATATATAAAAATGAATGTTTGTATGTTTGTATGTATGTATGTATGTATGTATGTATGCATGTATGTATGTATGCATGTATGTATGTATGCATGTAAATGACACATCTCCTCCTAAACCACTCGAGCAAAATCAAAGAAATTTGGCACACTCATAACTTACTATCTGGAGACGAGCACTGTAAGTGCCATCCCTAGCACGCTTAGGGGTTGGGGGTCAGGGGGGTTATATATAAAATTAATAGAAAATAGTGTTGAATACATAGTTTCCGCCGGATTTTTTAAAAGTCCAAGTCAGCCCCCTTCGTGAAGGGGGGCGAGGGTGAGTGATATATAAAAATAATCGATAATAGTGTCGAATCCATTGATTTTGGGGTCGCTGAGATGAATAGTAACACTCCGGAAATTTTTAAAGCCCAAGTTCAGCCCCCTTTGGAGTGGGGGGTCCGAGGGGGAGTGATATATAAAAATAATCCAAGACAGTGACGAATCTATAGATTTCGCGATCGCTGAAGTGAATAGTGACATTCCGGAATTTTTAAGTCCAACTTCAGCCCCCTTTGGGGTGGGGGACGGGGTGTTAGTGATATATGAAAATCGAAAATAATGTCGAATCCATACTTTTCGGGCTTGCTGAGATGAATAGTGTTATTCAGGATATTTTTAAAGTACACGTTTGGCCGCTTTGGGGTGGGAGGGGGTACAAATATTACCTACTATCTGGAAAATATACTGTGGGAGCAAGACGACCCTTAGGGAAGGGGTCAAATATAACCTATATTAATAAATGGAAGTCAGTTTGGAACGATCAATATACGTAGTAAACTGTACTGTATATATAAGTTAAGGTATACAAATTAAAATTGACGTGAATTAATGAGGCACTTCCAGGCATCCTAGAAACGTAAAACTTGGTACCAGAGAATATGATGATTTCGAAATCCCTAGAAAAATAGAAAATTTTCAAAATAATCTAAGAGAGTCTCAAATTTGGGGCTCATCATAAGAACGCATTCGGACATATTTATCCTAAACGATAACCTATAGGTTTCATGGGTTTAAAAGTTTCCTGAAAGTCCTAATTTTTTATGTCCCCCCCCCTCCCATATCAAGATTGCGGCATAATCTGCCAGACGAGCTATAAAATTGAAATTTAGCTCAATTATAGCTTTTAGCCCGTTGTTGTTGTTTGAGTCATCAGTCCATAGACTGGTTTGATGCAGCTCTCCATGCCACTCTATCCTGCGCTAACCTTTTCATTTCTACGTAACTATTGCATCCTACATCTGCTCTAATCTGCTTGTCATATTCATACCTTGGTCTACCCCTACCGTTCTTACCACCTACACTTCCTTCAAAAACCAACTGAACAAGTCCTGGGTGTCTTAAGATGTGTCCTATCATTCTATCTCTTCTTTTCGTCAAATTTAGCCAAATCGATCTCCTCTCACCAATTCGATTCAGTATCTCTTCATTCGTGATTCGATCTATCCATCTCACCTTCAGCATTCTTCTGTAAGACCACATTTCAAAAGCTTCTATTCTCTTTCTTTCTGAGCTAGTTATCGTCGAGATGTTTAAAATATTTATTTTTACCCCCAAAAATATCGAAATGTGGAGGCAATTTTAAAGACGGTGCAGACCTTCTTTTTTGAGGTATTTGGTGGCTAAACGGTAAGTCGTATCACAAAACGGATGGCACATTCTCAGTTCAATTTGGAGTGATCTACAACTTTGGTCCTATGACTTTTTGTCGTATCTTTATTCGTTAAACGTTAAATTTGGCTCTATTTCTGGATTGTACGTATTTTTTGCAATTTTTACACGTATAATTGGTAGTTTGATTCAGTTATCCGAAAGATAGGATCATCAATTTCTACGTGAATCTTAGTCCACGCAGTAGCTATATGTGTACCAAAATCTATGTTTGTAGCTGTCATATATGTGTTCGAAAAGTAATTCAATGTGAGAAAACCTTACCAAAATTTCACCGTATTCAACTTTTCTAACTTAATCTTACCCACAAATAGATGAGATACGAGAACATAATATAGGAACAGCCATTTAGCCTGTTATGTATGGCGTCTTATCGTAGGCCTACAGTCCTTTTGTCGATATGATGTACCTTTTAGAACAGTTAATCTTCAAATCCATTTAGCCTGTTATGTATGGCGTCTTATCCTAGGCCTACAGTCCTTTTGTCGATATGATGTACCTTTTAGAACAGTTAATCTTCAAATGAAAGTAAAAATATGTATGTCGATCCGTATTTAAACATTGAAGTCGATTTGTAACGATCCAGAAAAGGTGTGCGTGCCTTTGCAATTAATGCTTTACAAATCGATAATGACTCTCAGCAGGAGGGCGTCTGCTATTGTAATCAGTGCTCCCCACATCAGCTTTAACTGGCAGTATGAATGGGGTCTTTCTCCAACTCTTGTGTACCATTATAATTATTTTCCTTCTCGATTTGACTGGCAGATCGCTAGTTAACATTCAATTTTTCAAAATTCCTTCCCCCGATTGTGTTTGGTAGTAGGCTAGGGTGCTCGCCATTATAAAAAAAATTACCCTCTAAAACCTGGTTGACGTTGGCCATAGTGGCCTGCTATTATAATGGAAACTCAAAATCTCGGTGTGAGTGGCAGTAAGCTGACAGGCATTAGGAAGAGGGACCTGTCATTATATTGATAACAGCACAACTCAATTTTGACTGGCTGTAGGAAAGGTGCCTGCCATTACAATAAAAATTCCTCGATTGTTATCTATCTGGAACTAGGAAATGGGGCCTGTCATTGCAACGAAAACTCCCCAAATATATTGTGACCGTTCAGCAGGCAATGGGGCCCACCATTATAATGAAAATTCCCAAATCGATTGCGAATGGCAGTAGGTAAGTGGACATGCCATTATCGTCACAACTCCGCAACTCGCTCTTTACATTAGAAGCAACGTATGTGGACCTCCCTACGCTGTTTCTCGGATAACGCTATGAGACATTGAAATAAAAAAGATCTTTTTCACTGCATGTACAGTAATTTACTTAGATATCCGTATACAATATAGAATACCGTAGCGAAGCACGGGTACATTTGCTAGTTATTTCCATAAATAGAGCCGTTATTCTCACACTAACAGAAAATCTCATTTTGAATTTTTAAAGACTTTATTAGGAGTTCCAGTATAATAGTAGCTTCACTTGCAGGTTGATTGCCGCTCCTCCATTCGACGATCTAGTTGTCTTCAAGATCAGCACACGAAACTCTGTAACACATACAACTTGCAAATTAACTGAATTTGTTCCCTTTAACAGAACGGACGAAAAGTTTTAATAAACTAAAGCTTGAACTTAAATAATTCCGCATACTTGAAATGGGCTCAAAATTTGGTCGTTCTCACTGCAGATAATCTGAGTAATCTACATATTTACGTTGTTCCAGATGTTGATGTACATTAAGTCCACCTCTGTGGTGTAGTGGTTAGTGTGATTAGCTGCCATCCGCAGAGGCCTGCGTTCCATTCCCGGCTCTGCCACGAAATTTGAAAAGAGGTACAAGAGCTGGAACGGGTTCCACTCAGCCTCGGATGTTCAACTGAGTAGAGGGGGCTCGATTCCAACCTCAGCCATCCTCGAAGTGGTTTCATGTGGTTTCCCACTTCTTCTCTAGGCAAACGTCGGGATGGTGCCTCACTTAAGGCCACGGCCGCTTGCTTCCCTCTTCCTTGTCTATCCCTTCCAATCTTCCATCTTCCACATCATAGCAGATGAGGCCACCTGGGCGAGATACTGGTTCTCCTCTACAGCTTTGTCCCTGACCAAATGTTTCACGCTCCAGGACAATGTTCTTGAGGCGGTAGAGGTACGATCCCTCGCTGAGCCCGAGGGAAAACCAACCATGGAGGGTAAACTGATTAAGAAAGATTTAAATCAAGTTACAGAACTACACTCCAGTCAAGTGGATAGATTAATTTTGATGAGGTTTTCACCATTCTTCTAAGCATTTCTCGAGAAAAGTTTATGCTTTATAAACAAAGGAAGCCAAGCAGCAGCGTTTTCAGTGAAAAAAGTCGAAGACAAAACGGCCGTTCATGCGCCTCTTTTACATTACACTGGCTAAACCGTTAAGGATACATTTGTACTAGGAGGGTAAATGTTGTTTAGCATAAAAAAATTCTACAGGGAAGTCCGGGACAGCATATATCTATCTTTAACATGTAATAAATTCTAATAATTGTTATGTTACAGTTTGCAATAAAATAAAAGTCAAATGTAAAATAACCTTTTAAATTAGTCAATCCCTATCAAAGCAAACTGTCTATTTCCCTCAAGTAACTAATGCAGATGAAAAAAGATTAAACTTTCATGTTCACTACTTGAGAAAAAACGACTAATGTCGTTGTTGTTGTTGTTGTTGTTGTTTGAGTCACCAGTCCATAGACTGGTATGATGCAGACCCCATGCCACCCTATCCTGTGCTAACCTTTTCATTTCTACGTAACTATTGCATCCTACATCTGCTCTAATCTGCTTGTCATATTCATACCTTGGTCTACCCCTACCGTTCTTACCACCTACACTTCCTTCAAAAACCAACTGAACAAGTCCTGGCTGTTTTAAGATGTGTCCTACCAATCTATCTCTTCTTCTCGTCAAATTTAACCACATCGATCTCCTCTCGCCAATTCGATTCAGTATCTCTTCATTCGTGATTCGATCTATCCATCTCACCTTCAGCATTCTTCTGTAACACCACATTTCAAGAGCTTCTATTCTCTTTCTTTCTGAGGTAGTTATCGTCCATGTTTCACTTCCATACAATGCCACGCTCCACACGAAAGTCTTCAAAAACATCTTTCTAATTCCTATATCAATGTTTGAAGTGAGCAAATTTCTTTTCTCAAGAAAGCTCTTCCTTGCTTGTGCTAGTCTGCATTTTATGTCCTCCTTACTTCTGCCATTGTTAGTTATTTTACTACCCAAGTAACAATATTCATCTACTTCCTTTAAGACTTCATTTCCTAATTTAAAATTTCCTGCATCACCTGCCTTCGTTTGACTGCACTCCATTACTTTTGTTTTGGACTAATTTATTTTTCATCTTGTACTCCTTACCCAAGACTTCGTCCATACCATTCAGCAGCATCTCAAGATCTTCTGCAGTCTCACATAAAATAACAACATCATCGGCAAATCTCAAGGTTTTGATTTCCTCTCCTTGGATTATGATTCCCTTTCAAAATTCCTCTTTGATTTCCTTTACTGCCTCTTCTATGTAAACATTGAAAAGGAGGGGGGACAAACTGCAGCCTTGCTTCACTCCTTTCTGGATTGCTGCTTCTTTTTCAAAACCCGCAATTCTTATCACTGCAGACTGATTTCTATACAGATTGTAGATAATTCATCGTTCTCGGTATCTGATCCCAATCACCTTCAGAATCTTAAATAGCTTGGTCCAATCAACATTATTGAATGGCTTTTTTAGATCTACGAAAGCCATGTACGTGGATTTGTCCTTCTTTATTCGATCCTCTAACGTCAGACGTAAAGTCGGGATTGCTTCACGTGTTCCTACATTTCTTCTGAAGCCAAATCTTCTCCCAACTCAGCTTCAACTTGTTGTTCCATTCTTCTGTAAATAATACGTGTTAAAATTTTGCTGGCATGAGATACTAAACTAATGGTGCGGTAGTTTTCACACCTGTCAGCACCGGCTTTCTTGGGAATAGGTATAACAACATTTCGGATGAGACTTCTCCTGTCTCATACATCTTAAACACTAAATGGAATAACCTTGCCATGCTGGTTTCTCCTAAGGCAGTCAGTAATTCAGAGAGAATGTCATCAATTCCACGTGTCTTGTACCTGTTTAGGCCACTCACAGCTCTGTCAAACTCTGACCTCAAAATTGGGTCTCCCATTTCATCAGCATCAACAGACTCTTCCTGTTCCAAAACCAAATTATCTACATCTTTACCTTGATACAACCGTTGGATATGTTCCTGCCGTCTTTCTGCTTTGTCTTCTTTCCCTAGAAGTGGCTTTCCTTCTGAGCTCATAATATTCATACACCTAGATTTCCTTTCTCCAAAGGTTTCCTTGATTTTCCTGTATGCAGCATCTACCTTTCCTAGGACCATACAACCTTCGACATCCTTGCACTTCTCCTTCAGCCAGTCTTCCTTAGCTACCTTGCACTTTCTGTCCACTTCATTCTTTAATCGCCTGTATTCTTTTCTGCCCTCTTCATTTCTAGCATTCTTGTATTTTCGTCATTCATCAATCAGGTCTAGTATCTCCTGAGTTATCCACTGATTCCTAGTTGATCTTTTCTTCCTTCCTAACATTTCTTCAGCAGCGCTACTGACTTCATTTTTCATGACTATCCACTCTTTCTCTATTGTGTTTCCTTCAGCCTTTTCATTTAGTCCTTGTGCAACATGTTCCTTGAAACAATCCCTCACACTCTATTCTTTCAACTTGTCTAGATCAAATCTTTTTTCATTGTTTCTTTTCTTAATTTCTTCAACTTCAGATGGCATTTCATGACCAACAAGTTGTGGTCAGAGTCCACGTCTGCCCCTGGGAAGGTTTTGCAATCCAGCACCTGGTTTCTGAATCTCTGTGTAATAATAATGTCTATTTGATTCCTTCCAGTGTCTCCAGGTCTCGTGCACGTATACAGCCATCGTTTGTGATGTTTAAACCAAGTATTGGCAAGGACTAAATTATGAGCAGTGCAGAATTCAACCAGCCGACTTCCTCTCTAGTTCCTTTGTCCCAATCCGAATTCTCCTACTGTATTACCTTCTCTTCCTTGGCCTACCACTGCATTCCAGTCTCCCATCACAATTAGATTCTCGTCACCTTTTACATATTGTATTAAATCTTCTATCTCTTCATATATTCTTTCGATTTCCTCATCATCCGCTGAGCTAGTAGGCATATAGACCTGCACTATTGTGGTGGGCATTGGTTTGGTGTCTATCTTCACAACAATAATTCTTTCACTATGCTGGTCGTAGTAGCTTACCCACTGCCATATTTTCTTATTCATTATTAAACCAACTCCTGCATTTCCCCTGTTTGATTTTGTGTTGAAAATTCGGTAGTCGCCTAACCAAAACTCCTGTTCTTCCTGCCAACGTACTTCACTTATACCAACTACATCTAACTTTAGTCTATTCATCTCCCTTTTCAGATTCTCTAACCTACCGCAACGATTCAAACTTCTAACATTCCACGCTCCGACTCGCAGAATGTCAGTATCCATCTTCCTGATGATCGCCCCCTCTCGTGTAGTCCCCACCCGGAGATCCGAATGGGGGACTAGTTTACCTCCGGAATATTTTACCCGGGAGGAAGCCATCATCAGTACACCATTCATACAGAGAGAGCTGCATTCACTCGGGAGTTAGTTACGGCTGTAGTTTCCTGTTGCTTTCAGCCGTGTAGCAGTATCAACACAGCTAAGCCATGTTGAGTATTATTACATGGCCATATCAGTCAATCATCCAGACTGCCGCCCTTGCAACATCCGAAAGGCTGCTACCCCCCTTTCGATAAACCATTCCTCAGTCTGGTCTCTCAACATATACCCATCCGGTATGGTTGCACCTGCGGCTCGGCTATCTGCATCATTGGGACACGCAAGCCTCCCCACCGCGGCAAGGTCACATGGTTCGCAGGAGATTACTAACATCGTATACAAATATGTCACGTGTCCTCGGTTAAAAGAAGCCTATCCCCCTAAATTCATAATTGCTCCCGCATGAAGTTATTATTATTATTTTGATTATTATTATTATTATTATTATTATTATTATTATTATTATTATTATTATTATTATTATTATTATTATTATTATTATTATTATTATTATTATTATTACAGAGATATCCGTGGTAGTTAGAGGTGAAAGAAGGTGCGGGCTGGAATACGTCTCAACTACAAAAGTTCGAAAGATGAATTAAAATTTCAACAAGGTTTTATTTTCAAAACTTAACAATGAAAACATAGAATTTTGAGCGTACAACAAATAACAACAGTTAAATCAGGTACACAGCAACTTTACAAATTCTGGGCTACAAGCCCCAAATTCTGAGGTCTCAGCTCACGCCCACAATTTAACAAAGGGCAGAAAACACCTTCGTTACATGGAGCTCTTGCTCCCGCTTAATAATGTCAGGCCTCCTAGAGGCACCTTCCAAAATACCAGAAAGAGCTGACCTGCTCTCGATTTTTACAAGCCTATCATAGGCCACAACAACCCTTACTACTAACTGCCCTCAAGGCACACAAAGAAGCAGGGGCATTTAATACCCAACCTACAGGGCCTTCACATGCAGAAAACAAAACATCGGGTTAATTAAATGGCCCAAAATACAATATTGAATGGAGGCGAATACATGCACTCCTACACAAAAGTTATTAAAACCTAAGAGGCACTAGGCCGATAATACAGGGGCTAATCCCAATCTATGGAGGTGACTCGTATTAGGAAACTTAACACATTAAGGAAGCGTAGAAACGGTTATGAAAATATAGTCACCTCAATTTCAAGATGAAGGGGAGCTCGAGAGGGTAAAGCACTCTCTATCCCCGCTTTACAGTAAAAGAGATTCGTAGTTTTTACATAGACTGAAAAGGAATTTACATTTTAAAGTGGTAGGTTACATATTAAAAGTTTCGAACCTTCCCCGAGAGTTAAACTGCTGAGTTAGCAAGAGATAAAGATGTTAAGAGGCCATTACCTTGATGAAGAACTGGTGCCTGAAGAACTGGGCGCTTCCCGCCCCCTGCTACATATCCACACACTGAGTTAGATGTTATACTAGTGGCCTGGAGACAAGAAAATCAGCAGTTTTTATACCCTCGTGGAAAATTCGAGACCTTTCAAGAATGAGTAGACACACCCCCTCAACTTTATTGGATAGCATAGAGCTACATATCCATATCGAAGAAGACAGACATGATTGGCTAAGAATTAATTAAATAAATTCGGGATTGGCTAAGTTCAAACCTGGTGGAAGGAAGGATTAATATTGCCAACCCAAAAATAAAAGAACAAAAATTTAGTAAAGACAACAACTATAGAATACAAAATTTCTTCAAGAAGGTTCATTCCTTTGCACCAGAGTGCATGATCATAGTTTTTTTTTTGTAGAGACATCTGGTAGAGAACGTCCACACTTCTTGATCAATGGCAAACAAAAACACATCAAAATTCACACAGAGCCATCTTCGGAGAAACTGTTGAGTTAATACAGTTTTTTAAAGTTCAGACTTTCTCCTGTAGAGGAGTTTCAATTGGCGCAATATTTGAACTAGCGGCGTGGAGGTGTACCGCCCGGTACAATTATTATTATTATTATTATTATTATTATTATTATTATTATTATTATTATTATTATTATTATTATTATTATTATTATTATTATTATTATTATTATTATTATTATTATTATTCATATGCCCTCTGCTAACTTATGCAGGCATTTTGATTTTACACACCTACACTGCCTGTGTGTCAATTTCGACGTATCATTTTACTCTACCAGATGGTAGAGTAAATAGTATCGCTAAATGATTGTTTTCCATCTTCCACTTATTTCACTATCTCTGCCGGGTTTAAAGTCGTTAAAAAACTTCTACAATACTTCAACCCATATTGACAAGGTACTTCAATTCGTGGTAGGTATTTTATGTCATACTTTGCGGCCGTGTGCCAGATATATCCCCATTCTGAATACTGTATTATTGTTATAAAGGAACACCATGTATAGTTTACTATAATAATTACTGTTACTTACAGCTCCGAGTCACAGAAGTGAGTATGTGAATTAACATCTGCGTAATTTCGCTACATAGGTTGCCTGATTAATAGAATTATTATCTGCGTGCTTTTCTCTAATTTAGTTCGTCTGAAATGGCTCCATCGTGCACGGGTGGATGTAGTTTCCTTTTTGTTCTAACTTCTCTACGACGAATGTTTGTGCATCATTCAACCCATTAGCAGCCAACTTTACTTTGTAGGTGCATGTTCGCACGGAACATAACTTCACATTAAAACTCACATGATGCAAGTAGCTAGAGACGCTGCTCTGTATTCATTGTAATTGTGGTAATTGCATTACTTCGTTGCTTATATACATAGCTGTAAATGACCACCTCGCACCCACTGGCTCTAAATCAAGGAGTGACCATTCAGAATTAATGTGACCATTTTACACATTTTTATTGAAATGTGTGATTTTTATTGTACATAATAAGAAATGTATTTTTGTACGGTTGTTTGGCTGAATAGTCCTCACCGAGTCCTTCGGTTCAGAAGGTCTTGGATTCAATTCCCGCTCAGGTTAAGGATTTTGGCGGTGTCTGATTGGAGAATGGATGTTTATGTCCGTCTTAATACACACATGTCACACCACACTACCAACCAGCACAGAAGCACGCAGTAGTGAATACATCCCTCCAGTTAGTGTCGACGTAAGGAAGGGTATCCGGCCGTAGAACTAAGCCATGTCTACACAAACAACACACGTCACTCCCTTGACCCTAAGGGTTGTGCGGAAAGCGAGAGGAAAGCTGCCGGGAATCGAACCCGGGACCGCCGTGACCAAAGGACAGCACGCTAACCATTTAGCCATGGAGACGGACATAATAATAATAATAATAATAATAATAATAATAATAATAATAATAATAATTGTACCGGGCGGTACACCTCCACGCCGCTAATTCAAATATTGCGCCAGTTGAAACTCATCTACAGGAGAAAGCCTGAACTTTAACAAACTGTATTAACTCACCAGTTTCTCCGAAGATGGCTCTGTGTGAATTTTTATGTGTTTGGTGGGTAACTGATCAAGAAGTGTGGACGTTCTCTACCACATGTCTCTACTAAAAACTATGATCATGCACTCTGGTGCGAAGGAATGAACTTTCTTGAAGAAATTTCGAATTTATAAGTTTTGTTTTTACTATATTTTGTTCTGTGGTTTGTGGGTTGGCAATATAAATCCTTCTTTCCGCCTGTTTTGAATTTAGCCAATCCCACATTTCTTTAATTTATTTCTAACTAATCATGTATGTCTTCTCCGACATAGATATGTTGCTCTAAGCTATCCAATAAAGGTGAGGGGGTGTGTCTACTCATTCTTGAAAGGTCTCGAATGTTCCACGAGGGTATATAAACTGCTGATTTTCTTGTCTCGGTGGCACTTCAGTAACATCTCTCTTAGCGTGTGAATATGTAGCAGGGGGCGGGAAGCGCCTCTTTCTTCAAGCAGCAGTTCATCTACAAGGTAATGGCCTGTTAACATCTTCAGTTCTTGCTAGCTCAGCAGTTTAACTCTCGGGGAAGGTTCGAAACCTTTAGTATGTAACCTACCTTTTAAAATGTAAATTCTCTTCCGTCTATGTAAAACATATAAATTTCTTTTGCTGTAAAGCGGGGATAGAGAGTGCTTTATCCTCTCGAACTCCCCTTTATTTGGAAATTGAGGGGACTACGTTCTCATAACCGTTTTTTTTTCTCTTCCTTAAATTATTAAAGTCTTCTCATACGTGTCACCTCCCTAGCTTGGGATTAGCCCCTGTATGATCGGCCTAGTGCCTCTTAGGTTTCAATAACTTTGTGTAGGAGTGCATGTTTTCGCCTCCTTTCAATTTGGTATTTTGGGCCATTTAATTAACCCAGTGTTTTGTTTTCTTCATGTGAAGGCCCTGTAGGTTGGGTACAAGATACCCCTGTTTCACTGTATGTGTGCCTTGAGGGCGGTTAGGAGTGAAGTTTGTTGTGGCCTTGAATAGGCTCGTAAAATTGAGAGCGGGACTGTTCTTTCCTAATTTGATCTCTGCGTGCCTCTAGGAGGCTTAACATTGTAAGGAGGGGCAAGTGCTCCTTGGTATGAAGGGGTTTTCTGCCCTTTGGTAATTTGTGGTTGTGAGCTGAGGGCTCAAGGAATGTAAAACGGGGCTCGAAGCCCAAAACTTGTAACGACTGTAATCTATAATTTCTTAATTTGTTGATTTGCTACTTGGTACCTGTTACACTTTTGTTATTTGTTGTCATTTGTTGATTTTGAAAAGAAAATATAACCTTTGTTAAAGTTTTAAATTAACTTTAATTTTGGTAGTTGAGATCTATTCCAGCCCGCACCTTCTTTCACCTCTGCTGTTCCACAGATACCTCGGAATAATAATAATAATAATAATAATAATAATAATAATAATAATAATAATAGATTTAAATTCCACTAACTCCTTTTTCGGAGGACAACAAATTAAATCTTTATAAACACTTTACATAAAACGAAACTGAAACTGTATTCATTAGGAGGTATACTATTGTTTAACGCTAGTTTCTGGGAATGTGGGGCATTGCGAGTCGGATCCACTGATTGTTTTAACTTCATATCCAACCATTCATTCTTCGTCCTCACGTTTTGAATTCTGTTCAGTGGAGGATTATGGATTTTTAATTGTCCTTACATTTCGTCTCATGTCGTGCCATTAGGGGCCGATGACCTAGATGTTAGGCTCCTTTAAACAACAAGCATCATCATCATCATCATCATCATCATCATCAAAGTGCTTAATAAGTTAAGTAGCGTCAACCACGTTACTATGCTGTAGAGCACATTCGACATCAGCTTAACCCTTTTACTCTCAAGTAGTCCGGCTCCATGGCTAAATGGTTAGCGTGCTGGCCTTTGGTCACAGGGGTCCCGGGTACGATTTCCGGCAGGGTCACGAATTTCAACCATAATTAGTCAATTCCCCTGACACGGGAACATCATTATTTCATCCTCATCACGATGAGCAGGTCGCCTATGGGAGTCAAATCAAATTACATGCACCGGGCCTCTCCGGAGGCCACATGCTATTAAATTAACTCCCAAGTTCCTTTTAGCCTTATTCTTGTCCAATGACAGATTTTTGTGGATGTTTTGACAATGATTGAAATGGGCTAAAAAATACCATTTGTTTACACAGTTACTGAACAGTCATGGAATGACAATGTTAGCAATTGGCTCTTTCACCAGTACTTGACAATGGCGTGGTAAATGCCTACAGCTTGTTTCACTGTAATACTTATCTTCACTATTCTCATAAAATTCAGGCTCATCATCATTCCCTTAAATTTCTAAAATATAATCTTCCCTCGTGTTGTTTTACACTTATACGCACCCACCTCAGAAGACAGCTGTGAAAGAACAACAGAAGGCACACCATTATTGTCAAAATACGGTATGGCGATTTATATGAATCGTCTGTCGTCTGAACAGAGCATGTCTTCGTTGCCGGTAAGAAACCTCCCATGTGTAACACATAAAATTGAGAAAAAAATTATCTTTCATTTTTAAGAGATTTAGTTAATGACATATATTATGAACAATTCTCGCTCATCATTATCTCTTACAATTAGCTTCTGTTTCATGTTTAAATATCTGAAGAATGTCGATATTCGCTACAAAAATATAATTTGTTAGATGTTATACATAGGAGATTTGTTTCGTTAGATTACACCTGTGTCCGTCTCTGTGGCGTAGTGGTTAGCGTGATTAGTTGCCAACCCGAAAGCCTGGCTTTGCCACGAAATTTGAAAAGAGGTACGTGGGCTGGAGCGGGGTCCACTCAGCCTTGGGAGGTCAACTGAGTAGAGAGCGTTGGATTCCCACATGGAAGTGGTTTTCCGTGGTTTCTCACTTCTCTTCCAGGCAAATGCCGGGATAGAACCTAACTTAAGGCCACGGCCGCTTGCTTCCCTCTTCCTTGTCTATCCCTTCCAATCTCCCCATCTCCTACCAGGCCCCTGTTCAGCATAGCAGATGGTCCTCCTTCCCAGCTATATACCAGGACCCAAAGTCTCAAGCTCCAGGACACTGCACTTGAGGCGGTAGAGGTGGGATCCCTCGCTGAGTCCGAGGGAAAACCCAACCCTGGAGGGTGAGCAGATTAAGAAAGAAAGAGTACAACTTTTTATTATTTTAAGATGTTTCCCAAATTAATAGTCCAGATTTCAATAATACCAGAAATAATGGTACAGTAAATAAATACATGATCTCACACTCATACACTCACAAACACACGACCGGGCGAGTTGGCCGTACGGTTAGGGGTGAGCAGCTGTGATTGCATCCAGGAGATAGCGGGTTCGAACCCCACTGTCGGCAGCCCTGAAGATGGTTTTCCATGGTTTCCCATTTTAACACCAGGCAAATGCTGGAGCTGTACCGTAATTAAGGCCACGGCCGCTTCTTCCCCACTCTTAGCCCTTTCCTGTCCCATCGTCGTCGTAAGACCTATCTGTGTCGGTGTGACCTAAAACAACTTGTAAGACAAATATTTTCAAATAACTTGTAAATATGTCGAACATTTCCCTTGATAAATTATTCAAACAAATATTTGTCCCAATTTGTACTCTAGAATTCCAACTTCACCTTCATATTTTGATACTTCCTCCTTTTTAAACGCTCCGTTCATGCTTGTTCTTTTGCTAACATAATTCCACGCCATCTCTCCACTGACAGCTCGAAACATACCACTTAGTCGAGCATATCGTCTCCTTACTCCAAAGTCTTTCCATCCCAA
Source organism: Anabrus simplex (assembly GCF_040414725.1). Lineage (NCBI taxonomy): Eukaryota > Metazoa > Arthropoda > Insecta > Orthoptera > Tettigoniidae > Anabrus > Anabrus simplex. The sequence goes on along the minus strand of NC_090265.1, from coordinate 1,155,042,234 downwards.
AGTTTGCAACATTTTCATAACACTACTCCTTTGTCGGAAATCATGCTGCTTTCCTTTGTATCTTTTTTTCATTCCTCTTACCAAGTATTCCTGGTGTGGGTCATATACACAGGAACAATACTCTAATTGGAGTCTTACCAGAAACTTATAATCCCTCTACTTTACATCTTTACTACCACCCTAAATACCATCATCACTTTTTTCTACAGGTGAACTGTTAATATAAACCGCAATGCAGAGACGTAACAAATGAACAACTGGAACTTCTCTTCATAGACTTATATAAAATGCCATATTATCAACAAGGTACCTATGTAATGTATAGAGTGGATATAATTATCGTTAAAAGGTGAAAGTGACAGGCTGCTTAGAGTACACTGTACCATCTGGCTTCGGATTAGGCGGATATGTGCTCGATCATTCAATTTCTTTTATTGGATGTAAGTCATTATTCAAGAGAAGAAGAAATTTAGTTGCATTGCTTACGAAGATGGTCGTGACAAACAGCCTTCATCAGATTTACGTAAATTTAAGTGCACCAATGAGCACTGGAATGCTGTCAGAGAACACGTCCTCTCCTTTCCAAAAGAAAAAGTCGTTTCGAAAGAAGCAGGACAAAGAGAGGATATCTCAGTTCCGACTGTGCATACGCCAAGCATTGAAGCTGAAATATCCAGAGACAGGCATATCTTTAAGGTTGTATCAAAGAGTGTTTGAAAAACCAAGAGTAGGTACTTATCGAATATGTCTCCGACTCAATATCAAAATTAAAGCAGCAAGCACTGCTGCAGAACAGTTTTCATTAGAACCCCATTATCACTACTACATAGCAGGGCCCCATATACCACATACACATTATCTCTACATTGTACTTAAGCAAACAAAACTATTGTAACTCTCAATAGCTCCCTTATGGGACTATTTTATCTTTTTGTCCAGATTTGTATCAAGTGTATTTGTAAAAATGCGCTCTCTCGTTATTGCCACGGCCGCTTCCTTCCCAATCCTAGCCTTTTCCTTTCCCGTTGTCGCTATAAGACCTAAGTTTGTCTGTGCGAGGTAAAGCAACGTGTAAAAGAAATGTTAATGCCCCATGTAATGGGTCGAATTTGTCTATTCTGGCATTAGCTACTAACGAAATCCATGGCTGTTAGAAAAATGTATTATTGTTACTGCATGAGTTGCTGAGCAATTCGGGGTTATTGCGATCTCATAACGTTCCTCCCTCACCTTTCACTGTATCTTGTCTATCGTACCTAAGTTCATGGCAATACTTTGGGTTGCGCAGCTCAACGCTCCGTGTACAAATGTATCTTTCCACCTAGCGGGATATAATCCCTTGTAGATGGGAGTGGTAGAATAACACCCACGGTATCCCCTGTCTGTCATAAGAGGCGACTGAAAGGGGTCCAAATTTGGGAGCGTAAGTTGGCGACCACGGGGCCCTTAGCTGAGTCCTGGCATTGCTTCCACTTACTTGTGCCAGGCTCCTCATTTTCATCTACCTTATCCGACTTCCCTTGGTCAACTCTTGTTTATTTTCTTACCCCGGCGTTATTACATTCGTGGCCCTCTTCTTTCCTTGGCCAATACCTTCATTTTTCGAAATGTTGGATTCCTTCCCCGTTTTCTCTCTGATTAGTGTTATATAGAGGATGACTGCCTAGTAGTACTTCCTCTTAAAACAATAACCACCACCACCACCACCACCTAGCGGGATAGTCACTCCACTCTGTTGTGCAATTCTTTCAACATTTGTATTTCTATGTCTATGTTGAGCTTCAAAGTCGCCACACCGCCACTTACCACGTCACATCCACAAGTGGTTCACTTACTGTATAATACCATACAAAAATCCTGCTTGCTTTCTAGTGAAACATGATGTATTTCGATGGACCTTCAGCAGGTATTTTCTTACCAATAGCAATATGCTCTATTTGAAACAACCTTCCAATTATAATGTCTGCATTCATGAGGATGATGCTGAAATATTTTCATGGCATGAAGGTACACTGTAGGTTCTACGGGAGGAAATTACATTTCTATACTGATTTTTCCAAGGTTATGAATAGTCACATTGCACCTAAGTAGCGAATCCGGCCAAAGACAAAGCTTGATATCGTGATTTTCTATTTTGTTGCAAAAGGCATCTAAGAACCCCATTATCACTACTACATAGCAGGGCCCCATATACCACATACATATTATCTTCACATATCATCTTCCAGTGTATGGGACCCTCACCAGGATTACCTGATTCAAGAACTGGAAAAAATCCAAAGAAAAGCAGCTCGATTTGCTCTGGGTGATTTCCGACAAAAGAGTAGCGTTACAAAAATGTTGCAATGTTTGGGTTGGGAAGAATTGAGAGAAAGACGAAGAGCTGCTCGACTAAGTGGTATGTTCCGAGCTGTCAGCGGAGAGATGGCGTGGAATGACATTAGTAGACGAATAGGTTTGAATGGCGTCTATAATAGGAAAGATCACAATATGAAGATAAAGTTGGAATTCAAGAGGACAAACTGGGGCAAATATTCATTTATAGGAAGGGGAGTTAGGGATTGGAATAACTTACCAAGGGAGATGTTCAATAAATTTCCAATTTCTTTGAAATCATTTCGGAAAAGGCTAGGAAAGCAACAGATAGGGAATCTGCCACGTGGGCGACTGCCCTAAATGCAGATCAGTATTGATTGATTGATTGAACAAAACTATTGTAACTCTCAATAGCTCCCTTATGGGACTATTTTATCTTTTTGTCCAGATTTGTATCAAGTGTATTTGTAAAAATGTGCTCTCTTGTTATTGCCACGGCCGCTTCCTTCCCAATCCTTTTACCATTTACCCTGTGACAGGGACCTTTGAGAAAAGGAAAAGGAAATGTCAAGCAATGATACCTCAGCAAGCGCTAGGATAAAGAGGACGTTTCAGGTATCTGCAATGGAAAGAGAAAACATTTTCGACTTTGGTGCTGTGGTGGATACTTACACACAAACAACACAAACAACACAATTACAAACAAGTACAGTCTACAACATGAAAATTGAAGAGTCAAGTGATTTGATTGTGAAAACAAAAAGGGTTTTCAGGAAACTTCAATACAGGAAGTAAGTTAATATTTTCAGAAAAGGACAAGTCTTAGTAAGTTAGAAAAACTTTCATGTATGGTTTAAGCCTACAGAACGAATGAAGGAAAAATAAAGGACCTTATGGCCTTGTTAAATTTCGTGGTTGTAAAGTACAGAATCACTGTTCCTATAGGAATCTATGTTCATAAAATGAAACAGAACGATGGAAATAAAGCAATAATTTAATTTATTTTGTTTCTGTTGTTAAAAGATATTTAAAATAGCGACATATAAAGTTAACTGGTTAAAAGTTTGTTCATATGAGTCTCTGAACTGTTTTTTTTTTCTCACCAAAATGTTAGTTCTGGAGCGTATATCCTTCTCCTCGTTAGCTATTCAATTGTTATATGTTTGTTTATCTATCATGTAATTACAAACACTGTTAGGTTAAATAATAATTGTCTAATAGAATAAAATAGTAGTAACAAATACTTTGTAAATTGGGACGTGATATTAACTCTTTATAAGACGGTGGGAATTATTTTCCCACCTCGGTTTTTTGTCATTTCTGGGCGCTGGGAGTTTATTTCCAATGTATTCATGTGTGCTGCACTCTTGGGAATATCTGTAGAACTATTCTGATCTCATTGGAATCTTTAGCTTCTTTGGAAAACATCTGAATAGCGATATTGTGCCAGTGCAACGCCCATTGTGAACAAGATTTATGAAGTGAAAATAGGCTAAGAAATCAACATTTTATAAGTCTATATACTATTTACATGAATTTTCTTTGTTTATTGTGCATTTTCTCATTTATTCCGAGATTATTTACTTCGTTTTACCAATTGAAGAGTTCTGAGATATAGGGCTAAATTTCTTTCACATTGTATGTGGGAATATGCTTCCCATAGCCAACATAGGTGTCCGAAATATTTCTGCTAAATAAAAAGTGAACTAACTGAACTGAAATTGTGTCCGTAGTGGGCCATGGGAAATATGTTCCCATTTCTGAATGGCAGAGAGCAGGCGGTGGGAAGTAAATTCCCATCTTATTACTGACCTTCTGAGCACTGGATTATCTTTTTTTCTGTTAAATTGTATTATTTAACACTTATAGAGCCTGTAAATGAAGTTAGAAAGGAAAGTGTTTTATTGAGTACTGCCCTATAAAGGGTTAACGTCCAACATTGTCCTAACCTAATTCCTTGTTATGTGGTACTACGGAAAGTGAAAGTTCCTCTAAAAATGAATGAATAACGTTGGATAATCAAATGTTATTGATACAATATTCATTTACATTTTGTGTCATTTCATTTCTTTTAAAAAATATTCTACGCACGTTGAACTTATGAAAAATGCTGTTTTTAGATCTGTATGGCATTAGGATGTACTGTACAGATCGATATGTAGAAATCACATGAAATCATTGGCAACGGTGATAAAGAGAAGTAGAGATGATCGAGAGTTAGACTTGTGATATATTATCATCTGTGACCAGGCTCTGGCAATGGTGATGGTAGCCTTATTTAAGCTACGCTGTCTACTGGGAGCTCCCTGCGGGAAGCCCTTTGAGACACGTCAAAACACGGCTCTTTCTTCCCACGGAACTCGCCATTTGGTGCATCAAAGCAATCACATGAAAAATGCAATGAACAAGAGAAGACTAGAGAAAAAGACAAATCTACAGGTGATAACCTTTGGCTTGCTCTCGTTATAGCGAACATGGAGTACCAAAATTCAGGTCATCATAGATCCTTCAATATAAGTGACATATTTCAACGACAGTGCTCGAAATAGAATTTAGGTACTGTTAACGGTGTGTAGAGTGAGTCTTCCGAACATTAAGCAAATGTTTGGAAAATAATTACTTCTTTAATTGACGGACTATTTAGAAGAACAAAGTTTATTGATATTTCATCCCACTTACTATTCGTACGGTATTCAGAGATACCAGGATGCCGAAAGTTTGAACCGTAGAAGATTTCCACGTGCCGGTAAATCTACCAACACGAGGTTGACGCATCTGAGCTCCTTCACATACAACTGGACTGAGTCCACCTACCAACTTCGGCTAAGAAATTAGCACTATACTGTCTAAGCCACTCAGCCTAGTTTCACGCACAATCGAAGAAATTGCAGGTGTTTTTATTATATTTATTTTATGCACTTTAAAAAGGAACTAACTACTATTTTTAACAGAATTGTAGAACTGCACATTCCGCTTTCCCCTGTTCACCACGAAGACATTCATAATTGCTAGAGTTGGTTTCTATGATTTATTCTTCAAAGTTTGATAAATCCGTATGAATTAATATACCATTTTCTTCGTTTTATTTTTTCTTTTAATACACATATGGCGTTCTGGCTTGCAAGAAAACGTGTTCTCAGACTGCCTCCAAAATCACGCCTAAAAAACTTCGACTTAATTATGCTGCTGGGAAACACATCCATGAGGACAAAGTTCTGGGGTGAAAAGAAGAACTATCGTTATCTGTTTTCATCCTGAATAGTAATTAAACTAAATGTTGAAAATACCCAATGCACCAAGCACTAGACACTAGTTATATATTTTTATAGATATTTCGCCTTACTCTGGTTATCTAGAATCGAGCGGAGTGGCCACGAGTGTTAACTCACTACAGCCATGGAGCCAAGCTCTGCATTCGGGAGACGATGGGTCTGTCCTGAGAATGGTTTTCTATGGTTTCTCTTTTTCACTTCAAGACAAATATCGGGATAGTTCCTATGTATAGACGACAGCAGATTCCTAGCACCTCATTTTCTACTTTCATTCACCGTCATTCATTTCATCATCATTAACTCCTCAACAGTGGTCGGCGTCAGGAAGAGCATCCGGTCGTACAAAATACGTATAATTTCATCTCACCCCGTCTCCAAACACAGGAAACAGGGCTAAGTGGTGGACATATACATATATACTATGAGTATCACGATAGCCAAGAACTAGATATACTTACAACATGAAAATCAGTGTTATATATTATTAATTTTCTATCAATTTGAGTCTAACCGTAGAAAAATAGCTATATGAAACATATTCATTGAATATGCATGTAGGAAACTCGGTTTTCGACTCATTTCTTATTCATCATAATCTGATCGAGGAAACCACCACTCAATGACCTTGTATCATAAATATATATCGTGTGATTTCCAAGTGAGTCGATGTTTCAGGTTGATTTATTCCGAAAACCTCAGGTCAGATTTACAGTAAAATGGATAACTGCATACTAAGTTGAAATCTCTTATGTCTTGCAACTTCTCCTACCACTACCCTTACTATTAATTTCTTTCACACAATATACTATAAACTGGTTGACCGCCAGTTGTTGTAGTAACCAACAAAATTCGGAGAGCATGTCTCTTATCTCAATTATCTCAAGGCGTAAGGTGATAAACTCACACATCTGACAATATATAGGAATATGGATCAGGACAATTGTAGATTATGGTTGCATTTCCACAATTGAAAATTGTACTTAGAAATGGAATCACTTGTTATTATTAAAAGATAACTGAATTCATGACTATACTTTACATCACAACGAACTAGCATTGCCGTACTTTAATTTAATACTATAAAAATGCCTTGTGAGATTTCTTGTTACATATATAGAAAATTTGATCTAAATAAAGAAAGATATTGGCATGAACTTGAATCGAACTATAAAATCGCCGCTGATTAAATTCTTCTTCATGTTATTTATGCATAACATGTCTGATGCTTTAATTACCTGATGTCCACACACACCACTGTTGAACTTTAAATTCCTGGAAAAACATTGGGTTGAAGTCGGAAGCCGTCTGCTGTTATCTTATCTTCTTATGTAACCTGGAGTTGGCCTACATTACCTGTCCGAGAGTATCAAGCTCCAATGCGGTTGCGTCCACTTAGTATTTATTGTTAGAAGTTGGAAAACGCTACAGAAGAACCTGTAATATCCAGGCATACTATCTCGCTTCACATGTCCTGATTGCTAATATAGGGACTGTTGAAATAAATACAACAGTTCTATGCGACGTTAGATGTATCTACGTTAGATTCAATATTCTCGAACAAAGTTCGCGAATTGCATAGTAGAAATCAATAAGAATTCGAAATATCATGACGACTGTTAACTGCATATATCGGTTATATTCGATATATATATACAGTACATGTCCCATACCTCTGCAGACCACGGCAGTACATCTCTGGTGAATCTACTGAAACAGACTTACATTGCGAAGTTCTATCTCTCAATTAGATGTTGCTGCTTCACTATCAGCCCAGTACAAGTCACTACACAGATCACACCACTCCTCTTAGACTTCTTCGACGTGAACTCCACTCTTAGACCACCGTTTAGACCACCTCTTCGATGTGACCAGCTCTTAGCTCACGCAACTATCCTTACATCGACTTATATAAACTCCTGATGACCACTCATCTCCCTACTATCTGGTCATCCCTTCCACATCGACACACGGTAGCTGGTGAATACGGACACACTATCAAAACCACGTGGCCACGCACTATACAAAAGTAGTCATGTATTTTAATAGCTTCCCCACGCGTACAAACGATGACTACCTAGATGTGTCAGCGGAAAATTTACTTGCCTAATACAACCTCGGTTAAACATAGCCTCTGTTGCAAAATATCATGCCAGCTCTTTTGCCCACAGTTACAAGTTACAGTATGACTATTTTAAATCAAAAAATCTCACCCCGTGTTAATTATGGTAATAATAATAGTAATAATAATAATAATAATAATAATAATAATAATAATAATAATAATAATAATAATAAATGCTGAATGAAATCTGTTAATCCTTTGTACGGTTACAGTCTAACAAGAAATAAAGAACATACTTTTTCAGATACAACAATCATATCATCATAATATTATCTAAATAACAGTGACGAAATATTTCATCATAAGTATCTGGTGTATGTTCATACTGTACTGTGATCTTCGGAGAGTAAACGGTTGTTATTTTCACGAATGATACGTTACGTTAAAATATTATGAGGTTTAACATATGCTTAAAGTAATCTAATTGAATAAAAAGGAATAAGAATAAGAATAATATTATCTCAGTTACTGGGGTGTAGACCTTATGACGATTAGGAAGCCTTCGTACGAATGTCAGTGTTTTGATTGCACTGCTATCTAGCAGCGAAAGTTCTAATCGAATGGCTGAGTAGTTCATTAAGTCGGCTGGACGCTGAGATTCCCAGAAGAGGTTCTAAATATAGCAGGAACTACAACAAAGAGAGTCAACATTTGTGGTACCGAATGAAGGCCTCGCAAAACTGATACCGTCGAGTTCGGATTAAATAAAAATGATCTTATCAAGAGAGTTCGGGCACAAGAGATATAATTGAAGGTGTGAGCTACAGTATAACAACTGAATGGCTGTTACTAGTCACATTTGTCCACTAAGGCTAATGTTGCCCTTTATTATATAGTGGCTGAAGTTGGTATTATACACAGTTATTTACAAACACAGTGGTAGAAGAACTTACAGTAAATATACACTCAACTTCTGAAATCATATACTTGCCATATGACGGTCTCTAATTATTATTGTTAAAACGTAAATTAATTCTATGATTATTTTATTTTACCTTATTTTTCCGAAATGAATAAATATCATTATGTTTGCGCGCGGCTATGAGCTTGCATCCGGGAGATAGTGGGTTCGAATCCCACTGTCGGCAGCCCTGAAGATGGATATCGTCAGCCCCTGAGAGATAAACAGAGATCATGCAAAGTAATATGTGTAGTTATTAATATTGTGTAATATGGTTGGATCCTCGCCCACAGAAAATGTTTCAATTGCGATTTAATTTCAATGATCCTCGTCCAGAGTTTGATAGCGATAATTTTGTAAATTCATTTAATTCGAGGTAATGTATAAATTAGTTGGGAATCATTCTTTTTTTTGCTATTAGCTTTACGTCGCACCGACACAGATAGGTCTTTTGGCGACGATGGGATAGGAAAGGCCTAGGAGTTGGAAGGAAGCTCCGTGGCCTTAATTAAAGTACAGCTCCAGCATTTGCCTGGTGTGAAAATGGGAAACCACGGAAAACCATCTTCAGGGCTGCCGACAGTGGGATTCGAACCCACTATCTCCCCGATGCAGCTCACGGCTGCGAGCTCCTAACCGCACGGCCAACTCGCCCGGTACGTGCTATTAGAACTAGGCCGTCAATATGAATGTGACTGACGATACATGTGTGAATAATGGTATTGCACATGCACACTACGGAAAGTGCGTAGGTACCAAGCGCTGACTCATCTATCTACCAGTCTTGGTCCATTCATTGCTCGTTCATTTAAGTATCCAAGCATTTCTTGGCCCTAATTGGTTAAGCAAAAGGTGGAAAAACATACGGGACATCAGAGTCTACTGCTGCCGTTGATTGCTCTACATTTCATAGGTATTTGTTGGAGCTGTTTCCCGGCATTCAGCAGAATGTCGCAAGGTAAGCTACAACCGTCTCACTTGTTTTTGAACAAACATTCCTTTTTCAGTACTTAGTTATTACAAAGGGTTCTACATGCACACTACCTTTATAATATTATACATCTAGTCTATAAACCAACCATTAGTCCGGCTCTATGGCTAAATGGTTCCCGGAGGGTCGGAAACTTTAACTATCATTGGTTAATTTCTCTGGCACGGGGGATGGGTGTATGTGTTGTCTTCGTCATCATTTCATCCTCATGACGACGAGCAGATCGCCTACGGGAGTCAAATCAAAAGTCCTGCACTTGGCGAGCTGAACCCCTCCTGGGATCTCCCGGCACTAAAAGCCATACACCATTTCATTTCACCAACCTTAAGTAATTATTATTCAATGAATACATTGTGAATGTAGTCCTATAACTATTTGATTAATATATTCTAATAGCATAGCCTCCGTGGCTCAGGCGGCAGCGCCCGGCGTCTGACCGCTGGATACCGTGGTTCAAATCTCGGTCACTCCATGTGAGATATGTGCTGGGTACTCCGATTTTCCCTGTCATCTTTTAATCCAGCAATACTCTCCACTATCATTTAAATTCATCTGTCGGTCATTAATCATTGCCCCAGAGCAGTGCGACAGGCCTCGGCAGCCGGCACAATTCATATCCTCGCCGCAAGTTGGGGGCTTCATTCATTCCACCCCTGACTCGGTAATAATAATAATAATAATAATAATAATAATAATAATAATAATAATAATCGTATGGCCTCAGCTACCGTGTGCAGACATTTCAATTTGACGCCATCTGGCTGTCTGCTCGTCAATTTCGACGTTCCGTTTTACTCTAGGCCCCCACTAGATGGCAGACTGAGTAAACTGAAACTCTCTTGGGCATCTATGGCTGAGATTTAATGAATTTTGTCGGGTAAACACCAAATGTGTCACCAGAGATATTTTACATGCCGACATCGTACGACATGGAGTGTCGAATGGACTTTTTTCCGCTCTTCAAAAATCCGACTACCTCTGCCGGGTTTGAACCCGCTATCTTGCGATCCGGAGGCCGACACTCTACCGCTGATCCACAGAGGCAGCTCCCTGACACGGTCATTGAGTGGAAAAAGGTTGTAGGTTTTCATTTCATTCTAATTATATATTTTATAAGTTCCTTGTGTTCGCGATTCGATTCCTGTACGGTTACAGAATTCTCGACTGACCTCCGTGCCGCTAACAGAGGGTTGATAGAGTGAGGGGAGAGAGAAAATGTGGCCAGACATAGTACGCAACCGTAGCCCCACTCTTTGTAGTACAGAAAATGTCCATCTCTTGGTTCCTGCTATGCACAGAATAATTATTTCCTTCTTCTTATTCTTCTTGTTTTTCTTTATCTGTTTACGATCCAGGGTCGGCTTTTCTCTCGGTCTCAGCGAAGGATCCCACCTTTACCGCCTCAAGGACAGTGTCCTGGAGCTTCAGACTCTGGGTCGGGTTACAACTGGGAGGATGACCAGTATCTCGCCCAGGCGGCCTCACCTGCTATACTGAACAGGGGCCTGCCGAGGGGAGGGGAAGATTGGAAGGGATAGACAAGGAAGAGGAAAGGAAGCGACCGTGGCCTTAAGTTAGGTACCATCCCAGCATTTGCCTGGAGGAGAAGTGTGAAACCACGGAAAACCAGCCCTCTATCACTTTTTAAATTTCGTGGCAGAGCCGGGAATCGAACCCGGGCCTCCGAGGGTGGCAGCTAATCGCACTAACCACGACACTACAGAGGCGGACTAATATTTTCCTTAATTACGTAATAACTTTCCCCTTACCATATTAAATATGATCTTGAGTTAATTTACTTTGTTTTCGAATTCTCACATCAGGTTAAATGAACAAAAATGGGTGAATAGTAACGATGACTATCATATGAATGTTCAAAGGCTTGAACCACATGGTGACTGACGCTAAGCACCAAGCATGGAAAGACATATTTTAGAGGGCTGCCACTGCCAACCACCGTGCTGCAACAAGGTGCACAAGATTCAGATATTAGCTCCTGAATAGTACGGAACGTGTAGGGTGCGCTTCAGGCCGTGACGTCATGTACGGTTACTATCTAGTAACCGTGACGTCATGCTTGTTTCCGCGGCACGGAGATCGGAGGTGATCAGTATGTGTAATCAACCAGTGGGATATCAGAACAATTAATAACATAATGTTATTTGTTTTTACGTCCCGCTAACTACTTTTATGATTTTCGGAGACGCCGAGGTACAGGAATTTAGTTCCGCGGGATTTCTTTTACGTGCCAGTAAATCTACCGACACGAGACTTACGTATTTGAGCCAATACCTCCGGACTGAGCCAGGATCGGACCTGGCAAGTTGGGGTCAGAAAGCCAGCACCTGAACCGTCTGAGTCACTCAGTCCAGTAATATGAACTGTTAGGGTAGCCGAGGTATCACTTTTGAGAATAATTTTTCTTTGGTTTTTCCTTCACTTACTCCAGATAGCAATTGAGATAATGCCTCATTTCGAGTTCCGCAGCATTTTTTTCGAACTTATACGGAAAGAGTCAACCCTATGATAACACACCTTATGTGAGAGTTTCTGAAGTACCCTGGACTGATTATTAAATTACTCCCACCTCTTGATATGCAAAATTCTTTCAATGCGTGGTGGTGTTGGTCCTTTTCTGTAAACTCCAATGTTTCAGCATTTCGAAAGAACTATATTGTACCCGTAAGGCAATGCTATAGAAAGGGTACACTAGATATATATTCATGAATCAAGGGCCCGTCTCGCAGTTTTAATTTCTGAAGACTGGAATCTTGTCTAGAGCACAGGGCAGATGATGAACGTTCTCTATCTGCTAATTAATCAACTCAGTGGTTGGCTGTTGAACAAGTAGGAGAGATACTGTATTATCGACCCATGTTACCTGTCCAGCTTACCTTATCAATACGTGGCAGCCACACATCATATCACGTAACACGAATGTTCTCGTTTGAGGAGTAAACATCAAGTCCAACAGCATATTGTTAGTACTCCATAGTTTAAGGGTGACTTGAGAGATAATGACTTGTTATTTTCCACCAATTTATTCACAAGTCATTAGGATTCTTTCACTATCTAGGAATGAGTGATATTTTGACATCATCAGAGTTTACGGTGGTAGAGCTAACGAAACATATTCCATCAGAACAAATACCTAAGAAAAAACGCATTACACAGGGTGATGCAGAAGATACGCATGTGTTTGAATCGTTTGTAATCTTCTCATTTTGAAAGAAATGTGAATGTTTCTGTCACAAACACAGAATACTTGCTTCGAAAATCTGTACACTCTATTTCTGTGCACTCTTTCAAATGACCACCATTCGCTTAAAGTTAAGAGTCCCTGACGGTAAGGTATCAGTTTTCAATCGAAAATTTTCTTGAGGTTTCTCATGGTTGCTGGCTTGTTGACATAAATACTTCCTTTTTAGATATACCCAAAGAAGAAAATCCTGGGCTGACAAATTTGGGGATAAGCGAAAAATTTGGACTTCTTATTCTCAAAGTGTTTAGTTCGGTGTTCAGTACTGATCTCCTCCAGCTGTCTTTAGCAGATTGCAACAAGAAAAGTTAATGTCATTGTAAACAGAAACGGTATGAGGTACTTGAACCAATGAATGACTACTGCAGCACCCTGTACCTCCCCAGACTAAGACAAGAGTTCTCGTAAAAAATAGTTATAAAATGTATGATTTCACATCAACGTACTTAAGATTTTTCATCCATGTTTGTATTCCACAGAATTACTACAGCGAACAAAGTAAATTTATAGTTTGACGTCACTCTTGATCTCGCTACTATAGTCACAAATAATCTATATTTACTTGGAAAATGGAAAACAGACTTCAGTTTTTACTTCAAAGGATTCCTACCTGTATTGGTCGGTATTCCATCATGGTCGCGTTTGCGAGAAGCCGCTCACCTACTGCATTATATAGGTTATGCAAAACTACGTGATAAATTAGGTAATTCCATCTGGCGTCATCCACACGTCAGTGACAGGGCCGTCCACACGTGCAGGCTTTACCTCGTGCATACTTGTGCAAACCGGTTAGGAGCGGCAAGCTTGTAGGCCTACGTATTAGGGTTGGGCAGACCGGGACTTTCACTTGTTGCGCAACATTAGGAGCTTGAGGCGGAGTGTTTCGGTACAGAGTGCCGGGACACGGGACACAGGACTGTAACTGCGTCCTAGAGAGAACTTTGAGAGGCAGCAGGACATGCTCCGCTTCAGCTGGAATGTGCCTGAACCGAACATGCTGTGTCAAGGCCGCACTAGATAGATTAGTTGGCCTTGGCTCTGTCTGCTTGTCGATACCGGCTGTGTGCAGCCCTGTGCTGGAGTGTCAACATTTATTCATCCAGTTATGTATTTAATTCCAAAGCGATGACCTATATTTTTCTTGGACTTAAAAGTTTCCTTAAAGTCTAAATTTATTTTTAACGTCAATCCCCGACAAAGTGTTGAGGGATATTTTCGAGATATTAATTACTCACAATACAAGCCAATACATTCAACTGGTGAAAATATTCTTGAATTGGTTACTTTTAAACACATGCACTGCCATTGTAACCGTGTTATGTGTACTGTATTTTATGTTGACCGGAAAAATCTTAACCTAAAAGCAGCCTTTAAGCGTGATTATTGGGCGCGAATTTCAGTGCTCCGACTGTTCGTTCACGTTCCCTGCAGCTTTATGCTGGACCATGGCCATAACTACACACAGGCACACACCACACAGCACGTTCCGTACAGGCACATTCCCACTGGCGCTGAGCATGCAATGTTGCCTCTCGAAGTTCTCTCTACACTGCGCAGTTACAGTCCCGCGTCCCGTGTGCCCGCTGCACAGTTCAGCTAGTAGGCGAAGGGCAGTGCATAAGTGGCGCTTCTGACGGGACAGCGAGACAGTGTCTCCAGCTCGCTTGAGAATGTTTCGGAACAATTGATACTCGGTGTTCTGGAACAGCGGAACATAACTGTGCACCGGCACAGTGTGCCGAAACAGGGACATAGTGCCCAACCCTATTACATATGGACGGGAAGACGGTAGCTCGTGCAAGCCAAGTAGCGCGGCTTGCGTAAACGTTGCAGCCCCAAAGATTGTACTTGTGCAAACTAAGTTTTCGCAGTGAAGTTTGTGCGTGTAGACAGGTTAGCTCAAGTCGCGCCTTGAAATGTGAAATATGTTTCAGTATGGTTAGGCGTATCCACTAAAACATTAACGCCAGATAAAAGAAATAATTCAAGACAGTTTATTGCGGAGTTTATCGAGCTCTACAAATCTCTATCATGTCTTTGGAAAGTAAAATCGGAGCATTATCCCAACAAGGATAAAAAAGATTGCTGCATACGAAAAAATGAAAGAAAATTATAAGAGGTAAGTTTGGCTTGGGAGTAGGTGCTATCACAGAAATGTGGCCAAGTGATGATTTACTTTTGTTACTGTTTTTTTTACTGTTTTTTGCTAAAGAAGAGAAGTAAACGCTGTAGATTAATGTGGAGAAAATATCGCTATTGAAAAGATATATATTCAATGAATAACTTAAGAGAAGAATGCCTTTGCTGGCAGGACCTAGTGTTTACAGTGCACTATGTCTTCTGGTGTGGGCTAGAGCAATTTTGTTATTTTCATTGATCTCTTTCTGTCTTATCCTTGGCTTTCACAATATGAAAGTGACTGAGGTATGAGCGATGCTAGTAATGCCATTCCATCTGCAGCCACTCCCTGCTATGAATGCTGTGAAAATGTTGCTCGTAGAGTCAGTTGATCATGCATTTCAGTGGACTTGGCAGACTTATATGTAATAGCAACTTCTGGCTCAGTGAGGAAACTAACGGGAAACTACCTCACTCCTCATATCCCTAGTACGCCTCTTCAGTTATGCCTAGGCCATGTATGACAGCTGATGGCGGAGCTGTTAAGGATCCAAACAGCCTTAGGGTTGAAGATCAAACATACATACATACATACACTGACTGACAGAGCAAATGCAACACCAAGAAGGAGTGGTTCGAAAGGGATGAAAGTTGGGGAGAAAACAGAGACGGCACGGACGAATAATCGGTGTTTATTTCAAACCGATATGCAGGTTACACAATGCGCACGGCATCGACTCAGTAGGATGTAGGACCACCGCGAGCGGCGATGCACGCAGAAACACGTCGAGGTACAGAGTCAATAAGAGTGCGGATGGTGTCCTGAGGGATGGTTCTCCATTCTCTGTCAACCATTTGCCACAGTTGGACGTCCGTACGAGGCTGGGGCAGAGTTTGCAAACGGCGTCCAATGAGATCCCACACGTGTTCGATTGGTGAGAGATCCGGAGAGTATGCTGGCCACGGAAGCATCTGTACACCTCGTAGAGCCTGTTGGGAGATGCGAGCAGTGTGTGGGTGGGCATTATCCTGCTGAAACAGAGCATTGGGCAGCCCCTGAAGGTACGGGAGTGCCACCGGTCGCAGCACATGCTGCACGTAGCGGTGGGCATTTAACGTGCCTTGAATACGCACTAGAGGTGACGTGGAATCATACGCAATAGCGCCCCAAACCATGATGCCGCGTTGTCTAGCGGTAGGGCGCTCCACAGTTACTGCCGGATTTGACCTTTCTCCACGCCGACGCCACACTCGTCTGCGGTGACCTTCACTGACAGAACAGAAGCGTGACTCATCGGAGAACACGACGTTCCGCCATTCCCTCATCCAAGTCGCTCTAGCCCGGCACCATGCCAGGCGTGCACGTCTATGCTGTGGAGTCAGTGGTAGTCTTCTGAGCGGACGCCGGGAGTGCAGGCCTCCTTCAACCAATCGACGGGAAATTGTTCTGGTCGATATTGGAACAGCCAGGGTGTCTTGCACATGCTGAAGAATGGCGGTCGACGTGGCGTGCGGGGCTGCCACCGCTTGGCGGCGGATGCGCCGATCCTCGCGTGCTGACGTCACTCGGGCTGCGCCTGGACCCCTCGCACGTGCCACATGTCCCTGCGCCGACCATCTTCGCCACAGGCGCTGCACCGTGGACACATCCCTATGGGTATCGGGTGCGATTTGACGAAGCGACCAACCTGCCCTTCTCAGCCCGATCACCATACCTCTCGTAAAGTCGTCTGTCTGCTGGAAATGCCTCCGTTGACGGCGGCCTGGCATTCTTAGCTATACACGTGTCCTGTGGCACACGACAACACGTTCTACAGCGACTGTCGGCTGAGAAATCACGGTACGAAGTGGGCCATTCGCCAACGCCGTGTCCCATTTATCGTTCGCTACGTGCGCAGCACAGCGGCGCATTTCACATCATGAGCATACCTCAGTGACGTCAGTCTACCCTGCAATTGGCATAAAGTTCTGACCACTTCTTCTTGGTGTTGCATTTGCTCTGTCAGTCAGTGTACATACATTAAAAGGAGATTCAGATGATTGGTGTAATTATTTAAGAAAGGATGAAGACGAATATACCGAATTACTTCGCTTGGTAACGTCTATAATTGAACAACAAAATACTGTAATGCGTGTGGCTATATCTCCACACGAAAGCACTTTAAGGCTCTTAGCTACAGGAAGATCGTATAGACTTGAGATTCACGACGGCGATTTCTCATGAAGCTTTGTCTACAACAATTCCTCACACATATCTAGCCATTTGCAAGGTTTTCAGCAAAGAATTCATGAAAGTAAGTTAAAATCAATGTTTATTAAAGGCAAAATGATTTCAATGGATGTCAGAGAACTGTAGTTATAAGCAGGCATATTTGAAGTCATCTGCCTCGAAGGTAAAATATACAAGAATTTCTGTTTAGGTTCCCTAATTCTGCTTCAAAAATATACTTCTTAATTATTTTTTCTACATAAATGCGTTAATCTTTCGGTGAATGTCGAAGCTTATGAGTAGAGACAGGAATTTGCCTATTTGCCTATTTTATTCCCGTGTTCAGAAACGTAGGCTTTTGAGATATAAATCCGTTTTAGGTTCATTTTAGCTATATTTCGTTGGTTTTATTGTGCCTATAAATGCCTATTTCAGTGGTTTGTGCCTATTTGGAGTATAATTGCCTATTTGATGCCTTTTGACTGTTTTAAAACAGCTGAATTTCTTCCATTGTAGCTAGTGTGCTCGACAGAATATTACCTTCTCTTTTCACAATATCTGTTTACCCAACGAACAACAATGGGAATTCTCAGAAGTCACCAGAAATAGTTCTAGGGAAATTTCCATCAGGAGAAACAAGGAACAATTTGACTTCGAAACCTTCAACCCCTTCAACCTCCTAAGACATATGCGAGAACCAATCAACGTCGAACTATGTTGCACAACCCATACGCTCTGTACCTCCCTTTCGATGCGAACTGTTATACGTGAACGCTTTATGTTCAGAACGTGTTGTGATTTATTGTGAAGTGGAGGAAGAAGAAGTGTGTTTGCAGCAATGCCCAAAGAAAAATCGTCGAAGTCATATTGGCTAAAGCATTCGATCACAAGGGATCCCAATTTCACTACGGATCTGTCAAGCTTGCTGTGAAGTGGTAAGTTTGTTTGTTCCTTTTTATCTTGTTTGTGATTGAGAACTATGATCGCATTTCGTTGTAGCGTAAACTTTCAATAATTTATGTTGCTAAAATGTATATAATTTTGGAACGCCGGTGGTCTTTTGTCACAGAATGGATAAAAGTTAAATCGGCATTTTGAACTGTGATTCATTTCCTGTCAAATAGAGATTTACAACTGAAATGCAATTTTTAAAACTCCCTTCAAAAAATCGTGAATTCTATTACACTTTCACCGAGCTCGATAGCTGCAGTCGCTTAAGTGCGGCCAGTATCCAGTATTCGGGAGATAGTAGGTTCGAACCCCACTGTCGGCAGCCCTGAAAATGGTTTTCCGTGGTTTCCCATTTTCACACCAGGCAAATGCTGGGGCTGTACCTTAATTAAGGCCACGGCCGCTTCCTTCCCACTCCTAGCCCTTCCCTGTCCCATCGTCGCCATAAGACCTATCTGTGCCGGTGCGACGAAAAGCAACTTAAAAAAAAATTACACTTTCGCTAAGCCTTCCCGAAACACAGGTTGCAGATCCAATGTAGCCTGACTAGGACGATGCCACAACGTGTTTTACATGGTTGCCAAGACTATCTTTACAAGACAAGGCCAGCGAAAAGACCGTTGGTCTGGATTGGTGAGTTCCGGTAAGTAACCGGAGAAATCTATGTCAACGCAGCCTTTCTAGCAGTCCACTTTGGGCAGCAACCAACAACCATTTTCTTCAGACCTATGCACTGCCATGTTGGGAGCTAATATGCCCCTGCCTAAACCAGAGCATCTTCAAATTTCAAGAAGCTGCCGGGAACAATCACCAAGTTGCAGAAGTACGGCATGCCCCTGGTGGAGTCATTTAGGATTGTGGAAGAAGTCAGGGGAAGTTTTGACTGAAACTCTGGGAAGGCAGCTGCTGTCAGCGAAATAAAACCAGATGAAGTGACTTCATTGAAATTTTGTCCAATCACTTCATGATGTGATGTTGGGAGATCTTCCTTTCTCTCAGTACAAAAACATTATGCATGAGAGGAGAACGAGATTGTTACCAGAAAACATTGAAACATTGCTTGTAAATTCCTTTTATAGTAATTGAGTGTGTTATTAAATTGTAAGTAATTTTTCATGCCTATTTTGTTGCCAATTTCACACGTTAATGCCTATTTAAATGCCTATTTTAGCTAATTTATGAGCCTATATGCCTGCCTATTTTAACAGTTTTTAGTGCCTATAATTCTCGTCTCCACTTATGTGCAATATTTCAGTCATAAAAGTCGTGTTGACCTTTGGCTCTTCTTAGCGACAAGTGTTTTCCATTACAAGTTAATAAGTTGTCTCTTGACTGAGAGAGAACAGTGTTCTATTCATTCATTCATTCATTCATTCATTAGTATTTTCAGACCAGTTTCCCCCACTTCGCGTCGTAAATTTTAAAGTATTCCTAGTGTGCCGTTCCATTGTTCTGTTTGCGAATACACGGAGTTAAAATACACACGATTACCGCGAACGAAATTAATCAGTACGCACTAGAAGTCAATAACGTTAGAAAAAGATCAAGTTTTGCGGTACAAGTATTATCTGAATCATAGTGGCCGTGAGCGAGACAAATGTAATATTCACATTGTTAAAAAACTACGCTTAGAACAAGAGAATCGAACTTCAAACTCGCAAACAATTCAACACGCACTACTTCAAGAAAAGAAGAGGTACAGACAAGAATAAATTCCAGATATTAAGTTTAAATAATTCAGAAGGCGATGTTATACGTTAATACGTAAAAATACGTATAACTTTATTATAAGACTCGGCGAATTTCGTAAAATACGAAGTATGGCATTGAACTTCGCAGAGTAGAAAGTGGAAGGCATTGAATAAACCTAGTCCGCAAGAGAAAAGAGACTTCATTAGCAGACAGATCTTAAAGAAAGCATTCATATAACAGAGTATGTGGACAAAAGCTACATAAAACCAAAACCGACATTTTTGCAGTCTGTTGAACATCCAAATAGAAACATTTATCTAAACCAATATATATATAGACAGATGGTACTGCTAATAAAAGAAGGCTTCGCATTTGGAAATATGTATGCACTAATTTCTTCTTCTTTGAATTTATATTCTTGTAATGCTCAAGAGAACGTCATGACGGACCTGTAAACTGCGAGATGGGAATGACTACCGGAGAAACCCAGCCGACATTCACAACTACAATTTGGAGATCGCCTAATTTCTCGTGGAACTCCATTCCCGTACTCTCCTTGGAACTAGCGGCCTCAGACGCCTTCATATCGGAAATGTTGAAATAATCTATTTTCAAGACAATATTTTGAAGTATGCGAGAATAAAACGTCATTTTTCGGGTCTTTACAGCTATCCTTATTCATAAGCATGTTTAATAGTCTTTAGAAACTTTAAAAACAATGTGGGGCACGTAACAGTGCACAATTTGAACATACGCTGCACCAACGCAATTAAATAACATTGCCACATACGGTATTATCTCAAACCAATACTGAAAGTTATGAGTTCTGAACATACCAACCCTAGTGAACTAAACAATGACAAATTGACATTCAAATCTGTAACATGTATCACTTGTTTTATGGACACTAAAACCGTGTGGTCTGTACCACTTGCGGACGTCAAGCAGGTAATGAGAAATGGCATTTAGAGGTGAGGTAGACACATATAGTCTATACCTCACCTTCACTATGATTCACATAGCATAACATGAAATCTTGACTTTGTACAAAGCAGCACTTAGGTTAATAAAATACCATCCGAATTTGTAAGAACTTCGCTATCATTCGTCGA